>NC_080191.1:34665000-35915000 GCF_030028045.1 Hippopotamus amphibius kiboko
TTTATACATGTTATATCCTGGAAGGAAGGAAAATTTTGTGAATAGGCAAAATTAGTTGCTCCATAGCTGTATTAATCTAGACTCAGATCACTCACCAGACAATAACATCCCTCACTCCTTTCAGCTAAGCCCTCAACTAAGCGAAGGATATGAGGTTTCTGCTTCTAATGCTTTGCAAATTGCATTAGCTTCACTAGATGCCCACCAACAGATGGCTGACTTTCCACTGAATGAGAGGATCAGATGGAGACGTATCTCTACTCTTTCTCACATGAATGAAAAGAGCAGAAAGAATAATCTGTTGGGTCAGCTGTTTATAGTTCCTTGCAAGTTATATTTTTGTTATTTTTTTTCAGTCAACACTTCATTTTTTTCATTTTTCATGTTCAAAACTCAGTTTCTGAATAAAGTCATGATCTTCTGCTCATGAGTTCAGGATAAACTTAGCTCTATAAAACAAAAGAATTGACCTAGGTTTAAGATTGAGTAGAAGAAGAAAACTGTATGTCATTATAAATGGAAGCCCTGCAATAAATCAAAAGAACATAGTATTAACAATTATATGGTGGTAATACAAAATGAAGTTAGCCAGTTTTGCCAAATGGACCATGGTAAGGATGGTAAGGTGTCTAGCTCACTAACTCTTTCACTCAATAATACTGGCACAAAAGACAGCCTCTTCAATAAGTGGTGCTGAGGAAATTGGACAGCAACATGTAAAAGAATGAAATTAGAACACTTCCTAACACCAGACACAAAAATAAACTCCAAATGGATTAAAGACCTACATGTAAGGCCAGACACTATAAAACTCCTAGAGGAAAAGATAGGCAGAACACTTTATGACATACATCAAAGCAAGATCCTTTTTGACCCACCTCCTAGAATCATGGAAATAAAATCAAGAAGAAACAAATGGGACCTAATGAGACTTAAAAGCTTTTGCACAGCCAAAGAAACCATAAACAAGACAAGAAGACAACCCTCAGAATGGGAGAAAATACTTGCCAACCAAGCAACAAACAAAGAATTAATCTCCAAAATATACAAGCAGCTCATGCAGCTCAATATTAAAAAAGCAAATAACCCAATCCACAAATGGGCAGAAGACCTAAATAGACATTTCTCCAAAGAAGACATGCAGATGGCCAACAAACACATGAAAAGATGCTCAACATCAGTAATCATTAGAGAAATGCAAGTCAAAGCCACAATGAGGTATCACCTCACACCAATCAGAATGGCCATCATCACAAAATCTGGAAACAACAAATGCTGGAGAGGGTGTGGAGAAAAAGGAACTCTCCTGCACTGTTGGTGGGAATGTTAGTTGGTACAGCCACTATGGAAAACAGTTTGGAGGTTCCTTAAAAAACTAAAAATAGAACTACCATATGATCCAGTAATCCCACTACTGGGCATATACCCAAAGAAAACCATAATCTAAAAAGAAACACGTACCATAATGTTCATTGCAGCACTATTTACAATACCCAGGACATGGAAGCAACCTAAATGCCCATCAACAAATGAATGGATAAGGAAGATGTGGCATATATATATACAATGGAATATTACCCAGCCATAAAAAAGAATGAAATTGAGTTATTTGTAGGGAGGTGGATAGACCTAGAGTCTGTCATACAGAGTGAAGTAAGCCAGAAAGAGAAAAACAAATATTGCATGCTAACTCATATATACAGAATCTAAAAAAAATAAAAAATGATACTGATGAACCCTGTGACAGGACAAGAATAAGGATGCACATGAGATGCATAAGAGAATGGACTGGAGGACACGAGTTTGGGGGGGGGGTGGGGGGTAAAGGGGAACCTGGGATGAAGTGAGAGAGTAGCATAGACATATATATACTACCAACTGTAAAATAGATAGCTAGTGGGAAGTTGCTGTATAACAAAGGGAGATCAACTCGATGATGGGTGATGCCTTAGAGGGCCGGGACGGGGATGGTGGGGGAGAGTCGCGGGAGGGAGGGGATATGGGGATATGTGTATAAATACAGCTGATTCACTTTGGTGTACCTGAAAAACTTGTACAAGAGTGTAAAGCAATTATATTCAAATAAAGAGCTAAAAAAAAAAAGTGAATATCACAAATTGCTCTTGTTTTTTGTCTGTTTAAAAAATTTTGTTTTACTCCTTAACGTGAATAATTAGCCTTGTTAGAGATGTATGTAATTGCTAGTCTTTGAACTTCCTTTACCAAAATATTCCTAGCATAAAGACATATGTTACCAATTATGTTTTTAATTAGAATGGAAATGTGTATAAAGCTCTTTCATAGAAATGCGTACTAAATCTGTTTTAGAGAAAAAAATAATAACAATATTGGCACAACTATGAAATGTCAGGCCCTGTGCTGACTGCATGGGATTCTTTGGTACGCAAATCACTAATGTTCCCTTCCTCCATGAAGCTTACAGTCTAGGGGGAGTCTGACAATGAAATAGACAATGCAAGTATAGTGTATGGTTAGGGGCTCAGATGGGGCAGAACACAATCACTGGCACAAGCTTCCACTGAAAACAAGAGAATGCCAATTCTACTCTGCAAACTCCAAGGAATGTGCCTTTCTTTGACTTCAGTCATCCTCAATTTTAAGAGCATTAATTAAATGTTTTGGTTGAGAGAAGTAGGAACCAATTCTGACTAGCAGAAACAAAAACAGGGAGTTTGCTGGAAGATGATGGACATATCTCACAAAATCAAAAGAAAAATGAGGATGCAAGAAAGAAAGGAAGAAGGCAGATCCAGAAATCCAGTAGCTGGAGGCTGTCAACATTTTGGTCCAGATTCTCCCTGCTATTTAAAGAACTCAGCTCAACTAACTCCCAGACTCTCTATTCTTCTGTTTGACCAATTGTTTTGTGCTGATCCCAGTGTATCAATAACCAATGCTGTGACTGGATCAGCCCTGAGATTCTTATTAGCATTGCAACATGGCTTTCAGCCATAACCATTAGGAAAACTAAAAAAAAAAAAAAGTTTATTATCCACAGGTCCTGCAAAGCACATGGCACACCTGGGGCCTAATGGTGAGGTCATTTCGGGGAGAGAGAGAGGACAGGCCTGGAGTTCTGTTTTCATTGGAGTCAAGGATGATGGCTTAGGGTTTCAGGGGTGCACTATTTATTGGTGAACTTAAAATATAGAAGCTGGTATTTAAAGTTTGGGAAGAGAAAAAACAAGTCCAATGGGTCAGTGAATTGAAATCGACAAAGATCTCTAAAACAAAGAGGTTTCAGTGAGGGAAGGTGGCCTGGCTCTTTATCTAGTCCTATGACCGGCAACATGTTTATTCTAGAAAGCCATCTTTGAAGTGGATGCCTCAGCAATCAAACCTTAACTCAGGGACTTGTATTTTAAAAAAGGGGGAAATAAAGTCAGGTTTTACAGTACACCAGTTTGGCTCTGGAATCCATCCTTGGATCAGATAGCTATGGCTATGCTGACAATGGCATTTTCCACAGAGAAGGGCCCTTAGGAACCCTTACTTCCTGGTGTTAAGGTTAGTTCCCAGAGAAAGGGTGTCTTGTAATAACCACAGAAGTTGCCAAAAGTGCCAAAGCTTCTAGAAATGCATGTAGCAAAGACGCAGATAAACCGATAAGCTAGTAGGGGTTGAAGCAGCCAGAGTGAAAGTAAAAGGCTCCATGACTAGCACTCTCACTCCTAACCCCTCCAGAAGGATCTGTTAATTAGCCACATTCAAGGACTTTGTCACTGAGCCTTTACTTCCTGATGCCATTTTTTAGAATCACGAAACAGCACAAGCTTGTAGAGTTTCCGGTGTCTTCTCCTTGTAGAGTTTACTGTGTCTTCTCCTTGTAGACTTTACTGTTGTGTTCTTTAGACCAACTCAGTTCATTCAGTCAATTATTTTTTTAAACAGGTTAGTGTAATTCACATCAAAAAAGAATGCATGAAGAAAAGAAAATAATAAAGACAACAATCTTGTGTAAAACACAGGACTCGTGTCTGTTAACGGCATTAAACCAAGTGGACCCTGGCATGTGAATTCTTTGAATCTGCTGTAAAGATCATTGCCTGTGCTGTCATTCTAGATATTGCAGTGGGCCAGCTAGTGACCGCTCAGCTAATACCCAAGTCCTTTCTTCTGCATCGTGTTTACGGTCAGAAAAATTCCTTAGACCATCAGGGGTAGAGTAAAACTTTCTCTCTTCTTCCTTTCAGAACTCCTTACCTCCTAATATTCCCTATATTTTTCCAATGGAAGTTGGGTTTTCTCACCACTGTGAAACTGTCCTTACTAATGGCTGAATTTATTTTGGGTGCAACTCTCCCACAAGCCTCCATTACCAGTTCTGCCCACCTTCACCCTGCTCCCTTTTTTTAAACACCATCACTTTCTAGGCAGTTTTACCTGCAACATTTTATCTCCAACATTTGTAGATTATTTACAGATATTCTTACCTCTATATTTGTAGTTCAGACATCTCACCTTAGCTCCAAAGAGCCTACTAAATATATCTTCCTCTCTGTATGTCCTAACAATTTTTTTATTTTTAAATTCTTTTTTAAAACCTTAAAAAAATGTATCTATTTATTTATTGGCTGCATTGGGTCTTCGTTGCTGCACACAGGCTTTCTCTAGTTGCAGCAAGCAGGGCCTACTCTTCATTGTGGTGCGCGGGTTCCTCATTGTGTTGGCTTCTCTTGTTGTAAAGCTCTAGGAGCATGTGCTTCAGTAGTTTCAGCACACGGGCTCAATAATTGTGGCTCATGGGCTCTAGAGCTCAGGCTCAATAGTTGTGGTGCACAGGCTTAGTTGCTCCACGGCATGTGGGATCTTTCTGGAGCAGGAATCAAACCTGTGTCCCCTGCATTGGCAGGCAGATTCTTGACCACTGTGCCACCTAGGAAGTCCCCACCTTAACATTTAAATGTAATATTTCCAGATGAAATTTCATCTTGCCTTGAAAATCCACTTCACCTATTTTCTCCTCCAAATCTGCTCTTGAGTGGATTGGCCAACTCCTTTGAATACCTCCATTTATTTTTGTAATTCCTCACACTATGAGTCCTGCCTTCTGAAGGCAGAAGTCAGAAAATTCACACCCACAAACTCCTTTGCATCTATAGTATAAGCATAAGAACTAGATTGGACCAATTCGATTTTATGCATTATGCATTTTATTTTATGTATAGAATAACAGAAACTTTTGGAATGTCTACAGCACTGATTATTCCTTGTTGAAGTCGTCGGATATCAGATCTGACTGTCATGTCAGATCTACACAGTGACATTTAGTTGTGTCTCCAAAGGCTCTCTGTTGCGCTCAGGGTAATGTACAGTGCCACTAACATAGACTTTATAATCCTGGCTTACTAGTCTATATAACTCAGCGTCCCATCAGTCCCCTTACCCAAGAGCAAAGAACTACTATCTTGCATACAATGCTCACATGTTAAAAAAATCTCAGGATACATCACTCAAAGGCAGGAAACCTTTTCAACCTTTTACCATTGTTAAACTAAACATAAATAATTACCTTGATTAGTGCATGCCCTATTCCTTAGGTACAGGTTAGTTATGATTTGACAGAAAACTGAAATTTCTATATATGTTTTATATCACATATGCATATTTCTGGATTTACAAAATTTTATTTTCTATCCTCATTCAGTAGATATAAATCTATTTTAAGGAGAATTTAGTCGAGTTAGAGTGCCCCCCGTTGTTCAGGAGACAATCAGAAAGTTTGGGCATTTCATTGTGAAGTCCAGAGAGAGCTCTTGCTTCCTGGATTGACTTGATGAATTACCACATCAGCTGAGCCTGCCTTGCTCTCTGACTTGCATCAAGAATAGTGGTAACAGGGATTTCCCTGGCGGTCCAGTGGTTAAGACTCCATGCTTCCGCTGCACGGGTTGTGGGTTTGATCCCTGGTGGGGGAACTTAGATCCCGCATGCCACTCAGCGAGGCAAAAAAAAAAAAAAAAAAATTAGTGTTAACAGCAGAAGAAGCAGTAATAGCCTCTGTTCCTACCATTACCTACACACTCTGGCCAAATGGTCACTAACTAATCTTTCCCTGTAGAGCTGAGTATATCTGTGTGGACAAATAATACCCTTCATATTCTATCTTTCCCAGGTCAGAGCTGGATTGAGAGCAAAATTGTATAAAGAACACATCGTATGGAAGGATGAATGAGTAGCTTTGGAAAGAGATTCTCACTTAATAAGGTAGTTAAATCATAAGCAACTGGCTTCACAGAGCTGTTGGCCAGAAACCATAACAACAACAAATTTTTAGGGAAAGCCTCTGAGAATTTTTTTCAGTAGAGAGATTGTAACTCATTCTCATTCTTCTTATACTTGCATATCGGGACTGTGCAAGTATAAGAACAGCTAGCTTCATCTTCATTTGTGAACTGGTACAGAGCAAGTTCTCCAGGGAATGGTGACCCAGAGTTCTCCAGGCTCAACTGCTTGGCACCTGCTCCAAACCAATTTCTTCCGTGAAGCATTTTGGAACTGAATAAAATAATGGGTAAAGTTTAGAAACAGTTAATATTATACTGGATGAAGAAATTAAAAGGGATAGAATTTTTTTTTCTAAGCAAAATCTAAGGATACTAAGAAGAAGGAAGGAGGAATAGAAGGGGAACTAACATTTATTGGTGGCTAGTCTGTGACTCACTGTGCTAGGAGCAGGACAGGTCATCACATTCAATTTTCAAAAATATATTTCCCATACAAAGTATTTTCCTATTTAAAAGGTAAGGAAACAGACTTCAGTTCTTCCCATTGCACAGAAGTAGTAAGAAGCAAACTTAGAATTCAAAGCTAGAGAGGTCTGATTTTAAAATCATGGTCATTCTACCATATGCTTTTCTTACATGATTTCTGTCTTAGTTCTGATTTTAGTTTCTTTCAAAAACTAAAAAACTCACTTAAAATGAATCTCCAGGATTCCTGAGTTACCAATTCACTGGTAATTCCCTATATGAGGCAAATGCAAATTAATAAAGCAATATTTTTAAGAGCTGCATTTTGATGTCATCGGTGGCATAAATTAATAAAAATAAAGAAGAAAACTTTAAGCAGTTTTTTAAAGATGTTGAAGAAAGAAATACATGGCATCCTAATTTATTTAATATTTCCATTATATAAAAATGTACTAATAACAATTCCCTTAGAATTTAATTCAGCATGTCAGACAGATTGTGATATTCTGTTCTCTACTAAAACTAATAAAATAAATCAACTCAAAATACCTTTTATGAGAAGAGGACAGACCCAAGCCAGAAACTGTGTTTGGATGAGAACACACACTTTATAGGGCCAAGAAATCTCTGGACACTGTAACGTGACTGAATAAGAACAGAAGGTACTAACTAGAGTGTGGGGTAGAGAGTATCATGCATTTTTGCAAAGCTGTAGCTATTTCCGTGGCTAAGAATACAATGTCTTGGAGTCATCGTGCAGCCAGGAACTCCTCACGTACAGACAGACTAACTGGCAGGCCAAGTGTGTGCTGCATTGCAGTGGCTGCCTGCTGGTGAGCTAAGTGAGAACCTCATAGCAATAGGATATGTATGAACAATGCAACCAGCTCACAGACAATCCATTCACCACCTTGTCTCTCAAAGCTCATAATTTTCCCAAAAGTTCACAAGCCTGAGGCCACATCTGTGTAATACCAAGAATGATCTGTGTGGATGTGTAACATTCCATCAAATTATAAGCTATTTTGTCTGCATAATATCAACCTGATAGGCATTCATTCATTTTCCCATTCATTTATCACACAAAGACTTCTTTTCTCATTTGGATGCTTGATATCATTTAAATACGATCCAGGACTTATTCAAGAATTAAAAACATTCTTTTCTTATACAGCTCAAATGACCAGCATGATACCACTGCCCAGCTATAAATAACAGGCATATCAATTATCCTGTTGCCTCCCTCGGGCAAGGCGGATGACAAACTCCTACCCCTTCTCTCCAGTGGAAGCTTGTGTTCTGGTATTTCCAGTTTATGGTTTATAAAAGACCTAATCCACAATGTTCTATTTTTACATCTGCAAAAACAGAGCCTAGGAGACCCAGGAGCTATTTAGGATTTTTAGCTCTGCTGGCCCCATGGACTCAAGGACATCTGAGAGACCAGTCTTCTGTAGTTAAAGCTCGGCACACTGTTTGTTAGTGACACAGCTGCCTACTTAGGCCAGCAGGCTCCCTAGGAGGGTGGCCTCTCTCAGCTCAAAGTCTCCTTGAGTTATGTCACTCAACCTCAGAGCCTTCATCCGTGGGATGGACTAGTGATTTTCAGTGGGCAACCCACCAGGTAACCTGTGTTAGTAGTATAACCTGAAATTATTGTTAGAACCACACAATTTTGACCTAGAAGGAAGCTTCTAGCCTGTTAGAGTTCCTCTCCTTTATTTTGTATAGGACGAAGCCGAGGCCAGGCCAGGTGTTGGTGAGTTACAAGGCTATCCCATGAACCAGGGTGAAGTCATAGGGTTTTAAACAGAACAAGGCCGTGTAATTCTTAGGTACGTGACTTAGAGTAGCAGACGAAGCGTGATAAAGACAGAGAAATGATCTGTACCATAAAGATACGTGAAGACTAAGAATTGTCACAGGCTGAAAGACAGCTCACAGTGAGTTGTTGTGCAAGAGGGGTGTCATCTTTGAGAGGAAGGCCTTTCCTGCCAGGACCTGGTTGGCAGATTTCACCTTGTGATAAGTCAGACCTCAGCCCTTCTTTCTGCCACTGATTTGAGTCATTTCCAAGTTTGATCTAAGAACTCTTCTTTTGGACCCCAGAGAACTTCCATTCAAAAAAATGCAATATACATATGACCAGACACATATGTATTAATATTCTGTAAACTTCAAATGGCTGAACATTCTTAGCTCTTTGTTTCCTAAAAAGTTTTACCTCCTCCCCGCTTCCCAGAGAGATGTTAGCTCTTTAATTTCATTCTACTGTTATTCATCTGTTTGTTTGTTTTCTATTCATTCTTACATTCATTCATTCCACATTTATTGAATATTTGCCTGATATGATGCACATTCCACATCCTGAATGACATACAAAGGTGTATAAAAGATGTTCCCTACTCTGAAGGATTTCACAGTCTCCTGTGTCAGACAGGCCTGTAAACAGATAAATTAAAATACCAGAATACCACAAAACTGATAGAATTGCTGTTGAAGCACAGGGGAGGGTGTTGCCTAGCACACCTGGGGACATTTGAGACAGAACACGAAGGATGTGAAAAGTTGGCCAGACAGAAGGAACAATCCTTCCTTGCAAGTAACAGCATGTGCAAAAGCACAAAGTTCTAATGGCAACTTGTGATGTTTGGGAAATGATGAGCAGTTTCGTGTGGGCAGAATAAAGAGATAGACCTGATGTAACTGAGAGGTTTGACCAGACGGATGTTGGAAAAAGATGCTCCAAGTTTTCTTTTCTTTTTAGCTTGGGAAACAATAAATACTGCATGTAGTAGAAATGTGTTTAAATAAGTCTAAGAATATAGCACAGAGTTCAGTATGGGACATCTGAGAATGTGTAAAACCCTGAGGTCATTTGTAGAACAATTCTTATTCTGCCTTTCCAGTAGTTAAAAAAGAGTTTTCACCAGTATATATGGTCTTGCTTTGTTCTCAATAATCAGGAAGTAAAAGAATAGGTAAATATAGTGGCAGCTACCAGCTTAAAAAAAAAAAAAAAGACTTTATTTCCTGCTACTGATAATAACCTGGAAATCTGGACCATATTTCTACTGCACTTATTTAATTAGCCCAGAGGGCTTAAGTAGAAGTGTGGTCCAGCTTTCCAGTATTATCTCCTTTTTAAATTAATTGAAACAATTACACAGATAACTTGCAATGTTAGGTATTAAAATAATTGAAATTAGAGTGGATGCAGATGGATAGGGCCAGAACAAAGTTATAATACACATATTAAAATAAATTAGATCATGACAGGGGAAATAAATCCATTATACATATTAAAAAGTTAACTGATTTATGTCATCAATTTGGTTTTCTGCTAATTTGGTGTAAATAAGTATTGTTCTTTGTATGTATCTACATGAAGTAATCTATTATAAAGTACTATGAACTATTGGAATAGAATAATACATTTCTTATATGTTTTCTTTTTTTCTAAACTTTTTATTTTAAAATAATTTCAAGTTATAGGAAAGTTACAAGAAAAATTTGAATAACTTACATTACCACAATGTAAGTTATTACATTATCACACTCAGTAAATTTATCATTGATACAATAGTTTTATCAAATCAACAATTTAAAATTTAATTTGGACAATTTTCTCATAATGTTTTTATAGTCTTTTATTTTTTTCAGTGCTAGACTAGTCTAGGCTCATACATTGCAGGAAGTTGTCATATCTCTGTATTCTATCCTCTGACATAGTTCACCAGCCTATGAGGGTGATATTTTGGAGACTATGGGCAAGTCATTTCATAGAATATTCCTGAATATTTAGTTGTCTGATGTTTTTTCATAGTTAGATTCAGGTAGTGCCTTCACGGCCAGAATGCTACAAAAGTGATGTTGTGTTCTTCTTAGGGTGTCATGTCTGGCGTTACTTGATGTCCACCGACCCCTCCTTGGCGATGTTAATTATTATCAGTGGTCCACGTGTTGTCTTGTTTCTCCACTCTATCCTTGCTAACTTTCTCCTTGAAACAAATAGACAGCCTATGGGGTTTGAAAACACTCTGCTGTTCAACAAACTCTCATCCCTAGCCGCTGCTTTCATCTCCATCTATTGACTATTCTTGCCCAAATCAACATTTACTATAATGGAGGCAAAACGATTTCTCAACTCCAGTGCTGGTTCCATGGGTGTTAGTTGTCACTCTACTGTAAGGAGGGGCTTTTCCTCCCCTCTGTCTATCTCTAACGTGGACCCATCGATTCCTATTTTATTTGATGATATTACCATCTTTATTTATTTGAATAATTAAAATGTCTCAGAATGCCAAAGTGGAGACACTTCAGGGTGGCTTCTGTATTATTTATCTATGTCCCTGTTGTGTGTGTGGGTGTGGGTGCGTGTGTGTGTTTTCCTTTTTCATGAGCACTTCCTTAATTTCTGGTACAACCATGGGTTCCAGGCTCATCTTGTATCTTCCTTACCCCAACTCTGGAATCAGTCATCTTATTTTATCAGCTTTATGGAGCCATTTAAAACGCTTCACTTTTTAACATTCAAAATATAAACCACAGATTTACTCTGGCATTCTGGATCTATTCCTCATTATTGCTTGCTGTGCTATTATGGAAAAATATTAAAGTGCTCTCTTTTTAACAAATGTGCAGCTCTTTTTTTAGATATGATCACACTTCTGTGGACTAAGAAAATCAACACTAAGAAATCTCTGATAGAACTTGTAAATCAGAGAATATCACGCCAGGTTAGAATATTTTCCTTGGCCTCTAGAGCATGTTAACAAGGACTGAAGTACTAATTGCACAATTAAGTGTTGCTCAAATGATGGGAGCAACTGTGGAATCTATGTTTGTCTTCTGGACATCTGCTGCTTGGTAGCTCAGTACACCTATCAATTCTGGTGATGCAATTCTTTGCATTCTGCCAAAACTGTCATCAGTAAAAATTTGCTTTCATTGCTAATTTTTAAACAATTTGAAACACCACCTGTTATTTTTCTTAATATGATCTTTTTATCACATGATCCAATAATGACTTGCTGCTTCTCAAAATGAAATACTGTATATTCATTGATCAAAAATATCTCAGTTAAGTAATATTAGAATACAAAGATGGAGCAAGTCTGGGAATAGAGTAACAGACCCTGATTTTAAGACAAGCTATTATTGCACAATGAAATGAAATTGCAATCTGACCCATTTCATTTCTTTAGTGCATTATGCAGGTTATAGAGGTCATACTGTAATGCAACTTACATAGTGTGGAATGCACATCTGAATAAAACCTCACAAGAGACAAAGGAAGAATTTTGAGATTAGTGTTCTTGGCTTCTTCTGTGAGTACTATTTTTCCTTCTAGAAGCTTTTTTATGCTTCTGGACCTATTTGAGAGAAAGCAAAGACAAATAATTATCCTATTATTATTTTTTCTTCTTAAGATTTTAGCCAATATTTCTAAAGGAAAGAATATGGTATGATATGACATGAGAAATATTGTATAACTTCTGAAAGCTTTTTTCAAGCTTTTGATGTGGTATCAGCAACTTTGGGGATAGTGATGCTTGACTGATGGCATACACAGTGGTTTTCAGGGTTGCCTTCCTGAAGATTACTCCCAACATGTAAGACACTTGTTCTGTGATAACAGAGTGGGTGCCAGCATACAATTGTCAGAGAACATGAGATCGGGAGCCAAGTGGGTGTCTGTTTGAGTTGTGACTACTCCAAAGCTGTGTGAACTTACTCAGGACACATACTTATAGACTTCACCCTACAAATCTATTAAGTGGGTGAGGATAAAAACCTTTCATAGGATTGTGTGAAGTTTGGCTGAGATAAACTGATAGACGTGCTTTGAATATCTTGAATTGTTCCTTCTTTTTCATGTTGACATTATAGGCTTGTCTTCATCTTCTCTGGATTGTCAATAAATTGGAGGCAATGCACTTGGACAAATACTCAACATATGAAAATCATAATAAAACACCTCAAATGAGAATTTTTATTACATCAAGCCCTATCAAAATACTTTTATAAATACGCATTTATTCTTAACAATCCGATAAATTATAACTTACTCCCATTTTGCAAATGAGAAAAGTGAAGAATGGAAATGGTAAATAATGCGCCATAGGTCTCTAAGAGACAAAGCTGGTATTTGAACTTAGATCTGCTGGACTTCTGTCTTCAATTTCTGTATTCAATGTTAACTTTGTTATGTGTCTTGCTAATTTTCATTCACAATAGGAAGAAAGATGAGATGTTATAAGAGGAAAGAAATTTCCGTGGGCTCTAATGAACGGTGAGGGGGACTGGGAGTGCTCACGGGTGAAATTCATTGAAAACCGCCAAGAATATCATCAGAGACCATCACTGTTGAAGGTAAAAGGCAAAAGAGAGCCAGAAAGAGAAAACTGGCTTTCTGCTTTTTCAGATGGTAGACTTCATCCAAGAAAGAACTGTGGGAGGAAGCTCTGTAAAATGTTGTTTTTCAAAGATCAGTGAGGAAGAGAAGATTCTTCTTCTTTTTTTTTGTAAATGAAAACAAAAGAGACATATCAACCAACAACAAGACCTAGAATCAAAGAGGTACAAGTTACTCTGAGAACAAAAGAATCGGATAACCTGAAATCTAAGGTATGGTTCTTACTAAGAGAATGAATCACAAAAGGCGATTAAGAGAGTAATTCGGAATTGGCTTACGATCACACACTATGTTGTCTTAAAGCACACTTACCGGGATCAAACAAGGAAGAGAGACAACATACAAGGTTATGGTTGAATTTGCTCTACTTGCTTTTTTTCATGTTTATTGCTTATGCTTAAAATGTTAATTTACTGATTATATCGGTTGGATTTTGCTTCATGGCACACCACATCAACGCTCCGCGCCATGAAACAACAAACATTTATTAGGCTCATGAAATTTTGTTTGGGCTCCACTGGTCTGAGTCTGCAGGTCTTACTCATGTGTCTGCAGTCAGCAAGGTTGGCTGGGGGCTGGTCTGGGAGACTCAGCTGGTACGGCTTGTGTCTGCTCTATGTGATCTGTCATCCTTGTCTTGACTGGCCGTGTGTGCTTGTTCACATGTGCAAGCGCCAGTGTACAAGCACTTGTCAAGCTTCTGTTGCTCGTGTCTCCTTTGCTAATACCCAAAGGCAGTAGGGGAGAGATGGCTTGGGAAAATTAAAAGAGTGGCAGGCACTGAGGCCCTGATAGGCCTGAAAGGCCCTGACGGTTGCCCCTTGTGGCAACACACAGACCTTCAGAGGTGTAGGATTTCCTGGGGTTTGCTCAGTAAACAAGATAAAAGAAACCAATAGATTGATATAAATCTGAGGTTTTCCTAGGTGAATATCATGGCTAGCTGCAAGTACCTCCCTCTCCTCCTAATTTTTCTATGTTATTTAAATCATAGAAAAAGTCTAAAATTTAGAAAGCAGAGGAATGAGGGAAGAACACACCTCCTCACATGAATACACATACCAGTAGCACTTTAGTATAATTATTTACACCTTTCGAATACATGGTTTTTTTGTTTATATAATGAAAATCAATGAATCTATTAAAAAGGTATATATTTTTTTCTAAATTTTTTCTATATTTTTTCTAATATATTTTTTCAAATGTAAAATAATCTTTGACAATGATAAAATTATGTCTCAGGCATGTGGAAAATTTAGATTCAAAATACTTTACTGAAAATGATTGGCAGGTGCCCCTGATCCCTGCCCTCCTTTTGAAAATATGCAGCATGGCCTGTCTTCTTAATCTCAGTCCTCTCTTGTAGCCAGTTTCATAATTATCAAGTATCTTTGGCCCAGACACGATCTTGTACGTAAATGCTTTTAGCACAGTTTTCAAAATTGCTGTGTTGGACTGGAGGGAAAAGCACAGGACATATTCTCCATGTTCAGGCTTGCAAAGGGCTCATTCAAATATCCCCTCTTTGGGAAACGTTTAATTAGAAGGATTATGTTTAAATTATACCTTAAAAAGATATGAGTCAAAAGATTAAAAAGTTTCTCGTTTTTGTTTTTCATTGTGATCTAACCAGCAGAAAAAGGCCAGTGAATATTTGTTGAATAAATAATGAAAAACGGCAAATATCAACATCTATCTACCTATCTGCCCTCCAGAAAGAAGAGTCACAAATAGGCTACCTTTGATGGTGACGTGCAGTAAAACATACATTTAAAAACATAAAAAATTTCAGGGAGGAAGTTCGCCCTGCCTTTCTCCAAGTTAACCTCCATCTGAGCCCTGATAAAAATACTAATGCTTTTGTTACGTTGAACTCCCGTTTGGATGAGATCCTGCAGTCATTCCTGAGCTAATCCTCTTCCTCTCCCTTGTCTTTCTAGCAGCCTAAAGCCAGCTACACATCAAATTTAACAGCTCAGGCAGAGGAGACAGGGACCCCCACCACCCGCTCCTCCCTTGGAAGACCAGTTGTATTGTTTTTGTCTCCCACTGGGACAAACAACATTCTCTTATAGCAGTTGGTTAGCTATTGAATGTCAACAGGCTGTTTTTCTTCTCTCTCTCTCTCTCTCTCTGCCACATTTTTGGCTGCTTGGCCTCCTGCCCTGTTGTTCTGCTCAGTTATGCTGAGAAATGGACATTGACCCTTACTCTCCCTTCTTCCCGGCTGCCCCATGGGAAGTGCCAACCTCACATGGATACTTTAACACCTTTCCCCCAGCTCTCCACTTCTGGTGGGAAGGAATTCAATTCCCTGTGAGCAAACTCCAAGCCCTATCTTATGCCCACATATCCTGAATGTTCCGAATCCCTGGGTTACTTCCACACCCAAAAATCCAGATTAAAAGGGAATGATGTAAAATATTTAAGCTAGATTTATCAGAATCTGCTTTTTCTTAAATTAGGTGGGTACTAATTCATACGAGTACCATGCTTAAAGATGCAAAACCCATCGGACAGACTATAAGTCACTTACAATTACTTCTCAATTTCAAGGTTATTTCTGGGAACTCTGAAGTCCTTGATTTCACAGATACTCTTTGACTTATATCAAACATAAAATACAGTTTTAAGGGAAAAAAAGTTTGGGTGCTGTCCCTTTCCATCCTGTGACTTTAGAAAGAAATACTTTTCAGGATTTCCAGTTTCGGTGAGGAAGGAGGTTTATGCAGGTATGGTTTGCTGGGAGCTATGAGATCATGCTGTCTACTGGGTACTGCAGATTCTTCCTGTTCACAGAACCAATATTATTCAGAGTCTTCCCCACCTTCCTGCTGCAGTAATAATCAGGCTCATAGTAGCTCTCTAGAAACAGGGCACAGCATGGCCAAAATTAGACTTGGACTGAGGCAGTTTCTTGAGCTCTAGTTCTTGCTCCTGATGTGTTCTTATAACTGTTCAAGGAAAGGATTGAAGAAGCAATGATCACTAAAGTATTCTATCACCTTCCCTGCCTCAGAAATAGAACGAAAGGGGACTTATCCCAAATTAGCGTTAGATTGCTCCGTGCCTAGTTTTATCTAAAACATGTGAAAGCAAATATGTGCTATATACGTTTTTTTTTTAAATTTCAGTAGTGTTTCACTTAATCCAATATTTATAAAATTTCATATCAATATTTAATCAATACAGAAATTAATGAGATATTTTACATTCTTTTTCTGGGGTAGCAAGTCTTCAAATTCTGTGTATATTTTATACTTATAGCACATCATTAGCAGTTTTCTCAAAATGAAGACAAGAAAAATAAATTTAACAGAGTGCATGCTTATTTATTAATTATGCTTGCCTTTATTTTATTACTCATCACACCGCCAGTCTATAATTAGAACTCTGGACATGTGTAACAGTAATTGAATTCAGCCCACTTTGGTGTTTCTCAGATTTTCAAGTTATATGAAAATCATGGTTTTACAGGTATTTTGCAATTTTGTTGTTATGAAGGCGTGTGACATACAGAACATAGGTCTACATTTTGGACTCTTGCCCCAGGCCCTATGAAGGTTAGGGCTGGGACTGATTATTTTCTCTCCACCATATGCCCAGGTGCAGTGGAAGAGAGCATCCTCAGGCAGCTCTAGACCCCCCCTCTGTGACAGCACTCATCACTGAGCTCTCTTATTCCCAAATACCTTCCCACATTCTCTCTATTCTTCTCAATCTGTCCCCATCAATGAAATAAATACTTATTGACTAAATAAATTAATGTGATGTTTTTATTTTGTAATCTATAAGGACTTTCACATATATCATCTAGATGTATAACATACCCTGTGAGGCAAATAAGGAAATGGGTTGAGGAAGTTTAAGTGACAGGGGTCAGAGTTTAACAATTAGTCACCCAGGTCTCCTCATTTTAAGTTTTTGCTCTTTCAACTTCATTTTGTAGCTTCGTTTCGGACCAGGAGAAGTGGGAGTTAAGGAAGCTGTTTAGACAGAGCAAATAGCGTGAGCAAAGAAACAGAAAAGAGCTGTTTGGTTTGGCTAAAGCTCACTGCCTGTGCTCAGAAAAAATAGAAAATGTGGGGATGAGGCCTTGGCTGTCAGGTTTGGGATTTTGCATTTTACTTTGAGGATTGAGTATTTTATATATATATATATATATGTATATAGTGTGTGTGCGACATACCTAAATATACAGACATATATATTTTTAGAGCAAGTAATTGAAGTAAAGAAACCTTATTTTTATCAATAAAAATACCATTTATTTGCTCTTGAGATTAAGCTGATTTTCATTTTTGTAGGAGCAGGAGGCCAGAGAGAAGTAGTTCAGCTTGCACTTGCCAATGATAAGCTCCCAAGGCCCACGACTTCCTCCATTCCCCATGTGGGAAGGAAGTACCTGATCCCGGCCAGCTGGCTCCTCCGTGTGCACAGCTGGGCAGGAGAGCAGCGGGTTTAGAGAGGGTGGATACATCAGCTCCAACTTTACCACCATTGTTCTGCCAAATGCCCAAACCAAGGAGCCACATCTTTGTACAAAGGACAAGGCATTTCTTTTTTTCGATTGATAGATACGACTTCTATGGACTCCTTGTTTTCAAGGCAAAGGAGATCTATTTGTTTCGATTTTTCTTTTAAATTCTTCACACAACACCAGATCCATGCCTTTGAAACATGGGTAAGAACACATCATCCCTTTGCTTAAAGCCCTGCCAGGGCTTTCTGTTTCCACTCTCTTCTGGAGTGGAAGTGTAAGCCTTTAAAGCATCTCAGCCAGCCTTACACAACCTGGTTCCCCACGGCCCTTCCAGTCTCTTCTATTTCTCTCTCTCTTATTCACTCTTCTCCAGCCACACTGGCCTCTTTGTTGGGCCTCTCACTCAACAGACACTCGGCTGCCTCAGGACATGTGGTCTTGTTCCTTCTACCTAGAACACGTTTCCCAGATACCTACAGAGTCACTCTCTCACCTTCTTATGATTCTGGTTCAAATATCCTTTTCTCAATGAGCCCTCACTAATCACTCTATTTAAAATGAATCCCCATTCCAGCACATTCTGTTCTTCTTTCTAGTTCATTTTCCAACATCCTACTTCCCACCTGGCATCCAAAATCTTTTTTTGTCTGTATGTTTTTCTTGGTCTTTCTTCTTTCATTAGACAGTAAGCACCAAGGGAAGAGATTTGATCAGCTTGTATTCACCCAGACCTACAACAATGCCTAACACATAAAGGTGCTTGATAAATATTTGTTGAACAAAATAAATGAGATGTTTTATTCTCTGAAGATTGCGCATAGCATTTCTTTGGGTCTTTTGGTTTATTAAGTAACTGCTAATCTTCTTATGGATTTCTATGAATCTAGAGGAGTTTCTTCATCCCCCTGAGTATTTTGGGTTACGATGTTAGAAGCTTCATTTTTGTTTTTTATTCAGGACTGGCAATGTCATCAGGGTTTTAATCAGACAGAACAAAGATGACCTATTTCTTGTAGGTCATAAAATGGGGCTTGGCAAATCCTGGGAACTTAAAAAAAATCTCCATCTGCTGGGTGGGACACGGGCACCATCTGTGGTCAGAAATATTATTACTCATCTGTCTAGTATGTCATTTCCACTCTGATGCTATGTTACATGCACGCATTTAATTTGTGCTCTTACAGTATTGTTTTATGCTTACTGACTGCTAACTTTGGAAATGCTTCAAACCGTGTATGTTTTTCTCTATAACCATGTTTTAACACTTGAGGGCAAAGGCCCAGGTTACTATGATGTCTAAAATGGTGGTGTGCGCAGAGGCTCAGTAAAATACAGGTTGACTCATATTTATGGTGCAGTGATGACTGTCTTTAATTCTGAGAGTCAAATAACGCCATAAAAATTATAATCATAATCCATGGGTATCAGTTATACCAAGCTATTCAAGATCAGCTTAAGAACAAATAAATATTGCATGTTTTTAAAATATCAAGATATGTGGAATCTGAGAACAGAAGAAAGGGAATAAATGAAAGAATAACTCTCTGTTATATTGTTTCAATTTTTATCTCCAGTTATTTAAGCATTGAGAACATTTTCAGGATAATTAATCTTATCCACCCTGGTGTGTCTTGCTTCCATATAGTGTTATAAAATTAATTGATATAGTATTCATAAGAACAATTTTAGTGAATGCTTCAGACTCATAGATTCTCCCTATGCTTCACTGCCAAACAGTTTTAGAAATGGGGAAAGTTGTGTTGGAGAAAGAACCAGTGGTGTACACCTTCATTCTGCTCCAAGATGGAAACTAGTCAGCTCTGACCTGGAAAAGAAAGGCAAAGAAGCAATGTCCCCTAACCCTAGATCGGAATCTGTTGGCTCTCTTAAAGCCTCACCCAGTAGCCTCCAAACCCATGTCACTGTTGTACCATTCACTTCCTCTCTGCCATGCCTCTTCCCAGTTTCCTGGAATCTCAAGGGCTGAGAAACAACACTGCCTCACAATATGTTCAACGTCCCTGAAAACAAAGACTATGTATTGGAGATAATAAGGACCTAAGTTTCTAATCCAAAAAATGGTCCTCAGGATTTGGGGGCATTGCTACAAAGAAACCGTTGACATGAGTGGATATCCTCTAGCTACTATCAAACACAATAGGAGCATCTAAGAAGGGATTTTGACATTGTTGATACCTGTAACATTTTTGCCAAGTTTAGCGGCCCGAAAATATATTCTGGCATAGTATGGCAGTCCTGAGTTCCTAGAAGTAATTTCTTAAAAATATAAAGAACGCTTTCGACTCATATACCTTATTTTTTTTTTTTTTTTTTTTATTTTTTTTTATTTTTTGGCACACGGGCTTAGTTGCTCCGTGGCATGTGGGATCTTCCTGGAGCTAGGATCGAACCCGTGACCTCTGCAGTGGCAGGCGGATTCTTAACCACTGCGCCACCTAGGAAGCCCTCATATACCTTATTGAAGTCTGTCATTTTCTTCAAAGATAAAATCACTCCCTTGTTCCAAAATTTTCATTAGTACCCATTGGTTTACTTAATAAAGTATAAACATTTTAGCCTTACCAGTCTCTCCTGAAGCCTCCCCTCACTGGTCTACTCACTGTTCTCCAAATTCTGTCTTAAATGCTCTCCTCCAATTTTGATTTTCTAGACATGTAATTGCCTGGAATACTCAGAATCATGAATTTGATGTCAGACCTTATCTCTTACTAGAAGTGAAATCTTGGGCAAGTGCCTATCTCCCTAAATCCCAGTTTCTTCATCCATTGTATGGTGGTGATAATAACAAATTCAGAGTTGTAGTGAAGGCCAGACTTTGTACACTCTAATAAATTATAGAAATATTGGGTATGTCATAATTATTGTTAAATACATACATTGCTTTATTAATTACCATTTTATGTATTAATATCTTATTTCTCCATCTACATCCTGAAATTCTTAAGATTGCTGTGTAGTTTTTATACTTTGTCTCCTCAATACGCCTGGCCAAGTACTTTTCTTTTCTATATAAATAAAATATTTGCCAATTAATGGGGTAGATTTGATACAGTGCTTCCAGAGTGCCTCATGTTAAATATCTTATTAGTTGGTTAGTAATATATGAAAACAATGCTCAGTTTTTTATTGTTGTTAATTACAAGGGGCATGGGGTAATTTAAAAAGGAATTGTGACAAAGAGGAGCTAAGTTCTGTATATTAATAAAAAAATTATGTATCCCTTCTTTTCACCTCTCTGCCAGAAAAGCAATGCTGAATTTGATCAAATGTAACCTGTTACTCACTGTTTCAGCTTGAAAAGCTAGAACCCTGCTTTGAGTCTCTGACTGCAAGATGACTTGTAATTCAACCTATTGGGGGCTGGCTATGTATCAAAACACAGTGGATTAAATTAGATTTTTCAAAGAGCTGACAAAAGTGGAAAAGCTAGGGGTGGAATGGGGAGAGAGAAAAGATGCTTTGTTTTAGGGACCTTTTTTTTTTTTTTTTCATCTATCAAAGGACCCCAGTGGCTGCTTCAGAGACTCAAGCCAGTGGAGTCTCCAGGGTTTACTTTAGTTGGTCTCTAGAGTAAACAGGACAGCCTGTAGCAGAGCAAAACAAAAAACAAAACAACCAAAACAAAAACAAAAAAAAAACAAAGGTAATGCAGCCAAATAGATTATTTTAAAAGCCACCTTTCAGTTATTAATTGGAAATTGAGCTATCTATTTTTCTGTATGAGGATACAGTTATCACAAATGTTTATTAAGTCTTCAAATCATGGTCAAAGGCGATGTGAGATTCATCTAGTATTTCTTCTCTTCTTATCTTTGGTAGTTGCTATTGACTTGTCAGTGATAGCTCACTGTCTGGTGATGGCTTCCAATGAGGGCCAAAAAAATGGGCTCTCCCTAAAAAGAGGGGAAAAAAACTAACAGAATATTCTTTTTCATGAAAACCAATAGTTCTAAGTACTTTACAGTATTTAATTGGATTAAGAAGAAGGGATTGCTCAAGTCAGTTTAAAAATCATAGGAACTGTGCAATTGCTGGAAGAATGAGGGAGAACAAAACTATTGGATAAAACATATCGTGTTATTTAGAAAAGTAACTTTTAGCAACTCAGCAACATCTATCGAAAGCTTTAAAAGGTTCATTCTCATTTACTTAGAAATCCTATTCCTGATAATCTTTCAAAAGGAAATAGTGGTAAATATGAAGGAATAAAAGCTTTATCCACCAAGATATTAACCGCTGTATAAAATAAACCATAACAATTAAGAGAAAAAACTCAGACACGAGATTATGTTTATATCATACGATTAAAGCTATAAAAACAGTGACATAAAATATAAGAAAATACAGCAAAATGCTAATGGGATTATATAGATAATATCAAGATATCTCCTTAACTTTTCTCATAACATTTAAGGGCAAATATCATCATCTATCATCTATCTGCCTTTGTGTTAATGATGGGTTCAGAGGAGAATAAACCAATAAGGTGATTATGAGCCGATTGTTGTTTAGCTGAAGTTCAAGTTTAACTGGGCATTCTATGTTTGTAATTGTTAAACATAGCAACCCCATACGCATGGCGATCGCAAATATGTTTATTGGAACCGTTTTCCTCAGGATGGTAATTCCTTAACTTGGGTCAGGGGTAGTACTCAGTACTTTATAGTCTATTATTTAAAATAAGCTAATAGATTAAACACAATGAAGCTAACAGATAATGCTTATATAATTTAAATAAATAGAAATAGATTTATTTATAAGATAAAAAGAGTTATTCTTTAGGGGAAAATTAAGTCAAATTTTTCCAGTTGGGACACCAGAAGATAAACATCATTTGAAAGACTAAATAAAATAAATCCTATTTTGTTTATATCTTTTAAAATTTGTTTTCTCTTTACACATATCTGTTTGCATAAAATTTTGAGTAGAAAATACAAAAGTATTTCTACATGTAAGTAAAATCCCATTACTTTTTTCCATTCTATAGTAGAGCAACATTTTTTCCTACAATCAAGAGAGTAAGTGCCTATTTGCTACTAAGTCCACTAACTCCTCTAAACTCTTCTCTCTCCGTCCCCTGGCTGCTATCCTTCACAAATATAATAAGGAGAGCCAGACACCTTGAGATGGCTGGTGTCGGTAGCTCATTTCCTCTCCCTTTTGGTAGCTAGTTAGACGCTGGTCTGAGTCAGCCTGAAAAGAACAAGCGGACAGCAGTGCCTGAGCTCTGGGGCTCCCCCTTTCCAACAAGGCTGTTTTTAATGTCCCATGACATTGTTAAATGAAACGCCCCTTGTTACACTGTCAAAATCAAGTGGCCATGTCCTACCCCTCTTTATCAATATGTAGAACAGCAGTATCTGGTGAGGTCTTTCCCCTACAGCCCTCTCCACGACGAGTCCTACTCCCACTGCCTCAGCTTGCCTCTGTGAGCTATGCAGGGTGTGCAGGTCAATGGGATGGAGTGTGCCTCGCTGCTTCGCCTGATGGTATGTTTCCCCAGGGCACCCACTTTACTTTTACGCCTCTGGTTGCTAATGTTGTACGTGACTGTGCCCTCATGCATGACACACACTGCCTGATTTTGGGGACAATAACAGTCATGTTATTTAAAACCAGATCTGTCTTTTCATTGTGTTTTATGAGACCTAAAGGGCTTGGACCCCCAAAGGGCTTTCACCCCAGAGCGGAAACGGAAAATCCAATCATTTCAATACAATCTGTTGAAAGCCATTCTTCATTCTATTCTGAAATTTTCCCTTTGCTCCTTATAAGATTTCAGAAATTAGAACTGTTAAGGAAAAGAAATATTTGAAACGGTCAAGATTTCAATTAGATTTTGCCAGTACTGTATTTTTTCTCTCTTGAAATGTGCTTGAGATTTAAATAATTATGGAAGTTTTGTTTAATAATCCATGAACATTTTAGAGTGTAAATTACAGAGTTGGAAAAGAGATATGAAGTGAATGAATATATTTTCAGGTTTTGTAAATTAATTTAGGATGATCTGGGTAAGAGGTGCTTACTTAGGCACAAATGTGGAATGTAGTTTAAAAAATGATCCTCAATGATTTATTAATCTCTCTTTTTTTTTGAATGGATTGAATACTTTCATGGTGAGAAACTTATTCCCGGCTCTTCTCCTTCACACAAACAAGTTGATATCCTGAGTACAATTTGGGAAAAGAAACCCACACATTTCTTTGTTCTCTTACTAGCAATTTGAAATTTCTATGTAGTACTCTGCCAATTTAAGCTCGTAGACCCTTTTTGTCAATTTTACTGAGATCTATAAGTAAATGATCCTGCTACATATTGGTGATAATTTCATTTTGCTGTAAAATATTGGAGTAAACAGAAAGTTGCCCACAGGTGCCATCTACTCTCATTTTTCCTGTTGTTTAAGACATTTTAAATCAAACGTTTAATTTTAGAATAAGTTCTGCAGAAGCATTTTGGATTCTCCTACTTGCCTTTATAGACTCTGCTGTGTATGGTCAGGGCTGGGAGACTACACGTTGTATCTCCTAGGCTGCTTAGGTACTGGCAGGAGATCAGGATGATAAAAGGGAAAGAGAAGCTTCTGGCTCCTAGCTCCTACCCAGTGGTAACTGCTGACATTGTGGTGATGGTAGTGGAGGTGGGGTGATTTCAGACTCGATAGTCCAAATGGAAGCTGCACTTTTCTATCTGAAATGGTCCTTATTTAGCATCCTAGAATCAGCTCTGACAGAGCTTCCAGCAGTGCAGCATCAAGTGTGTGCTCCAGGCTAGGAACATTAGCAGCTCCTAACCTTTAGGTACTACATCTTCTTCCCTGATCGTCTAGCCCCCATCATCAGTTTGTTCTTCCAGGAATTCCAGTACCTTGGTTATCAACCTCTCGTTCTTATGTGTTTAGATTCCTACCATTGTTTCCGTCCTCCTGACTGGTCCCTGACTGATAAAGTACTGATACGAAGCCACTAGCAATCCTACGCTACAAACAGGACATCTGTCTTTGACACAGAATGAAGAGGCACCTTAAGAATTATGCTTTTTTTCTAGCAAGGTATATGGTTTTACAAAAGAATGATAAATTGCATTCATGCTTTGGAAATGGAAATAGAAGTGGTTTTAATATTATAAACTCAATGCAGCTTTCTGGAATGTATATTTACTTTGAGATTTGTGTTTAAGAGGACAATACTTTCTTTTTCTTTTATAACAGACAATAAACTACATATATTTAGAGTATACAATTTGGTATCCCAATCTCCCAATTCATTCCCCCCCCAACCCTCCCGGCTTTCCCCAGTTGGTGAGAGGACAATACTTTCTTCATGCTTTAAAGCTTTGGGGCAGAAAATTTTATTAGCGAATGCTACCAAACGCTTGAAGAAAAATTAATACCAAGTCTTCACAAACTCTTCAAAAAATAAAAGGAGGAACACTTCACATCACATTTTATGAGGCCAGTATTACCAACATTGCCCTCATACCAAAACAATATATGAAGACATCACAAAAAATCTACAGACCAATATCCACTATGAATATAGATGCAAAACTCCTCAATGACAAAATACTAGCAAACTGAAGCCAGTAACATATAAAAAGGATTACACACCATGACCAAATAGGACATTACAGGACTTCGAGTTTGGTTTAGCATATCAGCTCAATCAAGGTACTCCACCATATCAATTGAATAAAAGACAAAAACCACATGATTATTTCAACAGATGCAGAAAAACCATTCAGCAAAAGCCAACCCCCTTTCATGATTTAAAAAAACCCACTCAGCTAACTAAGAAGTAAATAGATTTTTTTTCAAACTGATCATGAAGAATTGTGAAAAACTTGTAGCCAACATCATACTTAATGATGAAAGACTGATGCTTTCCTCCTAAGACTGGAATGAGACAAGGCTGTCCATTCCTGCCGCTCCTATTTAACATCACGCTGGATGTCCTATCCTGTCAACTGGTGAAGAAAAAGGGATGAAAGACTTCCAGATTAGAATGGAGGAAGTATAACTATGTCTACTTGCATATGTTATCATCTTGTATGTAGAAAGTCCTAAGGAAACCTCCCACCATGCACACACACAAATATTAGTACTAACAAATGAATTCAAGATTGCTGGACACAGGATGAATATATAAAAATAAATTGCACTTCTATACACTAGTAATGAGCAATCTGAACATAAAAAGGAACAATTGCATGTACAATAGCATCAGAAAGAATAAAATAATTAAAACTGATTTTAACCAAAAAAAGCACAAAACTTGTACACTGGAAACTACACATTATTGAAAGAAATTAAAGAAGATATAAATAAATGAAAAGATATCAGTTTTGTGAATCAGAAGATATAGTTAAGATGGCAGTAGTCTCCATATTGACCTACAGATTTAATATAATCCCTACCCAAAACCCGGCTACATTCTGCTTTTGCAGAAAGTGATAAGCTGAACCTAAAATTTATAAGGGAATGTAAGGAGCCCAGAAACTTATTATAAAGCTACAGTAATCAAGGGAGTGTCATACTCGCATCAAGAGAGACACATAGATCAGTGGAATAGAACTGAGAGTCCAGAAATAAACCATTTGTTTTTATCGTCATGCTGGGGAAATTGGGTATCCACATCCAAAGTAATGTCTTAGACCCCTGCCTCATGTCATATACAAAAACTGACTAAAAATGGATCATAAACTAAAAGTAAGCTAAAAAGCAACATACTTATGGAAATGTAGAAATGAATCTTTATAACCTTGCATTAGGCAGTGGTTTCTTTAGATGACACCAAATGCATAAGTGACAAAAGAAAAAATAGATAAATTGGACTTCATCAAAATTAAGAACTTTTGTGCTTCAAAGGACACCATTAGGAAAATTTTAAAAATACAGAATAACAGAAAATATTGCAAATCACGTATCTGTTAAGAAACTTGTGTCCAGAATATGTAAAAAATTCCTACAAGTCAATGAGACAACAAAATTAAACATTGGGAAAGAATTTGAAGAGACAGTTCTTCAATGAAGACCAAACACATAGCCAATAAGCACACAAAAAGATGCTTAACATCATTCGTCATTAGGGAGACGCAAATCAAACACACAGAGATACCGTTTCACACTGAGTAGGATGGCTAAAATAACAAATCTGGACGATACAAAGTGTTATCAAGGATGTGAAGAATTGGAACTCTTGTACATTGCTAGTGAAACTGTAAGGTGGAGAAGCCACTTTGGAAAAATATTTGGTAGCTTCTCAAAATGTTAAACACAGACTTACCATATGAATCAGAAATTCCATATGTAGGTATCTGTTGAAGAGAAATGAAGCATATATTCTCACAAAAACCTGTATCTGAATGTTCTGAGTAGCATTATCTATAATAGCCCCCAAATTGAAACAACTCAAAAGTATATCAACTAATGAATGGGGAAAAATGTGTTCTATCCATGCTGTGGAATGTTACTGGGAAATAAAGATGTAAAGTACTTTTACATGCTACAAGGTGAATGAAGCTTGAGAACATTACGCTAAGTAAAACAAGCCAGTTATAAAAAGTCATATATCATATGATTCCATTTATATGAACTTTCCAGAAAGCCAAATCCATAAAGACAGAAAGTAGATTAGTAGTTGCCATGGGTTTGTGTGTGTGTTGGGCAGGGGGATGGGAGGGAAAGGGGGAGTGTAGGGGGTGAAATGGAGAGTGACTATTATTAGCGCAGGATTTCTTTTTGGGGTGATGAAAATGTTCTACAATTAGTGGTGATGGTTGTATAATTCTGATAATAAACTAAAACCCACTGAATTATACACATTAAAATGATAAACTTTATGGCTTATGAATTACATCTCAATAAAGCTTTTACAAAAAGAAGTTGTTTGGGGAGGACCTCTTGTTCTAGCCAACATGAAATAGTCCAATTCTTCCCAGTTTCTTCTTCTTTAAACACACTGGACATGGCACAATAAACAAACATCAGATGTCTCTGAAAGCTGGGATAAAGATGGAAGAGTGACCTGTTACCCCAGGATGTGTGGCATGACATGGAATTCAATTCCCTGGTTTTTCTTTTTGCCTTTTGTATAATCCAGACAGGGCACTGGGGAAGACTGCAACCTGGACCACCAAAAGGCACAGGCAAAACTAACTCCAATCAAAGCCTATTTGCTCTGGTAAAAGCACCAGAAAAAGGGAAGCCTAACAGAACATAAAGGCTTCTTGACAATACCCACTGTACTCCAGCAGAATACCAGTACAATACAATACACCGCCCACTTCACTGACTGCACACCCTCCATGGTTTTGGCAAAGATGAGTGGGGAGCGAAATCTATCTCTTACTCAGTGGAGGAAGGTAGCATTGCTCTGGTATTTCTTCCCTGATAGTTGTGTTAGTGGAGTCCAGCTGGAAGCTAATCCTCCACCCCAGTATGGTATCAATAAAGTAGAATGAGGAGGTATAAGCTGCGCCAGTCTTTAGTCTGCACACCTACCCATCCTGTTGTCTCTATGGCCCAGTGGAGAGCCAAGCCTCCATCCTTGTCTGGCATCAAGGTGGACAGGTTGTATGAGGTGAGCTGGCTGGCACTCTGATTTCCTCTACTCTGGTGCCTTAGGGAAATGCAAACAAATAAACAAAAAAAACCACAGGAAAATGCAAACAAAAATCACAATGAGATATGACTACCTATTAGAACACCTAAAATAAAAAATTATAATAATAACAAATATTGGTGAGGGTGAAGAGAAACTGGATTTCTAATACCTTTTTTGTTTTTAATGTAAAATGGTACATCTGCTCTGGAAAATAGTCTTCTGGATTTTACAAAACTAAATATACACATCACATGACCCAGCAACTGTACTCTTTTTGAGCATTTACCCTAGTGAAATGAAAACTCATTTCACACAAAAACCTGTGAATGTTTAGACCAGTTTACATAGTAAAATACTGAAAACTACTCAAATGTCTTTAAGTGGGTATATGACTGAACAAACTGGTACATCCTAGCAATGGAATACTACCCAGCATTAAAAAGTAGTGAACTAATGATGTATGCAACAAACCAAATGGACCTCCAAGGACATTACATGTAGTGAAAAAAGTTAATTTCACAATATTACATAGCATATGATTCCATTCATATAGCATCCTCGAATCGATAAAACTAGAGAGATGGAGAACAGGTTAGTGGCTGCCAGGGCACAGGGATGGGTGTAGTGAGGGAGAGAGACACAAATACGAAGAGGCAGCACAAGAAAGTTCTTTTGTGATGATGGAACAAATACGTATTTTGATTGTGGTGGTGATTATACAAATTCATACATGAAAAAAGTGCGTAAAACACCGCCCCCCCCCACGCCCACACACAAATGATTGCAGGTTTTAAAACAGTAATGTCCTAATGTCAACTTCCTGGTTTTGATTTTACACTAGAGCTTTATAAGATGTCATCATCAGGGGAGGCTGGGTAAAAAAGAATGCATGGGATTCTTTGTTCTATTTTCTCAACTTCCTATGAGTCTATTACTCCTTCAAAATAAAAAGTGCAAAAACCTGTGTTTGGTACATGCCAACTCAATGAAAATTAGATCATCTGCTCCTCTTTGTTGATGAATATTTTGTTGCTTTTATGTGAGCCTAGAAAACATAACCTTTTTAGGCACTATTGTTGATTGGAAAATTTGGTACTCCTGTGCTTAGGGAATAAAGTGCTGACAACATTACCGTCCCAAGAAATTAATCTGGTCATGCTATTAAGGGAAGAACAGAGTGTGCTAAGGTTGCTCATGGCAGTGGCTGCCAGAGCAGATAAGCTGAAAAGTGGGATTTCGTCATGTCTTCAGAGACCTGCACAGCCAGTCCTTAGAGAAATTATTTAGTTACTGCAAGAATCCGTGTTTCCAAACTTTAGATTACACACCACAGAGTCACTGATTCCAAAACGGAGCTTAAGAATTTCTAACAAGTACTGTCATTATGTATTTTGTTTATAAGTTCTTGATTCCTTCTAAGTTCTACTTCCTGCCAATAGCAAATACATACTAAAAAAACATCTGTACTGTGTGTGTTGTTATTTTTTTACTTATACATTTAAAATGTAGTAATTTAAAAACTCTATTTCCTATAGGAAATACATTATGTGATTTAATACAGGAAGTTTGAATCACAAGCTGAATATTGAAAAAAATAAAAGAGATGATTTAAAATTTTTAATACATCCAAAGTCAGCAAAGGTCAGAGAGAGGAGTTTTTCCAGTGAAAATGATGGTGAAAAGGTCACAGGCCATTCTCTTTACTACTGAACTAGTACTAGGTAACTGCCATCTAAAAATAGTAGGATGTACTTAGAGGCATATTTGAAATATGAGCTATAATACTGTGGACCTGCCAAAGGTCTAGTCCTTTACATCTTCAGTGGATAAAACCCTGAGAATAATTGCATAAACGGTCATTGTTCTTGTGCTTAATATTAAAATGAACTGTTCAAACAACCAGAAAATGTCGCACCAACAAAGAAAAAAAATATTAGGTAGGAATGAAAAGCACAATTGAAAAGACAAAATTGCCTGATGATTATAAGTTCATTTAAAGGAAAAAAACTCCAACCTTGATGAAGCTTCATGCTATAGTTATGGTTATACCTGTTTGGGGCTTAAAAAGAAACTGACAAGGTGAAAAAGATGAAATTATTAAATGATGTTCAATAGTTCTAATACATCAGAAGCATATCCTGGAATGACTGATTGAGAGATGAATGCAAACCTTGCTCTTTAACTGAAAAGCATGGACACTGATAATTTAGCAATTTAATTAATTTTTGCCCATTAATTTATAATTTAGAGTGAAATAACAGTGAAAATAAATTTTAAACTATATATGAGATTTGTTTTAAATGAATGAAAATACACATTGATGAGTGTATGCAGAGAAACGAATCTATGATGTTGACCTTGATGGGGAAGTTCACCTTTTTATATAGCCTGCATGAATTAGCAGCCCTGCAGCAGTGCATCAGTAACACCTCCTCTCAAAGAGTTTGTTTTTTTCTTTTCTTTGTGTATTAGTGGGCTGGAAACAAATGCTGAATTTTGTTGAAAATTAACAAAAATAATTATTTAGATGCTTATCTTTTAGATAAGTTTATAAGGAAATGGGAAATGAGTTTGAAAACTTGCTCTTGACATGTATATGTGCTGGTTTAGACAGAGAAAAAATGCTAATCAGATTTTCAATTTAGTAGAATTACTCTTTTTTAAATGGAGAATTAAAAACTTGTAAAAATGGCTGAAATGTGGGTTAAAATGATGAATCACTACTTTGTCTAATGATAAATAGTAGTTCTCAAAGTTGGCTTATTTAGCAAAAACATGTAGTTCTCAAAGTTGGCTTATTTAGCAAAAACAAAGATTGAATTCTTTGTGAAAGTGAAATTGTGAAAGCTTTCACTGGGTGTGATAAGACTGCAGCAGAATTAAAGTGTGAGAGTTGTGAAGAGTTGACCTTTTCGACAATGAAATTTTGGAAATTTTAATTCAATGACGTGATGAAAGTTAGTCCATATATTGTTATTTTTTTTCCTTCACAAAGGCCCTTCAACTGTTTTTCTCCTAATAAAAGAGACAGCTTTACAATATCTCATATAACATGTCAACTTTTCAGCTAAAAGATAATTAAAATTTCTACCAGCAGTCAACGCAAACATTCAAGAATACTATCTCTTTGGTAGTATTCTTGTATCTTGCCTCAGTGATTATGCTTATAAAGTTTACGGAACAGTGAAAAAAATTATCTCAATTTGTATGCACATTTTAAGTGCTAAAAATATGGTGACACTATGACAAGAAGAGAAATTATTATGCAATGTAAAATGGCCCAATTTTAGGAAATAAATAAATTCAGTCCAGTGGTAGTTAAATAAGGAAGCAGACAGGAAAACCTATTTTGATGTTCCTGATAGGAAGTGATTAAAACATTTCATTCTGTAAACAGTTAACAAAAAAATTTTGTTAATTTATTCAACAAATATTTATTGAGCTTAGTCTCTGCTGGCATTTTCCAAAGTGCTTGGCCCAATCAGTGAACAAAGCAAACAAAATTCCTGTTTGTTTAAGGACTGTAAAAATTTTCAAGTTACAACCCCTCGAAATTAAAGAATTTTAGACACCATCAGAGACCTTTGGGTAGCTATTTCTTTTCTCTGCTATTAAGGAAAACTTCCTGGAAATATTGAAAGAACACTTGTCTGGATGCTCTCTTACTTTTCTCAATATCTAGGTCGTTAATTTGAGAATCAGAAGGGTGCTTGAGTGAGTGTGGAAAAAGTGAGCTGAGGAAATTGGGTGACCTCGTGGCACAGATCTGTGTGGCACAGATCAGTCTGGGGGAACCTCCCCCTCCTGAGACAGAATGGAATAGTCCTGTGGCAGAAATTTCATGTTCTCAGACCATGGCCATTTCTTACTGGGCAGCAGTGGATCAATACTGGATTCTCTTGCTCTCAGGTACCTTTTCCTTTGCTCCATGCAGCCCACCTCCTTTCCATTCAGACAGAGCTCAGAGAAATTGGTTTTCACCTTCTTCAGTTATAATAATATTGTTCTTTTCCTCTGAGACTATATTTTTTTCTCAGATGCAATTTGGGTGTTTCCTATGCTCATCCACCTAATATATGAAGTAATTTTCTAAGTTCTCCTAAAAATGGTCTTACTCTTGACAATGTGCCTATTTTTATTTTTTATTGAAGAAAAATGTCAATTTTTCTTTCAATTTTTCTTTCAATTTCTGGGGTATGTAATTTTGCTCTTATGGTCTATTATATGAAGATATAGATGGCTTATTTTATTTATGAGGTTATCTAGATAAAATTTTAGATTCCGGCAGCAGAGTCAGGAAAATGACAATAGAAGGAAGGTGGAAAGAAGAGAATATCAGTCCACACCTCATCACCTTTGCCTGCCTTTTAAAATTCAAGCTCAAGCTGCACCGATCCTCCATTTATTTGAGCTTCTGGTGGTTGCACTCTTAATTCCCTACAAATGGGTCCTTCACCTGCTACCCAAGTCTTCTTGGCTCCCAACTTCGGTAAAGATCTGGTACGCTGGTGAAAACCTCTCCATTCCTATTTCCAATGGAAATTTCCCTCCCAACCTCTAGCTTTATCTCTTAAATTTCCTTCATGCTGGTTGCCAGGACTAGACGTCTTGATCTAGTATCTTGTTCTTGCTAACTGTCTTCTCTGGAGATTCATTCCTACCCTGGCCCTGGACTCAGTGTCAGGTCTCTGATGCTTTATGAGGAATCTCCATGAGGATAACCACCTGTCTGACTCCTGGGCATATCCACCCTGGAGTCCTTGATAGTGTGTTTTTCCCAGGCCCTCAGTTTGCCTGGGAAATCCTAGTGCTTGCTTTTGCTGCATTGAAAATGTCATGAACTCATTTAGTTAAGGCTCACTGGCTACACCACCACCGGTTTCCTTTATAATGAAATGGTGACAAGCCTGGTCTCAGCTCCTCTCTCCTTGCCTGGGATTTCCAAGGAAGAATCTTTATTCCCAATGATTTACCTCCTGAATTTTAACATATAGAGACAGACTATTGTCCCCTTTTACTCCTTCATGTAACTTTCCTTTAAAAATATGTCTTTCTGGCTTTCATTGCAAATTAACTATTTCACTCTAAGTATCATTAACTCAGAGAATCCTTTACTGGGTTAATTTTAACACAAAAATTTCTTGCAAAGACTGAAATAAAAAATTTTATAGTTCAGGTTGTATAATTTGGTGCTATTTTGAGGCTGTACAGCATTATGTAGAAAAAAAATATGCAGATCCCAAATAGCTGGATTAAATTTGTTCAATGATTTTTATAAAATTACATGAGTAAACAATTTAATTGGAGAATAAAACCTCAAAAAGAAATTGGTGTGACACAATTAATTTTAGAGTGAGATTATAAATTGGAAATAACTTCATGCTCCAAGGGAAATGCTCGCATTTACTCTGCAGTACAGGCAAATCATGTAGAGTGAACATTATCTATGATGCTTTTGAAGATTAAAGAGGTCAGGATTCAATTGCTGCTATAGATGAGAATTGCTTTGGCTACTTATTGGGATACTTACTGGTTTTTACCTTCAACATTTTGACTTACATACAAAAGTTATACAATATCTGAGCATAGGCATCAAAAGTTAAATTATTTTGATAAAGTGAGACTTCTTCATGACCTCTTGAATAATATCTCTTGAAACAATTGAAACCATATAAATCATGAATGATGAATTTTGGTTAAGATCACTGAAAGACAAAATCAAGAGAAATTCTCAATGAAAGCAAAATAATTTTATCGTCATGCATAAAACATAAGTGAAAAGGAACTGTTCGTTTTTGCCTTCCTCTTTTTATTTTTTAATATATATATTTATTTATGGCTGTGTTGGGTCTTCGTTGCTGCACGTGGGCTTTCTCTAGTTGTGATGAGTGGGGACTACTCGTTGTTGCAGTGTGCGGGCTGCTCATTGAAGTGGCTTCTCTTGTTGCTGAGCATGTGCTCTGGGCATGTGGGCTTCAGTAGTTGTGGCTCCCGGGCTCTAGAGGCTTCGTGGCATGTGGGACCTTCCCAGGCCAGGGTTCGAACCTGTGTCCCCTGCATTGGCAGGTGGATTCTTAACCACTGTGCCACTAGGGAAGTCCTTCCTCTTCTCCTCTTTGGGAAAAAAACCTGAACTAAGAGTCTGAAGAGCCATCTATTTATTTCTAAGTGTTATCTTGGGAAATATTTATTCTATTACCTTGGTTATTTACTTTTTCCTTCTGTGATTAGAAATCACCATGGCTACCTTGAAGTTTGTTGTAAGAAGTAAACAAGTCCAGGAATATGAATGTGCTTTGCAAACCATCAAGTCCCAGATGCACATGGGTGTACAGGGGCAGAACACTGGAGTTGGAATCTGGCTGGGTTCCTGGCCTTGTAACCTTGGCATCCAGGCAGCCCTCTCCAAGTTTCGGGTTTCTCTCCACTAGAGGAGATTGCTCTGTGTGGTTTCTAAGGTCCTTCCTATTCTAGATTTTTCTCTCATTTCTAGACTTCATAGCTTCATATAAGCAGAATTTTTTTTTTCAGAATTTGTCAATCTTACCTGTTGGATTTATGAGATCATTGTAACATGTATCAGATTTTAAGTCTTATGATTTTTCCCCCACTGAGACAAAGATTATTTCCTACAATAAGAAGAATTCCCACAGTAAAAAATGTTGAGTAGACACTTGCCTTAGAGCTCCTCCCCCAACTTTTTTTCTTTGCATTGATTTTTTACTTTATGAAGCTCACTTTTTGAAGGAGTATATTTTCTGAGCAGCAGTAAAATGAATAAGTCATGGTTCTAGATTCTGATAAAGGTACTTGTTACTTAAGAAGCAATGTGCAGAATCTGAAGCAAAATAGTAATATGCAAGAAATTGTAATATGCCTAAAAATAATTTAACTGATTTCATCAGGTAAAAGCAAATTTTAGAAGAGTATTCCTTTTTCAAACAAAACAATCAGACTCAATAAGCAGATAAATGTGCACAAAATGGTGTCAGTACATGAGAATCTAGATGTGTTTGCACATGGCCAGGTGCAGGAATTGCCAGGCTTGGTCTTTAGATACTACTACAGAGATATTTTAGGAGAAGCTAGGTTGAACTGTGTACATATTTGAGTTTAGACTTTAAAAAACTCTCAGCTGGAGTTTCACCAGAAAAGGAGGAAAATAAAAATATTCCTCACATATATACATGCCACAAGTGATTCCACACCTGTTTTACTTGATAGTTTCCAACGGCTGAAGGAGATTTCATTATCGAGTAGTTGGTTGTCAGCAAGTATACCTAAAAATAATTCAAAAAATCTTTGTAGGAAAGTAAATTCTCTTTTTTAGGTCCAGATACTTTTCTCAGGATGACATGAAGTCTGATTAAATCCTCTATGTATAAGTAAATCATGTTTTGTGCATGATAATACCTGGTCATCTTCATCATCTATGTAAAAATAAATGGAAGCTATGGATAATTTTTGATAAAGTGAATTACACCACAGCATTTATATTTGGCTTCAGGCATAAGGGAATATAGAGAACTCAGGCAAGGGTTGTGAACATGCACACTTGCACATATACACACACACACCGCCAAAGAAATTCAAGTACTCTCCTCTGCCTCATTCTTATACTTTTCTGAGATCAACCTATAGTATCAGTAACACTCTACTGAAATAAGATTTTCCCCCACAAAAGTCTGCCAGGGAAAACTTCTAATCAAGTGCTTCTGAAATGTTTACAAATCCCTTAAATCCAGCAGTGATGGCATAATAAAGGGTATGTTCTTGGAAAGAAAATGCCCACCCAAAGTAGAGAAACTACTGGTTAAAAATCACAATACATCAAAAATGTATTTTCAAGGATAATTTCCATTTAACTGATAGATTTTTCCATAAAAATTGTAAAATATTTAGAAAGAGAAAACAGAATATTCAAATAATCTTTGTTTTAGTTTTTCCATCTTTACAATCAAGGAGTTGGACTAGACGCTAAGTTTTATTTCAGCTCTAATACTCCATGATTTTTGTCAACATAAGATTTTAAAATGTGTCCCACTGTTTCATTCACATGGTTAGAACAAGTGGCATAAAATTGTGATGCCTGACAATATTACCCTTTTAACTTACAGATTACAAAGGCAAGTCCCAGAGAAGTAACATGACTGCCCACTGGTACCCATCTACTGGCGTATCAATCAATGTCACTGCTTCCAAATCTCCCTAATCATGAAAATATTTTGCTCTGTTTTATTAAAGACTCAAGATTCCCTCCTTTGGAAATTCTGCTTTAGTAATTATGGGGTGAAGTCAGGAATCTAATCTAAAAAACAATCCTCAATATTCTGACTTGTAATGCAAGTTAGGAACTACAGATCAACGTCAGACTACTGGAATGCAGTGAAGGAGAGGAGCAGTTATGTCACACAGCCCTTGGGCAGGCTCTCCAGTGCTACACAGCAGCATCTTCCTACCAGGTCTATCATTTTATGCCATAAGCTACCACCTCCCCAGTGTTTTCTCCCTTCTAGATGAAAAGCATATTATATGAGTCACATCACTTGATGTCTAGGTTACTTTTCTCTGACAGTTTTCCTATGGAAAAGGATATTCCTGAAAGAAACAAGAATTAAAAGACTGAATCTATAGCCTTTACTTACCATCTGCTCCAACCTCACATTCTAGAAGTTTAATTCTGCTCAACTCCTGGAAGCTCTCCTTCCTGGAAAGTATGAATCTATCCCTCACCATGCAACAGTCTTGAGCCTTGAAGGCAGTCTGGGATTTGAAAATTAATTACTTTACCTCAAGTCATGGTGTAATGAAGTGAATTTCTCTAAATCGTCAGAATGTATCACAAGAGAAGGCTCTGAATACTTTTGTCATAAGAATTCCTTAATCTTTTTGGTAGTAAAAGAAAAGCTTAAATAGAATTACTATCTAATAATGTAGTTGGTTTTATACAGAGACAATGGAGAGCAAAGCTGCTTCTAAGATCTTTCATGTAGAAGTCCAAGCACCTCAACATTCACATTTCTGTCAGTTCTCAGTATAGATACAGTACGTTCACTGTTCGCAAATTGTGGCCCCAAAAAAGTTTCTGCCCCTCTTATGCTACCCATGAATCCCAAAGGTTAGTTTAAGGCTTTTTTTAACGTAGCACACTATAAGAAATATAATTCAGCTCTCAATGAAATATCATTCCTGATTTTCTTTGTTAATAAAAAATTGAATAACTTACCTCTCAATATGTATGACTCCACACAAAGTAGCTGAACAAAAAGTTTACTATAATTTTACCAAAAAGTAGAATTCAGCATAATTGAACCTCTTTTTATATCCTAGTTAAGGTATTTTGTTACTGAAGTTGCCAAAGTAATTCATTGTTTAGTAATGTTGTTTATGAAGCAGTCTTACGATGCTGGCTCTGAGGATCAAGTATATAGTGAAAGCCACAATAGAATGATGAATGATATATAAAAGCTTTTGTAAACACTTTATGTTTGCTTTAGAAGGCTGATCTGTTTAAATCTGTGACACTTTTACTTATTTAAAAGAGTAACAAGGAGATCAATGGTATTAGTCTATCCTTATGTGGGTTGTCTGTAGAAATCTACTAATGTTAGATATATGTATAATTAGTTTTCTATGTAGCTGGGGGCAAGGAAGTGGTTAGTTAATATATATACCTCAAATGCCTTAAGTGGATACCTATTAAAAGGTATAAAAAATATAAATAATACTGTATATTTTTAAAAGTTTTAAATAAACACGAAGAATATGTAGGTATACATGTTATAATTTCAAAGTCAACACTAGCACATAAGGTTTTCTTATCTAAATACATACTGATACTTCCTATATCAACACATGCACCTACAAAACACATGGCCATGCACATAACCTTGCTTTCTGCCACTTGCAAGAAAGTTAGAATATACAATATAGTACATTGTTTCAACTTAAATCATATTGGCAAATTAATGAGGATGGCATTAAAAAATTCTGATCTAAGAAATCAAAATACAGGAAGGTAATTATTCCATAGATTAAAAACACTGAAGACTGATGGGAAGTTAAGATTTAAATCATCCCAGTATCCTTGGCAGATACAGAAGAGACAGTATTGATTGTAAACATTCAGAATACTCTGTTTGGCAATTGGGACTTTTGTAATCTAGCAATCCGGGCCAGAGACTCAGACCATCGATGCTTCTGATCGCAGAGAAATGGGAAAGCTGTGGGCAGTTCTCGGCAAGGCAGGGGGTGCCGATGGAGATCTGGATGCCCATCTGGACGGGAGACGGCGATTTGCTGGTCTAGCAGGTCGGGAAAATCCTTTTCCATGTGAGGATTTCACTGCCACGGATTCCTAAGACACAAATGAAGACATTCATCTCAGTCTTCAGGCACCAACAATGGGCTTAATATATCATGGATCCCAAGTACAGGATTAACGTGTTGTATTACCATATTTACAAGCAAGAAAAAGCACTGACAATTAAAGAAGCTATTTGTCTAATATTTGTGGTCTTGAATGTTTTAATCAAAATAACTCACTTTTAATATGAATACGGCATTTGATAATCTTGTAGATCTCTTCACACTGACAAGTTTTAACACAACTGATTTCTTTTTAGAACTCGCTGAGTTACTGTTATGTTAGAACTCAAAAGTTTGGTAGATAACATTGATATGATGGAACTAAAATTTTTTCTTGGTGGAGCGCTAGGATGTTTTAGTGTTTGTTTTTTAAGATAATAATTTAAAGAAGAATTAATTTACATCCAGTTATTTTGTCAATTTATTGACACTTTTAGAGGTTATAAGCAAAGGCACACAAAGCACTAAATGATTTTCCTAATGCTATCTTTTTTTTTCCACTAAGAACACCGTTACTGTCTCTCAGAGGTTTCAAAATTATCATTAAAATACTTTAAAACATAACATCATTCTATTTGCTAAGAAAGAGTTCTGATCTATCTTGGGTATCTTCTGATGACTGAAAACCTTTCCCTTCACTTTCTTTCATTTCTTCTTCCTTCTCTTTATTTTAATGGAGGAAAAGCATTCTAGGACTCTTGCCATTAAAAAACAAAGAGCTTTCATGATGTATTTTGTACCTTTGCTTCCTATTGACCTTCTTAACAAAGCCTGTACTCTTTCACCTGAGATGAGCAGTAAGGATAGCCTTTATTTCTATGACAGTAACCTGCATCTGCTTTTTCCCTCCTTGGAGTCTTATTTTTTTAATCTTGTTCCTGGGGAGGGAGATGGAGAACTACTCAAGGATCTACAGCAGAGGACCCTTCCCAAACCTCCAATTCATGCAAAAACGGGAAATAGTAATTTTTTTAATGAGGGTTTTGGCTGATTATTGTATATGTGCTTTCATTTCCCATCTGAAGCCACAGAACCTTACAGGTATTTATGAGCTTATTCAAAAAACAGCAACAGAAAAGCAGGATAATTATTTGTACTTTGGGCAAACAGGCAAAGTTTTCAATAAACTAGATGTAAACTGTTATTTTTGTGGGGCTTGAAAGCCTCTTAAAATTAGTTTTTTACACCAGCAGGAGGCAATCTGGATTTTCAAAGCATTGGCCAATTACAGCATTATGTCACCTTGTAACTGTTTATAAATTATGCATAAAAGGTACCGATGGATAGCTTTTCATTGTAAATACAAATCTCTTCAACCTCTTTTTCCCCTCTAAGATTATATTCTTTTGCAAGCAAACTGGAATAAAAAATGGATAGCAATTTATTTAAATACCCACTTTTTTGGAGGGAGCAATTTCCACATAAAGAATTTATACAAATAGTAATGACTTTAAATTTTCTGATGCTATACTATCATTTTTTATTTTCATATATTGCCTTTGAGCTCCACAATAAGAGAACTTCACAAGGCACTATTTCAAAAGATGTTTTTTTACCCAAACTCATATTCATGTGACTACTCCCATGCGAAAGGACATGAATCAAATTTTGGGGATGACTGGACCAACCAGAGCCAATAACCAAAAAGTGCAAGCTATTTTTAACATACTTCCCATGTACTTTCAAAAATATAAACATTTTAACAGGATAAAATTCTATAAATGAACAAATGCATATTCAGAATATTTTTTCAAGAAAGAAACACAACAAACGTTTGATCTTTCTGAGGTTCTTAAGCCCATTTATTAAATTATGTTGTGCCATTTCAGAATTTAAATAAAAGTTATAGTGTGCTAAACCCAGACTTAAAAATCATACTTTTAAAAGTTCATGCTGAGTTACAATCCTAAGGTTGGTATTTCTTCACAAATGAAGGGCCAAGGAACTAAGCTGTCAAAACATGTGCCTACCTTCTATTTATATGAATGGGCACCTGACTGCACTCTGAGCCACTGCTAAATATGGATGCAGTTCGACCAAAATATGTTAAATTGCTTTCTCACCTCAGTTACCTTTTTCCGATCTACTCCTTGCTTCACTTGCTGTGCTCCACACATAGCTGTCTTTTGCTGAAGCTCTTGTTCTATTTGGAGCTTTTCTAAATGCTGACTTAATGTGGCTCCGCCATTGACATCAGAATTACATTTGGTCCAATTAGCCTGGAAGCACTTAGAATTTTGCACTGCGGAACCCACTGATGTCCCATAGGTTTTCAGCAGCTTTTCCACCACACCATAATTTGACCTGGGATCAGCTGACCTTGGTCGCCCAGACAAATCACTTGGTCTCCAGTCACGTTCGTGCAGCATATTCCGGTAACTGCTAGGGCTCACGTGTTCCTGCATTTGTCTGAATAGGCCTGTTGTGGGTTTTGTGGTGGAATTATCAGGCACATTTTCCCTGGGCACAGGTGTGGGGGCATTGGTTTTCAGAATGTCAGAAACACTGTCACTTTCTGAGATGTTACCTGTGCAAGAAATTAAAGTATTACAGGGCTGAAGATCTTCAGATGGTTCTGAGTAGCTCTGACTTTGTTGTCCTGCATGACAATTTCTATCTGTTCTAAATACGATTCTGTTAAATTCATCAGTCTTTGCTGCCAGCTTTTCATTCCTAGTAGTCCTTTCAAAGCCACAACTAAAACTTCTCAGTGGGCTGCTGCTCTGTGTCACCGAGGAGCTATAGTCTTTGCTTATATGAAGATCAGGATGAGATTTAGCAGGGTGATCTGGAATCACCTTTTCATATTTTGGTTTATTGGGAATAGAGCAGGTTTTCTGAAAGCACAGTGTAGAGGGGCTATTTTTTGCACCAATCCCAATGTCGCACGACCACATGCTAAGTCCAACATTTTCCTTACATGAAGGCTTGTTATCTATTTTGGTTTCTGGTGCCAAAGAAGAAAACGTGATACCACCTTTCAAAGTCTTCCCTTCATTTAGACACAGCGTAGGCGTCTCATCGTGCCTCCAGAGGAAATGAGGGTTGCAGTTCTTTTCACCTTGACCTACTTGGGTCACCCAGCTGTTGTGGTCTAAACTTTCCTTCAAACTTTCATGCCCTTGTGCAGAATATGAGCTGGGAAAATTTCGAGATGTGCTTCTCGGAGGAGGAACTGGTGGGGTTTCACTGCTTCGCAGATCAGTTATATTAATTCCACCTTTTTTCTTAGAATTGTTTTGGAAAACATCAGTACAGCTCAGATTCTTTCTATTTTTCTGTTTCTCTTTTTCTAAATTGGTTGAAGAAATGCACTGGTCCACATGAGGCATATTAATTACATTTGGTGTTTCCTGGAGAAAAGAATCTGACTTCATCCTAAACAATTATAAAACATAGTCTATTAGTGGTGACTTTATTTATGATAAGCCCTTAAAAGACACTGGGGCTAAAGTAACAGATTCTGTTATAGGAAAAGGAGTCACAACTTCCTTAAATGTTATTTTTATATAAATCCCCTAGTGCAAAAGTCTCTTTTACTGTAGGATAAAGGCCATCTCTCAGTGTTGTATTTAAGACTTTATATACACAGTCGGACCCAAACTATCTTTTTTAACTGTGTCTCTCATTTTTTTCTATTACTTGAAACTTCACCTACACTCAGACTTCACTGTGTGTAGTCTCTTGGGTGTCCACTATTGGTGTTCCCATTTCTATAGGTTTTCTCTTGTCCTTTCCTTACTTACACTTCGTCTACTGAATTCCTATCAATAATGTCTTCTGAGCTCAAACTCCTTTGCTTGAATTTGAAATAATATTCTAAGTACTGTGACAGAAATCTGAATCAAAGAGCAAAGAGAAGGACTTTCCTGGTGGCACAGTGGTTAAGAATTCTCCTGCCAATGCAGGGGACACAGGTTCAATCCCTGGCCCGTAAAGATCCCACATGCTGTGGAGCAACTAAGCCCGTGGGCAACAACTACTAAGCCTGCACTCTAGAGCTTGTGAGCCACAACTACTGAGCCCACATGCTGCAACTACTGAAGCCCACGCTCATAGAGCCTCTGCTCTGCAACAAGAGAAGCCACCGCAATGAGAAGCCCGTGCACCGCAACAAAAGGTAGCCCCCGCTCGTCGCAGCTAGAGAAAAGCCCGTGTGCAGCAACGAAGACCCAATGCAGACAATTAGTTAATTAATTAATTAAAGAAAAAAAGAGCAAAGAGACATGAGCAATACCAAATAGAAGGTGTTATTTGGGCATGAAAGAAAAATGATCATTTTTTTGGTGAGTAAAAGACATATAAGCAAAGAGAGCTGCAGTAAAACTCGTGTGGCTATTCAAGGAACAGTGAATACTTTGGTGTGGATGGAATATAAAAGCAGTGGGAAGGATGACTGCAAATAAGAGAGAAACATTAGTTCAAACTGTAATGACTGAATTAACATATTAAGGATTTTCAGCTTTTTTTCTATAGGCCATAAGTGACAGAGAGAACTTTACACCAAGTGTGGTTTGTAAAAGAAAACTGGCAAGTAAGAATTACTGAAATGAAAGCCTAAATATAGCAACAATGTGCTATAATTAACATTAATTAATCATATTGATAAATATAAATCATATTTATATCTCTTCAACTTACATTATAAGATAGCTTACAATAAAGTGCAGACAAATACCTATTAGCTGAGAGTAGTAGGCAAAAGCTAAATGGGAAAGTAGAAGGCAAAATTAGGTATAAAACATGATTGAGTAAAAACATCTGTTGTAAGCCAGTACAAAAATTCTCACTGAGCTTTCAAAGAGCTGAAGAAAAATAAGGGTACACATTGCTACAGCTTCTGAGAGAAGTATACTGCCTCACCAGGAGATAAATGGTGATCCTAGAACAATCCACCTCTACTTAACTTGTAGAGAATTCCAATTTAATTTTCAATTTGGCTAAAACTTACCTTTACAATTATATAGGTGTTTCTGAACTGAAAGAGCATGTTTTTCAGCACTGAATAAATATGTATGTGTCTACATATCTATAATATGTTGCTCTGAAAATTATGAATGCTTCCATTATATAATAAACATAGAGAAATAAATGGCTCAAAATATTTCAAACATCATTATATAATTAAAACATCACATTGGTAAATTTGACATAGTTTAAAGGTGTATTTAACTACATTAACCCAGTATACTCTTCCACTGGCCTAATACTCAAAATAAAAAAGAACTCCATTACAGTATACTTGTTAATTTATTATTCATTATGGTGAGTATAACTTCACTAAACACCAAAAAAGTCAAGTACGCCTAATAGTCAAATTACAAAGAGAACTAGAAGATTTGCTTTAAGAATTAGTGAACAGAGAAATATACAATTTAAGTTTTTACCTCCTAAGATAACATATTTTAATAACATTATTAATTCTCACTAACAAAGTGTTAGATGCTGTAGGCAGTTGGGATTCCTTGACTAAAAACAATACTCTTCTTGATTTTCCAACATAAAAATCATCATAGATGTACCAGCCTACCTTCTGTGGTTAGACTGCTTTCGAATTTCCTCTTGAAAGCTGCATAATTCTTCACTAACTTTGGCAAGTTCTTCAAGAGCCTTTATACATATAAGCAATAGCATGTTAGCTCTTTGAAATGTAAATATTTCTCTAGAAACAGTCCTAGGCCAATCCTGTCTTACTTACTGTGTTGAGGGCGCCAGAGCAGCTCTCGTTCTCTTCCTCAGAAGTCCTCAGGTCAGGCTGGGCCTCACATTCCTTTCGGTTGTCTGTGGCCATAGAATCCATAAACCCTACTTTTGATTTTTTGGTTGCTTTTTGTTCCTTACACATTTGATTTCTTTCACTGAGTAAGCTCTCCTCTGTTTTCTCTTTTTTTCCCAGACTATCCTTGTGATTCATCCCTGTAAATTCACATTGTCCTGAATTGGGGTAATTTGGAGACGATTCCATCATTTTATTTTGAATGGCCTTCTTACAATCAAGATCAATGATCTTGGCACGTTCACCCAGGTTGATTTTCCTCTGAAGCTTTACTTCATGGCAGAGCTGTAAGGAAAACAATGATAAAGAATTTCCCTCTAATCTACTGTCTCAATATTTTTGATATTATGCATACTGTTCTGAGATCTCTTTGTCATATTACTATATACTACCTCAGGGTATTAATGCTTATGCTTCCAAATAACGCTTCTAAAATCTAGATCAGCTGGAACAGCTTTGATGAACCTTTATAAAGACTACTTTTAGTAGGTCAAAGCATCGATGGTAATGTCTATTTTTCTGAGAAGAAATCAACGGATTCAAAAATGAAACAAACCTGCCTTTATATAGACATGTCATGATGATACAGAAGCACTGTTAACAAAATTGGAATGACCTGCATCAATTACTGGCAATGCTGTCTAACTGCTCTCAGATAGAAGCAAGAGTTTAAGTAACATTAAGTCATATTTTAAAAATACATGATCCAACTAGTACGCTAATATTTAACTGTCTAAATAGTTGACAGTGTCATAGAGTAACTCAGCTTATTCTGTCCCCTAAGTAGACATTTCACAAACAAAAGATGTTTCTTTTGGAAGTTACGTTGGTGAGAGATAGGTAATTCAGATTTTTGTGTGTGTGGTTTTTGTTTGTTTGTTGTTATTTACTTCCAAGGCTATATATATATATATATATATTCAAAAAAAGTTTCTTGTCCTAATTAAAACAAATGTGACCCTGTCCTAGCTGATACAATAGAACTCTAAGGCTTTGATCATCTATTAGTCTATGTTAAAGTAGGCCTCAAATTATTTCTTGAGAATTTAGCTTAACCTGCAGGCAATTAGTGGCTTTTTCTTCAGGCTTGAGTTCTGGGAAAGCTTTCAAATTCCAAAGACTGTCAAAGAACTATTAAAGCAAATGACTCTACAGTTTAAGTCACAACCTATATCTGCACTACATCTCTTATTCAAAGAATATAATGACAGATTTATTGCTGCTCAATATTTACCCAAATCTCAGATGAGAGAAGCATAATAACATAGTTGGTGCATTTACTGCCCTAGATACTTATAAATCTGTCGTTGGATGAAGTCAGGATAGCATCAAGTTGCAGCCATGAATCAACCGTTTTGGTCCCTGTAAAATTATCTGTACTGAACTGTTGTGGGCATTAAAATTTTGGCTGACCTTGGGGGACATTATAAGAACCAACCCTCAAAAGCACCATTCTAAATCTAAGGATGGTATTGGTGGCACTGTCCTCTTTTAGAAAAGTCATGGGTGAAAACAAAATTGCTTTAGTTGCAAAATCAGGGACAAAAGTGCTTTTTCTGGGAAATAGGTTTGCCTTTCTTTTCTGAATACTGAGAAATATGCATTTGATAATTTTTTGTGGCTTATTAGGAAGATAGATTTGCTGCATGCAATTCACAAAGGATCCTTCGTTTTGTCTTCATCTCATTTTTCTCTTCTATTCTAGTTTTGGAATACTTTACCTTACATAGAATTTTATTTGACATCTTAAATTCTCTTGGGGACTTAGGTGAAGTATGAATAAACAAATAACATTACATTATTGATGGGAACTATTTATTTTGTATAAGGAAATCTGTGTTACTTGGTACCCAGCTCTTTTCAATGGTTATCTGATCAATCAAACAAAGGAGACAACTGGAAAAGATAGTAATGTGATAAAATTCCCAGGCATCTATTAACTCTCTTAAGGGTATCTATCTAGCTTAGTCTCGGTTTCATTGTAATAGCAAATGCAATAATTATTGACAGTGGCTGAACAAAGAATCATTAGCATCTTAATACTCAACACCGATCCTCTCACTAATGACATTTTTACTTAGAATAACAGAATTTATACGCATGCAACTGGAAATTTATAATTTTATAATATATAGCTTAATAAGTTGTGTCTGATTTAATACACAGAACTTAGTGATAAATGTGAAAGAAATATAGTCTATTACGCTTGTTGCATGTTACGTTTTTTCCAAGTGTTGACTTTTAATTTTAGTTAAAAATATTATCTTGATTTTCTGTGACATGTAAGGATAATTTCCTCCTGTTTTCTACTCCCAGCTTTGCAGTCTCTGAGAAGGTGCATTCGTATAGGTAGAAAGCTGGGAGTAGAAAAAAATACATACTATGCCGTTTTATACAAGGAACTTCAGAGTATCCATGAATTTTGGTACCCATGGGGGCCCCTGGAACCAATCTCCCATGTATACCGAGGGACAACTATATTAGAATAAGAGGAGCACAATGCTAATATTCAGGTACTGAAGAGCATCATCTCTGGGTGGGTAGTCTGAGTAAGCACATTATCTAAACATATTCTCAGGTACGGTGCTATATACTGCAGGCAGCACGACATAAATAGCACCACAGCTGCTATCCAAGATAAAGAAAAAATATGCCAGCCCTCTGTCAGTATTTTAATGGACTATCACCTATGTTTAAAATACATTTAATACCTGCGAACTAATAAGGCTAATATTTTCCATAGAAGGAACCTACAGAGCTGTCAGAATAATTATTTGATATAACAAATTTAACCAGATAGCAGACTGTCTTAGCTACATGGCTTAAATAATTGGGAGACTAATCCTGACTCCCTTAATTATTTCGCTTGGGTGCTATAATTATCTGAGACTCTTACTAACCGGACCTTCCAAACCTTTGGAAGCCAATGATCTATGAGTTCAGGTTTCAGACTGGAGTTACGGATTCTGATCTGCCCTAACCATCTCCTTGTTGATCCAATCTGAGCCTCTGTGTGGAAGAGTTAAGAGAGCAAGCAAAATGCATTTTCCAAACTATAGAAGGATGAGGAGTCAATTCTGCTTTCAATCTGTAATTGTCTACTACATGCCTGCCTTCTCAGCTCTATTTTAGAAGAATAGTCAATTGGCTATTCTTTTTTATTTTTCCTTTTAGCATGCCAATTTGTATTTTATTCACAAGCAATTACATGGCTGTTAATAAGAAAAATATTTGCACTATAAACACATGAAGCAACAGCTTTGATTGCCTGTGAATAAAGGCCAAGGAGTCTGTTAAAATAACTGCCTTGGCAATATGCACAGAACCATATAAGTCAATAGCAGGGAATGTTACAAGAAAGCACAATAAGTATAAATAATTTTCAGTTGGAACAAGCTTGAATATACATCAATGCAGATACTTAAAAGAAATATTCCGGGGTCAAACAGGCTCAAGGAATAAAATTACTGTTTGTATCAGAGTCTCGGCATGTCATTTTTCATAAATTCTTTCCAAAGAAATATGCCAATAAATGTAGCACACCTTGCTAGGACAAATACCACATCCACTACCATTTTCTTTTTGATATACGACACTCTTTTTTATTATACTGAATTATCTAATATGTAATTTCTTTTAGTAGACATTATGCATAAATCATCTCAGAAAAGATCTGTATTTTAATGCCCAATTATAATTTTACTAAAATATGTTCCACTATTTTCTTTTGTTTTCATCCTGGGCCCACTATTTGAAAACTCACGCAAAATACATACCTCACTTTTCATACCACAGCATTCTAATCAGAAAGTAATAAATTGATACATTTTAGAAAGACATTTCAAGTTCTAATTTGCATGCAAAGCTATAAAATAGGCGTAGTCTCTACAGTACCATTGGGTTAGGTTATGCTATTTTTGGTCTAGTAAATATCACTGAGACATGCATTTTTTAGGTGGAATTGGAAAGTAAAAATGATTTCCAATACAAAACAGACCAACAGAATTTTCATTCTGAGTTTTAAGTTTCCAACATATTCAAATCAAATCAGCTTGTACCTCTTCTATCTTCTTCTGCATGATCTTCCACTGACTTTCCCATTCCTTTCTTTCATTGTCAAACTGGTCCAGTAATTCCATCTTTTCCTTGTGCCAGTTAGTCTCTGTGTTCTCCCACTGCTTATGTAGGTCCATGGCAACCGTGTGAGTGTTAGTGAAGGGGTGTTTCTGCTCGTCTCTGCCTTCTCTTAACTGTTTCTTGGAAGCTTGGAGTTGTTTTATTTGAAGCAGTCTCACTTGCCTTTAAAATAAAGCCTAATATAAACATAACAAGAGAGAGTTCCAAATCCATGTGCTTTCTGGAAACATTTTATCAGTTTGTCAAGAGCCATTGATATAAACAAACTATAGGAAAATTGGACTCAAAAGAAGAGATGATAAAAATATCAGCTTAAGGAGAAACTAACACAGTTCAAAAAAAAAAAAAAAAAAGAGTATTGTCCAAACTTTTTTTCTTCCCCTTTCTGAGACCAGACAGCAAAATTACAGTGGACAGGATGGTTAAATACATGTGTGAGATCTAACTATTGCTTTAACTAACCACCTAATCTAAAGATAGAAGTTTTCATGAATATCTAAGAGAGGAAGTAGGAAATCTAACTGTATAGTCACATCTACACGACTGTGGTAGATTCTGCTGCAGCAGAATTACTCCTTCTGTTCTGATGCAACCAGATTGTATATTTCTATGACTTCAAGTCCTGAGACAGTGTTGGGGCTACAGTTTCAGTTTTATATTCAGAGTTCAAGCTTGTGGCAAGTAAGACCCCAGTGTTGGTAGTCAATCTGGGACTGACGTATCAGCAAGAAACTAAAGCATAAAAAAAACTGTCGTTATTTTATTTCATCAAGTAAAATGTGAAAGCAGCAAAACTATCCCGAAAGCCATGATAAAACTTATCCATACTCTTTTTTTTCCTTCTAATAGACTATATGTCAGAACTATGTTCTGATGCTGAATACAGAGAATTGAAGAAAATATTTTGATCAGTTTGCAGGGAAATCCTCAGTCATATTAAACACTGACAGAAATAGATTGCTAGTATTTAGGGCATGTGTATTCAGGAATCGAAGATGCACTTTAAAATACCTGATTGATAATTCCGTTATAACTCACCTAAAATTTCTGAGATTTAGTTTATTTACATTAAAATTGGGGATATCCATTAGAAGGGGTTATTATAAAGATCAAATGGCATATGGAATGCAAAGTGGTTTGAGAAACATAAAATTTCCCCTATTTTTTGCTTTAAAAAATCTTGTGCTGACTTCCACTGAGAATATATTAATAAAGTCAGATACATTTTGTACCGGGTAGAAAAGTATGTTTAAAACGTTTGAATCTCTGTTTAAGATAAACATGCCTATAAGAAGTCTTAACTCTTCGACTTTTTAGGCCATGACCAAAATGCCTTAACTTACCAGATGGCAGCCGATGCTAATTCTGAGCAAAGTTCTCAAGAGTCAGTAGCTGCCTGGGTGCTGGCACTGTCAAATGAAACCCACATAACCAGGCAGCAAGCCTCACTCTGCAGTCATAGCAGACAGTCACATAGTTCATATTCCAAACATAAGATAAACATTGAAGACATTTGATTTTTGTCAGACTGTTCTGAACATGCATATCTGAGTGATAAACTGTTTCAAACATATATTTTTGAGCTGCAATCTATTAATGAATTATAATAGGCTAATAAGGATTAAAAAATGTCAGTGCTATATGCAGGGCTCCACCCTCAAAAACATCCTAATAATCTTGGGATCTACGTGGTTACTCTTCTCTCAAAAATTTTGCTACAGATACTTTGATCATTTTTACCTATTTCCTTGGCACTCACAAAACTATGACTAATTCAGCCAAGAAAAAGAAACAATTTCAGATTTAGCCATTAAAAACACTATCACATCTCATTTTATCCACTCAGCCATGTCCTTTTTCTAATCTCATTTTCCATCCTCTCTGTCATCCTTCCTTCCTTCTGCTGCCCTCCAATCCTATGAGACAGTGACCACAAGTACCTGCCACGGCAAATGCAAGTTGCCCCAAAATAAATGTGTCGATGAGGACATAACAAATGAAGATAGTACAGAATTATGTGTTTTCTTTTGGTGAATCTGTTATTGATCTTGATTACCTATTAATTTCTTGGTTCATCTAATAACTATTTGCAGGAAATGCAGACAATGCTAATTTTCAGAGATTGCAAACTGCTTTAAAACTATATATAATTAACTGTGAGCTGAAACTATCTTGCTGACTAGCGGGTATTAAACATTAAAACTTCTTAGGAAGAGCAGAGTGGTTTAAGGCATCAAGAGGTATTTTTGGATTTAACCAAAAGAGTTACAGAAAGAGGGCAGACTAATTTCAAGCTACCTAGAAAAGAGGTGCTATGATAGATAGTCCGTGTTTCATCCCATCTTTAAACAGTGTAAATGTTCAGAAATCATCATGAAGTTTCTCTTACAATTATGTAGTAAATGGCTCCAATTTTCTTTTTTTTTCCTAACTCTTCTTGAACCACTTCCAGATCAGGGTTAAAGGGCACCAGGCCCTTTTCTTTTCTACCTACCTGAGGAAGATCATCCAGGAAGACCCTTAATCAGGCTTGCTCCTGGTAACAGGACTATACATGAACCTAGGTAATGTCCCCGAAGCAGACAGAATCCTGCGCTTAATTGCAAAGAGCCAAACTCATCACTTAATATGGAGAAGGGCCAATTTACAGAGCTTCCCCTTTCCAGGACTGGAGCAGTATCTAGGGCCATAAAATGTAATGGTTATGGATCAAAAACAAGCCTGTGAAAGACAATTCCTATAGGGCAATATTTGTGCCAATTTCTGTGGGAGGGCTTATCTCATCTTCCTAGTATCTATGTCTTGTCATAAATGTCAAATGTAATATGGCTGAGTATATTGCTTTCGCCTCTAAAAATAAATTGAGGTCCATAGAGTTTTGTGAGAATTAAATGTGCATGAAAAAGAATGCTTAATCAAAACGCCTAACACTGTTTTGGGTTATAATGGATGCTCAGTAAATGCCTGTTTCTTGGTTTCTTCCTTCTGTCCTTGTCTCCCCCCATCTCCTTTTATTTTGTCTTCCCTCCACCCTCCTTTCATCTATCCTCCTCTAGAATAAAACTATGATTTTGATTTTGATTTAATTAGGAAATTCATAGAAGCAAGTGAACCCTTATATTTTTAACAGTTTCTCTTTGCCCTCTGTATTTTTCGAGTATTTTAAGAATACAAGGCAGGTTAAATATTTAGGACATTTTTTTTTTTATTGTTAGTAAAAATGTGAATGGACAAATCTTATATAAAACTGCTTTTGTTATAATTCTCCCTAAATGTTAAAACAAATCCAACTAATAGGGCAATTTTGTAGGGACATAACATTCTGTAATGAAAATTTCCGGGGTAAAATGGGTCAGCTGACTCAAAACCTCAATTTCTGTGCTTTCTGCTGAGGCAAATATAAAAGTTCTCTTTGTTCCTAGTTCTCACTCTTTTTCACCCACAGATACTGGTATCTCTGTGGGAGAGAAGGAAGAATTTCTGCTATCTGCATCCCTCCCAGGGTCTCCTTGACTCTCCACTTCCTTTCACTCCCTCCAGAATTTATTAGAGCAAATGTAAAAGGACAGAGGGAGCTGCATTACTTAGTCATGCACATGTTCTTCGCCCGACAACTCTAAGCAAGCATTACATAATCCATTTTAACCTACTTCCCCCTCCCCAAGGCCTGAAGCTGGAATTGTAGAAGAGTTGTGAGTGGGTTGCATAAGTATGGTGATGGGAGGAAAATAGTTCTGCTAACCTTCCGGCCCTACTAGTAAGCAAAATGTAAGAGCAACACAGGAGTTTCACAATAAATCATTTCTATTTCCCACGTTAGCCTCAAGTTTGTCATGGTAACACTTCTTTGTCTGAGGGGTGCTCCCTTCTTACTGCACTTTGGTCCTTACCATTTCAACCTTCATTTCCCCCACTGAAAAAAGGGGGAAACAGTGCTAGGGAAGTTGACTCGATTGCAACTTTTCTGAGTTTTATTCAGAGTGTTTGTTTCTTGTCCTCTGATTGTCTTTTCCTAAACACACTACTTTTCATATAATTGAAAAATTTTCATTTGTAGGAGGTTACATATTCCAATAGGAATGCCATACACAGTGAGTACTGTCAACCTCACAATCAGTTGCTTTGGAGATGCTTTGCTTCCTCTTCACTTTGAGGAATTAGGAATTCCCATGTCTATACCCATCAAAGTTATGCATCATTTGCCTCCAAGATTCTCCAGCCCTTTCTCCAGGCTATTATGAATCACTTATTATTTTTCAACTGATGAACAGACCTTACTTCTCCCCTACTGTTAACTGGCAAATATATCTTTCCAAAGAAAACCATGACTTGATTTTGTTACAAACCAAAAGAAAATTTTTTAAAAAATTGCTATTTCTTGCTATTTCAGCATGTTCCTTATGTTCCAACAGGGTCAAAAGGATACGACCTCATGCAATTCTGAAAAAATCAATTTTGCCTTTTCATTTTATTATCATCTTCTTGTTTTCTCTCCAGTTAAATATTCAAACTAGAAAATATCCAACATAACAGGCACACTGATTTTACTTAACTTATAAAAGCTTTGAAAGACACATTTGGCTTGGGTAAACAAATACCTAAACTTAACCAGCTTAAACAGTAGAAGATGTAGTGGTAAGGTTCCCTCGTAAGTACAGATTAACTCATTAAGAATGGCATGCACTTCAACTCAAATTACAGAAACACATCATGCAGTGGGCAAACTATCATCTCAGATGAAACTACACTGATTTATTTTTCACTGCGGTTTTCAAATACCAGCAGTCTCAAGGGTTGTGAACTTTACTTTGCAATTGCTAAAAAGTCTTCATCCTAATGAAAATAGTGTTCTAAAAAATAAATGTAGTGAAAAATAAATGTAGGGAAAGCGATGTTCAAAGTAGTGAGAAGCAGTGTTTGAAAAACACAGTCTCAGAGAGCGGATGGCACTGTCAGTCCAGAGTCAGGAAATCTACTCAAAGCAGCTGAACCCTCTCTTCCCTGGGAGTCAGTAAAATCCGTTACTTACCCCGCCCCACTGTTTTTAAGCCCAGACACAAACACTGAGTCAGGCAGATGTTGAAATCACCTTCCACTTAAACAGTATCCACAGTTTCAAATATGTCAACAGCAGCCCCTCTATATTTTGCCACAATTAGTCACTTGCTTTCAAACTGCCAGGAAGAAACATACCTTTTTGCTCTTGGGAGAAATCCTATGGATGTCCGACCACTGGTCAATCTAGCAACGGGAGGACAGCTGGTTGTTTTAAAGAGAAAAGTCTCGGCACGGTGAATCTTGCTTCTTTGCACAAAATGCGAATGTAAAATACGTCCAACCATTCAACAGAGAGGTACTGACAAGTCCCTTTGAAATCTCCACCACCTTCACAAATCCAAAGGCTGCTCAAGCTCAGTGTCACAGCAGCAGCTGAGACTACTGTGACGTCAGTTTCTCGGAGGCGGCCTTCAAGCCATCTCTTCCAACCAGAGCTCTGTAACTTTAGAGCAGCTCCTACTCTGGGTAAACAACTCCAGGTCCAGGACATTTTTAACTTTTATAAGAGAGCCCAGTATTTCCAAACTTGCCAAAAGAGTTGGTGTTAATATCACAGGATAACAATGGCCAATTCTAGATCTCATTTATTTGGAAAAGTTAACTCCTTTTTTACAGACAAGAATCATCTTGCATACCTCTCTCCCCTATTCAGCTAGTGTCAGAATGCACTTTTCAGTACCTTTGGAAGTTGATGTCTGGATGTGGCAGAACAACATGTGCAGAAATTTCATATATATGGCCTCTAACTTCTGTCTGTAAATAAAGTAGAAATGACATATATAAAGACCAGCCTCCTAGTTCTTTGTGATTCTGTGACAGTTTGCTGCCTATATCTACAGTGATGGTGGTGTCTTTCTGTTAGAGGAAATCAGAGCCCATGGGAAGAGATGATACTTATTGTGGGAAGAAAAAACCAGTGAGATACCCATGTTCTTGTTTTCAGTTATGGTGTGCTGCAGCCCAAGTACATAGAGAGGCTCCTTAAGCCATGACCAAATCAATCTATCCTGGAAATGCTAGGAAACCTGGCCTCCCCAGCAACAGGTCCAGGTTACGTGTGAATTCCTACACACATTCATCTGTTCATGTTTGGTTTAACTGAGTTAAAGAAAGTGTCCAGAGCAATTTTTGTGTCTAATTCAGCAAATAAGCTAGATAAAAGTTTAAGTAATAAGGTCTTATCCATGTCTGAAGAACTTACTTCTGTGTGGTCATTAAGGTGTTAAATATTAACGCCACATTATTTCTGCCTGCTTCCAGATAAATATTTCATGGGGAGCTAACAAGTTTACTAAGAATAACCTGCTCATAGTAGGTTGCGCTAAGTACGTCTAATATCTAATGTATTTCTATCTTAGTTCACTCTCACAGAAAATGTGTCTGTAGATATCAACCCAATTTTACTGATAAAACCAAGGCTCAAAGAGGCAAAATATCTTGCTGAAATTAATAGAAAGTTGACCACACAGAAGAGTAGGTCTTAGAACCGGCTTCTCTAATTGAGGACCCTGGAATTTTGTCACAGAGATATTGGTTTCAGTTCTACTGCCACTATTTATCTGTGTGAACTTTGAGTTTGTTACTTCTCATAAAGGGATAATGATACTTCGTAACGATGTTGTAAGAGTATGAGAGGGTACTTACAGTGCCAGGCACTTAAAAAATGTTAACTCATTCTGCCTCCCTCCTTACCATTCTGCCTCCACCTTTATCAGGAAAGGAGGAAGATTCTGTTGGGGGGGGGGGGTGGAGGTGGGAAGTGGGTGGAAGAGATTTCCCCAAAGCATCTATATAGAATTATCCAGTAAAAAATGTTCTCTCTACCCTCTCTTCCACTCCAGACCTTTTAATTTCCATGCGTCCTATGTAAATCAAATTAAGACTGTTTTCTACACCCTATCAGAACTTTAGATAATATGCAGGTAATTACAGGAGGAATTATGTTATGCTATCCTCTATACTATCCTTTTTCATGGATGTCCCAGTAATTATTTACTGTAGGTGCTTCATCTGCTTCTTGTCATGATAAAATTGACCTTAAATTATACCAATATATAGAATAAAAAACTAGGGACAAAAAACATTGACAGAATTTCACCCAAGTCTACCATTTATTCTAGTATTTACCAACCCTTTCTGTTGAATAATTTTTGTGTATATTAGCTAAAATTTCCATGCTGTATTTCATACCCCAAAGAAATAAAGTAATGCAATTAGATGATAGCATGCAAAGACAATAAATATTCAGCTCAGGTATTTCTGAACCTTTCCACTAAAAACTTTTTCAAGAAAGCTTGTTTTAAGAAAAGTTCCTGCTGTTATGCACATAAAACGAATGTATTTTAAGACTGATGCTGGTATACTCAGCCCTACAGTGATATTCAAACTTTTTGAAGTGCCTGACTTTTTCAAGCAGGTGTCATAATGGCTGAAAACATAATGGACAAAAATGCAATTTGCTGCACAATCCAGGTTACTTTTAATCCATTTAAATATTTAAAACTTCAAATATGAAACTGACTCAAATTACTGCTCTAAATATTGGAGAGAATTTAGAAGAATCATTCATCTCTGATGTCAAACTAATCCTATTTCAACGTATAACAAATATGTAAAGAAATGCATATAATAATTCTTAATGTAAAGTAAATGTAGAAACATGAGCTGCTATCAAGAAACAAAAAAAGAAAATCCTGGAAAGGGTTTGAAAAGATCTATATAAACGATGATATTAAGCCACAAACTAAAACATTTTGGAAAGGGGGAAAGAGGAATATTGAGTGCATAAGTGTCATTAGCAGGTGTTTCCAGACTTATGGAATTTTAGAGGCAGAAAGAACCCCTGAAATTGTCTAGCCAAGCTTCTCATTTACACCTGAGGAAAGAGGCCCCAACGTTAAGTCATTTGCTCAAGGTCACAAAGCCACTTACTAGCAGTCCCAGGAATAGAATCCAGGTCTTCTAATCCCTGGAGGAGTGCCTTAAAATGTGATATTCTAGGGAGCTCAAGAATGGGAATAGAATCTAGGGGTAAGAGTTTGGGGCTTGAGAGATTTATTTCTGGCTTTATCAAATCTTAAACTCACTTTTCTTCTAAGTCCCAAATGAGGGAGCTAATACTTCATCTTCCAAGTATAATATAGGTGTCATATAATAGAGTATTTATCTTCATGGCTATTTATTTAAAGAGGCTTGTATCCTTCAATAATGTAAATCCTCAGCCAGAATACGAAGACAAAAGAATTTTAATTAAGTGATGGAAAAAATCTAGGGATAAATGCACCAACTTTGCCTTTAGTATACTATTGCACATTTAATTTACAATTTTCTGTCTGAAGGATACTCGTGAAGCAACACAAAGCAGTTATTCATTTAATCTCTTTATGTTATGCCAACCCTGACTGTGCATGAGACTGGGGGGCTTCTGATTTATTGCTTGTATAGTTTTTCATCCCCTTCTTCTTTTACTCTTTAAATATACTTACCAGTTAAAGAAGTATCGTATTTCTATTTTCATTGTAAAAGATACGGAAAAAATTGGAAAAAGAGATGATTTTCAAAACCTGAACTCATTCTTATAGCATATTAAAATTTAGAAGCTATTACAGGGGGCATTTTAAGTAATCCTCACTTCTAGAATAATGTCTGCCCTTTACAATTTTCAACGTGCTTTACAATACCTCTCAGTTGTTTAACAGAACTCTCTTGAACCTTAAACAATCTTCCATTCTCAGGGAGAGGTCTTGGGCATTCTAATTAACATTCCACTTAATATTTGTGAACACCAACTCTGGGCCAGGTGTAGTGTTAGGTCCTGAGGAGTGGAAGAAGAATAAGATAAATCTTTGTCCTCAACAAGCTCCATCAACTTCAGATCCCTGAAGTGGGAACTAGAGCATGACTGTCCATTTCCTGAGTAGTCTCTGAAACAAATTTGCAAACACATGTGGAGCACTTCTCCTGGTGGTCTCCACAGCCCTCACCAAGAGGAACACAGTTCAGTGTTACTCTCAGTCCTTGCTGTACACTGCAGTCACTCAAAGAATTATTTTAAAACTTCCTAAAGCTGGAACTTTCCCCCATACTCTCTGAACTAGACCATCCAGTGGTGAGGCCCAGGTTTCTTAATTTTTATAAAGTTCTACAGCTGATTCTGTCAAATTTGGTCTTGTGTTATTTGAGTCCTAGAATGACAGAGTTTGGACTCTGTGTTAGTAAAAGAAATATGTTGATACTTAATAGAATCTCTTCTGGGTTATAAATTATGAGTGTCACACACAGAGTATTTACTATCCATGCAAGTTACACGTTTAGATTGTTGTGTTTCAGCTAATGTGCTGTTTTCCCAGTGCTGGATGTTTTTCCCCTAGAATCATGGGATGCTGGCTGTCTCTTCTATTCTGAGGGATGGTGACATGTCAACAGATTTTTTAGTCAAGAAAATCTGTCATGGGGCTTATGTACAGGCATTTCCAGATGACAGAAATATTGAAAAGAAATGGCTTCAAACTATCTGTTTTATTTTATTTTTTTAAAGTACTGGTCTATAATTTGAAGAAACAAAACAATAAAACATTTTAAAAACCAGAGCTATTTAAGATTAGAGACAAATCTTGCTTACAGTTTTCAGATTTGTTTGCAGCATCTCACTATATTATTTCCAGATTCTTGACTTGTGAGATGTTGATAAAGATGACAACAAAAGCTAAGCAATTCAGGGACTGTTCTAGGGCTACCTCTCATTTCTTTCCAGAAAAGGGCCTTGGGAATGCCTGTCCACCACAAGAGGGCCACCCTGAGTCACTTCTGTTAGGAAGTTCTAGCAGCAAAGCAGGGCTAGGAGAGGCCATTTAGGGAGTATAATTTGAAGAACACAGGAATTAATCCGTATTCTCCCCATCCTGACCCATCCCAGGGTGTTACTACCCCACCTATATCTTCTACCAGAGATGTTAGACTTATCACCATTGAGAGACAGCACTATATTTTTAGTATGTCTAATAAAATGCATTGACAGAGGAAGCAATTACTGGCTAGTCACAACTTTGCTCAGAAAAGGAGAACTGCTACTCCCAATTAAAAGAACAAGAGAAATCCCATAAAAGAACAAACACTGAAACAGATCTCTCCAGACTACTAGACCCCTAATCAAAAAGGAGGTAATAAAAATGCTAAAGGAATTAAGAAATATGATTGATAGAAGTGCAGAGCACTGTAACAAGGAAATAGAAACTTGAAAGAGGAACCAGCCAAAATTAGATAACTCACTTGCTGTGATTACAAATCCATTTAAGAGAAAAAAAGAACAGCTAACCTACAAAAAGGGCTGGAAGGAACAGTCGATATAGGTAAGCTTTGATCGAACCCCGGGGAAAGTAGTCTCTTTCATTCGTGGGCCGTGGAGCAGGGAGAGAGACGGAAGATCAGAAAGGGGAACTGTATGAGTGGTGCTAGATTTTGAGGAGTTAATGTGAGAGGTCTTGATGCCCAGGTGCAAAGAAATGTGGCATCATGATGTGAGAAGGCTATGCTAAAGGATCTGGAGATGAGGGCCCAGAAAGGGAGGCCCACAGTCACACTTCGGTGTAGCCTTGGGTCCACTCCAATCACAGGACTTCTGCAGAGCCAGCTGGACTCATTCTCCACACCAAGGTCTGCCAGTTAGGTCCACACAATGTCTTGACGGCTGTGCTTGGCCCTTACACTACATTCTTTTATTGTCGTTGCACAGTAACGGAATATTTTGCACAATAAGATTCCCATAGCTTCACTCTTTCTTTTCCAATTATTCTGCATCCACCCTACTATTTTTTAAAATTTATTTATTATTTCTTTTGGGGGGGTACACCAAGTTCAATCATGTTTTTATACACATATCCCCACATTCCCTCCCTCGACTCCCCCCCCACCCTCCCTCGAGTTCCCCCCATCCTCCCCGTCCCAGCCCTCTAAGGCATCTTCCATCCTCGAGTTGAACACCCTTTGTTATATAACAACTTCCCACTGGCTATCTATTTTACAGTTGGTAGTATATATATGTCTGTGCTACTCTCTCGCTTCGTCTCAGCTTCCCCTTCACCCCCGCCCCCTCTCAAACCTCGAGTTCTCCAGTCCATTCTCTGCATCTGCGTCCTTATTCTTGTCACTGAGTTCATCAGTACAATTTTTAGATTCCGTATATGTGAGTTAGCATACAATATTTGTCTTTCTCTTTCTGACTTACTTCACTCTGTATGACAGACTCTAGGTCTATCCACCTCATAACATATAGCTCCATCTCATCCCTTTTTATAGCTGAGTAATATTCCATTGTGTATATATGCCACATCTTCTTTATCCATTCATTTGTTGATGGGCATTTAGGTTGCTTCCATGTCCTGGCTATTGTAAATAGTGCTGCAATAAACATTATGCTACATGTTTCTTTTGAGATTATGGTTTTCTTTGGGTATATGCCCAGTAGTGTCCACCCTACTATTTTTAATCCACCTACTTTCTACAAATAATAGCAGTACTTCAAACAAATAGCTACTTGGGAATAAATCACATCCCCTTGAAAGTGAGGCATGAGTTTCAACCAGAGTGCCACCAGAGGCATGAGTTTCTCTTCCTGGAGAGCTTTCTCACTCCAGGATTTGGAGGTCCAGTGCTGGGGGATCCTCATTTTCCTTCAACTTCCTCCTTCGACTGCTTTACTGTGGCTTTTTCCACTACATGGAATCTAAGCAGTTAGAATAATGCTAAGACCTTTCATATAGTTGTCCTGGTGCTTCGGCAAAGCTTTTCCTTTCAGGTAAAGGAGCTCAGATTCCAAAAATCCACAATATATTAATTTTGCTGACTTGTTATCTAACCCCCCCTCCGCCCCCGCACCAAAGTTCTAAATGACTGATCTAGGTTGACACGTGGAATGTCTATTTAAATAGTCTGTCTGTTTTATCTGTCCAGGAGTTAATAACACAGAGGGAATGGATTCTGCAAAAATTGCACATGTTCATGAAAAAGAAAGGGAATTATAAACTAGATGCTAAACTGAGTTTTTTGACATTAACAAATAAAAGATATACATTTTAAAGCTCTTAAATTCTCTTCCCTAAGTCATCTGAGGCAAGCAGACTGACTGATGAGTGTCTCTCTGTCCATCACACTCTTCAAATTTTCAAACACACAGGTTAAGGCAGGGACTTTGGACATGAACTCAAAGAGCTGGCTTGCTGACTTCACAGGTACATCATGTTGAACTATCTCAGAAAGGAACAAATGTTGCTTTTCAGCCTTCGATGACCACTTATGCCTCTTCTTGTTAACACAGATTTTATAAGCCGCTCAACTCAAAACTCAGAAGAGATTACAGAAAATAAACATGTAAAGCACACTTTTACAGAATCAATGATTTCCAAAGTTCCATCCCTGGAGTAGGTGGAATAACAAAGCTCCTGAAATAGTCGTATCATTCCTGAATACTTCTGGGTCCCTTGCCATTTTGTGAAATAAGTCTTCTAAACTCTTCTGAAAGGCTCTAGTTTTTAAATTAATGCAATCCTCCAACGTACTGTTTACTTAATATCTATCTTGGTACATGATAAAACTGTCAAATTATTTATTTAATATATCTAAAAATGTACTAGAAAAAGAATCAAAACAAAAGCAATATATTATGAACTGAGCTTGAAATACCCTAAACAGGAATTCTGGTTTAGACAACATTCAAAGAAACATTCTCATCCACAAGTCAAAACAGGTACATGAATATTTTTTGAAAGGCTGAAAAACTGCTAAACGCCACTATTATATACTCTTATAGTAAATTTTATGAATTTATAAAATCTTACAATTTTATTTTCTGATGTTGGATTTTGATGGTATTTGATTTAGCTTTAGGAAAACTCATACAACTATGAACTAAAAAAAATTTTATAATTGCAACAATGAAATGAATAATCAAGAAATGTCAATCTTAGTAAACAAAAACATGTGAGTCATAAGATGAGGTTCTTTGAGACAACACAGCCTGGTCTGACAGTCGGCAGTGAAAGGTGGAGATTTTTCCTTACTTTTAAGAAACGAGTGTTGCCCTTGCTGCTCCTATTCTCTGATCAAGCTAGGTTATAACAGCACTCTACTTGAAAGTGGTTCCTAAAAGTGTTGTCAACTTCCCCCACTTTCTGATATTATCCCCAACTACTTTCTCTTCAATCCTAACATTCAATTAGGTCATCTGACCCAAAGCATGACTCTACCAGATGAAAGTGGGCTGTGGTTCTATTAGAGCTACCAACACGGCATGAATATCTGGCGCTGAGGCTTAGCTACCAAATTGGCATTCCAAAGTTCACTGGCAGCTGATGAAATAACCGTATCCCATTTACCACACAGACTGAAATGAAGGCTGGGGAATGCAGGCCAATACACTTTCCAGGCTCAGCACTGAATTTTCCCTTGTTTTATGAGTTTGAGCCTGTTCTGCTTAAAAATAGCCAATTGAATTCTTTTTTTCTTAACTTGAGGCCAAATTACCAAAGACACTCCTTCCTACGCCCAAGAATGTGCACACAAAGGCATTTTTTTATTTGTTTGAATTTGTTTTCAGAGTGATGTTTCAAGAGCACAGCTTCAAAGGTGCAAACAGGAGAAGATGCCTTGTCTCAATAATTGGAGGATTTTGTTTTCTTCATGAAACAAAGAAGCCTGGGTTTTCCTCTTTTAGAACTAGCTTTATACAACAAAGATAATGCAAGGAACAGGATCAAGAGGGAGGGGAAGATGATACTGGGGACTCTCTTTCTGAGGTCTTGGGCACCACCTTTGTTAACTTTTCTTCTCATGACTATGCCCTGTGGTATAAGGGAAAGATGTACCCTGGGTGCTCACAGAACAGCCTGAAGTTCCAGGGAGAAGAAGGCAAGGCACAGTCACCTTGTGCCTGCTGGCAATTTGCTGAGACCATCTTCCAACTACTGGCCCCTAGGAGTCCCCTGAGATAGAGACAGGTCTGAATTCTCTGACACTGGATGCATTTCCTATTTATTGTACACCACAGTGTGTAGAGGTGTGTGCGTACACACAGGCACAATCTGAGAAGCCAGCTATGCAATGGGTAAGGCAGAGCTGGAAAGAGCCTCCAAGTCAGTCCTGTTTCCCCTCACCATTATCTTACTGGGGTTCCATATATGAAGAGCCTGGATGGAGTTCGAAATTGTCATGATATCCTTCTATAAAGTCAAATTAACAACCCTGTTGCCAGGATGACTTTAATTCCTCACAAGAGATCTGAGGGCAAGGCTGGTGTTTCGGTTTAGTCCAGCCCTCCCTTGGTTAGTCTCTCCTTTCTTGTTCAGGTCACAAGATATCGTTGAGGTATATGTACTACCCCTGCCTTAATTTACAGTATCATTCCATCCAAGAATGCCTAGGGATTTTATTGTTTTCTTAGGGAAATCTAACATGCTCTCAGGTATGCAATAAACAATAAATTGCAACCACAAACCTTTTTTGCACTTCAAAGAGAGTACATGTCAGAGTTAGTTGTTTATATGTCTGTCCTGGTCAAGCAATCAATTGAAAGCTATGAAAAAGTAGAAACTGAACCTCAATTTCCTCTATACCTAGCATAGCCAACACTTCAAAATGTTTGTTAAATAGACAAAGGATCCATGCTCTATGTTTTTGCTCCATTCTCACATCTCTTGTGTATCCTTCTCATCTGGGTTTGGAGGGTAGAGTCAGTTGGCATCCATCATTCCTGGTGGACTCGTGGGACACCATATCCTCTCTACGGATCACATGGGGAAGCTCTGTGGCAGAGATGACTGTATAATGACAAAGTGGTGGTTTGTTAGGGTGTGTGTGTGAGATCATCTTGAGGCTTTAATTCAGCATTCACATGTGCCTATACTTCCAGCTGTGTGTCGCTACACACACCCAATATTCATCTTGATTCTCCTTTCTCTCATGTATTATTCCTATTTGTCTTCTCTGATTTTGTTTGTTTTAAAAACTTGTATGAATGAAAGGGGAGTTTTCTAGCACTATCACCAGTGTGGAAAGCGAACTGCTTTGTCAATACAGGTCTTGTGGCAAAGACTGTATGACAAAGGTGGAAATGCTCTAGAGAGGATATGATATCCGCTGAATGCCTGGAACTCTGTCTACTAAAACCCAGACAACTGATGATTCTATACAGCTGTTATCACGTGGTTTTCTGTAACCTTGGCATAAGTTGTATCTACATACTTTAGATAATTCAAACGTCTAAAGAATTGGTTCTTTGGAGTTTAAAAATATATATAAATGCTTGGGTTCATACGTTCAGTTTCAGTTAGTGTGAAGTAGGGTCTCAATTCTAAAAGCATGCCAGGAATTCTGATGTGTGGCTAGGGTTGAAAACCACTGATCTAGATATTTAGTTCTTGATTCTCCTTGTGGTAAAGAAAGTTTCAACTCTAAAGCCAGTTTCTTAAAGCCACACAGGGTACTGAATATCCATGATACTCCTGAAGTGAACAAGTGCACTGCACACCATGCTTCCGCATGGGGACAATGTTAGGAATCTGGGCAGGACAGTTATTTGAAACTCTGACCCCTTTCCTCTAAATGCCAATAGAGCTTCCAGTCATTGTGACTGGAACCTGCAACACTTTCATAAACTACCAAATGCTCCACAGGTTTAGCTGAGAGTTGTTGCTTTGCTGGCTGTATCTGGCTCCAAAGGCAATAAACATTTCAGATGAATTTCAGCCTCAAACGTTTCCTTTCAATTCCACTTCCATTGCCAAAGTAGTTCCTCAAGATGGCGATCTGGGGGCTGATCAAGGATCCAGCAAACTTTGATTTTTAAAGTCTTTGGTTTTCCTGAGATGAAAAATTTGCTAAAGTAATAGTATTTATGTTATTTCATTTGTTCTTGTCATGAAATTCTATCTAGTCTTTTGAATCTCCAAGACGAAAAGCCTGATGTATGTAGTGACAGATTTGAATTGTTGGTTAACCACTCCTCACTCCCTGTCTCTTCCCCCCACCAAAGCAAAACAAAACAAAATAAAAACTAAAAATAAATTAAAAACCATGGAGATTAACGACAGGTATAGTAAACTGAATTTTAAGCTATTATGTAGTTTTTCTTTTTATTAAATTAATCCTCAAAGGGAAACTGACGTGCTAGGGGATGAGGACTCAAAAGGCTGTTGCCAGTACCAGCTTTTGTATTAGAGCAAAGTTTTTCCATATACTATTCTTTATGCTGAGGGCAAGATACTTCACTTTAGTACAGATTTTCATATCCACCAATCAACCTGCAAGTATTTCTAAGTACATGACTTCAACGAGTGCTAGTATTTCTGAATCTCAGTGGCAGTGGTGTAGTCCGACTTTCCACTCTGTAAGTTGCCAATGAGATGGACAGAATAGGACCTTTTGGGTACAGGAAACCTATCCAGGCCACTTTAGGAGAAAGGGCAATGCTGAGGTTCACCAAAGTAAGTTTGTCTAGAGAGCAATTCCCACTGGAACTATGCTACTGGCTTTGGACTGTGATTTAATGAAATTCTACAGAATGACTTTTTTTCCCTACTCAAAATATTTCATATACTGTATTTCTAGCATATTTCTTGCTCCAGAAGCAGTTCTGTGTGGTAACCTATTAGAGAGGACAGGACTCCAGGCAACAAACTTGATAGCAACATATGGCTCCAAGTATAACAGGTAAATACAGAAATGGTAGGTTTGGTTGGAACGGTTGAAGCTCACATGCAGTAGGATGAAGGTAACTCCTTTCTCAATGAACTAAGGCCTAATCCACTCTCATGCTTCCAAGACACATCTTTTTAGACAGAACACCATCAGCAGCCACCAGCACTGCAATAAACTGCTTAGTTTCCATGATGGTCACATTTCACTTGTTTACCATAATTTTCATTGATACTGGATATCAAAATTATCCCGTTAGTTTGATACAACCTAGCAAAAGTACCTTACAAATCTCTATGTTTTCTAAGATGTGACCAACTTGTGAATGTCCAGCTTTTGAATTATCATAGTAGTCAAATACTGAGACAACTGAGAGACAGGCAATTTTTACAGTCAATCTTACAGTTATTGAAGGAGTACAAATCAAGATGTAAAAGAAAGACGTAAAAATTAAAATGATTTATAAAAAGAGAAGTCATACTTACTCCCTTACCTGAAATATTTAATGCTCAGGCTTCTTATTGAATTTGGTAGTGGTTAAGATGTGTCTTTTTAAAGAAATAAGCAGTCTTCAGTGTTTTTATAGCATTGGTTACTACAGAAATTATACTTCTTTTACTTCTTGTCTTGAGGGATGAACAAAACAAACAAACTGAAATACTACAATGAATGGTAAATGATGAAAGATTTACAGTACAAAAAACAGTGTAAAAAGGAAGACAAGTTTAAATATTGTTGTGTAAGAAAGTGATGAAAATAATACAAGAATGAGAATAAGTAAAATGATAGGCTGGAACATCTGGGAAGGTAAATGCAAAGACAAAAAGAAGAATTAATTAATAATAATTTTTAAAATTTAAGTTTATATTTAATCTAAGCATTTATTCAACTTAAGATAAAGAACCCTCCCTTATATATATATTTACAAAGTCTGAAAATCTACTATTACATACAGTACTTTCTCTCACTCTGATTTCTATTTCTTCACCTTGAGGGTATAATTGAAAAACCACAGGCTCAAAGTATTCAAAAATCTGCAACAAGGAAATTAAAAACTGACTATTTGATATAATACATAGAGATAAAAATGATTAACATTTTGAAATTCAACAAGTTTTATCATAAAACTTTTTTTTTTTTTTAATAGCAAAGCAAAGCATCATGCAAGATAAATAAGCAGAAGGGTTGCAATTTTTCTAGTTGTGACTAACAGGCAGTTCATCTAATATCATGCTTCTGTGCATAAACTGAGTTTTAAATTTAAACCTCTTGCCGTGTCTTACAAGCCATGCATGCTGTGGTTCTTCCCTAGGTTCTCCGGTAGATACAAGATACCAGGCTTGCCGGAGGAGCAGCGCCACCTGTTTGTTTTATAAAACTCTCTCTTATGTGGCTAACTCTGACAAAATGCATGGGTCTTTGGCCACCATACCTGGCTAGAGCGGATCAGTCCAATTCATCAGGTGTGCCTCTACAATTAGGATGAAGGAAAAATGCTGGTTTTCCCTGTTCGGGAATAGTTATTACTATTTCTCTGAGTTAGTGTTGCCTTAAAGCTAAAGTATAACACTCCTTCCCCAGCCTGAGATTCTTTGCTCTAGAGCCAACAGTGTTTCTCTAGAAATAAAGATGCTGTTACTTCGACTTGTGGTAGGTACGACAGCGGCTCCTATTTGCTCCTCTTGGTAGGTCTGCAGACACAATATCATCTCTCTTTACCGCTGGTTTCTACATTCTTACCGGTAGTTACGCATTTAGTGATTTACAAATATTTTAAGCTTAATTTGAATCTCGACTCGAAAACCACAGATCAGTAATTGAAGATTTCTATCCGGGATCTTCTTGCAGCTCAATCTATTAGAATCAGTAGAGTAATATTGAAAATATCGACCTTCAATAATAATATATCTTAGAAATGCTTTCATCTTCACACAAAAACTGCGGGGGGCGGGGGAGAGGAGGGTAAATTTCCCTTTTAAACAAAATTGAGGGGGAATAGTTACCAAGTGATTGGATTACGAAAACCTCAGGCCTGAAGAAGGACAGTGTGAAAGAACAAGTGCGCCGTGGGGCTTCCAAGCCCAGAGAGGCTCTGAGCTGGGACTTCCCGAAAGCGGGGCGTGGAGGTCGGTGCGCGGAGTCGCCCCCTCTGGGGACCGCGGCTCCGCGGACCAGCCTCGCCATCGCCGTGGCTCGCAATAGGCAGAACTGTACCTGACTCACGGATATGGGCTCCTCGGCGCCGGGGTCGTCCGCGGACTTGGGCACCTCGAGGCGGTCGATGAAGGTCTGCAGCTCCTTGCGGAAGGCCTTCATCTGCGCGTTGATGCGGTAGAGCAGCTCGTGCTCGCGGATGCGGCTGCCATCGTCCTCCTCGTCCATCAGTCCGAACAGGTCCCCGTTGGCCACGTAGATGCGCGCCTCGGTGATGATGGTGCTGGTGTCGGCGATGAGCCGGTCGATGGTCTTGCCCAGGCGCTCGGCCTCCGAGCGGATGTCCTTCATCTGCTGCCGGTCGGAGAAGCTCTTGGGCCAGGGCCCGGGCGCGGGGTAGAAGGAGCGCGTGGGCGTGAGGCAGCGGATGTTGCGCACCTCCTCCGAGTCGCTCTCGCCGCCGATGGGCCCTTCGCGCTTGCGGTGCGGCGGCCGCGAGTCGTCGTCGCTTTCCTTCTTGCCTGCGTCGCTCTCGGCGTCGCTGTCGCGGGGGCTGCCGCGGATGCCCAGGTGCGAGGCCAGGTCGTAGCGCTGCATGTTGGACATGAGCACGCGGTTCTCGTACTGCAGCTGCATGACCTTGCCGCTGAGCTCGTTGATCTGCAGGCGCGCCGCCTTCAGCTCCTCCTGCAGGGCCTCGGTCTTGGCGCTGTCGTGGTGCCGCGCGCTCTCGTGGCCGCCCGATTTGTACTTGTACTTGTTGAGCTCTGCGGTGATGCGCTTGTTCTGCTCCTCCAGGTCGGCCACGTTCCTCCGCAGCAGCTCCGTTTCGTCCTCCACCAGCTGCAGGTGCTGCCGCAGCTCGGACAGGGATTCACTCTGCTCCCTCATGAGGGGGTTGGCCGAGCCGTTGAAGTCATCGCCCCTCAGGTCGTCCAATTCCGCCTTCAGGCCTCTGTTCTCCACTTCCAGTTCGACAATTTTTCTGCCCAGGATGTTGGCTTCTTCCTCCACCAGCCTCAGCCGCAGCTTGAGCTCAGCCTCTCTGGTGCTGGGAGGGCCCCCGGCTTCTCCTTTGGGCAAAGGACTGTCCAGATCCCCATAAAAGGATCTGTACTTCTGGAGCTCGTGTTCGAATCTGTCCTTTTCTTTATCAATCTTGGCCATTTTCTTTCTCATCAAAGCAGCTTCTTCCTTCACGAACTGCAGCTGGCATTTCAGATCTTCACTGTCCTCCTCATTTGGGGAAAAGAAGGGGAAAGGATAGGAGATCATTTTTATGTAAATAAAGAAAACAACCAAAAAGGGACACCTGTGAAAGTAATTCCTTTTTCCTTGTAATTAAGATTTAATGAGACAGAGAGAGAGAGAAGTAGATGCTGTATATTTTCTCCAAATCATGTAAATTCTTTGGCAAAGAAAAGATTAGGACAATATTACATCCTGGAAACAATAAGAGAAAGGAATAGAGAACAAAAAGAGAAAAACTGTGGTCATCACTATTCAGAGAATTATGTGTTCTCACCGCATACAACTGTTTGGATGTCATTTTCAACAATGTTCATTTTGTTTGTTTTGTTTTTCTCATGGTTTGAATTCCCCTGCCTGTAGTAAATATGAAATCTATTCCCTGGAAGGAACACATGTTAATATGTACTCACTGCCATTTATTGAGCTCTGACTCTCAGCCAGATACTGTAAAGTTCTTTACATGTATGACCTAATTTAATGTGCAGAGCAAACTTATGAATAGGTATTAAAATACCTGGTTTAAAGATGTTCAATAGGTTGTTCGAGGTTACACAGCTAATAAGTGGCAAAGGACAAAGATGAAATTTGAATTCAGTTCTAACACTAAGGCTTAGTTAAGCACATGATCTCTCAGCCATACAGAAAGTAATCTGTCCTCCATCTTTATTCAAGGGAGAATTGTTTTTAAAGGCCTTTAAAGTAGGGAAAGTTTAAAACTTGAATGGTCCATCCAAGAAGAAACTGGTAGGTGTTCCATCTAGATCACTTTTAAAATTGGATGTATTCCCGTCAGTCTGAAATGGATAGAACGGGTTCTGCCTGGTAAAAGGATGATGGAGTATACCCTACAGAATTTCTTCTCACACATACTTAGGACAACCTTCAAACCCTAATCATTAACTAAATGGAAAACTACAAACAGAAAAATGGAAATCAACTCTTTCTCAGAGAGCTAATATAAAAACACATTATGTCCAAGTATATATTTCCCAAGGACAACTTCCCAAAACTCTCTTTTAAGTATGCACTTTGGGCATACCATGTACCTTCTGTGGACTTTGGTTTCTTCATTTTCAAAAAATGGAAATGAATAAAAATGCCTTTTCCCCCCAGCACTGAGTCAGCTGTGTTTGAGATGAATTCTGGTACAGAAGCAGCAACCACTGATGGTGAAGGTGAGGAGAGTAAAGAGCTTCTGCCAGAGATGCTCAATACATACGGCCCAGAGCTTTTGAGATGGAAGAGATGGAGAACAGAGCACGGGGCTCCTATGCTCCCATCTACTAATGAGAATTAGTATGAAGGGTTTGAGAGTTGTGGAGTGCGCAGAGCCTGAATATCACATTCCTTATATCATCACATCCTCAGATTGGCCCCACAAGGAAGATGATACACTATGTCTACTCTGCAGATAAGGCAGCTACATGGTAGAGCGCAAATAAATAAGTGACAGAGCACATCTGTATTCAGACTGATTCCAAAAATCATATTTTCCCCACTGCACATGTTGCTTCTAGAAAAGATGCATAAGAGGAAAAAAGTAGGGCAATGAGGTAAAATAACAAAATCAGATGTGCTGGCTTGTATGCTTCCCTTCAGGAGGGGTTTAGAAGAAAGGAGAGAAGCTCAGAGAGATGAGAGAACTCCAGAAGCATAGTGAAAGAGAAGGATAAGAACATATGTCACAGAAAGATTTGATATGAGAATCCACTTCACAAGGGAAGAAAGAAGCTGCCCTGCAAGAGACTATGTGTTGGGGCCCCCGAACTAATTCAGTGAGGATGAAACCAGGACATATGACAATATCTAATATTGCATCAGCAGCAGAGTCAAAGATAATCCTGATATTTTGAGCTTAGGTGTCTTGATGAATTGTGTCGCCAATGACAGGGATAGAGACTGAGCAAAGAGGATCAAGTTTTATGGGAAGAATATGAGTTTAAGTATATTAAAATGCTGCCTTTGAGTTGTGCTCGTGGAGGGATACCCAGTGGAAACATCTATCAACAGGCAATGTGGAATCTCAGGCCCAAGATTACCAAGATTACAGCTCTGGACCTGGAGGACAGCTCAGACCCAGAGGGGAGGACAGGAGGATGAGATGTATAGAGGGAACAGTTGAAGCTATTGCAGTGGCTTTAGAGGCAATCAAAGAGGAGAAGAAAAAAAGAGGGAGACTGAAAAGAAATGATTAAAAGTTGGAGCAGGGAGCAGGAGAGTCAAAGGTCATTAAAGCCAGAATTAGAAATAATGTTTGAATAGAAAGTTGACCAACAATATGCGTATCAAGTATGCTTTTACCTAGACTAGGCTCTGTTGGGAAGTAAGAGTAGGTGAGATTGGGAAGCTAGCTGGGCTGCATATTCTATCAAAGCCTTTGCTTACTAGGCAAGGCCTTATTTGCTAGTAAAAAAATAAATGTTGGCATAATACTGCACTTTGAATCGAACCAAAGCAGCAATGGATGTGATATGAGTCACACACTGGAACAGAATAACACTTCACTGGACTATGTAAAGCACATATGAAAGAGGAGGATATCTGATTTGTGTATGTGTAAGCTCTCCTGCCCAAAGGAATGAAAACATAAAAAGTATTTAAGAGTTGGACATATATTGCATGTAACAAAGTCAAGATGAAGGAAGGAGAATGATCAGCACGATGATTATTTTATTTATTTCAAGAGAAGTCTTTTCAAGATAACAAGTATGATAGTTTCTGCAATGATGAGTTTAAGAACCCTGCATGTCAATGTGCCTGGCATCCCCATCCTCTAACCTAACTATCGTAGGCACCATTTGGAACTGGGCAGGGAAATCCCATACATATATAAATGTGAAATCATTAAATCAGAGATTGTATGGAAAGTGCCTGGTTAAAATGTAACTGATCAGAAATGCTTGCTCCTATTTTCCACAGTGAATGCCAGTCAAGAAACATTACAATGCTTTGAGATGCAAAGCAAGCTGTCTCTTGTTTTTGTGTATATGAAAGACTCACTCTTAAGAAGCTACAAATGATGTAAGAGGAAGGGGAACATAAAGATGATGAAGTGCCCAAAGAAATGAAATGAGCTTGGCTTTAACTTAGCCACTACTGGGGGCTAAATGGCACTCTGATAAATTACATATATTAACTCATTTACTCTGTACAGCTTTCTAGTATGACCCCATTTTAAGGATGAGGAAACAGAGGCACAGAAAGAATAAGTAACTTGTCTAAGGCCATGCAGATGGTATGTGGCAGAGATTTCCATTTAGGCAACCTGGTCCTAAAGTTAGTGTTTTTAACTGCTATGCAATACCATCACTCAGTATATAAAGTCACTGCATAGCTGGAGGAACATGTGAGGAATACATAGAAGAAACTAACAAAATGAAATACAAAGCTATATAAATAACAGCAGATTGAACCATACGAAATTGCCACTTGTGTAGGTCAGAATCAAAAGCATATTGGCAATTTCATATGGCTCGTCTAGAAAAGGGGGACATGGGAGTATTCAAAAGTGCATATTGATCCCGCTGCAGAGTGCCAAACACTAGACGCTGATGAATGCAAGCTGAATAAGATGGCCCCTGCCTACAATATGCTCTGGCTAAGTACGGGAGATGAATATGTAAACATAAATTACAACAGAATGATCCCATTGTCCTAATATAAGTATGTGAATCAATGGTTCTCAACCTTGACCGAGCAATAAAATTATCTGTGGACTATTTTGTAATTGAGATCTCCCATCTGAGACAGTCCTGATCAATCTTCTGGGGTGGGTTTTTGAAAACAGACAGGTAATAACCTCTGAAAATAAATGAATTGGAAATTTAAAAGCCACAATAGCGTCATGTAAACTTCCCTGGATGTTTGTGCCCACGAAATAAAAACTGGTGGATTGCAACATGTCTTGAGTGTTGTAAGGCCCCAGGTCGCACTGAGAAGTTGATGAAAGCTGTGTATGTCTTTTGCAGAAAAGTGCTCCCGTGCACATGGAATGGGGGGGTCCACAGAGCCAGGAACAAACAGTTAAAAATTCCTGGATTAGAGAATATTGTTGAAAAAAACAAATAAACTTTAACATGGGAAGTATGAGCTTAGGACAAACATAAGTTAAAAAAAATAAACTGCTGATTAAAGCTGACTCAAGATTTTAGAACAGGGAGCATATAGCACCTTCTCCCTCAGTGAGGTGGGGAAGAGAATTGATGGGTACAATTATGGGAAAGACAGAGTGGGAGAGTCATGGTGACAGAGCACATATGAACTTATTAAGGGGATGATGAAAAAGGTGCAAAAAAGGAGATGATTTTGGTAGGAGACTCGGATTCTAGACCTGTTGAGGCCTATAAATGTTCGTGTCCAGTACCAGGGCAAAAATTAACCAAGAACAGAGCAGGGAGGAAGAGGAAGAGGAAAATTAACAAGTAATATGTCGTGCTTTTAAAAAAAATTCTGAATGAGATCAACTTTTTCAAATTTTGAATATTTAAGTACTGGTTTAGTTAAAATTATTGTCTAAGGAGAATACACCTTGTAAGAATTTTTTTAAAAGTCCATATGTTATAATACTATAGATCCCAACTTACATATTTGAAAATCAATATTTAAAGACTTGGAGCAGTAAGGCTGACTTACAGAGTCTGCGCGGCCCTGGACGGTCCTGAGCCCACCCACCCCTTGAACTCTCAGGAGCTCAGTATCTAAAATGAGCCGTCTCTAAGGAGCTGCTCTGTATGCTTATTGCAAGAAGGAACATGTAGGGGAGCCCTATTACTTAATATTCGGGAACAAAAGTACCCAAACATTCTGATCATTATCTCCCAGCGTACGTGAGGTTTCCTTTTTAAGTGTTGGAGGTCATAACCGAGACAGCCAAGGATCCACAAGATGGCTGACTTGATGTTACACACTGTAATAGCAGATTTGTTTTCTGCACAGCTCCCAAATGATGAGTTCCTCATCTTTATAAACTGTGACAGGATAATAAGCTTAAAGACCCACCATAGTTAGATGTAGGCTTCTCATACTCTTCCCACTTGGCTGGCCAAAGGCATAATCCAGATATCCTGTTAGACTCTAGAATACCCAGATATTGCCATCAGGATTAAGACTCCATCTAGATGCCCCCAGAGGTGCCTTTAGTGTAGCTGGTCTGAAGTATCAATAGACTTCAGGTTTAGTTAAACACATGGGTACAGTGCCTGCTGCCTGCATACTTTTAAACCATAGTTTGTGGCACCTGCTTCTCTAACTCTGCCTGTTGGAAGCTGTGTATTTGGAGGGGCCCAATCAGTGCAGTACAAATAAATCAACACTTTTGTAAAGAGAGGAAAAAAAAAATCAATATTTAGCCAAGTATTTTTAGGGAGCCATAATGTCATAGCTGCTCCTAAATATTTCCTCATCTGTTTTAAAGTCTCCTTTATTACATCCACCAGCACCTCTGCTCACCCTGAAGGTAGAGCCAGTCTTTACTGTGGCTGTGTTTCTAAGGTTCTTAACAAGCCCATGTTGAGGACATGTTTTACGTTTTATTTTTATTCCTCAGTTTCCTTTCTTTTGCTTCCCCAGTCACTGGTAGAGAGAACTACTTCGTTCTAGGACTCTCCAAAGCCATCAGGAGCCTCTCTCTCCCCTCTGCCATCCTTCCTACAACATTCCTTTCTTTAGTCTCTCCTGATACTATAGGAACAGCCATTCTATTGTCCTTATTAATTATGAGTGAACAAGATTAGCACCATGGGTACAGTTCTTAAATGTAGCAACGCATAAGGTACTAATGACATTTTGCTATGTGCTTACAATGCAAAAGCAATAATAACAGGGATGTTAGTGATAGTTTTTAAGTAAAGATACTGAATGCTTTATCTTGCCTCCTGCATCTACAGCTACATAACCAATATGCATAATTTAACTCTGTTTTACATGAGGGTATTTGGTTATCACATCTAGTTATAGATGTAGCTTATTATACACATTGAGAGGTGTTTGATGTACTAGTTGAAATTTTATTTCCACATACCTCTGTGGGAGTCTGTTGAGCCTTTTTTTCAGATTTTGGCAAATCTTTGCTTCCTCTTCTCTTTAAAGATAGCTGAAACAAAGCATGAATAGATTTAGTTTGGTAAACTACAATTTTAACTCAACATTATATTTTTGTAAGCGACCTAATTCCCCATGGTAAAACCAATCCAAATGAAAAGTGTTAATTTAATAATCATAAGGGAGGGGAAAACCCCAAACCAGATAGATTTAGATATATTCTACTTTGGATGGGGATATATATCACAATAGAAGAGTACCTGGCAATTATCAAGTTGATTTCAGAAATACAGGAAACCTACTGTAAAAATGAAGAAAAGAAACTTGGAGAAAATTTAGATTGATAAAAATATATTATGTATTTCAAATGAAAGCAAATCCTTGTTAGCATTCTACATCAATAAAGAACAAAAAAGGAATAAGGTATTATTTCCAGTTGGACTTAGGTTGTTATAAGCTTATAAAGACAGACTTTCAGTGGATTTAAGTAGAATTTGAAGAGTTTCATTCTTTTCTCATCACACACCCATGTAAACGAACATGATACACATGTTCATATACACACTTCCACATATGTAATAAAGTAGGGAATGGTAGGGGTTATAGTGAAATGGAGATGGTAGGCTCCAGCTAAAGGAGCAGGCTGAGAGGGAATTAGGAATGCAGGCTTTTCAAAAGAAGCTGGCGATATGGCTTGTTATGTAAAATCTCCCACGTTTTATTGGCTGGCCTTAATTGAAATTCAAACAAATAACACTTTGTAGGTCAAAAAGTACACATCCAGTGCCAAATCCTTTCAAGGACCAGCAGTATTTGATCTCTGGTGCTCAGTTCCATTCTTCACCACCAATAAAATAAAGTCCTTCTTATGAATAATGATTAGTATGTATGAATATTTACCATGTACCAAATATTGAGCTGGACATACAAGGATAAATTAAATAATGTACCTGTAAAGAAGGGACTTTGTCTTAGTGTGGCATCACCTCCAGGAGAATAATAGTATTTACATAGCAGATGTTGAAAACAATATTTGCTGAACTAATGAGTGAATATGAAATATGAGATTCTGAGGTCAAAGAGGAGGATGGCAGTCTAGGCTGACAGTAAAAGCAGGCACGTTTCTCAAAAGAGGAGGCTTTATGAATTTGCCAAGAACTGCAAATTAAATTCCTCACATGTTAATTTCTAACCCATTTCCAGTGTTAAATGCAGGCATCTGTTCAGGCTGCAACTGCTTTTCATTCAGTATAAAATGGAAAATACAGAGCCAAATGAATAGTCTATGTGGTTATTTATTTCTAGTTCACAGACGTTCTCCATGTTGCTTGTATAATTTTCTTAGAAACAGAAGCTGTGGGGACTGATTCACCATAACGAAAAATGATTTAGGAACGAAGCAGCAAAAACGGTCTCAAAGAAACTAAGACTATAGTGAGCTGAAGTAGAATCCTGGAACGTGCTGTGTAGGGGCTACCTACAAAGAAGCACCTAACTGCATTTTATTGAATATTTATGGAATGCTCTTACTTCGAATTTATTCCATTATATGTTTATTTGGTGCTTACTAATGCATTTCATAATGTACATAAACCAACACAGTCTCTGCTCATTATGAGGTTCTTGATTCACTTGGCAAAAGGTCTGTTCAGTCTGCAATTTAATACAGTGTGATGAAAGCAATGACAATGCAGAAGCAATATTTAACTGGTATTGACTAAGTAATAATTCGTGTCAAACACTTTACATACATTAATTCAAATAATTTTAAAACACCCCTTTAGCCTTACTTTGCAGATGGTAAAAACTAAAGCTTAGAGGGGTTAACTAGATTATCTAAAGCAGTGGTTCTCAAAGTATGATTCCCAGAACAACATCATCAGTGTCACTTGGTAACTTGTTATAAATGCAGGTTCTCGGAACCCATACCAGAGGTACTGAATCAGAAACAGTGAGCCACGATTTAATCAGCTCTCCAGGTAATTCTGTTGCATGACAAAGTTTGAGAAGCACTGGTCTAAAGTCACTGCTTGGGAAGTAGCAAAATCAGATCTTGACCCAAGTCCTTCTGATCTTTATTATTTACTAGGTCACAAAGAAGAAAGGCTTAATCCAGTCTAGTGCTGAAGATGGTACGAGGAGCTAGAGATGATTTCCAGAAAGAAGTAACATCTTATCTTGAATCTGGTAATGAGGAGTAACAGCAGAAGATGGAGAGGAGGGGGAAAGGAAGAACAAAGCATTCCATGTAAAGAAATTCTACATGGAATTCTTTCTGGGACACAAAGAAATCTGGGATGGCTGTAACAAAGTGTGAGGAGAGGGTGATACGGGATTTACTATCAGATCTTGAAGGACATTGAATAAAGCTTGGATTTTATCTCATCAAGGTCAAATTATTGTCCTAAAGTCAATTAGGCGTATTAAGAGGTTTAATTGTTAAATTTAATTATTAATTTATTAAATTTAATCATTAAATCAATTAGAATTAAGTTATATGATTAAATTATATTGTTAGATTAATTGGATTTAATTATTAAATTGTTATTAATTTATTAAAGAAGTGTCCATAATCAGACTGTCATAGAAGAAATACAAAGACACAAAGGTGGCGGCCAAATAACCATGAGGTAAAGGGATGACATGCAAGGGAAATGAGGGCAAATATACTCTAGTTCTGAGAACTTTTGCGGGGGGGGGGTCTTTGTTTTTCATTCATTCCATCGATATTTGTTGAGTTCTGGCATATATATGGTACTGCATGGTTATACAAATATGATTGAGAAATATTTTACTCTGCCCCCAAACAGCTGTTTATGATGGTAAAAAGAATGCAGATAATTGGCTAAATCAGTAGACAGAATTAACTCCATTTATTAATAAAGAACAAACAAAAGACTGAGAGAGAAAAGAAACAGCTATGATTCAATTTTTTTTTTTTTTTTTTGGCTGCACCAATAAAAGGCTTGTAGGATCTTAGTTCCCTAGCCAGGGATAGAACCTAGGCCCTCAGCAGTGAAAGCACAAGTCTTAACCACTTGACCGCCAGGGAATTCCCTATGATTCCAGATCTAGGGAAATCAGAGAAAATCATCCAAGAGGGCAGATCTTTGAAGGATATACAACATTTCAACGGAAATAAAACCAAGTAAACAGCAAGGGCAAAGATATGGAGGAATAAGTGCCTTATACATTCACTGACTTTTGAAAAGAAGTAATGGAGGTAGAGATACTATAGAGAGGAGGTAGAAGAAGATGCTTCAGGGATTGAGGTCAGTGTGTGGAGATGAGAAATTTAGACTTTATCCTGTGGGCAATGTTAAAATGAGCCCTCTAAATTAATATAGGAGAAATGCTGAAACTAGGCCATCTTTTCCTAAGAGGCATTTTCTGTTTTACCTTTATTTAAATATCACTCAAATGGGATGTCAAACTCAAATAAAGCTCCGAGAAAAGGTTTCCCCCTGAATAAAAATATATTGCCTTTAAGGCACCTCTACGACTACACGTACCTTTAAGTATTGCATTTAAATTTCAATAAATATTTAATCATCTTTTCATATTCCAGTAAGTTTTTACTAACTTTCTGACTCCAGTGAAACAAAGATGAGAGACTCATTTAGGTAGAGAAAGCTGGAGAAATAAGGTAAGTCTAAACAATCTCTTTCCCATGAGGATAAAATTTTATCATCTCCCCCCACCCCCCATCACCCTGTCCCACCTTCACACACTAAATCTAGAAACCACTATAAGGGTATCAGTTTGGGAAGCTAGAACTAAATCTCACATTTTCATCTTTGTTCTCAAAGTAAGCACTTCTGGATAAATATGTTGAAAACATTTCTTGTCCACATCTTAATTCTTTGCATTCCCATCCTCAGCTATCCAAAATAGACTACTCTTCTTTTTTACCAAGTGAAGGTCAGGAATTAGAGAGTTTTGACAAAAATTATGTTTACACAGCAATTATATAAACTGGATTTGTGTTCTAAAATGTTTTGAGACTGACTTTCTTTCTCGATTAAAATTTGGTCCACTTCTTAATATGTAACATCTTCGTGTTTTCAGCAATTAAACAACAGAGAAGAACGTATCTAAAATGCTATTTTTATACATACTATATGTATAAAAATCTCCTGTGTTTCTAATAAAACTAAAGACAGATCCATTTGTATAGTGATTAAATCAAGAAGAAAACTAGAAGTGTATTAATATAGGACTTAAGAAGCACTAAATGTGTGCCATGTACTTCCCTAAGTACTTCATATGTATTCACTCATTTAATCTTACCAGTCTTTGGAGTTTGCCACCATTATTTGAAACACACAAAGGATAAACCACTCAGCTAGTAAGTGTCAGAGCCAGGATGTAAGTTATCCAGCTTCACAGCGCTTGCTCTGAACAATTAATCCCACTGCTATGCCAAAAGAATTAAAGTCCAGGGTTATGTTATTTCTGGGCATATCCTCTATGCTATTATACCATGGCTGCATGGGTTTGGGCCACCAGTTTACATATATTACACATGAGTAATGTACTTTTCTATTTTCAACAAAGGAGTCAACAGAAGTGACGTGCACACTCACTGGTTCTCACAGTCATCCTGTAAATGCTTGTGACTTCGGGGCGACACTGGAAGTGAGGCACGGGGATTTTTGACTGAAGGCTGGAGGAAGACTGAAAGAGGCAGGAACTCTGGTTCTGCTACAGTCTGAATGTTTATGTCTCCCCAAAATTCATATGTTGAAATCCTAATGGGACTTCCCTGGTGGCTCAGTGGTTACTAATCCGCCTGCCAATGCAGGGGACACAGTGTCGAGCCCTGGTCCGGGAAGATCCCATGTGCCGTGGAGCAACTAAGCCTGTGCACCACAACTACTGAGGCTGTGCTCTAGAGCCTGAGAGCCACAACTACTGAAGCCCAAGTGCCTAGAGCCCATGCTCCACAACAAGAGAAGCCACTGCAATGATAAGCCCACACACCGCAACAAAGAGTAGCCCCCAGTTGCCACAACTAGAGAAAGCCCATGCACAGCAACAAAGACCCAATGCAGCTATAAATAAATAAATAAATAAATAAATAAATAAATAAATAAATAAATTTTTATATATATATATATAAAACAAATCCTAATGCCTAAGATGGTAGTGGGGTCTTTGGGCGGTGCTTAGATCATGAGGGTGGAGACCTCAAGAATGGGATTAGTGCCTTTATAAAAGAGACCCAACAGAGCTCTCCAGCCTCTTCTGCCACATGTTGTATACAAGTTTGTGACCCGGAAGAGGGCTCTCACCTGGCCATGCTGGCACCCTGATCTCAGACTTCAAGCCTCCCAAACCATGAGAAATAAATTTCTGTTGTTTATAAGCTAACCAGTCTGCGGTATTTTGTTATAGCAACACATTTTGAGGAAGGAAACAGAAGAGGCTCTTGTTCCTAGAAGTCCTCTTTCCTTTGTATTACATCCTTGACACCTGGCAGAGAAGGAGCGGGTGAGAGCACCCAGAGATCCTGCCCACCAGCACATTCTCCACTCTCTCCCCTAAACGTATGAGGCAGAGTCCCAAGCTTTATACTAAGACATGATCTTGGGGGGCAAGGGGAATGTGGGTGATGGAGGCATGCTAGGATGATCAGGTCTTGTTATTCTTCTCTGGAAAATCTTCCAGTGGTTTTCCATCTCACTCAGAGTCAGAGCCATGCTTTACTAAGGCATATGAGACCTTGACTACACACTGGATTTCTCCTGTTAACGTTTTAAAAAGACTTGACCAGGCTTCAACCTAGACCAATGAAAAATAGATTTGGGGGTTGGGCTCAGACATTTCTTCCAAGCTCCCAGGGTGGGTACAATGTGTAGCTGGCTCTGAACCACCACCCTGCTCTGTGGTCAGCCCCACCCCCCACCGCAAACAAGCTCTCTGGCTTCATCCCACCACACTCCTCCTCTGCTTTCCCAGCTCTAGTGTCACAAACATCCTTGCTATTCCTCAAACACATCAAGCATGCTCCAGATTGGGCCTTTCCTCTGCCTGCAACACTTTTCCTTCCTACACTCGCACGACCAACTCCCACAGCTCATTCTGTGTCCCTAATTAGATAGGCTTTCTCCGACCACTTTGTATAAAAAAAAACAGGTAAGTCCCTATAAAATACCGCCTCTACTCTTTTGCTCCACACACTCCTTGTTTTCCTAACCTGGCTTTATCTTTCTCCAGACCTCCTCCCACCCTCTGACTTGTGTATTGGTTACATGTCTCTCTCATTCTGGAATGTGAGCCCCACCCATGCAGGAACTTTGTATTGTTCTGTTATAGCTCTGGCTCTTAGAAATATACCTGGCACAAAGTTGCTCAGATAATATTTTTTATGTAGATTTGTTTTTGAAGCATCTTGACCCAAGAAGTTGCAGGTTAAAACAAACAAAAGTCCATTTTAAAAGTTCCATTTTAAGCTTAGAAAAACAAAATGTCTCAACCTTTTCAATAAAAAGACTAAAGAGCAAAACCTGTATGAGCTGAAAAGTATTTAAAACGAGACATATGATAAACCTTTGTTCTGTTCTAACACTTTTTTTGATTTTTACCAATTCACTTCCCCAGTGTGATAAATTAAGATTCTAGGTCTCAAAAGCATTTTGTAAAGGATATTTGGTAGCAACACTCTTTGATGGCCTATCTGTCTTTGTGGCTTGTACTCATCAGCACCTCTCCAACAATTTTTCTTCTGACCCTGACCCTGGAAGTCCCCAGAGTCTCTGCTTCTCTTCCTGCCCTCAAGCCCAGGTCAAGACACACTTCTCCAAATTGCATTCTTAAGTGATCTCTTCCTTGCCCTCAGTCATGGAAGGACCAAGTCAATGACTCTCCACACTCTCACTTTTCCTAGCCTTGGGGAAACATCAGTGTGATAATTCTGATGTGAACTAAGTTACTTTCACATAATATAATTCATCAAGGATTTACAAAACATAATCTGGAAATTATGGGCATAAAGGAACCTAACCTTTCGGCTCCAACCTGTGTCTCTTATAAATTAGACTTAAGATTTATCAGTGATTAAGGCTTTCCATAGTAAAACTGTTTATAAAACTGGCTGTATTTTTCCCATCCCAGTAGACAGTCCTTCTGCAATGTGCCCCATTAAGAGGCAGTCTTTTTCTGCACCCAAACTGGGCTGGCCTTGTGACCTGCTTTGAACAATATGGTAGGAGTGAAATGTGATAGGAAAGATGACATGCTAGTTCTGACTCCACCCTCAAGAGATCTTGCACATATCTGCTCATTCTCTCTTGGAAATATGCTGCCCCATGTAACAAGTCTGGGATAGCCTGCTGGATGAAAAGAGTCACATGGCCTAGTTATTCCCATTGTCCTAGCCAATAGCCAGCCAACTCCCAGAAGCAGAGCCTCCCAACTGACTGTCAGCTGGCCACAAATATATTTGGGGACCCAACTGAGACCAGAATAATCCATATAGAGAGCAACAGAATTAGGTAAATAGATGATTGTTGTTTAATGCCACTAAGTTTTATGATAGTTTTTTTTTGCACATAAAAAAAAGCTATTACATTTACCAAATATTTTTCACCGCTGAGACTGAAAAAGATTCAGTTGGTATTTATAAAAAAAAAAAAAATCCTTTATTCAAACTCAAGAAAAGCAAAAGACATATAAAAAAGGCCAGGAAAAAGTTGAAGGGAGGGTTGAAAAACATAGGAAAAAATGAAACTCAATGTACTTTGTTTTTATTTTTCCCCTGCCTTTGTCAGTATTTTGATTCCATAAAATATTTTTTAATCAAACTGAGCTTTAAATAAGTTATCATAAAACCTCATCTTTCAGTTCTAAAATGCAGGTGCTTCTTCTCTTAAGATACTTCCTTTAATAAAAGAAGGTGTTTAATTAGCACCAAAGGCGTGATATAAGTTAAACGCTAATAAAGTTCATCCTAGCAGTCAAGCTTAATACAAGGTCTGGCTCAGCACATTTTTGAAGTACTTCTTCTATTTGAACTTAGCTTTTATTCTTCTTTTTTAAGAAGTGACGTATACATCTTTGCAGTCCTTCCCTGGATCTAGGTTTCTAATTTATATCTGTCAATTTTACTTGTCCTTTTGTTTCCACAGTTTTATTAGACAAGAAAAATAATTGTACAAAACTTCCTAATTAAGTCACTTTACAAAGTTGAAACATAAAAAATTCAAAGAAAGCTGTATTGAGAAAATTCTCAATTGTATCTTAAACACTAGATTTCCCAAACTTCTATTGATTGTTAGTTTAAAAGGCCAGAATTTAGAAAAGAATAGAGCAGAGAAGAGAGGAAAAGAAAGATGTCACTAATAAATCTGTTCCCAGAAACTACTCTGGAAGGTTTGGGAAAGGAAATTAATCAACAATTTAAATCCAGGATTCGTTCCCAGAAAATACTAATAAATAAAAAGCTGAATTTTTCATTCTTGGAGACGATGGTGATCCCCTTCTGCATATTATCACAGAGGAACACGTCACACATGGAAAGGTGTATCCGGCACACAGAAGTGTGTGTCATGGAGGTGGAGCCCCACATCTGCAAGAATAAATCAACCTGCTTCTGCCAGAAGGTTATCTTCTCCTTCTGTCCTATAAGACCAGGCCTCACTCCTATCTTCTGAGTTATGAGGCTTCCAAACTTATTTTTTCTTACCTCTAGTGAATGCCTAAATAAACACTTTTAAAAGCTGGAAAAGCTAGTTTTCGGCTCTAACTTTAAACCAATGCCAAATTGAAATAGCTGGTATGATGTTCTTTGTTATTTTAAGGTTTTTTTTTATTTTATTTTTTTTTAAATAAAAGAATCCAATGAATTTTCCTTTTCTTGGCTCCTTCATCCTTCTCCCTTTGTGCTGAAGTAGATACCTACAACAGAGATCAGACTGACTATAGAGTTGTATAAATTCGTTATTGCTAAGGAATATTAATGTGTGAACTTTGTAGAGCATGCTATCAAACCAAGCCACCAATGAAAGAGAAATCATTTGAACCTTTGCCTATATGGGAATCAGGATTATCTCCTCAGGGCCATATGGCTTTGAATGGCTCTAGAGTTGCACAGTGTCTTTCCTTTTTAAAACTCATTCTTTGGTGCCAATCATTATTTTAGATCTCTTCTGCCCTCTTCCTAGCATACTGCTTGTTACTAGTGCTTAAATATTGTTAGATTGGAATTCAATTTCCATAACTGGTACAGTGAAATTTAGGTAAGCCAGAAACTTGAAAAGCAAAACACTGAACTTAACTCAAGAAAATCCAAAAGGTCTGAAGGACCACAGGATGTCAGAAGGGAAAAATGAAGGTTTCTCTCATTAAAGGGATGTGGTTGCTACAGAACTAGAGGAAATGCAATTGGGAGGAAACTAGAGATAATACTATAATAGTTGTGGCTTGTAAAAGCTTTGTTAAAAAACATCCCTTTTAAAAGTCAGGTTTGGACCCAATAATTGCCTGCCTTCCATTGTGTGCCTTATACCATACGATCAAAACATCTCCTGGATCCTTAGGGAGAATTAGTTTCTGTATTCTCTAAGCTACTTGAGGATATTCAAGGGACTCAAGGCTATTGGTGAGAGAGTTTCTGACACAAGAATCTCTTACATCATTGTAGAAATCCCTTTTTGGAGCAGGACATAGGTTGTTAGAGAGTCTTCCAAATTATCAATAATAAACTGGTCCCCAAACAAGACCACCTTATTTTAAAAAAGCAAAGGCAACATGATAATAGTGCTTCTCTGATATTCGTATTACATATTACACTCGGATAGGTGTATCTTAAAAAGGCCTCAGAAAGTCCCGCACAAGCAAACAGATACAGTACTGGAAGCTTTCTCAGTGGGAAACTATTTTTTTTAAACCTGAGAGCCAGGTTAATGACTTTTGAAGTAATAATCGCTAAAAAATTATTTTATGTCTTAGATACTTGATCCACAGTAAATGTATGCTTACTAAGCTATGAATGTCATCAGTAAATGTGGAGATTTATATTCCCTCCTAATTCGTTCTAGTTAATGAATTGAGTTCTAAGCACCACTGCATTTAGCAATTAAAATGCATTTACAAAGTTATGGCTGGGCAGTGAAAGCAGTTTCCTATGGCTTTTCTCTATAATAAGGCAAAGAAAAAAAATGTAGCCAGCATTTATAAGTTAAAATAATGATTTGTCCAGTTTTTATCTTGTGTACCAATCAGCTTCTACTTAATTAATGCAGTGATATTAACATCATTTTTGTATCAGCTTTGGAATCTTGTAAGAAATATGCTTGAAGTGCATCTTTAATGAAAGATGACAGGATGCTAATGGGTGGGTATCACATAGGTGCTTTAAAATTATTCTTTACACAATCACACATTTAGATATTTCATGATAAAATTTCAAAGGTCAGAGTATTCAGTAATTTCCGAAATGCACTTCAGGGTGGGGGGAGGAGAGTAGAAGCAAATTTCTGGGGTAATTCCTAGACTGGGTTAAAAAGTGATAGCCCATAATTGTGCTTTAAAATTTTTTGGAATTAGTTGCTAAATTTTAAAAAGTGGACAGTTTACATTTTAAAAATTAAGATTTCCAGTTTCAGTTGAAAAATTGAAAAACTTGGTAAAGTTGAATCCTGATTATGGTTTGGCAACCTCGGGTTGGAACTGAATATTGAGATATACATACAATAACCAGTGAGCCCCATCCCTCTTAACACAGAGAGCTTCACTCACTCATATAACTGTTTGACCCCTAGTGACAGTGGAATGCTCAAACTCCGCCCTGGAATGCTAAGGTCACATATGTGGAAGGAGCCCAAGAAACTCAATCTTCCATTCAGTACCTTACAGGAATGTTTTCTATACCACCTAGACCCTGCCTGTGTTTTCCCAGGGGCTTGCTTCTATAGAAGGCAGGCAGGGCTTCCTAGGTGGCGCAGTGGTTAAGAATCTGTCTGCCAATGCAGGGGACACACGGGTTCAATCCTTGCTCTAGGAAGATCCCACATGCCTCAGAGCAACTAAGCCCGTGCGCCACAACTATTGAGCCCATGTGCCGCAACTACTGAATCCCACATGCCTAGACCCGGTGCTCCACAACAAGAGAAGCCACGGCAATGACAAGGCCACGCACCACAACAAAGAGTAGCCCCCACTCGCCACAACTAGAGAAAACCTGTGTGCAGCAACAAAGACCCAACACAGCCAATAAATAAATAAAATTTATTAAAAAAAAAAAAAGACTGGCAATGCAATCCTTTTACAAATGGCTCTAATGGATAAAATGTCATTATTTTTACCTCAAATCTACTTAAAGTAGAAATCACTTTAAGTGATTCAAAGAATAAATCTAGTTTATCTTCTATATTAAATCCTTTCATTTAGAAGGGAGTGATCACATCTCAAGTATTTTCTTCTCCAGGCTGTACATACTCCCCAGTTCTTTTAAGCATTCATCACATGACATGGTTTCATGTCTAGCTTATGGTTAACTTAACTCCCTAAGCCTTTTTTGTGTAAACAGCTATGAATATATTTCTCTTTTTGTATTTGTGTAAATTTTAAAAAGTCGAATTGTAAGACATCACATTTATTCATATTGTTTCATTATTAATTTGGGTTTATCGCTCTAGTTCTTTTTTGTTCTGTCCTTGCCTGTATTCTTGATTGCTACAAAGGAGGGTTCTGCCTACATATTCTTTTACTAGAGTATAATAGGTATTTACTAGAGTTGTAGTTGAAATAACATGAAAACGTTTATAAATAAAGCATGACAATCACAATCTCTGTAACCTCTATCCATGCATCAAGTAAGTAAAAATCATGAATAAAGTATAATCATAGAATACTTTCTCTGCAAGTCTTACATGGACTAGGAAAAAAATCTTGTTTCCATGGTTTAACTCAACAGTAATCAACTATTCCTGGGAAACTGGCCTTTTACTATCTTTCAAGATAAAGTAGAGGCAGAAGTAATTGGTTTAAAAAAAATTCACAAAGTATATTTGAAAGCACAAAGAAACAAACCCAAACTTTTAAAAGCAAATAATACATCCACAGACTGTGTTTTGTTTGTATGTATACATGCACTTTCATAGAGCAAGTGAGTATGAGTGAGTGTGTGTGTTTGTCTATGTGCATATGTGAATATGTGTGTTTATGCATCAGACCACCTGAGAGTATGTGCATGTGTACATATGTATGTGTTTTAGGTCCTGGAAGGAATTTCAACACATCTTAAAAATTGCTCAGTGAATTCTAAAACACGAAGATAGAATCTGTGTAACCTCTATCCGTCTACCAAACACATAATTTGAAATCTAGTAGAGATATCAGAACACATGCTTATTGAAATAAGTTATAATCTGATCTTACTTTATATTAAGGGTTATCTTGATATCCTTTGGAAGTGTACTGTTTTTGATCAAATCAGTTCATTTCAGTTACTTTGGAATAAATGAAAAATCACTAAATTTCTGAAATTTTAATTTGGACAAAAACAATTACCATATTCTAGGCTAAGTAAATTTACTTAGTTCCTTAATACAATGCTAAAGAATGCACATACATGCACCCACATCTTCTTTGGACAGGAGAGCAACTTAACAGCTACACATACATTAGTCCCTTAATAAATAATAAATAAGTACCTGGAGGACCCATGCATGAATTTAGAACATGAGCTATCACTGGAATTGGAATAAAATATTCCAAATATTAAGGAAGTTATGGAAAGTAATCACAGATGAACCAGATTCATTTCCTAAGGTATTATTTTTTAAAGAAAATTTACCCTGTTCACATTGTCACTCAAAAAAATTTGGGATAATATGACATGAAGCTATCTCTTGTTATTAAATATACTTGAAGGCAAAGATTAAAATGTACATGCAGTAAAACCGGAAACTACGATTAATGGTCAAGCATTCACCAGAATCTGAGAAAATGTCCCCTCAACAATAGCATCGGTGGAATTCAACAAAGAGACAATGTATATTATATGTAGCCTTTACCATCTGAAACAAAAGAGTTGGAGCTGCAAATCAATCAGGACTAGACATTCCTGTTTCTTAAAAGGTTAAACACAAATCTGCCACATGACTCAGCAATTCCACTCTGAAGTATATACCCGAAAGAAATGAAAACTTATATTCACCCAAGTACTTGCCCAAGAATATTGTTAAGCATTATTCATGATAGCTCGAGTGGGAACAACCCAAACGTCCACCTACTGATGAGCAGATACAGAAAATGTAGTATCCATGTAATAGAATACTACTCAGCAATAAAAAATGAATTACTGATACATGATAAGACACACCTCAAAAATATTATGTTAAATGAAAGAAGCCAGACAGAAATCATACATTGTATGATTTCATTTATATTAAATGTCTAGAAAAGGCAACTGAATAGATATAGGAAGTAGATTAGTGATTGGGGATTAACAGTAAACTGGCATGAAGATCTTATTGAGGTGATAAAACTGTTCTAACACCGATTTACTGTAATAATTGTACAACTTGGAAAATTTGCTAAAAAAAAATTGAATTGTAAGCTGAAATGGGTTAACCATAGGATATATGAAACATACCTCAATAAAGTTATTAAAACACAAACAACTGGGACTTCCTAGGTGGCGCAGTGTTTAAGAATCTGCCTGCCAATGCAGGGGACACAGGTTCGAGCCCTGCCCCAGGAAGATCTCACATGCCGCGGAGCAACTAAGCCCGTGCACCACAATTACTGAGCCTGTGCTCTAGAGCCCGTGAGCCACAACTATTGAGCCCATGTGCTGCAACTACTGAAACCCATGCACCTAGAGCCCATGCTCCGCAACAAGGGAAGCCCATGCACCACAATGAAGAGTAGCCCCCGCTCTCAGCAACTAGAGAAAGCCCGTGTGCAGCAACGAAGACTCAACAACCAATAACAAAATAATAAATCTAATAAATAAATTAATTAATTAAAAAAAACCCCACAAACAATGAGGCAGCCAACACTTCTACATCCCTACTTTCCCTAATACACGCAAAAACACTGCATGAGCTCTACTTTATCATGTGTCTGGAGAAATGGCCTGGCCCCTTTGCAATCAGCAGCTCTCTCGTTATTAAAATTCCAAAACAAATAGGAACCAAGCAGGGAAGGAGCAAGATAATTAATTGTGCAATGAATCAAGAGATATGCTCTTTCCTTGTCCAGGGCATCATAGGTTAGAAGCATAGACAGAAAAGCCTTGGGAGCACCCAAACTGGGGTTTATTGTTTTTCACATACTAAAGGTAGGCAAAGAACAACTACAAGCTGCTTCAAATTTTTCTAAGATTCAAATTTTCCTCATAGTCAGTGTTCCTGAGTGCTGCAGTAGTAGACTTTGCTATATTTTTTCAGACTAGGCCAAAAAGATGAATGTCTACTAGCCACCAGAAACTGGGTTGGAGTTGTGCATATCAAGTTGCACCTCAGCTTTGGAGCTGAGAGCCCGCAGTGAGGGGGGACTAAGAAAGTTACACAGTGAGTGTCTTCAGCCAAGCCTGAATTTAAAAAGAAAATCTGACATTCAAGGATAACATTTCCTAAAAGAGAAACAGAAATTAGAAAAAGGATGAAAGTGTAACAGGGAAGAGCTAAATTGGACTCCATATTGGATCTGTTTCTTTGACTTTAACCTTTGTTTTTTGTTGCTTTATACACAATGGGCTGCCTCAGGGAACCCTGCCCACCTGTGAAACTAACACATCCCTTCCCCAAGGCTAGTCATTACAGGAGATGTTTTACAAGACTGATAACTCTTCTTGCTTTACTTCCCTGCCTCTGCCTCTCCCTCTCTGATTCTATAAAAGAAACTGGCATCCAGACCCTGATAAGATGGTTTTTAGCAGACATCAGTCTGTCATCTTCTCAGTCTGCCGGCTTTCCAAATAAAGTATTCCTTGCTTCAACACCTCGTCTCAGATTCATTGGCCTGTCCTGCAGAGAGCAGCGTGAGCTTGAGCTCCGTAACAAAAGTGCATTGGACAAAGATATTTCAATGGAGAAAGGATAGTGTTTTCCACATATGGTGCTGGTGCAATTGGAACTCCACATGCAAAAAGATGAATTTAGACACCTACTTCACACCACACACATAAGTTAATTCAAAATTGATTGCAGACCTGAGTGTAACTTCTAAAACTAGGAAACCCTTGGGAAAAAAAAACTTTCCTGTAGGTTATGTAAAGATGTCTTATATGACACCAAAAGCACAAGTAGTAAAGAAAACATTTAGAAATTGGACTTCATCAAAATGTAAAACTTTTGCACTTCAAAAGGCACTATTTAAAAAGTGAAGACAAACCATAGAAGAAAACACTGCAAATCATACATCTGATAAAAGGCTTGTGTCCAGAACATATAAAGAGCTTAAATTCGAACCCAAGAATAAGTAAACTAATAATCCAATGCAAAATAAACAGAAAATTGAATAGACTGCACAAAAGAAGATACATGAATGGAAAATAAGCACATGAAAAGATGTTCAGCATCACTGGGGAAACAAACTTAAACCACAATGGTGTCCCACTTAACATTCAACAAAATAGCTATAATAAAAAAGATAGACAATATGTGTTGACAAGGATGTTGATAAACTGGAACTCCCCTCCATTGCTGGTGAGAACGTAAAGTGGTTGGTGCAGCCACTTTTAAAAGAAGTTTGACAATTTCCTTAAAAAGTTAAACATAAATGCATCATATGACCCATAAACTCTACTCTTAGATATCTATTTAAAGGTCGCGAGACATAGGTCCACACAAACACTGTACGTGAAGGCTCATAGCAGCGTTATTAATAAAAACGGAAAAAAATCCAATGTCCATCAACTAACGAATGGGTAAACAATGTGATGTGTATACACACACACACACAGTTGAGTATTATTTGGAAATAAATAATTTCCATATACAACAAGAATCAAGCTCAAAATCATTAGGCTAATTTGCAGCAACATGGATGGACCTAGAGATTAGCATACTATGTGAAGTCAGAAAGAGAAAGACAAATGCCATATATCACTTATATGTAGAATATGAAATATGACACGAACTATTTAAGAAACAGAAACAGACTTATGGTTACCAAAGAGAAAAGGGGTTGGGAGAGGGATAAATTAGGAGTTTGGGATTAGCAGATACAAACTACTATATATAAAACAGATAAACAACCAGGTCTTCCTGTATAGCACAGGTAACCGTATTCAGTATCCTGTAATAAACCAAAATGGAAAAGAATATGGATATATATATGTATAACTGAATCACTTTGCTCTACAGCAGAAACTAACAAAACATTGTAAATCAACTATACTTCAATAAAAAATAAAATAAAGCAAATCAAAACATTAGGCTAAGTGAAAGGAGCCAGATTGTGTGATTACAATTATATGAAATATTCAGAAAATATAAAGCTATGGATGTAGAGAACATATTAGTGCTCGATTGAGGTCAGGGTGAGAACAGAAGGTGATTGCAAATGGGCACCAGTAATCTCTCTGGAGTGACAGAAATGTTCAAAACCTGTATTATGGAGATAGTTGTATAATTCTGTACATTTACTAAAAAACAAATTGTACACTTAAAACAAGTGAATTTATGATATGTAAATTACACCGCAATAAAGCTAAGATAAAATGTATTGGGTCAATTTTAAAGACGTATTCAGGGAATTCCTTGGTGGTCCAGTGGTTAAGTGTCACCACTTTCACCGCTGTGGGCCCAGGTTCGATCCCTGGTGGGGAACTAAGATACTGCATGCCACGTGGTGTGGTCAAAAAACAAAAAGAAAAAAAAAAAAAAGAAAAAAGAAGAAAAAGTTTTCAGTTTAAAAAAAAGAAAAAAAAGTGTGAATATCATTTTGAAATAATTTTCAAAGCTACAGAAAGCAGATTTGAAAGCTGCTTAATAAGATAAATTCTTAATAATCTTATTCTTAATCGGGTAATAAACACAGCCTCTATAAACTAAAAATAGAAGGTCATAGAAGAGATTAATCTCTGAAATAGGGAGCTGTTGGGAATAAGAAAATTCACAAAGGATAGTAAAATTCAATGCAAAAATTAAATTTTGCACTGGAATCATTAAAGAACATGACGGACACAGCAGACAACTCAATGATATTAAGAACAAACTTGAGAAATCGTGCAACACAGGTGAAAAGGATAAAAAGAAGGTGAAAGGATGAGAAAAATAGGTATAAGAAGTACAAAGTGAAGAAATCCTAAGAAAAAAAAATAGAGCACACGTGATTATCAAGCCTAGACTACAAGAAAGTTCCTCTGAGATAATTAATAAATAAATGTTAATTTTCAAATTAAAGGGTCTATGCATTTTGGGTATATTACAAACAAAAGACCATCACCTAGATATGCCCTGGCAATGTTTTTAAACTGGTTATTCTCCTTCAGCTGTCCAGATTCATTCTTGCCCCTTCTCTGCTCTGCTCTGTACTTTGAGAAGCTAACCTCTACAGACTGTTTTACCCAGGCTCCCCTCCGCCATCAGTTACGTTCTATTTGGGTCTGGCCAATAGAAGGCACTGGCAGAAATGCTGAGCGACGGGAGGGTAGCAGGAGAAAGAGTTCAGGGGGTTTCTCCTTGCTCCCTCACTTTTTTCAACACCACATCTTAGTAGTAGCTAAGACCCCTCCGATGACAGCTCCCACCTGGTGGATCCTCTCCATAGTTCTGGCTTTCACGGCCCCTGTAACAGTATTTCCTCAGCAATGTCCTCCTCTCTAGAGGTGTTGATGGCTTTAAGTGTTGCTAGTCTTCTCTGAACGCCTCACCAGCTCAAATTAAGAGTATGTTCCCTTAATCCTACCCACACCACTGTGAGTAATCCTATTCATCTGAGCCACCTACGGTGAATTTTATTTCCTACTGAAGGACACTGATTGATACAAAAGGTAAAGAAAAATATCCATAAACATGCAGAGAGAAAGTAACTTGATATACAAAGGAATCAAAGTCAGATCAATCTCATACTTCTCCACTGCAGAACCAATACCAGAACCTAATGGAAAAATATATATAATGTGAGAAGAGAAAATTCTGACTCAAAACTTTCATTCTGCTATTCCTATGTGAAGTCAACCAAATGCTATTTGGTTGTATTAATGCTATTTGCTATGTATTAAACAAAACAAAACAAACAAACACCAAAAAACTCTTAAAGTTAACACTAATAGAATTAAAAACATTTTTAAAAAATTTTATCTTCTGAATCACTGTAGAACATAATTATTCTAATTTAGCCATATCACTAAGTAAATGGATTTGATAATTGCATTTTATCCTTGAAAGATAGTACTTTCCATATAACAGATCCTCCTAAATACAAACAGATGGCTACCGTTTCATAAAGTTCTATGAAACCCTTTCTTCCATGTGCACGTAGGCAATGGATTTAATCACATACCAACATATTAGTCACTCATTATGCACTTGAATGCAAATAATCAGTTGGGCTGTCTAATTATTTCTACTATTATTCAAGGTTCTTGGCCAATGTAAGAATGCTTACTTTGTGAAGGAAGGAAAAAATAATGCACTTAATTTTATTTACCACAATGATTAATTGGCTAGACAAATTAGTAATAACTGAGCTAGCCAGAAGATGAATATAGAACACTTTGAATTTTAATTTTAAGCGCTTCTGAGTTGAACCATGCTGAATATAAATGGCCCCATTAAGTGAAATATATAAGTATAAAATGGAAAATGTCAGGAGAGCAGCTAAGTGACATCTTTAAATGTCATCTTCAAATGTCATTTACCATCTGGGTAAAGATCAGTTTAACTGACCCTGAAATGTAAAAAGGGAATTAGAACAGACATCAAATAAGTGACTGTATTTCCATTAAGATGCAATCAAGTATAAAATATTCAAGATATGACTGAATTTTCAATTTGGAAAACACTTCCTAATATACAGTGAAATTGCATGTTGTATTTACTCAAACGTAACACAAGTATTGGAAAACAAAGGAACCAAGTAAATTCTAATTTTAGGAGCTAAAGCTGGGCTCCACTGACAGCAATCATGTCTTCTTAAACACCGCTTCTCTTGCCCATGCATTTATTGACAGTTTTCGCGTGTACAACAGTCTGTATGTGTGAATTAAATGAAATATGGTTCTTAAATTCAGAGAGCATAGCATTTAGCTGTGGAGGCAATGAAAGCTACAAAACAATCTAAAACATCTTGTGCTTGAATACAAGAGCCTTCCTCTCCCTGTTAAGATGTTTCTCTTTAAGAAGAATGTTTACAGAGCAGCAAAGCTAGGAGAGAACATTTATCCAGACAAATTAACGCTCTCAGCCCTGTTGATGGATATAGGGACAGACAGTGCAGCCTCACTGTAAGCACATCCCCAAAACCCTTGCAAATGTGAGCTAATGGATAGTGAAGCAGCAAGGGCTGAGGACATGTCTCATGCCTCATGCCTCAGGACAGACAAGTTAGAATGGTTTCATAGTCAAGTTAGATATAAAGGGGAGCTTCAACAACTAGCAGATGTTCTCGGGAAAACAGAAAGCAAAACTGTGTCAAAAGCTTGTATAAAAGAACTGGAGCACTAGTAGATCTAAAATTTCAACCTCACGGACTTAAAAATTCTTTCTAGGGGTAGCCTTAATCAGCCAACCTAAAGCTATATGATAATAATATTATTACATTATACTGTTATATTATTATACTAACAACAACGAAATCTAATGTCTATATCATACTTTATAGTTTTTCAAGCACTTTCACACATTTTACCTCCTGTTATCCTTGTGGATAGACTAGATAGGGAAAATATTTATTTTCCTTGATTAAATTGAGAGTCAACCATTAACTAACCTATCTGAAATAACACAGGTGTTAAGTCTGTAAAAAGAAGACAGGATCAACAGACTTGAAAACATTTTTTTAGCTTTATGTTCTTAGTTTTTGTTTTTTCTCCAAAGATTCCCTTTTTGTGAGATAAAATAGGTTTTTCCTATAGATACACCTGGGGAGTATTCTCTCAGTGCCTGCCCAGAGCAGTCCCTAAATGTGTGCTAGAAAGTACCAAATTTAAAGATCCCAGGAGTACTGAGGTCCCTACAGAGGGCAAGTCATTTGTGGGTCAGGAAGAAGTTGCAAGGGGCAACCTGAGTCCCTTTAGTGAGGCCAAGCTGGCCAGTGGAGACCATGGGGTCAGAGGCAGATGGACTTGTGTGGACCTGGCCTGCTTTCTGAGCATTGAGTGTTCATCTTTAAAATGAAACTATTAACAACGCAATGACACATAAAGTGACTGGTTTATAATTAGCACTCAACACTGGTGGCTATTGAACAACTGCAGCCCTGGGGTAATTTTCCACATCTCCCCAGCAAAATTAACTGCTGAATTGACTGTCCCAAACATGGAAAATTTAAAGCAAATTTGGATAGTCTTTGGGAGTGAAAGGATCTGCAGTCTTCTCCCATTCTCCAAACATGCAGTTCACACTTTCTCACCAAAGAACACGGAAGTTAAACTGCAGACCTGACGCTCAGGTCTGATATCAGAGTTGTCCTCTTGTTTTTGAACTCCTGTCCTCATCCCAGCTCCCAAGAAGCCTCTGAGATCTTGCTTCAGGGAAGACTTGCTGCTTCTGGTGAATAACTGGGGTTTGAGAGAAGCAAGGTAGAGGCCTGGAAATTTCTAGGAGGTAGCAAAGTTTCAAGAGACCTCTAATTCTGGTAGTGGGGTGAGGCTGGAGCTAGTTATCTGCCTCCCTCTCCTCTAGTTTGTACAGCCTCAGCACCACAGAAAGAGCCCTGATTTTGAGTCACATTTCTTATTCTCTCTGCAAAACAGGGCCTGAAATATCTCTCCTAATTTCCATTCATTCTCTCATTTAAAATTATTTATTGTTTGTCAATTTTTGTCAACACCTTCTGGTTGTTGTGGATACAATGATGAATAAGACAGACTTAGTCCTTAACCTCAGGGTATTTACACTCTAGTGCAGGAAAAAGTTATAGGCAAATTAAATATGAAATAGCAGTTGTTATAATATTACAGAATATATGGTCTGACTACAGGCCAGGCATTGAACTAGGTGCTGAGGGTGCCGCAGTAATCCAAATAGGTACGGTCCTGACTCCGTAGCATTCACCACACTGCGGCAATGAACATCAAAGTATTCACAAAGTGATGCAAATACTTTGCTATTAAATACAACCTCTACAAGGCTGTCTTTTCTATCAGAGAGTAATTAACTTGAGGTCAGGGACTACTCTCACGGCATTAACTGTTATCCCCTTATACACACTGTACACATACTCAGTAAATGTTTCCTTAAAAATATTTGCTAAAGTCAGATCAAAATTTGGGATTTTAGCCTCAAGGAAAAGGCTGAAACAGAGAGCAGATGCTATTTTCTGCCCCTGCTAGAGGCAGGGCCATCCTCAGGCAGCCAAGGGTGACCATGGGTAGAGGGCAGTAGTAGAGAACAGAGTTGATAATTACTTCCCCAAAGCCTAAAAGCACTATAAGGACAAGTCAGGTTACAGCTACACTCCTGAGGAAGGAAGGGCCTAGGTTTTAGAACCAAGGGACCCCATGGTTCTACATGAGGGTTTTGTCTGTCACACACACACACACACACACACACACACACACACAAAGGCCAAGAGACCTCAAAAAGATTCTTATTATGCTCTTGGAAACATAAAGACTTTCACCTTCAAAAGACATCAGAGAAGTCTCATATTATTTCAATAATAGCAAAAGACAAATGTTTGGATGTTTAACTGATGACCAGCACTCACTGACTCGTGCTACACACTGTAGCGTGACAACCTGGCAGCCTTCCAGAGGCAGATTTCACTGCAGAGAATTATACGTTTGAAGAACTCACCTTAGAGACTTTCAGCACAACTTAGAATGTCTAGGTACTGTCATTCTACACTCTGGTTTATTTCTTATTGGAAAAGATGGTGAATTCTTTGGTTATCGTGGTGTCTTAGTGGCTTCCGGGGGTGGAAAACTAAGACTACATACAAAGTGGGCGCAGAGTATTCAGAAAGCTTCACTTATTCTCAGTCCTGCACATCCAGTCCTAAGTTTTGATTTCTACACTAAACCAGGTCCTTGAATGCTGAATAGCAGCAACAACCAGAGACAGCACTGCAGGTTTCAGTCTCTGTGGCTGAAAACCCTTCAGCAGAGTCCTCAGTGAGAGCAAATTCTCAGTTTAATGCAACATTCTGATATCTGTATATATATATATACATATATATATATATGTATATATATACGTATACACATATATAGGCCTAGCCGCATGGCATGTGGCATCTTAGTTCCCCAACTAGGGATCGAACCCCTGCCCCCTGCAATGGAAGCACAGAGTCTTAACCACTGAACCGCCAGGGAAGTCCCCTGATACCCATATATTTGTCGCCTCTGTGGTATCCATATGGCCACATTATAGCAGATAATAAATTACTGTTCAATAAATATCTGTTGATTGAATATACAAAAAAATAATTTCTGTAACAAAATAATAGTGATATGAAATGGCATCTTGACTATGAATAGAACTTTCAGGAAGCACAGAGGTGGATAACTGATAATGTCAAAAATGACATTTTTATAGAGACTTTTGAGAGCATTCAGTTTAATTCCTGCATTTATGAATAGAGAAACTGAGGCCTAAACATTTCAGATTATTTGCTCAACATTACAGGGAATGAGAGGTGAGACTTCAAAGCTACTTTCTAGACTCCATGACATATGTGATTTTTAATAAATCACCCTCAAATTCACAGCTAATGACAAAATGTCTTTATTTTCTGCAGAAGTTAAATTCCTAATTTACCGAGTGTATAAATGAGAACTGATAATTGTTACAAAGGCTCATCCATCCATTGGGTGTCATCCATCATCACATCAAGTCTGTTTATAAATGTCAACACTCTGCTGTACTATGATTGATTTTCTTCATGGTCATTCTGGAGACCTCACATGAAACCTGGTATTGCCTCCATATCTGGTCACAGTGAGATAAGAATTTCATTCAATATGTCTCTGCCTGACTTGACTGCTACTAAACTTAGACTAACAGCGTGCATCCCTGGACTAAGTTTTCCTTCATGTTCCCAGAATTCTTCTGTGACCAAATTTTTAAACACTTATTTCAATAGTTATGATTTACCAAGAACCATTTCAAACCCCTTCCTGAGGCAGGTTGGATAGAGAAGTCAGAGAAGGAAACAACTCTTCGATAACTATGTAGGTAACAGGCTTCCATGAAGATACTGAAACACAGGTCAGCTACTCAGTTTTCAGGGGCAAATCACTCAAAGTTCAGTCTAGAGCCCCAGGTCCTCTGTTAAACTGGCAGAGTCCAGGGGAGAGACTTGGCTCCCATGAATGTGGTTTATCCGCAAATGCAGCAACTATTTCAACATATACTTTTAAACAATTGCTATGAAGCCATGAGAACTGCATGTGCACTCAAGGGGAGGTGCTTAGTCTACTGTTGTAAGAACTCATCATTGGTACAGTGCCTTACTGTTTCAAGAATATAATGTTTGAAATTCCAGCCAAGATAGCAACTGTTATCTGATCCACTGGATAGGGTATGCAATGCTGATGTGTACTTTTATGTTAAAAAAACCCAGAAATAATCCACCAACAGGGATTTTCTGATCTGTGTACTACTTTACTTTTACTGGAAACTTGGCATCTGGGTAAAAGAAAAGTGCTGTTTACCCAAATGAGTCTTGGCAATCATTTCAAAGTACATACAATTGCATCTGTAACTATTTTAAAAAATCCAATAAAGTTTATAATTCCTAAATCAATACATCTTTAAAAATCTGACAACTGGTAACCTGGAAGACAAGCTTTTCTGTGCTTATCTGGCACATTATTCTTTGCTTTTAATTTAATTTCTTTTATTCCTGCCTGTTATTCAACAAGCTATTGCCTTTGAGAAGATGTGACTAAAGTCATAGTGTTTAATTTGTGCATTTCAAAATATTTATGGTAATCTCATCAAAAATAGCAATGACTACTATTCCAATTTCTAAATTGAGTTAACTACCAGAATCAGGGGAAAATACTTGAATGCCAAGGAAATTCCCCCATTTAAAATGTCTTTTGGGCTGCTTCTTTGCTGATCTGTCACTCAGTATTTCTTTTTGCACTTTGTAACTTAAATATGCCCTATCAAAATCAAGCATGGTTACAATTAGTTCTTTATTTTATATAAGAAAATAAGTAGGTACTTGTAAACATTCAGGACAAGCATTTGTTTGTTCAAGTGTTCTGTCTGTACAGAGAGTCTGAGTAAACAGATATATTCTCTATGTACTCTATAAAATATTTAAAATAAAAAACAGAGATATTACTGTTGAAATTTATAGTACTAATTATTTTTGTGTTCTAAAATAAAAGTTCATTGTAATAGATAGGATATATTAACCAAGTGCACAGAAAATAAAAGTCCCAAGATAGATGGTGCTATTGCAGTAGGCCAGTTAAGAGCCCCCTAGAGCAAAGACCAAGAAAAGTTAAGAAAATTATTTTCCTTTAAGATTCTTGGGTCGGGGGAGGGATGAGACAACACAAAGAGTACAGATTCTGAAATGAAAAAGATCTAATAAACAGTTATCATCATCATCATCATCTAAGTTACTCTTTTTCCTTTTCCATCGTTAAAGATCCTCTATTGCTCTTTTCCCAAACATCTGTCATCAATGCTTCTCCAAGCACGAGACTTTAAAGGTGACATGAGACAACCCCTTCCTCCAGCAGAGCCCAGGGCTTTCAAAGCTTTGAAAATAAAGGTATTCCTAGAACAGCAGGACTTCAGGAAGGGCAGTGACCCTCACTTAAGTGTAGCAAAGACTCACCCTTCATAGAACCTCTTCCATACTGTATACAGCCTACTCTATATTCTCACTTTATGCTATGGTGCGCATTAACCCATACTGGCCTTCAAAGAGCTAGTTGTAGTTTTCATAAAATAACTTTAACAAAAACCTCTGTCTCATTGATTGTTTGTGATGCTCAAAGATAGAAAAGCATTTTTCCCAGGCTACATAAAGATAAAGGCATTTTTCTACTGCAAGAAAGCATAGTGCCAGTAGCAATCAATGTTTTATAATCGGGATGAGGATGCCATTAAGATTCTAAGGCACCATCCTAAGAGGTCCCTCTTGTTTGCAGTTGGCAGAACATCAACTGTTTCAATATAAGCAATGAGTAGCAGTAGAGTCAACTAATTATCTCCATCCTGCTTCTACTCAACTCTTCTTTCCCCTAGTGCCACTCCCTATTCTCAGGGGGGAGAAGGTAAGCAGATGGATGTGAGCAGGTGCACAGGACCTTGTGCAGCCACCAGCCCTGAGAGCAACTGGTCAACACCCTTGAAGCCAGTTAAACTCTTAGTTAATGGTTTCCAAACTCCAGCAGATGGCCTATTGGTCCCAGTTGTGCTGTTCAACATCTATATGACTCCACATAAGAAACTAAAATCTGCGACTTGGAGGATTGCGTCTCTCTGGTATATTCTATTTGGTATTTTATGATTTTATTCCATAACTAGTGCATTTTCTTCATAATGGAAACCTTGGCCTGGTTCTATTTTTCTCCACTGGCAGAATGCCACAAAGGGATAACAGCTGCATGGTTAACACTCACCAAGGACTTGAACATGTTTTTGTTTTACAACCAAGAAAGCAGATGATTAACTGAAGTTGTTGCAGTCAGATGCGGACAAGTCAGACTTCAAACTCACAGCCTCTACTGCACAAAGTAAGCCAGTTATGATTGTACTTCAATTTTTATAGTTATATTTTTGGAGAATAACAAAATCACCATTACAAAAATCTTATTTTAATGAAACATCTCTGATTTCTAAACATATTTTTAAACTACTTTTTCTATTTCTGACACTTTTCTGAACACTGTGAAGGTGAACCTCTAATGAATGATTATGGAACTTTTCTGCCAGAATATTTCTCATTTTCTCTTTATTACACCATTTAGAATCTTTCAGATATTTAACTTCAGCTTTCTCTCCCTCTCTATTTCCATTTCTTTTCCCTACCACCACTCACCTTCTCAAACTGTGAATGCTATTTTCGAGCCCATTTTAAAAATAAAAGGTTACTTTAAAAGCTGATGTCCTGCATACCTACTCCTGAATCTTTTACACTTTTATTGTTGTAGTCTCTAATTAGGGATTGGAGTTTGGCTTTTATAATTCCAGGAAGGATGAGAATTTCCTCTTTGGCATGAACACATACCCATACTGCCTAATGCAGCAAGAGTATTTTCCCAATTCAGAGTTAGAACCCTGAAAGAGGATATAGTTATAAGAAAAAGTGTGGGGAACAGAATCAAGGAAACGCATTTTTACAATGATTCTCCTAAGGAAATCCCCAGATTCCAGTCATTTTTTTCTGGTAGCCAGATTATCTTGGCTTTTATTTTAAGATGGAAGAAGTCTTGCCTCTCTGACTAATGGACAGCCAGTCTATAGGAATTTCCCCCTTTCCTGGACACAGGATGAAAATCAGAAAGCTCTTATGACATTCTTAAATCCAACTTTACAGATATCCACTTGAAAAGCATTCATATAATACCAAATCACAAGGCATTTCTTTTTTATCCCTTGTAATCAGTGAAGTTTGTTTTGACTTGAATATTTTCAAGTGCATAAACAAAGGCAAGTGAGGTCTGAATATGGAATTGAGCCTTATGGAACTGACAATGACTTTCTTCTGCTTGTCCATAAGAAGGTATTTAATAGCTACTCTTAAGGGTCAAATTGTGCCCCTGCCCCCATTTACATGTTGAAGTCCTAACCCCAAGCAAGTACCTCAGAATGTGACTTTATTTGGAGACAGTGTCTTTACCAAGACAATCAAGCTACAATAAAGTCATTACAGCAGGCCCTAATCTAATACGATTGGTGTCTTTAGGGAAAATTTGGTCATAGCTACAGGGAGAATGCCATGTGAATGTGAAGATGAACGTATATGAGCCAAAGAGAGAGGTCTGGAATAGATCCTCCCTTCACAGCCCTCAGGAGAAACCAACCCTGCCAACACCTTGATTTTGAATTTCTAGCCTCTAGGACTGTGAGAAAATAAACATATATTGTTTAACTCACTCAGTTTGTAGTACTTTGTTATGGCAGCTCCAGAAGACAACAGCTACCTACTTAATTTTTTCCAGGAAATCAGACTTTCAATTTTTGACAAACTTCAACTGTACATTATTATTGAATAATAATATCTTAATATCTATATACTTATATCTACATTAATTTAATATTTGATCTAACTTTAGAAAAAATCTATGCTGCTCTTTATCTTTATATCTATATCTGTATTAATTTAATCTATAATAGTTTATACCTATATTAATCCTTATATCCTTACATCTATATTAATCCTTATGTCTATATTAATTTAATATTTGATCTCTTAAATTTAGAAAAAAATCTATGCTGCTCTTTAATGGTAATGTCCTGGATTTCATGATAAAAGTCCTGATAGCTGCAAGAGGTGTTGAGAATCATCAAAAATAACATTTTACAACTGAATACACTGAGGCAAGTAAACCTTAGCAGTCTCTTAAGTCACCCGATTAGTTACTGGTGAAGACAATCCCATGGGCTCCCAGTCGCCTTGTTTTTCTCCTGTAGCACACAGCCACTCTTAGGTATTAGCTAAGGATCATACATTAGCACAGTGATTTTGCCCTAATTTGTCATGTTAAAAATGTTTAAATTCAGGATAATATAAGAATAAATGGAAACTTAGATCACCAAATAGTTTACCCAACTGAAATCGTTTTCTACAAATTTCTGCCACATATTCTTAACCGACTACTGATATTTTCACTGTTACATGGTAGTTACATTTTTATACCATTTCAAGATAAGCACAGCAATGGAAGGTGCAATATCTCAGTTAGTCTATGGAAAGATTAGGATTTTCATTTAAATTCTGCATATTTAAGCAGAGGAGATGTTCAGAGGACTGTGTGTATTTGCTAATTCTCAATAATGGTTTTCACAAGTTACACTGTACATTTTCAGGATGTTTTCAAGGAAGAAGATTATTTTAATTCAAATTGTTACTTATCACAAAACTATTTATTTCTTGATACATCTTTTCTGTTTCTTTTATTCCCCAGTTATTTTCTTTGATACTGATATTGTTCTTTGAGAAGATTCAGGGGAAACATGGTAAGAATCTTCTAATAGCTGGTGTGGAAGAGAACTCTGACTCTTCTATTCAAAAGTGTAGGACTAAGATGGATTTATTAAAGTTACAAGTAAATAGATTTCAACTCAAAACAAAGAAAACAAACAGAGCTATGCTGTGATAAAAGTGGCTACTGGAAAAAAAAAAAAAAAAAAAAAACAAAGAAAAAAAAAAAGTGGCTACTGGAGAAGATCTCAAGCGCTAATCACTGGTGATGTTCTAAGCATTAGACTATTTGGGGGTTTTGTTATAAGGAGGAGTCAAGCAATGTTTAGACTGAATGGCCTTTATGGTCTTTTTCATCCTAAAAGTCTGTGGTTCTATGAAATCAGTAGAAATCTCATAGGATTAGTGTTTCCCCTCAAACAACAGAAGACTTATTCCTTCATACTCTTGACATCCTTTGTGTTTGGTAAAGCTGTGTAATTTATTTAATTAACATCCATTTAGATGACACACACAAAACATCAGTCACAGCTCATATATGTCAATTCAGAGGCAGGGCTGAGGTCAGAATTATTTTTGCTACTTACTTATTAGTATGAAATCATGTATCTGTTGCTATACTGGGTGAGAACAACAAACTGGTCTATAATCATAAAAAATGGAATTATTTTAACAGTTATATTAGTCTTTATCACTTTCTATGAAGAGCTGAACAGATATAGCACACCATTAGATAATCAATTACTAACCTCCTTCATTTTTTCCAGTTCATTCTGTAGAGCTTGCTTTGCTATCTCAACTTCTATGAGCTGTTGCCTCAGTTTCTCATTTTCATCTTCTGTTGTTGTTCGCTTTTCTTCCACATTTTCCAATTCATGGTGAAGTCTCACAGATACATCCTTTGCAACCTAAATTAAAGTGTTTTTAACAATAAAATGTAATTAAAGACAATAAAATAAATGGGCTAAAGTTATATTAAAAGTATTAGAGCCTATATGTATATAGAGTCTACCATATGCTAGGCATCATTCCAGATGTTTTACATATAAGCCATTCACATACATAAACCATTTAGCCCTCACAACAATCCTATGAAATAGGTCCTATTATTATTCCTATTTTATCTATGAGGAAAACTGAGTCTCATGGAGGTAAAGTAATATGCTCAAGGTTAGCCACAGCTAACAAGTGGCCAGGTAGTCTGGCTCTCTATTCTGTTCCCTTAATGTCTACATTACATCATGGTTATAAATGTTTAATTGTGTTTTATCACCTGAAGAGAAATTTCACAAATCTCCTCTAATTCCACAACAAAACGATGAGGTAGACGCTTCCATTATCACTTATTTTAAACACTAGAAAACAAAGTTTTCCCAAGTAGGGTCTGGAGCTTGAATTTTGATACTATCATTCCAGGCGCTTAGTTTTACGAAATATTTTAGTCTTTGAGATTAAGGTTTTGTTTTTGTTTTGTTTTGTTTTAAATTAGTGTCTGCATTTTTGCCTCCTGTTTTAAGATTACCTTAGAAATTTAAGGGTTTGGAAGAAAAGTGGAGCAGTCTGGTGCAGTGGCTCCGAACAGGCTGTGGTTTTGAACTGGGTGGGAGCCCGGATGGCCACCTACTAGCCAAGTTCCAGGGCTGGGGGCTGGGCACTTAACTTCTGTAAAAGGTTCATCTTGGGCACCTGTAAAATGATGCTGTTAATAATCCCTACCTTACAGGTTTTTTTTCCTTAAGAACTAAATGGAATACTAATGTTAAGTAACAATGCTTGCCACAGTGCCTGCTGAATAGTGAATACTCAACAAATGTCAGAAAAAGGAAAAAAAGAAAAATAATACAACAGCTTTAATAAAATGATTTCTCATAGCCTTCCTTAAAAAAATAATTACGCTTGGTTTTTACATCTTGATGAAAGTAATACAATTAAAATTATATTTAGTTTGTTGTCCAAGACTATGACGATAACATCTGATTTGAGTCGTCAGTGAATCTGCCTACTGAAGGGACCGAAGGAACAGACCACATCTGCCTAAAAAACGCATTTCAAGGTTGAAATTTCTCCACTGGGGGAGATCCTGAAGGAGCAACGTCACTAAGAACAAGGGTCTTTCATTTAATTCACTCTCCCTTTACTTTGGCAAAAAAGGGGCCACAAGATTAGTCAGTTTTCCTTTCTGGGAGTTGTTCAAGTGCTAAGTACGGAAAGGAAGGAGTTCTGAAAGAAGGCGTTGGTGGCGGGGGCGGCTTTCAGAGAGAAATCTTCACTCTAATATCATCCTAGTATTGTTCCTTACTGGGTTTCAACTCCACTGGGGGAGTCTTCACCGCACTGCTCCTGAGTGCCTGAATCCACCTAGCCTGCACTTGGAGGACAGTCTCTGGAAACCAGATCAAGAACTGGGCCTGTGCTCTACCACGCCCTTGTTTCCGGCGGGGAAGGAGGCGCCCTCCTCCCATCACCTCTGTAAGAGTCACCGTTGCTCCCAGGAGAGTCCCCAGAGCTCGCTCTCCGCAAGACCTTACACACACACAGGACTCTTCAGACCCATCTGTGTGTTCTTCCTCCTCCCCTTCCGGGACCTTGATATTTTGTGATCGGCGCTGCGAAACTCCGCGTTCCTAAAGCTCTTTGCCAATCACCACTGAAGGCCCTTCAACGCAAAGAGCCCTCGACCGGAGTCGCTACCCTCCCCCCCCCCCCGCATTCCCCCCCCCAACCCCCCAACCCCCAGTCCCGAGCCCCGGCGCCACAGACCTTGAGGTCCTGCTCCAGGCTGCGCAACAGCTCCCCGTCGATTTCCCCGGTCTGCGCGTAGCGGAGCCTTTTGCGCTCGGCTTTGCGGAGGCGGTACTGCAGGATCCGGCAGTTTTTGTTGGCTCTCTCCAACTCATGGCGCATTTCCTGCAGTTGACAGGCATCCTCCTCGAAGAAAGTGTCCCTCATCTCGTCCATCTCGGTCCTCAGTTCATCGATCTCGTTCTGAGGCGGTGACAGGCCTCGGGTCAAAATTAGCCTCGCCCCCCACTCCTCGAACATACACCGTGTACACCCCATCCCAACTCCAAATTCTCAGCTTTATTGCCCCCTCTCCATGAGACAGGAATGACACGGACCTGAATGGACGAGAAGAAACTAGAAAAACGGGCCCTCTTTAAGGCCTTCCCTCGCTCTCCTACTCTAGCTCTCTCCATGCAAAAGTGAGACAAACCATAATAATCAGAGAAATGAAGGCCCAGATTCGGGTCTAAATAAAAACCTAACGCTGCTATTCTCAAGACCTTTTAGATCCGGAAAGGACCTAGGCACCCCTCCCCTCATTTCCTGTTCCCCTCCCTCTTTAAGGCTCCCTAACAGCTTAGCAGCCTCTCCCTCCCGCCGGGACACGCCCTAATCCTCCGAGGCCCACACCTCCCCTCCCCCAACCGGTCCCCTCCCCCCCACCACCACCCGCCTCACCTTGAGAGTCTCGTTTTCCTCCCTCAGCTTCTCCATCTCCTCCTGCATTTCTTCTTGCTCCTGGAGCTGCTGCGGGTGCGGCTGCGACGAAGGGGGCGCCGCTGCCTGCATGCCCCCGCCGCTCGCGCTGCCCTCTGCGCTCTGCTGGGGGCCCTCTGCTGCCGCCGCCATTGGGGAGGTGGTAGGGACCGCGAGGGGCTCACAAGTGGCAGGGGCGCCTGTGACGGGAGAGCTGCGGTTGCCGCCGCCGCCGCCGCCGTTCTTAGTGTGCATCTGAGCCGCGGCCGCCGCCGCTGCCGCCCGCTCTTTCTTGAGATGGAACTGGATGAGCTCAGACTGCAGACATCCTTCCTTCCAGTAGCTCCCTCCGCCACCGCTGCCACCCCCCACAACGCCAGTCCCGGAGTTTCTGCTGCCGGGGCCTGGGGTTTTGCCCGCAGAGGATGGCGAAGCGGAGGCCCCCTCCCCGCCGCTGCCGCCCCTCTGCTGAGCGCGTACGCTTTTCCCTCGCCAGCCCCTGGGCGGCGGCGGCGGCGGCGGCTGCGGAGCGCCCCCCTCCCTTTCCCCAGAGCCGCTGCCGGCTCCTCCTCCTTCTCCACCCCCTCCTCCTCCTTCTCCGAGCGGAGGGGGTTCCCCGAGTTTAGAGGACGCGGGCTCTAGGTCCCGGGGCGGCTCCTCCGACGGGCCGGGCCTCCTGACCCCCGCCGGGGCCAGGGTCGCCACTGGGGCCGCTTCAGCACCAGCCACGGGCTGGACAGCTCCCGGCGCGGCCCCCTTGGGCGCCAGGGGCGTGGCCTTCTCCGCCCCGCCTCCGCTTCCCCGCGAGCCGGCTGGAGGCGCCGTGCGGCTGCCGGTCTTGTTGCCCTGCTGCTGCTGCTGCAGCTGCTGCTGTCGAATAGAATTGAGTTTAGTGCCAGCCCCTACCGGGGACCGCGTGGCCGCGGCTGTCTGTCGGACCGGATTGTCCCTCAGCCTAGCGGGTGACTGAGCGCGCGGCTGCTTCCTGCTGCTGCCCTCCGGGTGCGAGCGAGCCTCAGTGGCAGCGGTAGCGGCGGAAGCTGCGGCTGTGGCCAGGGCAGCGCCCCCCGTCGGTGGCTGACTCATGGCGGTCTGAGAAGAGTCTCTCAGATGCGATTTACAATAGTCCACCACCGGATCATTCTCTTCTCTCCTCACTGCCACCAACCTTCCTTTCTAAGCTGGGACAGAAACAAAAGAAGGAAAGCACACTGCATGTCTGCATTGTTACAGAGCAAAGAGTGATTTTCCTTAACAAGAGAAGCCCTAGAAAATGAGATGTGGATGGCGCTTAAAAGAAGACTTGACTTTAGAAATAGGATGTAGAATTGTCGATTCTCATTTTGCTGTAGGGAGGCGCTATCGCCATCTCACTACATCTCAGTAAAATGAAGATCTGAAAGCTGCTGAACCTACCATTCTCACTGTAGCCGGTTAAAGCAAGGATGGAGTCAGAAAGAAATTGATGGAAAGGGAGGGTTTTTGTTTGTTTGGTTGGTTGGTTTTTTTGTTTGTTTTTTTAAGGAGATAAGGTCAAAAAACTTCAGAAGGAAAAGATGTCCATATGCTAGCGATGTCAATATCCTGATCTTTCAACTTGGGTTTCCTCACTATTAAATCTGCATTTCAAAGCCTATTTTCATGGAGAAAGTTTTAATTAATATTCCCAATTAAATGAAAAGGGTTTCCCCAGAGAACATTCATTATGGATAAATGACACTTTTCTCAAAAAGCTCTAACCCTTAATGTTGCTCTTAGCTAGAGAAGTGCACCCAATTTCCTTTAGACTAGAACTAAAAGAAAATATAAATAATGAATGACTTTAAATCAACTTCAGTTTCAAGAAAATGTGGCATTAAAAATCATCTATATGGCTTAGTCATTAGCAACCCTAAAGGAATTTTTCTTTTAATTAATTTATTTTTTTAGCTTTGAAAAATAAATTAAAAATCATTTGGAAAAATTTATTGGTAGCTCTGTTTTTTTAAATTACAGGCCATAACTTTTTCTACACTTCTCTAAATTTCACTGTTCTTGTGAATTGTTTCAGTTTTAAGTGTAACTGCCAGACAGAAAGTATTTTCATTATTAAGCATCTTCTCCGATGGTACATAACAGGCAAAGTTGTACTTTTAAAGTACCCAGTGCTTTCCATGAAGCCAAATACTAAGACAGAATGATCCTGCACCCAGGAAGGCGGATGCATCCTCCCTCATGGTGGTACAATCAACTTCTATTGTGTATTTTTTCCAACATAAATCCATCACTGGCTTTTAAAATCTGGAAAATAGCAATTCAGAACCCATTGCCTAGTCAGTTAGGTGCCTTTTCCTTAGAAATATAATTTCTCTCTAAAACACTGAAAAGGGCATGACTAGGCAGAAAGTTCTGCCTAAGGGAAAAAAGATCTTCCTATTAGGGGAGGAGATACTTGCTAGTTATTTTACTAGCGTTGTTCCTGTTATCGTCTAAGTATCATACCTTAGTCAATGTGCAGTAATCCCTCATTTTATAAAGAAATATAACTGGAAGGCTCCTCCTCCTCTTCCCTTTCTCTTTCTGGGATCTCCTTCCAACTCGGTTTGTAAAATAACAGTGAACAAAGAAGACATGGGAGGGGGATGAGTAAGGAGTCATCCATCAACTTATTATCTACACGTTCTCCCAGAGCAACATGCTCCTGGCATATCTAGTCTAGTTCATTGGCGGGTCATACTAACGAGGATCACCCAAATAAGTTATATTGCCAATGCAATCTTATTTTTGTTTTGAATTAGGCAGAACCACTCTGAACCTGAGAGCCACCAGAGAACACTTAATTCGGCCCCCATACAGCTCTAACGCAGCAGAAAGCTCGAGTTCCAGGAACTCGGCTCCCACAATCAAAGGTACCTGGCTGCTGTCACGTGGTTCTCACAAAGTGACAAGATGCTGTGTCTCTTCGAGGCTTCCCCTATGGAAATCACCAACCAAGCAACCCCAGCACCGCCTAAACCAACACTTTTAATCTCAAGTTTTATCTGTCCACTGACCCACCCCATCTCTCATCCCCATCCCTTTAGAAAATCCAGAACTGCTCACTTCTTAGCAGAGGCGATGTTTTGAAGTTGAAGCGAATCAACAGCGCTTTCCTTCTGATCTTCCAGGGACCTCAGGGTTTATTATTGTGTCTTTCGGAGACGAGAAAAGTTTAAGTTCGTAGTATTATTCATGCGACTGTCTGGCTGAGCATTTTGACTTTGGGCCGCTGGCCCCAGTTGCACACCCACTCGGTTTCTCCAAACAAAGGCATTAATGTGGAGACTCAGCGGCCGGGAGAGCGGATTACTCCTCCGCGGCCCGCGGCTGGGCTGGAGCTGCGGCTCAGAGCAGGCGAACACGCGAGGTACCAAGCCGTGCCAGACGCTCCCCAGGAAGTGCACTGATATTCATGAGCTGACCTCACCGGACTGGGCAGGGGAGGGGGCGGAATTGCAAGGGAGGACTGGGTAGAAGTAACCAAAGAGAGGCTACTTTCAAAAGGGAAGGGAAGAAGGCGGGGGCGGAGGCGGAGGGGCGGGTGGCGAGGAGACAAAAAGGCCAGAGCCACGCCCGAGATGGAAGACCCGTAGCCGCGCTCACAGTCCTTGCTGCACTCCCATGCCCCTTACTTGGCAGAGGATTCCGAAACCGCTCGAAATCGGATGCACTGGTTTTCCGCAAAGCTTTGTCCTGGACCGGATCAATCGCCATCAATTATTTACTTGAGCTCTTTTCTCAGGGAGGCGGATTCCAACAGCCTTCCGGGCTTGACTGACGTCTCCTGATGCAGCTGCGAGGCGCTGGCGGGCGGCTGCTGGGAGTTCTCTTTGTTCGCTCACTTTAATTCTCAGTCGAGCTCTCCACGCGGTGCACCCTCCCCACCCCCAGCCCGGGCGGAGTCTTCAGACGTCGTTTCCACGAGTAGATAATGGTTGCCAGACCCACCGTCCCACAGACAAAGGGTTCTTGTCATGCCACGACTAATTTAGTACAAACAAAATAAATACCGGTTTACAGCGATCGTTTACAGAGGGGTTTGCCTTCGATACATTTTCTCTCCTCTATTAAGTTCTAGTTTCCACTGTGAATACAAGGAGCAATTACTGTGACCCATAATCTTTATAGCAGTGCATGTGGGTAACAGGAATCATCGAAGTGTATTTATTATGTTAGGAATTTAAAGGAAATTCAGGGGAAAAAGGGAATTCAGAATATATGCCTTTACGATGTACAATAATCCATACTGCATCACAGTGATAGTATTTTTAAATGACTGGAAAATTCTCTTTTCCCTCCCAGTTTTTTTTATTTTTATTTTTTGGTGGTGGGGGAGGGAGTGGGGTGGAGGGAAGAATGAAGTTCTCCTTCTTATCTTAAAGAATTCCTTGGTGAACTTGAAGATAAGAATGAAAATAAACACTGCTTTAGAAAGGGTATTTTTTTATTTTAAATTTCTCTTACATTGATATTGTGGCTTTGTATGTAAAATGAGGTCAATATCTTAAAATAATTTTTGTATTAACATGAATTTTAGTGTAACAGATTTCATTTTTCAAGTGTAACATCTTGCATTAAAAATGAAATAACACAATTTAGGAGTGGTTTGCATACAAACAATACCATTACATCAATATAAAAAAGATGTTCAAGCCCTGGTGATTAGTGTCTCCAGCAATATATAAGACAAATATAGCAGCAGGGCAAAATCATTCATGTACTCTGCTCCAAAAAAAAGTAAGTGCCTTGTTTAAATGCCTGGCACTGTCCAAGGTGCTGGGTGCGCAAAGCTGAATCGAGAAATAGTTCCTGTCTGGGAAGGCTCAAGCATATCGATGAGAATTGGGATAATTTCCATATAATTCTTTAAATACATTTGGAAGGTGGAAATGTGATGTCTGTGACATCTATAATGAATAGCTCGAACTTTGACTAGCACACCAAAAATGAAGAGAAAAAGGCAAAGTAAAATGTAATCACAATTTATTTGGAATTTATGCTAAATAATAAATTGTCATTATGTACTCAAACTCGAGTTGTGGTTTCCTTAAGCAATACTAAGATTCATTTAACCAAAATGGATAAAATGGATAAAAATATTTTTCAGATTAACCTTTACAAATCTTATACTATTATATACATAGTCTGTGGACACAAAACCTACCTGGGCCTTCTTTAAGAACTTGTACTCTCTCCAGGCATCTATGTTTCAATTTTTCCTAAGGCAGTATTATTTACTTCAACATAATTAATAACTTTAAAAAAGTCTAATAGAAGTCAAGAGTTGATTATCATTCATCTTAAACAGTCAATGTGCTTGAATGTGTCATTTTATAATACAGTATTATGCAATTTCAAGGTTGAAAACTAATAATGAAGGTTAAGTATGATAAATATTTAAGATGCTTCTTTACTCATGTAAATATGCCATGGGAGAACTTTTTAATTGGAAATTTATCTAGTTTATTATTTTATTTGCTATTTAAAATTAAGTTTCTCCAAGCATACACCAAAGATGATTATTCAAAGATTTGTCGGAATTTAGAAAGGCTTAGGTATTATTTTTACTGTGTTTCAGAAGCAGACTGGCCAACTGACCTTTTAATGTGTGTAATAATAAATTATCCACTTTGTAGCACAGTAAGATATGGATCTTTGATCACGGGAAGGCGAAAGTCTCAATTTCAAAGCTCTGAAGAAATACGTAGCTTATAAATATCTACCCTTTGATTCTCATGACTTTATAACAGTTCTTTATTATAGTTTGCATGGGCCTTTCACTTTGTATGCTCAATGCTGTGAAGTAGATATTATTTCCTCCATTTAAAACATGGAGTAACTGAGTTTCAGTGATGTTAAGTGACTTACTTAAGTTCAGTTTCACAATCAGATCTTGAATTTAGGTCCTCTTTTCCATTAAGTCTGCTTTTTATATTCTTCCCACAAGCCTGTTTTTCATACTATGACTTAAAAATCTTAATCTCTAAGCCTGATTTTTCACCTGTATCCTAGTCCAATCTTTTCACATATGCACAGGCTCTCTACATGTGGGAATAACACTATCACCTCAAACTCCACGTGAATTTTTTCTCTAACTGGCATCAATTTCTATTCTATTTTTCTTTTAGGTAAGAAAAACTGTATTCTATGGTTTTTTCTTTTAGTGAAATTAGCATTTGATATACTTTCCCACTAAACACTGGATTCTTCACTGCTTAATAATTTTCCTTTGCTTCTATATCCATTCTTTCTTTCAAAATATTTCCTAGGCTTATCTTTTTTTTAATCTCCTATGCAATCACTATCAAAACCCAGATCCTCATAAGTTTATGTTTAAACTACTGCAAATTCATTTTATATTAGATAGATTCTTTCTGCCAAATCCACACTGATGCTGCCAGTTTACATCTTTATTAAACAAAATGTTCTTCACGTCACTCTGCTTACAGTCACTACATCATGTTCAAACTCTTCTTCCTAGACTTTAAGGAACTACACTGTCCCCATCCTATACCAAAATGTACTCCCTAACACTTCACCACATATATTCTCTGTCTACTTAGACTTCTTGTCTCTTTCCCCCATAAGCGTGTGGTCTTGTTTTGCTTGTGTGCTTTTTCTCTTGTCATTTTCCATACTTGGTATGTCTGTCTTCCTTTCCTGTCCAAAAGTTACCCATATTTTATGGTTCAGTGTGTTTCAGATCCTTCGGTCATTTGAATTTAGGCAAGCTATTTAAAATTTCTGAACCTCAGTTTTTTCACACTAACTCATTCATTCATTTATTTATACATTTAACATATATTATTGAATATATGTTAATAGTACCTAATTTATGTGGTTATTATTATACAATGGTGAAAGTAATTCATATTGCAATGCATGAAACACACTAATTATAACTAATGATCAATGATAATTACTATGTGCCTGGCACTGTAAGCTATCAATACATGTTAGCTATTATTGTCAATTAATATTTTAGGAATATAATTATATTACACCAAATTCTCCCATTCTTGAATTTCTACATAACTAATAAACAAAGTGACACTGTTAGAAACACTTGGTTAATCTTGGATTATTTTATAATGGTCTACTTAGATAGTAAATATCTTAAAAGAATACTCTTGTTTCCCTCATTATCTCCAGCAGAGAGCTGAGCACATAGAGGCTGATTAGTGTAGAGAGTGGATTGATTGGTAAGTTTCTAGTGACAGAGAAGCTGATGTTTTCAGATCTAGCCTCTGTTTTTGGAGAGTAATTTAGCTTGGATATGTGTCATTGTCCTGACATTTACTGACATATGTATGCAGTCACAAACCACATTTGCTATCTCAATTACATTTTAGATAATAATTTATGAATTGTAGACTCTTTGGATTGTAAACATGTGACTTATCTTTTTATCTCTAGGCAGGCTACCCAAACCATATTATACTTTGGGTTTAGCCTAATCTCAACCATCTCAATAAAGTCTATTCTACAATCTCTTGGACTAAGTGTACCCATGTGATAATTTAACATTAGAACCAAAAACCTATGGTTTAATTCGTATACTGGATTAAGACTGCTACTTGTGAATAGCAGAAATTGCTACTCTACCATAGATGCTTTATTCACTCTTGCTTTTGCTGTTGTGTAAGTTTGCATGGGTATTGCATAGCCAAACTTCTGTTGCATTACTTTCAAATATTTATTTATTTATTTATTTATTTATTTATTTATTGGCTGTGTTGGGTCTTTGTTGCTGCTCACAGGCTTCCTCTAGTTACAGTGAGTGGAGGCTACACTTCTTTGTGGTGCGCGGGCTTCTCATTGTGGTGGCTTCTCTTGTTGCGGGCTCTAGGCACGCAGGCTTCAGTAGATGTAGCTCGAGGATTCCAGAGCACGGGCTCAGTAGTTGTGGTGCATGGGCTTAGTTGCTCTGTGGCATGTGGGATTTTCCCGGCCCAGGGATCAAACCCGTGTCCGCTATATTGGCAGGCAGATTCGTAACTGCTGCACCACCAGGGAAGCCCACATTACTTCTATAAATGCTCATTAATATCAACCCTTGATAATTCAACCTAATGTCTAGCCACTCATTATAGCCAAAATATTATGACATTTGATTGCAATCCCATTCCATTTTCAATCTTATCTTGATCTTAGTAGAGATTTTTAACAAGTCTAGTAGTTATTATGTAAATGCTGTACACATTTAAGATTGCTATTTAATTTCCCCTAATTCTACTAGTTTAATAACTCAGAATTGTCAAATTTTATATAGCAGTGCTTTAATAATCTGTTATCTTCCTATCCTAAATCCTCCTTCATCAATAATTAAATTACCCCAATATGAGTAGAGTAGGCATCCTAAGTTACTCCATGTTTCTTTGGGAAATCTCAGTACAACTTTTTCTATATTCTATTTGCAAATATTTTCTCCGGACTGTCTTTTGCCTTTTGACTTTATGGTGTTTTGCACAAAATTTTTAGTTAATATGAGGATACTTTTTTTGATCATTATATTTATAGCTGTTAGTCTTTGTATCTAGCTTAGAAATATCTTCCTATTACAAAATTATATTACATTTTCATGCATAGTTTTAATTCAAATGTAATTTAAAAATTTTTAAACAATTAGTTGTTTTGAATAAATCTGGAAATTATTTTTGTGAATGATGTGATATAATAATTTAAGTCTGGTTTAAGTAAATGAGTAACCAGTTATCCTTTCTCCACTGGCCTGATCATAGTAGTAGCTGCTGTTCTCCGTCTTACTGTGACCGTGATGATCATAAATAACATCTTTTGAATGATGGTGAGGACAGTCCAAGCTTTCAAGTATTTTATATGATTTAAGAATTTAATCCTAAAAATAGGTAAGTACTGTTACTATTCCCATCTTACACATTAGGAAATCAAGGTTTAGTGAGATTAAATAATTTTCGCAAGGTGACGGTTTAGTGTCAGACTCAGACTTGAACCGAGCCACGCTAGCTCCAGAAAGCGTGCTTTTACTTACCATACTATTTTTATAATATTCTATATTCCAATGATAATGGTGTCTTTTCTGCATTACCCACTCTGTTCATTGATCTATTCCTATGCTGACATATGCTACTTTAATTATAATAAATTCACAGACCACGTCGACATCTGGTAGGGCATGACCCCTCTTATTCATTTAAATCTTTTCTTGTTATTTCCATTTTCTCTCTCATGTGAACTTTAGAATTAGCTTATCAAGTTTTATGGAATTCCTGCTGTGATTATCTAACTTTATACATTTACTTGGGAAAATTCATGTCTTTATGATAGTAGAGTATTTTTGCATAGGAACATAATCTACCTGTTGGTTTGGATTATTTTAAATGGTCCTTAACAATGTTCCTTTTTTATTGCCATTATAGTCTTGTACTTGTGTTTTGGTCTTATTTTCAGGTATTCTAAAATATTTGTTTCAGTTGTAAACAGTATATTTCTCAACTATATTTTCCAATTATTTGTTGCTATGTATGAAAACTATAATTAGTTGATTTTTGTCTCTGTCATATAGCTGAATGATGTAAATTTTAATTGTTTTTCATTCACTATTTTAAATTTCTTGTAGAAATGAAGAATATGAAAGCCTTTTGAATTTCCTTTAGAAATGAAATGTATAAAATCATTACACAAATGAATAAACATTCCCAGAATCTACCAATTAAACTCATTACATTTTATGGATTTTGAGCTAGTCGATGTACATGTGAACCAATTTTTCACTAGAATGATTTCTTTCTTTGCTGTCTTTTGTTTTGGCTTTTTCTTTTTCTTTTACATAAAAAAAATCTAAGAAAAGTGATATGCCTGTTTACATCATTATGATAACCTCAAATCTTGCTTAAACAACTACAGAGTGCCTGACAAAGTGAAAACATCAGCATTGTACAGTGATTTCCTTCATTATGTTTTGTCAACTTCAGCTCTTTTAAAAGGCAAAAACTTCATACTATGAAAGTCATTAGTGGTCTGAGATAACCTAAAGAATATTTTGTTTAAAGAGTGCGTGTGCACACCCCCCCCCACATAAATATACACCTCTACAGTGTGAAAAAATAAGCAAAGCAACAAGCTAGTGTCGCCATTCTAGATGAAATTCCCCCCATTTTGTCCAAAAGCATCTTGTCAAGAATGGACAGAAGTAGCATAATAGTAGGTTTTAGTAGTTTAGAAAAATATGCTACCTTTACAGAATGCTTCAATGTTTCCATACATTGTTTCTTTTAAACTTTATCACAAAGTGATAATGCTTTAAATCAGAAATATTTCAGAGGAAATTAAAGTAATATGCAAAGCCTGATAAAAGGAATCTTTAAACCACTTATCTCATGATTGATAGCAATTGTACAGAATATGTGGAAATAGTACAGTTGCTTGATTTAAAGTCTAAGAATTAAAATTAGGGAGCAAACACATGACTAGTTCTTTCAACATGTAGTGGATTCCAATTTGGGATGCACTGTACATGCACACACATATATATATACACATATATATATTCAAAAGGAGGAAACTTTCTGGACTTTTGGGAAGACTCTCCTACACTTCCACACTCCTTTTCCAAAAGCATTTTAAAGTAATATAAGAATATTTTATAATGTTCATGTATATTTTATAATGTTTTTACAATATTTAGAGTTTATAAAATTCAAAGGAAACTAAATAAGATGAAGTTCCTGCTTTCATGTTTAAGTCCTAGGGTATAACTAATGGATTCTTCTAAGAAAATATAAACCTAAGTGAAAATCAGAGAAATGCTGATTTTATGTAGGTGTTAAGGAAACTTACTGGAGAGGCATTTAGATAGGGAAAACCTCATGGAAGGATAAAACTCAAGCTGGCCTTGAAAGAACTGCAGGTTTGACCCATTTATTGAATTCCCCTGGCTGACAGTGACCTATTTCTGCCTTAATTCTGTTCCATTCTTTCCATTTTTTTCATTGAACTTTCATTGAACTTTCAGCATATGTTATAAGCTTCTTGAGAACAGAGGCCACGTCTTGTTCATAGTTACACCCCTACTGCCTCTGTACCTGTTCACTGCTCTTTGCTCACAAAGTTTATCCATAAAGATGTGCATATCTGAATTATATTTGCTCTATTATCACAAATGCATGTAATGTTCTTCTCATATAGATTGTTTGGGATGTGAGGTGCCACATCTTACATATTTTATATCCTCCCCAGTTTTTAGAACGGGGTTTTGCCAATTATGAGTGCTTCGTAAATATTCTCAGTTGAATGGGGATGTTGCAAAAGGGAAGAGGAATCTAAGCAAAGGAAATGAAAGATATAGATGAAGGCAAGGAAGGAGGTCAAAGTGAAAGATGTAGAATCTTTCTGTTAACAAGTACTTGGGTATCTTCAGCAGTTTTCCAATATCAGTAATAACTCCATCTTTCCAGTTATTTAATTCAAAAGTCTTGAAGCATTTCTTCCTTCCCACATGCCCTCTTAAACAATCAGGTAGTATTGTCAGCTGTAAGTATGAAATAATTTCCGAATAGATTCATTTCTCACTACACTTGCTGCTACCACCACAGTCCAAAGGAAGATGATCACTTCCCTGAGAGGATCTCTCTGCTTCTACACTTGTTCTTACATTATCTAAGTAATGTCCACATGGTGACCAGAGTGATATTTTCAACTATAAGTCAGAGTGTGTTGCTCTTCTGCTCAGCCCTTTAAATGGCTTGCCATCTCTCCCAGGGCAAAACCCATGGTACCCGTATGGCTCCTGGAGTGGGATCTGGCTGCCTCTCTCTGTTCCACTCTTGTCCTGCTCTCCCTTTTCACACTGGACTCCTTGCTTTTCCTCAAACAACACATGCACACTCATGACTCAGGGTTTTTGAAGCGTTGTTTCCCTTCTGTTAAGAACACTCTTCCTGGACTTTCTAGGTGGCACAGTGGTTAAGAATCTGCCTGCCAATGCAGGGGACATGGGTTCAAGCCCTGGTCTGAGGAGATCCCACATTCTGCAGAGCAACTAAGCCTGTGTGCCACAACTATTGAGCCTGTGCTCTAGAGCCCGTGAGCCACAACCATTGAGCCTGTGTGCTGCAGCTATTGAAGCCCATGCACCTAGAGCCCATGCTCTGCAACAAAAGAAGCCACTACAATGAGGAGCCCACGCATCACAATGAAGAGTAGCCCCCACTCGCAGCAGCTAGAGAAAGCCCGTGTGCAACATTGAAGACCCAAAGCAGCCAATAAATAAATAAAACAAATAAATAAATTAAAAAAAAAAGAACACTCTTCCCTAAAATAGTCACTTGCCTCACTTCCACACCTCCTCTCGTCTTTTTTCAAATGTCACCTTCTCAGACTGTTCCAATATTCTGATTTCTTTACACAAACTTGTGCCCATTCAACAATCTCTGTCCTCCTTATTGTGCTTTTTTCCTGCTTCATAGCACTTATCTCCATTTAACATACTCTATATTAATTGATTTTTTTTTCCTGATCACCTCCCTCCTCTAAAATGGGGGCTCCAAGATGGTAGAGCTTTGGTTTTTCTCACTGCTCTTTCTTTAAGACCCAAAACAGAAGACCTTAGTAAGCACTCAAAAATGTTTTTATTTATTTGAATAAAGGAATGAATACATAAAAAGTAAATGCATAAGTAAATTCACGGAGGTTTCAAATGTCAAAACAGCGTTTCGCTTTGATATACAAAGCAACAGAGATATACCATGGATACTTGAAGAGATTAAAGATTACCTGCAGTCAGAGAGAGAGTAAATCTGAGGAAGACAGAGAGTAAGGAAGAGATTACTGTAATCCAATTGGAGATCACTGGCATCTGGTTTAGGAATCGTTATAGGACCAGAGAAAAAGTAATGAATTCAAAAGGGACAAAAAGTGAATTGGTTGAATTATATATAGAGGGTGGAGGGAAGTGGCATTTCACAGATATTCTTGATAGTACTGCGATCTTAGAGAGCTGGAAACTGTTGGGTCACTTTCAACAAGAAAGATAGTGGGAAGATTTGGAAGAGATGACACTGCTGTGATGGAGAAAAGAGTGATGGTTTATTGAGATTTTTTAAAAAATTATTTTGAACCCACAGTGTTTTTTATTGCAACAATGTAGAGAAAAAAATGAAAACAAACTTTTTATAGTCAGAAAACACTTTCTTAAAGCGTGTTTTTGCTTTTTATGTTTTATATTGCTCCTCCACACATCAGACAGCTGTATTTGACTTGCATACTAATCAACAGAGGAGCGATTCTGTACTATTACAAGTTAATTTAGGGTATGTTCCTGCTGGATCTAAAAAAAATCAGGAAACAGTAGATGAGTCCCCAGGTTCTCTCTGGTCCTGTCCCCCAGCAGTGTCCCCATTTTAAAACTCTACTTTTATAGGCATTAATAGATTGCAAGGTCCTACATTTTTCTACTGAGGCAGAGAGAGCAGGAGTAAAAGGGAGAAGAAGAGGGAAGAGAGAGAGACAGAGACAGAGAAAGATCGAGAGATCAAGAGATCTACATTGGTTTATTGCTTTGAGGTTGTGCACTAGAACCCTAGTATCTTCTACTATTTTCTTTAGCCTTGAATTTCTGAGGATGTAAGTAATGCCAAATATATATTTATCACTATAGTTAACAGAATAAAGTTATGCCATGTATCTACCCTCCAAAACTATTGGACTCCCCAGTAACAGAATGCTTGGGAAAGCTGAGCCATCCAGACTTTTAGGACCTAAGTGATGACTGTAAGAGGTAACAACTTTTGCAAAGTACTTGGCATTTCTGGGGAGGCACTTCCTTTCAAGGTTCTACATAGTTCAACTGGGTTCCAAGCTTGGAACTTATTCTCCTTATTTTGCCTTTTGCCGTCCTTGCACTTTTTCTCCTTTGGTATTATTAATTACGATGGGAGTTAGATTTGAACAGGTTGTGGGGTAAGGACTGAAACTGCTTGCTATACTTTTGAATGAACAGAATGAGTGGCCATCTGGATTAGTAAAATATCCTTTGGTTAAAGTGCTGATAACCCAAATCAAGCTGGGGCAAAAAGGGATATTTATTGGAGGGACACCCTGTTTTCAAATGTGATAACACAGGTGTGACTAATCAACTCTTGGGATGTGAACACTGCCAGGACTCTCTTGGCCTCTTGTCTCTGTGTCTTTACTTTTCAGCTTCATTTTTTTCTACTCAAGGTCGGTTGCTGCCTTGCTTCGCCAGCACCTGTATCCCACCTGGTGGTGATCCCACTTCCAAGGAGGCACTGGCTGGCTTTTCCTAATTCTAGTTTGAAAAAACCCCAGGGAAGGATTCTGAGTCACTCTTTTTAGGTCATAGGCTCACCCTTGGTGTGTTCTGCCAAGACCAAGAGGCCATGATATAGGGTCCTGCATGAGGAAAGAGACTTCTGCTCATTTCATGGGTGAGGAAACTGAGGCACAGGAAGGATAACTGACTTGTCTAAGGTCATTCAATTAGTACAATACTATTGGATCACTATCAATAGAGGTCATTAAATAAATGTTAGTTAAAATTGGACTTGCAATCATTAAAAGCCATCTGGAAGGAGCCTGAAACAGAGGGCAGTAAAAACAAGGTGGTAGACTATATTTAATAGGTTATATACCACCATCTAGTGGTTATCTGCAGAATTTCATCATTGTTCACATTTCACTGTAATAACTGAGGAAGTTTTGTTTACTGTCATCTTCAAACAGGAATCATAAAAGCTGGCACAAGAATATAAAGCAATTATATTTTAATAAAGAACTTAAAAAAAGGAATCATAAATTAGAAGTATATTTACATTCACAAATTTATATATTTTATGGGCTCAGTCATAAAACAGTGCACATTTAAAGGATTATTGGAATTAATATTTAAGAAACCAGTTCTGTAATGCTGATGTTAACAATAACTTTGAATTGAAAAAAATTGAAATGAATTCTCTTGCATAAAATAGCCATTTGTCATCAGATGCAGTATAAAAGGAGCCAGATTTCAAGGTTTGCAATTGACAGTCTAATAAAACAGACAATCTTCTTTCAGGGAAACAAATAGTTGCTACTGTGAATGAAGTAATAAGTAGGTAAGTGCTAGGGACCTTTCCTGAGATGTGCTTGTTTCCCTCAAAGGCGGGCACTGGCGCTGCTCTGCAGCTTGCTGCTAGGATAGGAGAAAGGGAGCCACAGTCTGCAAAGCTGGCCAGTCAGCCTTGTTCTGAATCCCCGTGTCCACTCTGGTGCCACCAAAATGTGTGATTTACAACAGCAGGAGTCTAGCATTTGTACTATGTCCTACATAGTACAGCACAAGTTTTAGCCAAGGGAAAACTGACATATTTGCGCAAAAATATTGACCACTGGACTGAATATTTTTAAAGTTATATTTAATTCAACATCATTTGATAAGTTTTTAGTATAAACTTACTTTTCTACTTAGAAATGATATTTCATAGTGCATGTGATCAATAAATTTGTCCCTGAAGCACTAAATGTGTAACAAGAGATTTTATACATCCTTAGAGGAGTCACCATACCACTCTCTATAACACTGGAGTCAGGCTAATATTTATAACCCTCCAGTTATTTGATAAGCTCATTCAGATCTTGATATGATTCAAAAAGGGAAAAGAAAAAAATCGTGAGTAAGCAGGTAACTTGAACATGATATTTCCTTCCCTCGAGGCAACTAGATTTCATGATGTGTGGAAATATCATGCCATCCTTCCCTTAGGTGAAAAAACAGCTACTATTCCAGCTTGTTAATTAGTCTAATTTTCAATTTATGTATCAACTGCCAGCATGGGAGCAATTTCCAGAGCACTGGTAAACTAAGGTTCAGCAAGTGCAAGGAATTGGGGAGTAAGATTTAAAATTAGACACATTTTGCATATAAATCTCTTTTGTGTGGAAGCAAAAGTTGTCTTTCTTTCTAATGGAGTCTTAAAAATAATAAAATGTATATCTGTAGTCATTACTATATTTTATTTGGAATTGATGTGTGGGTAATATATTTTACTAAGCATATCTGGAATATTTATTGAAAGCATCTGGTTTCCTAGTAGTTACTTTAAAAGGTGTCGTGTTAACCACTTAAAAAAAGTTTTACAAGGCTATAGAAAGCAGCATGTCCTGCAATGTCTCCTCCTCTACCTCATTCCTTCCTTGTAGAGAAATTTGGAGGTGACACAGGAATTGCCTGGGATTCCTCTGGAATCAACACTGATATATACACTCAGGGCTCAACATCTCAGGGATCGGCATTTGGTCGTATTCCCCTGACTGAGAAAGTGTTCTGGAGAGCAATTCTGTATCCAAGCAGGATGCAGGATTCCTGGCCATCCTCTAGGCATGTTCCACAGCCTTGCACATTAAAATGAAATGAACGCTATTAACCACCAATTCTCCATGGTAAGACATAACTTAGCTTGCTCTTGGCAGTGACCAGGAGCAGTTTTGCAAATTATTCAGTGACACTAAGAGACAAATCAGCTCAGACGTGACTAGAATGGGATTCAGGCAGGTGTGTTTAAGGGCTAGGGAGTGTCTACACATCTTCACCACACTGTTGCAGGTCCTTCTCCAAGATCTAGTGCAGCGGACTTGTCCTTGCCTGGATCAGCTGTCCCTGGCCCTGCCTCTAACCTTAAGGATTTAGAAGCACAACTGCCTCCATGGCTCTTCCTAAGGTCAGCCTTTAAAGGGAGAGGTTGGTTGGGCCCATCACTAATGCTGACAGAACTCCAGGCTTTAGCTGAGTTGGTTTATGACGGAAATTAGAAGAAACAAGAAGCGTAAGTCTCTTTCCCCAGAGCCCCTGAAGGATAATTCAAAGAGGGGCAATGCGGCTCCAACGAAGGTGTTCTTTAATACATTTTGTGAACAAGTCTTTGGTTTTATGTGGTCTTTTTAACCCCTCCATGTGGGACCATCCCAAGTGAGTTGATTCTCAAAATGGGTCCCTTCCGATGGCGGTCCTAATATTGATGAAATCCTTCCCCTTCCTTCCACAGGCCTTGAATGAGAATCAACTCCAAATTGCTATGTTCTTTACAAATATTTCCCAGATTTTCCTCAGTCCTCAGTTTCCTGCCGGAAACTCAGGTCCAAAACCTCCAGGAGAACTTACAACTATTCTTTTGCACATCTCCACCATGCTTCCTGCAGCCCCCAAGTTTTCTATCCCACCTCACTGCTCCTTTCCCCTCTTTCCTTGTATTAGGCACCTGGGTGCCTTCCTAAGTGTGCCATTCACCAAAGTGTGGGAGACCTTTCCTCACCCAGGAAGGGTACAATAGGGAGACCAGCCCCTCTACTAGACTGCTGTTCTCACTCCCTGAGCCTAAGATCAGGGCTTTTGCAACCATTGGTAACCATGTTTCCTATACCTTCCTTTTGCTCCTACCAAGTATGAAGCAGATCGTGGATACGAAGTCACCTTTTGGAAACACAATGTAAAGTAAGGGAAGGGGCAGAGACACATGTAGCAAAATAACCCTAAGGAGACATGCAAGGAAGAAGTCCTTCTTGGTTCTTAATTGCTTTCCATTGCTCCGCTCATTACTCTAGTTTCTTAGAAAGGGATGAAACGGAGCACTTGACAACCTGCACCAGGGCAGGCTGAGGAGAAGAGCCGTGAACCTGGATGAGAGCAAAAGGATCCGGCACCCCTCCCCCTGCCACCTTCCTTCTTTTCTTTCCTCCTTCCTTTTCTTTCCTCCTTCTTTCTTTTCTTCCCTTCCTCCCTTCCTCCTTTCCTCCTTCCTTCCTTCCTCCTTTTAAACTTTCTAAACAATGCTGAACAACAATAGGCAATGGTACAGTCATTTTATTACATTCTTCTTGATTTTAATGTGAATAGCTAGATTTATTTTAGCTTTGTTTTTCAATCAAGTATAATCATTTCTGCAGGGTTCACTTATGGGTTCACCATCTGCACCAGCTGCAAGACAGGAGTGATATCCTGTGAACCAGCTTCCACGTGTTTCCTTGAGGATGTGTAGGGTAAGGCTGAGAACTCCCTTTCCCCTTCCTCACTCATTGTTGGCCCTGTTTCAGGCTAGATCTACCTAAATTCCCTCCTCCGTGGAGCTTGATTGTGTTTTCAGATCTTTCTGAATACGGTCCATTGACTGTCCAGGTGGGCTAGAGAACTGCTGGGTGCTTTGTCTTCACCAAGTTCAATCTCACTGGTATCATGTCTTCCAGAAAGAGCTTGAAGTTATTTTTCTCTGATTGCTCTTAATTTTAAACAAATATTTCTTTGCAATGTCAATGGGTATAATGTAAATAAATCAGCTCAGCCAACCAACTTGAAATGGTAAATGGCTCTTTTAAAAATAAAATCTACTATGTTCAATTCTCAAGTGTCAAGATGTAAGTGAATCTTCCTTTAAGTATTAAAGACAGATGGAAATAATACATTAAAACTCAGCGCCAACCATACATCTGTGGTGGTAGCTCTCTAAAAAGTGTTGTCCTGATTAACTTAATTAACACTGGATTAAGAACTGTGGTTCCAAAGTGACAATATGAATATAAATAAGCATCTCTTTCCAAAAGAAGTGAAAACTAAGCACATGTGTTGAAAAAAATGTTTTTTATTTAAATTATTCTATGAATTATTTTCCTTTTTTATATTGGCAAAGAACCTTTGTAGGAAATAAGGTTGAATTTTAGATCAATACTGTGCACTAATTAGGAAAAAAAAATTCTCTTATTCTCTCTGAATAACAAGTATTTTTCCGGTGGGGCCACTGCAGGTTTGAGTATATTAATGCTTGATTTTTTGAAAGACTTACTACTCCAATCGAATGATTGATGTTTTTTTTCAGTGGTGGGTTTCATTGTGTCATTCACAGTGGAATGCTGTCATTGTTTGAATCACACTTTTTGGCAGGATGGTGTTCTGTTACACCATGGGAACCAGGGGAGGCTGAGAAAGGAGGGGGACAAAGCTTCTTATCTATAGAGTGTTTGCTTGGATTTTTGTCTTGGTGCGTGGAAATTTGCCCCTGTGTATGACAAGGAGATAAAAAAACTTCTGTGGTATATATACACAATGGAATATTACTCAACCATAAAAAAGAATGAAATAATGCCATTTGCAGCAACATTGATGGACCTAGAGGTTATCATACTAAGCAAAGTAAGTCAGAATGAGAAAGGCAAATACCATATGATATCACATGTGTGGAATCTAAAATACAACATGAATGAACATACCTGCAAAATGGAAATGGACTCACAGACATACAGAACAGACTTGTGGTTGCCAAGGGAGAGGCGTTGGGGAGGGAAAGATTGGGAGTTTGGGATTAGCAGATGCAAACTGTTATATATAGAATGGATAGAAAACAAGGTCCTGCTGTATGGCACAGGGAACTATGTTCAATATCCCATGATAAACCACAAAGAAAAAAATATGAAAAAGAATATGTATGTATAACTGAACCACTTTGCTGTACAGCAGAAATTAATACAACATTGTAAATTAACTATACTTCAATAAAATTAAAAAAAATCTTCTGTAGTGCTTGATTTAAAAAATTAGTTTCTTACAGCAAAGGGATGCCACATAACACCAAGAAGCTCTTTTCTCAGTTGTGTATATGCTTTTAAACTTAGTTCAAAATTCAAAATGAATGTTAGTGCTGCCTCCAATCTATACCATTACACCTCACCTTCATTCTCATACCCAGACATCTTCAGACACTTTACACCCTAATTTTGTTTCTTCAGCGGAAAACAGCACTTTTGTCCCAAATCAAACCTGTTCTTTCTGTCCACACTCCATGCTTGGAATCTCTCCTGTTTCTTTCTTTAACTCAACTAGATCTCTGATGTCTATAATCCAGTTCGCTAGCTGACCTGTCAAACTAATTCTAAATATAGTCATGGTGGTCTTCATTTTCACTAAGATGTAATCTCATATTTTTTAAAAGATTTATTTTATTATTTATTTTGTTTATTTATTTATTTATTCATTTATTTTAGGCTGCGTTGGGTCTTCATTGCTGCACAAGGGCTTTCTCTAGTTGTGAATGGGGGCTACTCTTTGTTGTGGTGCCTGGGTTCCTCCTTGCGGTGGCTTCTCTTGTTGAAGAGCACTGTCTCTAGGCGCTCAGGCCTCAGTAGTTGTGGCTTGCAGGCTCTAGAGCACAGACTCAGTAGTTGTGGCACACTGGCTTAGTTGCTCAGTGGCATGTGGGATCTTCCCAACTCAAGGCTCGAAACCCTGTCCCCTGCATTGGCAGGTGGATTCTTAACCACCGTGGCACAAGGGAAGCCCTGTAATCTCATATTAACTCATTATTGTGACTCTATTAAAGATACCATAGGATCAAGGACTTGTGTTATTTTTCCAGGGACTGAATACTTGTTTTGACAGCTCTCTGCCCTAAATCGCCTGGATATTTACACTAATTCCCATGCCTTCTATTATACTGAAGCTGATACATAACCAAGGAGTCCTTAAAAAAAAAAGTCATTTCCCTCTTCTATAGCTGTTAAATTGAAGTATGTTAACATCTCACAATTCTACAAAGTCCCAAAACAAGTTGTCTTCCATGATACAGACTGTGGATGGTAAGATTTATCCTCTTGCAAACTTATCAGGCCAATTGAAAGTTTTTTCAAGAGGGTAGCTGTGCGCCCCCTGCTGGCAGGTGTGCCTCATTGGTCTGTGCCTCATTGGTCTGTCCATGGCCTGTTATGTAGAACTGTTTCTTTTCCATGTGGCCAGAACCATCTCCAGCTCGCTCTCTTAACTGGTCCATTGGTACAGCCTTTTAAATGTAGGGCACATCTCTCGTAAATAAATGTGCCAGATGGAAAAACTGTAATATCTTGGGTTCTAGGCCTGGTTCTATTCTTGATGCAGTATGTGATTTGCAGCAAATCAGTGTCTCTGGACTGGACCTCAGTTCCTTAGGACATAAAGTGAGTGTTTTGGATTGTATGATTTTTCATGTTTTTCCCTGTTCTAAAGTTTAAAACTTATTCATCTCAAGGTGCCATCTCTTTTTATTTATAACTTACTATCATGGCCCACTGGCTCCTTGGAGGGGGGATGAGGCAGCTATGGTATCTGTCAACTCAAGATTGCTAGGAAATTAAATCCTAACCCAAATATGTGTTTTATTTTTCTCTTCTGTTGACCTTATAATTTATTGCCCTTGATGGTTAAAAGTTAAAGTAGAGATCCATCCTTCCTTCCAGAGGATTTTATTAATGAAACCCAAATGATAAATTTCTTTAGGAGAAATGATACACTGTCTAGCATGTTTCCTAACAGCAAATTCCAGTTGGTGGTTGGCATGTTTGAAGCATAGGACAATCCTATTCTTATTGATCCTGCATGGGAACAGCAAGGCCTGGAGTTACCAGTGAACCTGTTGGCTTTCCTTCCTCAGTGTTTCTCATCATTGGCACTAATTGACATTCCCAGTCACATAATTTTTTTATTGTAGAGGGCTGGCTTGTGCATTGTAGGATTCATAGCAGCATGTCTGGCCTCTGCCCACTAGATGTCAGCAGCATGCTCTCTTCCAGGTATGACAACCAAAAATGTTTCCAGACATTGCCAAATGTCCCCCAGTTGGCAAAACCGCCCCTAGTTGAGAACCACTGGTTTGGATCAACACAGGGCCTGATGTGTTCATGACTGGACCTTTTGAGTCTATGTTCCTGGGGAATACAGTGGCAAGTAACTATGACAGCAGAGTATTTAACGCTCTTACTGATGTTCGGTTTGTGTCCTGGCCAGCAACCTTCTGTGAGTGGCACATAATGCCATGACGTTGTGACTTTAGTGTTTGTTGATGGAGCGCCCATCTTTGGTTTGTGGTCTGTTTGTCCATTAAATTTCTACAAGGAGAAGTGTTTGTCACCAGGATTTGGAATATATCATTTGTGCCTGGTCTATTTGCTCTTTGTATCTTCTCCCTGTCTCCTTCGCCACGTAGACCATCGTTAGCCAAAACGCCAACCAAAACTCTTGTTGCCCTGTGCTACCTTGCATATTACGTTGGTTATATTTTGCTATTCTCCCCTTGATTCTGTTAACAGGGGTTCCCTGACTTTAAGAGTCAACAGTCCTTTGAAGGGAACCCCAGTTCCTAACAGCAATGTGAATTGTAATTTTAATTTCTGTCCTGACTGGTATATAATGACTAAGGCATTGCTAAAATCATTTTGAAAAAAAGATCAGTCGAAGGATTGCTAGAGAAAATATTATTCCCAATTTTAACATGTCGATTCCTTAAGAAAAAGCTTTTCTGCTAAAGTTTATCGTACAAATAAAAGGACTTTAACTTTGAATCAAGTTAATGGCCATGTTCACAATGTTTTCTGGCATGATACAATAAGAATTCATATCATACCAGAAAAAAAGACTTGCTAACAGAACTATAGGTCTTTAAACAATGTAAAAGTTTTTAGTAAATGGGATAAAAATCTACGAATAGTTCAAGTAATATCCTAAAATTTGGTAAATCTTAGAACTTAGACTGGGTTGATACTATCTTCTTGATTTTATCATAGTTTTAAAATAATTTTAACATAATGCTATAGTTTTTAGCTTACAGTTTTACAGACATAGTTATATTTTTATAGACAACTGACATCAAAGGCTAATATTACTTTAGCAAAATCTTAGGATTATAAGCATATAAACATATATGTTCAAGGAAATTGAGTTGTAATAGCTGGGGCTGATTCTTGTAATTTTTTAAAAAATATTTTTAAAATAGCAAATATTCTGTTATTTTCTGACCATCTTAACTCTAAAAGAAACTCTTTATACACTCAACTCGTATATTAGATCCAATAGACATAATTGTATCAGAAAAAATTAATCTTTGTATTTATTTAAGCCAACATAATCAAAATTGGAATATATGCCTTACATTACAAAAAATTAACATCCCGTCTATATTGTATAATTGGATTGTATAAATCATTAAGAGAAAGAAATATCCCAACACAAAAATAGATAAAGTGAAGAGGCAATTAATTCAAGAGGGAGAAAATGGTTAAAACTTATTTGCAAAGGTTCTCGATCTTACTAAAAGAGAAAGAAAAATAAAAGAATTAAAATTTTATCAGTTATATTGACAAAAATTATAGCAACTTTAGGAGAATTGCTGAGAGTTGTGGGGTGTGCATATTAATAACAGTAATAATGTAAATTAATATTATTATCCTTCCTGAAGGAAATGATAACATTTAAATTTATAATAATTTAACTGGAAAATGTTTCCTACTGCAGGTACACTTTAAAAAAATTTTTTTAATTGAAATATAGTTGATTTACAATGTTGTGTTAGTTTCAGGTATACAGAAAAATGATTCAGTTATACATATACATACATATATATATTGTTTTTTAGATTCTTTTTCATTATATGTTATTACAAGATATTGTAAATATAGTTCCCTGTGCTATACAGTAGGTCCTTGTTGGTCATCTATTTTATACATAGTAGTGTGTATATTTTAATCCCAAACACCTAATTTATCCTTCCCCCATTCACTTTCCCCTTTGGAAATACTCATAAGTTTGTTTTCTATGTCTGTGCATCTACTTCTATTTTTTAAATAAGTTCATTTATATCATTTTTTTAGATTCCACATATAAGTGATATCATATAATATTTGTCTTTCTCTGTCTTACTTCTCTTAGTATGATAATCTCTAGGTCCATCCATGTTGGTGCAAATAGCATTATTTCCTTCTTTTTAATGGCTGAGTAATATTCCATTGTGTATGTACACCACACCTTCTTTATCCATTCATCTGTTGATGGACACTTAGTTTGTTTCCATGTCTTGGCTGTTGTAAACAGTGCTTCCATAAACATTGAGGTGCATGTATCTTTTTGAATTATAGTTTCCTCTGGATATTATGCCCAGGAGTGGGATCGCTGAATCATATGGTAACTCTATTTTTAGTTTTTTTAAGGACCCTCCGTACTGTTCTCCATAATGGTTATACCAATTTACATTCCCATCAAGAGTGTAGGAGGGTTCCTTTTTCTTCACACCCTCTCCAGCATTTATTATTTGTAGACTTTTTGAAGATGGCCATTCTGACTAGTGTGAGGTGATACCTCAATGTAGCTTTGGTTTGCATTTCTCTAGTAATTAGTGATATTGAGCATCTTTTAATGTGCCCGTTGGTCAACTGTATGTCTTCTTTGGAGAAATGTCTACTTAGACCTCTGCCCATTTTTTTTTTATTGGGTTGTTTGTTCTTTTGATGTTGAGCTGTGTGTGCTGTTTGTATATTTTGGAGATTAATCCCTGTTGGTATCGTTGTTTGCAAATATTTTCTCCCATTCTGTAGGCTGTCTTTTCATTTTGTTTATGGTTTCCTTTGCTGTGCAAAAGCTTTTAAGTTTAATTAGGTCCCATTTGTTTGTTTTTGTTTTGATTTCCATTACTCTAGGAGACAGATCTAAAAAATTTCTGCTGCAGTTTATGTCAAAGAGTGTTCTGCCTATGTTTTCCTCTAGGAGTTTCATACTATCTGATATTACATTTAGGACTTCAATCCCTTTTGAATTTATTTTGGTATATGGTGTTAGAGAATGTTCTAATTTCATTCTTTTACTTGTGGCCAGTTTTCCCAGCACACTTGTTGAAGAGACTATCTTTCCTCATTTGCCTGGATCATATGGTAGTTCTATTTTTAACGTACTGAAGAGCCCCCATATGGTTTTCCACAGTGGCTGCACCACTTCCATTCTGGTGGGTGTCATATGGCAGTAAGTTTACTGCCTCTCTCCAGCAGCAGTGGTCCTTTCCTTTGTGTCAGTATAGCATCCTCCATATGAGGAGACTCCTGCCCATTGCAGTAGCAGATGTTTTTTACTTCTATTTCTCCTTCAGCAGCAAGTAAACTTTTCTTGGGACCAGGAAACAATAGGGTTTTCTGTCCTCCTGAAGCATCAGAGGGCTTTCGCTTCATATGAGAGAATGGTCCAAATATTGCACCTGTCTCTTAGCAACAGTCAATCACCTATGGAGGGAACACCTGCAGGTCTCCTGACCTATACCAAGTCACTTTCATTAATCACACAGTGCAGCTCAAGGAAAAGAGCTGCTGAGTAAATCTGTATTCCTATCATGCCTTGGGATCCCAAGGATTTTAAACTGTCATTTAGGCCCACGTAGAGCTTTTAAGAATTTGTTAGAATTTCAGTTGTTTTCCTCTTACTCACGTTATGGCTGCCACGTCTTTCCCTGTGCTCTGCCAAAGGCAAAACTTCTTAGGTCTCATCTCTCCTTGGAAGGGCTTGATGCTCTCTAGAATTCAGCTCACCTTGTTGCCTTTGATTGCATTTCTCCAATGGGCTGAAATAAATTTATGACTTTAAATATTACATGACTTTTTTTCTCAATATGAGAGTGATAGTCTCACATGACTTCTACTTAAGCAGAACTCCTGCATTTTTATATACGAAGTGCCTTGATCACCTCCGTTCATTGAGTTACTAAGCAGGGTAAAGAGGACACCTCTTTTGCCATGTTATCTAGGATATGACAGCACACAATATAGAAAAAGTAGAAATCCTGAAGGCTTTTTTTTCTTACCCCAATGTGTGTTTGGAAAAGAAAAGCATAGCAATAGGAAGTCATATGCTATAATTCTTGTTTTCCCTAACTTTTATGTTTTTAAGGTCTACTGAAACATTCAGCTAGAACTGGGCAACCAAGGAACATGAGAGGGATAACCGTCTCTAGTACATTAGACGGCAAGTTCTGGAGGAAACCTCACTGAGGGCCCTTCCAATATGGTGTGGTGTGAAGTGGGCTAAAGAGATGAGCCTGAGGCAGCAGTCGTGCTTCCCGCTGAGGATAGAAAGAACAACAATTACTGGATGAGGAGACATCCAGCAATAAAATAAATCATCCGTAGTGTGGAATTACGTAACTCCTAAAGGTCAGACAGCTTCTTGGCATTCACTGATGTGGAAAGGAAGGCCTGCTGGCTACTCTGGCAGAAGCTCTGGGCAAGCAAGGAGGTGAGGAAACTTTGCTATCCTACTTCCTTCAAGAAAAAAAAGTTTAATTTCAAATAGGTGGTAACAGCTTATTTCTCTACAAAATATTTTATTTTCTGACTCTTAAAGGCAGGTGTAGCAAGGTCCAAAAAATGTTTCACAGCTCTAATAATTTTTAAAAAATGCATTCTTACGTAGGCCTTATGAATGAAAAAGGCATTTGGGGCAGGGTTTAGTTGAAATAAGTACCCTCTGCAGATGGAGTGATTTGAAACTGTTCTGAGATCTTGGATAATTCAGAACAAATAGCACACTCTTTTACTGATGCATAAATTGAAAAATAATCACTTCGAAAATTATCTGATGCACATATTCAGACCTCTACCAGAGCTCAGTGACATTGAGCTCTCAGTATTATTTATGATCCACAATATAGTCCTCTGAGTTTGAGCATTAATGACAGTGGGGAAAAATGAGAAAATAAATCAAAAGTTATAGAGAAGTTACTGAACCAGAAACAAAGATGGCTCTTTTTTGCAGATTTTATATACAAAACAGAGCCCCACTGAAGCTGAAGAATGGGGGGATGACTTTAATAAAAGGAAACCATCAGCACAAAAAAGAAACAAACATGGAGTGGTAGATTTTAAAATGAGAGTTTACGTGTAGTGCCAGCTTATAATAGAGGTGTCAAAAAATACTGTAAGGAATAAATACTGTGTGGCTGAGAGGACAACTGATAATCAGAGGTGATGGAATGTGCGGGTCTGAGGATGCACAAGGATGGGGACTCAGAGCACACAGCAGCCCGGGTGTGATCAATGAAAGATCTGAAAAGTTTGTCATAACATTTAAATAATCCTGGTCTGAAAATGTGCCATCCACTACCCCATGCTTGGGGCATCAGTAAATGAGTAGAATATATTGTTCTCACATCAACAAGCTATTTCAGGTAGTGCAGGCTGTGAACCATGAACAGCACAACAGACCGTGGAGGCCTTTCCTGTGACACAAGGATAAGAGAGGGTAAAATTCAATGCAGCACTGTTTCCTGGACAGTGGGCTGTATAGAAAATGATAGAACATAATAATGTAAGGTAAAATGACAATTAATTTAATCAAGAGAAAAAAAGTCTCTGCTTAATCTAAAAGTCAAGCAGAGAATATTTCCAGTGGGTCAATTTATACATATTTTATAAAATAAGACTTAATCGGGTAATGGTAAAATCTATGTAGAGAACATGAATAAGTGTTTTTAAAAGTGAAAATATTAAAAAGCATTAAAAATATATTTGTATTTAAGATGAAGTCATTTCAAAGTATTAGACAGTCTCATTGTTACCATATGTATCTTGTTGCTAGGGAGTTGTAGGGATAAAAGCTGAAGAAGAAGAGAAATTATCATTGAGTAATATTACTACTTTTAAAATGTATTAATTAGAAATTAATATTAATTCATAAATTAATATTATCAATTGAATAAGAAAAAGGTAATACACCCAAAGAAACAGTGGGCAAAAGATGTGATGACAAAATGCAATAATAAAGAAATATAGATTGCTAATAAATTTATAAAAATGTTTATTATCCACAAGGAAAAAACTTAAAATTAAAACTATGACTTACCAAACCAGAAAAATAAATGTAGCTACTATCAGTCCAGTGTTAGCCCTAGACTGGGAAAATATACACTCTCAGCAGCTATATTGTACATTATTGTACATTTTTTATAGCAATTTGACAGTGTATATCAAAAGCCTTAAAAATGTTCATATCCTCGGATCCACACCTTGGATCCAGAAATCCCAATTATAGAAACATATTTAAGAAACATAATTGAGCAAGAGTGGTAATATAGAATGACATGTAGGAAAACTGGAGAAAGTTCTAATTGGATTTCAGTTTTGTTTCCTCTTCTGATCAAAACGCTGATTTAGAATGATTCCTGATTCCATCCTCCAAGATTAGCCCATAGGAAAAGTACCAAGAAAAAAAATAGAAAAGTGGAGCAATCCCTGAGGTGACTGTGTGAAGATGGTGGTGGTTTTCACCTGGAGCAGGATGCAGCCAAGCAGTGAGAAAAAAAAAAAACAACAAAACAAAAAACAAATCTCATTTCCTGCTGCCTTTTTTTTTTTTTTTTTTTTGGCACACGGGCTTAGCTGCTTCGTGGCATGTGGGATCTTCCTGGAGCAGGGATCAAACCCATGTCCTCTGCATTGGCAGGCGGATTCTCAACCACTGTGCCACCTAGGAAGCCCCCTCCTGCTGCTTTTTAAAGAAGAAAATCAGGGCAGTATAAAAGGCCCCTGTTTAGAAGTAGCTAAGGAAAACAGGAGATGAATTAACTTCTAGAGGTCACATCCTCACCTTTCCTCTTCCAAACTTCCGGGGTTGATGACCTACAGTTGCTCAGTTGGAAGGTTGATGTCCCAGCTAGTCTTAACTGATGCAAGCTCAAACTAGACACAGCCGCTTCCAAGTGTCTGAAAAAACAACTCAGACAAACATCTCATTGTTTAAGCCATGTGATGCTTGGAGGACATGTAAGTTTTTGTAAAAACAGTAAAAGTGAGCTTGATCAGCAAAAGCAAGTTACATTTCATTATTTATTTATTAAGCAAGTCATAGTTTAATGGATCTAACTGATGACTGCCCTTGATTTTATAACACACGTACTTTATGTCTGGTATTTTTCTAAGATGAAAAGAAATTTTACCAAGGTGTTTAGTTTTATTCATTTGACTGCGTAAACTTCATAGATCTCTTGCAAAATCTCATCTCTTAGACTTGTTTCATTGCATAAACTTTCATGTGATTGATTATAGGATTTGGCTCAGATGCTCCTTGAGGTTATTTAATGCTTATATTTTCTTATGTCCTGAAATGTAAATGACAATTTGATAAGATATAAAATCCTAGAATTTCTTTCAATGCTTTGAAAATTCTACTCCATTGTCTTTTTGCAGTTACTGGTGAAATATCTAAGTCATTTGATTATTATGCGTGATTTGATTTTCCTATCTGCAAGTTTTTAGAATGTATCATGATTTTTTATATTCTTAAACTTACTTACCTTTCTAAAACCTGAAAAACTTTTGCATTCTAAATTACTAGTGTGTTTGTATCAATTGTCTATTTCTATGCTACAAATCACCCCCAAGCTTAGCAGCTTATAACAACATATATGCATGAACTCACAGTCTGTGGGTGAGCAATTTGGGTTAGGCTCTGCTGGCAGATTTTCTGTTGCTCTTGCCTTGGTTCACTAATGTGATTTTAGTAATCTCGGGGCTGGATTGAAGCCGGATGATACAGAACGACCTCAGTTTTGGTGTTTGGCTTCCTGTCATCTGATTCTCCACCATGTGCCTCTTCAGCAAGCCAGATGGAGCTTGTTCACACGGTGTGTGCTTTCTAAAAGGGCAAGAGCAGAAACTGCAAGGCATCTTAAGGTCTAGGCTGGGAATCACTTGCTCAGCAACACTTTTGCTACAGTCTATGGGCAAAGCAAATCACCAATCATCTCAGTTGAACAAGTGGAGAAATATACTCTATCCCTTCATGGGTGGAGCTGCATAGATTTTGTGGCCATTTTGTATCTAGCAGAGTGATATTATCCATACAGGATTATGGGCCTGCTTTATCACGAGAGGGGGAATGTCAAAACTATCAAGGAGAATATTCCTGTTTCTACTGGAGTGTCTAATTCTGAGAATTCATCTTGACATAATGAATGATAGAAAATAAGGAGAAACACAAGAGGTAAGGTTTTAAATAGAAAATTTAGACAAGGAAGAATTATTGTTAAAAATCCTTAGCAATCACCAAAGGAATGGAGAAATGGAAGTAAAAGTGAATAGAAATGATGATGTTATAGGAATGTGTCAATAGGGTGTTCAGGTGGGTAGTTTCCATCTTGGTGAGGCTGCCTCATAGATTATGAGATGTACATGAATAAGGATGCCCAGGAACTATTCCCCATGGAAAACAAGTGTTGAAGGAAAGACAAGTGTCAGTCAAGACAAAGCAATGGAAATGCAAGGAATGTCTATGAAGAGAGTGAGGATTACATTTGTCAATTATTTAAAATGGAGCAGAGGATGCAATGGAAAAAGCTCAAAGAGGAGTCAGTTTAGCAAAACAAAGGTGAGTCTAGGTTCAAGCATTTTGGAGGAAATTATTTGCACTTGAGAATATTTGATACAATCACCCCCCCCACCCCAATCTCATTTTTCTGACAGAGTGACATGTATCTAGTTGTTGACTGTGATCAGCAAAGAATGTGAGGACCTTGGGAAAAACTTTTATTTGGATAATAAGGAAAGAACAGTCAAAGCATCACTGTACATAAATAAGTCAACTCAATGACCTGGCAACTTAGAGCTGGCAATATATCAAAAAGGAATAAAAATATTAATCTACTTTTGTACAAAGATGGGTTGCATTGAATTCTGAGTTACTGTGGTTTAGGTAATCTCAAGGCAAGAACACACTGAAGCTGGAAAAAGACTTAAGTTCAAGAGGAAAGGGGAAGGTGGCTGCCATTCGAAGGATGAGTCTGGAAAGAGTTAAACTTTTCCCCTAAGACTGGATGGACATAGAGTAGCCTTGAGGATTGTACACATTTGTGTCTCAGGCCAAGCCAAATACTTGGGAGTCACCTTTCCGTCTCCTCTTTCCTTTCACCTCCCATGCACTTCAGCAAAAAGCAATATTGTTTCTCACAGAGAAGACCACAGAGAGTCTTGAGAAAGATTCCTCCATGACACAAGCAGGGAGGAGGGGCGGATAGCTGCTACTGGAGGAGGGACACAGAACTCCTGGCCCCTCCTCTCTTATTCCTTTATAGAACAAAAGCCCTGATCTCTGTGTGTGGAAATAACATGGCAACAAACTGTCACTCTTAGGACACTGGGAGAAGACAAGATAAAAACTGTGTAAACATGGGGAAAGGGCAAGAATACATGGCAGAAGGCCCACAACTAGAACAAGAGGGGGGTAAGTAACACTTGTCGCAGCCTATCCCTGACTGATGCCTACCTAACTTGGAGGCTTAATCAGAGAAGGATACCCACTCCACTAGCTTCCACCAGACCAACGAGTATCAAGGAAAGTAACAGTGAAATACTCTGGGAAAACTAAGAGGCAGATTCTCCCAGAAGCATAGCAGAGCAGAAAGAGAAAGTCTAAAGCTAAAGGTGGGGTGGATATTTTTAAAAATGCTCTGGAAAACCAGCCCCCAATATAAAACACAGGTATCATTAGAGATATTTGAAGTCTCTGGTTCACCGAGTGTGATAATAGCAACAAAACAAATATCACATTCTGCTCAACCAGATTAACACAATCCCCCACACTAAAGGCCCAACACAAGGAAAGGGATGGCCATATCTAAGCAAAACCGGCTTAACTATGCATCTCAAAGACTATTTGTCTTTTGCCAGCTTCAGTGTTTTCTTGCACTGAGATGACCTAAGTTCCAATAGCTCAGAATTCAACATAGCCTGTCTTTGTACAAAAACAGTTGAATATTTATTATTTCTTTTCGGTATGTTGCCATGTACTCCCAAGCTGGAAATATGTTAGCACCAGAGTCAGATATTGAAGATTGATATGCTAAAGTCCCTAATTGAAGAGGTGATCAACATACAAGATCTTACAGCCAATTTCAGCAAAGGGATAGAAACCGTAAGAAATAAGAAATGGAAGTGTTAACAGACGTGAAGAATGTCTATGACAGGCACATCAATATCTCATTAATATACTTTGCTGAGGCCAAAAAAATTGGTAAACTTGAAAACAGGTGAATAGAAATTACCAAAACTTAAATGATAGGGAAAAATAGAAAAGAAAAAAGAGAATGGGGCAGAAGAAATATTTAAAGTATTAATGACTCAGAATTTTCCAAAATTAATGACACACATAAAACTACAAACCCGTAAAGTACAGAAAACACCAAACAGGATGCATAAATTGAAAAAAAATAATTGGCATATTATATTCAAACTGCTGAAAACAAACTCCGGAAAGTATCCAGAGGGAAAAAAGAGACATTACGTACGTTACTCTTCAAAGTAACTGAGCTCTGTTTTACATTGGCCTATTCACAATATATTCAGAACACATCTCATTTACTAAAGGCAAATGAAATTAAGTCCACTGAAAGGGTATCTGTTGCATGCAAAGCAATGTGCTGACTCACAGATCTGTGAGAATAGAACTTGAGCTGATTAAAAAAAGTACAATAGGGTAAAGTAGAGATGAGAAGGAGAAAGCTACAAGCAAACAGAAAGTATGAAAACAACAGATGGATTATTCTAGGGGACAGTGGATGAGTTATTTCTCTGTAACAGAAGATAGTTGGATAAGTTTGAAAAGCTGACAGGCGATCTAAACTGTTGTAGTCTGGACTTGATTAAATGGACAGCAGGGTTTATAGCAATATTTTGAGTGGTGTCATAACAAGATCAAAACAGTGCCATGAGACTCCTTCAGAATGCACTGTGTAGGAAGGATTGGATTGGGCGGGACAAGAATTTGGGACAGCACCTAACTTTGCAGTGTTTCAGGAATGGAGTGATAGCTCTTAGAATTAGGTTGTCAGGAATATAAGGTAAAGAAAGTGATTTTTAGGGACTTCCCTGGTGGCGCCATTCTTCCCTGGTTAAGAATGCGCCTGACAATGCAGGGGATGGGTTCAAACCCTGGTCGGGGAAACAAGATTCCACATGCCACGGAACAACTAAGCCTGTGCGCCACAACTACTGAACCTATACTCTAGAGCCTGCGAGCCACAACTACTGAGCCCGCATGCTGCAACTACTGAAGCCCGTGTGCCTAGATCCGGTGCTCCACAACAAGATAAGTCACAACAATGAGAAGCCCGCGCACCACAACAAAGAGTAGCTCCTGCTCTCCGCAACTAGAGAAAGCTTGCTCACAGCAACAAAGACCCAACACAGCCAAAAATAATAATTAAAAAAAAAAGTGATTTTTTAAAAAGGGAAAATTTAAAGAAATAACCTATAAGACTTGTAGAAAACTGACGGAAACTGTAGGGACACTGCCCTCTGTCAAGGGGCAAGAGTTAGTCAGAATCATGTGTCAATACAATTTATGTTACACTTTCTTCTCTTCTGGGGTTTCAGACTGGATGCCTAGTGATAGATCCCTCTTGTGGCTCTAGATCTTACAAAAAGTTAATGTTTAACCTGCACAGCAGGTTAAGGAGTTCAGGGTACACATTTGTTTTAAATACGTTTCTAGTGTATAATTTTCAAGAATATCCATGTCCTTGTTCCAATGAAGATGCAGTGTTGGTGGTTTTTTGGTTTTGGTTTTTGCTTTTTTCCCCTTATATTTCATGCCATAGTGGAGGGAATGAAGATAACTTTACATAGGTGTTAATAAAAACCCATTTCAGACAAAAAGTACAGCCAAGGAATATTTAATCAGGAAAAATGTAGCCTATATGCTATACCATTACACCTGTATAAATGTATCATGTAATTAAAAAATTAACTATAAAAGTATTTTATATGTTCTTAAGTATAAGCCAGTTAAATATTTAGAAATATCTTATTTTAGAAATATTGACCATGCCTTATGTTTTTGGTAATTTAAAAAATTGTGTTGATTACTAGGACTTCTCATGTGTGAATATAAAACAATGTGCTTTGCATACAAAAAGCTCTAAATCTTTCTACTCTTTGACTATAGGTGGGAATAGAAGAAGGATGGAAGTATGGCGCTGTAGTTCTCTGGGACCCACACAAAATCCAGCTTTGCATTATACCATTTCCAAGATAGTATCACTGTCTTTAAGTGGTGAGATGGAATTTTAGTGATCACTTTCACAATCCAAACCACAACACAGATGAAGGGATGAGGAAGTGGCATGTCCTCTTCTTTTAAGGGGCACATGGACACCATTTCCATTTATATCCCAGTGACTGGCACTTAGTAACCGGTTGCGTGTGCCAGGGATACTGGAAATGTAGGCTTAATGCTGGTTATCCATGTTTCTAACTAAAATTCTAAGGAAGAAGGAAAATTAGAAATTAATTAGAAATTTTTGCCAGCAGACTGGCTTGGTCTATTGGATGCACAAGCATACTTGAAGCTTCTCCCTTGCAACAGGAACTTCTATTAAATGGGTCTTTCATATATTTTTTAGTACATTTTTATTTATCATCATAAATCCTAGTATATCAACATTCGTATTTACTGTGCAATATATTAAAGCTTTGTTTTTAAGAAGGAAGTACCGTAATATCATCACTGACATATTTTTTAATCATAACTTATGTTAGGGAACTCCTGGAAGGTGTCTGTAGTTTTATGTATAATATTATAGGCCATCCTAACCTAACCTATTCTTTAGGTCCTGATGCAGGAGTTCCAAAATTCAACTATTTTATATGTTAGCCAATATATCAATTTCATATGCATTATCCCTCAAACACTAGCTGAATAGCTTTCGCAGGGAGAAAACTCAGCCCTTTCAAGGGATTCCATTCCTTTATAATGAAATTGTAATCATTAGGAACTTCTTTTTTTATATTAGTTTAAACTTACACACCTGAATTTAGAACCTGTTAGACTTTGTCTTTCCCTCTGGAATCTAGAGATACATGATTCAGTATGGTAGCTCTTAGTTTTCATACTCAATAAACATACTAACTAAATGTATAAAAAGTTTTTTCTTAGTCTTTGGCGAGAGATAAACTAATGGGCATCTGAAGGTTTTCCGTCAAGGACCTGTGATCAACCATTCTCTAGAAGTACCCAGCAGACTCAGTATGTATTAATAGTTATACTCATAGATAAGACTCTCTACAGTGATGTAGTAAGGATATGCAGCTGAACCCTAAGGGAAAAGACACAGGTAGAGTCTAGAGGAATGTAGGTGTAGGTTTTCAGATATGCTCTCTCCCTCCCATGAGAGGTCACGCAGAGCACACTTTCCCCCCAGCAACAAACATGCAGCAATATATATGTGATGTTTCCACTCAGGGATGTCCATTAAAGATGCAGTGCCCAAGATGTTTATGGGGGCACTAGTCACATAGGCATCCTCTGATTTACTGGGGGCTGGTCATGTATGAAAATTCCAGACTCTACAAGGAAGCAGGTGTTTCACACATACCTTAGTGTTTGCACAGTCTAAGCACAGTTAATCACCCTTGTCACTTAACGGTAGATTGAGAACTTTGAGAGCCAAATTTTTAGATGCCAGCCAATGGCCAACCTTGCCAGCAGGTTTTTTTAATAATAGCAATCTGAGGTTTGCTATGTAAACTCTTTTCTGCAAAGATAAGTAATTTCCCCTATCTTTATATTTCCAGATGAATAAGGTCAAGACAGATGTGTAGGAGTGTACTTAACTTCATAGGCATTAAAGGACAATGTAAATATAATAGCAGTTTTCTAAAAGTGTTTAAAATACTGATTCATTCAACATTAAAATTTTCAATAGTTTTGTCAACTGTCATGTGAATAACATTGATGATCTTATTCAACAAGGGAAGCACTCTGTTTTTTTCATCATTTCCTCTTTTAAAGTTGAAGTATAGTTGATTTACAATATTACATTATTTTCAGGTATACAGCATAGCAATTCAACATTTTTATAGATTATACTCCATTTAAATTTATTACAAAATAATGGCTATATTTTATATATATTTGTATATATTATGCTGTATAATATAATCTTGTTGATTATTTATTTTATACATAGCAGTTTGTATCTCTTAATCCCCTACCTCTAACTACCCCCCTCCCTTCCTTCTCTCTTCTGGTATCCACTAGTTTGTTCTCTGTATCTGGGGAAAAAGCCTATTTTTATTGCTAAGACTTTCCCTGGAAAGGGCTATCTTCCCTAGGGAAAAGAATAGAGAGTTGATATGCTCAGATATAAGCAAATACCATGACTTCTTCCTCCACTTCCCAATAAAAGCCCTGCCGCAATCTCAACCCCCAGCTCTGGCATGATGATTTTCCTTCCTCCTTGGGCCTGTGTGCTTGTTAGTTGCATTTCTATTTCTTTAGCAGGAGCTTTCAGTCTCTCAGACCTGTTTCTCCCGCTGTGGAATGAGAGTCCTGGTCAGTTCAATGACTACAAGGTGGAGAATGGAAAGTATGTTATTGATCCCTGGGTATACCCTAAGAGAATGGGGATGTATAAAATCCTCATGAACAAAACAGCCAGTTATTTTGAAAAATTTGCACCAGATAATGAACAGAATTTTTTATGGGGATTGCCTTTGCAGCATGGCTGGCAATATACTACAGGTAAGAAGGACCCTTGTTTTTATTCTAATGATCTTCCAATACAACCATGTTGTAACTGGGAAATGGGACTCTGTATATACCATAGGATGTTTTTGAAAATTGATTCTTCTCTTTTTCCTCTTTTTCCCTCGTAATCATTATTTTTCTACTTCTTCTCCTTCCCCTCCATAAGACTTTCTGTGTTTCCTGTTTTGATAGAAACTGTAATGGGGCCTGTGGCATAGCTGCCAAACGTAAAACGACTTCATATCCAACCTACTGGGCATTCTACAAATATTTATTGAACTCCTACTAGGTGCCAGCCTGTATTCTAAGCACAGGGATGAATGAAGCAGTCAAGAAGATATGCATTAAAAACAGAAGGTGATGTCAAATTAGTTTGAATTTCTTCAAGTTCTAACTGTGATTACCTGCACATGGAGATGGAGAGCGGCAGGAGTGGCGCCTTATTCATGAGGACATTTCTCTGTAAAAGATTGATTCCTTTCAAAAATAAAATACATTTTAGTGTTTAGTTAGAAGATATGTTTGGGCCGAAGAGTCATAAATTATAAGATATTTTGGCTGACAGAGAAGCTCATGAAAGAGAGCGGTGCCTCCTTCACTCCATTCTGATAATACCACCAATAAGGAAATTTGTTCTGTTCTGGTGGAAAAAACATAGGGAGAGGATTAAGATTTCTCTGAGATTTGATGTGGAGTCCCATGAAGGAGCTAGTGAAGTTGGCAATTCATCCACGTTTGTCAGGGGATGTCTTGAGACTCAAACCAACACCTATTTATCTGGCTTTCCTCAGAGCCAAAAAGACCAAGATCCAGGAGAAATCCTTAGCACATAGTTCACTACAGGAGGCATGCCAGTCTCAGGGGCCTGGGGACCAGCAGTAGGTGGAGGCTGAATAGGTTGGTAGATTAATGCTTTTCTTATTCTTTCATTACATTCACATATTATAATCAAGTCTGACTAAACTCATCTAATGATGGGTTTATTTGCCTCCAGCATTTTCTAAAAGCAGCTGTGGGGTGGGGGTAAGTAGAACATTGCAGTTTTCCTGCCATCAAAGACCTTACAACACAATAGAAACAGGAAAGGTATCAGAAATTAAACAGAGAACAATAAATAACAACTCTTGGTTAAAAGTTAAAGTGCAAAACAAGGGACACAGTGGGGTCAGCTGGAACAGTCATAAAAAAATGCATTTGATCTGACATTTGAAATGTGGACAGAATTTCACTGGGGAAAAAGAACGAAATCTACTAGGGAATACAAATGAATAATAGCAGTGGTTCACACGTGTAGCTGCACATTGAAAACAACCACCTAGTTTTTAAAAATATCAATGCCTAGGTCCACCACCAAAAATTCTATTCTGATTTAATAACACGGATAATTAAGGTAAAGAACAGAGCCTGGAAATAGCATGGCATAGGGATATGTAATTGAGTGCAGAGTGTGTGTGTGTGTGTGTGTGTGTGTGTGTGTTTGTGTGTGTGTGTGAGTCTGAGGAACAATCAATTAGGAAAACTCACCCTTCTAATATTTATGCAGGTTAACAGCATTAACAAGTTCTTTATCAACCATTGCTCTGAGAATGATCAGGTTAGGAAAAAGAGTAATTACAAAAGCAAATAATATTCAAAACAGATAATTCGAAAGTGGCATATTGTGGTGATGTTAGATGAAGGAACAGAAACTGGTTCTGAGATGGGACGTGAAGGGTAAAGAGTGATAGGAAGATAAACACAAGTCATCAGAAGATAAATGTTTGTGCATTTTTTCAGACAAAGTGCGCGAAAGTAAGGGACAGTTATAACCAGCTTCGGAATGTGCATAATAAGTAATGTGGCATCCTCTCTCTTCTAGGCAGATTAGCTGATCCCAGCCGAAGGACAGACTGTGGCTATGAATCTGGAGATCACTTGTGCATCTCTGTGGACAGCTGGTGGGCTGGTATGTTCATTTAATAACAAAATAGGTAATAACTTTCCCCCAAAGAAAATATTCGATCTAAAATCTGAGGGACAGAGACAAAACAGAAACAGCACTCTTCCTCCGTAAAAAAAGGAATCTGCTTCATCATGTACCTTGCGGCCTTTATGTCACATTCTAGGATTTAATGGCCACAATTTCATTAATGATTCCTTAGGACATATTTCACACAGGGACTGAAACAAGGAACTGCAAAGGACCATGGCCTTTGAATGACCAGCAGTTATGTGGGAGGTTCCACTAGTCAGAGGAGTCTCCAGGACAAGGAAGGATGAGAAAGGAGAGAACAAGAAAATACTTTTTCTCATTTTGCTCAGGCCAAATGTGTTTAACTTTGAAACTCATAAAAATGTCAGAGATTAATCTACCACAAATCATTCTATCAATCATTAATCTAAGGCTTCTGTCAGATATTTAATGCTAAAATAATTAGAAAGTAGTTTCTAATTCTTTAGCTTTATTTTGTGTTTTAGTAGTGAAATCAATTTACACACAATTTCTTAGAGATAGTTCCCAATAATTAGACACAAGGTCACATTAAATTTCACTTTCTTGCAATGACACACATCATATACAACTTTACCTATTTTTCTCATATGATACCAACTGAGTCTTTTCAAAGACTCACAAAAAGTCACATCCACAAATCTAGAATCCAGGCTTCTTTTTTCTCACATGGACTCCACAGTTTGGAGTATCAACCTGCTACCCTGGGGCATAGGACTGCATTCAAAATATACGTATATGATAAAAAATGTTCTGCATCACGAGTGGGAATCAGTACAACAAGGTTTACAGTCAACTATATCATGATGTCTAAATTGGCTAGAATAGCTTCTATCTAGAGAGAAATTTAAAAAATCTTAATTCAATGTTAATTTAATTATCAAAAGATCTATTGCCAACACTTACCCAACATTTTTGCTTTAAAGACCTAATGTAAGACAAGGACTTTGTGACATTGTGGTTACACGTTAAACTTGGTTAAATAAAACATAAAATATCCACAGTATAACCATATTAAGATAATTTAGAAAAAAATCACATTTCATGATAAAAACCTCAGTTAGAGGTGTGGTATCATTCTGTGCACAAATAGATATCTTTTTTCCATTTTTACATAATTCTTTGAAAAAATGAATGGTACCAAATTCATTAAAATTACTTTTTGGTTTAAATTATGTTAGTCAACTATCAACCTATATTCATTTCTGATTGTAGGGTTATTAACAGAAACATGTTAAAGTTATGTATATGATCCTTAGGGAGATTTTCAATATTTTGCTGTGACTTTTTTTCATATGTTTCTGGATCTGTGAGTTTTTGCTTAATGGTTTACAGATTACTTAAAACTATCCTCTATCACATTTGTTAGCGCTTATGGTAATAAGTATTTTGCTTTCACAGATATAAATTACTTTCTATGTGCACTACCCTTCCTTGCTGCGGTCGATTCTGACGTAATGGGGATATCATCAGATCAAGTCCTGCTTTTGCCACCACCCAAGGACCAGACAAAGTTTTGTCTTAATGTTTCTAGTTGTCAGTCATCCTTTCCTAAGACAATGAGCAAGTGGAATGCCCTATACAAGGTGCCTTTTTTACCTTTTATAATTTATTCTCTTAGGAGGTGGTAAGAGAATTTCTCTCTCTCTCTCTTTCTCTTTTTTCTCTGTACAGTGCTTTCTGTTTAGGTTTCTGTGTGTATTATGCGGTATAAAAGTGTAAAGTTTCATACAACTTATATTAATATCATTACATTACAGCAGGGCATTACATGTCATTTACACTCTCTGAACCAATACAGCATTAACAGAAAATCTATCCACTCATTTCACCCCATACGTAAATGTGAGAGCACACAGGATATCTCACTGGATGAAAGGATTATTCTTGTAAATTGAAACTTCAAGTCAATTGAGCAATAACACTTGGGAGAAATATGATTATGGAGTTGGTGTTAGAGTAGTCAATTAACTTATTTCAATTGATTTGATAAGCAGTCACAAATAGGTAAAACGAAACAATTATGTGGCAATCAAAACCAAATATTCAATAACCAAAATAAAATACATTGGTTAAGCATAGCCATGGACCAAAATCAATGCGAAAAGGTAGATTTACTAGTTCTATAGATTAGTAGTTCGTTTATAAAGATGTGATTAAATTAAATATTCTCATATTTACTTTTCTTTTATTTTTTAGGACTTTTATTGAGATATAAGTGACATACAATAAACTGCATATCCTTTTTCTAAAACTTTTGTGGTAATTTCAACTATGGTTGAAACAACTGATAAAAAATAAACTTCTCTTGGTCAGTATAAAATACTGACTTTTGGGAAAACACATGCAATTCATCTCTCATAGATGTATTCAACATCATTACTCATAATGGATAATTAATATAGTCTTTATAGAGTGTTAGTCACTAATAGCTTACACAAACTACTGCGTAGAAACAAAATTCTCCTGTCGTATAGAATATTGCTAAACTGTAAATGTGAACAGAATTAAATTGTAGAGAATTGTTATAGTTGCTCAGACATGAATAAATTTCTTCTCTTTGCTACAGCATTTGCAGTCACCTTCTAGTAGCTTTGATGACTTGTTGAAGTACTTGTGGGATGCACATCTCTCGACCTTGAAAGATGCTTATAAAATTTTTGAGGATAGGTAAGAATGGATCCTAAGTTATTTCCACTTAATACAGCAAATAATTTTTGGTCTTATTTATGCCTTTTTTATTCATTTTTAATATCAATCTTTCTATTAAATATTATATTTAATCATTGGGGATTTTAATGATGATGTGTAATTGTTTTAGTTTGATCAGGCTTAAAAAGTGTTTTATGAAGAAGGGGCAAAAATTTGAGACAAAAAATCTTGTACCAAGCAACCAACCAACCAGGTAACCAACCAACCAACCAAAAAAACATGTAACCAATTTCTCTCTATTAAAAAGAAAAGAAATTATCTCTCTTATTTTTATCATAGGCACATAATGTGGTAGCTACATGCTTGGGGAAAAAAATTAAGTAGCATTAGAGTTTGCACTCAAAATAGCCTAGAAGATTATCAAGCCACTCTACAAGTACACTTAGAGGTATTACAGATGTGAATAGCACTGTATTAGTCAGTGTTCTTCAGAGAGATAGACCCAATAGGAGATGACAGATTTATAGACAGATGATATAGATTTATTGTAAGGAAATGGCCCCTATGACTATGGAGGAGAGCAAACCCATAATTTGCAAAGCCGATGTCCAGTTCAAGTAAAAAGCCTGCAGCTGCTGTAGAATCAGGAAGAGGCTTGTCCAACTTTGAAGGCCATTAGGCAAGAGAATTCTCTCTTACTCGCTGGAAGATTAACTTTTGTTTTAGTCAGGTTTTCAACAGATTGGCCTATCCACATTATGCATGACAAGCTGCTTTACTAGGCATTCTGCAAGTTGTTCAACATGCTCAGACAGTGGGTGGGGCCAGGAGCCGCGAATTCTATAGTTATAAAAGTATTCACTACGCCCTAACCTTTCCTTTGTAATAAGGAATGTTCCCCAAATAGGTAAGAGAGTTTGGTTTCCCAGCAGATTTTCTCCACTAGAAAAAAACCCATGTGTTTAGAAAATCAGACCAGAAAATCAGCCATCTGTCTCTCTAGGATGCTCAGTGTTTTAGGGGCCTCCAGACCCCAGGAAATCAATAGTTTTACAAATGATGTCTGAGTCTAGCAGAGATTTCATCTTGGAGCCTTTGATTTTTATCTGCACATTTCTGTTACTTAGTCATGGTCTAACACCTGGTTGTATGATTCCCAAGGTATAAGGTATCTGGTTAAAAGAGATAAAAACTCAAAATAAAATATAAGCATTTCTTGGGATGGCCTTTTTCAAATTTAAAATTTTAATTAGTTATATCTTCAAAAGCAGGCTCTCAAGCCATCACATTCTAAAACTAAAAACTACAGCTGTAATTTGTTGGCAGAATGTAATCTTTTCTAGAAAACGAAGAGATTGAAACTCTGAGTAGACTAATTATAATTGTACATGTTTCCACTTGTCTTTTAGGTTAGAATATTATTCTAAACCAGAAGCAGATTTTGGAAGAGATTGGTGTGTGGCTTTGGACTATTTAGCTGCAGCCTGCTTCCCTACAACCTTTATTAGAGTATCTGAGTTCCAGAAGGGCCTGCCACCACGAATGCTTGTTGACGGGGATGAAGCCCCTTTCATCAGTGACTTTACTGACTTCCAGAACATATTGCTGCTCAGTCTACATCTTCTTCACAAAGTGGATGACGCTACAGGTAAAGGCCTTATAAACAATACCTTAAAGAAAATCAATAGTGTATTGAATAGATAAAGGAAGAAATAATAATTATCAGAGATATATGTTGTTATAACACATACTTTCAAAGAAAGTAAAGGTTTCTTAGGGGTATCCATTACACACATTTTGGTTCTTGCATTCACGGCTTGTCCTTCCTTATGGGTCTTGTTAGGCTACACCCCACAGTCCTACGATCCTTGCAACTGCCCAGCCGTGTCAGCTACAGCGATATCAGCTATTTATTGGACAGGCAATCTTACAAAATCAGAGGCAAAGGTCCTGGAGAGACACCCAAGGTGGTACGGCCAATATCAGGCAGGACACAGTAACAGCCTTCACTACACAGTGAAGGGGAGGCTATCGGTTATAAGGGGCGTGACATCAGAAGGGCTCCTTGATTGCCAGGGAGACTGTTGGAATGTGCCTCTCCTCAGATCTTTGGGTTAGAAACTGTTGCAAGGGCCACTGTTTCCCATTGATGACCCAAGATACTAGGGCCATTCTGGTCTGAGGATTAGAACAGTCATTAGCGAGAGCCCAGCTGATCATGCAGGTAGTTACTGATTAAACTTTCAGCTTAGGAGGGGGAGGCAATCATACATGTAAAGTAAGGGTAAGGCAGTGCCTGGTGGGGCAAGGGATGTATAGACAGCAAGAGAGCAGCCATCTTACGCGGCCTGACCATGCAGGTCCTTATTTACCCATGAAGCTACCAGACTACCTGGTGTACATTTTTCATCTACAAACCCAGATATATTCTTTTTTGTTCTTATTGTTATAGTATTTTTTAAAATCTTAACATCTCTCTTAAAGTTAGAAAATAAGAAAAAAGAAAATATGCCATGATTAATGAGAAAAATAGCAACCTGACTTATGTGCGTTCCCTCTATCCAGCTTTACTAGTCATGGCAGAAGTATTTTGCTTCAGCCTCTCAGTTGAAGGCTTTCCTAGCAGAGTGAAAACCAGAAGAAATATTTAATGGCAAGTTTGAGTTACTACATCACTCTAATTTTCCAGACCTGCTTTTATGCAGTGACCCAAACTTAAAGCATAATTAAAATATTAGTATTTTTAAAACAAAAACATGAATCAGAAAGATTAAAAAGATACAAAACCACAGTAAACATGAAACTGTATGTTTTTGAAACCTTATTTGCATTAAGCAGAGTAACAAACCCAAACATTTTAGGGGCTTCATGCAAATGAAGTCTTTTCTTGCTCCAGTAATGGTTGCAGGGCAGTGTTCTCAGTCAGTGGCAGCTTTCCTTCATGCAATGAGTAGCAGACTGAAGATCCTTACATCTGTGGTTCTTCAAGCCTCTGGCCTCTACGTTACTCACATCTCACAAGCAGCAAGATGCTAACAGTGTTGGAGAAAACCTGGACATCTCTCGCACTTCATCTCACACTCTATTAGTGTGAAATAATCACATTATCCCATACCTGGACACAAAGGGGGCTAAGAAATTAAATTGTTGCCCAGGATCCACTCTTGTGAGACAAATCTACACCATGAAAGGAGATGCATGAATTTTAGGAGTCACCTAGCCATCTCTGCCAAATTATTACTTAGCATAATTGTATTCTAGGCCTGGATTGTATAAGCTGGCTGTTCCCTCTTAAGATGTAAAGAGCAGGACTTATCTCATGCTGCAGTAGTTAAGAATCCACCTGCCCATGCAGAGGATATGGGTCCAATCCTTGGTCTGGGAAGATCCCATATGCCGCAGAGCAATTAAGCCTGTGCTCCACAACTACTGAGCCCATGTGCCACAAGTCCTGAAGCCCACACACCTAGAGCCCATGCTCTGCAGCAAGAGAAGCCACTGCCTGCTCACCACAACTAGAGAAAACCCACGCCAAGCAATGAAGACCCAATGCAGCAAAGAAATAAATTTATTAAAAAAAATTTTTTTAAAAGGATGTAAAGGGTAAAGAACTGAGTCAAGAGTTGAAGGGCCTTGAAAGTTTGGAAGGCCCATACTACAATATTTTAATTATAAGATTCAATTTTACTGAAATTTAGCTTTGGATTTAACATGTGATTTTGAGTTGCTTTCACAAGAAAAAAATTAGAGATTAAATATTGAAAACTACTGATTAAAAAAAAAGTGAACCTTGATAGCATAATTGTTTAGCTATCACATGATAAGGCCATTTACTATTATGTATCCATTATTCTCATGGCCAACCACTCTCCGCATTCCCACTGACACTCAGAATTCAATTACAGTGCCAAAGGCCTTGCAATTTCCAAGTAAGCAGAGAATAGGGAAAACATATATTAAACGCAAAGCATAAGTGAAATACAAACAATGATATTCCAAAATGAGCATTTTTAATTAATTCAATAGAAATACATATTTACATTCACAAAAATCCTTTCAAAGTATCATTTAACTACTTTGTAGTCTCCAGAAGTATTTTATAACGCTCTTCACAAGGAACCTGAGTTAAATAAATAATATCAAACTTTTCAGGCTTCAAGTTAGCTCTTTAACATTTCGCTGATGATAAGAATTGGCATGGAGTTTTTTAAATTTCTAATTATGTAAAATTCTCAACCATCTCTCCATCTGCAATGGCATCAGCTTTTAATCCTTGACTACACATATTCTAACACTAGAGAACCCATGTTAAAGTTGAGAAATAAAGTTAGGTAATAAATAAGTAGTAAGAAAAGAAAGCTGGCATAGATTTTATGTTTTTTCATGAGTGATATTTAAAATAAACAAGACTGAGTGAAGGTTCAAAACCATCAGAAGCTGGATTCAAGGTAATAAAATCCAAAGTGCTTTAAAAACTTATTAACCTGTATGTTTCAAGGCAGAGGCCAGCTGTCCCCTTCACTGACCCCATCCTAACCAAGAAGGTCATTGCCTCATCCTCCTTTCTTTGCTGAAGTGTGATGCATGAAGAGTTGGGAGAAAATGAGCTTGGGCATCTCAAAAGCTTCAATTCAGATAGCAACATAGGAGGCTCCTGAACTTACCTCCTTCAATGCACACACCTAAACCATGGCTACATACAAAACAATTCCCTCTAGAAGGAACCCAAAAGCTAGTTAAGTGACTCCTACCCATCAGGTGAATGAGAAAAACCCCACATTGAAACAGGAAGGAGGAGCTGTGCCATAAACCCCACCCCTGGCACAGTGACACACAACTCGGAGGGATCTTACAATTCCCAGCTTCTCCCTGAGAAATGAAGGGTTTGGATCTGGTATCCCAACTTTTAAGACTCCCGCCTGAGAGATGGGTGCCCAAAACATCTAGCTTTGAAAGGCAACAGGGATTGCATCATGAGACCCACAAGGCTAAAGTGAACTAAGAGATACTTCTCAAAGGGCTTGTGAAACTCACTGTGGCAAGCCCCTTAGGGCCCAAAGCAGAGGCAGCAAACTGAAAGAGGCCTGTTTGCTTATCTTAATAGCTGTAGACGGAAGGACAGTCTTCTAATTTAACGCACATCAAGAAGCTCCAGAGTATTCTCCAGAGACTGGAGTCCCAGTGGGTACCATCTTCACACTCTTCCTCTGTCTCACTCCAGATTGCTATTGCTGAAATCTCCTGGAAGTGAGCTTGGGCACACATTTGGTGCCCCACTTTTTTACAGCTGCCATGCAGCGCATACCCCCTGAATGCCAGGCTGTGGTCTCCATCAGAGTTTAAGTTCATGGGTTCCACAGGACTGTAACAAACACTAACTATTGCTTGAGGATCCAGCTTACAATCAGCCTACATCTAGGTGCTACCTGAGAGCCCCGCCTTTGGGACACTGACAGGTCTTGGCACATCCTCAGTTACCGGTAACCACTAAGAACAACCACAAAAAATTGCTTAGGCAGTCCCAAAGGATTGAGAAACAAGCAAGAGCTGGATCAGGATTGGACGACATATTTCATCTCCTGTACAAGGCCACTCCTTTAAGACAGGAAAGGCTGGTTGTTTTATACAATACATAGAAATCAATACAGAAAGTCAAGAAAAGTGAAGAAAAAAGGAATATATTCCAAATGAAAGAACAAGTTAACATCTCAGAGGAAAACCTTAATGAAACAGAAGTAAATGATTACCTGATAAAGAGTTCAAAATAATGGTCATGAAAATGCTCACTGAGGTCAGGAGACTAATGCATGAACAAAGTAAAAAAATTCAACACAGAGAAAACACCAGACAGAAATCACAGAGCTGAAGAATACAATAACTGAACTGAAATATTCAATAGAGAGTTTCAATAAGAGACTGTTGAAGTGGAATAAAGGATCAGTGAACTCAAAGACAGGGCATTGAAAGTCATCCAATTAAAGAAGCATGGAAATTGCCTGCTGGTCCAGTGGTTAAGACTCTACCCTTTCACTGCACTGCAGGGGGCACAGGTTTGATTCCTGGTCGTGATGGGGAAGATTTGAAATCTATAGTTTGAGGCCTGCTGTGTGAACCCTGCCTGTTAAGAATTACATAGAAATGATTGAATAAGTGTAAAATGTACTGTTCCTGCCTCTGCTCGCCTTCGTCTATACTCCCGCGTCCTGTAACCCTTAGCAACTCCCGTGCGTCCTTAGCAACCCCTGCGTTCTGTAACCACCTGTAATTTATAGAAACTGTGTAACCAATCAGTTAGTACCAATTGTAGCTGTATGTCTTAATCTATAAAAGGAGAAAACTGGTCCGAAATGGGGCCCAGAATTTTTGGAGTGTTAGCTCTTCTGGTGCTGCTGGCTCAATAAACCTGAGTTCTCCAGCTCTCTGAGTGTGGTGCTTGGTTTCTCGTGGGATCAAGCTCTGCAACAGTCGGGGAACTAAGATCTCAGTGCAGCCAAAAAAATTAAGCAGAGTAAAGATAGCTTAAGGACTTATGCGACAACATCAAGTGGTCCGATTTTTGCATTATAAGGATCCCAGAAAGAGAAGAGAGATAGAAAGGGGCAGAAAATTTATTCAAGGAAATAATGGCTGAAAATTTTTTTAATGTGGTGAAGAAAACAGACATCCAGATTTAGGAAGCCTAGAGAGTTCCAAATAAAATGAACCTAAGGAGACCCACACAAAGACACACTATAATTAAATTATCAAAAGTTAAAATCAAGGAGAGAATCTTAAAAGCAACAGAAGAAAAAAAACTTATGTACAAGGGAATCCGCATAAGACTGTCAGCAGATTTTTTTTTAGGAGCTGTGCAGGCCAGAGGGAGTGGCACAATATATTTAAAGTGCTGAAAGATAGAGACCTGCCAAACAAGAATACCTGGCAAAGATGTTTGTCAGAATTGAAAGCAGCTTTTTGCAGACTGGAGTTCAACACCATAAAGAAGCCTTACAAGAAAGGTTAAAGGGACTTTCTTAAAGCTGAAAGAAAATGGTGCTAATTAGTAAGAGGAAAACATATAAAAATATGTCTCATTGATAAAGGTAAAATACAGTTAAATTCAGAATAATGTTGTAATGGTGGTGTGTTTATCACTTATAAATCTAGTATGAAGGTTAAAATACTAAATAGAAAAAAAAGCTATAACTACAATTATTTGTTAATGGGTAGACACGATAAGAGATGTCAATTATGACACTGAAAACATAAAACTTGGGGGGTGGGGCTTGAGAGTAAAAATGTAGAACTTTAGAATGTCTTCAAACTTAAGTTGTAGACTGAAAGTAGACTGTTGTAAATATAACATATTTTATGTAAGTCTCACAAAGCAAAAATCTATGGTAGATACAAAAAAAGGTAAAGAGAGGAATCTAAGCATACCACTACAGAAAATCATCAAATCACAAAGCAAGAGAGCAAGGGAGGAAGAAAGGCACAAAGCAATTATAAAACAACCAGAAAACAGTGAACAAAATGGCAATAAGTCCATACCTATCCATAGTTACTTTAACTGTCAATGGACTAAATTCTTCAATCAACAGACATAGAGTGGCTGAATGGATAAAAAATAAGATCCAACTGTATGCTACCTATAAGAGACTCACCTCAGCTTTAAGGAAACTCAGACTGAAAGTGAAGGGTTGGAAAAAGATATCCCATGCAAATGGAAACCAAAAGAAAGCTCAGGTAGCTATACTTACACCAGAAAAAATAGACTTTAAGACAAATATTGTAATAAGAGACAAAGAGGATTATTATATAATAATAAATGTTCAATCCCACAGGAGGATAAAACATCTGTAAATATTTATGCACCCAACATAGGAGTACCTAAATATATAAAGCACATATTAACAGATCTGAAGGGAGAAATAAATAGCAAAACAATAATACTAGGGGACTCCAATACACTTTTATCAATAGGTAGATCATCCAGGGAGAAAATGAATAAGGAAACATCTAGGATTGAAGAGCATTTTGGACATTATTAGAGTTTGCAAACCGCTGACCCAATAATGGATCAAGGCGTTTTTGTTTGGTCTACAAATATAAATATTTAAAACAATATCAAAGTATTTGTGAGAATATAATAATGATAAATTTTATGAATTTCTGTGATTCTCCTAAAAAACATTATAATATAGGGTATGGTGGGCCCACATTTCTGCATGTTATCAAATTCCTGAAGTTGAGTAGCAACTGCCTCTTCTTGAAATAGGTTTGATAGCTACCATCACTACTAATTTTCTTTTTTATTTTCTCTTTATTATTCTCCCTCTTCATCTCCACTGTAGATTTATCTTAAGGTGAAATTCCAGGATCCCTGAATTCCCTTCATGGGTTTTCACATGGCCAGGTCTGCAAACACCTGGCCCCAGTGAACAGCGTCCCATGGCTGCAGCAATCCTTGGGTGCACAGCTGCACCTTCTCCCCCATCCCCAACTCCCACGTGCAACTTTGCAACTCCCACTACTAAGTTTCTATATTTATCTTATCTCAAACATTTATGTTACCTTCCTGGTCTCTGTGGATGTTAGATTTTGCAGCCTCCAATACAAGTAATGACAAGTGCTACATATATATGAGTGAAATCCCTCAAGGAATGAGTACTGGTAATTGTTTGGGATCAGTAGATTACTTTTTTGGCCCCCATCCCAAATCAAAACCAGTTGAGACAAGCAAAGGAATGAGTGAATGAAACCTCAGCTTTAATACTGGAAAACAATTGAAAAATATGATGTAGACATGCAGTGACAGTGTTCTCCTTACTACATACCCCTACTCTAAACCAGGGAAAGGGCACCCCAGGGAAAGTTTGCAGAATAGGTCAGTATCCTAGTATCACTTCCTCACTAGTCTAGATAGAAAAAAGAGAAAAAGAACTATGCTTGTGTCTTAGGACTTTAGTAGATTAGCTCTAGCCAATGAAACGCATGAACTGAATGCTCTCACCCATCAACCAGGTAACATGCCATATCTCCATGGGAAGAAGTAAAGGATGTTCATGAAAATAGCTCTTCATGGAAATTAAGCATTATCTTTCCATCTCCAAAGAGCCTAGGGAGAAAAAGAAGTGTACCTGGGACCAAGTATTCTGGATACTTCCAAACTGTTACCTGTTGTACATTAACAGATCCAACCTAAAATATTTCTTCTTTTCAAAACTTGTTTTTAAAACTCTAACTTATTTTCTCTTTATTTAAAATGCACTTTAATTGCTGTACCTTTTACTGATTTATTTTTAAGTATATTTAATATAGTCACACTTAAAAACTTTAAGTGACACTTCAAATGAAAATAAAAGTCTTCTTCACCATCTTTCTTCACTTATATCTCTTGGTCTTCCACCCAATTTTAAAACATCAGTCCTTGGTGCAAATTTATAGAATTTTAAAAGGCATTAAAACAGTGAAAATAAGTGAATAAATAAAACATACGTTGTTTGTGCAAATGAAATAATACTCACTGCTCTGCACTATACTTTTTACTAGAAAATCTTCAAGGAGCTTTTTCTGTATCAGGACACATTGATCCAACCCATTCTGTTTAAATGATATGTAGAGTTTCATTTAATGAATACACCATACCTCTGGACATTATTTTCTGTTATAAGCTAGTAGCAATGATATAACAATGGCATTTTATGTATACATTTCTTGCCATAATTTATGTTACCAATAAATATGTAGAAAGGAAATGTATTCAAGTTGATGGGTCATATATTGCCAAATGGTATTCAAAAAATTTTTCAGGAGTTTACATTTTTGTTATGAATCTATAAATTGATGGTTTTTTTTCTCCAACCTACTATCACATAGCAATTTCTATAATTTATGTGCAATGCAGAAAGTGCTACTTCACTCATATGAATTTACAATTCTGCAAATGTGTTTGTGTGCTTTTCCCAGTTTTCTGGTTAATTATTTGTACTTCTTACTTTTGTATGACGATCTGGTCAATTGACTTTAAATTTAAAAAATTTTTGTGTATAATTATCATGTGACGTACATATATATTGGTATCCAAAATACATACAATTTTATTTAAAATCAACATTTTAGCAAATGGGTATACATTTAAGTTTACATGTAATTATTATATATCTTTTACAGATTCATTATCTTTGACTATATGGAAAATTTTAATGAAGACAAATGCTGCAAAGAAACTAGCTCTAGAGATTTTTGAAATAATCCTTGCAATTTTTAATCCAACGTTTCTGGAAATGATTAATGAATTAAAATGAACAATTCTAACTTGAGCAACAGTAATTTCAAAATTTAACACTATCACAATCATATAGTTTTCTTGTTTCTGGTGTTTTTAACTTTTACTCATTTGTTAGGATTTTGTCCATGCATTCCTAACTTTAAATTCAACTTAAAGCTATGATTATTTTACTCAATTAATAATTCTTGATTTTTGAATTCATTAACACTTAAAATGTTCAGGATCTAAAGAAGATTGTATTAACCTGTCACAGATCACTAAGAAATTAATAAACAGACAACAAACTTGTATGGCTCCTCTGTTGATATCCTATGTTCCTATTTCATGAAATTCGGAGCAATATGATTTGCTGATTTATAACCAAAGTCCAGAACATTTTAAAATGAAATACTGACAGTCAAAGTTTTGAAACTCATAAAATTGACCTGGCAAATAGAATATATAATTAATTTGTTAGGATTTTTGTGCATGTGTTTTCACTGACAACAAGTGTATAGCAATTAGGTAAGTTTCCCGTCCTTTGGTCCACACTTGATAATGAATGCTTAAGGATCAGATTTCTCAAGTTTGCTCTCTTAGGAGAGAGAATACACTGGCTAGGAAGTGGTGACTTTTAGAGCTGACATGAAACTTTCACATAAAAGTTTTCCCAGTGATAGGGACAGAGTAAAGGAACAAATTAGGTCAGTTTCGAGGGGCTCTGAGGAGCTCCAGTTCTTTGTCTCAGCACAGAAAGAACTCAATGAAAGGCAAAGTAATAAATAATAAGTGACTTATTAAAATATGACTCTTGTGAGGCTTACAAGCTGGCAGGTGAGAGAGTGCTGCACCCCGAGAACTTGGTGGGCTACACTTTTATAATCAAAGGAAAAGTGGGGAGAGGGAAAAGACCACCTTCTTCATCATTCTTGAGTAGACATCATCAGTTCCTCCTCCCCATTGGGCTGGGGAGTTTTCTTGTCCCTACGTGGTCAAGCCAAGACTGTCGTGGTGCAATGGAAATGAACAAAAAGGCAGCAACATATGCTAAAAGTGGTAAATCATCTCAGGTTTTATTATAATGTCACCTTTTCCTTATATTTTTGTTTTTAGTGCGCACAGAGGAGTACGTCCTAGGAATCATTAAATTACTGAGCTCACTGGGCAGGATGTGTGGGTCTCATGCCACCATTGTTTTATTGTTTGGGGGCATGTCTCATGCTTCTGCTGCATGGTTTTGGTGCTGTGCAAGCCTGCTTGGCTTTGTGGTTAAACAAACTTGCTGTCTTGAGTGATCATTAACTTACAGGGATCTCCCATACTTTTTTCTTTACTTACAATCCCCTAGTGGTATTAACTATTTAATTGCCTACTTTGTTCCTTTACTCTGTCCCTATCACCAGAACTTGTCCATAGACTAAATCTACCCACTAACTGTTGGAAAAGGAAATTAGATAAATTGGTTTGAATAATATGGGCATCAGAGTAGAAAAGATATAGTTTGAATCTCAGCTCTATTGTTTTCCACGGTAAACTCGGCAGTTTCTCCAACCCCCTCCATGCCTCAGTTTGGTTATTGTTAAAATGAGGTTATAAATCCTACTTGCAGAATTATTTTGAGGAGTCAATAAAAACATAGATATAAAGTGACTAGGACTCTTCCAAATGAGTGGTAGCCATCCACACAAATTAGCAAATGTTACAATAATTGTGCTCAAAGATGGATGACGTGCTGTGTTGTTGGGGCAGTAAAAACATCTTTGATGAGCCAAGACCATGATTAGGTTTTTTTAAAATTGATTGATTGATTGATTGATTGATTGGCTGTGTTGGGTCTTTGTGGCTGTGCATGGGCTTTCTCTAGTTGCAGCGAGCGGGAGCTGCTCTTCATTGTGGTGTGTGAGCTTCTCATTGCAATGGCTTCTCTTGTTTTGGAGCCTGGGATCTAGGCACGCAGGTTTCAGTAGTTGCGGCACGCAGGCTCAGTAGTTGTGCTGCAAGGGCTTAGTTGCTCTGCAGCATGTGGGATCTTCCCAGCCGAGGGACTGAACCTGTGTCCCCTGCATTGGCAGGAGGATTCTTAACCACTGCACCACCAGGGAAGTCCCCATGATTAAGTTTCTATTGAATCCAAAAGCATACAGAGAATTTCCTCCTTGCTGTAGACAACATAGACAGTGCAGTAAACACTCTCTCAAAATCTTCTACCCCAAATGATGTGAAATAACTGCCCATTTATGAAACGTCTACACAAAACCAAATGCTCTATATTACTTAAAGACAGACAATGTTAAAAAGACAAAATAGCTCCCAATAAAAAGAGAAAAATCAACAAATCCTAGTGTCCCAGAACACAGGCTTTGACTCCATCCCAGCAAGCAAAAAGGGAGACCAAGAAAAACTGTTGGGTAGCTAAAGAGGGTAGATAACAAAGAACAGTAAAAAAGGGAATATACTATATTTAATATGTTATACAGTACCATCTAGTGATTTTTGACTGAAAAAAAATGCATAACCTAAAAGTTGAGAGGTATGTTTTATTAGGCAGACATTCTTAGGACTTCAAGCCTGGGAGACAGCATCTCAGATAATGCTGAGAAAACTGTTTCAAGGAGGTGAGGGGAGCCAGGTAATACAGAAGTTCTTGCAACAAAGGGCAGGTTGTTGGAACGACAAAAGATTACTGTTAATTAATGAAAACCAGATATCTCAAGTTAAGGAATTTAGCACTTATCTATGTATGGGAAGATGCAAGATTCTGAGCTCACTGAAATCATTCCTTTGATATGCACCTCAGCTATTTGGGACCAGCATCCTGTGTTTTCTCATCCTGAGTTTCCTCAAGCTGCACTGTTGGGAGTGGCTGCAATCTGATAACTGCTAGATGGCGGGCATTCCTTCTTTGCATCCTGAGATCCCTGAGGGCTCATCATCTGGTGCTTGCAATCTCTGATGGCTGGGACATCCTTTGTTTACTGATATGGCAGGCAGCATTCTTAGTCCAGATGATGATCTAGAAAATTTCGTCATTATTCATAGTTCACTCTGTTGATAACCAAGGAAGTTTTACATATTTTATGGGACCAGTAAGAAAAAAAGCACACATTTAAAGATAATTTTAGTTAATATTCAAGAAATCAGCTTTATAGTGCTGATGTTGACAATAACTTTGAAATTTAAAAAAATGGAATAAATATCCTGGATAAAATAGTCATTTGTTCTCAACTGCAGTATAAAATGAACCAGGTTTCAAGGTTTGCAACAGACAGTCTGGTAAGACAGACAGTCTTCTTTCTGGGAAACAAATAGCTGCTACTATGAATGAAGTAAAAAGTAGGCCTATGTGTCTATGGAGAGGGTCTGTGAATTTGGACATCCCCTAAATAATGAACATATCAACCACTAAGATTCTGTCTTTAAGACACCATTTTCCAATAAATGGAGAAGGATGTCTTTGAGAAATGGCTGATTCTAGGGTTGAGGTAGGTAAAGGAAAAGATGAGCCTGAAATACTTTGTAATTCCAGAAAGCAATGAAGTGTTTAGAAATAAATGGACATGCAGATGGCTAACAAACACATGAAAAGATGCTCAACATCACTAATCATTAGAGAGATGCAAGTCAAAGCCACAATGAGGTATCACCTCACACTGGTCAGATTGGCCATCATCAAAAAATGTAGAAACAATAAATGCTGGAGAGGGTGCAGAGAAAAGGGAACCCTCCTGCACTGTTGGTGGGAATGTAAGTTGGTACAGCCACTATGGAAAACAGTTTGGAGGTTCCTTAAAAAACTAAAAATGGAACTACCATATGACCCAGCAATCCCACTACTGGGCATATACCCGGAGAAAACCATAATCCAAAAAGAAACATGTACTACAATGTTCATTGCAGCACTATTTACAATAGCCAGGACATGGAAGCAACCTAAATGCCCATTAACAGATGAATGGATAAAGAAGATGTGGCACATGTATACAATGGAATATTACCCAACCATAAAAAGGAATGAAATTGAGTTATTTTTAGGGAGGTGGGTGGACCTTAGAGTCTGTCATACAGAGTGAAGTAATCCAGAAAGAGAAAAACAAATACCGTATGTTAACTCATATATATGGAATCTAAAAAAAATGGTACTGATGAACCCAGTGACAGGGCAAGAATAAAGATACAGATGTAGAGAACTGGGGGGTGGTGAAGGGGAAGCTGGGACAAAGTGAGAGAGTAGCACTGACGTATATACACTACCAAATGTAAAAGAGATAACTAGTGGGAAGTTGCTCCATAACGTAGGGAGATCAACTCAATGATGGGTGATGAGTTAGAGGGCTGGGATAGGGAGGGTGCGGGGGGAGTCGCGGGAGGGAGGGGATATGGGGATATATGTATAAATACAGCTGATTCACTTTGGTGCACAGCAAAAACTGGCTCAACAGTGTAAAGCAATTATATTCCAGTAAAGAGCTTAAAAAAATAAAAATAAAAATAAGTGGATATATATGTTAAAAAGGACTTCCACTGGCCAATACTAGGATTATGGACTATTAAATAATAAAATATATTCACCTCTCTATCTATCTACCTACTTACCTGTCATTGCCTATTATTTAATCTACTTCTATTAAAAATCCTGAATTCACACCAATACCTCCAATTCTAAACCAACAGCACAGGGATTATTTTAGTTTTCACACTTTTCATGTTTGCAGCTCTCTTCTCTAACAGTGAAAAACTGTTCACCTTCCATTGCTTTTAAATATGCATTTATTTAATTTTTCTGTACATAAGTCAATATTTCATCTATGCCAGAACCTCTCCTCTGCATGGATGCCCTCCTTGCCCTATTTGGGCTCCAGGGTCCCATTCTATATAGCCTCTGTCAGTGAATCTCTCTGCATATTGTTTGGGCTCTGTTTCCCTAGGCTGGGTCTTTCTTCTCAGGGAATGCATGCCTAGCCGTGTGTTTGTTTTGGTTTTTTTTTGGCTTTTAATATCTATTTATTTATTTATTTAGCTGTGCCAGATCTTTAGTTGCAGCCTGCAAGATCTAGTTCCTCGAGCAGAGATCAAAGCTGGGTTTCCTGTGTTGGGATCGTGGAGTCTTAACCACTAGACCACCAGGGAATTCCCTCTAGTCGGGTTAAACTCTGTTTTCCTACACCTGGGCCTCCTTTTTGTGGGTGCACATTTTTCACCTTTCTTAGGCTCTGGATCTCCATGCTGGGTCACCATCACTCCCCTTTTCATATCCCCAACTCCTATCTTGCCCTATTTACCTATTAGATTTTGTGTGAATTATTCAGGAAAATTATGGAAGGGAAGTGAAAGAAAGAGAAAAAACTCGGAGTCACTTATAATATCTTTCTTCCTTTCATACCTCATACTCAATCCATTAACAAATCATGTTGGCACTATACTCAAAGTATATCCAGAATACAATCACTTATTACCATTTCTATTATGGTCCAAGATAACACTATATTTCCCTGGAGGATCACAATAGCCTCCTTACTGCTTTCCCATTACCTCCACAGTCCAGTCTCAACTGAGAAGCTAGTTTGGTCACTCCTCTGCTCAGAAGCCTTTTCTATGTTCTCCATTTCCTTCCAAGTTAAAAAAAAAAAAAAAGTCCTTATGATGAACTCCAAGAACCTACATAATCTGCCCTTACATACCCAAGTCCTAACTCTTGGCCTCCCAACCCATTACCACTCCGATTATATCTCCTACTTCTTTTCACCTTGTTTAATGGTTTTTCTGCTCTTCCAATAGCACACTAGGCCTGCTCCCAACTTTCAGCCTTTGTGCTTGCTCTTCCTCTTTGCCCGGAGTATTCTTACCCCAGATATCCTCAAGGCTCCTTCCCTCTCTTCCTTCATATCTTTGCTAAAATATCTCTTTCTTAGCAAGACCTCACTGGTGCACCTTTTAAAATTTAAGATGCTCAATGTCCACTGAAAAAAAATGCATAACCTAAAAGTTGAGAGTTATGTTTTCTTTGGTGGACAAAACTGAGAACTTAAGGCCTGGATGCAGCCTCTCAGATAGCTCTAAAGGACTGCTCCAAAGAAATAATGGAGGAACCAGGATATGTAGGAGTTTTTTGCGACAAAGACCAGGTAGTCAATACTTCAAAAGATTACGTTAATTAAAGAAAACCAGATATCTCAAGTTAATGAATTTAGCACTCTTCTATGTATGGGAAGATGCAGGAGTATAGGCTCATTGAAATCATTCCTTTGATATGCACCTCAGCTGTTTGGAGCCAGAGTCCTATTCCTTCCCATCTGGAGTCACGAGTGTGCACTGCTGGGGGTGGCTGCAGTGGCTGAGGGCTTGGCAGTGGGCAGTCTATTTTTCTCCATCCTGAGTTCTCTCAGGACTCATGGTGGTGGGGGTGGGGGTGGGGGTGGAGATGTTGCTGTAATGGCTACAGCATCCTTTGTTTACTGATATGACAGACAACATTTTTCATCATCAATATCTTCTAGCACTCATCACTTTTCCCTAATTTTTTTTTCCCTTAACACTACTATTTACTAAGACTATCAGGTTTGCTTATTATCCAACTAATAACCTCCTTGAAGTGACAGAACTCTGTCTACTGTTTCTGTTACTTTATAATGAGGACCTGGGACAGTGTCTCTCATATAGTAGGTAAAAATAATTTTTTTTGAATGAATAACCTTTTTGTGGTTATTAAATGAGATAAAATTTCTGATGCATAAAATGTGCTAAAAATACAAACTATCTTCCATTTCATCTCCCCTCTCTGTTAAACCATAAATCACTCCAAATAAGGAATCATATATTATTTCTTTTCCCCAAAACTCAGCATGATTAGAACCACACTATAGCCTTCAATAAGCATTTATTTTAATCAGTCAACCAATAGCTTCTTTTTTTTAAATTAAATTTATTTATTTATTTTATTGGCTGTATTGGCTCTTTTTTGCTGTGCGCGGGCTTTCTTTTTAGTTGTGGTGAGCGGGGGCTACTCTTTGTTGTGGTGCATGGCCTCCTCATTGCCATGGCTTCTCTTGTTGTGGAGCATGGGCTCTAGGCACGTGGGCTTCAGTAGTTGCAGCACATGGGCTCAGTAGTTGTGGCTCACGGGCTTTAAAGCGGAGGCTCAGTAGTTGCGGTACACGGACTTAGTTGCTCCGCGGCATGTGGGATCTTCCTGGAGCAGGGATCGAACCTGTGTCCCCTGCATTGGCAGGTGGATTCTCAACCACTGCGCCACCTAGGAAGCCCAACCAATAGCTTCTTGAATCGGTGACATTGAAACATTAAGTATCCTAAATTCTGAAACATTTAGTAAGATTGCATGGTTCTGTTTCCTTACGTGGTCCTTATCTCCCTGAGGTAAAACACAAACCAGCTCAAATCTTGGCTAGATTTGCTGACTCCCTCCAAACTAAAAGCCTATCAGAATAAGAGGCCTTCCTACTTCCAGGCATAAATAGTTTTTACTCCAGTTTTTTCTCTTGTTCTACACTGTTGTTTGACTTTCAACCAAGAAGTATGGGTCACACAAAAAAATAAGAAATAACCCACTGTCAAGAGACAAAAAAAATTAGTAGACCCAGAAACATATATTATTCAGATGAAACTATCTGGCAGAGAATTTAAATTAACTATGTTTAAGTTATTAAAAGTTTTAGTGGAAGAAGTAGACAACGCCATAAATAAATGGGTAATTTCAACAGAGACATTGAAAAACTATGGAAAATAATCAAAGGGAAATATAAATTTTTTAAAAAACCACACACATGGTGATAGAGGTTGAAAAATCTTCATCAGCAGACTCCATATAGTAAGGAAAAATTAATGAACTCAAAGACAGGTTAATAGAAATTACTTAAAGTGAAACAAAAGAGAAAAAAGAGTGAAAAATCTGAACAGAGAATAAAGAATCTGTACAATAATATCAAACAATCTAATGTTGGTATAACTGAAATCTCCGAAGGAGAAAGGAGAAAGAATGGAGCAGTAATATTTGAAAAGATATTACTGGAGAATTTTACAAAAATAATAAAAGATATCAATACCCAAAGCTAAGAATCTTAGAGAACACCAAGGAGGATAAGTATCTCCCCAACACACACCTAGACACATCATATTTAAATTGATGGAATCCAAAGATAAAGAGAACATATTAAAGGACACCAGAGAGACAAATTATATGCAGAAGAAGAAATATAAAGATTCCAACATACATCTCTTCAGAAATTATACAGATAATTATAGAGTGAAATCTGTGTGCTAAAAAATACAAATGAGTGGGAAATAAAGACTTTTCCAGTAAAACAAAATAAAAATAAATGCCACCACCACCACTACTGTGACCAATACCACTACCAACAGCAAAACAGAGAATTCATTACCTACAGAACTGCATTACAAAAGATATTGAAGGATTTCTTCAGACACAAGAAATTTGATATCAGACAGAAGCTAAAAATAAATGAAGCAATGGAATATTACTCAGCTGTAAAAAAGAATGAAATTGGGACATTTGTAGAGACATGGATGGACCTGGAGGCTGTCATACAGAGTGAAGTGAGTGAGAAAGAGAAAAACAAATGTCAGTTATTAACACATATATGAGGAATATAGAAAAATGGTACAAATCAACCGGTTTGCAGGGCAGAAATAGAGACAGATGTAGAGAACAAACATATCACATATGTAAATGTGATAACAAAGAAACATGCCTCTTTGTAGTTGATAGATTTAATCCAAATATTTAAAATTAGGTTAAATACAAATGGCCTAATCGTAAAAGTTAAGGACTCTCACCTGCAATAAAAATGCACAACATGAGAGCTGTGAGTTTGGTTTTATTTGGGGACTTTCTGAGGACTCTAGCCCAGGAGACAGCCTCTCAAATAACTGTGAGGAACTTCTTCGAAGAGATAGGCGGGGAGGCCAGTATAAATATGATTTTGGTGAAGGGGTACTTACAGTCAAGCACACATTTTGGTAGAAAGTTACTGCTCATCATGAGAAACAAATATCTCAGTTACTGATTTAAGTGCTTTTCTAAGTATGGGAAGATATGAGAATCTGGGTTCATAAAATTTTCTGCTGAAAATATCCAACTATCTGAAGGTCTGTTCTTCCAGTATTCCCAGAGCACAGAGTGCCTCATTCTTGATCTGCAACCTAAACTCTTTCTATGGTGTATTGTAGGTCAGTGACTGCAGTAGCTAGTGACTCAATTCTTGTAGAACCAGGTGGCAAGCAACATTCCTCAGCTGGCAGAACTAAAATTGTTTTTCTCTCGATAAAAAAAAATCAAGACCCAATTATATGGTATAAACATAAGACAGAGATAAAGACCAACACAGTATAAAAAATAAGATAATTAGGAGAGTCATACGGTAAGAATTCCAGTTGCTAAAATTTTCTACTTAAAAGTTTTATTTTCCTGAAGCTATGGTGTAAATATCAGAACCCTAAAAACATGGACATGGACAACATTTTTGGAGTTATCTGTTATAAATGTTTTAGGATATATATATATATATATATCCCATAAACTTAGCCATTATTGTAAAGTTTAAAAAATAATTTATCTGAACCAACAATTCAGAATTTTTCATCATTTGATCTGAACCTCAGGTGTAGGTGGGCATCTGTGTATAATTTGTACATTACAGATTCAGCCCACTCATTCTCTGCATAAAATGGACCAATTGCCAATTTATTTTTACTCTGTTTCTGTATTAGTCCTAGTTCACAGTTCACTGTAGCCTGTGTGCAAAACTAACCGGAAAACCAATACAGAGGGTAAATTCCACCAAAAAAATTCATCACTAGGCAATTTGTGTTTTGACAAGGAGAGGTCAGTTAGTTATGGTCTGTGAGCGTGTAACTTGTAAACTGATGTAGGCTCTAGAGTTTGGGGCAGAAATGATGAGTCATTTGCAAATGGAGTAAAGGAAGCCAGTTTGTATACAGCAAGGGAAGAAAAAAATACAATGCACAGTGATAAATGGAAGTGAGTTCTCCTAAAGCTCAAGAAATATGAAAAGTACTTTGTTTGGTACCTGATGATTATTTTAGCTCTTAGTTCTGATATCCAATGAGAATCATTTGCTCTTTCATCCCACTGTTTCAATGCAGTAGCATTCTTGTACCCTACAGAAATCTTCTAGCTTTTTTTCTTTAATTTACTTTAGCTATTTCACTCCATGAAACTACATTACTCTAATTTTAAATTTGTAATATAATTACTAATCAAGATATTACCAACCACCATTTCTGATATGAAATAGAACAGTTCCTATTGTATTAAAGCCATCAGCAGAAAAAACATAGTATATTACTTTGTAATGATATGCTCAGAAACTTATGTGTTTATTGCACTGCAACTGCACCATTTTCTCATAGCTATCCTTGAATACATACAATACAAAGATAATCTTAAAAATGCTGTAGTAGCAGAAATAATGCTTCTGAAATGATATCCATGTCTGAACCCCAAGAATACATGAATATGTTGACTTAGATGGAGAGATTTGCAGATGTGGTTAAATTAGGATCTTGAGATGAGAGACTATCCTATATTATTTGGGTGGATTCATTATAATCATGATGTTCCTTATAAGTGAAAAAAGAAAGGCAGGAAGGTCAGAATCAGAGAGAGGTTTCAAGATGCATGCTACCAGCTTTGAGGATGCAAGAAGAGGCCATGAACAAAGGAATGAGAACACTGCCTAGAAACTTCAAAAGACAAGAGAGTTGGTTCTCCCCTGAACCCTCTAGAAGGAATTCAGTCCTGTTAACACCTTGAGTTTTGTCCAGAGAAACCTATTTCAGACTTGTGATCTCCAGCACTGTAATGTAATAAATTTGTGTTGTTTTAAAGCCTCCAAGTTTGTGGTAATTTGTTACTGCAGCAAAATGAAATTAATACAAATGGTTTAAAATATTAGCAAACGAAGATTTCTATAAATGGTACAGTTGCTGTAGTTCACTATGGGTATATTTCATGATTTTAGATTCCTGGAGTTTACGCTATACCAGTAATTGATTTTTGATATAATTGTCTTGTTCATCAAATGTATAGTTTGTGCCACAATTACTGTGTTGCATGTATTATACTGAATACTATCATCTTGTCATTGAGCTAGTTAACTTTTATAACAAAAATCTTGTACACTCTTCAATAATCTTTATTTCTATAATTTTAACTTTTTCAATAAGAATATTGAGGTATAGGGATATTTGATAAGTTGTTCTAGGTTTAACTAGCTGATACCAGTTGGAAAATGGCAAGAGCTTAGATACAAAGTCTAGTCTTTCTGACGTTAATGCTCATGTTATTTCGCTAAGCTCAATTTATTTATTTTATTTTTCCAAATAGTTTGCCAGTGTGTATACTGTGCCTGTTGATGGGGCCCTGTGTAATCCTATGTAAGGAAGATTCATAAAAGCTTTGGAAGGAAAGTCACCAAGAGGACCAGCAGGAGGTGGACCACCTTCTTGTGTGTATTATCTCTTCTTAAAGGAGAGAAATGTTGCCCTCTGTGACCCTGAAGTATTCCATAAAAATGAAGTAGTCCATAAAATATGGACTAAAAAAAGAGATGTTCTCAACATAATTTTTAAATTTTTGAAAGCACTAACAACCTCCCCAAACACCTATAAATCAGATAATACATTGTAAACAAATAGTTCATTTTTAAGCATTTTAGAAATTCAAATTCACTATTCAGATTTTTATTTAAAATCTTCTGCCTCTTGACTACTGACCATGAAAATATCTTCCTCCAGATTTCATGATATTAATTTAAGTAGAATAATATCCAAAAGTCCAATCAGAGTTTCATTACCTTTATTAAATTATCAGCATTTGCCAGTTATTCAACTGAACCTATACTAGACAGTTAACATTTTAGTTGTTATTGGAGAACACTGTTCCTTGAAAATTTATCATTGTAGATTTTTATTGTATTATAAACTTCCAGAAGCATTTAGTTAAAACAATGAAGAATGAATTCCAAAATCTCTAGAAACAGTTTTCTTGCAACTTTTAACTTCATTAAATTTTTCCATACAGTGAAAGACAGTTTTCCTAGAAAATTAGACATTTAAAAGCTGTAGGTAATATGTTAACTGTGATCCCCAAAACTGAAATTATTTAAAACAAAATTCAACTTAACAAAATTCATTTCAATTTCAATGAATATGAAATTAGCATGTTTTCATATACATTTTGTAATCAAACATGTTTTGCTCTTTAAAATTATGTTATTCAAATTTATAAGATAAATAACTAAAGAGAGTAATGGATACACCAATGATTAAAAGAATAAGACCCATTAAAAAATGAAATGATAGTTTTTGCATATTAGACTATTGCAAATTCTAAAGTTTGCTAATACTCATTTTGGTGTCTATACAGAAATATGAACCTTAATGAACAATTTGTGTGATTTTCTTTTTGTTTTTGTCTTTATTTTGATAAGAACACAATCTATATCCACTCTTTCACTGCCATTTGGCAATACCTGCTCCATAAATTCATTCCCAGTAATTTAATCTGTTACTATTCCAACAAATTAAATTAATGAAAGTAGACACTGAATGTCACTTTGCATTGCCTAAAATTGGAAAGAATATAAATCCATTCAGTGGAAAGTTATGTATTATTTAAAGAGAATAATGTCTGTTAATATTTGTTGACTTGCTAATATCTAAAATATACATGATTGGTAAAAAATGTCTAGCATAGTACAGTGCCATACATATAATCTCTTTTTTTGCAAATAACAATTTTTATCAAATAATTTATTCATTTATTTTTATTCACTAGTTCATATAATTTTTTTGGTGGAAGTGAGCCCAAAAGTTATATATATATAAGGCAAGAAATTAAGGTATGGAGGTTAATTGATGATGATGAGAAGGTAAGTTTTACTTGCATTTAATAACTTTCTGGAGTGTTTGAATTTTAAATAATAGACATATATTGAATATATTTTAAAAATAAGTAAAATTATAGTCATAAAATGAAACATTATTGGAAATAGAAAAAAAGTATTTAGTAACAGTGTGAATTTTGAGTAGACCAAATGTGTCAGAATGGATTGATCAGCTAATGAGCAAGAAAGAAGATGCAGAAGCCTTGAGCCTGGCCTACTGCCCTTTTTTTCTTCTATTACTTCTCTGTTGGGAAAATCATATTTACTTCCCAGTGCTTTATCTTATGAGCAGTTATTTCCATTAACATCCCTGGACTCTTGCCCCATCCCTAATTCCTCTCCAGGAGGTCCTTGAATGGTAGCTGACAATTGGTTGGAACTGACAATTGATTGGAACAAGAGTCAGGAATCACTCTTTTCACCATATTTTTCCACACTAAGTGAGGTAGGGCAGCCACACAAGTAAGTGGTTTATTCTGCAGACTAAACTTCCCCTTGCATGACTTTTCCAGGTCTGGTTAAGGTAAATAAATATATATTTTTTAAATGCCAAGATAATGGAGACTTGAAGTTGCAAAAATATCAAGGCATAAAGGCTAAAATAAAGAAAATCTATGGCAGTTTCTGGTGTAAAGAAAAATCTTAAATTTTTTGATATAAAAAATGTAGTTGAATGGAAAACAATTTGGAGGTTCCTTAAAAAACTACAAATAGAACTACCATATGATCCAGTCATCCCACTCCTGGGCATATACCCAAAGAAAACCATAATCCCAAAAGAAACTTGTACCATAATGTTTATTGCAGCACTATTTACAACAGCCAGGACATGGAAGCAACCTAAATGCCCATCAACAAATGAATGGATACAGAAGATGTGGCATATATATACAATGGAATATTACTCAGCTATAAAAAGGGATGAGATGGAGCTATATGTAATGAGGTGGATAGAACTACAATCTGTCATACAGAGTGAAGTAAGTCAGAAAGAGAAGAACAAATATTGTATGCTAACTCACATATACGGAATCTAAAAATGGTACTGATGAACTCAGTGACAAGAACAAGGATGCAGATACAGAGAATGGACTGGAGAACTCGAGGTATGGGAGGGGGCGGGGGGTGAAGGGGAAACTGAGATGAAGCGAGAGAGTAGCACAGACATATATATACTACCAACTGTAAAATAGTCAGTGGGAAGTTGTTGTATAACAAAGGGAGTCCAACTCGAGGATGGAAGATGCCGTAGAGGACTGGGGCGGGGAGGGTGGGGGGGACTCGAGGGGGGGAGTCAAGGAAGGGAGGGAATAGGGGGATATGTGTATAAAAACGGATGATTGAACCTGGTGTACCCCCCAAAAAATTAAAAAAAAATGTAGTTGAGTATTAAATTTAAAAGTTAGTTTAATATACATTAACGATGAACCAGACATGCTCTACTGTAAAGATATTTTGATTAATGATATTCTATATATTATTATTTTTTCTATACTTGAATTAATTAAAAATATCTGCCAAGGTTTTCAGCATTGTTTCTGAATTCTGACCAGAAGTGGGAGCATGCAATTACTAGAAGAAGCGAGGAAGGAAGGTAGCTTATTTATGTTCCAATTTACTGTAGTAGCCTGCAGTCAATTCAAAACTCCTTAACAAATCCAAAGCTAATTTTACTAAAAGTAGAGCTAACAAAAATTTAGAAATCTTTTATACATAATCTTTAAATGAAATAAACTCTAACTCTAACCATTCATCTAATCCTTCACTCTTTACATACTGGGAAGTTCAAGTTTGTTAAATCATCTGGGCTTAGATTTTACTTTCTGTAACTGACAATGTGGCAAAGGTGATTGGCAGATCAACAGATTTTGTGATTCTCCTATCAGTGGGGCTCAGACAAGAATGAACTTTCCCAAGTCCCTCCCATCCTCCAACCAGTGGAGCTCTACGACTATTTTTGCTAAAGTTATGTGACTTAAAGTTATGTTTGTCACTTCTAGTCCTAGGCCTTTAAAAGAGAGGCTCTCTTTTAAACTCTCTAATAGCTTTGAGTTCTGTAGTGAGCATACAATGGTGAAACTGTAAAGACTGATGGAGCCACAGATTGAAGGATCCTAAATCCCTGAATTATCATGGCGGGAAGCTTCCTTTCAACTGAGTAAATATCCTGAATCATTATGTGAGGGAGAAGTAGGATCCTATTGAGTTTTGCCATTATAATTCAAAGTTTTATTTATTCAAATATTAAGTTTTACCCCAAGTAATGCATACACAATTTTAAATTTAAAATGCATTAATTTTTATTTTGATGCATATCTTATTTCCCAATTTTGCGTTATGGAATAGAAATTAGATATATGTATCTCATTTTTTTCCCCTTCAGTAGAACAAGGGTAAATGGTATCTGGGAAACTGAATGATACAGTTATTTTCAAATTTACCACTATGTAATTTCTTCCGTTTTCCACTATTAGTAAGTCTAAGGTTTGGAAATTTTGGAGAAATAAATCTCCTCCAAAACCAGAATTTTAGGGGGTCACATTTTTTTCTTCATGGCTAAAATCTGTAGAACTGAATGAAGACATTTCACATAACACAATTACTTCATGGTTCTATTAGTCATGGCAAGTATCATTATTATATTTATTATGTTTTTCATTTAAAATAAAATAAAATAAAATAGCAAAGCTTATCCAAGAAAAAAATAGAGATTCCTCTTATCTCCTTGTCAGACTAAAATGTGGTGATACTGATCTATTGGTTTTTGTGCAAAGACCCCAGAAGAGAGGATGTGCTAAGGATTATGTCCCATTAAATGATACCCATCGTAAGCCCACAAAGATTATTGTGAAAACTTTGAAACAGGTAAGTACAGGAGGTCAACATTTCTTTCTTTAGACGGTCTGTTGTAATGATTTATAATTGTGATTCTAGTGGTATTTCATTACCTATGAAATCAACACTACGTATAGAATTTACAAAAAAAAATAAAGTCTCTGTGTCTCTTACCTGTATACGTATGCACTTTATGGAGGAGATTTAGACCAAACAGAACTGTGTTTTGAAAGCCAGTAAAGTCACTGATGAAGGGAGCTCTATCCCCACTAACCAGCATTCGTGTTGGCAGGCCCTTCTGGAACTCAGATGTTCTAATCAAAGCTGTAGGGAAGAGGGGTGGAGCCAAATAATCCACAAACAAAGCCCAGCTTCTTTCAAAATCTGCTTCCTCTTTAGAGTCATATTTTAACCTAATAGACAAGTGAGGGAGAGTATGCATTTAGAATTCGTTTACTCAGAACTTCACCAACTGAATTTATAAAACAGCTAATTTGTTCAAAACGACATTATTCTACTTTTTAGAATACAGATTGTAAAAACGTGGTGTTGATTTTAGCCCCTAGATTTGAAACTTTGAAGAGATGTTCTTAGAATTTAAATCTGGAAATTATCATCCCAGAAAATACATAATTTTAGTCAAATGTTTTGCCCTTTTCATAAAACATGCTCTACTTGTATAAACTCTGAAATGTGACCAACTCTCATTGTTTTAAAATGTAAAGATATAAATCAAAAAAGATTAGCAATTTCTGCTGGATTTGGATACTTCTTTAAGAGCGCATGATTTTCATTTCAGGTAAACACTGCAAAATGAAGTAACTTATGGAGAATTTTTCCTTTCTAGGTAGTTTGATATTTTTTTCCTGATGATATATACTAGGAAGATAACTTTTCTCTTTGTTTTTTTTTTTCAGGTGTACAACATAATGATTTGATATTTGTGTATATTGCAAAATAATCACAAGTCTAGTCATTAGTCACCATACACAGTTACAAACTTTTTTCTTGTGATGAGAACTTTTAATATCTACTCTCTTAGAAACTTTCAAATATGCAATACAGTGCTGTTAACTATAGTCACCATGCTGTACATTATATCCTCATGAGATTTATTTTATAACTAGAAATTTGTGCATTTTGACTCCCTTCTCCATTTCACCTACCTCCCACCTCTGGCAACCACCAATCACTGTTCTTTGTGTCTATGAGCTTGGCTTTTGTTTTTGTTTTTTGTTTTTTTTAAGATTCCACATATTAAGTGAGATCACACAGTATTTGTCTTTCTCTGTCTGACTTATTTCACTTACAGTTATGTCCTTAAAGTCCATCCATGTTGTTGCAAATGGCAAGAGTTCCTTTTTCTTTATGGCTGAATAGTATCCCATTGTGTATATATACCACATTTTCTTTATCCATTCATCTGTCAGTGGATACTTAGGTTATTTCCATGTCTTGACTATTACAAATAATGCTCCAATGAGCATGGGGGGGAGGTGCATATATTTCTTCAAATTAGCATTTTTTTTTTTTTCAGATAAATACCCAGAAGTGGAATTGCAGATCATATGGTAGTTCTATTTTTAATTATTTTGAGGAATCTCCATACTGTTTTTCTATAGTGGTTGCACCAATTTACATTCCATTTTCTCTTCTTATTGAGAAAGAAATTTTAATTTTTAATTTGCAGTGAATAATTTTATATCTATGTTATCTATATCACCTGGTCTGGCAATATTCCTAATTATAAATACTTTCAAGTTTTATCCAGTAAAATGTTTTCTTATCAGTTTTCTCTTTATCATAATACTTCCTGATGGTCAACATATAGGTAAATTGAAAAAGATTTCAGTGAAAAAGATTTCAGTGAAAAAGATAGTGTAAGATAGAAAAATAGTGTAAGATTAGAAAAAATAACTTTAGATCTATTCTTACCTACTGTGAAATTTTTTCCGAGCAACCTTCAAGGATGAGACATGTGCAGCCCATAAGTACTTCAGGAGGTCATCAAAGCTGCTAGAATATGACTTTACCTGCTATACAAGAAGGAAAATGTTATTAATATGTAGGCAATTATAACAGTCTCTTTTTCTGAAAATCAATTCTATTTATAAATACATTTTTTCAATATTCTAAATGAGGGAAGAACATTAAGAGATAAAAGACAATGCTTAATTCTCCTCAAAGAGCTTAATATTAACTCTATTAATTACTAGTATTACTGAATCCATTTGAAAGAAATGAACCATATGATTTTGAAATGCTCAGAATTTTATACTGTAGTATTTCATTTATTTGGTTTTCTCTTGCCATGCAATGAACTTTCCACAAAGTTTTAAAAGTCAGAAATGGGAGAAATGCAAGGAAGAATAAGAGTATTTTTACCTAATCGTATACAGTATAATGAACAAGTTCTCTAAAGGGAAACCTGATCTTTGGTCATTTACTCTCTCACCCATGACACTTCACTTTGGACATCAACGTTGGATTCTGTTTGTCAAATTATCATTTTAGTCAGTGCGTGTGATGGTTCATAAAGAGAGTTGAAATAAGCTGATCAAATTCACCACAATCTATTCCCTAGTAGCATTTATATAGTTTACTGCTCTGTTGACCTGAAAATATGATAAACAGGCACTAGGAAGCCATAATTTCTACAGATTTTGAGTATAATTTATTTGCTGTGAAAAGAATGGATAGGGCAGTCTTAATATTAATATGGGTGTTAATGGGATATGATGTCATGCAGTAATCTACTCATATTAATATTGTTGTCATCATAATAAAGATTTTATACTGGAACTTTATTCCATAGGAACATACTGTTCAATGCATAAAAATCCTACATTAAATATTATTCAAAATTTATCTGACTGCTCTCTAAAAGTATTAATTAAAACACGATAAAAAAAACCTCAAACCTGGTAAAATTTATTCCATTTCTTCATTGTATCTGGAAAGGATGAATAACAGCTAGAAACATTATAACAAAAATTTATCTGATCCTTGGATGGTGGCAGAAAGGTGACATTGTCTGATGATATTCCCATTATGCCAGAATCAACCGCAGCAAGGAAGGGTATCGCAGAGAGATAATAATTAAGGTCTGTATAAACAAGAAGTTATTAATATTGTTAACATATATGAGGGTTTTTTTTAAAGTAAAGAAATCTATTATGAAAGTAAACCCACAGATCTAGAAACATGCTAAAACTTTATCAGAAATTTCCCTTGGCATCATATATAACTAGAATATGCTTCTCTTTAAAACCTCTCATGAAGCAAAATGGATTTCTGTTGTAGGTTTATTATTTTAAACCATAGATAACAATCAAGGAATTTTAAAATACTAATTAAATTCTAAAGCACAAGTAAAAAAGAAAAAATTGGTAACGTAGAAAGCTATACTTTTATGTTTTTATTCTAAATGTGAAGATTTGATATATCTTTAAAATATCTTAATATATATCTAGATTTTTTCTTATTAACAAAGTTTTATTTAATAATATATTACAAATTCCTACTTCTGTCCTATGTATTTAAAGCAAGTTTTAAGGTTACTAGTTTTCTCTAATTGATATTTTCATAATTGGATGAATTAACTACCAATTTTGAAAATCTCTCTAAAAACTCACATCAAAACATTCACAATATTTTGTTAAAGAGATTTTTTTTTGTAAAAGCAGTAGTTCTTATTTCTATTTTTGTTTCTATAATTGGGATTCTAGATTGAAATGATTCTTTGAGGAAAGGTCATCAATTTGAGGTTTGATTGTTACATTAAACTCACCAGCCCACCAACTGTCCACAGAGATACATATATGATCCCCAGATTCATGGCCACAGTCTGTCCTTTGGGTGGGATCAGCTAATCTTCCTAAAGGAGAAAGGATCAAGTGTTGGGTTTAGTAGGCTCATTTTTAAGCTGTAGATATACTAGGTACATTAGGTTTACAGAAGTGCACAAAACATTTATTTTTTTAAACAGTTGTGTCAGCCTTCCCATCATTGTTGTAAAAAAATTAATAAACAGAAACCTAAATTAAATTAAATTAAATTAGATTAAACTAATTAAAAGTTGGGAGACCAGAAGGGGAAGCTCTCACACCTGGCAATGATAGCAGAACCCAACAGGAAGAAGAAAAACTCCTTCCCTTTCTTCAAAAGGACTCAGCCAAAGAAAAGCCATGGACTCTTTGTCTACTATAGCCCTCCCAGCTTCCTTTTTCTCCTAGAAAAGTGTGCTCCTTCCCTTGCCATGCAGGCCCTTGCATGTGATTTTTCATGGTTGCAGACCCTGAATTGCAATTCTCTGCTGATCCTGAATAAACCCACATTCCTTAGAGAAGTATCTGGTCATTTATTTGTTTATTTATTTGGTCAACATTTAGGCAGTCCATGCAAGGACCAGAGAAGATCCTCAAAGGCTCCGGGCTTGTGAGCAAACAGATGCGGTACCCACAATTGACCCCATTATCACTCACTGCTTTCTCACTGACCCTGGGGTTTGAAGGTATGTCTTTCTCCTAGATCTGAGCTCATGCCCTCTTTCCCTTTGATGCCATTCAGGCTTAATTTGGGATCTATTTTAAGTTTCGTCTTTCTGGTTAAGTTCTTATTTTGAAGCTGGCTGAAACACCTTAGACAGATTCTTTTGGGACAGGAGCTGCTTCACTAAAATTGTGTTGTTTTTTTAGCCTTTGACTGATTCCTTTGGAAGGGGCTATTTTCTGGAAATTGGCTGAAAAGCTTTTGACCTGGCTTCTCTGGGACCAAGCTGTTTTTTAGCATTGGCTGGTATTAGGCTTGAAAGTTGTTTGAATTGAGCTGTAAGCTGTTCAAGCTGTTTGAAATTTTTCTTTTGATCTTGGAGAGACAGCAGTGAGTGGTCTTGAAATAGGATCTTAGTTCCCTTCCCAGGAATTGAACCTGAGTAGCCTGGGTGAAAACCAGGAATCCTAGCTGCTAGAGCACCAGGGACTAGAGGCTAGAAACAAAGTGGCCCTGGCTCTTGCCCCCATTTGAAAGCAAGAATATTTCAGGGAGGCAAAAACTGCACAAACAGGTACACGGTTCATTATTAGAGACACAGCACAGCATGTGGAAGAGCACACAAAGAAACAGTTTATTTAGACAGAAGCAAAACAGAAGGGTGTGGGTGTCCTCTCTAATGAGGAGGAACTCAGTAAAGAGAAAATTACATCATTTATATAGGGGCAGTTCTTCTGTGTCTTTGTTCTCCTCTGTCCAATTGTCTCACCTCTTTTCCCATATCTGACCTGTCTTAGGGCCCTACCCAATATGTGTGAGCATCTTTTTCCAAGATGGATTTCAGTGGAGGCTTATGGGAGGTTTGACAACACCTACTATGGGATGGCGCCCACTCCCTTTTTGACCTCCCTGCAAGGAGACTTCTTGTGCACGTGCAGTCAAGGAGGTTTCCTTGACCTCAGGAGTGATAGATGTGGTCGTCTTATCTCTTTACTCCAGCAGGGCTCAGCTCCTGTCACTAACTTTGTCCTTGGCGTGTCGAGGGAAAACAAAGCTCCAATTTACTCCACTTGACAAACTCCAGCTGCTCAGCTCCTGGGCCCATCTAGCTCCTACCTCACTTTCACTCTAAAGAAAAACCTCTGGGAAACAGGATCCCAGTTAAGTATTTTGAGAGTGCCCCCCATCCCCCAGGACTCTAGCCAATTTTATATTTAAAAAGAGTGGTCCTGGGAACTTGCCTGGTGGTGCAGTGATTAGGACTCCATGCTCCCAGTGCAGGGGGTCTGGGTTCGATCCATGGCCAGGGAACTAGAACCCACATGCATGCCACAATTAAGAGTTCGCATGCCACAACTAAGGACCCCACATGCCACACTAAAGGAGCTGGTGAGTCGCAACTAAGGGGCCCGCCTGCCACAACTAAGACCCAGCACAAGTAAATAACTAACTAACTAACTAAATAAATAAATAAAAGCGGTGGTCCTTCCTCATGCACATTTATAACTAAATGAATCAACCTGACCAATAACAATTAAAAATATCAGTGGCCATTATGGGGAACTTTTGAAACCTCCAAGCAATATTCTTAAAACCAAATTGGACTACAACAGCTTAAAAATTTCCAGAACTGAGTGAAATGCTTATTTCAGTTGGTATTTTGAGGCTTCCCAATATTATTGGGAGTCTAAAATTGTCTCTCTGCAAATTAAGATTTTAAGATTAACTGAGACAAACAATTAAAAAAAGATAAAATGTCTCCCAAAGCCTCATGCTCTGCTCCCTTGATTCCTCCTTCAGCACCGCCTTGTCTCTTTCCTCAGCTCCCCCAGGCCAGACTCCACCTGTGATGCCATCATCCCTCTTCTTTCTACACCACCCACACCTCCTCTATATTCTCAGTTTCCTCATCTAACACCCTCACCCAATTTCCCCCTTTCTCTGAAAGTCTCTCCATTCCCTTTTCCTCTGAACTTGTCAGAATCTGTCCCTTTAAAATTAAGCCTTCTGAGGGTCCAGAGAAATTTCTTATGTTCCTTGAATTAAATTTGAACTGCAAGTCATTGTCAAAGATTTCCCAAAGTAATGGAAGATCTTCACAGATTTGCTAAGGAATTTAATACTGTCATTCAAACTTACCAAACTGGTTTGACTTATGTCAGCTAGTTAATATACTTGTTGGTGAAGTCCAGGTTCAACATTGCATAAAACCTGCTAGCAGGGAAATACTGAAAGATCTCTAGAATGACAATCAGGAGATCAGCCCACTAACTTGTGCAATCAGGCTCAAGCAATCTCTAGGAGACTTCATCAAGCAATTTCTAGGGCTTTTCCAAAGCCTGTTGATTGGTACAAAATTCAGGCTGGCACACAAAAATCTCATGAATCTGTTCATGACTATCACAACCAACTTCAGGTTGATTTAAAAAAAAATTCTGGCCTTCCTTTAGATGCTGATTCTACCTGGTACTTTTTTTTGGGGGGGGGGGCACCTGGTACTTTTTAACTCTATATTTATTAATGTGTTGAACTGGGACCTTTCCCTTATAGTAAAAACAACCAGGATGGAATAGGAAACTAGGTCTACTCTAGAGTTGGTTAATCTGGCAAACCAGCTCTCTTATATTCTAGATGAATCACCTAAAAGGAAGAAGGCCAAACTTCTTAATCTTCAACCCCAGGAAATGAAAGCCCTTAAATGAAACAAAACCCTCCCAGTTTCTATTATTATTGCAAAAACTCAGGATATTGGAAAGAGATTATTATAAATTTAAGTGTTTTATGTGCCTTCAGTCCTCTAGTTAGCCTTTCCAATGTCCTCTTGATTCTCAATGATGGGGCTTTGAGGAATTACATCCTGTGGAAATAAAATTTAAAATGGCCCCTATGTTCAGTAATTACTGAATGCAATACTTTTGCCTGTAACTTTAGCTGTTATTAAGATTCCAGGGCATTGTAAGCTTGACTCTGTTAGCTAAGGAAAATCACCCTGCCAATATTTGTATAAGGAATGCTGCCCTTAAAGATACCATTCATTAGCAGCCAAACCTCTGTCATGGTCCAAAGGGATATTTCCCTAACTTAGAAAAACTGGCTAGAGAAGCCCAACAATTGGCCTCTGGAAAGGAAAAACAACATTGTAAATTTAACAATTGTTGGTTTGGTAAAAAAAAAAAACTCTGGTTTGACCAGACAATAACCCAGTCTACTGGAGACTAAAATTCTTCCCTGTCACCTCTGTACATGCAATAAACCACTGGTCTACTGTCAAAATGATAGCCTTCATGAATCAATATTGGGGGAGAAACATTAATAAGGCCACATAAAGTGCCTGCCTCACTTGTCCCACTTATCTGAAGTACGACCGAGAGAAGCCTGTTCATAATGCTCCTGGACATTTTAAACTGCCTAATGGACCAAAGTCTGGAAAATGGATTTCATACAACTTCCTTTGTCTCACGGGTATAAGTGTTTTAGTTATGACCTGTATACTTTCACACCAGACTGAAGCCCTCCCTTGTAGACAGGCTACTACCCCTTCTGTGCTAGAAGTCTTTTTGGAAAAGAGTATCCCTACCTGGGGAACTCCTCTGGAACTTCATAGTGATTAACTCATTTTACTGACCAGGTCCTTTAAGTCTGTGCTGTTTGGCCAGTTTAATAACTATTTCACTGCATTTACCATCCTCAACCCTCTGGTTTAGTTGAATGTACTAATGCATTATTAAGACTCAATTGGCAAAATTGGTAGATGCCCTCCAGATACCTTGACCAAAAGCCTTCCTGTTGATGCCTCTAAATCTCCTTTTGGAACGCACAAACTCTCAATTTTTGAGATTGTCCCAGGATACCCAATACATTTGATCCCTATGGGCTTTTGGCCCATAGCCGACAAAAAGAAAAATACTTATATTGCAAAAGTTTGTTTCTATTAAACATAACAGTGCTTTGATAGAGCAATCTTTTCACAGTGTGCTCTTGGGAGACAAAGGCATTAAGCATCGCACTTTGCTCCCAGGAGATTTGTATAAAAGACACGTCTAGAAGCTCTCTCTTCTTCTTTTTATTTTTTTAACAAATTTATTTATTTATTTATCTATTTATTTATCTACTTGGCTGCTTTGGGTCTTCGTTGCTGTGCATGGTCCCTCTCCATTTGAGGCAAGCAGTGGCTACTCTTTGCTGCAGTGTGCAGGCTTCTCATTGCAGTGGTTTCTCTTGTTGCGGAGCATGGGCTCTAGGCATGTAGGCTCAGTAGTTGTGGCTCTCAGGTCCAGAGTGCAGACTCAGTAGTTGCGGTGCACAGGCCTAGTTGCTCCGTGGCATGTGGGATCTTCTGGGACCAGGGACTGAATCTGTGTCTCCTGCACTGGCAGCTGGACTCTCAGCCACTGCGCCACCAGGGAAGTTCCCTAGAAGCTCTCTCTTCAACCTCCCTGGAGAGGCCCTTGTCAAGTACTGTTAACCAACCCTTGTGTCATCAAACTCCAGGAATAGACTTTTTGATTCACATGACACAGTTAAAGAAATCACCAAACCCTGACCTGTACATCTTTTGGTGACCTGAAGTGGATGACATCTAATGAGACAGCTTTCCCAAGACATCTGAATCAGGCTTGTTGGAAGTTTGTCACAAACCTTTGTGATGATATAACATTTCAGACGATCTCCAGTAATCTATGATCTTGATAACATACAGACTTTAGATAAAAATTGCCTGCCAGTTCTCCCTCTACCCTTCCTTGTTACTCAAATGTGACCTTAATAGTTTCCAATCTGTGCATTTTGCCTCTGACATGAGACGTTACACCCAGGAAAGATCCTTCATGACACTGCTTCATGAAATTTCCACTTCTGGTTAGAGAAGTTCCACTGCTCTTCCTGCCATCTTCAGCACTTTCTCCTTTTTTTTTTTTAATAAATTTATTTATTTATTTATTGGCTGTGTTGGGTTTTTGTTGCTGCACACGGGCTTTGTCTAGTTGCAGCAAGCAGGGCTACTCTTCATTGCCGTGCGTGGGTTCCTCACTGCCGTGGCTTCTCTTGTTGTGGAGCACGGGCTCTAGGCGTGTGGGCTTCAGTAGTTGTGGCATATGGGCTCAATAGTTGTGGCGCACTGCAACAAAGAGTAGCCCCTGCTCGCCACAGCTAGAGAAAGGCTGTGTGCAGCAAGGAAGATTCAACACAGTCAAAATAACAATTAATTAATTAATTAATTAAAAAAGAGAGGAATTCTATTTATTGTGTTCTTGAATGAAAATGAAAAAATTTTAAAGTACTCAGTCCAACATTCTACCTTTCTCTTTGCTCATTACTGAACCCAGAGTAGAAAACTTCCCTTGGAGTGGCTATGTGTCACCCCTGGGGGAGTTGATTATTGTTGACAGTAGACCTTAAGGTTTGGGCTCTTCCTAAACCATGTCTCAGGAGTTCAAATATTTCTTTTCTCTGTGCCAAGGATAGGCTAAGAATAGGAGTTCTAGTGGGTGTTAGGCGATCCCCTGACAAGCTCGGTTTTAATGCCAGCTTGGCTTGTTATCACATATCAGAACTTTCAGAGTCTCCTCCCTCTCTTTTCCACAGCAGCACACATTTTCTCACTGATTACTTTCTTCCAATACTATTTTCTGGGAGCTGATGGTAAAGTTTCTTATTTATTGAATGCCTTTGTTAGCCATAACAAGATACCTTAGGACTTAGGATTTATTTTTTCCAAAACAAATCTCTACTTTCATTCCTGAGTGTAGATGCTATTTTTAGATAAAGAACACATGAAAGAAAGGTTTTCCCACAGACATTTTTGCTTCTTTTTTACTCCAATCTACATTATTACTTAATCACATTTAAACTTTAGATGATGCAAACTAATGTATTTAATGTACATTGCCTTAACTGTTTTCCTGAATGTACTCCCCAGTGCTTAAGACTAGACTTGGTACATAGTGACACTCCAGTTAACAGTTGTTGATATTGAATGAACTATATCTAACATGCTGTGCCTCAGTGAATGCGGTAATCACTAGCCATTTGTGGCTATTCAATATAAAATTAATTGAAATTAAATTAAGAATTCAATTCTGCAGAAGTATTAGCCATTTCAAGTGCTCAATAGCCACATGTAAGAACATATGAGCACAGTATGTCTCCTGCTCTCACAAAGGACAATGCAAATATAGAAAAGTTTAATTATTGTACACAGTTATCTTGGACATCATCTGGTAGAGTGACCATACACACATTTCATAAAGGCTTGATGAGAGATTAGGTAAGAATGAGGACAAAAATAGAGAGGAGGAGTAGGAAAAAGGATAGTTGGAAAAGGAGTAGGAAGGGGAAAGAGGGAAAAAAATGATGTTTTCAAAAGGAGGGTGTTACATATACAAGGTACTACTTCTTAATTAATTTACAGCAAAATCAAAGAGTCGTACTGAAATAGAGAGTCATTCTTACTTGTATGATATTGCCACCCCTGATGCACAGGCAATCCCCATAAAATATTTTGTTCATTTTCTGGTGCAAATTTTTCAGAATACTTGTCTGTCTTGTTCAATAAGATTTTATATGTCCCCAGTCTCTCCCCAGACATTAATGACGTACTTTCCATTTTCTACCTTGTAATCACTCAACTGATCAGGACTCTCTTTCCACAGAGGGGGATACACATCTGAGATATTGGATGTTCTTCCTAAAGAAGCAAAAATACAGCCAATTATTACACAAGCCCAGGAAAGATTAAAACCCATGATGTTCAACATGGAGGCTGAGATCATGACAGAACTTTTATTGGGAAATGGAGGAGGAAGCTACATTGTTTCTTACACCTCTTCCAATCATATGCTTGCAGTTCCCTGGCTAATGACAGGGTGGAGACAAAAAAATACCTTGCCAAATTTAATAGGGTACTTCCCTCCTTAGCCATCTCCCAAATAAATAATGTTGATTATGTATCAATCTTTATAATTTTTAGGAAGAGTTGGTTTCTCTTAAATTTACTTCTGTCTCTGTCTTCTATTTGTTTCTTATATTAACTATAAGAGTAAATTTCATGTTCTTTCCACAAGTACTTGTATTTTAAAGGATGGCTGTTTATTCAAATTAATCTCTAACTGGTGGGATTTCAGCAATATAAAATGATAAAGTAAACAATTTTAGGTAGAATTTGGAAGACATTTTAACGATTTTGGAGATTGCATCCTATCTCTTTTAAACTTCAGTCCATGTGCAAGCCCTGACTTGTATGTCAGACCTGTCAACCCCAGTTCCACATTAGCAGGTTGTGAGCCAAAGGCTTCTTTGCAGGTAGTTTATTTGGGGATTATAGTGTAAAAGAAAATGAAGGAGGAAAGAAAGGAAAGGAAGAAAAGCTAATACAAGGAAAGATACTTGGCTTGCCTCCAGTAAAGATATGGGTGCTACATGTTGTTTTGAGGCTGAAAAAGAACATCGTTGTGAAAGAAACACTAACCTTGAGGGATGGAAATAAGAAGCATTTTCTCTCATAGTCCTTTGGTCACAAGTGACCCAAAGGATAGAAACTCTCCAGCAATTCTGGTTACACAGATGTGTGTGCTAAATGGGTTCTTCCAGGTATCCCAGGTCGTAGCAGAGGCACAGAAGCCCAGGGTAGTAGGTGAGAGCTAAAAGTTTCAGGCTGCACCTGCAGAAAGCAGATCAAAACCTGAATTGGAAATAATTTTAGCCGTAGTGACTGCCTTCAAAATTGCAGCCAAGACAGTTCAGGAGTGATGCACAGAAGATGGTCCATTCAGAACCCCTGTACTATGGGCAGAATTATGGGCCATAATTGGGACCATGCAGGCCAGGGACCCAGGCAGGCCCCGCCCTTCCCTGTATGCACGTGCTTATGTGTTTATTCCGGACGCGATGAGTTGCCAGAAAACTTTATCAGAAAGAGTTTTCAGACCTAATTTGACGAGTATTGAGCAATGATTATATTCCCGGTTCTGCAACAGCCCTGGCCTAGCTGTGGTGAACAAGGTAGAAAAGATTCTTGCCTTTGAGATACGCAACAAAGGATTACTGTGGACAGGGGTGGGTTCCAGGGCAGCTGTGGGCTCCGGGGTCTTAAGTCAGCCTGCTTCTGGTGGGGAGCTGTTTCCCCCCACTCCAACCCAGTTGCTTGGCCTGAGGCATCTCAACAGGCTGATGGGTGGGGCCAGGTCCCCTGCTAATAACATAGAGGGAAGATTCCAAAATGGAGCTTGCTAGCACCAGTGTCCTCATAGTAGGACACCAAAAATGGCTGCCACCAGTGTCTGTGTGTCCAGGGTGAGCTCCAGTTGCCTCCTGCCTCTCTGGGAGGCTCTTCAAGATCAGCAGGTAGGTCTGACCCAGGATCCTTTCAAATTACTGCTTATATCCTGAGTCCTGGAGCATGTGAGATTTTGTGAGTGCCCTTTAAGAGTGGCGTTTCTATTTCCTGCAGCCCTCTGACTCTCCTGAAAGTAAGCACCGCTAGCCTTCAAAGCCAAATGTTCTGGGGGCTCGTCTTCTGGGTCCCCTGGGCGACTGGGACCCCTTGTTCCTTGGGGAGAACCTCTGCAATTATAATCATTCTCTCATTTGTGAGTTGCCCACCCTGGAGTATGGGTCTTGACTATACCTCATCTCTGTTCTTCCCACCAGCCTTGTTATGGTTCATTTTTTACATCTTCAGTTGTTGGAGATCTTTTTGCTAGTCTTCCGGTCTTTCGCATCAATAATTATTCTGTAAATGGTTGCAATTCTGGTGTGCTTGTGGGAGGAGGTGAGCTCAGGGTCCTCTACTCTGCTATCTTGGCCACCTTTCCACTATGCTTAAAATGAAACTTGATGTTCCTGCTATTTGTCTTGGGTAAAGACACAGCCCCAGGAATGTTTAGCTATCAATTGTTAACCACTTCTAATTTATGCAAAATTTTAATATTACCTGGAAGTGAAATCTGTTGAAAGTTTATTTATTTGCCAACATAAAAATATTGGTTAATGGGTTAACTCTCATTAAACATCTAATAAATATTTTTCACCACATTTTCTTTGTTAAATCCAAATTACCTGAGAAAATAAACTTGGTGCTTTGTATAAAGGGATGATATAGTGACATAAATTTGTGCTGACACTGAAACAGAAGTAGCCAAAAAATTACTTAAGGACAGCACCTATTATTTTTCAGGGCATGAGGTGGTTTACTACATTACAGATTGCATGCACAAAATTAGGATTCTTTCACTTTGGTTATAATTTCTACCATAAAATTTTGAATAAAGATAATATACAACACTGTAACTAACCTGCATCTAGTGGTGTAATCTTCCACCAAAAGCAATATGTGTGTGAGTGTGAAGTTGAGTGTGAGTGTGTATTATCATTTTGATGTGCTGTTAGGTTAATTTGTTTGTGTTAGGATTCAATTTTTGATTTTTAACCTATCTTCATTTAATTTTATTTTCAATGTAGATTATTAACACTTTAAATATCAAAATTATAAGAAAATATATATTCAAATTTTCATTTCTTTCCCTACCCCTTTCCAACCCATACTCACTTGTACATGATGGCTAACCATTAAATAGTTTCTGCTTTATCCATTCTCTGTGTTTTTTTAAATTAGTACATCTGTATTATATCTATATTTATCTATTTCTATATCTATCTCCACATTTTTATTTATCTCTTATTAATCCCATATTTCTTCTACATTTATTCTTTGGTATCCTGATTTTTTTCACTTAGTTTATTGCTCGTGGGAAATTACTCTATAGGACTTCACAGAAATATTTTTCATTTAATTTTTTTTTCTAACTACTTAGCACTGCTCTTGTGAGGATGTTCAATAGTTTACTCAAGCAATATTCTATGTGTGGCCATTTAGATTTTTTTTCTGGCAAGAGGAAATTTTTTTTTGGCAGGAGGTAATCCCACTCCCTTCCAGTTTCTTCTGCACAACCAAGGCATGAATGGGCAGTCCTATTCCCCCCCCAAAGGCCAGTAGCGTGAAGCCCTGTGTCTCTATGACCCGCACACCTACGGTTTCTGCCCTGACCTAGATGGTCACTCAGTGACCACAGGTGCCTCAGGGAAGTTCTTAATACTTCTGTCCCCAGAGATGGCACCAGCAGAGGTTAAGTGGAAGCCCAAAAGCACCAGAACAACCACCAGACCAGAATAACATTGGAAGAGCTAAGAAAACTAAGCTGTCATTAGAATTAAAGATGACAAGAGTAGACAAGTATATGCTGAACCTAAATAGGGCTATTTCCTGCCAAATGGAAGATTTATATAGGATTAAGAATCATCTAACATAATAACTAAAATGTCTAGGACACAGCAGAAATCATCAGACATGCTAAGAACCAGGAAAACCACCATTTTCATGAGAAATTGCAATCAACAGGTGTCAATACCAAGATAAACCAGATGTTGAAATTATCTGTCAAAGATTTTAAAACAGCCAGCATAAAAATGCTTTAGGATCTAATAGACATTCATAGGACACTCTGCCCAACAGCAGCACTGTACAGATTATGTTCAAGTGCCTATGGAACTGTTACAAAGACAGACCATCTCTTGAACAATAAAATAAACCTTAACAAACTTAAAAGCATTGAAATCATAGAGAGTATGAGTCTGGCCACAGTGAAATCAAGCTAGAAATCAATAACAGGACAACAAGAAAATCACCTAAGGTACACTATTAACAAACAAAACCCAGTAGCATTTCTATATGTTAATAAGTGGAAACCAATTTTTTTTTAAGTACCATTTACAATCACTCCAAAGAAGATGAAATACTGAGGTCTGAAACTAAGAAAACATGATAAAAATCTGCATGATGAAAGACATCAAAGAAAACCTAAATTCTTGTAGAGATTATACCATGTTTGTGGTTTGGAAAACTCAATATAGTAAACATGTCAATTTTTCTTAAATTTATCTATAAGTTTAACACAGTTGTTATCAACATATCAAAAAGGTATTTTTTTCTTTACTAGATATAAGCAATCTTACTCTAAAATTTTTATGGAAAGGGAAGGACCCTGCAATAGGTAAAACTGTTTTGAACTAGAAGAATAAAGTGGGAGAGCTCATTCATCCTGGCTTCCTACATAGCCACAGTAACCACGACAGTGTGATACTGTTGGTGAAATAGACACATAGATCAATGGAACAGAATAGGGAGACTAGAAATAAATGTACACAAATTATGCACAACTTTTGACAAAGTTGCGAAGACAATTTAATAAAGGAGGCATAGCTTTTTGAATAAATGGTGCCAGAAAAATTGGACAGCCACAGACAAATAAATAAACTTTTATCTAATCTGCAAACCTTCTACAAAAATTAACTCAGGGTACATCAGGGACATAAATGTAAAACTTAAAACTATAAAACTTTTAGAAAAACATAGGATAAAATCTTTGGGACCTGGGACTAGGCAGAGTTCTTAGACTTGACTTCAAAAGCACTTAAAAGGGAAAATTCATAAAAGAAAATTTGATAAATTGGACTCAACAAAAAAACCACAAATGTGCTCTGAAAAATTCTGTTAAGAGAATGAAGAGATAAGTCATAAAAGGGAAATTGAAAATTGGACATGGAAAAACTTTAATTTTCCTCTGTGAAAGATTCTATTATGAAGATAACCTACAAACTGAGAGAAAATATTTTCAAACCACATATCCTAAAAAGGAATTGTATCTAGAATATATGAAGAATTCTCAAAACTAAACCACAAACACATCCAATCAAAGTTGGGCAAAAGAAGCACTATCCACAATAGCCAAGACATGGGAACAACCTAGATGTCCATCCACAGAGGAATGGATAAAGAAGATGTGGTACATGTATACAGTGGAATACTCCTCAGCCTTAAAAATAAAGAAATAATGCCATTTGCAGCAACATGGATGTGACTAGAGATTATCATGCTAAGTGAAGTAAGTCAGAAAGAGAAAGACAAATACCGTATGATATCACTTATATGTGGAATCTAAAATATGACACAAATGAACATATTTATGAAACAGAAACAGAATCACAGACATGGAGAACAAACTGGTGGTTTCCAAGGAGGAGGGGGTTGGGGGAGGGATGGAGTGGGAGGTTGGGGTTAGCAGATGTAAGCCTTTATATGTAGAATGGATAAACAAGGTCCTACTGTATAGCACCAAGAACTATATTCAATATCCTATGATAAACCATAATGGAAAAGAATATATAAAAGAAGAATCTATATGTACATATAACTGAATCGCTTTGCTGTACAGCAGTAATTAACACATTGTAAATCAAAAATCCTTCAATAAAAACAAACAAAATTTTTTAAAATGGGCAAAGGACATAAAGGACATTTTAGGGACAAAGAGATATGAATGTCAAATAAGCACATGAAAAGATGTTTAACATCATTATCTATTAGGAAATTAAAATTAAAAACCATAATGAAATATCATTATATGCCTATCAGAATAGTTAAAATAAAAAATAGTAATAACACAAATGCTGGTTAGGATGTGAGACATTGGATCACTCTTATGTTGCTGACAGGAGTGTAAAAATGGCAAAACCACTCTGGAAAATAGTTTGACAGCTCCTTTTTAATACTCAAAATGGACTTACCATATGACTCAGCAATTAAATTCTTAGGTACACTTTCCAGGGAAATGATAACTTATTTTCATGCAGAAAGTCTGTACCCAGATATTTATTGCAGCTTTGTTGGTAATAGCCAAAAACTGTAACAGCCAGAAACCCAAATGACATTAGTGGATGAAAAAATGGCATTAGTGGATGAACAAATTGTACATCTATGTTAAAGAATACTACTCAGCAATAAAAAGGAGCACACTACTCATGAGCAAGCAACTTGAATGAGTCTCAAGAAAATTTTTCTGAGTAAAAAAGCCAGTCTCAAAGAAAATGTACTATGTGGTTCCATTTATGTATTGATAATATTTGTGAAATAACATGAGCATAGCCATGAAGAACAGGTTAGTCATTGTCAGGGGTTTGGGAGGCAGAAGGGACAGGGTGAGTGTGGATGTAAAGAGGTAGAATGACAGAGTCTTGTGATGGGGTACAGTTAAGTATATTAATTGTGGTAGTAATTACACAAAGCTACACGTGATAATTTTGCAGAGATACACACACATACAGGTATACAAAGGGGTACAGCTGTAACTGATGTAATCTGAACAAGCTGTATGGCTTCAAACAATGTCAATATACTGGTTTTGATAATGTAAAATCTTAACACTGAGGGAGTTTAGGGGATGGGTGCCTGAGATCTCCCTGTACATTTTTTCACACTTTCCTGTGAATCTATAATTGTAGCAAAATAAAAAGTTTTTTTTTAAACTGAGGATATATGTTGTTTTGTTATATATGACCAGATTCTTCTGTGAGTTTTGTACAATTTTACCCTGCTACCAGTAATAAATATTTCAAGTTTTATAGCTTTGCTAATTTCTGAGTAGAGAAATGAAATGCCAGTGTGCATTTCATTTGCGTGTGTCTTATTACGAATGTGTTAACACAAAGAGTATAACTGTCAAAGCAGATTTGCATGAACTGTAAATCCTTCCCAACCCCAAGCTTAATTAATGATTTTAAGGATACAAGTAAGAAGCACACAGAAACAGAATTTCCTTTTGTAGGATGAGAAGTCTTCAGACACTGCATCCTAATTGTCTTTTTCTCCTGCACTAATGTGCAATTTGAATGCAGATTAACAGATGTATTCTGAAAAATATATGCAAGTACACTATTCTTAGGTAGTGACTTCAGTTTGGGGGCTCCCTGGTTATGCTGTTACTTACACAGATAAAAAATGCCTACGAGATTAACTCCCATCACCAGCTCTGCCCCAGAAATCTGAAAAAGCCTGTGTTTATTTGCAATGTGATTAATAAGCAGAGAGGGGTTGTAGGGCCCCCCTGCCTGAGCTATTGGGGTAATGTTGACTTTCCAGAGTCCAGAGGGCAAGGAATCAAATAAAAAAGTCTTACGATTTCATGTTGGTCGCCCTTTTAGGTTTTAAGCTTTGGACTTACTTGGGACCAGTCACCACTATCTTTTTCTTCATTCTCCCTTTTGGAATAGAAATGCCTATTTTATGCCTGTTCTGTCTTAGAAGATACATCACTTCTTTGGCTTCATAAGTTCATAGCTAGAGAAGAGGTTGCCTCAGGATGAATTGTACCTTGAGTCTCATCCCTATTGGGTTTAGATTAGACTTTTTAAAAAAAGAATTATTTAATTTAATTTATTTATTTATGGCTGCGTTAGATCTTCGTTGCTGTGCACGGGCTTTCTCTAGTTGTGGCGAGTGGGGGCTACTCTTCATTGTGGTGTCCAGGCTCCTCATTGAAGTGGCTTCTCTTGTTGCGGAGCACAGGCTCTAGGCATGTGGGCTTCAGTAGTTGTGGCATATGGGCTCAATAGTTGTGGCTCGCGGGCTCTTGAGCACAGGCTCAATAGTTGTGGCACACAGGCTTAGTTGCTCCTCGGCATGTGGAATCTTCTTGTAGCAGGGATTGAACCCGTGTCCCCTGCATTGGCAGGCGAATTCTTAACCACTGTGCCACCTAGGAAGTCCTAGATTAGACTTTTGACTTAGACTTTAGAACTGATGTCGAAATGAATAAGAATTTTGGGACTGTTAGAATGGAATGAATACAATGTTTCATGCAAGAAGGACATTAATTTTGGGGCCCAGGGGTGAAATATTATAGACTGAAAGTTTGTGTTCCACCCCCATTCATATGTTGAAATCCTAACTCCCAATTTAATGATAATAGAAAGTGAGGGCCTTGTGAGATGTTTAGGTCATGAGAGTGGAATCAACATGAATAAGATTAGTACCCTTATAAAAGAAACCCCAGAGAGCTCTCTTGTTCCTTCTTCTTCCTTTTGCCATGTGTGGACACGGAGAGAAGATGGCTTTCCATGAACCAAGTAGCTGGTTCTCACTAGACACTGAATGTGTCAGCAACTTGATGTTGGACTTCCCAGTCTGCAAAACTGAGAAATAAATGCCTGTTGTTTAAGTCATTCAGTCTATGGCATTTTTGTTATAGCAGCCTGGAAGGACGAAGTCAACCAGTAAAGCCAACTATCCTGTTTGAGGGAAGTTATTATATCAAGCATTTGAAATTTTTAATAAATAATAGTGTTATTCATTTTTCTACCTCTGCTCATATCAGTTTTGGTAAATGGTATCTTGCCATGAATCTATTTTATTTACGTTGTCAAATTTATTTCATCATTTTGCTCATAATATTTCCTTATTATCTTTTTAATGTCTATAGGATATGTAGTGATGTTCCTTCATAAAATTTTGATATTGATAATTTATGTCTTCTTTCTTTGTCTAGCTAGATCAATTTTACTCATATTTTTAAAGAACTTGATACTGGTTTTATTGATCTTTATTCTTCTTTTCTATTTTCTGTATCCTTGATTTCAACTCATTATTTTCTTCCTCTCGTATTTTGAGTTTATTTTTGTCTTCTTTTTCTTGATTCTTAACATGAAAAATGACTGTTAACTTTTGACCCCATTTCTTTTCCCAATATTAAAAAATAAAAATTTCCTTTGAAGCACTGCTTTAGCACTATTCCACTAATTTGGGGCCTCAAATTTTTATTTTCTTTCAGTAAATTTTTAAAAATGTTATTTGTCATATCTTTTATTTATGAATTATTTGTTCCTTTCTTGTTTAATTTCCAAATATTTGTGCATTTTACAGATAAGTTTTGATATTCCTTTCAAATGTCTTTTTCTTTTCTTTTTCTTTTTTTTTAAATTTTATTTATTTATTTATTATTTTTGGGGGGGTACACCAAGTTCAATCATCTGTTTTTATACACATATCCCCGTATTCCCTCCCTCCCTTGACTCTCCCCCAAACAGTTGACGTACAATATTATGTTAGTTTCAGGTGTATAGCATAGTGATTCACCATTTAAATACATCATGAAATGGTCACCATGACAGCTCTAGTAACCATCTGTTTCTATACAAAATTTTTACAATATTATTGGCCATATTCCTTACACTATATATTATATCCCTGTGACTTCTTTATTTCAAAATGGGAAGTTTGAACGTCTTATTCCCCTTTACCAATTTCACACAACACCCAATGCCCTCCCCTCTGGCAACTACCCATTTGCTCTCTGTATCTATGAGGGTTCATTTTGTTTTGTTTATTTGTTTTGCTTTTGGAATCCATATAAAAGTGAGATCATACAGTATTTGCGTTTCTCTGTCTGACTTGTTGCACTTAACATAATGCCCTCCAGTCCATCCATGTTGTTGAAAATGGCAAGATTTCATTCTTTTTTTATGAGTAATATTCGTGTGTGTGTGTGTGTGTGTGTGTGTGAGGGTGGGTGGATGTGGGTGGATGTGCGTGTCTTTCTTTTTTTGTGTATTCATCTGTCAGTGGACACTAAGGTTGCTTCCATATCTTAGCTATTGTAAATAATGCTGAAATAAACACTGAAGTGTGAATATATTTTTGAATTGTTTTTGTTTTCTTTGAATAAATACCCAGAAGTGAAATTGCTGGATCACATGGCTGTTCTATTTTTAATCTTTTGAGACACCTCTATACTGTTTTCCACAGACTCATAGATACAGAGAACAAACAGATGATTGTTGGGGGTGGGGTGGGCAAAATAGGTGAAGGGGATTAAGAGGAGCAAACCTCTAGCTGTAAAATAAATAAGCCATGGGGATGTAATACACAGCACAAGAAATATGGTCAATAATATTTTAATAACTTTGTATGGGGGCAGATGGTTACTAGACATTGTGGTGATCATTTTGTAATGTATACAAATGTCAAATCACTATGTAATACATCTGAGACTAACAGAATATTATATGTCAACTATTTTCAATAATAAAAGAAGAGTTTTTCTGGGAGCAACTGTAGAGTCACCTTTACTTGGGACTAGTTATCCTTAAAACTGACATTTATGGGGTGTCTACTGAATGTTCTTATTCAACAAGATCTCTTCCATATGGTTGGAGGAAACTTGAATGAATGCTGGCTTTCTATGAACTTGGGGAATTTGAAGGCTCAAGTATTTTTAGTAATTGTTTTTTCTTTGTAGAGTTTTATTCTATCCATATGCAGATTGCTACTCAACTTAAAAATTGGAGAACACTATGCAAATTTCTGGAGTTCTTTCTTTGCATGCTTCTCTTTTTCCTGGCATTATACTTTGCAAATTCTGATAGCTTCAACTTCTCTGAAGTCCAATCTTTTTCTCTTCAAGTTAGCATAAACTCTGGAGTCCTTTGAGTTTTTCTTCCTGAACTTACCAGTGGCAGAAAACCATGGCTATTACAGGGCTCGCTAGATTGGCTTCCTTTTCTCTAAATCATTATTACCCCTTTCTGATTGTTTTCCCATGTTTGGAAATAAATTTTATATATTTTATCCTGATTTTCAGTTGTTTATGCAGGTGGCAAGTCCAGTTGGAGTATCTCTGTAATAGGCAGAAGCAGAATTTCTGAAACTTACAAGATTTGGGCACCTGGAATAGAGTTTCTAAGTACTTTATTCTCAGGGACTGTCGTAGTAGATCTTCATATAACAACATTCATAAAAGAGGCAAATTTTTACTGTTTGGGTACTATTGGTAGCATTTTTATCTTAGAAAATGACAGCTCTGAATTATTCAGGAGCAGAAGACACAGCCCCATAATTCTTTCTTGCTATACTTGAAACCAACTACTCCTACATGGAAAGTCAGGAAGATAATTTTTTTCCTTTATCAGGTCACTGCTGATATTAAGAAAAACAATATCATAGACAAAGTGGATATTCTGAAACCAACTTAAAAGAAAACTTTTGTGCATAAAAGATATTCTACATAGAGATTAAGTGGATGATATAAAATCTTGAAGATTAGGACAGAGATATGGAAAGGAAGCAATAACTTTTTCTAACTGCTTTAAACATGGATCACATGATTTAAAATACTGTAGTAATTACAAGTCCAGAAATGTTGCTGAAGTCCAAAAACCTAACTAAGAAAGAACAGTAAGATTACAGAAGCAAATTAGATTGACAGCTACAGGAGACCTCTAACCCTTGATAAGTGTATCTTTAAAGCTGCAGGTAGAGTCCCTTTCACAACTGAGCTCCCATTCCTGGAACACTAAATGCTTGCCAGAAAAGTGTTAAGGAATGGCGAGAAATTCTGAATAGGTTAGTACAAAATATTCAAAGTAATACTAGGTGAATTCTGAAATGACCCAGTTATTTATAAATGGGAAATCTTTATGTTGCCGTTTGATTTTTTATATAGTCCCTGGTGAGCTCTATTGGTCAATTACTTAGAAATGAGAAAGTAGATAGAATAGGTTTGTGAATTTCAGCCTAAAGGACAAAGAGGCTTTTGAGTTCTTTCATTTCATATATTCTTTGGACTCTTTTTAGAATTTTCTGGGGCCATGACTCAGTAGTGGTTCCACGGAATAGGCTCTTGAAGATAGAAGCATGAGGAGTCCAGTTGAGTTTGGTCTTCTCCTTCAAGAATGCGGTCTAAACTCCCTCACTGAACATAAGTAGAATTTTTAAGTCACGTTGGTTACGTGAACAAAAAATATTGTTACTATATGGTATCAATATTTATATAATATAAAAATTTTAAATATTCATGATAAAAGTCTTATCTGCAATCCATCACTACCCCCATTTATATTTCACTTTCCTGAAATTTCTTATCTGTTTTATGTCTTTTACATAGTTTGATTTTTTAGGATTTCTCAGTTTACACTGGGGAAAGCCATATAGAGATGCCTATCTTTGGATATGCATTTCAATGCAACACATTTATGGAGCCAGCCGTACCTGTAAGTTGGCTTCCAGTATTTCTGTAAAGATTTAAGGAATAAAAGAGCTGATTATAATGGTACCATTAGTTCAGTGGAACAGAACATATATAATAGCTGAATGGAAAATGTAATGACACTTTTATGATGACCATCTCAATGATATTTGGCTTCTTTGCCAGAATGACTATCATTTTGTGGTAAAAATAAAAGAACTAGTGAATTCACTTTGATGTTAACCATAAGGAAAGGTAAAACATACACTTATTATTTGACCACTTTCATTTACTTTTCTTCTAATCTGTAGATTGTATCCAATTATGTTAAATACTAAAAATTGTCTGCCAAACATATCTCTTCTTGCTCCAGCAATACATTATTTCCTCACTAGTTTGTACTGTTAAGAAGTTCAATTTTCTAAAAATGATTGTGTTGTCACAAAATCATTTCATGCACTTAATCATATAGCTTCCTAGGAACGTCTTGAGGTTCAGCACGATGGCTTGGGGGATGTGGGTTCCTCTGAAGCTGGTTAGGCTTGTTTTGTTTGAGTTGGCCCCAAACCCACATCAGTTTTAATTACTCACCTCAGTGAGACAAGGGTCATGAAAACAGAAGAATATCTAAGAGAATCTTGGAACAAAAAAAGATAAGTGTTTTTCCAGATTTTGTTTTACTGGGAGAGGGTAGGGTAGTGGTAGGAAGAAAAATGAAATGTCTTCTGGAGATGTAATATTCAGTAAAAACAATACTCAGGTGTTTTCAACACCACTCTCCCAATATACTAAAGAGAACTGGTGGCCTTGGGAAACGGATATGATGTGTTAGACAACAGGACCTAGTTAACTCAGAGACACTAGAAGGATGTTCTTCCTAGCAACCGGTAGCTCTTGGTTACTAGAAAGATGATGAGGTAACTGACAAATGGACGCTACATTACTGAACTGGCGAAGCAGCATGTTTGCCGTCAGCTCTGTGCCAGAACGTGCAGCCTTTCCTGTTGCACTGTACAACACTGCTACAAACTTAGTGACTTAAAAGAACATAAATTTATTACATTATAGTTCTGGAGGTCGGAAGTCCAAATATTGGCTTCACTGAGCTAAATTTAAGGTGTCCACAGGACTGATCCCCTCTGAAGACTCTGAGGGCAGAATCCATTTCCTTGCCTTTCACACTTTCTAGAGGCCATCCTCATTTCTTAGCCTGTGATCTCTTTCTCCCATCCCTGCAACCTCTGCTCCCTCTGGTCATCCCATCTACCATCACATCTCACTCTGACCTTCCTGTATCTCCCTTATAAGGATCTTGTCATGACACTGAGCTGAACCTGATAATTCAGGATAATTTCCCCATCTCAAGATCCTTAAATTAATCACATCTGTTAAGTCCCTTTTGTCATAAAGGTGACATATTCTCAGGTTCTGGGGATTAGGATGTTGCATTAATTTTGCAAGGGCTGCCTTAACAAAACACCACAAATTGAGCGGCTTAAACAGAATTTATTTTCTCACAATTCTAGAGTCTAGAAACCTAAGATCAAGGATTGATCCTCTTGAGGGTTGTGAGGAAGCGTCTTTTCCACGCTTCTCCTCTAGCTCCTGGTGATTTGCTGGCAATCCACCACTCTTCGGCATGTGGAAACATCGCACGAGCTTGAACTTGATATAACGTCAGTGGGAAAATGGGGTTATTATAATGCTGTTACCTCATGTCCAGGGTATCATGAATTGAAAAGGAACTTACATACCCTGTGGTATCAGTCACACTGTTTTGAGCCAGAATTGGCATGTGTTTTGCCCATTGGTAGTGCTTCACAATGATACATGAGCACCTATGTTGTGAAAACTTGTACCTTAGTGGGTAGGTTATTGTTATCCTCCCAGGCCAGATGCAACCAGAATTTAATAAGCAGAATCTCTGGCAACTATGTTGATAACAGGAAATACATGGTATGTATATGGTATATGGAGCGAGAACATTTTGGGGGGGCAAGAAACTTAGAAAAAGTAGTATATTAACTGACATGTGGTGTGATAAGTATTATGTGAATCCTTCTGCCACCACTATAAGGTGTAATACAGAATTTGGAACTTCACTAAATGAAATGTTGTTTTATGACTACCAGATATCTTTGGGAAACAATCTAAAATATCTAAATTTATATAACAACAATAGAGGCTGATTAAACAGAGAAAGATGTTAATTTACCTTTGAAAAATACAATATATGCAGTTGTCTCCATCAACACCTTGAAAAGGTGTTGGGTGATGGGGGAGAAAAAATGTAAGAATACAAGCAAATATAAGAATATTGTGAGGGTTATGCTTATAGTTAATGCATTATTTTAGGAAAACCTAAGCTTTGTTTTAGATAACCTATGTTCCAGTGGCTATTCAAGTTAAGCAATCTTTTGTGCACAAAAGACTGCAGAGGTTGTTTTATAAGAATTATGATAATATGCTTGAGGAATATATTGCAAAGAAGTATTAGCAATATGGTTAACAGTAGTAAAAATATAATAATCTCACAAGAAATCTTAGAGAATCCCTAAATAATTCTGGTCACATTTTTGAGTGGCCAAGAGAAAAATATAGCAGAGTTATGCGAGAGAGAACTCTCTGTAAAATACCATCCCATTCAGGCCTGTTTAAGAATTTTGGCAGGAATTCTTGCTATAAAATCAGGCAAAATCACAGGAAATTGTACGCTTTTTAGTATCTTTCATAGTAGTTTCAATAATTTGGTACAAACAAAATGTCTTCTATGCCAAGGACTGTGAGTCATTCTGCTGCGGGAAAGTAATTCTGCAGGGAAGTAATTAAAGTACATGCTTTACACCCTTCCTTAGATGCATGTAAGCCTGTAAAAAATTAGTCCTGAAGAAATTTTGCATACGAAGTCTGATTTATTGTTCTACCTAGCAAAAGTGATTAAGTAGCTTAATCTGTCTTAACTTATTAAAAAAATCATGGTTCTTTTCCTACTATGACTTTTCCATTCTTTATGTGAAAGGAAAAAAGACAAAGAGTAGATATTGAAAAGTAAATCTCTCACGCTTCCTGTTTATCCAGTGTGTTTGTGTGTGGGGGGGGGGGTGTGGGAGTGTATGTCTGTGTGTATGTGGGGGGAGGATGTTGTGTGATATGAATTTATTCAACCTTTTCATAAACATAAATAGAAATACATACAATTTTGTAAAAGAGTTTTAAAACTTGATGTTAATATATAATAATAGCCTATGCATTCTCTTCCATAGATAGCATAGAATTACCTTGTATTAATTTATAATAATACACATACCAAGACCACTTAAATGATAGTTTGGCCTATTTATTCTTTTCCCAATAATCTTACATTAGTGGGCAACTTTGTAGAGTATATTTTGCTATTGTACAATAATATATGAATGATAAAAATATTGCATGTGGAATTTTAAATTTTAGAAAAATATTGCCAATATTTTTTTCCAACAGTGATGGAAAGTGCATATATTCTCACAAAATTTTAAATGCTTTAGTCTCAAATCTTTTGATCATATTCCATCTTTAAACATAAATATCCACATGCATTTTTTTTTTCTGTGAATTGTTTTTTTCAAATCTTTTAGAGGTTTCTATAGGACTATTGGTATTTTCCTTATTAAATTGTAAAATTTCTTTATATTTACAGATGTAAATATATATTTCTTTTAACATATTTGTTGCATACTATAAAAATGTGTATCTTTTTTTTCTGTTCTGTTGAGATATAATTAACATTTAACATGATATTAGCTTAAGGTGTACCATATAATGATTTGATATGTATATATTGTGAAATGATTGTCCATCACCTCAGACAGTTACAACCTTTTTCATCATGAGAAATTTTAAAATCTACTCTCTTAGCAACTTTCAAATATAAAATACAGTATTGTTAACTAGAGTCACCACGCTATACATTATACCCCAGGACTTATTTATCTTGTAATTAAAAGTTTGTCCTTCATCGCCTTCACCCACTTTTCCCACCTTCCACCTCTGACAAACACCAATATATTATTGGTTTCTGTGAGTTCAATATTTTTAGATTCCACATGTAAGTAAGATCATACAGTATTTGTCTTTCTCTGCCTGACATTTCACTTAGCATAATGCCGTAAGGCCCATCTATGTTGTCACAAATGGCTGAATTATATCTATATAGATATAGATACAAATATAGATATAGATAGGCAAATACATATAGAATTATATCTATATCTATATCTATGTATCTATATCTCACATCTTCTTTATCCTTTCACCCATTGGTGGATACTTAAGTTGTTTCTATGTCTTGGCTATTGTATATAATGCTGCAGTAAACATGAGGGTGCAGACATCTTTTCAATCTTTTCAACACAGTGATTTTGTTTCCTTCAGATATATACACAGAAGTTTGTATTGATGGGTTATAAAGCAGTTCTATTTGTAATTGTTTAAGGAAGCTCCATACTGTTTTCCATAGTGGCTGCGTCCATTTACATTTCCATCATCAGTGTACCATGGTTCCCTTTTCTCCATATCTTTGCCAACACTTGTTATCTCTCTCTCTTTCTTTTTGATGATAGACATTCTCACAGTTGTGGGGTGAGATCTTATTGTGCTTTTGATTTGTATTTCCTTGATAATTAGTGATATTGAACAACTTTTAGTGTACCTGTTGGCCAGTTGTATGTCTTTTTTTTTAAAAATGTCTATTCAGTTCCTTTACCCATTTTTTAATTAGTTTTTTTTTTTTTTTTTTTTTTGCTATTGAGTTGTGTGAGTTCTTTTTATATTTTGGATATTCACTCCTTATCAGATATATGATTTGCAAATATTTTCTCCCATTCCTTAGGTTGCTTTTTCATCTTTTTGATGGTTTCCTTTGCTGTGAAGAAGTTTTTTTTAGTTTGATGTAGTCCCACTTGTTTAATTTGCTTTTGTTGCCTTTGCTTTTGGCATCAAATCCAACGTCAAGGACCTGCCATATATATTTTGTTTTTGGACTTTTATAGTTTTGGTCTTATGCTCAATTCTTTAATCAATTTTGAGTTGATTTTTGTGTATGATATAAAATAGTGGTCCAAGCTCATTTTTTTGGCATGTGGCTCTTCAGTTTTCCCAACACCATTTATTAAAGATACTGCCCTTTCTCCATGTATATCCTTACCTCCTTTGTTGTAAATTAATTGACCATATATGTTTGGGTTTATTTCTGGGCTCTCTATTTCATCACATTGATCTATGTGGCTTATTGTATATCAATACCATACTGTTTTGATTGCTATAGTTTTATAATATAGTTTAAAAACCAGAAAGTGTGGTCCTTCCAGCCTTTTCTTCTACCTCAAGATTGTTTTGGTGATTTGCGTATTTTTGTGGTTTGATACAGTTTGTCACTTGACTTCACTTATTAGTTTTATTCTTTATGTAAAAATATCTCACTTGTATGTAGACACTGATCAACCTGTTTTTGACTTGTGGATCTTGTTTAATAAGACCTTCTCCTAGGGAATACTGATAACACAAAAAACGTCATATAGTTTCACAAGGGACAATTTTGGTTGAGAGGTAGTTAAATAATACTGGGATTTGAAAGGAAATTAAAAAGTGACACAATATAGGGGAAAGATATAACTGGTGGCAAGAACCACCAGAAGATAATTAGCCTACATAATTAGTGTGATTAGTGCCACTAGCAGCGATGTAATATGGTAAGTTTCAGATAATTTTTAATTCATTTTTATGGTGTATTTCTTTTTATTTTTTATTTTATTTATTTTATTTTTTTTTTTAATTTTTTATTTTATATTGGAGTATAGCTGATTAACAATGTTGTGATAGTTTCGGGTGCACAGCAAAGCGACTCAGCCATACATATACACGTATCCATTCTCCCCCAAACTCCCCTCCTATCCAGGCTGCCACATAACATTGAGCACAGTTCCCTGTGCTATACAGTAGGTCCTTGTTGGTTATCCATTTCAAATATAGCAATCTGTACATGTCGATCCCAAACTTCCTAACTATCTTCCCCCCCACCCTTCCCCCCAGTAAACATAAGTTTGTTCTCTAAGTCTGTGAGTCTGTTTCTGTTTTGTAAAAAAGTTCATTTATATCATTTCTTTTTAGAGTCCATGTATAAGTGATATCATATGGTATTTCTCATTCTCTGACTTACTTCACTCAGTATGACAATCTCTAGGTCCATCCATGTTGCTGCAGATGGCATTATTTCATTCTTTTTAATGGCTGAGTAATAATCTATTGTATAAATGTGCCACATCTTTATCCATTCCTCTGTTGATGGACATTTAGGTTGCTTCCATGTCTTGGCTATTGTAAACAGTGTTGCAATGAACACTGGGTGCATGTGTCATTTCGGACGTTGTTTTTCTCTGGATATGTGCCCAGGAGTGGGATTGCAGGATCACGTGGTAGCTCTATTTTTAGTTTTTTAAGGAATCTCCATACTGTTATCCATAGTGCCTGTACCAATTTACGTTCCCACCAAGAGTGTAGGAGGGTTCCCTTCTCTCCACATTCTCTCCAGCATTTGTTGCTTATAGATTTTTTGATGATTGCCATTTTTACTGGTGTGAGGAGATATTTCCATTGTAGTTTTGATTTGCATTTCTCTAATATTTAGCAATGTTGAACATCTTTTCATTTTTAACATGTGCTTTTTTTTCATTCAGGGACTTCAATAGTAACAAAAATTATATTTAAAAGGAAAATTATAGTTTTGAGTAATATACACTAAAGTAGCCCAGAAATTTTCTACTTGATGGTGAAAATGATTTCTCCAAGTGCTCAGACACTAAGAAAGCAGCCTCTTTTACTACATGGATTGATAATTGTGCTCATATGGCAAGGCACTTTGAGTTCAGTCCTAGAATATAAATTACTTGAAATCTCTCTTCAGTGCCCAAAGTTGTATCTTGTAGGGATGACCTATTAGAGAAGAATTTGCCTCGCTTACCTGGCAATCTATGAGTGAGCATTGAAAGAAATATCAAAACCTTGAACAGTATAACTTGCCTTTGACATAGATATTTACATATTCATGTGTAACTCAGGCATTTTATGGGATTAATCAGGCTTCCACCTATAGTTGAATTCTGAGGGTGGCAGGGGGGATTATTGGCTGGTAACTTTGAAAATACAAAGGTGAAACGGGGATAATAACCAAAAAGTTTTCATAAAATAATCACTATAACATGTCATTGCTTCTATTCATGGAATTAAATTGATCAACATATAACAGCAGAAATTTAGGCTACTAAAGACTTGGTATTGAGAGTAGCCTTTTAATGAGGAATCGTCCTGCGGCCCGTGCAAATTCTGAATTCATAGCCATCTTCCAAGTTGTTAAAAATAAACCTCCTGTAAAAGTAGGAATATTTATGTTTCCAGTTAATAAAAATATGAATACAACTTAGAAATCTAAAAATATACAAAATAAATTAAAATTTCTAATTATAGGATTTGTAATATATTAGTAGCTCTGTCTGACAATGTCTTGTCAAAGGATACAAGAAAATACATTGTGTTGAACTGCATAAATGAAAAACTATTTCCCTTATTTGAGAATGATATGTATTCAAAAATTCTCAAACAATGCAGTAGCCACAATATTTTATGGAATAAATAAAGGACAACTACTGTGTATCATTATTTTACTTCAAATAAAATCGTTAAGACCCATGGTAAGTCCCTTCCTACTCTTGTTTACAATGTTTTGTTTATAGAGTGATTGTTTTCTTGGGAGGAAGGACACCTGTTTGTTGTCCAGCTGTCACTGAAACTGAGTGATATTTGTCAACTTAGCCTCCCTGATCCTTAGGGTTAGTCCATGAAAAGATGGACTGGAATTGCAGAGTCTATACAGTTCTAATTCTAAAACGCTGAGATTTAAATGCATAACATTCATTAGTTCATCAATATTTCTGTATTTCCAAGGCAGATACTACTAGATAGTGAAGAAAAACAAAATCCACAAAAAGTGAAGTTAACTCCCAGTTTAAGTCTGCTTCAGCTACTTACAAAGTTTATCATTTTGGACACATTATTTATCTTCAGTGGATCTTTTTACTCAAAACTGAAAACAATACCGTCAATTTCATACTGTTTTTAAGGACAATAAATAAAATTATGTGTGAAGACATGAAGCCTAATATCCATTATTTAATTGACACTCAAAAATGTTATATAACTACGTCTCCCTGCACCCAATCTTCCTACTTCCACCTCAACCATCTCTGTTTCTTATTATATTCTCCATCTTGGTGGATGAGCACACCTTCACAGAGGATAATTACACACCAATAATAGCAGGTTTGAATCTTAATCCAAAAGCCAGAATATTATTAGGGTAACTAAAAATTTTTACAAGAAACATATAAAAATGTTTATTTTACAACTGTCACTATTGCAGTAGCTAGATGATATGAGAGGTCCTGAAGGCTAATTTTTAGTAATTACCATAATTATATTCAATATAACTAAAGTATAGTAGGTACTCAATAATTCCTGTTGAATGAATCATTAAATATATTTAGCTCTTATACGACTTTGGTTCATTTAGGCTTCCTGTATAGTATAACTGATAATCATACCTGTGATTTTATTTGTTTCCGAAATGAGTTTTACTGCATTCAGAAGTGCTTTTTCCCGTACGCTGAGGTTACTTATGAGAATATCACGATCTTGATCTGTGAGTAGCCTATGTGGGAAACCCACTAGGAATTCTGCTGAACTTTCAAAGTATGGGCGATATAATGCTGCCTCACAAAATTCCATGGCAAGTAGAAAGTCCAAGGAGAAGTCTCGTTCAGTTTTAGAAGAATAGAGTGATCTAAAGGAGGGACACAAAATTAGCAGCATGAGTTACAAAATATTTTATTTTACATGCAAATTAAAGTCCAAATGAGTGTTTTCTCCCATGTTCCTTGGGGTTTTTATGTAATTTATTAAATAGTTGACTGAATCAAATCTACAATTTCAGTACAATGTAATTAATCCTCAAGATATCTTCTACATTGTGCCTGGCTGAAGAATCTCTTACATAGCAACAGAGAAGGCAAAACTTTGAATTACAATTTTTTGAAACTGTAGCATACTAACTCTTTTACTTTCACCAGATTTATTCTTGGTGATTTCTCATCGTATTTCTCCTGTATCTGATTTCTATACCACTAACGTCTAGCATCAGTTATTTTCCACAAACAAAATTCAAGGACTGGGTACTATGAGCCAGTTTAATGAATGGAAGTTTTTCTAATAGCAATTTCTGAGAATTCTTCAACAACATACATAGTTGACTCTGATGTTTATTATGTGTACATGTTTATATATATACTTCTAATTCTTAGGAAATAAAAGTGGACTAGGAATTTGCCATAGTAATCTAATCACCGTCTTGAATAGGACACAACAGGGCCCAAGGCCATAGTAACAAACAGATGATCAAGGTTTCTTTTGAGTTCATCTAATTTAAAGACTTAAATGGCAGGCTCAATTCTTTCTTGCAGAGAACAACTATTAAAACTGAATAGAATATTAAAAACATGTTCTATGACATCACAGAGTGGACAACAATTTTGAGAAACTGTGAGATCAAAATCCAAGAAAAAAGGAATTATGGCCTGAAAATGTACACGATGAAGGTCATATTATAGAGGAAGAGGGACCAGAGTACATTCTGTCTGTCCGTCTGTCTGTCTGTCTCTCTCTCCTCCACGTGAGGACACAGCAAGAAGGCAGCCATCTGTAAGCTAGAAAGAGTGCCCTCACCAGAAGCTGACCCTGCTGGCACCCTAATTCTGAACTTGTAGCCCCCAGAATTGTGAGAAAATAAATTTCTGTGATTTAAGCCATCCAGTCTATGGTATTTTGTGATTGCAGCCCAAGTTCACTAATAAGAAGTGAAGATGTGGTATGTATGATATATGAGGACATTTTTCCATTCAAGGCAATAGATGATTTTGAAAGCTGCTGCTCCAATGTTGACACGATGAGAAGAGTCTTTGATAAAATTGTGGAGCTGAGAGAAGAAAAGTTGCAGTTAATGGCTAACTAAATAGGAGTCTACATACGCACAAAACACCAAGCAATTGAAGGTCATGGGGTAGAATTTTTTTTAAATCAGAAAAATGAATTAAATAGTAAAGGAAAAAAATTGAGAAATTGATCTACACTAAAAATTTTCTACATTAGGAAGACTTCATTAAAGGAATGAACTGACAAGCATAAACTAAGAAAAGATACATTCAAGATATACAACTGACAAAAGGTTAATATTTAATACATATAGTTTCCTACAAATCAATAAATGAAAGATAGGCATGTCAAAAAAAACTTAAGTAGGAACGTCACAAAAGAGGACACCCGTATAGTTTGCTAAATACCGAAAAATTTGCCACCTCATTTAGTAACTTAGAATTTGTAAGGGAGTTTCATGTTTAGATACTACTACTCAAAAGAATGGATAAAAGCATGAAAAGTGACCATTATCAAGTATAGGAAAGAATAGGATGCAAAGGAATCTATCGACACTGCTAGAATGAATATTAATTTGTAAAAAAATAGAAATTATTTGCTACATATCCTCTGACTCAGAAAATCTCTCTATTGGAAATTTAGACATATGCTTGCTGAAAGACAAGAATGAGAATGTTGGCGACAAGTATTTGCGATAGTTAAGAATTAGAAATAATATACTAGTCCTTTCACAGTAGAATGGTTAATTAAACTGTTATATACTAATCTGTCATTATACAGATATAAAAAGACTAAACTGTTGCTGAATACAACATGGATGACTCTAGCAATTAAAATTTGAATGGAAGAAGCCAAAAACAGTTATTGTGTTATTCCATTCATACAAAGCTTAAAAACAAGCAAAAATAATCGAAGGTGTTAGAATAGTAGTTACCTTTGGGTAGAAGGGGAAAATAGCAAATAAAAGGAGGACAGTGGTCCCTGGAGTGATGGCTAAATTCTGTTTCTTGCCCTGGGGATTGGTAGCATGTGGCATTTACTTTGCGATACCCATTAAATTGAATACTTATGACCTGTGGAATTCTCTGCATATCTGTTATCTGTCAATAAAAAGTTATTATAAACAATTTCTTCTCAATTTATGGCATAGGAGTTATAGTGATAGAAATACTCCTTTACACATGTGGAACTCAGTGATAGAGAACATGCTTAACAGATTTTGAACACTAAAATAATACATACTTTCCTAATCTCAACCAATTTCATTAGAATAATGGATTCATTATTTACAGAAATCTCACTATTCCTGTTCTGACTGTAATGCTTAAAAAACAAAATGCAAAGGTCTAAAATTGTTCTGTTCTCGAAAACAAGATTTTTGAAAAGCCTGAAAGAGATAGTGCTTGCAAAGCACTAGACATGGTGCTTAGTTCACAGAAGCACTCAAAAAAGTATGAAAGTGACTATAAAAGACAGCAGGTGCTAATTTTCTGTTACTGTGAAGATGTTTTTAAAGGAAGTTTGGAGCTGTTGATTTAAAAAAATGTGAGGCAATGGGCATAACACCACTAAGATTAAAAAATTGCACTGTGTCAACCTTTGTTATAAGTGGACAACTTTAATACTAAAAGACAATGGAATAGGTGTAGAGTGATGGGGGTGGAGAAAAAAGAATCTGCAGTGACAAAGAGGAAAATAGCAAAATGTATTTTATGAATAGATGAAGAGATTTTTACCAACCGTTCAGCTTTCAGTACATACTTTTTTTCCATCTTAATCAAAATACATTCCACTCACAAAATCCATATAAAATACTTTCCAAAATGTAATTTCCAGTGATATTGATAATTAAAAAGAATTATTTCTCCAGGGTTTCCTGAGGTTCCCATATCTATGTACTGTTATAAAGGAATAACAACACTGAAAAGTTTGTTGAAGGCTGTTTTGAGACAAAAGCTCATGTTTAGTGACTGAATTTAGATAATTCAAATCACTGCAACTCACATTTATACTAAGAAATAACTCATTTTCAGCAGGAGGTCATGAACAGTGCAACAGGCTGGAGCACAGAAGTTGACAATGGGCGTCAAGGATGACCTAGAACCAGGGAGACAAAAAGCCTAGAAGAGAAACAGGAGCAGGACCAAGATCCTGGACTTCTCCCACAAAAAGCTTTTATTTTACCAAGACCTAGGGAAAGCTGACTGATACTTAGCAGATGACTTCATTGTAGTCATTGTCTGTTATTAAATGAAATCTCCTATATTTACCTGGCTGTGTGTTAAGCATGTAAATTTCATGCAATTTATCTTACTACATTTTTATTTGTAAAAAAAGAGAAAATGACTATCTCTTTAAGAAATCACTTAAAAAATATTACAAGACTCAGACAACTGGATGGACCCCATAGAATTGCCAAATAATATACTAACACTGTGTACTTTAAATCATTTTTGGCTTGGTGAGTGAGGGGTGGGGTTGGAAACTGAAATCCAGCCAGAACCTTTAACCACACTATTTGCATAGCTACCTTATGTAAACATCTAGAATCTAAGAACAGAAATTAATTGAACACTGCATTCATTAAAAAAATTTGATTAGACACAAAGAACTACTTTACTATAAACTATACTGTTAAAGAAAGTATGGAACTTCCTCCAAGAAGAACTGTGAATAATCAGCCATCTTTTCAGGTATACCTTTACTGATGGACGACACTTAGATGAATTGCAAATAAAAATGGAAAAACTATTTCCTGATATTTTCTGGAAAATATGAGTAATGAGTATTTGAAGAAACAAAAATTTACACATATTTTGTTTTACAATGCCAGAAAGAAACCAAGTTTAATTGTATCACATAAAGCAATTATCTTACTCATCACTGAGCTTCGGTTTTGCAATATCAATGGCAGCTTGATGGAGCTCCCACATGTAACGGATTGCTGTGTCCTCATCTGTGTCATACTGAGGAATATCTTTGATAGTGGAAACCATCTTTCTGGACTGCAGGTACTATAGAATGAATACCATGATTTAGGTGAATAAAAGACTTTAAAATAAAATTAAAATAAATTTAATTACCAGTGTCATGAATTCCTGAAAAAGAATACTGTGAAATACTCATCTAGCTGATTATTTAGAAATGAAATTTATTTTCAAAATAAATTTTAACACTTAAAGGTGCCATTTAACTTTACTGGTTTGCTTTACAGAAAGATTTATGCTAATCTATTTGCAGAGACAAACATAATTTGGTCATTATTACATCAATTCTACGGAAAAATCTTTTTTATAAATACAATTATACCAATTTGCTATTAACTATTTGGTATCATTTCAGGATACTAACAGGAACAATTCGAGGGGGTAGGGACAAAACTCTGAACTTACAATTTCATATGCATATAAATGTGAAGTTTAGTCTATTTTTAAATCATAAACCCAACAGAAGACCTTCAGTGTCTTCATTCATTCCATTCATAAAAATATCATTGCATTCTTTTACCTTATAAAATCGATTGGCTGTATCCATAGCTTGTGGATAAGATGCACGGCATTCCTCAATTGAATAACAGAAGTTAGATCTGTACTCCTCTCGAGATATTAACTCTACCTCATATGGCAAATTCCCCAAAAACTCAGATTCAATTGCACCAAGGAAATTTAGAATAATCACATAGTGGTTAAAGCCTGTAATGTAATAGGAGAAAGGTATCTGGAATCATTAACTTTCTATACAGAGCAGGAGTTGACAAGATGACTAAGGCTTAGTCTATATAATTTAGCCTGCAACATTATAAACCTACAAACCATTATGTTGAATTTGTTGGTTTTAGGAAATGCATCACAGCCAGGAAAGTTTCCATCAGAGGCATGCTCTGGGTGCAGATATTTGTGTATGAATCTACCTAATTCGACCCAGTTCCAAATTATCTATGTCCTATATTTATTTACCTCTCAAATAGGAAGTAAATAATAAGATGACTGAGGAAAACATTTACTATAGTTTAGGTATATACATAGATGATGTTAGGTATATTCATAGATGTTACTTGTGGAGATTCTTTGCCTAAACTGAGGAAGAGGTTTTGAAGTGACTCCCTTGTTCTGTCCTCTCAGCTCTCTTAGGGATGGTTCTGAATCCCAACTAACTTTCTTTCCAATCAACCTTGAATACATTTTCTCAGTTTTCAGTTTGGTATCTTTCTTCTGGTTCTTGGTGCTAACTCATGTCAATCAAGTACTCACTCTAGTATATTCTGCCTTTAGAATTTTAATCTAGTTCTTGACTCCTGGGTTCATCTTGTCTACCAGGATTCTGGCAGCTCCCAGGCCTGGGTTATTCCTAGGCCTACTTTTCAGCCTGGCTTTGGTCACAGGCATGAATCCATAACTTCTGTTAATGAAATACATCCTCCCTCATTCTTGCTTGACTAACCAGAGAACTATTTTGATTGTTAATCTAGCTGTAAAGGAGAAGCCAAGGTACTAGTGATACAAAACATAAGGGAGAAGACACAAATGATAGATAGATATTTCAAGGAATATTTTCAAGCCTTTAGATGACAAAGCATTTTCTCACTATTTGAAACTTGGTGTACTAGGTGTCGTCATTCCACGTATTTCTACTTTTAACCTTAACTTTGAAATTTGAGTGGATAATTGTCAGTTTAAACTTGACTTTGGACTGTCTACACTGGGCCTAGAAGAATTTTGTTCACTACCAAGTACAATCTTTATTTTGAAATGTACCTTTACAAAAGTCCCTTTTGCAAAACTTTGTAGCTAATGAAGTTATATTTCTGAATAAACCATTGAGAAGGAGCAGATATGTTAGATGTCACCTCTAGTGAAATTGTTCTTTAAGGCCTGAAATAAGACTTGCAATTGGAAATAAAAAAATGATTATCAAGTGTTTTTGCAGATTAGGGGTTTAGGAAGGCAAATTGGAATAGTGATTAAGAAAATGAATTTTCGAGATAGAAAGATGAATGTTAAGACTAGCTTCGTGATAAAAAAGCGAATTACTCAACCACTTTTAGCTTCTGTTTGATTATTTATATTATGAAGATATTAACTTTAAGATCATGGTAAGGGTTGAATTAAACTATATCTCTAAAGGGCTCGAGTAAGGTGCTAGAATGTAGAAAGTGTGAAATAAATAGCTAGTTGGAGAAAGGGCTGGTAATGTGTGGAATAAGCAAGAGAAAGTTTGAAAAATGGGGTACCTATAAGGATCATTTTCTTCTTTAGTATTTATCTAAAATTAACAATGTGCTGTACATGATTTTAGAAAAGGCCATAGTAAGAGTTACCATTCTTATTTGGTTTTTTAATTGATTAGCCCCTAGGGAGATTGCACCGAAAATTGTATACGTTTACAAAGGAAATATCAGGATTTACCCCAACTTAGCCTAACTCATAGAAAAGCAGAAAGAGCAAGACCCACAGCCACAGAATCGGTGAAGAAGCATGGAGAAAACATGACGCTTACCTCCCCAGCCACTGTCGATAGATATGCAGCTGGAGCCTCCAGCCTCATAAGCACACATTGAACTGTTGAGAGGCGCTGAAAATCTATCTGCAGAGTAAACAGAGTAGGTGGAAAAAGTTGAACCTTTGAATAGAAAGTCATAAGAGAGGAAAAGGCTCATATACTCCCCTCTAAAAAGTAGGAAGAGGATTATGCCTGCTAATGATATGGTCTATTCGTAGCATTTCATTCACTTGGAGAACTGGAAGCTTCTCAGAAATTGCACCTTGTTCAGATTCCTTCTTGGTTTTTTTCCCTTGTTTTAAAATTTTTCTTTATTTTTTATTTTTATTTTATAGACTCCTTCTTGACTAAGCTGGACCCGCAGAGTGTTTCCCACAGGCCATCCATCTCTGTTGGTCACTTGTTTCTTCCTAAATGAATCAACAGTTGCTTGCAATAATTCACATGGGCCAGAAGTTTTTTTTCTATACAAAGGCACCACATTCTAGTCCTTGTTTCATTCTGGACTCAGTCTAGTCACATTCAAAGAAGACACTTTGGAAAATAATTTCATGAGAATGGGAAGCTGGTTCAGTTCAAGAATCTTAGTAATAAGAAAATTGATGGAAGATGCCTTAGAGGACTGGGACGGGGAGGGTGGGGGGGACTCGAGGGAGGGTGGGGGGTGTTGAGGGAGGGAGGGAATATGGGGAGATGTGTATAAAAACAGATGATTGAACTTGGTGCACCCCCCAAAAAGATAAAAAAAAAAAAAAGCCAAAGGAGACAAAATAACAGGCGGTAATGAGATACAGTAACAAAGAGAACAGCAGTTATGTGCTAATTTAATTTAGTTAATTTACAATTTAGTTACTTTCTAAAAAGCTCTAATTTTCTTTCTGATTCACTGCTGTTTGTTACCATTTAAGAAATCATCCTGTGAGCATTTCTCTGATACTCGCAATCAGGAAGGTGGTAACCATTTCTAACCAAATGCCCACCTTTTGCCAACTTCGCTCTTTTTATGCTACCCCCTCCTAGCATTTTTGACCAAAAAAAAAAAATCTACTTTTATATATACTTTCCATGATTGGTAAAGCATAATCATCTCCACCTCACGATCCAGCCAACACTTGGCTAAGATGCATATAATAAAAATTCTTTAACATTTTCTCATTAACAAAATACTCCAGTCTTAAAATTGTTACAGTTTTCCTTTTGTGAGCTCCTTTGCATTGAATAGAATCTTCCAGCATTTGTAGCACCTGAATCTGAGAAGGTAAATGCTGGAAGCATTGTCACTAGGATGGCCACCAACTAACCTGTAAAATAGTGCCGCTATCTGCTGCTCAGAATAAGCCTTGGCCCTCTTGGCTGCCCTCCCGCGTAATTCTTTTGAGTGCTGTCTGTCCTTCTGTACGAACATGTGCCTAATCTGACCAACTGTCACTCTGCCCTGACTGATACCTGGATCTGAGTATGTGACCACCACCCCCCATACACACACACACACACACACACACACACACACACACACACACACACTTGCCTGACCTGCCTGGGGTCAGCTGTGCCGTCTGGAGCAATGGTTTTTAATTCTTTTTAATAAAATTTATTTGTTTAAAAAAAAAAAAAAGAACTAGAGAGAGAAAAATTCACATGAAGAAATTCACCTAAACTGAGGGAGAAAATAGGAGAGCTTCCTAGAAACACGAGTTCCGAGCTGAAGCATCACACTTTACTCAATTTCTCCATCCTACTTGTTTGGGTACAAGAAGAAAGTGGTCTAGTTATTGGATCAGTTCTTCCCTTTTTTCATTCCTTTCTTCTGCCTGAATCTAACAACTAAGAGAAAGGAGACTGTGCATTGAGAGCCATATCTTAGTTACTCTTTCCACTAACATTGATGAGGGAAAATATGTTCCTTACCTTAGTTTGCATACAACTTTGCCCTGGGTTTCATAGTAGAAAGAAGCTTTTGTCATATTTCCTATAATAATCTCACCTTATGAAACAGAGGTATTTATAGTACCACATTTCTCTGAGAAGCTAGTCAGGCTTTAAGATGATGATGATGATATTTCAAAAACTGAAGATTTTTAATCTAGAAGGGGACATTTCTTCTGCAAGCAATAAGCTTTTACAGTTTATAGGAATGTACTTTAAAAGCTGCATTTTTTTAAACCAGAAAGTCTATAAAATGTAAAGAAAATTATGTCAAATAATTTTACTAAGCGAAAGAAGTATTTGATTAGGTCATAAGAAGGCCTGAATACTGGAAAATCAATGATTATATTGACTGCACACTCCATGAATCTTCAGGCAGTAACACTTAAATAGATTAGCTATAATGATACTCTCAGTAACAAAGAAAAAAAAAAGCAACCTTCCTTGGAAATAATTAAAATGTACATACCTGTTTTAAATAGCTTTCCATAAAATAAAGTCAGTGCCCAGAGTACATTGCCTCTAGTGTTTTCTCCAAATAAAGCAAAATATTTGTTTGATTCTGTTATAAGGATCTTATATATTTTTAGTCTATCCATATATTTCCAAAGATCAACGATTATCTTGTTATTCTGTACTGGAAATTCTGCTATGTCCCCATTAATCTGGTCCCAAAAAGGGGGGTAGTTGTCATTTTCATTGGTGGCTGATCCTGGATTTGGGGCCAATCCCACAGAAAAGAAGCTCAGGAATAGAAAAGTGGGGATCATCAAAGAACACCACATCCTCTCACTGACTATTGTGCTTGAGACTAAGTCTCAAACAAGAGCAAGTTATATAGCAGGTGGGAGCCAATCCTTTTGCCAATTAAAGAATGACGAATCTTCGCACTGATGAGACACTGACCAGCAGGAACTTGAGCTGGTGAACAAATAAATGAGCATCTGCTGACATAGATTTAGTAACTAAAATCGTTAAAGGCTATTGCAAAATGCTTCAAATAAATCATCTGCACAGGTAATTTACTGCTAATAGGCACTTATTTCCTGTAGTTTAAATTACCTAAACATTGTCAGTTTTTCCAGAACAATGTATTAAATTCAACCCAAAGGAATACTTTCATTTTTCCCAGTTTTGTTGAGAAACAATGGACATACATCACTGCATAAGTTTAAGGCATATAGCATGATAGTTTGACTTACATATATTGTGAAATGATTATCACAATAGTTTTAGCTAACATCCATCTTCTTGTCTAAATACAATAAAAAGAAAAGAAAGAAAAAAGGGAAAATAATTTTCTTCTTGTGATGAGAACGCAGGATGTAGTCTCTTAACAACTTTTTAGTATATCATACAGCAGTGTTAGCTATAGTCATCATGTTGTACATTACATCCCTGGTATTTATCTTATAACCGGAAGTTTGTACTTTCGGACCACCTTCCTCCGACTCCCTCTCCTCCCAACCATCTCCTCTGGTAACCACAAGTATGATCTCTTTTTCTGTAAGTTTTTCTTTTCTTCATATTCTACATATGGGTGAGATCATAAAGTAGTTGCCTTCTCTGACGTTTCACTTAGCATAATGCCTTAAAGGCCTATCCATGTTGTAGGAAATGTTAGGATTTCCTTCCATTTTGTGGCTGAATAATATTCCACTGTATATATATATCACAACTTCTTTATCCTTTCATCCATCAATGGACACTTAGGTTTCCATGCTTGGCTATTGTAAATAATGTTTTTATAAATACAGGGGTGCAGATATCTTTTTGTTAGTGTTTTTGTTACCCTTTGGATTTACTTTCAGAAGTAAAATTGCTGGATCATATGGTAGTTCTATTTTTAATTTTTTGGAGCTCCTCCATACTGTTTTCCATAATGGTTGTACCAATTTACAATCCTACCAACAGTGCACAAGTGTTCTCTTTTTTTCACATCCATGCCAACATTTGTTATCTCTTGTCTTTTTGATAATGGACATTCTAACGGTGTGAGGTGATATCTCATTGTGGTTTTAATTTGTATGTCCCTAATAACTTGTGATGTTGAGCATCTATTTATGTACCTATTGATCTTTTGAATGTCTTCTTTGGAGAAATGTCTATTTTTGTTCTGAGTTGTATGAGTTGTTTGTATGTTTTGGATATTAACCCCTTATCAGATACGTGGTTTGCATAGTATATAGTATATATATAATCGAATATACTATAGAATATATATAGAACATATAGAATATATATATCATAGAATAATTGTAAAATTACATGAAATAATAATTTTAAAAGGCCTAGCAAGTAATCAAAGGTAAATAAATGCTAATTCTTTTTTCTCCCTACCAGTGAGCCACCAAGCCACCAAAAAAAGTGCATTACAAACTGTACTGGAGAAGTGTTTAATTTCATCTTTTAATCCGTCCCAAGGGGAGAAAAATGTTTTTATCTTTTATTTGGGGAAGGATGAATGTTACCCGGAGATACCTTTTACATAGGGATGAATGTATTGGAGAGTGAAATCACTAAGATGGGGACATAGGCAGTTCCATCACAAGAAGAACAACTAATATCTATTCAAGAACAAGATATATATGAAAAGGCAAAAGAATTCAAATAGTCAAAATAAATTTAAAAAAAAATGAAGTTGGAGGACTAGTTAATTTGAAGACATTATAAAATTAGAGTAATCAAGGCAGTATAGTATTAATTAAAGGATAGGTCAATGGAACAGAACAGAGAGCCCAGAAATAGACCCATACATACATTGTCAACTTATTTTTGCCAAAGCTGCAAAGGCAGTTTGAATTGAGGTATTTTTAGGAAATGGAGCTGGAATAAATGGATGTCCATATGCCTCACAGTTTGTATAAAAATTAGCTCAAAATAGATTACTGACACACGTAAACTGCAAAACTAAAACTTTCAGAAGAAAACATAGGAAAACATCTCTATGACCTTCATTTTAGTGATGTTTTGAGATACAACACCAAAAGCACAATTTAAAAACAAAACAAAACAAAGTGCACGTATGTAGATAGATGATAGATAAATAAATTGGGAGTTACCAAAATTAAAATTCTTGCTCAGCAAAAGATACTGTTAAGAGAATAAAAAGACAAGTCACTGACAGAAAGTATTTGCAAATCACATAGCTACTGTAGGTCTCATATCTAGAATACATAAAGAATTCTTAAAACACAAGATTTAGAAAACATACTCAATTTAAAAATGTGTAAAAGGTTTGAACAGATACCTCATCGAAGAAGATATATGGTTGATAAATGAACACATGAAAGATGCTCAATATAATTTTTCATTAAGAAAATGTAAATTAAAATCACAATGAAATACCAAAACACACCTATTTTAACGGTTAATATTGAGGGGAAAAAACTGACAATAATAAATGCTGGCCAGAATGGATAGCAACAGAAACTCTCATTGATTGCTAATGGACGTGCAAAATAGTACCGCTTTATTGGCAAATAGCTTGTCTCTTTCTTATTAAGTTAAACATAGACTTACATATGACCCAAGTGAATTTTTTATCTAGATATTTCCCCAAGTGATTTGAAATTTTACGTTACTTCAAAAAAACCCATACATCAATAGCAACTTTAATAGTTGATAAAGTAGCTAAAAATGGAAAACAACCCAGAAGTGAATGGATAAACTAGAGTATATAGTTTATCATAACGGAACTCTAGTCGGCAGTAAAAAAGAACAAATTATTGATTCAGGAAAAAAACAAAAATGAGTTGAGTGCATTGTGTTAAACAAACAAACAAAAAAGATAAGACCTAAGAAGCTACATGGAGTGTAATTCCATTCACACGACATGGAAAAGACAAAAATATGGGATGAGAAACACATCTGTCATTGCCAGTAATTGGGTTTGGAGAAAAGGTTGACTACCAAGGGGTTGATTATGAAGGGGTAATATTTCTGTGAAAGAATTGTTGTATATGATACTGTGGTGCTGGGGACATGACTCTATGCATTTGTCAAAATCTATTATCTGTACACCAGAAAGAGTGGATTTTACTGTATGTAAATTTTATAAAAAGTTTAATAGGATACTACCAGAAGACAAGATGAAATATGGACTGTGACAAATGAGTCTATCTGTATGTCACAAGCACTGAAAGGTGTAAAATTGAAGAGAGATGGTCTGAATAACTTTGGAAAACAGTATTTTGCCTAAATGAGTAAAACCAAAGAAAATAAGGGACAGCCTCCATTAGGCTACATATGACTGAAATGCTGAGGTTTTCTTCAGTCAAGTGTCCATACTGTGAAAATCATTTAAGTTCTTTTGAGGAGACTGTACCAATATTGTTGGAGTCTAACACTAGGAGAATGTTGGAAAAAAATGAAAGCATTTAGTAGAGTGCCTCACCAATTGTTAGTCGTCAAGTAATTTTTGATGATTTATAACTTTGATCATGTAAGATTAGTGATATTAGAAAAAGATCCTTAAACTCAATGATAAATAACTTACATACATCAGATTTCTATTTGGGGAGGTCATCCTAGAATTTTGGAAAGTCCTACCACCTCAAAAGTGTACTATATATAATTAATTAAGATATGCCTAAAATAAAAAGAAAGCTTATGATACTTTGAAGCATTGTGTTAACAAAGATGAAACGGTTTAGAATAATTTTGAAAAAAGAAACCAGTATGTCTCCTGTTCTAAGTAGGCCAGAGAGAAATGTCATAGTCTTCTTATTAATTGATCATTAAGGAAATGAGAGTGCATCAGAATACCTTAGTTTAATGATACAAACCTGTGGGTTTACACCATTTACTTGCTTAGGTTCTGCGTCCATAGAGGAATTTGACTTCCTCCGGAAAGTCCTTTGCAGGGACAAAAGGTCATGTCTAAAGGGCCTGAAAGTCCAGCCACGTTGGACGTTATTTACTGTAAATATACAAATCAATGCTGTGTTTAAAATAAAGTTTTGTTTTGTTCTGTTTTGTTTGGCTTGAACCAGGTACCTAAGTCCCATCAATGCTGAGTATAAAAACAGAGTAGCAGGGGCTTCCTAGGTGGCACAGTGGTTGAGAATCCGCCTGCCCAATGCAGAGGTCACGGGTTTGATCCCAGCTCCAGGAAGATCTCACATGCTGCGGAGCAACTAAGCCCATGTGCCAAAAAAAACACAGAGTAACAGCAGATTCGGGGCAAGGACTGAGGCGTCTTTGTCTGAGGAACCGGCCAAGATCATTTCCATCCATGACTTTTTGAATGCTTCCATCTGTTCAGTTTTCCAGTAATTGAGCAAAACTTTGAGTATTTATTATGATTTGGGTACTGTGTAAGGGACTGGGAACAAAAAATTGAAAAAAACATAGTTCCTACTACAGTGGAGCTCCATCCAGTTTAGGAAAGTAGATAAATGCACAAGGCTCATGTTGTAAATGCTTACATACATGTGAGTTCATAGTTTGCTGAGTACACAGAGTAAAAGCATCTTTGTAGGAGACAAAAGTTAAGTAGTACTTCCCAATTTGTATCTATTTAGGCTTGATAGGAAGGGGGTCTTTGCTGAGGGTGCTGTTCTTCCCTAGGGTGGGATGCTAATGTCATTTAGTATGGAGGGAAGTGTGAAAGACTTCCAGAAATGTAGAGGGAAATCACACACAAAGAAAAATCATCCTATATCCATACTTGGCTAAGCACTCATATAATTGAAAATAGGCAATTTCTGAGCCTAGCTCTTTTTTTTTTTAATTGAAGTTTAGTTGATTTACAATTCTGTGTTAATTACTGCTGTACAGCAAAATGATTCAGTTATACATACATACATACATATATATATATACACACATTCTTTTTTATATATTCTTTTCCATTATGGTTTATCATAGGATATTGAATATAATTCTCTGCTATACAGTAGGACCTTGTTGTTTGTCCATTCTGTATATAAAAGCTTACAACTGCTAACCCCAACCTCCCACTCCATCCCTCCCCCAAATTCCTCCTCCTTGGCAACCACCAGTCTATTCTCTATGTCCAGTGATTTCTGTTTCTGGACAGAATCAGAATAGATTCATTTGTGCCATATTGTAGATTCCACATATAAGTGATATCATATGGTATTTGTCTTTCTCTTTCTGACTTACTGCAGCACAATAAACTCTAGTTTTCTCCATGTTGCTGCAAATGGCATACTTTGTTCTTTTTTTATGGCTGAGTAGTATTCCATTGTTTATATGTACTACATCTTCTTTATCCACTTCATTCATCTGTGGATGGACTTTTAGGTTGTTTCCATGTCTTGGCTATTGTGAATAGTGCTGCTATGAATATAGGGGTGCATATATCTTTTTGAATGATAGCCTTGTCTGGATATATGCCCAGGAGTGGGATTGCTGGATCAGATGGTAATTCTATTTTTAGTTTCTGAGGAACCTCCACACTGTTTTCCACAGTGGATGGGCCTAGCTCAACTCCATTAAATAGAAATGATCTGTTGTACATTAAATATTCATTTAATTTTCTATAAGTGCCACTGTGAGGTAATTCAAGAGAAGGTTGTTACAATGTTGTGTTGAGTGATGAGTTTTTATAATGTTGGAAAAAAGAAATCACTGATAGAAAAGCCAATGATGGCATTTTTACTTCTAGTAAAAACATATACATGGGTATATGGGTTTGCATTTATAGCTGTCATAATTAGATGATTTTACTTAAAGTACGTGGTGTGACTGTGCTTCAGCATTGACATTAAAATACATTTTTAAATTTTATATTTCTTTTTATTTCTTTTTCATTTCTTGAGTCTAGAGAGTAATTGTCTATATATATAAAATATTTTTGTACTTTAAATATGTGCTTAATTTTCCAAAAGTATAATGACCACACATTTCAAAGGAAAACTGTTTACTTTTGTTCAGAATTGTATATTTTTATCATTTTGGAAAATGATAACACCAAAGGCAATGCTTCCCATGATATTTCAGTTGTTAGAAAAATACTCATTTATCAGGCTTTGTTAGTAGTTTTCACAAGGTGTGATTTGACTTACAAGTGCAAATATCTAGATATTTCAATGTCTTTTCTTTAATAGTTGTGTCCAGCATTTTTGAATCCAGCAATGGCAGGTAGAGTCTTTTCATGGTTCATCCCTCTGATCCTTCTTATGTCCTCACATCTCTCTCTAAACCAGCCAGGAAAGGTTCTCTGATTTTAAAGGCTCATGTTGTTAGACTGGACCCACCAGGATATACCAGTATAATCTCCCCATCTGAAGGTCTGTACCATTAATTCCACCTGCAACCTTAATTTCTGTGGCATATGAGGTAATATATTCACAGGTTTCATGGATTAGGGTGTGGACATCTTTGGAGGGGGGCCATTATTCAGGGTCCAGGAACCTTCAATTTCCTTTGCTTGGGAAGCTGCAAATATAAAAATCCCATCTATGACCTAAGGTAGCTTTGATATTGAAACAGGTTTTTCATCGGAGAATTTCCAGTCTGATGTGGAGATCATCTGTAATCTTCCCAAATGTCTGGCCACATTTGTCAGAGAAGAATAAGGGCTTCTCCTTCTCTTCCACCTTACAAATCCTGCATGAGTACCTCTTCTCAAGGTGACCGTATCCAGAACTTCCTTCACACGTAAACCAAGGAGATGTCTTCCCATGTCAGTCTAAGGGCTTAAAGATGGTGATAAACTAACAGTAGGCAAATTGGCACAGCCCACACGTCTGTTAACTCAGCACACACAAACATCCTTCTAGACTTCTTTAATTTTCAAATGCCAACAATACAATCAGCATCATGTTCCATCAAACATGATGGTACAACTCCCCCTGCAAATGAATATAGGCTCTTCCTCTATCCAGAAAGTGGGGAACACAAGTTTTGACATTTATTCTCTGTACCCATTATGATCATTTCCCTTCTAGATTCAATCAAATTTCCCTTGGACAGTCTACAACCCAACAATAAAATTTAAGGGTCAAATTTATATTAGATTATAGGAAGCAGAAAAGAAGCCACTTAAAAGATACAAATATATAAATAATCAAACAAGGAAGAAAATAAACCTATCTTCAATAGTAGCCATTATTGGAGCTGGTTAGGGGAAAATTGTGACTTACCTCTTCCAAACCTAATCAAAGTTCTTGTCCTTATGGAATGACCCAAGACTTTAATCCTGAAGTATCTAATCCTACAATAGCCCTGCATGTACTGAGTTGCTGCAGAGGTCCACTTTTGACTGTTAGCATATCTTGCAGAAAAGTCAATTAACTCAGCCCATTTTTCTTTATCTACCAATCTGAAATAGGAAATCTCCTTGAAGTAATAGGTGATGATGGAAGGAGAGCTAGAATGCAGTATAATTAGATGTTTCTAATTACTACTTTCCAAGAGCTGTTACTAATATGATTAAACAGCTTTAAGAGAGAGAAAAAAAACTGCTTACAAACAAAAGTCATTGCAAGAGTAACCAAAGAATATTTGTCAACAAGATGTACACATTTGATAAATTTTTTAGCACAAGGATAAGAAAGATGTGTCTATTAAATGCCTATCTCATTAATTGCCACGTCCATTAATTCCTACTTGACAGCAGTGTCATCGCTCATGTAGATGCACCTGATTTATTTGTTCCAGTCAAAGACGAGTTGAAAAGGAGTAATACTACCTCACTATGAGCACTGAGTGATAGCTGTAATATATAATTCAAATCAAATTTCTCCCTTGTTTTCAGTCTACTGTCACTTTGAATTCTGTAGGAGAAAATAAAAAGAAGGTTCAACTTTAGTAAATCTTTAAGGGTATTAATGATCTGCTTCTCAAATGAAAATGCATATGTGTGTGTGTGTATGTGTATGCATATATTGCAGGAAAATAGGCCATAAGATACATATCTTAAAAATATTTTTATGACCAGTGCTGTACTTAATGAACATTTAATAATGTTGTATCCACTTATAACACCACAGTATTGTCAAGCTTTAGCTTTGGATATTTTGGAATGAATTTAGCTTCAGAATTCCTAGCTAAAATAGTTTGTGTTTGTTTCTTAATATTATCTACATATTACCAGAATAAACAAGTGTAATGTATCACAATTTTTTTCCCTAGTTATTTCTTTATTCTTAACTTTATTCTGTCTGGTGGGTGAATTAATGGTATTTCACTGGGTTTCTTAAATCTGCATTTTCCATTGGTGTAGTTGTACATGTTTTCATATATGTACTTATTTATAGGTACTAAAATTTGGGTTTCATTATCTGTGAACTTACTGTTTGTATTATTTGCCAATTTGGGAAATCTGGTGAAAAAAATGTCACCCCATTGCTTGTCCACTTATAATTTACATTTCTCTGACTACTCGTGAGGTTGAATAAATTTTCATGTGTTTATTTTCATGTGTCTTATTTGCTGTGATTTGACTGTTTTTGGCAATTTCATTTTCTAGTCAAGCTGTAATATCACTTCACATTTTTCTATACAAATTTCATTCTCTAAGGGGCAAAGAATTTTTTAATTTTTTCTCTTTTCTTTTTGACCTTCGAAATAGTGACTTAAAAAATTATTTCCCTTTAGTTTTTTAACTGTTTAATAAATTGAATTAAAATGCTTTACGTTCTATAGTGCTTTACAATTTTCAAAACTTTCACACACATTATTTCATATAATTCTTTTTTTTCTCATTATCAAAATTCCTTTTATTATTCATTCAGTGAAATATAAGTATTCCCAAAGTCCCAAATCAAATGTTTTTTCTTAGTTTACCAACAGCTGTGACGTTCTTCTTTTGGTCTACTCAGCAGAAAGTGAACTATCTGAAGTAAAACATCATCGTTAAAAGCTTTCACATCATTATCTTCGATGGTTTCATAAAGAGGCTCACTGTGTGTCCCCCAACATATATTTTTACGAAGGTTATTTTGATCAGCTTGTGCAGTCAGGGCCAAAGTGTTTAACTGGTAGCAGAAAAAGGAGAAGTATTTTCCATCTGTGATCACACCCTGGGAGACAAAAGGTCGCGTTACATCTGCTTCGCTCCAGAATCCTTGATACATAGCCTGCGCTCCCGTCCAAGCGAAAAGGCTCGCGATCGCATTAGCTCTATAGACAACTTCTACCTGATCGGCACAGTTTTGTTTCCAAAGCCTTTCCCTTTTTAACTTACCAGGTAGCAGATGAAACTGGGTATGTCCATAACATTGTGGATCTGCTGTCTTTGTGCCAATAAACATGGTATTTTCATATTGCCGTTTGAATAATGGAAGTTCGTCTGGCTTACAGTTCATAACAGGGACTTCTACAGGTACAGAATAATCCAGCGGTACAAACTCGGGGAGCTGCTTGGATATTCGAATCTGGTTGTGTGGTGTATCATTTATTTGGTATCGCAAAGCATCCACTCGGCCTTTCCGATGGCCACCAGGAATAATTTCTTCCCCACGCAGTCAGTAAAAGTGAACTGGACGTTTACGATCGAGGGCGGCGGCGGCCAGCGCCGGGCTGTGCGCGCCCAGCAGGCCCGCCAGCGAGCCCACCAGCCGGTCCAGGCCCGCGGCGGCGGCGGCGGCGACGGCGACGGCGGGCTCGCGCGGGCGGCGGCGCCGGAAGGCGTGCTCCTGCAGCAGGCAGTCGCGGGCGGCGGCGCGCAGGGGCGCCAGGGCCACGGCAGGCGGGGGCGCGGCGGGCGGCGGCAGGCCCGCCAGGAAGGCGGGTCTTGGTGAGGCTCGGGTACCAGCGGTCGGCGTGGCGCGCGCCGGTCTGCGGCGGCACCACGTACTTAGGGAACTGCAGCTTGGTGAGCGCGCGCAGCTTCTCGTCCACCGACGCGGCCGCGTGCGGCGCCGCCGCCTCGCCGCCTCGCTGTCGGCGGTCAGGGACGGCGCGACCGGCGGGTAGGCGGCCACGGGGGCCGCCGCGGGGCCGGGGCCGGCCGCTTCGGGGGGTCTGACGGCGGCCCCTGTCGCGGCGTGCCGCCGCATCCCGCAGCCCGCGCCCGCCGGGCGCCCGCCGCCCGCCGCCGGCCGCCCTCATCTAATTCTGTAATAACCCTTTTGTTTAGTCCCCTGCCCCTATCTTGCCCCTCCCCCTTCTCTCTCCCCATTGGTAATCCCCAGTTTGTTCTCTATATCTGTTAGTCTGCTTCTTTTTTCTTTTATTCACTAGTTTGTTGTATTTTTTAGATTCCACATATAAATATTATACAGTGTTTGTCTTTCTCTGTCTGACTTATTTCACCTAGCATAGTGCCCTTCAAGTCTATTCGTGTTGATGCAAACGGCAAATGAAATAGTGAATTTTGCCATGCATTTTATTATCTATAATCAAACATACCCATTTTTCAGTTTATGAAATCTGAATATCCATCCTTGATTTTAAAATTCTCTCCCACTTCAATTTTATGCAGATTCATATAAGTTGTATTCTAGTCATTTTACTCATTTTTCACCACATGATCTTTAATCAACTAAATTATAGTCTTTATATTTTGATCGAAGATATTAATATATTTATTAAAAGAAAAAGAAAGAACATAATTTAAAAAAATTTAGCCAAGAGAAAAAAGTAAACTTTTAATTTTATACTAATAGCTGGAAAATTATACTTTTAAAAAAAAATTTGATCTATGAGTCTATGAATACAAATTTTATGCATTTTCAACCAACATGTTCTGGTGATTACATCCCCTTTCATTTTAAATCAAGTCCATACCACTGATGGAAGAAATTTTCACGTATTGAGGTATGAGGAGGTCATTCTGGCTTATACATGATTTGGCTTGAAGTTTATGTTAGCTAGGCAGCCTGTCTTATGGCCTGTCAAACATGGCCTGCACATTGTACATCTGCTTTAACCATTAAAGAAAACAATGCATTTAAAAATCAAAATGGAGTAAGTGTGGTTCAGACATTCACAGTGGAGACAGGTGGCCGTTGTGGATGTGGTTTCAGACATGCTCTTGCATCACTGAGAACTTGAATTTTCTGAACTCTATCAAAATCATGGACATCACCGGCTGTTTTCAAAACAATATCTGCTAGCAGCTGGCAGCTGCAACCTTGTGGTCCCAAGGTCTTCTGTTGTATTTATGCAATCATTTTGGAACCCAACCAATCCTTTCTTAATAAGTACAGTTACAACTTACGTAATTTTGCGTCTTCGCCTTTATAAGCCTTCCCATTTGTAATCCCATGGAGGACAATTTAAGTGCTTCTTTGAATCTGTGTCTCCCAGGCTACTGTCTTCAGCTTGGGTCAAATAAAACTCTCTTCTATCTCCTATTATAGATTGTTTATTGATTATTTGCTTCGACATCACTATTCCATTTTTCTTTTAATCCAAGAGGACTTGATGTGTCCTTTTAAAATGCTATTGTAAATCATACAGATCAGCTCAGACTATTTTATCTTTAAGTTATAATACAGTAAAATTGACTTTTTTTCCTTTAGGTACACAGTTGTATAAATTTTGAGACGTGTGTAGATTAATATAAACAACCACTATGGCCAGGACACTGAAGAGTTGCATCATCCCCAGGTCTCCTTCATGCTATCCCTTTATAATGACCACTTCCCCATCTCTATCTCTGGCAACCACTGATCTGTATTTCATCACTATAGTTTTATTTTTCTGAGAAAATTTTATAGACAGTATCATACAGTGTGATAATTTGACACTGGCTCTTTCACTTAGGCTTTGTGGTTCGCTAAGTTCTGTGAGGAGTTTCGTTGTTGTTAAGTTTTTTGTTTTGCTTGTGTCTTATTGTTTTTTTCGCTGACTAGTATTCCGCTGCATGGGTGAGCCAGTTTTTTTTACCCATTCACCCACTGAAAGGTATTTGGGTTCTTTCCAGATTTGGGCAATTAGAGATTGAATTGTTATAAACAATCATCCAGTGTATGATTGTTATAAAGTCATAATGCATGTGCAAACACACATTTTCATTTCTATAGGGTAGATGCCCAGGAGTGGGATTGTAACATCAATGGCAAGTATCTGTGTAATTTTGTAAGCAGTTGTCCAAGTGTTTTCTAGAGTGGCTGTTTTAGTTTGCTAGGGCTTCTGTAACAAAGTACCACCAATTGGGTGGCTTAAACAACAGAAATTAATTGTCTCAAAATTCTGAAGGCTGGAAGTTCGTAATCAAGGTGTCAAGAGGGTTGGTTTCTTTCTGAAGCTGTGAAGAAAAATCTGTTTCATGCCTCTCTCCTAGCTTCGGAGGTTTGCTTGCAATCTTTTATGTTCCTTGGCTTATAAATGCATCACCTTCTCTCTCATGTTCACTTGATGTTTTCCCTGTGTGCATAGCTGTGCCCAAATTTCTTCTTCTTATACAGATACCGGTCATATTGGGTTAAGGGCCCATCCTGCTCCAATATCACCTCATTTTAACTAATTACAGTTGCAATGATCCTATTTTCAAACAAGGTCACCTCTGGAGGTACTAGGGGTTAAGACATAATTCAACCCATAACAGTAGCTATATTATTTGGCATTCTTACCACAGGGTATGAGAGTTTCAGTTCCTGTGCATCTTCATCCACACTGGATATTGTCAGTAATCTTTTAGCCATCTTAATAGGGGTAAAGTGGTATTTATCATAGTTTTTAGTTTCTTTTTCTTAAAGGCAAATTATGTTGAATATCTTTTTATGTGCTTATTTCCTATCCTTATATCTGCTTTGGATAGAACCTTCTCAAATTCTTTACTCATATTCAGTAGGATTGTTTGTTTTCTAAATGTGGAGTTTAGAGAGTTTATTATATACTATGGGTACAAGTATATTTTAGATACATGATTTGCCAACATTTCTTCTCAGTCTTCCTTTTCATTTTCTTAATTCTGTCTTTTGGAAGGTAAACATTTTTCATTTTGATGAAACCCAATTTATTATATTTTATTTTATGAGTTATGATTTTAGTGTCACATCTAAGAACTTGCTGCCTACCTCTGGATTACAAAGATTTTCTCCTACATTTTTTCTTTTGAAAGTTTTATAATTTTACATTTTACTTTCAAGTCTATGGTTTTCTTTGAGTTAATATTTATATCATTTTAAGGTTTGATTTCTGATATATAGAGGTTCAATTTTCCCAACACATTTGTTTAAAAGGCTGTACTTTGACCATAGTATTTGTTTGGCTATTTTGGCAAAAGTCAATTGGCTTTATTGGATCTATTCTAGAGTCAGTGGGTCTATTTCCGGAATCCCTGTTCCAGCCTCTCTCTACCCCTTCACCTATATCACACTGTCCTAATAACTGTCTTAAAACTTGTTAATATGTTTCCTTTAAATATATTCTCTTCTTTTTCAAAATTGTTTAGTTATTCGACTTCCCTTGACATTCTCTTTGCTATTCTGTGTAAATTTGTGAATCATCTTGTCTATATATTAAAAAATCCTGCTGAGATTTCAATTGTATTGTAATTAAAATTTAAATTTACATATAAATTCTGGGGGACTTTCCTGGTAGCACAGTGGTTAAGAATCTGCCTGCCAAGGCAGGGGACACGGGTTCGATCCCTGCTCTGGGAAGGTCCCACATGCCGTGGAACAACTAAGCCTGTGAGCCATAACTACTGAGCCTGTGCTCTAGAGCCCACGTGCCACAACTGCCAAGCCCACAAGCCACAACTACTGAAGCCTGTGCACCTAGAGACCATGCTTTGCAACAAAAGAAGCCACCACAACGAGGAGCCCTCACACCACAACAAAGAGTATAGCCCCCACTCGCCGCAACTAGAGAAAGTCTGAGCACAGTAATGAAGACCCAATGCAGCCAAAATAACAAAATAGAAAATCAGGGAAATTTACATGTTTACAAAAATGAGCCTTCAAACCATAAATGCAGCATGACTCTACGTTTTCTAATTCTTTGATTTTTTTCTTTGTTAGAATTTAAAATTTTTAGTACAAGGATCCTATACATGTTTGTTAGAATTGTATCTTAATATTTCATCTGGGGTAAAATATTTTCAGTTATATTAATTTTTTTCTAGTTTTTGTTTCCAATTGTACATTACTAATATATAGATAGAAGATTAATTTTGAAGTGTTGTAAAGTGTTGTATCCTGCGATCTTACTAAGCTGACAGTTTTTAGATTTGTTTGTAGATTCTTTGAGATTTTCTATGTAGACAAGCATGTTGTCTGCGAAGAGGAATATTTCATTTCTTTTTCTGTAAAGTACGCCTTTTGTTTCTTTTTCTTGCTCTACTGCACTAAGCATCCAGTACAATTTTGAATGGGAGTGGTGAGAGTGAACATCCTTACCTTGTCCCCACTCATAGGAGGAACTCGTTCAATCTTTCATCATTAAATATGAGGTTAACTGTAAGTTATCTGTAATGTCTTTTAATCAGATTGAGGGAGTTCCCAATTCTTCCTAGTTTTCTGAGAGTTTTTAACCATGAACAGAATTTGTATTTTGTCAAGTGCTTATTTTGCTTTGATATAATCTTACAGATTTTATTTTTTATATTCTTAAAAATGCAGATTATGTCCACTGATTTTTAAATCAGTTTTGTATGATTAGGATAAACTCCACTTTGTAGCGGTGCATTACTCATTTTATATATTGCTGAACTTGATTTGCCAATATTTTATTGAGGATTTTTTATCAAAATTCATGAGAAATTTTGGTCTGTGGGCTTCTTTGTTTTGATTCCTTTGGTTTTAGTATCAAGGTGATGATAGACTTATAAAATAGTTTAGCAAGGGTTTACCTCTCTTCTATTTGCTGGAAGAGATATATAGAATTTTCAATCTCTTTTCCATCTATTGTTCATACGGATAATTTCCATTGCTCTTTCCTCTGTCAATTCCATCCTGCTACTGAGTTCAACCACCAAGTATTTTATTTTTATTATTATATATTTCTGTGGTAAAATTTCTGTTTATACATATCTTCTATCTTTTTAATACTTAAAAAAGTTTCCATTTGTTCCAAGAATGTTCATGATTACGTGTTTGAGCAATTTTATGATAACTGCTTTAAAGTTTCTGTCAGACAACTCCAACATCTATACCATCTCTTCATAAGCTTCTGTAAAGTGTCTTTTTCTATGAAAATTGACATTTTCATCTCTCTTCATATGTTTTGGATTGTATCTGGACATCTTGACTGTTACATTATGAGAATCTGGACGTTGTTTAAATCCCACGGAGAATGTTGACATTTTTGTTTTAGCAGAGAATCTACCCAGTAAAATTCATGCTGTGAATTTCTACCCATCTTCTGTAGGCTATGGTTTCAATGTCAGCTCAGTTTTTAAAGCCTTTGCAATGCCACAGTGCTATTGGATGTGTCCGATATGTGCCCTATTTAGCGGTCAGTCTGGGATCTGGGGAATGATTTACTTATTAGCTCAGTTCTCAAAATCTTATGCTAATTTGAACCAGATCTATGCATATGCAGGTCGAAGTATGCCCAGATGGCTTTTCTGAGCTTTTTCTTCTCCATAAATCTGGCGATAGCTTGTGTTTATCAGCTGACAGTTGATGAACTCTTAGATTCATTTGAGTAATAAAACACCCAACTAAAACCTTATTACAAAGAATCTATTCAACTGAGAATACTGTCAAAAAAACAAAAGAAAACAAACAAATACAACACGTGCTAAAAACCAAACTGCTATATAGTTTATCCCTGTGTCATATCATCACCCTGTGCTCTTTATATCCTAGAACTTGACAATACCACAAATCAAGTTTTCCTTTAGGATATTTCCTGAAAATGGTCTGTGAAACTGCATAAGATAACAGGTCTCTGCAGAACTGCCAGAAACGTGCTTTGAACCACAAGCTATATGGAACCTCTTAGCTAAAGAATTATATGGAACGAGGAGAAAATTATTAGCTAGCCCACACCTAGAATCAAGACTCCATTTTCAGATTAGCTTGGTTTTTATGAACTGTTTCAGATCCTTAGGTCCCTATCTTTAGTCATGGAAATACACTCATAAATGATAAAATCAGCCATGTGTATCTATAATAAAAAATATTCTGAAATACCTGTGAAAATCAATAGAAGCATAATATCCAACTTACCCCAAAATAATGGATGCTCTAAACTGGGTTATCTTTAAGTGGATATTCAAAAATTAAATTTTGTGAATCTCAATTATTCACAAATTATTGACAGTGATTTTGTGATACAAAATTAAGCATAAAATATGAAGAAACTGTTTTACCATGTTGATAGATTAAATTTAACTAAACAAAACACTATCCTTCAAAAATCATCAGTTTTACATAGAAAAGTATTATCAGTTGTAATAATGGCTGTCATTGTTTTTACAATTATGAATTTTTATCTATCTGAATTGCCCTTCCTTGATTCGCTTGAGTATGACAATGAGATATTCTCAGACCAACTGACAATTTTGATCAAGGGATAAGCTAAATTTTAGTGTGTATAACAAAACAAAATTATGTACATACAACAAAATATAACAAAAATTAGCTGCCATTCATCTTTCCCAACAGCAATAAAAAAAAATCAAAGTGCATTTTAACTATTTTGGGGTATAAAAGGATATCTTTTTTGCATCTCAAAATAGGTAAAGTATTTCTGTGTTGAACTTTACAGTTTTGTAAGAATTGAGAGTCCCATAATGAAAATGTAAATTATTATTGTAGTAATAATGCTACTGTAGTATGATTTATCATTATTAATTCTCTTCAACAAAGTATTCGCACATACTCATCGATTCCTTTCTTTACAAACTAAATTAAAGATATAGTCACAACATCTTGAAGGATGGAGAAGGAGGAGTTTAATTAATTGAAATTTCAAATCTACCAAAACTCTTTGTATAGATATGATTGTGGAATCGGTTTTTGCAGAGTTGATCAGAAACAATTTTGTGGTACTTAAAACTGAGCACTTCTTGGCCAAAAGTAAGGCTTATTGTAGAAAGCAGACATGGTCTAAGTGTGATTATGGAAAACATATGTTAATTTCACTTTTTATAAAACCAGTTTTTTAGATGTTATTACATTAAATGCTGTATTTTTTCCTCAGTTCTCACAAATGTTAACATTCTAACAGAAAAACAAACACATAAGCATATACCCCAAATCTGATTCTAGCTGTTATGAATATGATACACTCTGAAAGCATTTCAGGTCATTCCAGATGCATATCTAAGCTTTTTCCTGTGCTTTAAGAATAAAAGGCTTTACATATAACAAAGAGAAATGGTGTTCCTCCCTCATTAATAAGACTGTAAAACCGCATGCATAAATAAAATTGATTTTCAGTGAGAGTGATTTTACTGTTGCCTAAAGATTAGTAAGATCCTCCCCCTTAGGTCAGCACCCACAGGCATCTTCTAGTAATTTTGTTGGCATAGTGAAGAACTGGAGGACTGCATAGAGCTTGTCCCTGAAAGTTGTTGGCAACATTTTAAATGATGAGCAATATTAGATTCTTACTACTTCCAATCATCATTTCTACTTGATGTGAAAACATATTTTCAGTCTTATATTTTTCCTCCAGAAATATCATTAAATTTTCTGACTTATTAATCTACTACTTGTTGAGGAAGCAAAACTCAGAAAATATTGTGTTTAAATACTAAAATAGGCAGAAAATAATGTGTGAAAAGCACACATGTATTCTCCTCCCAAAGCAAAAAATTACAAGGACATTTTCTAAAAGTTCACTTATTAACAATTTCTGCCTATAACTCTTGAAAATGTAGTGGAAAGTAAATATCTTCATATCCGAATATTTGGATCACAGAACTATACATGATCAGAGCACTCCTGAATAAAAACAACTAGCAGTATGATATGACAAATGAGACATGCACAAGAGCCAAAGTTAACTAGAAGATCACTCCTTAACATTCAGTATATAAACACAACATAAAACTGCTTGTTAACATATAACACCGGACGCGTGTGTGCTATCAAAAATGGGTGTTACTAAGTGGCATAATCTAAAGCCATCAACTATCCAGAGTGAGATCCATGTGTGTTGAAAATAATGTATCCCTATATTTTTGCCTGATAGGAAGTTTGCCTGCGCTTGGTTCAGTGGCAGATAATATCTAATCTTCTCCCTTGACAGTTAGGGAAGGTGAGACTCAGAGCAAACTCATTAAGTCTGCATTTATTCCTACAATTTTTTTTTTAAAGATTTGAATATTGTGAAGCAAAATTTGCAAAAAGCTGGGTTTCCTTTGTGGAGTGCAGCCCGCATTTCTACAATCTTGGTAACAAATCTTTTTCTAAAGGATCTATCACAGTGGATTCTTATTCCTGGGGATTAAGATCCCTTCATAGTGACTTTGTTAACTTATAGGACAGTGTTTCCTGATTTAAATTTTCTCCACAAAGCACCTTATTCTATAGGTTCTACAAATTCTTTGATGTATCTTACATTGTATGGCATAGATAGGTGAATTAGAAGTTCAATCATAGATATGTCATTAAAATGCATGATCAAAAAATGAAGTGTGACTTCTAGATATTTCATCTAATGATTTTTCAATAACACTTACTGTGCACGTTTCTGGCTCTTCCACAGTTGGCCTGCCCTCTTCATGGGGTCCTCAGGCAACAGATCCTTTGCAACATGCCGTTTGACTGACCTGGAGGTAATATGAAGCCTCTCTATTCCTTCCCTGGGTCTCCTTACTCTTGAACAGAAACAAAACAAAACAAAACAAAACAAACAAAACAAAACAAAACAAAGCAAAGCAAACAAAGCAAACCAAACATTAAACACAAAAACCTGCCTAATGGAAACAATAATTAAAACTGCCTTACCAGAATTTTGCCTATCCAGTCTGCAGATTTCAGACACAACCAGAAATTCTTTCCCCAAATCCTAGTGTTCTGCTGCAGCCCTTCCCCACCTCCTAGGTTATACCACAAAAGAAGAAATAGTCTATAATTGAAAATTTGACAGTTACTCTTTCAGTCTAGCTCCAGAATAAATGTGCCTTGTTGAACCAAGTTATACCATAATTGAATCATTTGTAGTCTTTACAGTAAAAATGTCTAAATTAATATGGGCATGAAAGGAGGCAGCTTATGCATTTTTAATTATATTAAGAATAACTTTTTAGATATTATAAAAAAATTCTAGGTTTGGAAGGTATAAACTATCCCAACTTTTAGGATATAAAGAAAAAAGATTGAGTGGAGAGTTGGAAGCATTTTTAAAAATACTTGGATGTTACAAATTTTAGCTTTTGTATAAGCTCCAATTTTACTGACAGCATGAGATTAGGTACTGTGTTTGGAAAACATGGGTGAAGATAAGGGAGATGCAAACTTGAGAAAATGGCCGCTTAGTTTATAAACTTGACAGCTAGCAACATCTAGTGGTCATTCCTATAATCAACCCTTCTCCTCATTTCCACTGTTGCTTAGAATTCAGACACATTCTTGGCAGGTATTTTGAATTAGGTTAAAATAAAATAAATACAGAAAACAACATAAACTGAAACCTAAGTATTAGTTCTAATGTATATATAGCATAAAAATAAAATACACATATTGTTTACTCATGAGTGTCTGGTTTATGAGCAATAGGATTTAATATGTTGAGCATTAAACAGTGTTCAACTGCTTCCCTTGTCATAAGAAGGGCTAAAACTTTGCTACAGACAGGAGACGGGACTTAATTTTACCAACTTTAGCCCTGAAAGTTAAATTAATATTTAAAAACTCCTGTTATAGATAACTCTCTATTATCTTCACTGATAGAACTGGCATGGAGTTTGAACCATTATTTATTTTACTCAACCATTTGAAGTCAGACAATAAGAACAATAGGTTTCAATCCTTGAATACATATACTGTGGCAGTGAGGGCTCATACAATGTAAAGAAATAATAGCTAATAGTTACTAGGGACAAAAGAAAGTTTGCTTGGGGTTTTTATATTTTTCATGGCCAGTCTACAAATAATAAACAAGAGTTGAATACAGGTTAAAAGCTCTCAGAAAACTGATGATTCCTTGGGGGAAAATATTTGCAAATGATGCAACTGACAAGGGCTTAATTTCCAAAATATACAAACAGCTCATGGAACTCAATATCAAAAACAAAACAAAACAAAACAAAAAAAGCAACCCAATCAAAACAAAACCAAAAAAAACAACCAGCAGACGTAAATAGACATTTCTCCAAAGAAGACATATATATGGCCAACAAGGCACATGAAAAGATGATCAGCATCGCTTAATGTTTGAGAAATGCAAATCAAAACTATAATGACATATCACCTCATACCAGTCAGAAGTGCCATCATCAAAAAGTCTACAAACAATAAATACTGGAGAGAGTGTGTATAAAAGGGAACCCTCCTACACTGTTGGTGGGAATGTAAATTGGTGCAGCCACAATGGAGAACAGTATGGAGGTTCCTTAAAAACTAAAAATAGAGTTATCACTTGATTCAACAATCCCACTCCTCAGGGTATATCCAGAGAAAGCTCTTTTTTTTTTAAGATTTATTTTCTTATTTATTTATTTATTGGCTGTGTTGGGTCTTTGTTGCTGCGCACTGGCTTTCTCTAGTTGTGGCTAGCAGGGGCTACCCTTCGTTACAGTGCACGGGTTTCTTGTTGCAGTGGCTTCTCTTGTTGTGCAGCACAGGCTCTAGGCATGTGGGCTTCATTAGCTGCAGCTTGTGGGCTCAGTAGTTGTGGCTCACAGGCTCTAGAGCACAGGCTCAGTAGTTGTGGCCCGCGGGCTTAGTTGCTCCACAGCATGTGGGATCTTCCTGGACCAGGGATTGAACCTATGTTCCTTGCATTGGCAGGTGGATTCTCAACCACTGTGCCACCAGGGAAGCCTCAGAGAAAACTCTTATTCAAAAAGATACATGCACATCAATGTTCATGGTAGCACTATTTACAATAGTCAAGACATGGAAGCAACCTAATTGTCCATCAACAGATGAATGGATAGAGAAGATGTAATACAATGGAATATTACTCAGTCATAAAAAGGAATGAATTAATGTCACTTGCAGTAACAAGGATGGACCTAGAGATTATCATACCAAGTGAAGTCAGTCAGACAAAGACAAGTATCATATGATATCACTTACATAAATCTAAAATATAATACAAATGAACTTATATATAAAACAGGAATAGACTCACAGACATAGAATACAAACTTATGGTTACCAAAGGGGGAATGGGGGAGGGATAAATTAGGAGCTTGGGATTAATGGATACACACTACTATAAATAAAGTATATAAGTATATAAACAACAAGGTCCTATGGTATAGCACAGGGAACTATATTCAATATCTTGTAGTAACCTATAATGGAAAATAATCTGAATATATATATATATATAATACATATATGTATCTCTCTCTCTCTCTCTGAATCTCTTTGGTATACACCAGAAACTAACACATTGTAAACAAATTACATTTCAATTTAAAAAAGAAAATAGATGATTCCTATTAACATAATTCAAATGCTCAAAAAGATTATTTCAAAAATTTATAATATAACATATAGATACTGAAAACATAAACAGGATTGCAATCTAAAAAAAGAGGGAAGAAATGGAGGAAAGAGATTAATGTCTATTTATGCATATTTTCATGGGCATCTGTCATCATACTTCATCTCCATGGTAATGATGGAGCCGTTACTTGCTGCCCCTCTCCACACTATTTTATAAATAAAGAAATGAAGCCCCACTTCTGTGATCATTCAACTAGTAAGTGACAAATCTAGGTTTGACTCCAAAATCAATGCTCTCATCTCAGTGCTTATCAAATCACCAAACCTTGGGCAAAAAGTTTTACATATGATATCAGCTTTTTTTTTTTTTTTTTTGGTTTCCAAATGTTTTGCAAGCTCTGGAAAAAAGTGGTTCCAGGGTCACACGTGTTGTCTTGAAAGATACTGCACTGGTCAAGTCTCACTTTTATTCATCAGTGAACAAAGTCTTTCATTTCACGCTTTCATTTAGCTATTATGCACTCATGAGACTAGAGAAAGCTTAAAATAACAATCTATATTGAAGGCAGCATAGTAAATTAAATTTATACAGCATTAGAGATTTATTCATTTAAAAATCATGCACTACATACCTACAACGTGCCATTGCAAATACAAAGACAAATGACACAAACTGCCTGAATACCAGGAACTCAGTGAAAATACATGCAAACAAGTATTCACAACACTGAAGATACGTTATTGTATCCTATGTACTATAGTAGTAGAGGAAAAGTGGGGATATGGTGTCTGCTTGAATGAATGTTGCAGAATTCACAAAGGAGATGTTTGAACACTGCGGTTCACTAGCCTGACTGAGGTGGGATAGAAGATCATGCCAGTTTGAAAAAGGATCCATGTAAAGGCAAGAAAGAGATGGACAGAAGTAGATGGATATGAGGCACATTTAGAAAGTAATAGTACATCAAGAGTAATGACTCCCCATGGGCTTACGATAATGGGAAATAAGCATCATCACCAGGATGCAGGAGAGTCTAGCGTGATGAGAAAAAGCTGTTGACCCTTGCACATTAACTGGTCTAACCTGACATGTTCTCTTTCCCTGACATCATTCCCAACAGTCACTAATTATTCATTTCCTATTTTGGTAACACTATATAATACAGTTGTAACATTTTCTCTTAGTTATATTTAAAACCGTAATACATCATTTGCCAGAAAGCCAAACTACATACCTCTAAAATTTAACCCTCACTCCTTGCTTTACATGGTAAGGGACCATAAAAATGACTGTGAAAGCTGAAATTGTTCCAAGTTCTCTTAATAGTCAATGGGAACTATTAAAATTGTTCCACGACCTTTAAAAGATTTGTCTAAACATTAAAAAATCACACTGTCATTTATAAATGTACAAGCAAATAAAAAAGAATAGGAAAACTAATATTTATCTAGTACACTATAATTTAAAACTGGCAACATTGAGAACTGAAGTGTCATGTTTCTTTGTAAAACAAATCAGAAACAGTGTGAACAGTCCCTGCCTTCTTCTTCTCAAGGTATATCTTAACAATACAGAGCAAGTGTACCATGGTGAACTGTCATACTTCTTTCTAAGTTTGGATAAGCATCCAATATTTTATCCTTTCAATGTTGTGAAATATCTCAGTGGGTTGCTATAATATGTAAATTTGTGCTGTCGCCACCTCTTCTGAGACCTCGTTCTCCTTTTTACCACACCCACTTTCCTCACTTACGCCTTCAAGTTCCTCTGGTTTCATACTTCAAGTCTCTCAAACAGCAGCAGTGTCAACATCCTCATGGTCAGCTATTCTTCCACAACTCCATTCTTGTTTGATTCAAGTTTCATGGTCAGTGTTATCACATTTCTTTTATTTGCTACACTTTCATTTTGGTTGGCCTCTTTGATACCCTGTTTGGATTATCCAATTGTGTAAAATGTCAGGCAAGCTTATCACTGGGAGACAAGGAAGCCACACAGCTACATTCTTTGCTGTTCTTGTGTGAACTGAATAATAGATGTGCAGTAAGTACCCAGACACCAGCATACTTTAAAAGAAGCAATGTGATTTGTCACTGATCAATATGTACCTGTGCTATTTACACAGGGATCTGTGGACTGAAGAGCTAGAAGCCATGTTTGCTCTTTGTGAAACTGAAATTTGAACTATGTTGCTGGGGGACTTGTGTTATTTGGTGTTCTGTAACTACACACCATAGACTGAAAATTGTGCATATTGAAACTGTGCAAAGCAAGAACTGCCTGTACACACACACACACACACACTGGACTTACCACACCAAGAGTGTGGAACAACTGAAAATCTCATACACTGTTGATTGAAATGAGAAATTAGGACTATGACAGGAAACATTTCGGTAGTTTCTTAAAAAGTTAAACACATACCCACTATATATTTCACTCCTAGATATTTACCCAAGAGAAATAGAAGCATCTCTCCATAGAAGGATTAGTATAGAATTGTTCATAGCACATTATTTGTAATAGCCAAAAACCCGAAAACAATTTATATGTCCATCAACAGGTTAATGGGTAAATAACTTGTAGTCTATCCATACACTGGAACAGTACTCAGCAAAATAAAGAATAAACCATGTTTACATGCAGTATAATATGCATGAAGCTCAAAATAATTACACTAAATACAAGAAGGCAGACAAAAAAATTATATACTACATGATTCCACTTATAAAAATTCTAGAAATGCAGACTAATTCATAATAGAAAGAAGATGCAAAGTAGTCACATAAGGACAGGGAAGAAAGACAAATTAAGTGGAGTAGCATGTTGTTCACTATGTTGATTAAGGTGATGGTTTTATGTCCATAAATATATGTCCAAATTTATCAAATTTTCCATTGTGATTATGCACAATTTATTGTATGTCAATATCTCAATGAAGTTGTTATAAATATTAAAATATATTCCACTTTTCTTTCTTTTACTGTCTTTAACTTTGTATATACTTAAAATTTGTATTGCTTTATGTCCAATGGTAATATATATTAATTAAAATAAATTTGGTTTAATCTTTTTTTTAATAAATTTATTTATTTATTTATTGGCTGTACTGGGTCTTCATTGCTGCACACAGGCTTTTTCTACTTGTGACGAGTGGGGGCTACTCTTCATTGTGGTGCATGGGCTCTTTATTGTGGTGGCTTCTCTTATTTCGAAGCACAGGCTCTAGGCGCACGGGCTTCAGTAGTTGCAGCCCATGGGCTCAACAGTTGTGGCTCATGGGCTCTAGATTGCAGGCTCAATAGTTATGGCTCACAGGCTTAGTTGTTCCACGGCATGTGGGATCTTTCTGGAGCAGGGATTGAACCCATGTTCCCTGCATTGGCAGGTGGATTCTTAACCACTGCACCACCTAGGAAGTCCCTGGTTTAATCTTTTTTCAAAAATTTGTTCTGACCTTTATAACATGACAAGAATTTTGACTAATTATTGGCACAATATCATTAAAGTACTATGTCATTCTTATTGTCCAGAAAATGTCTAAAAATAGAAAATGAAATCTAAAAGGTTTTTAGACTTTTTACCTTAGTTATGTGACTAATAGATCAGTGTATTTTTATCATTAAAAGTACTTAGCATGGCTGCCAGCTGTTGGAATATGGAGGTAACTGGTCATAGAAACATTTGGAAATAGAAATTGTGGGGTTTTTTACCAATGAGTAAATTTTTTAATTAATGTAGAAAAAAATAAGATAATTCAAAATATTGAATTCAATCCTGGGAATATCCTGGGCAATCCTGAATTTCAATCCTGGGCATATTATTCAATAAAAAAGTGTTATTTTAAAAAAATTTACCGGGCTTCCTTGGTGACGCAGTGGTTAAGAATCCACCTGCCAATGCAGGGGACACGGGTTGGGTCCCTGGTCCAGGAAGTTCCCACATGCCATGGAGCAACTAAGCCCGTGCACCACAACTACTGAACCTGCTTGTCACAACTACTGAAGACTGTGTGCCTAGAGCCTGTGCTCTGCAACAAGGGAGGCCACCGCAATGAGAAGCCCACGCACAGCCACAAAGAATAGTCCCTGCTTACTGCAACTAGAGAAAGCCCATGTGCAGCAACAAAGACCCAAAACAGGCAATAATAAAAATAAATAAATTTATTAAAAAAATTTACCAAAATTCCTATTTATGAAGGGTTTAAATATACTCTGCAGAAATAACATAACAAATGGTTGGTATCCTAAAATGAATTTATGGAGCAAGACATAGGAATAATATTTAAAAATATTAATGTTTTATAATTACAGAAATCATGGGAAATTATAGGCCTTCTCCTTCCTTCTTCATAACTTAAACTTACGTTTTGACATAATTGAGTCAAACTTTAAGGTGGCCAGGTCTATGAATCAGAACAGGAGCATACAGGAGAGAGAGAAGCATCATGGTCTAATAGTTCATTCTTTCTTGTTGCTGTTGCCACGTTGTAACTGGATGTTTGCGACTCTGGCTGTTGTTAATGGTGAGGTATTCTTGCAGATAAAATTAGCAAGTTTATATGCATAGTTTACGTCATACAAATTGATGAATAGTGTTCCCCAAAGTATTAGGTTTCAGAAGCAGAAGAGCCATTACTTTGGCAATTTTGACCCATGACTGTCTACTGTTAACCTTGCTCAGAGATTGGAATGCTACAGTATCCTAGTAATGTTGCCTGGCATTCAGTGATTAACTGTTTGCTCCAGGCTGTAGTTCTTTGTAACTACTTTAACAGAAGAAATGCCAAGAGAAGAACATAGGAATGCTGTTGTAAAATACTCTGACATGAAATCAGGAACTGACCTAACATCTAATATAGCCTAAGCAGTATGGATTTCAATGGCAGAATCAAAATCAAGCAGACAAAATATTTTTATTGTTAAAATGGAAATGAGTCTATGGGAAATAACATGTACACTAACACCCAAACTTAAAAATTCAACCAACATCCATGTAACATTTTCTATGTTTGAAATATTTGTCTCAAAACAAAGATCAAGATTATGGATTATGACAATTACTGCTTCATATGTTGTAAAATTTCATTTTAAGAATAATAACCTTTAAATAATAAATAATCGTTATTGTCATTTAATTTTTAATGATTTTAACATTTATTTTGTTAATGTTCCCTTCTTTAAATGATTTATAAATATCTACTTCAGTTAAACATTTTACATCTTATCACAATATATTATTTCTTAAGAAAAAACCATGTATTTATTACCATATTTTATTTTTTAACTGAAAACCTCTGACACTAAAAATCTTCCACACAAAACGATTTACTGTTTATTATTATGGGCACTCATTATTATTTTTAAAAACATAAATAAATTATTACTTTAAAATATAAAAACCTACAATTTGGAGAATTCCCAGTTTCCCATGAATTCTAATTTCCTATTCCCAAATCCCTAGTCTTAATATCTATAGGGAATTTGAAAACACTTTGTTAGCAGCTTTATTTATTTCCCACTCTATCAGTCCTGATTTATAGATTTAAAATCTACCTTCACCTCTGATTTCCATAGTTGGGGTATGAGCCCTGGATTTAGATTGGTCCTGCCTACCGAGTTGTCCAGGATCGTATAAACCTTTGCCCCAAATTTCACATCTTCATGACTTTGTTGTAAGAATGGGAAGTGTTATTATTTTGAGTACATCTTTCTATACATATAGCAAAATGAAATACCTCATTTATACACAAATCATGACAACAAAAACCACCAAAAGTCATATGAAACAAAATATATGGTCTAATTCCCACTCTCCTAACAGAAACCCTGATAAAGCTAATTTATATTTTAGATTTTTAGAATCTAAAAGAGAAATACATATGGATACCTTTTGTCTCAACACTTTCAATATATAATCAAGTTATCCAAATGAGGTTATTATTAGGCAATTATTTCCATGTAATGAGAAGAGAGAAATGATGTAGCTCTTCTCCTCCGATAGCATACTATTGAGATGGAGGGAAAGGGCAGTGCACAACTCTTAAAGAATGACACAATCATTGAGAGAAACTGGATACGACAAAAACTGGTTGGAATCTGTTAGGCCCAAGATAGTGGAAGATTTGACCTCCAGTAGACCCTGAGCCTTATTATATGCTCGTTGTAATACATTAGCATATCCTGAACGACACACCCAAAGGTGCCATGACAGTTCCTCCTCCTGGCATCACCAACGCACATGCCAACAGCACACTTCCATTAATAAAAAGCAGTGCTGCCAGCTCTTAAATTTAATATAAAAGAAATCATGCGGCATATACTATTTTTTGTGTCTGAATTCTATTATTCAACATTATGGTTTTGAAATACATTCACATTGTTGCATGTTTCATTGCACTCATGTTGCTGCCTCATCGTCCACCATTTAGTTGTCTATTCTATGGCTCACTGGCATGGATTACGCCCAGTTTGACTAAGGCTGCTACAAACATCTTCGTACATGTCCTATTGGTAGGTTAAGGCACTCAGTTTTGTTTCATTTACACCTAGGAGTAGAAATTCTGAGTTACACAGTACGTATTTGTTTAGCTTTGGTGGATACTGTAGTTTTCCAAAGTAGACGTATCAGTTTAAATTCCCACCAGCAATGTGTGTGAGTTCTGATGGATCCACACTTTCTTCAAAACTTGTTCCTGTCATTTTTTAAAAAGAAATCTTAGCCATCTGGTAGACTTGTAATGGTATATGTCCTCATAGCTCTAATTTGCATTTTCCTAAAGATTACTGTGATTTTGAGCATATTTACATATGCTCATTATCCATTTGGATATCCTTGTTTATGAAGTGCCAGCTTAAGTCCTCTACCCTTTCTTAAAATTAGGTTGTCTATATTTTACTTAATGATTTGTAGGAGTTATTTATACGTTCTGGATACAGTTCTTTTGTTGGATATGTATACAGCAAATATGGTCTCCCATTTTTTGAGTCCTCTTTTAATGTACCATTCTTTCTTGATTCTCAGATCTTTATTTCTGGATTTATTTTCTTTCTTAAAGTACATCCTCTATATAGTCTTGTGCTGAGAATTCAATTGATTGTAAGTCCTCTCTGTTTTTGTTTACCTGTAAAGATCTTTTATTCCTATTTTTAAAAATTTTTTGTTTCACAGTTCTTAACAGTGTTTCCCCCGGTACCCTGCCTTCCAGCTTCTTTCTTGGCCTTGGTAAAATTTACTGTCAGCACTGTTGATGTCTCAGCCTTATCTTTGTAGGCATCTTCTCAAATTTCACTATTATAATGATGTGTTGGGAAATTAGTTGTTTATCCTTTTTGAGATATTCTGTATTTTCTAAATCTGAGAATTGGTATCATTTATTAATTCTATAAAGTTCTCAGGTATCATCTCGTTGAATATTACCTCACCTCAGCTCTGCACCAGTCCCCCAATTTCTCTTGCTCTAACTCTAATTTAAATAAATATTACACCTTCTTAAACTCATCCGAATGTCTTTTAATATATCTTTTATGCTTTCTATTGTCTTTTTTTTTTGCTGCATTCTGGGTGATGACTTAAAAACTACTATACCCACAACTTTTTCTTCTGTTATGCCTAAACTTTTTTAAAAAAATTATTACTTTTTTCTAATATTTTTATGTTTATTTTGTACTCGTACAAGGAGAAGACCATTAGAATAAGTTTCAGTTTCAGATTGTCAATCAATATGCAAGATACATTAGGCTTACCCAGCGCCAAGTCTGCTTACCTTAGTAAAGGGTAAAAAATGGACAGCTAGCACTATGCAGAGCAAGAAAATCCTGGCAGCATCTCATGTGCCCCATCACTGCGCTGTTATCAAGAAGAAAACATTGAGTGTGAGTCAATCAGCATAGGGAAGCTACAGGGACTAAGAACCCTGAGCTTAGTCACTTAAAGGCCATTCTTTAGTATGGCTTCAATACATTAATGACAGAATATATAATAAACAATTGTGGCAGTCATGGACATTGTGCTTAGATTTACTTTTCATAAACAGTACAAGCCCTCTTAGAGTAGGTCAAATAATAAATAAAGTCTTCTAGGTCCAGTCCATCTCACAGTGGATACAGTGGTTCCACAGACCCCACTAGCCATCCTTTCTTCATTTCTCAAGTTATCATCAAAACAGATATACAAAGTGGCTCTTAAAACCACAGCAGTGCTCCCTTGGTCTGTGGAGAAAGAGCTCGTATAATAGAAAAAGCTGAACTGAATCCTTTAAAACTACCTTCCCTTACTGAATCCTTTAAAACTACCTTCCCTTACTTCGTAAAACAATATTGCATTCCAGTGTATTGGAAATCAATGCCACTTTCAAAGATTTCAGGAAGATATACAGTATGTTAGAATCAATTATTAGGGAGCAAAATAAAATGAAATGGGAAGCAGACAGGAAGAACCAGGTGAGATTGGGGTTCCAGTTTGAGGTAGTGTGGTCAGGGCAGGTATTTCTTTGAAAACTGAATGAAGTGAGGGACTGACCTGCATGGATATTTGAGCAAAAAGCTTTTCCTGGTGGAGAGAAAGCAAAGGCAAAGGCCCGGAGGCAAGGCCGTCCTGTCCTGTTTGATGAGCAGTGAGTTGGCCAGCACAACCTGAGCGCAGTGAGAAAGGGGACAAGAGGTCAGAGAAGTAACAGGAACAGATCATGTAGGGCTTTGTAGATCGTTTTAGGAATTTTGGCTTTTACTTTGCATGAGGTGGGAAGCAACTGTGGTGTGAAATATACGTTTTAACAGGATCATTCTGACTACTGTGTTAAGAATAAACTGATTGGATATACTACCAACTGTAAAATAGTCAGTGGGAAGTTGTTGTATAACAAAGGGAGTCCAACTCGAGGATGGAAGATGCCTTAGAGGACTGGGGCAGGGAGGGTGGTGGGGACTCGAGGCGGGGGAGTCAAGGAAGGGAGGGAATACAGGGATATGTGTATAAAAACAGATGATTGAACCTGGTGTACCCCCCCCAAAAAAAAAAAAAAAAAAAAGAATAAACTGATTGGTAGCAGGAGCAGGAATGGGGAGAACGGTTACAGGCTTACTGCAGAAACCCGAGAAGAGATGACTGAACTTGGGCCACACTGGCAGCAGTAGAAGCAGTAAAAAGTGTTACAACTGTGCAAATATTTTGATGGTAAAATCAAAAGAGTACTTTCATTCTGTTACACTCAGTTTTTAGTATTCCAGCTTTTCAGGATATATTCAGATTCTAACTCTGACTCTTCCTTCCCAAGAATTTGACATAGTTTCTTCCTTTTAGAAGTAACTTTTGTAACTTAAGCCTTTGGATAAACATCCAGAAGTCTCATTAATGTTGACGATGATCTTAAAACAAACACTTTTTATATTAAAGTCTTGGTTATCAGAGCGAAACACACCTCAAAGAACACTTCCCTTCTTCACTTCTCACCCCCTTTCCATCCCCTTCCCAAGACTTTGATTCAGTTAGGAAGAGGGCAGCATTGACCACTGGAGGTCTTGGCATCTATCTATGCAGCCCCATCATACTGTGAAATTTGGTCACTGTGCTCAGCACTATAGGTCCCTGGTTGCGGGGAGCAGGATGAGGAGTGAGTACCTCTCTCCTCCTGGCTTCTTTAACACAGGTAGCCTCTTCCTTAATAGTTAAGAATTGATTTTAATCCTAGTTAAAGAATATCTTAGTTGTTACAAGAAGATAGCTATTAAGCATGACAGAGAACATACACATGCGCAAAAGAAAATTTATTTTCAACCTCCCACAATCTTCCATAGATGAATGTGAAGTTTATTACACCTTTCAAATTCAAGAGAGCTGGAAGCACAGTACATAAAAGGACTTACATTGTTAGAAATGTTATATATGATTTCCGCTAGAAAGCTCTTGATGATTTATGACCAAACTAAGACATGCATTCTCTTGATTTTCTAATCGAAGAATTGTACTCACTAAAAGCACAGATTTAAGTGTTCTCATATACCAAATAAAAATACTAGCCATTCATTATTATTTGAAAAATAACAATTTGGCCTATGAATTCTATGAGTTAGCCAAGATTGTTTAGAAAGGATTCTCAGTGGACTTCAATAATCAAATGTGGGGACATAAACTTCTAAAAGTTCTTCTTCTTATGGTCACAAACAAGCAAAAAAGATAAAAGTGAAACTGTCTCAGAAAATTTTAGAAATCATAAATAACAATATATTACTACATCAAATTACTAGATAATCCTAGGGTAATTGGAAATCAGGGTTCATTTCCACTGAAAAAGGAAGGGAAAAAAAGCTATGGGAAAGTAAGCTAAATCAGGATATAAACATCGTATCAAAGATTTATAACTATAATTTTTTTCTGTTGAAAAGTTGTTTCATGATTTGCTGTCTTCAGAAACCCTTTAGTGCTAAACCAATGAATAATTTCTACACATAATGTAAAATAATTATGAGATATGAGATTACCTAAATTTTTGTACAGAGTATGACCTACAAACCAGGTCCAAAGTTGGCAATTAAATTCCTATGTAATTCCTGTATAATTCTCTGTCTCGTCATTTGGTAGAGGCAAAATAATGTTGTCCCTGTATACTTAATATATAAATAATACATAAATGAAACAGCTTTCCTACAATCCTAATAAACATTTATCTAAAGGGTTATCTAGTGTACAGTACATAAAATAATAAGGCATACTCAGATCTTTGGTGATACTGCAGTAATGAAGTTTGGTTAGTGGGGGGTGGGGGGGTGGGGGAGGTGGAGAAAGTTATAGAAAATTCCTGTAACTCACAATGGCTTTGGCTGTCAAGTATCAAATACACTTATTTACCAGGTATTTCTAAAACAAAATGAAAATGTGAAGTCAAACTCATTTCCATAGCTCCAAGGGAATCAGATAAGAAACTTGGTTATTTTATGTCACTCTCAGATATAATATTTTTTGTTATTTTTAATAGTAATGATGGTAACACTAAAAAAGGGCAAAACGATTTCTGAGAGAAACAAAAATATTTGGTGAGCTTTCATCCTATTTTCAACTGGTTTTTACTCGGAAACTAAAATATAAAATATATTCCAATTACTTAATTGTCAATAGTGGAAATAAGAACCACAAAAAGTGTGGACATTAAATAAATATGTCCTAAGTAACAATAAAACAATACATACAGATTTTGGCACAATAGACTAGACTTTGTGAATTCCATATCACAGGCTGCTCTTTAAATTTTATCTGTTAAAACTTTTACGGTCGTTTTCTCCTTTGCAGTGGCCAGTCAAGTTTCTTCTGCAGTCTGTTAGGAAATAGCTTTTTTTTTTTTCAGCTAGAAGCCTAGGCTTGCTTTTCCATTGCAAAATTTATGTTCACTGTCCAAGTGGCTTCAGTCTCATCTCGTTATTTTTCATATTTTTCATTTTTGAAGATTTCTGTAAGAAAAAAAGATTAAGAGGAGTCCATCAGAAATATGTATTAGAAATAGTCAGGAAATAAACTACTTGCTTTCAAACACTGTTTGTAGGACACTCACATGCATATATTTTTTTGAGAATGAACTGAGAACAAAATAAGAAGAGCCAAAAAAAAAAAACCCCCAAACCAAAACCAAAACCAAAAAACCTCCAAAAAAAGACAAAAACCAAAAAACCCCAAGGAATCAACGTGAACCCTCAGAAACAAAGTAGATATTTCTGAGATAATACCTTAAATTTGTAAAGTGTTTTTCAGTTTACAAAGTGCTTTTCTTTGCATTTTAGTTTATCCTCACAAAAACTCTGTTATCTAGGTAATCTAAGGTAAAAAACTGAATCTGAGGTGAAGTTAAGAGACTTGCCCAACAATCACGCAGCTAGTAAGAGGCTGGAGCTTGATTGTATTTCAAAAAATGTCTGATTGCAGACCCATCACCTCAGCTGTGATACAATAGCTGTGGGATGAAGCCAAAACCTAGTGGAGTTCTAAAGATGGCAGGGGAGAAAAGGGTACCCACAATGTTAAACTGAAGAAAAGCAACAGGCCTCAGGCATAAGCTGTATGATCTCTAGTTTCTAATGAACATATACATAGGCTTGACATTAACATCATGTCACACTTGCAAGGAAAGCAAGCTACATTACAGACAGGAATTCTGTCTGTGTTCAGGGAAGACAGACACTTCCTTCCATTATGGCTTTGTGGAGTATGGGTGGTTTAAATAAACAAAACCAATAAAACAAAAAACCCTAATAGCATGAACTATAATGGTCAAGAGGTACAGAAGGGATCATTTCTTTCATCTCCCACACTTCACTGTACTAGTGATCTGTTAAGTGCTAGCCACATGGACCTGGAGAGGAACACTCTGAGGCTCCCGGCCCTGAGCGTTCATTGGCCTATGACTGCCTCCCTGCCTCCCTTTCTTTCTCCCTTCTCCTAATCTTCCTTCCTTTCTTCCTCCCTTCCTCTCTCTTTTCCTCCCTCTTCCTCTTCTTCCCTTCCCTCCTTTCTTCTTTCTTCCTTCCCTTTCTACTACACACTGTTTTATATAACCTTAAGGAAGTTATCTAACCTTTATGTGCCTTGTTTCTTCATCTTTGAAAACAAGAGGAGGGAAGGGATAATAATGCTTATTTTGTAGGGTTATGACAAAGATTAAACGAGTCAATAAATGTAAAGAGTTTTATGTTTTACAATAAAGAGGTTGACTGTCTCACCAACTGTTAGCTATTTTTACTATTTGTGTGAAATACAAAGACAAAATACACAGTTTTGTGACCTCTGAGGAGCTCATAGACTAACTGGGAAAGAAGAAAGGGGTGGTCAAAGCAGGAAGAAGTGGAATTTCTTCACACATCATGTTAATTCCCCAACAGCCTGAATTTATTTTCCTCTATCAACATCTCCCCTCAGGGCTAAGTGTGGCTGGGGGCTGGGAGGTGGCATCCCATGAGAAGAATATCTGCCTGGATCCCACGCTCCCCTTGATTTCATTCTCTCTCCTCATCATCCACCATCCCCCGCTGCCGCCTTTAGATTTTCAGGTCTTCCTTTTATCACAAACAGCAATAAAACTACACACTGTAGGATATACATAATAGATGAAGGAACACAGGATTTTTAGGCAGTGTGCCCAGATTTAATTCCCACGTCTACCACCTACTCTCTTTGTGACTTTATCTGCAAAAAAGGATAACAACTGAATTTCTCCCTCACAGCTTTGCTCTTCCTAAGGGGAGAGGTGGAGGAGGGCAAATGAAATAGATATGTTGTAGCACAGAGAAACAACCTGAAGAGCTCAGTCTGATTCCTGATTCTAAGATGTACTGGCTGCGTCTGGAGGAATCTCTGAATTCCATTTTCTTCCATGTGAATGAGTTTTGGTGGTAATAACCCAATCACAGAGTTGAGGAAACATCAAATGAAATAATGGACCTGTAAGTGCTCTGTAAAATGTAAGTGCAACAGAAATATTACTTGCTATTATTATCTCATATTCACATAAAACTATTATAAGCCTGTAGTTTGAAAGTTCAATCTGTCATCTTGACAGTTATTAGTCTCACCCTCCCTTGCCAATAAATTGATTTAAGATAGTACAGCGTTAAGCAGAAAAACAGGAGGCAAGGGATTAGAATAATTAGATTATCTCAATATAAAATAATAGGATTTAAACAATCTTAGCTTTGGAAGGCACCTTATAAGTTATCTCTCCCTGCCTGATCTAGCCCAATCTTCTACCCAGGGTAGGGATGCCCTAAATTACACCTGTGCTTTAGTGGCCAGCTGAAATAGACACAGCTGATTTCACATTGAATAGAAACTTTGTTCTATATTGCATTAACTTTCAAGAAATCTCAACTGTGAAAGAACTGATTTCGCTGACAATTATTTAGGTTTTAAAATTCAAATTGATTTAAATTCCTCAAATCTTTTGGCAGTTATCGACCACTCCTTTGGAAAATGTCACAAACTTAATTTGGAGGTGATGTTTCTTACTTTGAATTCAATATTGAAAGATTACTTTTGAATATTCATAGTTACTTAGATGATCATATTAACTGAGGGATATGAAATCATGTACATTCAGTTCCTTGGAGATCAAGCCAAATACTTCATCTATAGAAGAACAGATACAGAATGAAGTTTTATTTTGTTTTGTTTTGTTTTTCTCTCTAAAATGTATTCTTCAATAATCAAAATGTCCTTCCATAGTCAAAATCTATATCTTTATAAGAACAGACCACTATTTAATCCACAAAATGAAGATTTAAAAATACATAAAATTCGATGAGTGATTTTTTGAATGAGAGTATTAAAGTCAATGTTCATTTCATCTTATTTTTGAGGAATCCAATTCAAGCGTATCTAAAAATGCTTTACATTCTCTTATAAAGCTGATGTTTCCTAAAGAGTTAATTGAACCAAGGCTAGTCACAACCTGCATTTCCCCTTTTGGGAACTTTGAGTGTCACTGTCCTCAAATTGCTCAACCTGATGGTGAACAGTAAAACCTGTCGTAAGCACATCTACCTGCTCTAGGAAGCAGCTTGTTTGTGAAACTTCCTGGAATCGCTTCAAACATTTTTAACTAAATTTTCATCCATGTACCCATTTTAATGTTTGTACCCATACTCTGCTTTCTTTCCCTTAGCATCTTTTAGAACTAAGTTATTGATTGAGATTGAAAAAACAAACGATCCAAGTTAACAGCCGCTTTATGCGTCTTCTCATCAGTGGTGGTTACAAGATATCACATCATTTTTCAAAGATGAGTCTTATATTTATACTCCTGGCAACTGCTTTTGCATGTTTGATAGGTGTCATACATTACCTGTCAAGTACAGAATGGGATTCTGGGGTTCATTTCTCTATTCAAGAAATATTTAGTGAGAACCCACAGTAAGCCAGGAACTCTTTTAAATCTAAGGATAGAGCAAACGGATAAAGATTCCTGTCCTCATGGTGCCCTCGTGTGGGGAAGGTAGCCCATAATCAAAATAAAGAAGCAAAATGTGTAGCATGTTAGATGGCATCAGGGAGATCGGTAGTCCCAGAAAAAGAGATTACAATTTTAAATAAGGTGTTTATGGAAGGAATCACCAAGAAGGTAATGGCTAAGGAAAAACCTAAATGAGACAAAGATAAAAGCCACACAGATCTCTGGGGGGAAGACTACGTCACTTAGAGAAAATAGCCTGTGTTGGTGTTGAGGATGGTGTACCCCTAGCGTTTCTGAGGAACAGCGGGGAAGCCACTGTAGCTAGAATAGAGGGATAAGAGAAGTAGAGAGACCACTGGTGGATTTTGAAAAAAAAAAAAAGAGTTACATGATCTGACTAAGGTTTTAACACATTCGCTCTGGCTGTAGTGTTGAGAATGGACAATATTGAGGCAAGGGCAGAAGCCGACTGACTAGTTAGAAAGCCAATACAAGAATCCAGATGTAAATGATGATGTCTTAGACTAGGCTGATAGCAGTGAACAAGGTAAAAAATAGGCGAATTCTAGATACTGTTTGAGGATAAAGCCAATGTGTGATAAAGAGAAGGGGAGAAGTGACAGGTTGTTCACAATTCTTCTAGTGCATTTCATTTCAAAGTGTCGTCAAAGACCCCTGTATCACAATCAGCCAAAAAAACATGTTGAAAACAATTCGATTCCTAGTTCCTTTCTGAGAACTTCTGAATCAGACTCTCTAGAGCAGAGGTTAGCAACCTTTTCCTCTAGAGGGCCAGAGAGTAAAAATTTTAGGCCTTGCATATGGTCTCTGTCAAAACTACTCAGTTCTGCTGATACAGCATACAAGCAGCCACAGACAACATGTAAATGAATAAGTGTGGCTGTGGTCCAATCATACTTTATATAAACATTGAAATTTGAATTTCAGATAATTTTCATGTGTAAGAAAATATTCTTTTTTTTTCCAACTTTTTAAAAATGGAAAAAAATTTTTTTAGCTTGGGGGCAGTACAATAATAGGCCATGGGACAGATTTGACCCACCACCAGAGGTTGCCAACCTCACTCTAGAGAGCATATCTCAAGAATATGCATTTTTAACATGCTCATTAAATGACTTTTTATGCACAAGAACTTAGAGACTCACTGAGATAAATTCTGAAATTCATCTGTTCCTTTTTGCTTTGCTTAATTCATTGGTCAAAATAAAGATGGGACTTGTGAATGAACTGGAACCAGAATTGATTGAAATAATGGATAAAAGAAAGGTTGTCACTTGCCAATAAGAAACAAGGTTAGAAAAAAAAAAGGGGAAAGGAAATTTAAAACGATAAGATTGGAAGTTACTAGTAAGGAAAACTGGGAAATTGGGGAGAGGCTCAGAAGTTTATTATTTATAAGAAAACTCTATAGTTTCACAAAATGCATTTACCATTAAAAAGGATCAATCAATGATTTGCACATGACTTCTTAAAGGTCAAAGGCAGAGGTCACCATATAGGTCCAATCCCCTGTTGTCCCCAAGTTAAGATACTGTCACTGGTCTTAAGAAAATATTATTTTGCCATGTGAAAGAATAGTACCTATCAAAATTTGTACTTCATGCACAGGTCTCAGTTGTTATGGGTTTATACCATGACATCTCTTTTTTTATTTTATAATCTAGTGCTTCAATTGCTTTTCTTCCTAGTATTACACACAAATCATACAATCATATGGGGGAATGAGAAAAAAGTGAATTGACTTAAACAGACTCGTTAATCATAATCACAGTACTGAAGGAATGACCATTCTGGGCTTTAAAGAATTGCTTTTGTTTCTTCATTTGGTATCTCTCAACTTTATTTCTACTTTGCTGCCACGATCTTTGCTGACAATCTTCTTTGTCTCAAGATTTAATTCACCAAAGTTTTATTTCTGAGAGTGAATCAAACAGAAATTGACAATTTTCAGTTTAGAGAAAATAATTTTTAATGAACTCAAGTGCAGTTTCAAGTCTGAATAGGGAGATCTAAAACTATTAGCAAAAAGCTTTTGAATTTTTTAAAGAACTTATTGGTGAAAAAAATAAGTTCATAAGTATCTAGCAAGCATTATGAAAAGTATAAGAGCGGTAATGAGAAGAGAAAGGAAATGAAGAGTAAGACAGGACTTCAAATAGGCTATCTCAATAAGGTGTCTTGGTCTCATATGCCTGACTCCTAAAGCTGAAAGATTTATTTCCTCAAATATCTAATAGATTCCTTTACAAACTAACATGAGACACGGTTAATATTATGCCACAGCAATCAATATGCAGTAGGTGCTAAATGAAGGCTATAATAATGATAAGAATAATTTCCTAGTGTCTGCTCTGTGCCAGTCTCATTATACAATTTCATACGAGGCAGGTATTTTTATCTTTATTTTACAGATAAAGAAACAAAATCCCAAAGACATTCCACATCCTTTGAATTAGAGTTCGGTCGTGGGTCTTTCAGGTGGCAAAGCCAGCGCATTTCCTCTATGCCCCACCATCTCGCAGAATGGTTTTCCAGTGGATAATGTTCCTGCCCAACCAGAGACTGAGGAGGGAATGAAGTGGAAAGAAAAGAAAAGCAAATGATTGCGTTGCCTGGAGAATTGTTTTTCCCTTTCACTACACTATATGGTTTTGCTCTTATAATTAACATTCTGCTGATGAGATCTCCCATTGGTGAAGGCTGACGAGTCAGATTTTCCATGAAGAGCAAGCACTGCAGAAAATAAATTAATCTCTAGGGAAGAAGAGGGGCAAGGCTGTCAGTACTCACACAACTGCCTAATAGGAGATGATATTTCAGAATGTTCAAAGAATGAAATGACTGTAGTTCTCCTTCCAGCATATTCTCAAACATTTAAACTTCCCAAAAAGAGGGAAATAGGTTGCTATAAAATGAAGAGCCATCTTATAACATTTTACTTTAGGCTGTCAGTATTTCTAAACTGAACACAGTATTCCCTGGAAATGCAAGGGAAATTCTACTGGTGTCATTATTTTGTTTATATTCTGAAAAATAAAGATATACCAGATTTTTGGATTACCAGTTTGAAATTATCCAATATCTTCAACAATGATTTTCTATTCTTTAGGAGTAAAAATAACTATTGTGCTTAGAATTACACATTATCTAGAATAACAGTGAATTACTGGTCTGAATTTATAAAAATTGAGAAACAAGGATATATTTTATTATTTCTAAAGTACCCACCTCTTGATAACATATATTCAGTCATTCAGTCAAGGTCTTTATTTTTTTATTTTTATTTTTTTTTGTCAAGGTCTTTAAAATGGAATCCCCACCTTGTCTAATTCTCAAAATAGTTTTAATAGAGGAGTGACTTATGCTTTGTTTCCCGTCATATAAGTAAAATCTGAAGTTTAGAGTAAACATTAAGATTGAATTAATATAAATATAAAGCTCAATATAAAGCTTTATCTCCCTATAAATCCATTCTTCCTAACTTCCACCTTGACCTCAGCAAAGAGCTTTGCCGTGAAACTTGTTTCCTCTTAGCTGTTTAATTTGCCATAATAAGTATGTTCCCAGATGTGGTGAATCATTTCTGTGTGAGTCTTACTTAGAGATGAACAACGGTGTCATGACTATGATATCAGAACAGGCCATCAAATCACATGGTTTCAGAATTGACAGGGCACAAAAATTATCTGGGGTGCCTCATATTTTGATGAGGAAAATATAACTCAGAAAAATAAAATGACCTATGAAAGGCTGCACATCTAGGATGTACAGAGCCGGGACTAGACCTAATGATACCTGCGTGTTGTTTTCTGGCCCAGGGGTCCTGTCACTACTTGACAAGTCTAATTAATGGAGGATGAGTCATGGCTTGGGTTTAGTCTAAAGATGTAGGAATAATTAGAATATAGTGGAAGCTTCAAAAGCAAGGAAATTCCATTAGAGAATGTTGATTAGGAGAGTGTAAAATGTACTCAGTAGAGAACATTTATGTAGGGAAAAGCCAAATAGGCATATTTTAAAAGATTATCCTTTCTGGCAAAGACTGACGTTTCTAGATAAATAAAGATACAGAAAGAGGAAAAAGGAAAACATCCTTCTGTTTAGCCAGTCAGCCATCAGAAGCAATCTCTGCAATTAATGTGTGACCTCATGATAACCAGACCCTCCTCACAACTAAATGGTAATCCTCTGATGCCAAACGACTTTGCCCTGGGCTGAAGGAAGCCACCTTGCCCACATTCATGCCCCCTTCTCAAAGGCAGCTGCATCCAACCATCGCCTGAAGCAGGGGCTATAAAAACCTGGTCCCCTCACCCTAATATAGGACAACTCTGAAGAGCCACGCCAGCTCCAGAGCTCCCTGTGCATTCAGCTGAGGTCTTTCTTGCAACTCTATTATGATTTCAACTCTCCCTTTTTCCAGACCTGCTCTCGTCCCCCTGCCATACATGTTGTTCCCAAGAGCACATCTCAATAAACTTTCCACATGCAAGTCTATCCTGGGAACTGGAGACGAAACAAACAGCTTAAAACAAACATTTGCACTTAACACGTCATCTACGAAAAATAGCACTGTCACTGATTAAACACGGAAGCTCTGTGCTCTTCCTGAGCTGCAGCAACTGAGATAAAGAGGGGAAAGGGTTCATTAGGGAGGCTCAGGGCTCCCATGTCTCTGCACAATTGCATTGTTTCTTAGACTCAGAGGGCTCAGTGACATCTCAAAAAGATTTCTAATCACTTCCCAGGCCCGTAGGATTCATAGAGGCTATGAAATCCCCAAGAGGATACAGTTCTGAAAGGAAAAAAGTGCAGACAGAAGCTCAAAGACTGTAAGAGCCACATCAGGTGGTCACAGCCAGTACTTTGCAAAATACACTGTCAGGAAGCAAATTTTTCCTTAGCCACCAACTCATAAATATGAGGAAGTTAATTAGAGTAGCTATGATTCAACTGGAGTTTATTATGTACTATACTAACTTTAACCTGTTTTATCTAATGCATTTGTCAAAATGGCCTGTGGTGTAGCGCTATTACTAACTCAAGTTTACAAATAAAGAAATACATATGTGGTACATAGCTGGCAAGTGGGAGAGCCAAGGTTTAAACCCAGCAGTCTGAAGTTCAGACTTCAAAGCTTAACCACTTAATCATCCTACTTTCAGAGAACTGTTCTTTTAGTAATTTATGGATAAAACAAGGTGCAGACTTAAAAACAATATTCCCCAAATAAGACATGGGCCTTGTCGAGCAACCAGAGTGAATCAAGGACCCAGAGAGGAAGGTCACCCATGAGATCTGGTGAAGCATTTTCATCAGCTTCTTAAGTGAAGAGGAGCTGGGACTGACAGCACCAATTCTAAGGTAGAGTTTCCTGTGCTCCTGGCTGCAATATAGCAAACTCTAATTATGTAACATGTGTTCAGCCTTTTACGGCAAATCTTCTAGTTGTCTACAGTGGATTTCAAAATAAAGAATTCCCTTTCGTGTAATTATTAGATACATATCTGAAATGGTTCCACTTCATCTAACTGAAAGAATAAGGTCTGGGCGTCCAGAAGGAGCAAAACTGGAGAAACATCTCCCTTGTCTTAATAAGGTTTTTTTGTTTTGTTTTGCTTTGTTTTCTCTGTGATATGCCACAGAGACTCTAAAACTGCCATTCTCATCCAAAGAGAATTTAGGAAATGACTGACTGACTTATGTCTGAAATTTAAAAAGAGGAGAAAGCTCAGAGACAGTATGATTTGCCCATCCTGAACTCCAAGGTGGTTAATGAATATTCACAGATGAGCTATCCATTCCAAGCACAGAAAATGCTAAGTATAGATCCAAAGAGTTTTTTTTAGTGAGGAAAATATACTATATTTCACAAGACAAAAATGAATTTTGAAGAATTATATTTCTGCCTTATTTTTGTATTTTTATATATGGAATTGTCATACAATTATAATTCATAATGAAGACAGACTCTATAATTTATTATAATTTCGAATGGAAAGGAAGTGAAAATATTGCCCAGATTCACATACTAGGTAATTTTTAAATAAATGCATGTTGAAATTAATCTAAGAAAGGAGATTTCATTTTACTCTCTTATGTAAAGTTAGTAAGTCTCACTTGCCTAGAAACAACACTTTAATTCCAGGTCCTCTTTTTTTCTTAAACCATCACTAACAGGCAATAGGTTCAAACCAGTTCCAGCCTGGTCTGTAACATACTCTGCACTGTTCATTCAGAGCACAAACCTGGGGCTGTCACATACCATCCCAGGAAGATGCACACACAGGGGAAGATCCGATAATAAGTTTTCCTATGATTGAAACAAAAACTTTGATCTCAGCAATTGTGTTATCTGGTACATTTTAGGATCCATAATCTTAAGGAAAAAATAGTTTCCAATGAATTAATAATAGGCTGAGACTCAACACAGTGCAGCAATTTTCGCTGCAGTAGTTGTTTCTTTTATAGTCACACTTGGTTAGTATTTGAAATTTGGAGGAATTGCAATATGTATGGTTTTCAAAGCCCTTTACAGAATTTCATTTTTATCATTCAGAAAGAGTCGATGAAAAGGTAATAAGAAAAGCTCTATGGGATAGTTTTATAGGAGTGTCAGAAGCCAGTAAGTTAACTACATGAAAGAACCCAGATTGTACAGACAGAGTTTCAGCAGAAACACTTCAGAGACTTTATATCGAGTATTTTGACTTTTACGTGCCCTTGGAGGAAAAAAGAGTGCTGGCTACAAAATCAAATAAGGAGGGGAAAAGAACAAACCATATGCTTAAGAATAATTACAGTTTCATTTTTTCTACAAACGAAATATGAAGTTTCAAAGATAAAGTGTAATAGAAATTGAGCTTCTTTGGTGTGCTTAAAATATTGCCAAGAAAGAAAATTCTCATTTCCCTTGCTAACTCATCCCAGATTTCCACAATATGGAAGTTAGTCTGGGTAGCTTAATTGAATGCTATCAACTTCTCCACAAGTCCATTTGCTCTTGTTTTGCTTTTAGTAGAGGTGAAAAATATCAGATCGCCATCTCCATAAACTAAACTATTATAATTCAAGTCTGCATTAGGTTACTCACCTGACACTTTTTAAAATTAAAAGCATCTCAATTATTTTGACCTCTTTTCAAGCCATTAATCCTTCTTGTTAATTCTAGCAAAAGTTTAAAAATATTATTGTCAAGATAATACAAGCAATATTAGAATAAAACACTTCCTTGGCCATGAAAACCATAAATAAGAAGAAAAATCTAATAACAGCAAACAATGAACAGACCTATCATTGATATAAGTGCTTAATATTATGCTTCACTTAAAACTAAATTTCAGTGAGATTCGCAGTTCAGGGCTGTCACTTTGACTGAGTCACGTATTCCAAACAAAATGGTAGTAAGAAGCTGTACATTGTGAATTTATCATAAAGGCAGTTAAAACTAGTATCATGTGGCTTAACCGACCTGTGGTTGCACTGGTGTCTGCTACTGCAGTTTCCCCAGTCTTTCTCCTTTCTTTCTCCAGATCTGCCAAATCATTTTGACAACCAACTGGTACTTTTGAATCCAGGCCAGCTTGATTTGAGTGCAGTTTCTTGGATCTGTCTACATGAAGACTCTGAAATGACACAGGCCAGAGTGACTGATTTCAAAAGTAAATAATCAGTCCAAAATAAATGCTTCCCAGAGGTATGACAAGGATAAAACATTTACATATGGCAAGTTATTGCTGTATATCAGAAACAGAACATTCTATAGGTCATAGTGAGTTACAGGTTATATCTTCATCAACATATTTTGGTAATCTAGGTGTTGAATTTTTTAGGCAATCTAAGTGACTAAAATAAGAAGTCATCTCAGACACAGAATATCATCTTCAAAGACCATTTGTGTATATTAATTTCTTCTTGTGGAGCTTATGAAATATTTTTATTTAGAACTTTTCACTCAGTTTTTATTCTCATAGTTTAGTAATCCAGCATTTCATTATATATTACACATTTATTGTATAATGAACAGGTTTCATTTCTGTATTATCTGTACCTCTTATGTTATAAAACTAATCATAATACTTACTTTAAAATAACCTACATTTTTATCAACATTATCCAAATTTGACAAAGCTCCTCTAGTCAATTTTAGAATGATAATTCATCATAACAATGAATTCTTAAGGTAAAACATCAATGAAATCCACAACACATCTCACATATAAGAAATGTCAGAGTGTTTGATGTTGTACTGACATATTATATGCTTCAAAAGAATCATCAGATAGGAGCAAACACCAAAGACCTAAAAACGAAATTGAACTCTCAGCTCAATGGTTCATACCGAAATTCAGGTTAGAAGTTTTTCAGTCTGAATATGATTACAAAATATTCAGAGATTCATAGAGTCAAAAGTAGCCAATCAATTTTGGCCATCCACACTAGCCATTTTGGTTCACTAAAGGATAGGATAATGAACAACTTTCCTTAAGATCCTCTTACAGATTGTGTATAGCATTAAATTCATTAAAAGATTCATTAAAAGCTTGAATCAAAGGCTTTTAAAACTTTAAAAGAGCCAATAAGGAAATTAAGGTCCAGTATGATTAAACAATTTACCAAATTAACAGAATGAACAGTGGCATGCCTCAGGGATATGTCTTCCCAACCCTTAGTCCAGTGCTCTTCCCATCACTCTGTGATCCATTTGTTCTTTTATTCATTCAATGTGGTGGACTAGTTGCACCAATGACCCAAATTCTTCACTCCGCTCTATATCCATGTCCTTTCTGTATAATTTTGCAGTGCCATCCTACTCTGACTTTTGACTTGTCCATGTGACTTCTTCTGGACCAACAGGATATTGACACGTGACACAGAGAGTTGAAAGATGCTTGTACAATTGGTTTTGTTCATTCTTGTCCTTGCCCTATGCCCTGTGAGAACATGCCTAGATGAGCCTTCTGGAGATTGAGCAGGACAGAAAACAGAATCTGGTTACCCTAGTCATCAAGCTAAGATAACCAACAGCCAGAAGAGCCTCAAATATTTGGGTAAACCCAACCTAGATCAGCTAAAACTAATTCAAGATCAGCTGAACCCCAGAGCCTCATGAAAAATGTGTTTTTGGCCGGATGCCACTAACTTTTTCTGGTGAATACGCAGCATTGTGTGGCAATAAATAACTGGCATATGTAACAACCATTTATATATAGTATCCCAGATACTGGGAGTATTGTAAGAATATAAATATAAGTATAACATAGTCTCAGACTCTAAATTGTTCCGCTACAATTTCTTAAACTGTTTAAGCAGAGAATTAAAACAGCGTGGTCAGCCATTTGTAGATAAATCTCAAATTCCTTCTTTAATGACAAAAGATGGTACTACCAGGGACAACTCAAAAGATGAGAGTTTGAATGTTAATATTAACTAGAATTAAACCACTACACTTTTTTACATTTGACTTATCCACACCCCACAAAAAGCTAAGTCCATCACCTGATAATGAATTTTGAAATTTATTGTCAAGCCTGTAGTACCACATAGCTTTGAAAAAAAAAAACTTTCCTGATTTTGAATTAGATACTTTGGAAAAAATGTTATTATTTCAAGTTATTAGATGAGTATTATATCCTAGTTTCTCACTACTGAGCCATAAACTAGATTAAAGAAGGAATGTAGCTTTCTGCTTTTTCACACCAAATTCAATTCATGATATTAAAACACTGAAGAGAAAATGTTAGAAAAAGTTCATCCAAATTATGTAATATAGTATATCCCATACTTCAGAGAAGAAATACAGAATTTATATAAAATTCTTAAACCTGAAAGTTTAACAAGAAAGGCCAAAGAGAGAAAATGAACTGTTGGTCAGAATGGGTCGAGTATTGCAAAGGCCTGGTGCTTCTTGGTGCCAACCTCTGGCAGATTGGATATTTTATAAGCATATTAGCATTTCAACAATTAAACACCCCACTTTGCTAGAGGTAGTCCCCACATTTTGGTCTCCTCTCTCAGGCTTTCCAAACTCTTCTTTGCTTAGTTATTACAGCCAAGCTCCTGTTCCCAGGCCCTAATGAAAAGGAACATGGTCATCTCTTAAGCTATTAACCCTGCCATGCTCTCTAAACCTTGTTTACTTAGCCCTTTCCTCCAGGTCCTCAAGTCTTCAAACCATTCCCAGGTATTGATTTGCAGCTACAATAAGATTCCCATAATGTTCCATTTCCTAGTGCCAATTGCTCTCCATGGAGCACCAGTTCCCCACCCCACCCCACCCCACCTCCCGCTCTGCCCCCTGTCTCTCTCCCCTGCGCTTCTTTCCTGTCTCTCAAATTCTTCCACTGTGCCTTCGGAACTTTGCTCTAAGGCTTGCAAATTTCACCACGTACTTAACCTTCTTTCAGAACATTTTCTCTACCTCCCAACCTTGACTAAAATGCCATTCTCCAAGGAGGACAGCGCTTCTGCGGCAGATGAAGGTGGCTGCTTGCTCCTCCACACCCTGGATACCCTCAGGCTGATGATCCTGTGGCCCCTAGTGCTGTCCATTACGTCCTTACCTCTTTGCAAACAAAATCTCTGCTGTTTCGACATTCCTGCCATCGATGCACTATCTCCATTATTGTTGGTATCATCGATCTACTAATCTCTAGTCACAAGTCATCCTTCACAAAGAGACTGGATTATTGTTTTCTAGCTCCATGATCCTAAATGATGTTCACATCTACACAAACATTCCATTCAACATCCTGACTGGATCTCCTTATTACAAATCACTTTTCATTTCTCTGCCTTAGCCGTTCACTCCCAGAGTCATATCCGAAATCTGACATAACCTGAATGTTTTCCACTTTCAAAATCTCTAAATGTCCTCCTCTCTCACCTAATCTCCTATGCTCAAGTATAGTGGCTCTCTCTACTCTGGCCAATGCTCTCACTTCCAAGAGTGCTTTTGCCACCAGGACTATTCTTGGATCTCACTGGGACCTCAGATCCACTGATCCCTCTACTTTCTCTATGTCCACTAGCCTTCTAGAATCTTTTCCTTTTTTCTCTACATAGCATCCATCCTAGTTCTAAAACTTAAATCTGGCCTGTAATCTGTCAGACTATCTCTTTTTCCCATCAGCAGTATTTGCTGTATCTAGTCACCTCCCTACCCTTGGCTTCTGGCGCCCCTGCTACCACTCTGACCACTCATTCCTAGTCTTCCTTGCTGGTTCAACCTCCTTTACCTAAACATTGACTACTAAAAGTTTCTCAAGGTTTTGTTACTGACCCAGTTTTCTTTTAACCATCCCTAGGTAATCCCAACAGTCACGTGGCTTGATTTACCACCTACTGCATATGTTTATGACTCTAGGGGTGGGTGGGGAGACATTTATGAAATGAGATGAGGCAGGGGTTTGAATGCCATGATAAGCACTCTGGACTCCAATTCTAGTGTTCTTTACCTCTCCAATCCCGCCCCTCTTCCTTCTTGTCTTGTGGTTCAGCTACTTCATTTGCCTAGAACATTCTTCACAAACTCTTCCTCCTGAATTTTACTAAGTCTGGAGTTCCTACAAGTTTTTCCTCATCATGTAGACTTTAGCCAGAAACATTTTTCCAAGTCTTTGAAAACCTGATACTTCTACTGCAATACAATTTTCACAAATATAATTAAATAATACCTGGTTTAATGTTTAATGTCTATCTTCTGATTAAAAATAGAAATCCACTGAAAATAAAGACTATGTCTTTCCTATTCACTATTCTCAGTCCTTTTTTTAGCTTTTAAATATAGTTAGGTATTAAATAACTATATTAAATGAATGAAGAAATGCATGAATAAAACACAGACAATTTTTATGACTTAAAAAAAAAAGAGGCCAGCTTATCAATGACCAATACATAGTCACATGTTTACATGTTAAGAATGATAGCCATTCACTCCTAACAGTAAAGCTTATTATATAGTTGGAAGGCACATACATGTTTTAAATTTTTATCCATTAAAAAAACACATTGCAAATACTGTGCTTTTTAAATGAACTCATTGCTGCAATCATTGCAAACACTATGGTTATGTAACATGGCATACATTTCTCTGATTCAAGTTAGATTGGTCACTATCTATGCAAATCATAAATCAAATAATAGTGATGTCGGGGAAAGTGAGAACTTAAGACTGAGTGTGTATACACAGTGGGCCCATATTCCCGAGGCATGAGATTGTGGCCTGACAATAACAGAAGGAATAAAACCCTCTGTCAGGCACTGCTGCAGTGATGTTAAGCTTTCAGCTTGAAGATCAAGTCCAGAGAAAAACGAGAAAAATAAGATGTGTGCAAAGAATAGAGAGGAACACAGATAAATCTGAATTGGCAGGCATCGGACCTTTGTGACCACTCTATAGCACTTCAAAAATAGATCCTGTTCATTCTGCGTAATTTCCATTTAACTTGTCATTAGAAATGAGTCATTAGCATCCTGTCTGCTAATATAAAATGACTATTAAATTATTTTTCATGTTACTCTTGGCTTGTAGTTTGAGTGCTGCTTTCAGTGTTCCTGCTGAAAGCAATGATCCAATTATGAGGTACTGAATATTTTTCACATGTAGGAAGAAAGGAACAAATAAACATTGCCCCCCCAAAGTTAACCCAGATGTCCATGGAAAAAAAATGAAAGACTTTTTTAAATCTATCTTTCATCTCATACCTCAGACTATGTTGTTTGGTAAAAATTACCCTTTTCCAAACAATTTATTGAGATTCCCAGTTCATGATTATATTCACTTGTGTCTTTTCTTCCCAAGGACAAACAAGGCTTGCTTTTCCTGAGAAAGCCACTTAGGGACTGTCTTGGCCCAGGGACTAAATATCATCCACATTTAAAACAACATGAAGTATCCCAGATAATGTACTTTACTTTTTACTTTGCAAAAAATCAATCACTCCTCTAACAGACTAAAAAAAGTGACCTCCTTCTCTGCTTATATAAACAACTGCTCCTTTCCACTGCCTGTACTTTTTCATTTCAGAGTAGTGAATTCAAGGGATACTTGAGAAGAAATTTCAAACGATATTCAGGAAAAAAAATCTCTCATGAAATTTCTTCCTCAGAATTAAATTCTACTTAAGACAAAAACAACAGTAACGATAATTCAGAGCCTTTACATTAAAATAAAGAAGGATCAAAATCCAATCACAAGAAATATAGGTTTGCTGTGCACAAATTATCATTCCAAGAGAACATGTAATCCTGTATGGAGTCTGTCTTCGTGTGTGTGTGTGTGTGTGTGTGTGTGTGTGTGTGTGTGTGTGTGTGTTTTCTCTTTTGTTTGTTATATGGTTGAATCACCATAAATAATTTAGAAGGTTACCAAGTGGTTTAGAAAAAAGAATAAATTTCTCATTGCGCACCAGAAAGATTGAATTAAATGGAGGCAAATGTTTTTTTTCCTGAGTAAAATATTTAAACAAGAAAGAATATAAACTGAAAAATAATCTAAAGTTGATCAATCCATAGAAATAGTCCTCTCTTTCAGATAATAATCTGAGGTTTCATACAGTTATCCGTTTATACAAATTAACTACTTTTTGTGAGAAGAAAACAAGCTTTTGAGCTTGTTCCACCCAATGCCAAAGACAAGCCACTTTTGACACCTTTCCTTTCCCTTCCAGACTTAGGTTGTTTGCAGGGGGGTTGCCCAGGCCTGTGGTAGGCAGGCCTCATTTCATCAGCCCATCAGAAGCTCATCTCTTACCTTTCCCATTACCAGAGCTTCAGGCTGTGGCCTTTCTGGGTGAGACCCTTTGCTGGCCTCACTTACCCTACTCAGCCAGGGCTCTTCCTCCCTTAACCATGCACACCTTCTTCTTCCACTAGGATCACACTGGTCAGGCTCTGAGCTGGCAGCTGACTGGGGCCCTCAGCAACAGGCCCAGGTGCATGCGTGTGGCTTGACACGTAGACGCTCTTGGGCCTAATTGTGGGTAACAGGTGGGACCAAGCCCTCTTTTCCCATCTCCAGGTACCCATCAGACATTTAAAACAGTTGGGGTTTTCTATTTGCCTTGTCCTTTCCCTTGGGTCAAAGAAGAGACAATTGACCCATGGAAGAGAAAGATGCCTGTATCTGCTTCCCTAGATGCCCTGATAAGAGATGAGAGCCTTCCATCTTTGCCCTTCAAGGACCTCCTCTTCCTGCTGGACTTGCTGGGACCAGATCCAAAGAAGACTACCCCTTTTGGAATTGTGGTTATAGATCTTATCACCCATCATACATCATACATCACAGATCATATGATGTTCTCTGGGAAAGAAGCCCTTCATTTACTATTAAGCCTACTTTCAAAGACCTGTGTCCAGGACATATTATGTACTAAAGGAAGATATTATAAGTATTCATATATTTCAGTTGCATTGTTCTCTCTTTCCTCTGCTGAAAACTGGCAACTAGATAATTTGACATCTAGAAGTCCCACCATCCTGATTTGATGCTGATTTGGCCACTGCCTTGGGAAAAATCAAATCCTAGCTTATAGATGCAAGAAGAACTCAATATAATCACACACCTTGACTGAAAGAAATTTAAGAATTTTCCTCCAGAGTCTTAGGGCAGAGAACCTCTTTACACTGTTTCTGTCAGTTCAATTCATTCTACTTCTTGCCACTCTAACATTCTATGAATTTAGCTGAAGATGAAATGGAAAAGAGACAATGCTTAACCAACATATCTTTATTTTAAAATGAGGTCAGAAGAGACAGCTAATCTGTACATTTGTTATTCTTAAGGAAATAAATAGTTGAGTCTGGCTGCCCTCAAAGATGTTAGCCTCATTAGATAATGGACAAGCATGTGAAAACGTTTGCTATTTCTGAGCTGCTGTGACAAATGCATCCCCTACAAAACACCAAGGTTGGCTTACTTACAGTGTTGCTATTATGAACATGGGAACAGCTCTTTGCGTATAAATAAATTTTCTTCTTTTTCTTTATTTTACGTTCCTGAAAAATTTTTAATTATTAATTAACATGGTTATTATAACTTTCATGGCTCCTATTTTAATTGGAAAATCTTAACTCTTAGACTCTGTAAGGGTAATTTGTGGCCAAAAGGCAGGAAAATTAATCTTAATTTGAATTAGAGAAACAGAAATTCTAGCAACATAAATTATGTGACATATTTTTTTTGTTTAGATTAGTTTTTGGTGAAATTAGTTTTGAATCAGTGGACATATGAATAGCATTTGAAAAATGTCCAGCAGAGCAGTGCTTGCTGCAGATGGCAGATGGGAACTGCAGTGTACCATATAATAGTTCTGCATCTATAAAAAGAATTCTAAATTCATTTCTTAACAATTGCTTTTAAGTTATTTTAACCTTCTGGGTATTAAAACACAGCCTTTCACATGAGTCTTTGAAAGGCATCCATCCTGGCAACCTGATTTAAAACATTGCTATACTATTATTTGAGCTAGAAACAGTTTTGATGAGTACAATTCATCTCACTATTTCTTCAAGTATTCATATTATATAAAATGTTAAATGGAGTTCTTGCCACCAAAGTGTGGCTAAAGTGTAAAAATCTCCTGCTATTGTGAACAAGTGCCCAACATATGTAGTCCTCGAAGGCTGCTTCCCATCTCCTCACTTCAAGCCTGGCAACGTTTCTTTGAAACCCTTTCTCATGAAGCCTACCTTTCTGACCTCTTCCTACTCACATACCCTATTCCGCATCCCTTTTACAAAGCATTTTCTGGCACCACCATCCAACAACTTCTCTAACTTTCTACACAATGCTGGCATGACCGTTTCATCATCTCCAGGATCCTTTCTCACTTTGCTCACAACGCCCTCTTCGGCTCCTGTTCTGCTCTTTGCCATCCCTCTACCATCATGACATCAGAGGACTTTCATGTTCACACCTCTGTGGAACTTTATTTTTGACTCTTTTTTAGCCCCTTGTAAGTACAGTCAGAACTTGGACTTCATTGTTCCTCAGAATTTCTCCATCATCGAGCTCTTGAGTTCTAGCACTCTCCTCTATGCTCACACTTACTTAGCCCTGTTCTTCCCTCTCAATCTTCAGTTCACTTCTTCCTATCAGCCTCCTCCTTGCCTCTCTTGTTTTCCTACCCAAGGGGTCCTTAGAACCCACCTGTTAATACTTTTCTAACTGTGGTTGTGAGAGTCTCATTTTCCATTCCACTTCCTTTGCCAACTCCTAAAAGTCACTTTCCGTTCTCTTATCCCCAAAGAGGTAGCTCATTGCTGGTAAAAAAAAAAAAAAAAAAAAAAAAAAAAAGTCTTGTAATTTTCCTATTTGTCTCTGATATAAGTTTATGTTGCCTGGTGACATCCGGGTCCTTGATGCTGCTCAGTAATCTGAGGATCTCTGCTTCAGTTCCTTGTGAGGCATCCATAGATGATGTTTCAAAGTCTTTTCCTCCTCTCTCAAGCTCACAGTTGCAACCTGGCATTCCTCAATCAAAGGACATTATCAAATCACTTAATTCATTGAGATCATGGCCATCTGAAATTGGCCATCTGAAATTAACTTCTACAGTTTTCCTTGCCTTTTCTTTGAAGTCAATCTTTCTTCTTTCTTACTGACTTACAATGTGTCCTGCCCTCTTTATAAACTAAGTGTGTCTTCCTCTGACTGTGACCTTTCTCTTCCACTTTCCCCTTGACTCAATTACTCTGCCCACTTCTACTGTATTCTCTGCCTCTGCCTCTCCATTGCTTCGTTCTTTTTCTGCCAAACTTTAGTGCGAGTGATCTATCCTTACAGCTCCTTTTCCTTCCCTCCCACTCACGTATTAACTGGTATTTACTGCATGGAATCTGGTTTCTGTTGCTACCACTTGACTAAAAATATTTTCACCACTAACTTTTTAATCATCTGTCATAAATCCCATGGCCTTTTCTCAGACCTCGTGGTTCCTGAGCTTTCTACTGCACATAACTCTGTTAACCACCTCATCTTTTTTTTTTTTTAAATGCTTTCCCCTCTGTCTCCAGAAACACTGTACTCTCATCTTTCTTCTCTTTCTTGGATCCTTGTTTGCTCATCTCTTTTGCCATTTTTTCTCTTTCCTACCAACCTCTAAATCAGTGATCTCTAAACCATTCTCACTGCATGTTCTTAACAATAAAAAACTGAAGCATAAAACATAAATGTGATGCATGTATAAATACATAGAATTGTATGCATGTACTCTACTAACATACATGTAGTTATGTATATTTACTCTATTAATTCATCATATGCATTATAAAACTCAAAGTAGAAACTTTAAAATAAAGTTGAAGTAAAAATATTTTAAGCAAAATTTTATTTCATTTATTAATAATACTGAAAAAGTGATTGAAAAGTTTTCATTATTTTTTAAATCTTTGTGATACAGCAGTTCAATTGTTTCCTTCACAATTCAGTTGATTTATAAACTGAGTTTAAATAGTTGTCACCACTGAGAATAATGCTTCACAAAAATACATCGGTCCAAATGGAAAAAGTACATCGTTAATTGCTCTCACTAAATCATAATGCCTAATTTTCAACAATGTCTACTAATTTTGCAAAGATAATGTTGAAGTTGGCTACTAATACCCTATCTTCTCTAAGGCACAACCATTTTAAAAAACTGAACAGATTTGAGTTGATAGTTAATTAATATTTTAACTATTGTGTTCAAAACCCACTGAAATTCCTTAGAAAAATTTGTAAATGGTTAAAAATTTTGTTTCTAAGTTTTTAAAGTTTGTAAGACCAGAGGTTTGATATGTTGCACATTGTTTGCAGGAATGAAAGTGCACAGCATTCAGAAATATTTCAAAACAATCCATTTTAAGAACCTTCGTTATAGGTGATTTTTTTATGACAGTTATTTTTTGTCTTTTTAATTGAAGGGTCAACTCAACAGTGTATGTGTGTATTCCTCTAGGTTACAGACTACTGACAGGCACTTGGAATCATGGATTAGGTAGGCAAATTTGAACACCAGACTTTTTGTAAAATAAATCTTAATACATCTTCAATTTTGGAAAAAATAATTTGCTGTAATTTATAAATAAATCTTTATATGGCACAAAAGTATGCCATAATCATTCCCCACCTCACAAAGTGTAATGAGGATCCTACTATAATTTTTTACTTTTGTTTCTATAAATTAACCATATTCAAAACATCCTTCAGGACTTTGTAAACTTCTGGCTACAATTTCTCTGCTATAGTAACTTGCGTATAATGACACTGGGACTGCATTTCATATGTAAATGCATCACTCTAACCTTCCTGTAGGATCACTTTAAAAAATTCTAGGTAAGGCAGCTCCTCTATCAACTAGTTCGACTTAGTTCACCCATAAAGCAGTGCTTTCACTAAAGAAATCATTAAGGGATAGAATTATGGCTTCTCCAATGCATTAAAAAATAATTCATGGGTTTCATTATTGAAGCACAATCTAGCAAATATAATAAACATGCATGTCAGGGAAAAACTGAGCTCTCATGGAACTTTATAGAAAATCTCCCTCACTGAGTCATTTGTTTGTACAAATAATAATAATAGCTAACATTTAGTTTGTGCTTACTAAGTGTCAGGCACTATTCTATGCCTGTTATGTATATTAGCATGTTGAAATCATCAGCATTTTTTTCTACACATCTTCTAAGAGTATTTTCATGAAATGAAATGGTTTTTAATTTGTCACCATATTGCTTCTTTGCATTACATTAGTCATTATTAGGAAGAACTAGTTTACACAATAATATATAATTCTTTATTACTGTTGGAAAAACTCAAGAGTTAACATTAATTTCAGTGAATTTTAAATATAATGAAGTACTGGATTTAGAATAACAAAATTATAAACAGCACTGAAAAACCATAGACAATTGTCTTCATAGTCTTATTGCTTAGTTTTAAAATATATTGTTAATCACTAAGGTTTCATTTTCTCAGTTGCTAATGTCACATGACAGTACAAAATATGGTAAAGTTTATTGTCACTTAGAGTGTCTGTAAATCTTTATTTCAATTTTTTGATAATTTCAACTTTTTGGCTGACATCTTGATGGGGATAATTAGTTTGTCTTTTTTTTTTTTCCTTTAATTTTGGCTGATGGAGAAATATTACAAGTATGAAAACTGACAGTTCTATTTTTTGTTTTGCTTACTTTATAAGTACAATATTTTAATAAATTTATTTACTAAAGTATACAATGCTCTCAGAAAAATGTACACATAATGACAGCTCAATGACTTTATACAGATTGGATGCACCTACGTAACTACTACCACCCATGTAAGATCTGAAAACGGAGTATTAATAGCACCTCAGCAGGTCCCTCGTGCCCCAGCCACTCACATTTCCAATTTCTCTTCTCCAGTGCTAACCACTATCTTGACATCTAATATCATAGATTAGTTTTCTTTCTTGTCTGGAATCTTTACATACTGTGAGTAACAGTGTATGTTCTCTTTTATGTCTGGATTCTTTCTTTCTATTCATAACTTCGTAGAGCATTCCGTTGTATGAATATACCAAAATTTATTTAGGCACTCTACTACTGAAGAACATTTGAGTTGTTTCCAGTTTTTAGCTATTACAAATAATACTGCTATAAATATTCCAATGCATGTCTTTTGTGCTCATATATACACATTTTCCTGGATGCACATATGCGTACATTTCTGTAGGTAGGTAATTGTTAGGTCATAGAGGGTGTATGTGCCCAGCTTCAGTAGATCTTGCAAAACAGTTTCCCAGATTATACTCTTATAAGGAGTATATGAGTTTCAGTTTCTCCATATTCTTGCTAAGATTTGGTACTGTCAGTCTTTTTTTAACCACTCTGTGATTCTATAGTGGTATCTTACTATGGTTTTAATTTACATTTCCCAGGTGACTAATGAGATTAAATAGTTCTTCAGAGTTACATTGGTCATCGTGAAGTACTTATTTTGTGAGGTAACCATTCAAGTGTTTTACCCATTTTTTCTATTGTGCTGTCTGTATTGTTGTCACTGATTGGTAAAAGATTTTTACATACTCTGAATGCGAGTCTTTTTTACTATCCCTTACTTATTTTATAAATAGACTTCCTCACTCTGTAGCTTATCTTTTCACTCTTTTAATGGTGTCCTTAGTAGTATAACCTTTAATCAAGTTTTTTTCTGTATTTAAAAAAAAATTTTTTCATTTTGTGAGATTTGGTTTTGTTTAAACTAGCAAATGCACTTTTCAAACACCTTGACCAGGTTTATCAAATCTGCAGGGTAGTGCAATTCCCTGAAATCAAGGGTGCCACTGTGTACCTAGGCAGGGTCCCATCTTAGGGATACCCAGTCTCTGAAAACAGAAACAAGATCCAGTGGCCAGAACTGCTCTATAATTTGAGTTAACAAGGATCATTAACAGCTGCTAACTTTATAAAAACAAAACAAAAAACAAAAGACAATCAGATGTTATGTATCTCTTGATAGAAATACAGACACTCTTTATGGAGTAGTCTTTCCAAAAAATCAAATTTGAATCTTTCAAACCTCAAGATTCAACTATCAATGCACAAGAAAACATGTCAGAACATCTTGAAACGAAGCCCACTCACAGGCAAAGCTATCTTAGAATGTATGACCTCTAGAACATAATTCACCTAGACTGTATCACACGCGGTAGACCAGGAGAAAAAACACAACTGATATACAGAAATCCTAGAAACAGAAGGTGTTTGGAAAACAACAAAGCGCCCTACAACATCACAGTTAATTCCACTTTCTACACTAGTTGCTGGATGTAACTGGGGAAAGAAAGAGCATTTCCACTCCTGCTCCCTGGCAACCAATTGGCAAACTTCATGCTGTGGAAAACTATAGAACTAATCTAGTTTCTCCAACAAATTGTGAAAAAAATAGGAAGAATTCTATAGATTAAAAGAGACTTTAAAACATGTCATTCAATTGCAATGTATACACCTTATTTAGATCCTGATTCAAACTGTAAGAAAACATTTATGAGATAACCAGGCAAATCTGAATTCTAACTTGATATTTCATAACATTAAGGAATTATCGCTAATGTTTTCAGATATGACAACGATATTGTTTGTTCTAAGAATCCCTACGTTTTAGAGATATCCACTGAAGTATTTGCTGATGACATTAAGTAAAATTATGTCTGCTTTTTTTTTCTTTCCTTCTCCAAAATATCAGTGGGGCTGAAAAGTGAGGAATGTAGGTGAAACAAAATTGATCTTGCGCTGGTAGCTGAAGCTGGGTGAGGGGGTACCGGGAAGTTTATAATGCTTTTCTTTCTATTTTTGCATGTACTTGAAATTTTCCAGAATAAAAAGTTAAAAAATAGTTTGGCCTAACTTGGTATCAGGACAATAACAGACTTATGTACAATGTGAGGACACATGAAAAAATATACTATATTTCAAAAAATAGGCTATGGTTTCTTAAATCCTCTTATCTCTCTAAAGCTAAGGTTGGTGGTTCTTGGCCAGGATGATATAGCTAGGTCCCCTGTGGTTTCAGAGGAGAATTTCAAAGACTTGACTCTACTTCTCTAGGAGCCACACAAGAAACTGCAGTTTGAACTATGTTGTAGGGAGTCGGGGAGGGGGTCAGGGAACAAGGTTGCAGTCTAACAAAAAGGCGGAGCAAAGGAATAAAAATAGGTTGCCTGGTGTGCTCAAAGTTAACACTGGGCATCATGAGAGTCACCTCGAAGAACAAAACCAAGCCAAACAACTTCTGATCAAGCGACACTGTGTTCACGAGGCCCTGTGCTATAGACCAGGGACAGTCTGCCTTGCATATTGAGAGCCTTGAAAAGCCCTAAATGACAGTCACTAGGGCAGCTCCTGTGAAGGGTAGGCATTAACAGGTGATGAAGCTGTTTCTCACATGGGCAACTCTGTATCACCCTCCCTAAGATGTGGAACATGGAGTTGTGTTTATTTAATGAGGATCAATAATTTTCCCAAGGAACTCCAGGAAAATCAGCTAGGATACGTTCTTCTTGAAGATTTTTGGGGCACTAATCTTCTAGGCATTCATCAAACTACATACATTCTTGGTTAATGAAATCATCAGTTAATCCTATCATATAGATCTGGACCACCCTGGGAGGATTTGTTGGTAACACAGACCAGATCCTCCAGTATGGCCAGTTCACCATTCATGATGGCATTTGTTTTTGGCTAATTATAGTGAATAAAGAGAGAAGAGAAGGGTGTTTGGATCCAAGTGTCTTTTCCACTTATAGCTGAAATTCCCACCTAACAAACCTCAAATTTAGACATGTCATATCTCTTTTGATGTTTTGGTAATTCATGTCTAAAGTATTATCTTGAGAGGCAATTAATTTTACTATGTATAATTTGTACAGTGAGTGGAGAGACGTTAATTTCATACTGAGAAAATATTGAAAATGGAGTATAGTTAACATACACAAACCCACACATGCATACACACATACCATTTGAAATTCTACAGAAAATGCTTCAACTCACTTTCACATTACTTTGAAGAAAGAGGAATTTAGTAGAGAGTAAAATTGATGTTAAGGGACATTTAAGAGCGATATATTGATATGAGCTTTAAAAAACCAAACTCTAGACCCAGGATCATGTAAGCAATTTAAATACATTAAAATCTCTACACAGGTACATGATCTGTCATTATCATCTGCCAAGTTGAAACTCAGTCGACAGAGAAATCATGAACCAAACCTGATAAACGAAACTCAAGTACCAAAGGATTAAACAATAGCCTCAAAAGCAAACAAGACAAGAGCGTCTAGGCTAAAGGTTCATCATTTTCAGACCTATATTCAGACTACTTTTATTACTTGCCTTTTATTTATTCCTCTGCATTCTTCCTGATCTCTAATGCAGTTGTAGTTGTGTGTTACATCACCCTTATTGTCATTAGAAGGTTTGTTTCAGTTTCTGAAAATCAGAAAATGATGAGTAGGGAAAACTGAATAACTAAATAGGATAAAAGAAAAGTATCTATCGGTGCCTTTCTTTTGCATGTCAGAGAAAAGGGAAAATAGGAGAACAAAAAACAGGAAGGGACTTGCAAAACAATAATAGTGTTATGGTTGTTAATTAAAACACTGCTCAGTAGGTGTTTGATTTAAAATATCTTTTCACTCTTTGCCTTACTGCACTGAGTATAAGTCAGAGAAAGACAAATATCATATGGTATCGCTTACATGTGGAATCTAAAGAAAAGGGTACAAATGGACTTATCTACAACACAGAAATAGAGTTACAGATGTAGAAAACCAACTTATGGTTACCAGAGGGTAAGGGGTGGGGGAGGGATAAATTGGGAGGTTGGGATTGACATATAAACTACTATATATCAAATAGATAACTAATAAGGACCTACTGTATAGCTCAGGGAACTCTACTCAATACTCAGTAACGTCCTATATGGGAAAAGAACCTAAAAGAGTGGATATATGTGTATGTACAACTGATTCACTTTGCTGTACACCTGCAACTAACACAACATTGTAAATCAACTATACTCCAATAAAAATTTGAAAAAAGATCCTCAAAATTTTAACTCTTAAAAAAATTTTAAAGAGTAAAATATCATTTCACTCCTGCTTTAAAAGTTAGCTTGTAAGCAAATATTGATAAAGCAACAAGGGAGGTTGTGACTATATTTTAGTAGTGATTTTATATTCCCACCAGATGGCAGTATTCCCTGACTCTTCGCAGCTACCTTCCAGAGTAGCTCTGCATTGCTGACAAAGCAGTGGCATTACATCCATGTACTTGGATGGAACATGGGAAATCTGCCAGAATTCCGTGGCTCCAGGATTAAATATCTCATCTGAAAAGAGACTTCCATGGGCAGAGGTTTTTAGTTTTCCAAGTGATATGTATATCTTCAGGACAAAGGCTATTTACATAAACTCTAGGCTTACATTAAGCTTCTCAGGATCACAGCTGGCACCTTTTCTTAATGTTCAGGATGCCAAGAGGCTGGTAAATGCACTAGTGAAGGTTTCAGAGTATTGTATTTCTCAAAGTGGAGCCAAGTAAGAAGTATTCAAATGCCACCCGTATCTCAAGTATTCTCATCTAATCTCAGCTCTTAGAGTGTTTACTTAAAACATTTTCGTTTCCTTGGCAAGGAGCTATGTAAATACATTCAATTTTACCTCTTTTATACATATGTCCTTGAGACATTTTGACTAATGTGTTAGGTTTGAGAATTTTACTGTCTACATGTGCAGGAATGTATCATATACTAATTCTAGAATAAAAGGCTTATCTCAATGATCCTTGACATTTGCATTCAGAAATTATAGAAATTGAGAATTAATCCATTCTTTGCATTGCTAGTGAGAACCTTATTGTATTTTCAAACTTAATTATTTTTTATTTGTACCTATAACAAATTCATATCCCTGACAGGGATCAGTATTAGTGGACTGGTTTTTCAATACGGAATTCACACAATCCCTGTATTTTATATAGGGATTTATATAGTTAGGAATATTTGCACAGGGGCCTTGAGAAAAAAAATCTTCTTAGTCAAGGGCATGATGGTGACTGAGGGAGCAAATCCGAGGTCGGGCTCTGTCCTTATCTCTTTGGCTCTTTCCTACTGAAGGGTAGCAGAACATGTAATTTCAAACTATGACTGTAGGAGTTCAGGACATGCCACCTCAAAATATGTTGCTTTGGTATATTGATTATCTTGAGCTGTAGGTACTTGAAAAATAGCAAATTCAGGGAGAGACTGTCTCTCGACTCTCCTTATCTGCCTAAAAGACAGATCTTCCAAAAGGAACCCAATTATCATAGAGTCCCCTCCCTAGGAGTTTCATCAACCAGGTGGAGATTGGCTCTTATCACAGAAAAGACTAGAAGTCAACACCACATTCAGACAAAATTTGTCACAAGCTGTAATAGCTCCCATTTATTCTTCTAAGGGCCCCTTCATCTTTCCTAAAAATCCTTTACTCTCCCCTAAGGGGCCTATGTCACCCTCCCTTTTCCTGATTAAGATGGTATTTGAACCTAAATTCTAAAACTACCTCTTTGGGATGCTCAGTTACTCTGGGTCTCTCCCATGGACACATAAGGTCTACATGTTAATAAACTTCTGTTTGCTTTCCTCTTGTTAATCTGCCTTTTATTACAAAGGTCTCAGCCAAGAACCCAGAAGAGTAGAGGGGAAAATATTTTTCCTCCCCTACACGATTCACACCGAACAGAGAAAAGCTCAACTACTGAACAAAGCCGTGGGTAAGTCCCACCCTGCCCCAGATTCTCATTCTCTCCCCGTCACCCCACTTCACACAGCACAGTCTGCTGCACATCTAGAGAATTTAAATCATTTTTCATATGCATAATATAAAGCAAGTGTTAGAATTCAGTACAAATTTAAGTTAAAAAAAATACTCATCATCCAGAACTAAATTCACAGCCATCCACAGAGAATGGGACTGTCATCTAGTTGCCAAACAATGCAGCATATGTGGATACAAGTATGCACAGAAAAGGAAAATTTTCTACGGATGGGGAGTTGGGGACCAAGACAGTTGAAAACAGAGATATTTCTGTTTTACTTCAACAGCAAAGAGTCATGGGTTTATCATATAAAATCAGAGTTTTCAATTTAACGTCTCTGGTATTTAAAATTCCTCTATAACTGCTATTATGTAGCCCAAAGGACAAATTCCAGACTACTTTCTGCGACCTTTAAGATTATTTCTCAGCCCCGTTTCATGCCTTTTCTTCTATGCTCTGCTTTGTACTTGCATGAGCAGGCCCTGACTTTGCTTATTTTTGCGTCCACCCTGCTACACGGTGTGCTCCTGGCTGTCTCTCTGCTTCTTCCCCTTTGAAATTTCCAGTGAGTTCTCACTACGTATGGGATGGATTCATCAATTAATTAACTCATGGTTGGTTTCCTGACTAGCCTATTTCTGCAAAATTCTGAAATGCCTGGGAAATAAATGTCTATTCATTGTCCCCTGGGACACCCTGGGATACTGGGGTCTCACATTCATTCCGAAGTTCTGCTGTAGCAAATTTCCACAAACTGGTTGGCTTAAAACAGCAGACATTTATTCTCTAAAAGTTCTGGAGGTCAGAAGTGTGAAATCAAGGTGACAGCAGGACCGTGTTCTCGTTGGAGGCGCTGGAGGGGGAGCCTTTTTTGACAGCTTCTGGTGGCTGTTGACACTCCTTGGTTCTCCTTGGCTCGTGGCTGCTTCCTTTCAGTATCTGCCTCCATCTTCACATTGCCTTTTCCACTGTGGTTCTGTGTGTCTAAAGTTCCTCCCTTTCTCTCTGATAAGATATGTATGATGTCATTTATGGTTTACCTGTTAATCCAGGATAATCTCCTCCTCTCAAGACCCTTAACTTAATCACATCATTGCCATATAAGGAAATATTCTTTTGTCATACAAGGTAAGAGTTAAATGATCGTGTGACTGAGATGTAGACATTTTTAGGGACCACATGTAGCCCACCACAACCTGACAGCAAATAATTAACCACATGAGGACACTAAGTCCAAACTAGGTTCAGGGTGTCTATCACAAGCACATTATTTTCTTGGTTAGACCTAAGCCTAGATGTTTCTATAGCTCTGAAGAAGAATTTTTACATATAGTACCTAAGTGAACTGCTGTTGCTAAGTGAGCTGCAAATGAACGGACACCTCCTAGAGAGCAAGAGGATGCAGAGACAAAAGTGAAGAAGAGCCTGGTGATAAAAGGGTAACTCCTGAGACAGACCTGATAGATGCCTTCTGGTACTGTATATTGGAAGGCCAGTGCTGTGAACATATGGGGATGAAGACCTCAAAACATTCAGTCCAAAGAGAAGCGTTTGGGAGCTAGAACCAAAAGGTGGATAAGAAGCCCGAGACAAAAAATGAATTTTCGTTTCCAAAAAAAAAGGAGTTGAGATAGCAAGAGTGAGCAAACTGTGGGGCAAAAATAAATGAAAGTTTCTTCCAACTAACTCCAAGGGCTAAGAATAAAGAGAAAAAACAGGCAGTGGGAAGGAGGAGGTGGAATGTGAAACAGGGAGGGCCTGGGCAGCCTACTTAATGCTGTAAACCGAACACGTTGTTCCAAACTAAAATGAGGTTTTGTTTAAATCTGCAGTCTGCCACTTTGCCAATATTCTTGTACTCTACAATTCTATTATTCTAATCGTTAAAAACATAAAGTAGCTTTAATATCATTAATTGAAGGGTGCATCTTCAGCTGATGCGCCCTGCTACCAAGCAGACCAGCATATCTTTTCAAGTTAGGCATATTCTGAAAGGCCAGTGCCTGTGTCCATTTACTCCAGTACCATCTGATTGTATGCATGGCCATGTCAGGACAGGATTGGAAAAAGAACCACTGGAGAAGGGATCCTTGGTCCTTGAGGCAGAGTTTCTCCCCTGAGATACCCCCAGGAGAAGAAACAGAAAAATATTAGAGCTTTGGCAATAGAAGCCTAATTGGATTTTTTTCTGCCTTATGGGTCTTTTCTGGGAAGCTGGGGCTATCTTAACACAAAGGACATCTAAAATCACTTAAAATACCAGTGAAATTAGGTGCTAGAAACTCAAACAACTTCAGAGCTCATGAAGCAGGGCTGAAGATGGATAACAAGAAACAAAATGTAAGGACCATATGTGTGACTGACTCCGGAGTTGAAGTTACCAGTTTGTGATCCTGTTTAATGACAGTATCTTGTCAGACAAATACTACAGAAGTTTGGAAGCTTCTAGTGGATTTGAACATTGCTAACACTTTATATTGATATAAGTTTCAAACTGTTCATATTAATAGCTCAGTGGTTAAAAAACAGAACAAAGAGATTAATAAGGTGATTTTAATAAAACTCAATTGCATAGCCAATCCAATTGATTCTCCCCAAAGTGCCTCTTAATTGGCCTAAAACCTCCCAATGGAATTAAAAAATGTTGATTATATGTAAGGCCAGCCTCATTTTGCTGCATTGCTACATAAAGGCATGAAGGCATAAACAACCGGACCAGTTTTTTTCTTTTGCTATTTAAAAACGGAGTTAGTATGTGGTTACAAATGGCTGTGGAGAAGGGGAGGAATTATTTATTTAAACAATCTGTGATGGACATAGCATTAGACCTCCAGGGAGCATTTATGAGTTACTAGGGTTCCAAAATGCAAACTATAAACCATTTCCTGCAATATTTAAAAAAAAAGAAATAAGAATTTAGGAGGCATTTTATGATATATACATATGTATATGTATATACATGTATATATTTTTTGTATTACCAGCAAGTGTTCTAACTAAAAATCAAAAGCTTTGCCTTTGTAATCATGTTTGAAAATATTTCCACCTTCTTCTTCCCTTCATCGTATATATAGACATTTGCACATATTTGCTTGTCCACACCTAAAAAGTACTTAAACTTTACAGATATCATCTACAAGAACCAATAAAACCCTATAAATACTGTAGCTCTGTAGGAAAATCAGCTTTAAATCTGCAAATATACTAACTTCATTATTTCTCAACAAACATGTGGTTAATAGAGCAGCAAAAGATAACAGACCACAATAGATAAATTATAAACATATGGATAAGCTTACCATTTCCTTTAAACTTTGCTATTAAGTTTTCTGGTGTGTTTTCAGTACTTTTAAGGGTCAAATAACCTACACCTCATTTAAATATAAAATTATGATTTTTATTTCTTCTGGTGTTTCTTCTTATCTTGAAAATAGCTCCTAGAATATCATTGTTTGCTGTTGCTTATCAAATTTCATTTGCAACATTATAGACTTAGGATCACAGAGGGAGGACGACTCTCCCAGACATATTATGCACTCTTTTCCATAACAAAATAAAAATGCAAAATGGAGTGAATGAGAAGGATAAGCCAACCAAGGATTTACAACCATTCCAGAATAAAATGTTAAGGCTTAAAGCATACAAAATTCTAGAGACACAGCAGAAAGTATTCAGCTGGGAATTTAGAAACTGATTTTACAACCAGCTTCTCCAATTCCCTAAGTGACTTGTGGAAGTCGTTTATGGTTATTCTGCTTTTCAGTTAATCTTTTGCTATGCCAACTCATTCTCATAACAGACTTGCTCATCTAATCAATTTCTCAATCTGCAAAATGAGAATAAGAGTTACTGGCTGACCGAGATAGGGTCAAGGTTACATGAGGCTGCTCAGGCTTGATGGAACACAGAAGAAATCCCTGGAACTCAGATATTTTCCCATCAGGTGACAGTTGATCCCCAAGCAAATAATAAACTAACACCAGTGAAAAATGCCAACAGAAGTGGTTGCTGCAGAACAAGCAAAGGAAAACAATTTAAACAAGTTCTTTGCAGAGTAGCCAAGAGAATTACAAGAAATAGAGAGGAGAAAAAGATATGGACCATTGTGGAAAAAAGTATGGTGCTTCCTAAAGAAATTAAACACAGAATTATCATATGACCTAGCAATGCAATTTCTGGATATTCATTCAAAAGAATACAAAGCAGGCACTCAAATAGATGATTGTGTATCAATGTTCATAGCAGCTTTATTCACAGTAGCCAAAGGTGAAGCAAGCCAAGTGTATACTGACAGAAGAACGGATAAACAAAATGCAGAATATTACTCAGCCTTAAAAAAGAAATTCTGACACATGCTACAACATGAATGAATTTTAAAGTTATTACGTAGGTGAAGTAAGCCAGACACAAAAGAGCAAATATAGTATGATTTCACTTATATGAGGTACTTAGAGTAGTCAGCTTCATAGAGGTGAAAAGCAGAATGGTGGTTGTCAGGGTCTGGGGGCAGGGGGTAATGGGCACAAAGTTATTGTTTAATGGGCACAAAGTTTCAGTCTGGGAATATGAAAAAGTTTCTGAGATGGATTATGGTGATGGTTGCACAACAATATGAGCACACTTAATCTCATTAAGTTGTATTCCTAAAAATCAATTAAAATGGTAAATTTATATCTAGTATATCTCATCACAATAAAAAAATTACATGAAGAGTATGTCTTCCTGAGTTAAAAAATCATTTATTAGAAACGCTAACAAATAAAAGACCACATTATTCTTAAAATAATATACAGTGTGTGAAAACATGATTCTTAAAAGAAAAGGGAAAGAGAAAGTGGCTATTCTCTTGAGGAAGGTCAGCATCCTAATAAGTGGTCCAGAGGAGACTGAATGGCAAGAAACACCACTAGGTGACTGTCTTCTCCAGGTTAAAATAATGATAGTTCTGGTGCTAGTTTTGCCTTAGAGACTCTTAATTTCAAGTTTGTCACTTGTATGCTAATCTGGGCACCCAACACTCCAGATATGAAGTTTAAGCCTGAGAAAATGTCGTCACCCTCAATTTTTCTCTTACCCAAAGCTAAATTAAATGCAAAAGTCAGCTTGACATTTAGAAATTCATGGATGTGAATGGAATGAAGGAAAGAAATTCACATTAGAAATATGCTTGGTGTTTAAGAGGAGTTAAAAAATGAGGTATCTGGGAAAAGGGTAGGGCAGAACTGTAATGTTCAGAGGATGAGCTATTCAGTCTTCAAATGTAGTAGGGATGGAATAGAAAGGTTTCTTAAGACACACTCTCTTAAGAAAGATGTACAAGTGTTTTCTAGTTGCTATGGCATTAGCTTTGTGGGCAGATGCTGAATTCAAACAAACTACAGAGATCTTATTGTGCCCAGGCAGCTCGACACAAGTGTGATGATAAAGGAGAAGATGATGAATTCACTTTCTTTCATAATCTGAACCCAAATTTCTCCGGTAGGCAATGTATCATAAAAGCTAATCTTGTATTTGGAATAAGTTGTGTTGAACATATGAATAAATAGTGAAAAGCTAGTTTATGTTTTTCAATATTATTCTAGTCATTTCTATATTATGCCTACAGGTGTTTCCTAAGGTAAAAGTACAAGGTTTTACTTTCAACAATTTAATATGTTACCTTCTGAAAATTGCTTTTGGCCCAGAAAAAAAAAAAAAAAAACAACTAGATAGTAAAGACAAGTAACTGAGATTTGGAAATAAAACTTTTATTAAACCACTGACATTGACCAAGTTTCCAAAATCTGATATCAGATACAATAATCAGAGTTGCCTTTAGAACAGACTCTTCATTGCCTGCCCCTGGCAATTTTTCTACAATAAGTTACAGAAGCTGAAAATGTCTTTATTGGGTTTGCCAGAGTCATCTGCTCACTTACCTCAGAAAGTTAAAGAGTGTTTGACGCTTTGGAAATTTTCAGCAGAAACAAAATCTTTCTTTAGTAGTCTCTTTTTGCTCATTCTCCCTCCTTCAATTTCCTAGCTCCCCTTAATATCCTTATGTTACCCCAGATCCTTCATATTGTATTAAATGCATATTGTATTAAACAACTGAAAAGTTTGAGGGAAAAGATGAACATAAAGAAATAAAACACAGTGGAACTTATGCCAAGATGACTCCTGAGCTTTCGACATATTTAAACATAACCCTGTCTTTAACTTCACAAAGCAGTTAAGCAAGGTGACCAAAAAAGCACTTTCACACATATCTCACTTCAGAGACCTTAAATCATTCCCCAACTCTTATGGAAAGTGATTTGGAAATATGCATCGAGGCGTTTAAATATTACTATACCCTTTACCAGGAATTCTACTTGTGGGAAATAAGCCTAAGTAACTAACCTTAAATATAAAATGTTTTATAGAGAAAAATTAGAAACAATCATTCAAATGACAATTAAAATTCCAAATAATGCAGAATAACTAGGGAAACTGTGGTGAATCCCTCAGGTAGATATTTAAAGTCATTTTAAAAGATGGCCTATAATACTTATAAATATCTTTGCTATAATTTTGTATGGAGAAAACAAGTAATGGTGCAGGTATATTATATGATGTACTTGCAATACTGCATCAAACTATAAGTACTTAAGGGTATTATATTAAGTGAAATAAATCAGATAGAAAAATACAAATATTCAATGGTCTCAGCTCTAAAAAACAAAACAGAAACAAAAAACACCACCAACACCAAGCTCATAGATATAGAGAACAAATTGGTGGTTGCCAGAGGCAGGGGGCTACAAGTGGGTAAAATGGCTGAAGGGGGGTCAAAAGGTACAAACTTCCAAGTACAAAATAAATAAGACATGGTTATGTAATATACAGCATGGGGACTATAGTTAATAATACTGTGTTACATATTTGAAAGTTGCTAAGGGGGTAAATCTTAAAAATTCTTATCACAAGAAAAAAAGTTTTTAACTATGTACTGTAACCGATGTTGACTAGACTTACTGTGTTGATCATTTCACAAAATACACAAATATAGAAATATTATGTTCTACACCTGAAATTAATATAATGATATATGTCAATTATACATCAATTTTTAAAAAAGAAACTCGGATGCTCATCTCAGTTCTGTTACTACTACATAACATTGAGAAAGTCACAATTTCTCAGAAACTCATTTTCCATGTTAACCTATAATAATATAATTATGAAATGCTTTACTAAATTAAAATTTGATATTTATACCTCAAATTATTTCACAGTGAAAGCAGCCTGGATTGAAAGCCAGGATATTAAATGTCCATTCTCAGTTCGACTCCTAACTTTTTTATTGATTCTAAGCTAGACAATGTATTAGGAAATAATAGCATATCTGTATGTGAAAGAGTAGCATAAGATGAACTTTAAGGTCCATGATTCTTTTGGTATGGCCTCTATAACAATTTCATATGTCAGAACATTGCCATTGGCAAAAAATTTCCTCCTATGTAAAACCTGATCCAGCCCTGAAGATATTATGCCTCGTTGAATCTAGAGCTCACTGCAGGGTGAAAGCTATTTTTCCTTTATCTGGAAAAGCACATAATTATTCAGTCTATGCTCCTCACAGTGTGAGCAACTTCTTTAGTCTCCATTGTTCAAATATGACAAGAGCATAAAGATATGTGGTGATTATAAACTGACTGTAAGCAAAGCAACTGAACTCGATATTCATTCAAACCCCAGGATTGATGCTCTCTATGTCAAGTTAATGGGGAAGAAAAGTCTTCATGAAACTAGATATGAAGCAGTGCACATCAGCAGCTTATTTTGAAAGAACATTTGAAACAGAAAAGAATGATTTATATTCATAAAAAGCCTGTATCACATTTTCATTTCTCCCTCAGGATTTTTGCTGCATGTCCCATATAACTTCATAGGAAGTGGCATCTCTAATGTAGCAATAAACTTACAGGTGAGTCTGAAATAGATGTCTTGATAAGACCACATATTTTTTTAGAGAATTTTTGAAAGGAGGTTAAGACTCCAATTAAGTAATCTTATTCTATAAGACCCCGACAAAGCATTACCAGGCCACAGGGTTAAAAGTTCCTGGACCTTACTAGATTGAAGATGAAGTTTAAGCTTACGTAAAATAAGGCTTATCCCCTGGACTTGTAGCTGAACTGGAAGTATATTAGAGCATAATACATCATGGAAAATTACAACCAGCTCTGTTGATCATAATAACACCATGTTCTGAGTATTATAGAATATAGAAATAGATTTGGAATTTTGAGTAGATCAAGGTATTAATAAAAGAAGCACTTTGCTTGATCTTTTCTGGGATACTAATAAAAAGCCATTCCTAACCTCCGCTCATTTCTTTATGAAATGGGAGCACCATGTCCCAGAGCACTTGGAAATGCTTGTCAAAAACGTTCTACACAAATAAAGTGTCATTGGCTTCATTATAATCATTGTTATTAGGGGGTATTACCACACTTTTGTCCAACTCTCAGCCAACTAACTCTGTGAGACCTGGGTTATAATGAGAAAGCTGTCCTTGCAGGGAAGAGAAGAAATTATTGGTGCCCTTTTCTAAATAATAGAATATTATGATCACCTATAGTTGAAAAAAAATTTCTCTTAAGTGAGAGAAAAACAAGGACATTTTATGGTTTATATATCATCTTTTTGAGTCAACCATACTTTTTCGTCATAGCCTTGACCTACATGGAAAGTATCACTTCATATATATTTCAAGTATTGATTTTGTTTACATGGTCAATTTGAAAAAGAAAACACAAAACAACTCATTAATTATAGGCACAATTTTATTTATGCCTAATCACAAATCCAAATCAGGATGTCAGAGCATCATTAATATAAGAGCTATTCTCTTAGTAAATATTTGGAGTTAGATTCTCAAACAGAGGCACAAAACATGATCAAGCTCGATCTTTTGATCTGATTTAAGGCAGGAAAAATCTGTTTGTTCCGAGACTGGATAATTACTGACACAATTTTAAGTTAATGGTTGAAATTTATGGGAAAGTTAAAATATGATAAAGAAGCAACTTAATATTCATTGCACATTATTTAAATGCTTTACAAGGCATAGATTATACAAGCAGTTCCCAGGCTACAAAGGCTTGTATTCCTACACTTGGGTAAAGTGATTCATAGAATTTTTCTATAAAAGTATTCTTAACCATATGTCTAGGCTTCTGGACTTTCTTATAACAGTTGTTTTAATGCAGCTGAACTTTAATGCAAATGATATTTTCAAACAAATGATATTTAATACATAATTTTTATGGTAAAATGTGTATGAAGTTGCAACTCGTGATGCTGTGGCCAAATGATGCTGTTATGGACCCAGATTCTTGCTTCTCTCCACTCTGCCATTCTTAGCATGTCAATTCTGTCCACTGGGCAACTCTGGTAATGGTCACAAGATGACTACTAGCAGCAACTCCACAAAATGCTTCTTTGCTCACATTCACTGTAAGAAACACCTTGCCCTCAACTAAGGAATATAATTTCCTCTCTTTGGTCTCATTGGGCATCCTTGGATAATGTGCCCATCTTTAGACCAATAATGGCTGATAGGAAAATTGCTTTAAATGAATCATAAAATAACTGTGAAGCTTGGGACAGAAGTTTTAAAAACAGGGTTATAAGAGGAAGAAGGAAGACAGCAATGCATTCTGGGCATTCAGAATGCTGCTTTAAGGATTTGGGAAAGACAGCCTCGGAGACAACAAAAACAAATGAGGGAAGAATGGTGAATTGTGGCAACTGTTCAAATTAGTGAATTGTTTATAAATTACCTACGGATAATTTGGGGAATTTTCATATGAAATATGTTCATAATGAAATAATGTTCATAATGTTCATAATGAAATATGTATGTAGGACTATGCTTTTAGAAAATATTGTACCGGGCTCCCTAGGTGGTGCAGTGGTTGAGAATCCACCTGCCAATGCAGGGGACATGGGTTCGATCCCTGCTCCAGGAAGATCCCACATGCCGCAGAGCAACTAAGCCCGTGAGCCACAACTATTGAGCCTGTGCTTTAGAGCCCGTGAGCCACAACTATTGAGCCCATGTGCTGCAACTACTGAAGCCCACATGCCTAGAGCCCATGCTCCTCAACAAGAGAAGCCATGGCAATGAGGAGCCTGTGCACCACAACGAAGAGTAGACCCCACTCACTGCAACTAAAGAAAGCCTGCCTGCAGCAAAAAAGACCCAACACAGCCAATAAAATCAATCAATCAATTAATTAATTTTTAAAAAGTGCCAAAAAAATAGAAAATATTGCACCTAATTGGAAAAATTTCCCAAGAAATCAGGTTAAGAGTTATCTTAAAACTTCATCACGTTCATTCTTTTCAAAAGACCTTCTTAAAAAAACTATATGACAGCTTGTTATTTTCATAATAGATTATTTAAAGAAAAGTCTTGGTCTGCTAGTATGTGAGGCTTCTTTCTTCTAAAACTGCCAGCATCTACAGAACACAGTTCTTCCAGGAACACATAATGCTGCCAAACTGTATCTGACAGTCATATCATCATCACCAATTAGACACAGGCAACACAATTCAAGATTATAGCACATGAGAGGCATTGACTCCCTAAATGAAAAAGACCTAAATTCTTTTCAAATTAAATGTTATTCTAAGAGACTAGTTAGTTCGGCTCCCCAGTCTAAGCAAGTTTTGGATTTATACTGAGACAGCTATGGAGATGTCAATGAACAAGAATTGTGAGGTTTCCAATGAAATGCTTAACATGTCATGTTTTGATCCAAAATAAACATTTTTTTTCATCACCCTGCAAAATGCTGGAAGAAACCATCTGGCATATCAAGATATCATTTTTTTAAGTTTTTTTTATTACTTTGGTATCAACTTGCTATAACTTTTTTTTTTTTTTTGGATTTTAACCTTTAATATCTAACATTATTGCTTTAGGACATGTTTTCCCTGAACCAGAAACAGAATATGCTAATTACATAAAAATATGCACATAGAAAAAGCAGTTCTCCATTTTCCCAGGGAAAAAACAGTAACTTCTAGAATACTCAAGTGTTTTATTTTAATTATTAAGTGTTGGTCATCTCATTTATTAGCTCTGTAACATACATATTTAAATTAAACATTATTAGACAACCGTTACAATTTATAAATGTAAGGTGCCATTATTGAGTAAATAGATTCTCCTGTGAGTGGATGTGTCCCTTCTCCCACCCACTAACAAGGCAGCAATATGGTTAGTTTAATTTTATGAGTACATGATCCATTGCTGCAAACGCTAATTCTCGTCTCCACCCTGTGCTTATCTGTGCGTGTGTGTGAGCTGGTTAGATCGCACAAGCAACCTCTCTAAATTCAACAGCAAGATGAGCTGGGCTTGGGCTTTCGGTGCAGACTGACCGTGTCTGTCTGAATCAAGTGATCTGACCTATCCTCGGTAGCAAGCACTCTTCGAACTGCTTCCTCAAAGGCTGCTGCAACATTCATGGCATCTTTCACACTTGTTTCAAAGTAAGGATAGTCACCGTTGTCCCTGCACCAGGCTTGAGCTTCTTCTACAGACACCTGCCGCTCGCTGATGTTGACCTTGTTACCCAAAATCACAAAAGGAAAGCTTTCAGGCTCTTTCACATCTGCATAATATATGAATTCGTTCTTCCAGTTACTCAAGTTCTGGAAGCTCTGAGAATCATCGACGCTAAAAGTAAGCAGGCAACAGTCAGAACCTCTGTAAAATGGCGTCCTCAGGCTTCTGAATCGCTCTTGACAGGCCGTGTCCCAAATCTGCATGGTAACAAAATGTCCATCCACCTCCAAATCTTTATTTAAAAACTCCACACCTATTGTATGGAAGAGCTGGGTATCGAACTTATTAGTCACATATCTGTTCATTAGAGAACTCTTCCCAACTCCACCATCTCCAAGGAGAATTACTTTAAAAAGCAATGATTTTCCTGCCATTATTAATCTCAAGACCTCTGATTTCAGAACCCTTAAAATGTAATATGAAGACTTTTATACTCCAATTTAAAAGGACTGTCCAAAGGCAATAATCTTCACCCAAGCTAAAACATGACTTTAGCAAACAGCTAAACCCTATAAAGAAATCCCTAGGGCTGTTGGGAAGATTCACTCGGACACGGACAACAGGGAAAGCGGTTCACCACTGTGCTAGGCTCATTATAGGAGTGCAGGGAGTTTCTTAATGTCCATTATGGTCAGCTGTGGTTCCGTTTCATGTCATCATCCCTCTGGACCCAAACTGATGAACCTGAGCTCCTAACAGCGGAAGGCAGTGCACGTCGAGCAATTCTGTGTGCTGTATACACTCACGTCATCTCCATCCACACAAAAACACAGGTATAGGGCTCATCTCCATCTTACAGATGAGGAAACCGCACCTTTCGCATGCATCAGTTGATATGAAAGTAGAAGACATTAAGTAGCCTTGTGCATCCTGCACTTCTCACCTGTACACATTCTTTCCCCATTCTCTGGTTCAGATGATAACACTCGTTGACCACCAGCTCCTGCATTTGGTGGCATGTCCCACCCTTGCTATAACTTTTAATTGTGTAACGTACAAACATCCTCCACAATCTGGTGGCAGAAAATCAGCCACATTCTCATCCTACATGTCATGCTTTAGCAATCAATAGTCAACACTAACTCATTCAAGTACAGAAAAGGATTCATGGTATGTAACTAAGGTATATCATGAAATAACCTTTCTTTTTCAAAAAATGAAAGATTTTATCATCATTATCTTTAAAAACTTTAGGAATTTCATTTCAACCCTGTTCAATGTATCTCCTAAAATTCTACATATAAAACTACCAATATGCAAGCAGGTACTCATTTGCATGACTTCATAACAACTGTACAGAGTGGCTGTCAGGTTAAAAAGGTAGCACACAAAAATCTCATTAACTTGTAGATCAATGCCACAAATGCATCTATGAAATCTTGGACACACTTTACTATACCTAAGGTTATTACTAATCAATTTCACCTTTGTAGAAGCACAAAAGATGGAAACTATTGTGTGACATTTTCTAACAGAATATTTCCATGACCAAATTCAATTTTATTCAACATGGCTGAATACCCATTACCTCTGATGGCTACTTTTGACAAGATGATAATAAAAATAGTAAGATGAAACTGATGAGTGTACAAAACATTTCAGAAAGCATTCTGGCACTTTTAAATGAAGCTTTTGGCTTTTTCTTCTGACTCCTTTACTATCATTCAACTGCATCATCCAGTATTTTTCACTAATTATTAACTATTTACTAAAATGACAGCTACGTTAGCTGAAAAAATGAAGTCTAGAGTGATAGTGTATTTTGTAGTATTTTAATATGCTCGTCAAATTAATTCTAAAAGTGAGTTTCATCAGAGTGGCTCACTATTTAGCTCTTATGAGAGAGTGGTAATGTCACTTTGAACTCCGAAATGTGCCTGCTCTGTAGTCCAATTATTTATTTATATCCTAATAGAAAATACCATAACAATTTATCGTGTTTTTCTTCTATTAAGTGGACAACATATAATGACTTTTCAATTCAGACATTTCCTCATTAAAATGTTTCCACCAATTTGTGATTTTTTGCAGCAAAAATGATAATAAAATAGTGCCATCATCAAAAAATGGTCACCACTTTATTTGGAAAGAAAAGTAGGAAATCAAAAATATCTCTACTGCAAGTCAAAAGAACATCCTTTTATTCTGTAATAAAGCCTTCCAACAGAACTTTCTGGGATGACGGAAATGTTCTATATCTGTGCTATCCATTACACTAGTCACTGGCCACATGTGGCTATCTGAGCACTTGAAATGTGACTAGTTGAGCTAAGAAACTCTATTTTTAAATTTAGTTAATTTAAATTTAAATAGCTCCATATGGCTAGTGACCATGTTAACTACGATGTATAGCGTAATATATTACTTGTTTCTGCAACTATAATTGGAGTTACTGATGATGTAACTAAATCTTAGAAAAATATATAAATTTATATTCTTGAATAGACAAAAATGTACTTAAAATGTAATAACCTCCAAAGGCACTAATATGTTTAGGTACTTTATATGTAAAGAGAAATCAATTCATTTATCACATAGATAGATGATAGATAATAGATAAGACATACACACATACATGCATGTATGTATGTACATATATATGTGAATAAATTGTATTGGCTTAAAGTAGTTAGTTGTGGTATCAACAATCACCATCTCTTAGTGGGTTATGATATAGGTTTATTTGTTATTCCTGTTATATGCTTTTCATGCTTCAGCTGTAGCTAAGCTCTAAGACCAAGCTGAAGGAGTAGCTACTACCTAGGACTTACTAATTTCTTGGCAGAGGGAAGAGAACAATGGTGGAACCAAGTACAGGCACTAAGAGCTTTTGCTTGGAAGTGGCATATGTCACTTGTGTCACATTTCATCAGCCAAGTCAAGACACGTGGACCAGTCTGATGTCAATGGTACTGAGAATATTATCTTCCTTCAGGAATAACCTGGTAAAGAATAATCAGCTGGAGAAGAGTAGCAAGTATTTGACAATAATCAACTTACTCTCCATAGATACATATAGATGTAGATACAGATATATCCACAAATATGTAGATATAGATGTAGATATAGACATATCCACAAATATGTACCTATGCATGTGTGTATATATATGTATATACTTAGCCTCATTACGAAAGAGATCTGAATTGATAATAATTATATATAAAACCAACAGAATACAAAAAAATTAAGAATTGAGAATACAACAAAATTAGAGTCAAAAAAAAGAGTATACAAATATCAAATCATAGGTCCTTTACAGTTGAGAGAGTTGGATTGTAAAAAAGATTCTGAAATTCCTAGCATACTAAATGAGAGCTACATTATCAATTCTAACACATATTAATCTTGAGATAAAAAAATCAATTTCTTAGAGAAATATAGCTTTTATTGGTACAATTTATGAAAAGTCTACATGATAATGAAAAAACTAATTCCTTAACAATTACCTTGAAATAAATATATATTTTAAACATATATCACTACAATCAATAAAGAACTCAATGCCTAGCAGGATTTCAACAGATATTTATTGAATTAAAAAAAATAACATGAATGTTGAGTCTTCTACAGCTGCAACACAAAAAGTCACTTAATGTGTAGAAAAAGCTCAATAAAGCAGAATATATCTTACAAGAAGGCAAGTATATGAATAATTGTGTGACCTGATACAAAGAAAAAGTTTAGAGTATACTGAAGAATGAATGGACTATAGAGTATTTAGGTAATCATTCTTAAAAGAAAGTATTACTGGATCATTTCCTGAAGAATGAAACTGGCTCTTTATTGGGTACCATGATCAGAATTATAATAAAAGTTTATAAAACTTTTTAATATAACTTTTATATTTTTAAGCAGATACTTAGATAGTTGGTGCAAGTCTATGCACAATTTAAGGACTTATACTTTAACAAAAGAACTCAATGCTAGAGATTCAAGGAGTCTTGAAAAAGATATGCTAAAAGACAAGTCATATTGGATATTCTCTTTTAAAATGACTATGTGTTACAGAAAATGGTTATATTTTCAGAATTAGGAAGAGTGTTTATTTTACTTGGTTAAAAAAAGGAGTTTAATATATAAGCATAAATTGATATAGGGTAATTAATACTTAAATAAAGGAAGAAATTTCTATTTATCATTATTAAACAGAACATAGCACAGTGCTCTCATAAATATTAATCAAATTAATCAATGAATAATATTTCTAAGTAAATTTTGAGATTTGCTCATTTATCAGTCACACATATATAGCCTGAAGACACTCAAAATTACATCTCCAACTGTAATCTCTTCCATAATCACTGGACTTAAATACATGATATATATTCAACTATCCTCCAATGGGTATAGTTATATGTCCAAGGCATTTTTAAACTTATATCTGAAACTTAATTGCTCCCCTCCTCTCAACCATGTTTCCTTACCAACCTTCTCTATCTCAGTAAATGGCAAGTTCTTTCTTCCAACTGCTCAAAATAACAACCTTGGAGTCATCCTTGACTCTGTCTCATACATATCCATCAATGAATTATGATGGCTCTACCTTCAAATATATCCAGCATCTAACCACGTCTCAACACATTCATTCTACATCCCTGCTTCAAGCCACCATTACCTCTTCTTATGACTATTTAGAAGAGTTTTTGCATGATATTTTTTATTGTGTCTTTACCCTTTACAATCTCCTCTTCATACAGCAGCTAAAAGATCATTTCAAAATGTAAATCAGATCATGTTACTTCCCTATTCAAAACCCACTACTAATATCCTATCTTATTCAGAATAGAAATCTAAAGTTGTTGTCATGGCCTACATGATCTGGCTCTCTGCTAAACTTTAAACCTAGTATTCTACCTCTTGTATTTTCTCCAGCCATAACAAGAACTTAATCATCTCAAGGCCTTTGCATTGTCTGTTCCCTCTTTCTTTCCATTGTCTGATCCATTGGCCTCTGTTCTTCTTCCAGAAATAGGCATGAGTGCTCACTTCATTCCCTGACCACTCTAATTAATTAAAGTAGCTGCCCCCCACCCCTACATTATTTTTCTTTACCCTATGTAAACAGATTTCAATATTCATCAATCACTGAAAATTATATTTGGCATTGACCTTTGACCTTGTTCAAGTATATCATTTTTATCATCTTCTCTACATTATCTCTTCTTGCTGTTATTTCTATCTATAACCATTTCTAGGCTAAATAAACAGAACTAGGACATTCAGTGTTGTCCACCAAACTTACTAAAATCACAGAATATCAAAGAAAAACCTAATAGGCTCTTTATTGCACCAAAGAAAGGGTATAGGTAACTTCTAATGATTAGACAATCATAGGGTCCTGCATAAGTTGGAAATACCTGAGTTGGGGGACAGGCAAAGGGAATGCTTTCTAGTGCCCCTCTGTAATCAGTCCCAACCTGGGTTTGTTCTTTTACTTGTGAATTTGGTCCTTAAGAGTTCCTGATTTCCATGAATAATTTGTAAAGAGAAAGCCCATTTAGAAAGAAAAGGAGGAGCATTATTATTTAAAGTACACTCACCAGTCAACTCTCCAGGTGATTAAAATACTCCTGATCCTTACTATGCATTATATAGTGCTTTATAGTTTACAGAATGCTTTCATATACATTGTCTCATTGGATCATCAAAATCAAGATTCGTGTTGTGACTGTGACTAGATTCACTAATTAATATGATTTCAAACAAAACCTAATTTTGAATACCCAAAAGAACTGATGGTTGTGTGAGGCAGGTGTTTCTGAGCAATCAACACTAGGCTTTTGCATAATAAAGTTTAGGTTATCATTTGAAGTGATTTAAAAATAAAAGCAAACAAAGGTCTTTGGTCCTAGCTTCGCTGCTCTCCCTACCCGTCATGACCCATGAAAAAAAACTACTTCATTCACTTTCAAATCATTGAAAATACATAATTAGAGATGACTTCCCTTAGCCTAGTTTATTCTGTCCTTATATATATATATCTGCATCAACCAGTATGTAACTATCAGTCTCATGCAGCTATTGAATGCTTAAAATATGAGCAGTGTGAACTGAGATGTGTGTAAATGTAATATACATGCTAGATTTTTTTAACTTAAAAATGTAAATGATCTCATTAATAATTTTATATGATTACATATAACTCAATGAAATTAATGTTCTGTAAATACTGGGTTAAAATATATAAATCAAATTAATTTCACTTTTTTATTCTTGTTCTTTTTTTGATATGGTTACTAGAAAATTTAAAATTGCATATATGGCTCATATTTGTGGTTCACATTATATCACTATTGGACAGATAATTCTTAGAGAGAACATTATAGACAAATCTTACACATTCCTGAAAGCTGGCTTAATTAGATTTAATTAAGAAAGATAAATGAGGGCATTAAGGTATCGATCATCAGTTTAGAAAGACACAGAAAAGGGTGCAACATAATATGTATCCTAAGATTGCCTGATAAAGGTTGACTGGTAACACTGAGTGCTTACAAGGTACCTGGGATTACGTATGCTTTACATCATTCAATACTCACAAAACCACTCAGAACCAAAGTCGCTTGCTGTATATTTTTCCACTTGGCATATCTGTCATTTGCCAAAAATTAGCTTGTCTTTCTCCTTCATGTGGCTGAAGTCTACAAACTTGGGGCTTTTTTTACTCCAGTAGCTTCCCTTTCATTTTGAGATAGAATTAATATTAAATAAATGTTAAAACATTAAAAAGTAAAAGTGGTTATGAAATGTATGTGTGCAGGAGAATACTGTGATCAACAGATTAAAGTATAAAATAAACTGCTCATTATGTGTACAGAGATATCATACCCTCAAAGAGGGACTGAATGGGACTCTAGTTCATTAACACCTTCCCTTGTCTTCACCTTGACTACTTAAGGCTTTATTGTCTAAAATAATGCCCCGGTAAGGATTCAGGACAGTCACTACAAGGTGGCTTTACTCTAAGCGATGGAGATCATTGGTAATCACATCGTGACTCAGTAACACAGCTTGTGTACTGTCTGCACATTCTCTCATTTGATTTCTGAACATCAATATTTTCTTACTTCTTACTTAAAATCAGTCGTTCCAACTCTGCTTTTCCTGAAGAGATGAATATAAATGTTATTGTTTGTTTTGCTCTCTCTCTTTCCTTCCACATTATAATAAAATTAGGCCCCCCCAACTTCAGCAGGAGTTTATGCTTCATTTTGTTCTGACATCTCCATTTGTATGGGCCATCATGGGGGGAACCTCATTAACTTTGAATTTTAAAGCTTCATGTAAACTACAAGTGTCCCATAAATCTAATCCTGCTACAGGAGACCCTAGCATTATCAAGGGATTTTCAAAGTTAAGAATTTTCAAAGTCAAGAAGACTATTATAGTATATAATTTCTTCTTCAAAAATTCAGTAATACAGAATGAAAAAACAAAGATAAGTGGTTTCTTCAGACTCTTAACGGTCCTACAAATACAAGGTGAAAACCATGTAAAAAGCTATTTGAGAGATAAGAATCGCAACTTTCTTAGGTTTCTTTACTACTCACCAACATTATCAGTTGGCTATTTTCTGGGAAATATTTCACAAAGCAACAAAAGTTTCATCATGGAACGAGTGTAGCTGTGTAGAAGATGATGAAAAGAGAACAATAAAAGCCAGACTGAGATGGATGGTGAGGCTTACTCCATCCAGCACACTAGCTTCAGAGCATGAGAGATTCAAGTTCTGTTGTGGTAAACTGCAAATTATTACATACTATTGTGCCTAAAGATCATTAGCAAAATAATCAAGAGACTTTTGTAATGCTAAATAAAGGAATTACACAAGCAATTTAATCAAAATTATATTGAGTATATTTGAATGCTGACTGACCATGACAATATTCCTTAAAAAAAACTGTAATTGCCCTTAAATAAATCCTTATTGATATACAATCTAGAGCAAGGCTTTATTGAGTTGCTAATGTAGAAGTAAATGGATCAAAATTTAGCCCGCAAAATTCAGAGCATTTGCCCTCATGACTTTCAATGTGCGGGACATATCTGGAATCACCGTTTGATTTTCTCTGTCCACGGCACCTTAACATGAGAATTCTAACAAACTCTGAATCATCGTCCAGTGGGTGCATCACATCGCAGTCTTAGCTCTTCTGAAGAGTGTCCATCTTTGGGACACCTACCAGGAATCCCCAAAGTGAATTTCAGGGATTCCCTGTAGCTTTTGTTTCTTTGATACAGTAACGAATACTTTTATTGAATGTAACAGTATTTAGCAGTATTTAGAAATCTTTGTCTTAAAAAATGTTTAATTTATATCAATACTATTGGTAAAAATAGTAGTTATTAGATACATAGCCTCTCTTCTGCTTCCAGAAATAAGAGAAATCCCTTCCTCAGGTAAATAAAAATGTAAAATTTATTCAACATGTCCAATAGCTAGTGAGCTATTTATTAATGGTTTATGACAGAACCCCCAAATGTCCATAAATACATCGTCCTTTCTCTTCTTACAATCTCCTTCTCTGAGCACATGCGCACAAACACAACTGTCTTTTAGTTCTGAGCTTAGCTACTTAATGATTTTTCCATTCATACAGATTATAAATTGGTAGAGGAATATGATGCCCCTTTCATTTAATTAATGAAGTGTACTTTCTGAGCAAAATAAATGTTAACTAACATTATTTGTATTCCAGGGATTTATCTTCCATCCCTTCTAACTAACTTAAATGCCACGCTGTGTATCTGGATTCATTAACAACTCCGGGCATATTTCCCTCCACTTGCCTCTGTCCACCCGGCAAGCTGTTCCTTCTGACTTCAAAGTGTGAATATTTTTGCTTATCATCAGTTTTGTAGTCTGAAGGCAGACTTGGCTTCCCTAAAAAGAAACCATACTTCACAATGAAGACAAGAGAACAGGGATGCTAATCACCACTTCCTTTTAAAATATGTATGCCTCTTCCTCCAAAAAGAAGAAAGACAAGGGGACTTTCTTTTTTTGAAAGAATAAAGGCAAATGTGAAAGAGATCCTCAAACAGTATGAATCACATTTTAAAAATTCAGAATATTAAAATTACACAATTATCAGCTGAATTATTTATGTATCAGACAATTATTCAGATCAGAAATTTAACAGTTCTAATAATATTATCATGTCTCTAAACAAAAGTTCCCAAGTTATTCATCATTTCTATAAAGTTACTTGGCTAAAGCTCAATGTTGCATGTAGGAGTACCACTTTGTGTTCATCTTATTGACTTTGCTCTCTGCTAACAGGTTCTAATAGTTTTGGCAGTCTTGGTCTTAGCTCCTGTGGTACAGAATCAGTCTTTCCTGCTTATCATAAGGCTAACCCTGAAAAATCTTTTAACCTTAAACAATACAAAGTTGAGCTCAATCTAAAATGCAAATATTACAGTGTTTCAAACATATCATGAGATAACATTCACTTCTAATTCACTTTGCAGACCTTCCTTTACTAGATGGCATTCTGAATTCTGGTCAACTTATGGCTCTATAGGGACATGGAAACATTACTTATATTTAGAAGAATTATTTGATTTGCTAAAGTTACACTTCAAATGAAAAGTTTAATGAGGAAAGAAATAGACTGGAATAAAACTAACATTTTTAAGGATTCCGTTAAATTAGGTTAATCATTTGAGTTAGTGCTCCCTGGCTTTCTTCACTTTGTTCTAATCAGTGATTAAAGATGTTTTAAATTTCTAAGTTTGTTTTATTTATCATGAATAAACTAAAATAGGTATCAACTTCTGAGGACTTATGTGCTTGGCAGCATATGAAATTTTTTCTACAATATCTTCTTTGATCTTCCCCAGGAACTTACTAGATCCAGTTTACAACTGAGGAAAGAGAGGGACAGAGGTAAAGCAACATGTTCAGTGTCACTAAGTCCGTACACTCAGGCTTTGCTGTCTACTGTCAATCATGCTTATTGTTCTGGATTACAAAGATTTTATTTATATCCCATTAGATAATGGACCTTAAAAATTACCTTTATATTCCATAGCAATCACTAACCTCACTTTGGAAGTTGGAACTATGAAAGCATTTGGTTATTTAAAATCAAAGAAGGGATTCTTTCAAGTGGCACCTTAAATTTTTCCCATTCTTTTTTAGTTCGGCATAATTACAGAATTAATATATGCATAGCCCTTACTTCATTATTTTTCCCTCCTCTTTCCCCAGGGTCAGTGTACTCAGCACAGCATGCATGTATCACATCACATATATGTATCAGGATACATATATGATTATATGGAACTTTGTAGCTTTGTGATTTTTTAATAAATGGAAAAATACTGTGTATTTTTTTTACAATTTGCTTTCTTCACCTTAATAATATATGTTGAATACTTTTATTTTACAACACATCTACATCTGTCTCATTCATTTAAAATGCAATTTTCAGCAACATGGGTGCACCTAGAGATTATCATACTAAGTGAAGTAAGCCAGACAGAGAAAGACAAATATCATATATTGCTTGTATGTGGAACCTAAAAAAACTGATACAAATGAATTTATATACAAAACAGAAATAGACCCACAGACATAGAAAACCAACTTATGGTTAGCAAAACGGAAAGGGGAGGGGAAGGATAAATTAGGAGTTCGGGGTTAACATATACACACTAGTATATATAAAATGGATTACCAACAAGGAAGTTACAGCACAGGGAACTATACTCAATATTTTGTAGTAATCTGTAAGGGAAAAGAATTTGTAAAAATAGATATATATGTATGTATAACTGAATCATTTTGTTGTACACCTGAAATTAACACAACATTGTAAAGCAACTATATTTCAATAAGAAAATTAAACATTAAAAAAGTAAAAAATTAAAAAATAAATAAAATAAAATGCATTATGAATATTCTTAGATTATACAATCATCTCCTATTAATAGATATCTATATTGCCTCCATATGTTCATTATTTGAAACAATGCAACAATGGTTATGCTTATAAATGCACATATGGAAGGATTTTCTAAGCCAGGTAGTGATGAGTATGGAATTGCCAGGTTAAAAAGTATTCATACAGGGTATAAGAGAAACTGTTTCCTCACACTTTTTGATTAACGTATTATCTTTCTTTTTTTCCCCATTTTTGCCCTTAGTGAATTAAAATATCTTATTTTTAAATTTGCATATTTATGATTTTTAGTGAGATTAAGAAGTCACTTTTTTTTGTCATTTGTATTTCTGTAAATTTTCTATTCATATCATTTGCCCACTTTTCAGAGAGAGTGTTAACCTGTTCATTAGGGATTTTTAAAGAAGAGTCCTTATATCTGAATTAAAAAAATGTTTCTTTAAAATTTAATTGCCTAAAGATTAAGCTCTAGAGCTTATCTTCTGGAGAAAACTTGAATGTGATAGTTTGTTTCAGTGTAGCCAGAATCACCCAACTATTTTTATGTTTCTGTCATTCCATTCTTCTCTTTAGTAAGGATACTTGCCAACAGATTCTAATTCCTATGGCTTTTTCCTGGAAACAACAGCAATAACTTTTAAGTCTAAGGTCATTATGATGTTTACACTCTCAGAGAAGTCTAAAAAATGTAAAAAGTTCTAGTGAATAATTTAGGAGTCCAATCTTTTCATTTAGATAGCTCACTTAAGAGGAGAGGTTGGAGAATACTCAGTCTCCAAGGAATTCTTATTCTATAAAAAGTAAACTTTGTTTATTAGACTTCTCTTGGCTCAGCCAGTCATGAGCTACTTAGTATAAAAATGAAGTTATGCTAAATCAAGTTGATAGTACTGGATAAATTCCAGAGTTCAACGTCTGTGTGTGTATAAAGATATGCTGATTCAAACTAAATGCCAAAAGCCTCAAAGTTACTTTTTGCATGATTGTGAGGATGAAAAATAATTAAGAAGCTAGAGGGAATCCCAAAATTTTGCTGATAAGAGAATAAAACTTTGGCCTGAAATGCAGTTCCTTGGGGAGTAAGGTAAAGAATGTAGCTTTTTGTAATGGTCTCCTATAATCAAGCTAATGTGGAAGCATTGAGACCTATCAGAATGTTTTTGGAGTACCAACTTATTAAAGAATCACAGTTTCTGATCATTACACAAACTTCTAATATATTTCAGCATGACTAGTATGCCAAGTTCTAAGCTAGAAACTTCCAAAAGAATAATTTACATTTTTAGAACATTTGAGCCTCTTTGTCCCACTTTCCATCATTAAAATAAAAACACTATTAAAAATACTTAGAGATCTCTTTAAAATACTTTATGTATTAAAAAAAAAACTATCACTTTCCTATGACTGATTAGCAGATACAAATCTCAACTTCCACTAAAGGATTTTAAAAGATCTTTTTAATGACAACGGGAAGATTATGAATATTTTCATCACATATGTGACATCTAGTATCTTCTTCACTGCCAAGATATGTAAATGGCTTAAACTTTCATTTAATTTTGTAAAAAGCAACCTTAAGAAAGAAGCTAAACAACCGAAAGCATAATAATTAATACAGCAACAACTGTACAAGACTTTAGTATTGGTGGTTATGTAATTATATACCAGAGAAAAAGAGTTAATCTTAACTCAGGTTCAAAGTGAGAAAATCATAATTAGCCAATTTATTCATTTTTATTCTATAAAATCTTATCTTTAGTGGCTTGTATGAGTGTCTCAGTTATCTATCACTGCACAACGAATCACCCCAAAATGTAGTGGTTTAAAACAACACGATTTTATTATCCTCACTATTTTGTGAATCAACTAAGCTCAGCGCTGTGTGATGGCATCTGGGTCTACAGCATCCAAGATGGTGCACTATGTGTCTGGCAATTTGGTGGAGAATGCTGGACTCTGTTGGGATGCCCTCATGATTGGGCATCCCAATGGGCTCTTCAACAAGAGAATCAATTTTTGTACGTGGCTGCTCAAGGGCTTTCCTAAAAAGCAAAGCAGAACCTACCAAGACTTATTCAGGCTTAGACCAGGAACTGGCTCAGTGTCACTTGTACTACATTTCATTGGTTAAAGCAAATCACACAGCTAGTGCAGATCCGGTGTGATAGAGGACTACAGAGAGATTTGAAGACCAGAAGGTGTGGTTCATTGGGGGCTGTCAAGAGTTTAGTTAAATGACTCCATGGTACTGCTGTCTTGGCATCCATTTTGTTTGGCCAAGCAGCCTGTGAGGGGCTTAAACTAACATCAGCCCTTCATGTAAGCACATGTCCTAGATGACAGCCTACAGAGTCACAAGTAAATGTAAGTTCCTGATATGACTTCCCCAAAGGCCCCTGTGATAAAGTCTCCTTTGCTTCCCAGGGTCTTTCCCTTATGCACCCCATAGATAAGACCCCCATGGAGCTTACCAAAACTTCACTTTTTTGGTTTGAATTGACCAAACCAGGCTTAGATCAGAAACCCCAAAGCACCCCACTGGGACCCCAATAAAGGCATGTGCCCCAGTTCCTACCAGCTCTCTCTGCTGCATCCTGCCTTGACCCGGCTATATGGTCTCCCCAGGCTTGCCGTGTACTTTATCCAGGACCCGTGAGTAATAAATTTCTCAGAGAAATAATTTCTTAATTCTCTTGCAGTCTTTTGTTGAACCTCAGCTCACCATCTAACACGCTGGGACTCTACTTAATAAACGTTTACTTAATAAAGTCACAACAGGCGACATCTTTGGAAAGTAGCTACCACTATGACTCTTCTGGCCAAAGATGATGCAAGTTCCTCCTGCTTTCAAAAACACTTACAAATCTCCCTAAACCCTCAAAGTTGCATCCCATTTCAACATCAGGATCACACTTTAAATTCAGGAGCACATGATGTAAATCAGTGCAGTTGACATTTGTGGGGTACCTCTTCTCGATCTGCAGATCATGAAGTAAACAAGCTCTGTGACTCTCACATACCCAACATACAATGGGGAGACAGGATCAGGAGAACCACAGTAGACACTGCCATTCAAAAAGGGGAATAAAAATGGGAGCAACAAAGGAGTCACTGGTCTGAAAAAATTCTGAGATCCAGGCGGGCATAGTTGCCAGTTCACTTTGCTCAGAAGGCAAGGAATATGTTGATTAGGACCCAAATACATTCCACTGGCCTCATGCTCAGGACTCTTGACACTACCATCTGAGTCACTATCTTTCCTTAAGAAATGGTTCATGTTTATCTGAAAAACTGGTACAGATGAACCCACTGACAAGGCAAGAATAAAGATGCAGATGTAGAGAATGGACTTGAGGACAAGGGCGGGGGTGGGGGGTGAAGGGGAAGCCCGGAGGAAGTGAGAGAGTAGCACTGACATATATACACTACCAAATGTAAAATAGATAGCTAGTGGGAAGCTGTTGCATAACACAGGGAGATCAACTCGATGATGGGTGATGACTTAGAGGGCTGGGATGGGAAGGTGGGAAGGAGTAGCAGCAGGGAGGGGATATGGAGATTTATGTATAAATACAGCTGATTCACTTTGCTGTACAGCAAAAACTGGCACAACAGTGTAAAGCAATTATATGCCAATAAAGAGCTTAAAAAAATAAATTAAAAAAAAAAAAGAAATGGCTCATGTTTGGTGCTTAGCAGTGCTTTCAGTCTCTTTCCTGCCAGGAGGAAGTTTGAGGGCTCAAAAGCTTTTTTTGTTTTTTTATTAAATTTATTTATTTATTGGCTGCATTGGGTCTTAGTTGCTGCACACAGGCTTTCTCTAGTTGTGGTGAGCAGGGGCTACTCTTCATTGTGGTGCTCAGGCTCCTCACTGCGGTGCCTTCTCTTGTTGCAGAGCACAGGCTCTAGGCCCATGGGCTTCAGAAGTTGCAGCACAGGGGCTCAATAGATGTGGCGCACGGGCTTAGTTGCTCCATGGCATGTGGGATCTTCCCAGACCAGGGCTTGAACCTGTGTCCCCTGCACTGGCAGGCGGATTCTTAACCACTGCGCCACCTAAGAAGTCCTGCTTTTTTTGTTTTGAAAAATTTGTTCCTTTCAGTCCAAGCTGGTATAATTCTTTTCAAAACCTGTGGGTTTGTTATATATAAATTATAATCAAATTCATTAGACAAAAATGATACCCACATATTTTCTAGGCGGGATCTTTATTTTGGGTCAATTATGAGGATGCAAAGGCTCACAACAGAGAGGGTCAAAGGCAAGTCCTCAAGATTCTTAGAAGTAATTTCTACTGAGAGAAAAAAAAAATGAGACACTTTCATAATATCTTGAAGTCTCAACAAAATTACAGTCACACTTTTGGACTGATCTTAAACTGGAAGCCACAATACTTTACTAGCAGCACACTGGGTTTGCCATGTTCCCCTAAAAAAACAAAACTTTTAAAAATATTTTAAAAAATTTAAAATTATTTGATACCCCCAAAATTATCTGATACTGTTTTTTTTTTCAGTGACTGTCTCCCGCCCCTGACAACATACGATTTGCTCTGTGATGATAAATCAATATTGCCTTTCTAGAATTTTATATAAATTAGAATCATATAGTATTTACTCTTTAATGTATGCTTTCTTTGGCTCAGCATAATGCTTTTGACATTCATTCATGCTTATGCATTCCTTTTCATTGCTGAGTAAGATTTCATGGTGTGACTATACACACCAATGTGTTTATCCATGCATCTGTGAAATAACATTAGGCTGTTTCCAGTTTGGGTTTACAGTAAATAAAGACTCTATAAATATTCTTATACATGTCTTTGTGTGGATATATATGTTTTCATTTCTTTTCTGTAAGTACCTTAAAATGGAATGGGTAAGTCTTACGAAAGATTTACATACAATTTTTAAAAAACATCTGTCATATAGTTTTCTAAAAATGTTTCACTTAATTCCCATCAGTAGTGTATGAAAGTTCCAGTTCCTCCACAAGCACATTAAAACTTGGTATCAGTAGTCTTTCTAACTTTAGCTATTTGGAAATTCATTGTGGTTTAGTTATTAATAATGATGATTTTTAAACGCAGAGTGTGTTTTCATATATTTATTGACCACTTAAGTGACTTCTTTTGTAAAATGTCTGGTCAAATCTTTTTTCTCTCTCATTTTTCAATTATGTTTGTATGTTTTATTGTTGAGTTGTAACTTTTTGGAATGTATAACAGATACAAGCACTTTGTCAGCTATAGGAATGTCTAATATTTTCTCTCAGACTGCAGCTTTTCTTTCCGTTTTCCATAGAATATCTTTAAAGGAGAACAAATTTTTGAATCAGAAGATTTTTTCTTTAAAGTACAGAACAGAGAAAAGATATATTATATGACAGCATAACCTAATAAGGACTAAATCATTATGCAAAAAAAATATTTTTAATAAAAATAATAAATAAACAATTTTGGATCTTTCAAGAATTGCATGCTAATTTTCTTTTAGACTCTTAAAATTTATTTAGTGCTGGATCAAGAACTAGAAAGTGAGTGCTGTTTACCAGATGATGGATAAACACCATTGTGCTAGGGCTGTGCTCTGTTACCCACAGATTCTTTGATATCTCTGTATTCAATTAGTAATTATATACATGATAAAAGGACTGGCTTCTTAAAATCATTACTTGAACTTTCTGAGTGGAATAATTCATTAAAGATTTCTCTTTTTCTTTAGAGCACATGTGGAAAGGCCATAGGCATCCATGAATTTTGCAATTGTCTCTGGAGGAGCAACTAGGTTGCCTAACATGAGTCATCAGAATCTATCTGTCATGAAATCAAGATTGTAGGAATGAAATAATAATATATGTAATAATGTATGAAATAATAATATATAGGTTAATGCACTGAAGTAGCAAACCAGTTGGCACTGTACAACAAACAGAAGCAAATATAAAAGAAAGATGTTTTCTCACAATTTTCCCTATGCACAGAACACAAGAAATGAATTTGAGATTAAATTAAAATTTAGAAATAAGTAAGCTTTCCCTTTTTTAACTGCTTCTCACTCCCAATGGTGGATATTTGTATAACCAACAAATACATATTTCCATTCTTCTACTTTCAACCTGGGTTATTATATTTAAAATGTATTTTATGTGGACAATAGACTTTTTATAGTCTGAGAATTTCTGCCTTTTATTGGCATGTGTGTCCATTTACATTTAATATGATTATTGATTGTCATCTCTTTCTAGGAATCTAATTATCAGATGAACTTCGAAAATGTCTTACATTTAACTGTTTTTAATTTGCCAGCACCTTTACATAGTCGGGCAGAATATTACATGTATACCAAGACAGTGTTCTTTTTTGTCTTATATAAACCATTTTTTCTTTGAAAAAAGATCACGAGAGTATAAGGTTTCATTTTCTATATTGTACAGAGCATGCAGTTGCATTTTGTTTTTAGTAAGTTATAGAAGGCAGTACTTCATCCAACCAGAGTAGTATTTTCTTTTTCTTTTTTTTTTTTTTTTTGCTTCTCTCCACCATTATTAAGGTATAATTGGTATACAAAAAGCTGCACATAATCACTATTTACAACTTGGTGAGTTTGACATAGGTATATACTTATGTTACTATTACCACAATCAAGGTAACAAACATATTCATCATCTCTGAAAGTTTCCTTTGACTCTTTGTTTTGGTTGCCATTTTGTGTTAAGAACACTTAACTGGGACTTCCCTGGTGGTGCAGTGGTTAAGAATCCACCTGCCAATGCAGGGGACATGGATTTGAGCCCTGGGCCAGGAAGATCCCACATGCCTCGCCACAACAACTGAGCCTGCGCTCTAGAGCCCGTGAGCCACAACTACTGAAGTCCATGTGCCTAGAGCCCATGCTTCGCAACAAGAGAAGCCACCGCAGTGAGAAGCCCACACACTGGAAGGAAGAGCAGCCCCCACTAACCACAACTAGAGAAAGCCCACGCGCAGCAACAAAGACCCAACACAGCCAATAAAAAAATAAATTAAAAAAAAAAACAACACTTAACATGATATCTACCCTCTTAACACAGTTTTAAGTAAGCAATACCTCAATGTTAACTATAGGCACTATGTTGTACATTAATCTCTGGAATTTACTCATCTGCTTTAACATTTACACCTTGAATAACTCCCTATATCCCCCTCCCCCATCACTGGGTAACCAGTGTTCTATTATCTACTTCTACATATTTATTTTAGATGCCTCAGTAAGAGAAATCAGGAGTATTTGTCCTTCTCTGACTGACTTATTTTACTTCGTATAATGTCTTTCAGGTCCATTCATGCTGTCACAAATTCATAGGATTTCCTTCTATTTTAAGCCTTAATAACATTTCATTGCATGCATATTTTATATCTTCTTTATCCATTCATCTGTCAATGAATGTTTGGATTGTTTTCCATGTCACAGTTATTAAGAATAATACCGCAACAAAAATGGGAATGCAGGTATCTCTGTGACATCCTGATTTCATTTTCTTTGGATACATACTCAGAAGTAAAATTGCTGGATTATATGGTAGTTCTATTTTCAATTTTTTGAGGAAACTCCATAATGGTTTCCATAGCAGCTACATTTTACATTCCCACTATAATGTACAAGGGTGCCAATGTCTCCATAACTTCAACAGTATGTAAATTTTTCTCTTGTTTATAATAGTCATCCTAATAAGTATGAGATATCTCGTAATTTTGATTGGCATTTTCATGATGATTAGTGATGTGTGCACCATTTTGTGTACCCATTGACCATTTGTAGGTCTTTGTGGAAAAATGTCTACTCAAGACTCAAGTCCTTTGTGCATTTTTAAAATTAAAGCAAGTTATTTGGTTTTTTTTTGGTTTTTTTATTTTGTTTTTGTTTTTTTACTATTGAGTTGTAGGAGTTCCTTATATATTTTGGAAATTAAGCTCTTATCAGATATGTAACTTGCAAATATTTTCTCCCATTCCATAAGTTGCCTTTTCACTATGTAGAAAGTTTTCTTTGCTATGCAGATGCTTTTTAGTTTAATGCAGTCTCACTTTTTTGTGTGTCTATTTTTGCTTTTATTGCCTGTGTCTTTGGTATCATATCCAAGAAATCACTGCCAAGACTAATGCCAAGAAGCTTTTCCTCCATGCTTTCTTTTTGAAGTTTCAGATCTTTAATCCAGTTTGAGTTAATTTTGTGTGTGGTAAAAGGTAAGAGTCCAATTTAATTTTTTGCATGTAGATATCCAGTTTTCCCAGCACTGTTTATTGACAAGTAGGCAACCTTGCCTACTTTCCAGATCTCAGAGAAAAAGCTTTCGGTTCTCACCACTGAGTATGTTAGCTACGAGCTTTACATATATAGCCTTTTTGTGTTATGACTATACTTAATTTTTTGAGAATTTTGTCATAAAAGGGTCTTGAATATTGCCAATGCTTTTCTACAACAATTGAGATGATTATGTAATTTTTGTCCTTCATTTTGTTAATATGGTATATTACATTGATTGGTTGCATATGTTGACCCATTCTGGCATTCCAGGGACAGATCCCACTTGGTCATGGCACATGATCCTTTTAAAATGCTGTTTAATTTGGTGTGCTAATATTTTGTTGAGACTTTTGGCATCTATGTTCATCAGGGCTATTTACCTGCAGTTTTCTTTTCTTGTGGTGTCTTTGTCTGGCTTTAGTATCATGGTGATGCTGGCCTCATAAAATGAGTTTGGAGGTGTTCTCTCTTCTATCTTTTAGAAGACTTTAAGAGGATTAGTATGAATACTTCTTTAAATATTTGGTAAATTCACCTGCAAAGCCATGCTTGGCTAGTCCTTACTTTCCTTTGTTGGAGGGTTTTTTGTTTTTTTTTTAATAAATTATTTTATTTATTTATTGGCTGTGTTGGGTCTTCCTTGCCGCACATGGGCTTTCTCTAGTTGCTGCTAGTGGGGGCTACTCTTCATTGTGGTGCGTGGGCTCCTTGTAGTGGCTTCTCTTGTTGTGGAGTACAGGCTCTAGGTGTGTGGGCTTCAATAGTTGCAGCACACAGGCTCAATAGTTGTGGCTCACAGGCTCTAGAGCACAGGCTCTATAGTTGTGGTGCATGGGGTTAGTTGCTCCATGGCATGTGGAATCTTCCCAGAGCAGGGCTCAAACCCATGTCCCCTGCACTGGCAGGTGGATTCTTAACCACTGTGCAACCTAGGAAGTCCAGAAGTTTTTGATTACTGATGCAATCTCCTTATTTGTTATTGGGCTATTCAGGTTTTCTATTTCTTTTGATTCAGTGTTAATAGGTTGTATGTTTCTAGGAATTTACCCATTTCTTATAAGATATCCAATTTTTTGGTTTATAATTGTTCATAGTATTCCTTTATGATCTTTTTTAATTTCAGTGGCATCATTTGTAATACCTTCTCTTTTATTTCTCATTTTATTTGAGCAATCACTCATTTCTTCTTAGTCTAGCTAAGGGTTCAACAATTTTGTTTATCTTTTCAAAAAACCAATTCTTATTTTTATTGATTTTTTGTATTGTTTTCTAATTCTCTATTTAATTTATATCTGCTCTAATTTTTACTACTTTCTTCTTTGTGCTAATTTTGGCATAGTTGGCCCTTTTCATAGTTTCTTGAGGTATAAAATTGAGTGGTTTATTTGAGATCTTCCTTTTTTAGTGTAGGTGTTTTTAAACTTCCCTCTTAGTATTGCTTTTGCTGTACCTCATTTTCGTGTGCTTTCATTTTTGTTTGTCTAAGATATTTTCTAATTTCTCTTTTGATTTATTCTTTGACCCAATAGTTGTTCAAAAGTGTATTGTTTAATTTCCGTTTATTTGTGAGATTTTTCCAATTTCCTTTCATTATTGATTTCTAGTTAATTTCCATTGTGATCAGAAAATATACTTGAGATAATTTCAATCTTCTTAAATTTGTTAAGACTTGCTTTGTCACCTAGCATGTGATCTTAGAGAATGTTCCATGTGCACTTGAAAAGAATGTGTAGTCTGCTAGCTGTTGGGTGGAAAGTTCTGTGTATATTTGTTAGGTCCATTTGGCGTTTAGCATTGTCCAAGTACTATTTCCTTAGTGATTTTCTGTCTGGGTAATCTACCCGTTATTGGGTTATTTAAGTCTCTTATTATCATTGTATTACTGTCTACTGCTACCTTCAGATCTGCCAATGCTTGTTTTATATATTTAGATGCTTTGATGTTGGGTGTATATATATTTACAATTGTTTTATCTTCCTGTTTGATCTTTTTATCATTATGTAATGATCTTCTTTGTCTCTTGTGACAATTTTTTACTTAATGTCTAATTTTTTGATATATTAGCTCAGATAAATATATCTATCTGATATAAGTATAGTCACCTCTGCTCTCTTTGGTTCCAATTTTCATGGAGTATGAATTTTTCCATCCCTTCATTTTCAGTGTGCCCTTCTGATGGCTGCAAGATTGCTGGTTTTCACAGCTATTGTGTTTGCAAGGTTACTGGTTTTTAAGTCTACCACAGAGGTGAGGAGAGGAGAAAGGAACTAAAGCCAGTTTGGGATGTGTTTTTGGTATTAACAACTAAAATATTCTAATTGTCATAGGGTTTTTACCTATGAAAGCATTTTCTTTCCAAACCATCAGATAGCAAAGGCAGTCACACTATCAATGTATATGGAAAATATCCATGGTACACATGAAAAGATTATGTGAAATTAAGAAAAAGTGTTGATTCTTAAGAAATAAATTTCTTTCAGAATGATATATAATTAGAAAGTTTTGTGTGAAGTATATTTATCTCCCTTAGATCTGATTTGATATAACCTCTAACATATAAAATACTTCAAAATATAATAATTAAAATATCTCAATTGAGTCTTAAAGATGAAGAATAGCTGGTAAGCCAACATAGGCATCTTTGTTTGCTTATTCAAAAATCAGAGCCTTGAGAATACTAACAAAAAAATACATCCCAAAAGAAACCTGAAATGAATATTTATATGAATATTATGCCCAATATATTTATAAAATAGAGGGCAAAGAACGGATGGTTTTCATAGATAATTATTATTGCTAAAGATTCCAAGTTATCCATTTTGATTATATATTAAACCTGTTCATGTAATTCCCACTTACTTTCTCTGACAGGCTCAAGTTTGCTGACATTTAAGCCACTGAAAGAACCCCATCTTCTGACATCCATGCACCTTTGGGAGGAGATGTCTTAAGGAGGCATCTTTGTTTGTCATTAAAATTTAAAATAGTTCATAAAAATTTAATGATGATAACTCTAGGAATCTCATAAAATATTATAAATTTTATATTTTCATCCTGAGACAATCCTCTCAAAAACTGCTATTTTGTAAACCACATTGGGAAAAAGTACATAAATAAATGTAACAGGCTTATTTTTCTGAAGTAACAAAAGGCATAAGTACCCTGTTCTAGTGTAATTTTTCAGCCTACATATTTGAACAGTAAGTATAATCATAATACTTCCAACAGGTTGGCCATCTGTTATTGTTTCAAAAAGCTTCAGGGAATATTCAATGTAATGGAATGTAAAACATTAGTAACTGCTGTGGTCTGAAACTTTGTATCATATAATCTATAAATCTATCTACCCAGATAAACAATTTCAGAAAAAAGAAAATGTGACTTATACTGTAAACATAAAACCAAAATTTTAGAAGATAAGTTTGTTAATATCTGAATTTACATATTTAAAATGAATTAACTGATCTTGTTGGCTAGTGTTTATTGGGTGTTATGGGCCAGGTACTAGTCTCAGTGTCTTTCATCAATGGACTTACCTAATACTCACAACAACTTTTCTAAGGCATGTTAGTACCTCTGTTTTACAAATGTGAAAACTGAGGAGAAAAGGATGTTAACTAATTTGCCCAAGATCAACAGCTAGGAATTGGGGACTAAGGACCTCGAATCTGCACTCATCCAAAAAAGCAACGAACACTGGCAAAAATCATCAGAATCAAACTTTATAAGAACTCTAGAGATTAATTAAATATTTGCAAGAATCCAAGAAGCTTTTATTCCAGAAAAAAACGACTGACTCTTGATGAGATGAGTGTGCTTTGTAGGGTCTTGACTAGCTTTAGTCCTATTCCCCTCTCCCCAGCTCTGCTGTAGCCTTGAAAACCAGCATACCTGCAATCACAGTAGCTGTGAAAACCAGCAACCTTGCAGCCACCAGAGGGGCACACTGGGTATTGAGTGCCTCAAAAAATTAAAAATAGAACTACCATATGATCCAGTAATATCACTTATAGGTATTTATTCAAAAGAATTAAAATCAGGATCTCAAAGAGATATATGCACTCTCATAACCACTGTAACACTATTCATAATAGCCAGGATGTGAAAACAAGCTACATGCCCACTGATAGATGAATGGATAAAGAAAATATGGTATATACATACAGAGGAATAATGCTCAGCCTTAAAAAAAAAGGAAATCTTATGAAATTGTGACAACATGGATGGACCTGAAAAACATTATGCTCAGGGAAATGTCAGGCACAGAAGGACATACACCTCATAATTCTACGTCATGAAGTATCTGAAGTAATCAAATTCATAGAATCAGAGTGGAATGGTGGTTGCTAGTGGAAGGAGGGGGAAATGAGAATTACTAATCAACGGACATAAGTTTCAGTTAAGCAAGATGAATTAATTCTAGAGATCTGCTATATGATATAGCACCTATATTCAACGATATTGTATTATACCCTTAAAATATGTTAATAGGTAGCTCTCTTAAGTGTTCTTACCACAATAAAGCAGTTTGGGGGGGATATATGTATAAATACAGCTGATTCACTTTGGTGTACCTCAAAAACTGGTACAAGAGTGTAAAGCAATTATATTCCAATAAACAGCTAAAAAAAAAAGAAAGAAAAAGAAAAAGCCTCATTCTTAGATCATTGCCACTATTACACCAATCTGACAGCTCCCTGGAAAAGCTCCTTTCGTAGGACTTGCCATTCCTTGACCTGACTCCACACACTCTCTGGGAATAGCCCTAACACTAGGACATTTATTGAAAACAACCATTAGCAATTATTCAACATTGCACCTTCTTGAAGCTGTGATACCAGTTGTGGCAATCAAAATATACGATATCAGGTTATCCCTTCCATATTCTGAATCTCCAAAGTTTCTTCTTTCATTTACCTTTGGCTCTCCCCATCACCCTCGCATGCAAATACACACACACACACATATACACACACACACGTATACAACACATACCACATCACCTTCTCCTTCTAACCAGAAAGCAAAAACCTTGCATAGCTACTCATGCCAAAAAAAAAAAAAGGCTCCAGAGATCACCAATCCACTGAGTATGCCAGCATGACACTTGCCTGCACTCATGTCACCATGTTCTTTATATGACATCATATCTATACTTACACTTATTATGTTTCAATGAAATTCAAACTCATCATCATAGCCAGGGAAATGCTTTCACCTATCCATCTCAACAGTCCTGCAAGTAAGTGTATGTGAAGAACTCGGTATTTATACACTATTTCTGGGATCTCTTTTTTGAATGTATCATAGAGAACAAATGACACAGAATATCTTGACAACTAACATTATAAAATGAGTCTCATTCCTCATCAATACAAACATCACTATGGCATGAGCCTCATCAGTGTTTAATCTGAAATTGTAAAGGGTTTGAGACATTCTACTCATAAGATGAGAAGTCAGAGTACCAAAGTGATAGGTAGGTAGATGGGTAGATGGTAGGTAAATGGACAGGTAGGTAGGTAGACAGATAGATAAATCAATTGACAGATAGGTAGGTAGATAGATAGATAGATAGATAGATAGATAGATAGATAGATAGATATCCTGACAGGAAACACAAAGTCTATAGACCAGAACACAGTTTTTCTTTCACAGAGCATCTTCGTACTGGCAAGGCTAGGGCAGCATGATGTTATCCTACACATTCAGAGGGATTGTACCACAGATTCACAAAAGCATGACACTCAGAGATTTGGCTGGCACAGTGGTCCATCCTCCCTTCTGAATAGGGAGAGACTTTTACTCTGGGATATAAGCAATTATCTACAGGGGAGAGAAATCTCAAAATTCTTCTGAAACAATATACTACCTCCATGTTCCAGGACATGGTTGTTGTTAAATCATCCTTTAACCAAGGCTGCCAATGGTCTTTCCTCAGAAAGTTTGGACCCTGTGGTAACACAACAGCATTCACAGAGAATTGCCTTCCAGTAATCAGATCTAGGGACTGAGGCTAAACAGTCTAGCAACCTTTCTTGATTTATTCTACAACTTTCTATTATTGAATAATGAAAGGTTGGGAGACTAAAGTAAAGAGGTAAGAAAGTAAAATGCTTTGTTAATTATTAATAATAATTGTTAATTACTGTCTTAGTCTGGACTATCTAAACTTTTTTGAGAGTAGTCATTTATTGGCAGTAACATGGTACTAAAATATATATTTTAGAGTGTAGTATTCTAATTGAAAATAAGTTCTTTTGACATTTTATTCCCATGCCTTTCTTGAAAAGATAAAACAAAAATGATCATGTCAGCAGAGATTCTCCCTTTTTACCACTGAATAGATATTACATTTTTATATCTTACAAATTCTGTTCAGGCAAGGTTACCTCACTTAACCCTCATTACCCTCTAACTGCTTGCCCAGGATATGACAAAACATTAGAGAAATAAAATTGACTTTATTTATTTTGATATAATAAAAGTATTTTCAAATAAATTTCAAAAGTATAGTAAAATGGTAATAATATCTAGGTCACACTGTACAAATAAAGCTTTGGTGTCTTGAGCATTGCTGATGTTAATAATTTGGGATCCACTTAGGGCCATAGCGATTCTTTTAAAGCATAAGTCATATCATACCACATCTCTGCTCCAAATCCTTTGGTGGTTCTGTATCTCAGTCACAGGAAAAAAAGAGTCCTTTCAATAGCCTGTAATAATCGACATGGCCTGACCATGCTGAGTTACGATCGTTTTTGTTTGTTGTTTGTTTTGTTTTGCTATATCTACACATTCCAATCAACTGATAGTTTGATAAACAATTAAATATGATTAGCATGTAGCTTAGAAATAAGTGCTAAAGTTATTTAGCTTTGCATTGAAACTACATGAGTTCTGTATATATTAATAATTCAAATGTTTTTCTCTGGGAGATATTTCAAGGGTCTTGAAAATTTGTTCTCTTGTTCAAACCAGACCAAGACTTATTTAGCAACTTTTGAGGATAGATATACACTTATTCAAAACATGGTATCTGGTGCACAGAGTATGCCAGTCTAACAATGGATATATGTATACCAATATTAACTTTAGTAAGTTAGGTAGTAAAATAAAAAATAAGATGCTAAGAAATTCCAAGGAAACTATGGTCAAGATAACTTCATTACTTGGTCCAAACTGGACAATTCTCCTAAAAAAAGTGAGGAATATTCAGAAACTTAGATCTGCTCTATCTCAGAGGAAGATGGAACAGAAGTAAAGAGACATTAATTTTATAAAGTTCAAAGAAAAGTTGGTAGCAACGCCAATATGCAATCCAAGTCTACTGGCTTAACACAGTCTTTATTCATCTGGTTAGCACACAGAACTACAGAAACAGTGCAGATCCAAAGAGGAAAATGGTTTATAACATCCCTCTCTCCAACAATGTGTCAGCAACACCATTTTTATATAAAAAGAAATATGTGCTTGCTTCGAAATTTATATTACTGATGTACCTATTCACGCCTTTCACCTAAAGGAAATAACTTTATTTCAAATCATGAATTTGCACATAAAATGACTGAAATTGAGCTTTTAGGTGAAGCCATATTAATTCCTTTTGATATGTTAAATTTTAGACAGGTGTTATTTTGAAGGGTTTTGTCTTTACAGCCACCCTGTGATGCAGGTCCTATTGCTCTGTTTTGCCAATGATGGAAACAATAAACATGGATTCCATGTGAGAAACAATAGAGCAGAAAATTAATAGAGTCATTCATACACTACCTTTCCAGGAGGCACCATGGGACCATAAAGAAGTGCAGGGGCTCTGCTGGCAGGAGAGCAGGGAGAAAGGCTCACCCTGACACTGACTGCAAACCTGGGAAACTTGGGCAAGTCTTCTTAGCTATAAAATGGTGATAATGATAACCACAGTACAAGATTGTGTTATATGCGTCAAATGAGATGGAGTACACAAAACCACTGTGTATTATTATTATTATAGTTACTAGGAAAGACAAAAATTGAAAATTTTGTAATGTATTTATTGATAGCCCAATGTTAGGAAAATTCTGAGAATCATCAATTTGGATTGTGTTTCCGGCTCTCTCAAATGCTTTTCATTTTGAACTCTTCCCTGAAAAGCCTATGTTGCCAATCATATGAATTACTGTTTACCTCTGTAGACCACTCTCTTGAACACTGATTACTTTTTAACCATGACTCAAGATTTAGTTCATAATAGGAAGTAACAATTGTACAGAGTGGCCTGGCAGGGCTTTATAGAACAGCTTCAGTCAGGCTGACATTTGCTTTTATTAACCATATTTCCTGTAGCTGCACAGACAATGAGAAATCCAATTCTGTGAGCTGAACCAGTTATAACTGAGCAATACACATTTTCCCTGGCCTGGTCATGATGTTAAATGTTTGATTAGAAAAGTCTTGTGCTTTTAGCTAAATTCCATTTGCAAGAACAAGCTATCTCTGCATTTCATTCCATAGCCTCTTAGTGTTTTAATTCTGGTCTCTCAATGCCAAATAGAGTCACAAATGTAACACCCTTGAGATGGCAAAAACAATACTGTTATATTCCTTTGAAAATAAATTGAGTTAGTATCTGGAAGGACTAGGCTGCACCATTGCACAGAATCAAATTCATTGAGTGATCTAGGTGAAAACAGAGACAAGTTAACACAAAGAATGGGTTCTAGTGGGCAGCATGGGGATGGAATTGGTAGCCATAGAAAGGAATCTCAAGAAAGGTGTCAAATAGAGGGAAACTTTAAGATGATGCAGATAAAAAGGTGATGAGGATATTGCCGTGTGTACATCTAATAGAATGGCATAACCACAATAAAACAGGTTTTGGAAGTGCAGGACTGAAATAGGGAAGGGTGATTCTGAAAAGAGGCAGTGCCTGGGAAAATCTTCCCAGAGAAGTACAAAAAGAGAAAACAGGGGCCAAATCCTACTGAATGCAGAATTAAGAAGCCAAATCAAGCATTACAGATAAGTGCTCCTCTCACAGGCAATGTCACCAGGGAGACCACCATTCCCTCAAAGTACCATAAGCTTATTTTTGGATGTTTCTCTTTCTTCTCTTTAAAATTCTTCAGCTATGGCAAAGTAAATTGTTGATATTTCGTGGAACTCAAATGGAGATTTTCAGTTGCTTTTAATTCTTTACCACAGCATATAAATGTGGAATCAGATATAGTACTGGTTATTTACTCCAACCTTATTTTATAGTCAAGGATACTAAGATTATCCCAGATTACATGACAAATTAGTAACAGAGCCAGGACAAGAATCATGTTCTCCTAGTTTCCAGATTTTTTTTTCCATTTTTTAAAAATCATAGCTAAGATTAAATTTTCAATATTTTAAAAAAGAGAATTTTGACAGATGAATGGATAAAGAAGATGTGGCATGTATATACACGGGAATATTACTCAGCCATAAAACGTAATGAAATTGGGTCATTTGTAGAGACGTGGATGGACCTAGAGAGTGTCATACAGAGTGAAGTATGTCAGAAAGAGGAAAACAAATATCATATATTAACACATATATGTGGAATCTAGAAAAATGATACAGATGAACTTATTTGTAAGGCAGGAATAGAGAAGCAGATATACAGAATGGACGTGTGGACACAAGGGGCAGGAAGGGGTGGTGGGATGAATTGGAAGATTATGGTTGACATATATACACTACCATGTGTAAAACAGATAGCTATGGGAACCTGCTGTATAGTACAGGAAGCTCAGCTCAGTGCTCTGTGGTGATCTAGATGGGCAGGGGGGTCCAAGAGAGAGGGGATATATGTATACATATAGCTGATTCACTTCATTGTACAGCAGAAACTAACACAACGTTGTTGGGTAACTATACTCCAATTTAAAAAAAAGACAGAATTATGCCCATATAAAGTCCAGGAGAAGAAAATTATGTTATTAAAAGAACCTAAGTAGAAATAAGCTAAATTTAAAAAGTCAGAAGTAGAGAAGTTATAAAATGAAGATTCTTTATTGAAAGTAGGAGGAAAAATGCAACTGAGAAGAAATATTTTTGGCTTTGCAATCAAAATACTTCTGGAACTAACCATTTCTTATTACCTCCATTGCTACCACCCTGGTTTAGGATAGCATTGTCCTAAATGTCTTCCCCAGTTGGGGGCGTGTCCCCCAGTTGGGCTCCCTGTTTCCATGCTTGCTTCCCTACTGTCTAACAGCATTACGAAAGTCAGAAAGAGTTTAAAACGTCAGTTTATCTCATTCCCCTACTCAGTCCTCCAATTGTTTCTCATCTCATGAAAAGTTAAGTGAAAATCACTACAATGACCTACAAAGACCTAACAAACTGCTTCCTCCATTTCCTCTCTAATCTCATCGCCTTTGTCTCCTTCACTCACTTTATTCCAACCATTCTGGCCATCCAGCTGATTCTCAGACACATTCTGAGAAACAGAATTCTCAGACACATTCTGGCCATCCAGCTGATTCTCAGCATATCAGACACATTCCTGACTCAGAATTTGTACAGTCTCTCTCTTTGGCCTGAACACTCCCCCTTGGTCTCTGCGTAGTTCATCTTACCCATTGAAGTCTTTGGACAAGTGTTGTCTTCTCAGTAAGGCATACTATGACCATCTTAGTTAAAATTATCCTATTTCCCTCACACTCTTAACCCTTCTTATCTTGCTTTATTTTTTTTATAGCATTTATCATGATTTGAAATTCTATATCATTTACTCCTACAGAATGTAACATTAAATGGGGCATCAAAACATTTACCAAGATGTTCTGTTACTGCTGTATATGCAGCACTTAAAATAGTACCTAAAACATAACAAGATGATCACTATGTTACAAGATAAAACCTCTGGGTTTGCTCAGATAAAAATACATAAATCCTACACCAGAAAAAGTATCGTAGCACTGAATATTCCTAACTCTCAAGGAAGGGATCTAATATGAAGAAACATCAGAAGTACATTAAGAATTGTTAGAAAGATACACGACTTTAATAAGATTTAACTAAATGGAATATCAAATGATCTATCACGATGGGAAATCTAAGTATCATAAAAATGTATATTCTCCCAAATTAATATTTAAGTTCAACATAATTTCAGTCAAAAGGCCTACCAGACGTTTATACAGAAATTAGTAGTGGTTTAAAAGTTTATTTGAAAGAATAAGATGAGAACTTAAATAATTATTGATAAAAAGAAAAATATATGTCAGTGTTAAGATGTACTGGAAAATACCACATTGTGAGTTACTGATTCTGAGTTGAGACAACTCAGGTAAATCAAAGAAATAGAGTAAAAAATTGAGACACTGCCTCCAGTACAGATGGGTAAAGAATAGTCTAGTAAATATATGGTACTGAGAAGATATATGAACCATTTTTTAAAAAGAGTTTGGGCCTCATCTCATGCAATATACAAAATAAATTCCTCATGAATTAAAGAGTTAAATGAGAAAATAAATATACAGAACAAATTATAAGTGGATCTAAGTTCAAGGCAGGTCAGTCCTTCCAAGGTTAAAACCGCATAACTAAACTATGAGAATGAATATTTTGAACACTTAAATTATAATTTAATTCAATTATTTTTTATATAAAATAATAATTTATTATTATTATCACTATTTTTATTATTGTTAAGCGACAACCAATATGAGATAATCTGGGATGGAAAAGCATTGATTTTGTGAGAGGGAAAAAACTTTAAGAATGTTAAAGGTCAAGGATTGATGGTTAGGCATGAGGGTTTGGCACATTCACTCCCTGTTCCCAGCTATTATTACTAGACCTTCAGCAAATTCATGTTTACCCAGAAGTGCATTGTTAGTGGCTCCTTAAAAACTTAGAGAGAACAAACTGAATTCACAGTTTGGGGTGAGGCACTAAAGACCAGAGCAATCTGATGCAGTTGGAACACCTGTATTGAGATGACCTAAGGTGAATGAAAAACAAACATGATGTAAGAGTGAACAGCAATAATAAAGAGGGTGGGAGAAAACTTTTGGAGGTGATGAATAAGGTTTATGACATAGATTGTGTTGATGGTCCCAAGGGTGTATACTTATCACCAAACTCAACAAGTTATATATATTCATTGCGTACAGCTTTTTTATGTCAAAAAATAGAAAACAGAGTAAAATACAGGAAAAAAGAGTGACAAGCAAGAAAGCAAAGGAAACCAAAGGAGAAAATATAAAGACCCCACATAAATTTTAGGAAATAAAGCAGTAGGGCATTGGAATGACAAAACTTATATGAAATTGATGGCTTATTTGATTCTATTTGGACATTTAAAAAACTTGATATCCAAAAGGAGAGAATTGCATTGCACATACCCAAACATATGTATTTGTACACAGAGAAATGCACATATGGCTGCATATACAGACACACATTTACACACACATACTTACAAACAATTTATTGAGCAAGTTGAATTTGACAGGAAATGAGCACAGCCAACTTCATTCTTGTTCTTTTATATCCCTTCAAGTCTCTGTGAACTAGTGGTTGTTCTAAGCCTGCATAAAATCTTGGGGAAATCCCATAGCTTTTAGTGATCAAATGGTTCATAAAAATCCACATCTGTAGAAAAGCCACTTAACTCCAGGCCAGTTTAGTATAACAACTGAAGCTCAGAGTCCTTCCCTAACTTAAGGCTTCTTCCTGTAGTTGCTGAAGCCCTAAGGAGACTTCCAAATCTATAACAGAGCAAAAAGGTATAGTCAACTTCTTAATTACTAGCTCTCTGTGTCTCCTTCCCCTACTCACTAACTTCTATTTTTTACTTCTCTAGCATAGGATCTAGGGAGAAAAGGAAATAAGCAGAAGGATACACAGCCTTGGGTTGCTGATATCTCTGTAATTTAGACATGGCAAGAGTTAAAAATTGACCCCTTCATTCATGGGATATTCTGTAGATTACTTAGAAATCATCCCAATTGGGAACCATATTATAGCTTTCCTGCCAAAGGCTAGCCATTTATAACTATCACTCTCAGAGCCTGGGCTTCACAAAACACATGGATTGGTTAAGTTCCCTTCCCTCCCTCAAGTTCACATCTTGTCTCCAGAGAACTCAGCTATCGATGGAAGTGTAGTTTATTCCCAATATTACTTTACCCCAGGAGGAGACTCTCCCATCACAACCTCCTACCTTTAGACTTTGTAAATATGTGTCAAATGCTAGTCCTTATTTTCCTCAAACTCCCACAGTCCAATGACAAGATCTCCAAATGGACCGCTTGAAGATCTCACCACATAATTTGGGTGAGAAAGAAAAACCCAACTTCCTTTACTCATAATGTTGGAGGCAGAAAATTCAGAGGATGTTGTCAACTCTCTGAAAGATAAATCTTCTCTCCTCACCTCACTAACATCTCAACCTTTCTCTTTCTTGACCTGAGGTGAGAAGAAATGCCCCAGCACTTAAAGAACATTTGCTCCTGACTTCACTAGTGTCCCATTTCCTTCTACTTCTAAGATATGACACTGGCTAATGCTGTTGCCACTGACGGTAGGACCTTCATCTTCCAAGTCCTGCACAGATAGTCTGGCAGCTCCCTTTCAATTACGTGGGGGTTCATGGGCTCACATTTAGTTCTCAGGTTTGGGGCAATGCCCTGGTATAATTTCAGGGCAATGAGTCAAATGCAATAATGTTACACACACGTGAACATATTTATATATGCACATACATCTATACATCACTTTATCACAGATAAATAAAGATCCACACGTTTGTGTGCTTAAGTCTATATGTGCATGAATAATGGAAAGATAATAGTCACAGGAAAAAATTTACTGTGGTAAGATTACTAGTGATTTTATTTTCTTCTTTTGTTCTTCTGTTTCCTAAAATGGCATGCCTTGTCCTTAAAACCATTTAAAAAGTATATTTATATATAAGCACAGAACAATGGATTTTATTTTGAAGGTGTGATCTTAGTTCAACAATAAAATAAAGGATCACTGAAAAAGAATGAATGACTCAGAAGCAGACTTTTATATAAAGAAATTTATTATGTGATAAAGAAAGCTATAGAAAATTAAGAAGAATTTCTTAATAAATGGAATTTGGATATTTTGGAATCACCTTCATAATATCAGATGAGTTCAATAGTGTATAATCTAGCTGTACACATACACACAGAAGCACACATATGTGCACACATAAATACATACCTCTACCTATGTATGTATATATGTATTTATATATATTAAGTGCATATGAAATCAAATTCTTTAAAAAATTATAAGTAAATAGAATTGATGAACATGTATTAGGTCACTGGAATGGGGATAAATTTAAAAGCAACAGAAGTAAGCACAAATGAAATAACAGGTTTGGGTATATAAAAATGTAGTACTTCCACAAAGATATACTAAGAACCAGTAGCCTGGAAAAACCCCCAAATGTGACACATTTGCAGACTCTTTTTTTATATATGGATTGCAAGGAATTAATTTCGAGAAAAATAGAATAAAACGAAATAAGGTAAAGTTTCTTTTCTTCCTTCCTCCCTACGAACATTTATTGAGTTATTTCTCTGTACCAGGAACTTTAATAAATACTAAGGAAGTAAACACAAATATATATTCCCTAGCCTAAAGGATCACAAAGTCTAATTAGTATGATAGACAAGTAATAGCCATTATAACACTTTACAGTAAGTGCTGCAATAGCAATTTCGTGAGAGTTTCTATGGAAACCCAATTTAGAAGCACTAAACATAGCTCTGAGCTGGGGGTTTGGAGGTACAGGAGTGCCAGGGAAACTTCCTTAGGATAGGTAAAAACATAGAGTGGCTTACATAAAAGGTAAAGGATGTTTTAGAATTCTAGTTCTAACACTTACGGATAGCTCTCCTTCCTTGGGCAGTTATTCCCTGAGCTTCAGTTTCCTGGTCTATAAATTGGGGATAATAGTTACACTCACAGGGGCACTAAAAGGATTTAATGAGAATTATTTAATTATTTGGAACTTAGTGAGTCCTCAATGAATGCTTGTTAAGGAACAAATAAAAAATAACAAAATTCCATTTTCAAAGATTGGGAACTCAGGAAAGAATCAAGTCTTTGCAAATTACAAATTCAGTATGGCTGAAGTATAAATGTGTGGCAAGGTATGGAGAAGAGGACGGCTTTAGAAATAAATAAGGGATTATGCTAAAAAAATTCAAAGGAAAACCGCAAAGAGCAAGAGAGTTACTCAGTAAGATTTTCTTTTTACAATGATCAATGTATCAGTAATCTGTACAATATATTTGAATATAGTGTGACCAGAAATAAAGGTTACTATACTTATTGAAAAAAATATGCTTATAAGTGGATGCACTCAATTCAAACCTGTGTTGTTCAAGAGTCAACTGTAGTTAGAAGACGGACTCAATAATCTTTACAAGAAAAGATGAAGACCTGAAGTAAGAAGGTATTTATTCGAGAGACATTAAAGTAGTAGAATCTATAGAATGTAATTATTGATAAATGGGAAGATGAAAAAAAAGGATTCTTCCTAGATGTCTGGTTTAGGCTACTCAGTAGATGGTAGTGGCATTTAGAAAGATAAATACAGAAGGAGGATTAAATGTGATTAATGGTTTTAAAGACAGTATAGTAGTCCTTGTATGTTCACTAGTATCAGGTTTCTTTCTACTTCCAGGTATAAGGGAAGGTTGCACTTTCCTACCCCAAATTAGAAACAGACTATACTTTTCTTTGACTAATTAAATAAGTGCAGTGGATAGAGCTAGAACTAGCAATCTCTCATGAGTGCATGTTTTATTCCCAGGTCACCATTCTCTAGCTTCTCTTTTCCACACAGTGACAACCCGCCATCTTACAGAAAAGGAGCCTCCATCAGTGAGCATCCTTAATAGATGATGCCATATTTCAGAAATTTTTCCTTTGAGAACTTACAGTTCCATGAAATTTTAAGTTATGTACAAATTAAGTACATCGATGATTTCTACAATTTTTTTGTGAAGAAAAATAAAGGCATCGATTTGCCATGGCTTGAATTTTGATTCTAAAATCACAAATACTTTCAATGACACTGAGCCTCTTTAAATACTGTTCACTATTTCTACCTGAAGGGTAATAATCCATACTTTTGGTCTTGGAAAGTTACACAATGTTGATGAGACTTAATCACCTGTAGAATTGAGACGATAACTTTGGGACTACCTTCACTGGGTTTTCGTGAGAATTAAATGAGTCCACACAGTGTAAAAAAGTTCAGAATAGTGACTGATTTCTTGTAAGCATTTAGTTAATAAAGTTCTCCACTTGTTTGTTTTTAGGCTTTTTATTTTCTTCTTTTGTTCCTTTTATGCTGGACTTCCTCACAGAAGTCCATCTTTTTTTCTCATGAGCTACACACTCTCCAGCCTCATCTAATCCTCTCACAGAAACTCACTTACCATTTGTATTTGCTGACACTTGAATCATCAACTTCAGCCTGTAACTCATTCTCAAACTACAGGCTGTTGTTAACTTCATACCAGACACCTCAGCTCAGACATTTCACGTATATTTCAAACTGAGCATACTTTAAAATAAACTCTTATCTTGTCCCTGCAAAATCAACTTTCTATCTATGTCCTGTGTTCCTGATTTAATTAATTTCATCACCATCCATTCCGATGCTTACGTCAGAAGTCTGGATATTTTCCTTATATAGTGCCTTTCTTATTCTCTACATTTTGTCAATCACATATCCTACAGAAAGCATGGCCTAAAATCCTTTTGAATGTTTCTCTTTCAGTCCCAGAGGCAGTCATCTTCTGTCTCTAATATTAGTACTTTAGCTTTCTAACCCATCTCCCTGCCTCTATTTGAATGGATTTTCTGCTTTAAAATTAGAGTTTTTCTAAAATATATATTTGAATAACTTTTTTGAGGTATAATTGATGCTGTCACCATTATAAACGCACAATTCAATGAATTTAATACATTTATAGAGTTGTACAACTATTGCCACAACCCAGTCTTAGAACTTTTTCATCACTCACAAAGTCGCCTCATGCTGCCTGTTTGTACTTCGCTACTTCCTACCCACTGCCCTAGGCAACACTTCTCTGTTTTCTGTCTCTATAAACTTGCCTTTTCTAGATATTTTGTATCTAAAATAGCAATTTTATTGTTATTTCCCCACTGGAAACCCTACAATAGCCTCCTTTTTTTTTTCTCTTTAGAAAACCCAGATTCCTTAAAAAAAAACAGAGCAGTTTAGAAAGGACCAGTCTTTTTTTTTTAATGTGGAATACAGCTGATTTTGTTTTTCTTCATTCTTTGGTGTACTAAAACAATGAAGTGCATGAAATACAGTATTTCTTTTTAACTGTTAGGAGGATAAGGAGAAAAGGAGAACTAGTTTGTTTCAAGTGCTAAGCTAAAATTTAAGCTGTGGATTTAATGACACTAAACTTTAAAATTTTAAACCAAAGTTTAGTGCCAAAGAAGAGGTAAAAGTAACCAAAAAAGTACCTCTTGGGAAAACAGGAAGAAGAAATGACTAAAGGCAGGAAAGATAAGGAACGGTGGGTGGGGTTTCCAAGAACATGCTAACAATCCTTAGGAAATTAACTAAGAAGAGAGGGGTCCATAATCATATAATCACCTGATGGCAGAACGAGATAAAAGATAGGTCAGTAATATGAAAACTGAGTTCTGACCACTGGGAAAGCATGGAGTGGCAGGAAACCCAGTAAGCTGGTATTGCGAAAGTCTCATTTCCCCATCTGTAGCAGAGTGATTAAAAAGCAAACTGAACAAGTTGTGAGCCCTGAGCTGAGAAATTTGGTAATGATTCACCTTTTACTTATGACCCTCTTTGGTCTTCTACCCTCATATTATTACTTTTTGTTAGAGCCATGTTTAGCCTCTCCTAGATCCTCATAAGGTGAGATCTCCACACTACTGTCAACATGGGATGTTCCTTCTGGTTAAATTACACTAAACATCAGTCTACATCTGACTATTTCTACTGGTCTAAACTTAGATATTTCAACCCAGACATTAAATGTCCTTTTCTGAGCTCAACCCCACATTTCAATAGAAGATCTTAATAAGCTGTCTTCCAAATCCCTATACTGGCCCCCTAATAGGACACGTCTCTCCAGTTTCCATGCTGTAATTGTCTGTTTTTCTGTGTATAGTCCATTAGACAGAAGATCTGCTGTGCACAGATACTGTATTTCATTCACCTAATGTGTCTCCAGTGCTTATCACAGCACATGGCACATAATTAAGACTTTGTATCTATGGAACTAAAATAAATGTAAACAATTATAATAATTATTTTTAACATTTTAAAATAATTATTGATATAAATAATTTAAAAGCATTGTATGTAAAACGTACAGAGTAACATTTAAAGAAATGCAAGCCAGGGCTTCCTAGGTGGCATGGTGGTTAAGAACGCGCCTGCCAATGCAGGGGACATGAGTTCAATCGCTGCTCCAGGAAGATCCCACATGCCGCGGAGCAACTAAGCCCGTGTGCCACAACTATTGAGCCTGCGCTTTAGAGCCCGTGAGCCACAACTATTGAGCCCATGTGCTGCACCTACTGGAGCCCACGCACCTAGAAGCCACGGCAATGAGAAGCCCGCGCACCACAGTGAAGAGTAACCCCCACTCACCGCAACCAAAGAAAGCCCGCGCACAGCAAAAAAAAACCCAACACAGCCAATTAAATTAATTAATTAATTAATTTAAAAAAATAAAATAAAGACATGCAAGCCAACAGATTTTTAAATCCTTCTCCTCGATCTTTTATTGCAATTATATATTTCTAGTTTCCTCTATGTAGTAGTAATATGCTTTGATTTTTCTTGGCTTATTAAGAATGCATCCATTATTCTGAGATCCTTAACCCATTAGTCCTTATTGGTCTTTTTCCTTTTATAGGTCTATAGCTCCCTTAATGAAGAAAAGGCTTCTTATTCTCTCTGGATCCGTGTTATCACCGACTTGATGGGAATTTTCAAAATTCCTAATCCTAGTCCTAGTCTTAGTTCTAGTTCCTGAAGTTTATTTCAGCTAAACCTGAATTGTTACTAAAGAACTTTCTATTGATGCCAGAAATGTCCTTAGACCTTCCCTAAAATTCTAACTTCTCAGACAGTTCAAGGTGTTCTCCAGCTTTTCCCCATTACTGGATCAGAAAAAAAAAAAAAAATCCTGAGCATGATAAACCCACATTTATAATAACATGCTCGAAGAAAGTGTCTTTCTTTATGTCATCACTTCCCTGAACTCTGACATCTTCTAGAGGTACGTGAAAAGTGTATAACTGCTATAGACCACACACAGTATTACAGGCTGGCATCTCTCAAAGATTGAATTTTCCTTAAAAGATGACATTCAAGCACATTTAAATAGATTTATTAAAAACAGATCATTTCCAGTTGCTTTCCCTAATAAATCCTTAAACATGACGAATTCTTCTGAGAACCATTTTATAAGTATAAAATGAGAAATATGTACATATATATATATTTGGCATTATTATTTCTTTTTTTTATTGAGATACAGTTAACACACAATAAACTGCATATATTTAGAGCATACAATTTGGTATCCCAGTCTCCCAGTTCATTCCCCCCCAACCCTCCCCACTTTCCCCGCTTGGTGTCCATATGTTTGTTCTCCACATCTGTGTCTCTATTTCTGCCTTGCAAACCAGCTGATTTGTACCATTTTCCTATAGTCCGCATATACGTGTTAATATATGGTATTTGTTTTTCTCTTTCTGACTCACTTCATTCTGTATGACAGTCTCCAAGTCCATCCATGTCTCTAGAAATGTCCCAGTTTCCTTGCTTTTTACAGCTGAGTAATATTCCATTGTATACATGTACCACTAAAATGAGAAATATTTGAGTATAGACAAGAACTTTAACAGTGAGCGTGGATAGAGAGAAGAGATTAAGGATTGAATTCCAAGGCACCTGAACACTTAGACGTGAGGAAAACCAGAGGAAGAACCAGCAAAAAGTTCAAAAGAAAATTCAACCATTGCAGCATAAAGAAACCAGGAGGGCATGATTTTCCAAAAGACAAAGAATTTTTAAAGTAGGGGGTATCCAAATGTGCCGTTTACTGCTTAGTATCTACATAACACAAGAACTAAGGATTGACCATAAAATTTGGCAACCCAAGTATACTTATAACCATGACCATTACATACTTCTCAGCCTCAATGACCTCCCCTGCAAAAAATAATAGGACCCATTTCATGAAGAAGTGTGAAGGATTAAATAAGATAATAATAGATGTAAACACCTAGCATAATGCCAGCAACAGAGGAAGAGCTCAGTAACGGGCAGGAGGTTTTTAATTACTGATACAGACTGAGGCTGTCTGTATCATAGATCTTAAGAAATTTTGTTGAACACAGGATGCCTGACAACGCTGTGGGAGAGAATTTGGCTGGGGAAGAATCTAGTATGAATGAAAAAAGCAGAAATGATTATAGCTCAGGGAAGAAGCTGGAACCAGAGCTAACAAGGAGAAAAGTAGCTTGGTTGGGTAGGACAATTCCTATCCTTGGATAACAATTACAGAGAACATACCTCTTATGACTTTGTGTTTTATCCTATCTTACAACTGATAATTGCATACTTTTTAAACCTTAGTTAATATTTGGAAAGCATTTGAAAATAACAACAGACTTCTTTTAAGGACAAACAGTATGTAAAGTTTAGTGATCTAAATGAGCATAATGTCACAAGTTAAAATTCCATTCTTATCTCCTACACTATGTATCGCTTAACTCCATAATATTACAATCATGCATTTTATATTTTGTACCTGCATAAATAACTATAGACTTACTATATAGTTCTTGTGTTCTCTGATATATAAAATGTTCTGTTTTGGATAATTTTTTAATCAATGGCCTTCTGATTTTATAAGATTTCTCCTAATTTTTTCCTCTTATCAGATTAAAAATTAGCTGTGTAATTGATTCATGGTAAAAGCCTTAAACGATGGCACGTTACAAAATAGCTAAAAGCAACTTGTGTTATTAGAAGTGTTTTTCATCATAATCCTGACCACGACATCATGATCATATTGAAGTTAGAGTCTGGATGAAGTATAATGAAAAAGAATTGAATGCTGTAAAAGGCTGGCTGAAAGTTTGCCCTTAAATAATGTATTTGTATGAATCATTTCTTTCTCTATACATTTTTTGAAAAAAAAATACTAATTTTTGGAAGCCTATCTTTATGCATTCTTTCAGAATCATCTTATGCTCATTTTCTATCTTAACATTTACACAGGAAATTTGGTTTGCAAAGTAAAGCATATGTTCTCATTTATGTAGGCCTGACATCAGTGATTAAAAGTAATGGTTGACTTGCGAGCAATGTATTTGCTCAGATATATAGCTTATGTCTTATCAATTTATTTCTAGGCAAGGTTTTTATTCTAAAATAAATTCAGAACTGATAAATAAAGTAATGAAAAACTCAGATAAATCAGTTTTGGAAACTGCAAAAACGGTTGTAACTTACCTTCTCTAGAATTCTCCAACGACTCTTTGGATTATTTTTAAAATTTTAAAAGAAAATGAAGGTAGTGAGCTCAAAAAACAGCAGTTAAATATCTAGTGAGCCCACACTCAATGATTCTAGGCACTAAAATTACTATAGGGATTGTAGGAAGTAGGCAGTTCAAACGCCCTTCCTTGTGCATTGAACATTCCAAGCTGCTTCGTGCACTGAACATTCCAAACTGCTCTTTCTTCTGTTATAGCTGCTCATTTCTAGACAGGGGTACCCAGGTATGGACATTTAAGAAACTGGAAATGATTCTAACCTTTGTAAAAGCCAAAAATTTAATGTGAAATCATTTACTCCAAATTTCATTCAATGATTTTACAAATCCACTGGAAAAATAAATATATTTTAGTTTATATTTTTTTTGTGGAGCTAAAAAGTAATACTAACCCTGAAAATATAATAATCATATATTTGGCAGTATTTTAGTCCTTGACTGCAAAGATGGGAGAGAGAAGCAAGACAATATTAACTAATGTTTTTCATCAGCCCTTCCTCACTCCCCCAGTGAGAGCAGTTGCAGTTGGTAGAAAGCTCAAATTCTTGCCTCGTTCAAGCATTTCCAAGCAGGAGTGTACTTCAAACCACCCCAGCATGTAAGCAATGTTCTCTGGACAAAAACTCTTTAGAGAAAATGATTATTTTTTTATTAGTTTGTTAGCTTGTTCATTTTATGCTCGAAATTACCTTAAAATTAGGCAGTGTTTTCTAGTGTCTTACTTTAACCAATTATTTTTCATTTAAAACTCATTTAAACCGTTCTTCAGCTATTCAGCTAGAAGTATTAATGTAGTAGATATCATAACTAGAGTAGCACTTCAAAAGTTCTGATTACTCTCCTACTTCCAAAAGCACAAAAAAGAACTTACGAATATTCTGTGCCTCCTATTAGGCACAGATTTTTACCTGCAAGGTTTCAACTGAAACTTGGGTTTGGCTAATTTTCAACTCAGCACTTCCTTTATTCCTCCTTTGTCCGTTTCTCCCACCTTTTTCACTTCTTCCAACTATAGTTGGCTGTTTACAGGCTAATGCAATTTACTAGACTACAAACCGCAGGCAACTCAAAAACCAAGAATGTATTCATCTATATGTACCTTGCGCTGACAACAGTTCAAATGTCTGCTTAAAATAGACTAAAATTGTATCTCACAGTTAAAAGTCATCTTTTTAAAGGAAGATCATAGATTCTCTTTATTTTCCTTGTTATTCAGATTTAAATACCCAATTTTTGAAGGATGTCTATGTTTCACATTCTTTGCCTTTGGTCTTTGAAAATGGCTGAAACATTAATTTTCTCTATTCAGGGAAACAGACTTGTGGCTTCTATGTTAGACCAAGAGGACACACCAAGAATAGATAGGCATCAGTCTTCAGAAGTACAGAGTTAGTTACAAATCCAAACACACTTAATGTCTTTACACCACATCAGGTTAACAAAAACAAAAACAAATCACACCCTTTGTGACTAAATCCTATAGACAACAAATGAGCGGATGTCTCTAAAGATCTAGATTTAGCCTAGGAGTGTGGGTTTCTCTAACACTTTTCAGCCACTCTGTCACACCAGATCAGAAATGAGTCTTAGCATACAGCAGCAGCTGTTGAAGTGTTCTCTCTCTGCACCTCCCAAAAACTATTGCTTTCCTTCTGCCTTTTGCAGCTCTCACTCTAATTCTGGTACAGGGTTTGTTTTCTGCTCAATTCACAGTACCTTGCCATAACTGCCTCCCCTGCTTTTTGCCTTAATGTCTCCTATGGGTGTTCTTGTCCAACAGAAATCTAGAAATTCCGGCAGCAAAGTGGACACTTGGGCATTAAATGGCCAAACAGAGTTAGTGAAATGCAAGATTTCTGGTCCCAGCTGCAGTCTCCGAAGGAGTGGAATATCTCATCTTTCAACCAAAGGTTTGTTTTTCTATCCGGTTATAGGTTTTTTCATCAGAATACAGAAGTTACATTTCTCCTATGTGGCACTCAGAAGTCATAGCCATATATATCCACGACAGGCAAAAACCCTAGCGAGGATATGCTTTTTCAAACTATCTGAAACTACTTCTGACATAGAAACTAACCATCGGGGAAGGACAGTTTACCCCACAACATTCCTATTTAGGACAGAATTTTAGGCCCAGTCTCATTTATTTAGTCACTTTATAATATTGTTTTCATCTGATTAAGTATCAGAATGCACAAACTTTTAAGATACTATTTTTACATTGTTACAAGCCTAAGAGGAAATCTGAAGGGTCACTTGGTACAGTCTCATCCCTTTTTTTTAAGACTTTGCACATTATTCTCCCAAACAGTTAACTATCACATTAAAAAAACAAAAATAAAATCCTTCAATGTGAAACTTCATGGGCCTGGAGACGTGCTGTCATCTCTGTTGAAATCCATCCCCCATCTCATCTGCCTCAGCTTGTATCCAAACCATAATTCTCAAATTTCTCCCACAATTGATTTTTTTCTTGTTTAGGTGTTAGAGAACAGTTGACAATCTTACCTTGGAAAACAATTCTTTCTATTTATCCTAGTTCCTATAACTTGTCCTCAGACAGTCTTAATTTCTAAACTTCTTAGGTGAATGTGTAGGGTTCATAACTGACAATGGATACCTACTACAAGTGAATTTGGCTAATACTGAGTACATTGTTTATTACTATTTGATAGCCCATACAACTATCCTGTTATGAAATGCAAGAAATGATCTAGCAAAGCTAATGACCCTAGGAAGACAAAAGTAAACTATATAATGAAGCATCTGATATTCTTCTCTACATATATAATAAGGTATTTTAATGAGTTAAATGTTTGAATAAACTCTGAATAACCCTTACAAATCCAAAATCTTAGGGGCTTATTTTCAAAGGATGCTTCCTGCCTGCAAAGTATTAAAAAAAAAAAGTCTTACCCAATCACTTCAAAAGCATACATAGCTAGAAGAGCTTTAATGTAGATATCAGAAGAAATATAAAAGAAATATATGAAAGGATGACATTGTGATAATAAGAAATGGTTGGTTGCAAGACTTTTCGAGTACATTATGCAGAAACTGACAGAGTTTCTGTTTAAATTTCAAAAAAGATCTACTAAGTGGAGTCCTACCTTCATGGTGAGAAAAATTGTTGAAAATGAGGAGGTCAGTAGGTCTGAACACAGGTAAATTACAGCATCCTCTGACATTTTAAACTGATTTCAGAGAAAATATAGCTCTTTATCAACCACACTAGAAATGATGAAACTAGTCATAAACAAAGAACCTTGGACTCTCAACCAACTAACAAACTTTCAACCAAGCAGGAATCACCTGACAACATCACTGACCTAGGGTTTCCTAGCTTCTGCTGAACCCTTTTCAGGGACAAGAAATAATTTCCAAAATATTATTCCAAAATTGTCCTCCCTTTCACTCTCAACCAGTGTTGTAATGGAAAATAAGACTGCAGTCTTTCCCACAAAATAGCTCTTTAAATGTGTAAAATAGCTAATATCATCTAGTACCGAGTCATTCAAGTTTAGTCTATCACTCAGGTCCCTAAACCATTTACAGAAGAAAATGGCTCCTGGACTTTTTAACATCTTAACAAACAACTCTTAATATCTTAACAAAGTTCAGGTAATCAATATTCTTTAGAAGTGGGCCTCAGAATTAGAGACAAACACCATATGGGGTTTGAAAAATGAACAAGCAGTTAGGAATTATTAAGTTGATCTGGAATCCTACTTGTATGAATTTAGTCAAAGATTGCATTTGTTTAATTTTAGTAACTGGAGATAATAGAAAATATATGTATTGGTCTCTGCCCCTAGTCCCTGGCACAGAGCTCTTGAAGCTCTTGTAAATTCCTAAATGATAAGAGCACTAGAAGCATCTTCTTTTCTAACATTTGGTCTTTGACCCCAGCTTTTGACACAAGGCTCCTAAATCCCCTGGAATTTCCTGGGTGACAGGAGTGTCTTTTGTTCTAATGAGGTGACTCTGGTAGGCTCCCAGATGGCCCCTGGAGGGGGGCTGGTCACCAGAAACACCAAGCCACAATGAGAAGCTTGGAATTTTCAGCCCCAATTCCCATCCTCCAGAGAGGGTAGAGAGGGACTGGAAAAGGAGTTAATAATTGATCACGTTTACATGAGGAAACGCCTATAAAATTCCCAGAAGTACAGGGTTCAGAGAACTTTCAGGCTAGTGGACACAGCCACACACCTGGAGGGTGGCATACCCCAACTCTATGGGACAGCAGTTCCTGAGCTCTCAGGACCCTTCCAGACCTCGCCCTTCGTACCTCTTTATCCAACTGTTCCTCTGTATTCTGTATCATATCCTTTAACAAACTGGTAAATGTACGCAGGTGTTTTCCTGAGTTCTGTGAGCCACTCTAGCAAATGCATGGAACTTGAAGAGGGGGTCCTGGGGACCTCTGATTTGCAGCCAAGTCAGAAAGAAGCTGTCAGTAACCTGAGGACCTACTGCCTGCGATTGGCATCTGAAGTGGGGAGCAGTCTTATGGGACTGAACTGTTAACCTGTCGGATCTGTCGTTATCTCTAGGTAGATAGTGCCAGAATTGAGCTAAGTAATTGTAGGACACCCAACTGGTGTCAAAGAATCGCTTGCTGAGGGAAAATTTCCATGCATCTGGTGTCGGAGGTGTTGTGAGCTGTAGTAGTGTGAAAATAAAGGAGAAACATAGGAGTAGGACTGAAGGTGTTTCCAACAGTAACCTAGACGTAATATTGTTGTTTTGTGGCTTTCTTTCCTAATAAAACACACAGATCATTTTCATTTGACATTCTTTCAAAGGGCATTTAAAATTTTTTAAATTTTTTTTCTACTAATTCTTTCTTAGTAGTTTAGGGATTTTTATCTTTTCCTTTCTGATTGTAACAGGCATCTACTTTTTTACATCTCCAGACTTTCACATACTGTTATTTGAGATATATTTCTATTATTTGAGACAACTAGTCCTCATTCCTTTCCCCATCAATCCTGGCTGTAGTTGGGCCAGCCATTGAGTTGATGGAACCAAGAGATAGGCATGTGATCCAAAGTCCTTCTCTTTTTAAGAATTGGAACTAAACAAAGAGATTATATTCTTCTCTAGTGATGAAACTACAGGATGCTGGAACTGTCAGAAGTAGTGTCTAATGTGTGATGAAAAGGGAGGCTCACTCTGGCTGTGTTCTAGATCCTGTTTCCAATTGTCCCTGTAGCCTAGCTGTATATCCTTAGGTTCTCCAAGAGTACATGAGTTAGTACTTTCATTAAAAGGAAAAAGGGAAAAAAAGCCACTTGGCCAGCAAAACAATTCCTAACTTAAATACAGATTTTTCTATCTAAAGTTTTATTCCTCCCTCCCAATTTTATGTCCTATGTTAGCTTTCTGTTGCTGCTGTAACATAAACTTGGTGCCTTAAACAATATGAATTTATTATCTTGGAGTTTTATAAGTCAGAAATTCAACACGCGTCTCATTGACTAAAATTAAGATGTTAACAGAGCTATGCCCCTTTCTGGAGGCTCTTGGGAAGAAAACTTCCTTATCTTTCTAGCTTCTAGAGACCATCTGTATTTCTTGGCTCAATGATGCCTTCCTCCATCTTCAAAGACAGCAACTCTGCATCTCCTTAACGTTCTTCTGTAGTCACGTCTCTCTCTGATCCTGACCTCAACTGAGAAAGATATTTTAAGGACTCTTGTGATTAACTTGGACCTGCCTGAATAATCCAGCATAATCTCATCTCAAGGTCCCTAATTTTAAGTATATGTGCAGTCTCTTTTGCTATCCAGTGTAGAATATTCACAGTTCTGGAGGCTTAGACATAGACACCTTGGGTGGGGGTGAGAGGGTGGGGTTAGGGGGATGGGACATTATTCTGCTTCTCACTAAAAATGAGAACAGCATTCCATCTCTCACATCATTCAACTCAGTAATAAAAATATACTAAGCAGGAGAAGCCAGACACTCTCCATATTAATAGCAGCCTGTTAATCAACATTATTTGGAAACAGTTGTTTAATTTTAAAATGACTCCTTCAAAATTGATTTTTCTGGAAAGGAAATTTCTGCTGGTTTTATCTTTTCCTGAAGATGAGTTTGAAGGTGTTTACTGGATTTCCCCAGCATACAATCAGAATGCAATCTTTGAAATGTAGAATTAAAAGTATTTCCATACCCACATCCTTGAAGCCTGAGGCTGCTATCATTCCTAAGTATAGAGAATAAACACAGCATCTCTCTTTGTTTTACTAATTGCTTTGTTTCCCCAAGCTGCTAGCACAACATCTGCCGGGCCAGAATGTACTCTTAACACACACCAGAGAACCACTGCCGGCCAGATAAATGACCTAAGCTCTGCGGTGTAAGGGCAAGTGCTTTCCAGGCTCGTAGCAGGCAGTTTTCAAGAGGCAAAAACTTTAAGCAGAAATGAAGCTGAAACCCCTCCCCTCCCAAAGTCTTTAGAGTGGTTATGGAGTTGTTGATTCTGTAATGATCTCATTCTGTGTGTAATTTTATTGATTTTGTTTTTCAATAGAACTGTTAAAGATGACAAGTCTCAGACAGACAGAATGTGGGCAGATGCCCGTGTTCTCACACTGTTCTGCCAAGATATTTTTACATCTCTCTGCACATAAAACAAAATGAAGACATGTGTTATAGATGCATGCTACCCCTGCCCCCAGAAGAAGGGAGTTTATTGTGTGCTCATTTCCTGGATGAAGTATTAAAACATCTCCACTTAGAACAAAATGAACAGCAGTTCCAAAATAAAAGCGATTTGCTTCTGAGGCACCTTGTAAACCATTCCTGATTACCAAAGCCCACAGAAACAGCCATTTGGGTCATCGTAATCAAGTTTCATCCCTGCTATTTCTAATTCCTAAATGTCTTGTCACATCTACTGGTTAAGCATCAAAATATAAAATACTATAACAGCTTATGCTCTGTGGATGTTCAATCATCTACTGTGCATCAGAAAGGCTCATTTCAAATATGGCATGAAAGGAAAAGTAAGCAAAAGCCAGACTCAGAAGAGACTTGAAATAAATTGCATCCAGAAAAACACTCAAGAGGAAAAACTGCAAAATCATAGCCTTACCTTGGGAGACTTGGGCAGACCCACTGTCTTTTCTTCCCCTAAGTTTAGCAGGGTCAACTTTGTTTCTTCCACTGAGGGATGTTTGGGAGGGCGAGGTGGGGGGTGGAGGAAAGAGCTTTCATATCTCCGCATCATGTAATACTGTTCTTCAGTGATCTCTTCGACCAGAGTCCTGACTAGAAATGATCCTGGATCCCCAGACAAATTATTAACTAACTGAACGGTCATATTCACGCGACCAACAGGAATTTCCCAGCACTCCTTGGGGTTGGCAAAGTCACTTATGAGTAGATAAGAGTCTGTGATAGCTTCCTCCAACCTTAGTCCTGGTGTAGCAGCCAAAATGTCTTCTTCAATGAAAAGATCTCTCACAGAAACCTTCACGTTGAAGGGCAAGCAGAACTGTGCACAGAGCTCAGAAATCTGGTACTGTTTCTTATCATGAATCACCTCTACAAAACCTCCTTCCATGTACAAAGGGAGCAGTGCTGCCTCATTGGATTTTTTGAGGATTTTTTCACAAGCCAGAACATTCACCACTTTTTTGATTCCTTCACAGAGGACTTCAGTGATCTGTGAGTGATGGACTAGAAACTGGTCCCCAACAGATACAGATGACAGCTCATCATGGGGGGAGTGAAAGGCTTTGGTGGCCACCACATGGAGAGGCTCCTTTTCACTCTTAGCTATCTCAAGGTCATAGGCAGTTGGGAACTCCCGTGGTCGCCGCTTGAATTTGCCTTTATAGCTAGTGGGGATTAAGAAGTGTCTTTTAGGAAAATTGCTTCTAATTTCTGAAGCTAAGATCCTTGATGCCTGGCATTTTTTGTGGATCACAATGGTTTTCCCAGGCTGTAAAATGCTTCTGGGTAGCTGGTTTCCTTGGGTCACTTCTATGACTTCAGCCACTATGGGGAACTCTTTACTGGTCATTTCAAAAAGATCTTGTGTAGATAACAGCTGAAGAAACCAGTTGGCATCATAACTGTCTGTAATGTCTTTGACTTCAACATCTAAACTGGGGAGGATACGGACTATATCTTTTCTGACTGAAAAAAAAAAGACATTTTGTGTATCAAAATATTGCTCTGAAGTAGTATTAAAATCAGGTACCATATATAAATTTCATTTTAAAAAAATCTCAGATGCTCATGATATAACATTTCTTATATATGACTTTTCTTTTTTAATTTAAAAATGAAATAGATCATTAAAAAAAACCAACACCCATGAATCTGCCTAGTTTTAGAAACAGACATTAACCAGTATCTTGGAACCCTACAAACCTCACCAAAATCACATTCTTCTCCCTGCAACATAAAAGTAATCATTCTCCTGATTTTAGTATTAACCATTTCGTGTTTTTCTTTGCAGTTTTATCATACATAACATACATGGATATATGCGCATGTGTTTAAACGTATATATGTGTGTGTGTTTCCAGAAAATTTATTATATCATTTTAGATCATGCTTTTGAGGTCCAGATATTGTCTGTAGAATTATCTTAGAAGAAAGTTTGGGTACTTCAAGTAAGACTTTTCCTGCATAAGGCCCAAGACATACATTCTACATACAAAATTCTGCCCTGTGGGGTACAACCATATTGCAAAATCATGGGATATAACATACTTAAGAGTAACATACGGAAGTGGATACCAAAATGCAGTCTTTTTCCCATGTGAAAACTATTTCTTTCTCTGCTGGTGCTACATTCACACCTAAATGGAAAAGAAGTGGCACAAGATGGGTTACAGTCAAAGGAGCCATTCAGGAACCCTAGATTTGCTGGAAGAGTGCTTACTAATGTCTTCTTTGCCTAATGCATCACTGGAGACTAAGGAATCTCTGTATTCTTTCCAAGAGCCCAACTGTCTCAGAAGTCTTTCTTTGAGACACAAGGAGACAAAGTATTGTCCTGAAATCATCTGCTCTCCGTATACTGTCCCATATAGTATCTTTATAAATGGTCTTGCACTAAAAATAAAGTTATATGTTAATATTCACAGGACTTTATAATGGTCTATATTTTCTTGACAATTTCCTAACACAATGTTTTATAGCCTTTTCACGATTTACCATTGTTTCCCAGTATATCTAGCCACCCTTCTGTCAATATTCCTTCTTCCCTGTATGCTTTTGAAAATTAATAGTTTAGAAGATTTAGAAGACAGAATGTTTCTCTTATAAAATGTTACCTGTATTATTACGTTTTATATTACTGTTTATGCAGCATCTGAAAACCATAATTTGTGTCATAGTACTTGTACACGCTGTGTAGCAGAGTTCCTAAAAACACAGTATGAAATTGCATTATTTTATTTTCTTGAACATAAAATAGAAAAAAAAATCAATGGTTGTCTATAGGCTGAAGGTCAGTAAAATTTGTAAAGGTTCTCCATTACAAAAAGAAAAGGGGGGGGGGATGCTAAAAAAAAAAACTATCAGTTCGTTACATAAAGTTTAGCAAACCCAAACTTTTGAGATTGTTGCCACAGGTATCCCTGAACCCCTAGGTAATTTTAGAAACTTTAAAATCACACTTATTTGGATCAAAATGAACGGTGTTTAAGAATTGTGGAGCTAGGACTAGATGGGTTCATAGACATACACGTTATTTCTCAAGTTGAGGGAACAGCTCGACACTGGTAGAGTAGATGCCATTAAGGACTTTCTGAGGGCTCCAAATTGAACATAGGGACTGTAATGCGAGCTAGATCTCAATCTGTATTTGGACACAATGGGTGGGGAAAGAAGTGTCTTAATACCTTAGGACGACTTCATTGCCAGAGAAAGCCTCCGGGCCAGGCGATCGAACTTCTGTTCAATTTTTATGTATCCAATTCCTGACCTATCCTCAATACTTCTGTACCAAATCTACTGAAAATGTGCTAGCTTATCTCATCCTACTTGATAGATCAGCAGCATTTGACAGAGTAGATTCGACTCTTTGCTATAGTTTCCTCATTTATTTCCTTCTTCTCTTATAATAATTCTGAACTTTTTGCTGGTTTCTTCTCTACACACCACCCACTTTCCCCCCCCACACACCTTTTAATGTTTCTTGGTTTTGCTCCTTTCTTTGTCCACACTCACACCCATATGATCTTACACAATCTCATGTCTTTAAGTACCATCTGTATGCTGATGATTCCCCAATGTGTATCTCTAGCCAAATAATTTCCCTGCACTCCAAATATCTACCTAAGATCTCCACTTGGATGCCTAATAGATGTCTCAAAATTAACATGCTTAAACTGAAATTCTGATCTTCCCAACCCAAACCTAATCTACCTGTTGCTCATTCTCCTTGTTTGGTGCAAAAATCTGAGACATTCTTAGCTTCCCTCTCCTTTTTCCCTAACACTCAACATTCACTACATCAGAACTACTCTGATCTAAGCTACATCATTTCTTGCCTGGTTTATTGCAATGGCTTCCTAACCAGTCTTCTTACAGTCAAATTTGTTTAGGGAAGCCAGATAGTCTTTTTAACTGTTAAATTGATCATATCTTTCTCCTGCTCATAGCTTCACAGTGGCCATCCTTTTCACTCAACTAAAAATCAAAGCCCTTACCACAGTCCTAGGTACCACTTTGATCTCATCTGCCACTGGGTTGTCTCATTATAAGTTACTGCTGCCTCCATGACCTCCTTGTTACTCAGGTTTTCACAAGGCCTGTTTCCTCTGCCTGCCATACCCTTCAGTCAGATATTTTAATGGCCAACACCTCTTCTCCTTCTTCTTTGTGTCTGCTTAAATATTATCTTCTCCATGAGACTTACGCAAAACGTGCTTCCCATAGTCTGAATATTTGTGCTCCACCCCCTCCCCTCCTTTACCAGAACTTCACCAGACACCAAATCTGCCAGCACCTTGATCTTGGACTTCCCAATCTCCAGAACTGTAAGAAATAAATTTCTGTTGTTTATAAGCCACCCAATCTATGGTGTTTTGTTATAGCCACCAAATGGACTGACAGTGCTCTATCTCTGTCCTTTGCCCTTCTCTGTTTCTCTATTTTCAGTGTCATCCTTTACCTTCAATCATTCCATATAGTTTATTTATATATTAACATCATTATTTATTGCTTCTTTCCACAAAATGGAACTTATGCTCCACAGGGATAGAAGTCTTTCATTGTTTTGTTCAACAATATATCCTAGTATCTAGCATGGTGCCTAGCACATAGTAGATACTCAATAAATGAATTGAATGAATGAAAAACAATTGCCAGAACAATGTCCTTGATTAAGCTTTAAAGATTGTGATCTAGTAAGCAAGTGGAGTTCCATGTAACATTTCATTGGTCAGGGGAGAAAAGATTCTACTGCTAAGACTCCAGCTAAACATTATAGAAGGTACTGCATATTTTGCTTAAAACATGTCACTTTAGGTCATAGTTTATCTTACTCAATGACTTATTCAATACAGTAAATAGTTTTATTGCTTAATTTCTACAAAGTAATAGTCTAGACATTTTAAGGTATAAAATTATCATGATGCATACACCTTAAGAGAAGATTTAATACAGGGAAATAGCACATGCAGTGAAAATCAACAACTCCTCTTAGATGCGTCAGAGAATTAAAGTCATAGGACAAACTGTCACCCCCAAAGCTAGAGAGATAGATGAATACAGAAAGTTACAGCTTATTGGAGCAGAAACCACTGATGGAGCCAGCAAAGGTAAGAACACTTTAAGAGTAATTGACTAACTGTCAGTGACTAAGCATGGACAAACCTGAGAGATAAAACTTCTGGATGGCCAGGCTTAGCAGGGTCCCCCCACAGTTTCCTGAGTTTATGTCCAGGTGCCCCACCAGGTTCTCAGAGTGAAGATCTAAGAAAAATCCCCTCATGCTTTGGGCAGAGTGAGGGCAAAAGTAGCCATTTTGAAATACACACAAATCACTCATTTCTTTAAAAAGGCCTGAGCTAAGGAAAATTATTTTACCACAGCCTAACTAACTTGGATTTTACCAGTCTAACTGACGCAGGAGGAAGGGAATTACACAACTCCAGCCCCCAATAACTTTCTATGTAGGGAAAGGGAAATATCCAACTCCAGCCTCCAACAGCCATTCTGTTTCACTACAGACATGTGGGGAGAAAAGCTGAGAAGCAGGGTGGGTAAAAGACTGAGACCTAATTACAGGATTATGGAATGCTTCCCCCTCACCAACCATATCAGGAAGACTTCTATATAATAACAGGAGATTACAATGGAAAGAATGGCATTTACAACCCTTTTTAAGAAGGGTGTCTAGGGAAAGACAAGAGAAGAAACATAAAAGAGGACGTTACATACAATTTTAGCTTCTGACACCTACAGATATAGTCAACAGTGAACACAGGCTAACTCCCAGCCTAAAACTTCACACTAAAGGCCTACTTACCTCATTTTCTTTTACCCTATACATCATGCCTAGCTTTCAGTGAAAAATTACAAGCTATGTTAAAAGGTAAATAGCACAGTCTGAAGAGACAAAGCAAGCATCAAGACCAGACTCAGATATGGAGGAGATTTTGGAATTATTGCTGGCAACTTAAAATATGATTAATATCCTAAGGGCTCTAATGGAAGAAAATGCAAGAAAAGATGGCTAATGTAAGCAGAGAGATGGAAACTCTAGAAAAGAACCAAAAGGAAATGCTACAAATTAAAAACACAGGAAAAGAACTGAAGAATAACTTTGATGTGTTCATCAATAGGCTATACGTGGCTAAGGTAAGAAACAGTGAGCTTGAAGATAGATTAAAAGAAAGTTCCCAAATTGAAAAGAAAAAGAAAGAAAAAAACAACACAGAATTTCCAAGACTTATGGGACAATTACACAAGTTGTAACATACACACCATAGGAATGCCAGGAGGAAAAAAGAAGACAAAGGAACAGAAGCAATGATGAAGTAATAATAGCAGAGAATTTTCCAAAAGTAATGAGGTTTAGAGGACAACAAGCAGGATAAACACAAAAAATCAACACCTAGGCATATCATATTCAAACTGCAGAAAACCAAAAAAAAAGAGAAAACTTTAAGAAGCCAGCAGAAAAAATCCATCTTACTTATGGAGGAAGGAGGATAAGAATTACATTGGACTTCTCTTCAGAAACCAGGAAAGCAGAAAGACAGTAAATGGCATATTTAAAGTGTTGAAAGAGGAAAAAATATACCAACCTAGAATTCTGCATGTGGCAAAATTATCCTTCAGAATCAAGGGTGGCAGAATATGCCATCCCAAAATATATCACATTGATTTAAGGATTATCTTGAGCTAAATGTACTTGAAAAAGAGCAGATGATACAAGAATATTCTAATCTCCACTTTCTTCCTGAAAACAGGAGATAAAAACTCCCATGTTAACGATGCCCTCCATACCAGAAGAAAGAAAACATTCTTCTAACAGGGAGTCAAAGCCAAGAGAATTCTGTAAACAGACCTTGTTAAAAGAATTTGTATCTTCCACTCAGCCATGAAAAGGAATGAAATTGAGTTATTTGTAGTGAGGTGGATGGACTTAGAGTCTGTCATACAGAGCAAAGTAAGCCAGAAAGAGAAAAACAAATACTGTATGCTAACTCATATATATGGAATCTAAAAGAAAAAAAAAAAAAGGTACTAATTAAGCCAGTGACAGGGCAAGAATAAAGATGCAGATGTAGAGAACAGACTTGAGGACAGAGGATGAGGGGCGAAGGGGAAGCTGGGACGAAGTGAGACAGTAGCATTGACATATGTGCACTATCAAATGTAAAATAGACAGCTAGTGGGAAGCTGCTGCATAACACAGGGAGATCAACTCGATGATGGGTGATGACTGAGGGCTGGGAAGGGAGGGTGGGAAGGAGTTGCAGGAGGGAGGGGATATGGGGATATATGTATGAATGCAGCTGATTCACTTTGCTGTACAGCAAACACTGGCACAACAGTGTAAGGCAATTATATTCCAGTAAAGAGCTAAAAAAAAAAAATTTGTATCTTCCTTTAGCTTCTCCTCATAGTTTACTTTTCCACAATAGCCTCAGTTGTTCAACCCAGTTTAAAAGCATGCAGGTTGCACCATTTCTTTGGGTCTTCATTTTCTTATGAGAGCTCCCATGTCAAACTTATGCAAATTTGTATGCTTTTCTCATCTTAATCTGTCCAACGTCAGTTTAATTCTCAGGCCCAGCCAAAAAACCTGAACAGAGTAAAGGTAAAATTTTACCTCCCCTAAAAAAGTGAAGGAGAAATAAAAAACCTTCTCAGACAAACCAAAATGAGGGAATAGACCTGCCTTGAAAGGAATATAGAAGTTCTTGAGAGAAGAAAATATGTCAGAAACTCAGATCTACATAAAGAAAGAAGAGCAATAGAGAAGAAATAAATAAAGGCAAAGGTTTTATTTTTCTTATTTTTAATTGATATAACAGATAACAGTTTGTTCAAAATAATAATAGCAACAATATATTGGATGATTATATCTCATGGATAATGAAATGAATGACAGCAGTATTATAAGGGACAAGAGAGAGTAATTGGGAATTCTCTGTTATAAAGTACCATACTAGCAATGAAGTGGTATAGTATTAGTTGAAAGTGGACTTAGATTGTATATGCATATTGCAAACTCTAAGGAAATGACTAAAAATATTTTTAAAATATAACTGATATGCTGCGGAAGAAAGAAAATGGAATCATGTAAAAGGCTCAATTAAAACCACAGTAGGTAGAAAAAGGGTGGAATAAATAACACACCTCATTTTGGGATGGGGATAAAGAAAGATACTAGGAAAGACATAGCCACAACATAAGGCTTTAAGGATGGGGAGATACTACAAGTCAAGACAGGATAGGAGAAAGAATATCCTAGGTGGTAAAGAAAACTAAATAGAGGATAGATAAGGAAGCAGACTAAACAGGATATAGGCAATGATTAATAGGTAATCCAGCCTCGGGATTTTAAACTAGAGCTGGGAGTCTAGACAGGAGACACAATGAAAGTAAGACTATGTCTGAAGATAGACCTGCCCCTGGAATATTTGAGATTAACAATGACCAAATTAAATAGAATTGGGGCAGATTAACTTGACAGCACAATGGGAAGAGAAGCTGGAATCAGAACATTTACCTTTCTCTACTAACGACCATGAAGCCCATAGATAACCCGTACACTGACAACTCACTCTGCCTAACTGCTTTTGCATCAACTTCAAATTTTATATATTTTACTGTTGTTAGATAAGACATTAAAACAAAACCCTTTTATTGTTTATGCTATTCTCTTAACTCTTGTATGTTTTAAGTTCTCCGTAGCCAAAAGTTAAAATACAAACATATTTTTTAAAAAGTTACCAGAATTTGGAAATGAGTAATTTTTATGACAAATTTTATTATATCTAAGTGTGTGTCCAAGAGAAAGATAAATCAACATTTTTGTTTTTTTTTATAAAACAAAAAGTTACATGCTCTTATAAAAGTATTTTTAAAAATAAGAGGATGAGATAAAACATTACAGTGTTTATCAGCTTTAGACTACCACTGCTTACATTTTGGTATACATAATTCCAGTGTGTGTGTGTGTGTGTGTGTGTGTGTGTGTGTGTGTGTGTGTGTGATACATTTTTAAACAAACATTTTTTCTTACAATTAGAAAAATGTAACCCTCCCTCCCACTACGAAAAATGAAAATGGTTATAGAGAGTGAGCTAAATTAGAAAATTTCCCGAAAAAGTTGCTTGACTTCAAACTGATAAAAAGATAAGGCGGCAACTCAGAATGAGAGACATTCCTGAAAGTGTTTACTACAAATTTTCTAGTTTCAAACTAAAGTAAAAACAATATAGACTCATACAATGTTGGTTTACACTTCCGAAATTTTCTTCCTGGGTAAACATGAATTGTTCTGGCTTGGGTACGTTTTCTGGTTTTCCAAAGGGAGCTCTTGTGAAAAAAATTTCCGTTCCATTTTCTCTAAAAAGATAGCATTGGTTTCCTTTGTCTGCTTCTGAGTCATTTCATTAAACTTTGTCTCTCTGCCTTATTCTTTCAGGGAAAGTCCCTTTCCAGTCAGGGCTGATGTTAATCACCATGTGGTGCTTCTCTGCATTTCCCACTGCAACAACCCTTTCAGCTAAGTGTGAATTTGGGGGACCCCACTAAAATTCATCTTTAAAGAGAAAATAAAGGTATACATTTAAGCTTGGTTAATGTTAGGCAATGCACGTTTCCTTGGACAGTTAATACTCAATTCTGGAATATTCTTGGTCTCAACTCAGCATTCAAGGACCTATCCTTTGCAATTAGACCTGAATTAGCAGTACATGGTTGCAAAAGTACTGAGACAATCTTACTCAAGTCTTGAAGGCAAAATGGTTGTTTCTACATATTTTTTTCTTAACAAATTTTGTAAATTTTAGCCTGCAGTTTTTCTCAGTTTCTAGATTCTTCTGTAATATTATTGTTAAACAATTCATGTATTTTGGGGAAATTTTCATCTCCTAAGTTTGATTTTTTTGTTACTTTCCAAGACTATACTTATTTCTCTCTGAAGTGCTTTCATAAATTTTGTCTCCAGCTCTCATTTATTCAGTGAATTGCTTTGTTTACATTTTTGCATCACATTATACTCTTTATTATACAATGATTAGTAGATGCACTAATAATTTCTGAACTTGCCTCATTCTAGACTTTTAAATTAAAATTTGCTTTATAGTTCATCTATTTGATCTCAATTTTCTTTACAAATATTCTGTGAATTAATTTTTTCCCATTTATTCAGGTTCATTTCAACTTAAGAAAAGCTATAGGGTGAATTTCCCTTTTGTTGGGTGGTCCTTCTCTGGTTCTACTTCTGTTTGTATTTATAAATAAAGTTCCTTTTGGATCACTCTCCAACGTTTGTAGCAGAAAAAAAATCATCGGGACTTTCCTTAAGAAATCTTGCATTTGACATGGCTTTATTGGTAACACTACTCTGTTTTTTACATTTTCATTTAGTTTATAGAAGCTAAGAAAAGTTAAGAGCTATTTTCTTATACTGAATGATACAACTAACATGTTTTCTTCATTGATGTGTCAACTTGACTGGCCTGTCGTAGCCAGTTATTTAATCAAACACTGACCTAGGTGTTGCTGTGAAGGTGTTTTGTAGATGTGGTTTCCTTTGAAATCACTTGACTTTAAGTAAAGGATGTTACCCTCAATATGTGGATGAGCATCATCCAATCAGTGGAAGGCTTAAAGAGCAAAAAGAGAAATTTCCCAGAGAAGAAATTCTGCCTGAGTTTCCAGCTTGCCAGCCTGTCCTACAGTTGTAGAACTTATTAGTCCCCATAATCACATTAGCCAAGTCCTTAAAATTAATTAAATAACTAATTAATTCATACATAATTATGTATAGATAATATAATACAGTTGTATCTAATATATAATATTAATTTATATAATATCATATACTGTTTCTCTGGAGAACCCTGAATGATAAAATGTTAATTATTGGTAGTTTAAGAATAAATAAATAAATATATATGTATACACACATACACATATATATACACATACATATATAGTAAAAACTGTACTTTCCTCTGCTTGCTGTTTGATGTTTTTATTAGCAGTAAGATTTCTGCCTAAATGAAGAAAATGAAATGGAAGCTGGCTAGAGCATCCATGGGTCCTAAAGATCATCTTATGTCACAGTATTTTCATGGACAGGTTAGGAAAAACATCCCTAATAAAAACTGAACCTGTTATATAAGTATAAATGATACCAACTTTGGTACCATGAAGTGAATATTCATTTTCCTTTGCTATTAAATTCATAAATATGTCATCGTAACAAATCAAATCTGGATATTGTGGGTGAGAAGACCCTCTTGTTACTGAAATAGGAACTTTGTATTGTGCAATATATAGACAGAAACAATTATTTTAGTTGCTTCATTCATTCATTCATTCATTCATCTATTTAATTTATTGAATAATGAACATTTACTTTATCTCAAGCATTGAGAAGATAAAAAGAATTACATAAGAAATTGACTCAGATACTTTCATAAATTGTTAAAAAATATTGTGTTAAAAATATTAATTTAATACATTATACTTATCATTTAGTAATATTAGCAACCAGTCCTTTCAGGGTTATACTAGGTCCAGGAAAAACTCTGGGCTAGGACCAATTTAAGTAAAGAGTGAGTTTATGGGTGAAATATGTTACTTTTCAACCCCCTCTTCCCTCAAATTTACCATAGGGTAAAAAGGAGAAAAAGAAAGAAAAAAGAAAAGGTCTCAATGAATCTAAAAGATGTCTGAAATCCTGAAACTAGATAAAGATTGAACTCAGATGGAACACTGGTCAACAATCTGGTAGAACAGAAAAAGGAAAGCCTACGTGCCTAAGGAGTTAGAGTTCAATGAAAAGTCAGCCTTTTTTGCCCCACACAACCCCCAAAAAGCTTTCAAACTGGAGGCATAAGGCCCCTCTGAAGGTGCAGGAGAAGGTAGAGGACAAAACAAGGGGATTATGTGAATGTATGAAGCATGGTTAAACCCAGGTCTTCAGCTCTAATTTGGGGAGAAAAAGTGACAACCCCTCCCACCTCTCTCTCTGCAGGAAATAGTACAAGGTCGCAGAATCTGGAAAGTAGGCATAGGTGAACAGGGGAGAAGCATGGAACTGAAAGCAAAGAAGGGAAGTCTAAATCTACAAGGGAACAGTGAAACCCTCAGCAACTTCCCAGAAGGTATCAAGAAGATTCTTTTCAGATGAAACTGAACAAGTCCTGGAGGAAAGACTCACAGGGCCTGAATTTGGGAAATTCTCTAACAAAAAAGCTAACAAAATGAAACTTAAAATTCATAAACAAAGAGCTTTATATTAATAGTGTCTCACTTGTAAATTAAATTTAAAAAGTGTCTCACATGTAAATATGAACAAACGGCAAATAATCACCAAGCATTTGAGGAAAACATTTAACAAGAATGAAAGGCTAAAACTTTTAAAAAGGCCAAAAGAGGCAGATAAAATGCAAGGAACAGTAGAAAACTTTAAGAAATAGTAGGATAGGGGTTTATCCCCAGAATGCAAGGATTCTTCAATAGATGCAAATCAATCAATGTGAGTCACCAAATTAACAAACTGAAGGATAAAAACTACATGATCATCTCAACAGATGCAGAAAAAGCTTTTGACAAAATTCAACATCGATTTATGATAAAAACGTTCCAGAAGGTGGGCATAGAGGGAACCTACCTCAACATAACAAAGGCCATATATGACCAACCCACAGCAAACATCATTCTCAATGGTGAAAAACTGAAAACATTCCCTCTAAGATCAGGAACAAGACAAGGATGTTCACTCTCTCCACTACTATTCAACATAGTTTTGGAAGTCCTTGCCACAGCCATCAGAGAAGAAAAAGAAATAAAAGGAATCCAAATTGGAAAAGAAGAAGTAAAACTGTCACTGTTTGCAGAGGACATGATACTATACATAGAAAATCAAAAAGATGCCACCAGAAAACTACTTGAGCTAATCAATGAATTTGGTAAAGTTGCAGGATACAAAATTAACACACAGAAATCTCTTGCATTTCTATACACTAACAATGAAAGATCAGAAAGAGAAATTAAGGAAACAATCCCATTCACCACTGCAACAAAAAGAATAAAATACCTAAGAATAAACCTAACCAAGGAGGTAAAAGACCTTCACTCAGAAAACTATAAGACACTAATGAAAGAAATCAAAGACTACACAAACAGATGGAGAGATAGTCAATGCTCTTGGATTGGAAGAATCAACATTGTGAAAATGACTATATTATCCAAAGCAATTTACAGATTCAATGCAATCCCTATCAAATTACCAATGACATTTTGTATAGAACTAGAACAAAAAATCCCAAACTTTGTATGGAGACACAAAAGACCCCAAACAGCCAAAGCAACCTTGAGGGAAAAAACTGGAGCTGGAGGAATCAGACTCCGTGACTTCAGACTATACTACAAAGCTACAGTAATCAAGACAATATGGTACTGGCACAAAAACAGAAATATAGATCAATGGAGCAGGATAGAAAGCCCAGAGATAAATTACAGTCAACTAATCGATGACAAAGAAGGCAAGGATATACAATGGAGAAAAGGCAGCCTCTTCAATAAGTGGTGCTGGGAAAACTGGACAGCTACACGTAAAAGAATGAAATTAGAACACTCCCTAACGCCATACACAAAAATAAACTCAAAATGGATTAAAGACCTAAATGTAAGGCCAGACTCTAAAAATCTACCAGAGGAAAACATAGGAAGAGCACTCTTTGACATAAATCACAGCAAGATCTTTTTTGATCCACCTCCTAGAGTAATGGAACTAAAAACAAAAATAAATAAGTGGGACCTAAGGAAACTTAAAAGCTTCTGCACAGCAAAGGAAACTATAAGCAAGATGAAAAGACAACCCTTAGAATGGAAGAAAATATTTTCAAATGAGTCAACAGACAAAGGATTAATCTCCAAAACACATAAACAGTTCATTCAGCTCAATATCAAAAAAAACAAACAGCCCAATCAAAAAATGGGCAGAAGACCTAAATAGGCATTTCTCCAAAGAAGACAGACAGGTGGCCAAGAGGCACATGAAAAGCTGCTCAACATCACTTATTATTAGAGAAATGCAAATCAAAACTACAATGAGGTATCATCTCACACCGGTTAGAATGAGCATCATCAGAAAATCTACAAACAGCAAATGCTGGACAGGGTGTGGAGAAAAGGGAATGCTCTTGCACTGCTGGTGGGAATGTAAATTGATACAGCCACTATGGAGAACAGTATGGAGGTTCCTTGAAAAACTAAAAATAGAGGTACTATATGACCCAGCAATCCCACTCCTGGCATGTACACAGAGAACACCATAATTCAAAAAGACACATGCACTCCAATGTTCATTGCAGCACTATTTACAATAGCCAGGACATGGAAGCAACCTGAATGTCCATCGACAGATGAATGGATAAATAAGATGTGGTACATACATACGATGGAATATTACTCAGCTGTAAAAAGGAATGGCATTGGGACATTTGTAGAGGCATGGATGGCCCTAAAGACTGTCATACAGAGTGAAATGAGTGAGAAAGAGAAAAACAAATATCGTATATTAACACATATATGTGGAACATAGAAAAATGGTACAAACCAACTGGTTTGCAAGCCAGAAATAGAGACACAGGTGTGGAGAACAAACATATGGACATCAAGTGGGGAAAGTGGGAGGGGGGGGGGTTGGAGGGATGAATTGGGAGATTGGGATTGCCATATATACATTACTAATAAGAGAAAAAATATCAAATTGTACACTTTGGATATATGCAGTTTATGTCAATAAAACTTCTTAAAGAAAAAAAAGAAATAGTAGGATAGCCTCAGAGAGATAAGATATCGCATCCTTAAAACAAGAACACAGTAACAGTTAAAAAATGATGCAAGAAATAACTCTTAGAAATTAAAAACATGATAGCTGAAATTAAAAATTCATTAAAACAGTTGGAAATGTAGTTAAGAAATTTTCCCTGAAGGTAAACCAAAGACAAAGAGACATAAAATAAAGAAAATAGTTCTACATCAGTATGGAAGCTTCAACATGAGATTAGAAGTTACAGAAGGAGAGAAGAGAAAAAACAGTTGAAAGGCAATTATCAAAGAATTTATCCTAGAAATGAAGGACCTGAATTTTCAAACTGAAAACTTCCCTCACAATGAAAGAACAGACCTACCACAAAGCACATTACTGTGAAACTTCCAAATACCATGGATAATCTCTCAAAGGCAATACTGGAAAGAATAAATGATTTGAGTTCAGAAATTGCTAGTAAACACAGAAGCAAGTCAAAGAGTGATCACCAGGATGGTGTTAAATTGAAGTTCCAGGACAACATTGTTATGGACTAAATGTTTGTGTCCCCTAATATTCATATGTTGAAACCCAACTCCCTAATGTGAGGGGATTAAGAGGTGGCATCTTTGGGAGGTGATCAGAATTAGATGAGGTCATGAGGATGGAGCCCTTATCAATAAGATTAGCACCCTTATAAAAGTCACCAGAGAGTTTGCTTCCCCTCTCTGCTCTCCACTGTGTGAGGATACTATAAGACTGCAATCTGCAACCTGGAAGAGTTTCCTCACCAGAATTCAACCGTGCTGACAACCTAATCTCATGCTTCCAGCCTCTAGAACTGTAAGAAATAATTTCTGTTGCTTATAAGCCATCCAGTTTATGGTATTTTTATAATAGCATCCCAGGCTAAGACAAGCACCTGTGTGTTAGATCTAGAGAGCTACAAATACAGACTGGAGCATGAGGTTCGAGGGTTCCAGCAGGAATACTTCAGAATAAAAAAAATAACAGAAGAGGTAGATCTCCTGACAGTTTGGGCTCTGGAAAATTGCAATGAATGGCTTTTTTTTTTTTTTTTCAAAGATGTTGGAAAATACTTCAAGACTTAGGAGAGGACTGAAGAAAACTAAGAAATGAAATAATAAGGTCATTATTACAGAAAAATAAAGTTATACAGAAATGGAATTATGGTCATTATCTACCACTTGATTCAGCAATGAATTCTCACAATAATGAAACTACTAATGCTTAACCATAACTTATAATACACTGAGAGAATGGGGAAAGGGAAGAGGTAGTGGGCCTATAAGACCATTAAATCTTCATCACCACAGGTGGAAGTCAGTAGTTACTATCTAAAACCCATCACTTGAAAAATAGCAATTTTTAAAATCTGTTTATTATTAGAAATATGAATGGAAATAGAAGAAAGCAGGGGCAAAATATTTAAAGGAGTCACCTCAGAGGAGCAGAATGTGGGGGAAATTTGGGAATGGTCAAGGGCACAAGTTTTTTGGTCACTTTTTTTACCACTATTTAACATTTTTGACTTTGATAAAAATGGAAATTATTTTTTAAAATAAATGAGAGAAAGAGTAAGTCTCAGAATACTAAAAGATCAATGTATTTTTTTCTTCTATTCATTTGTCACCTGAATACAATATTCAGATACTGCCTTTCTGATATCACTGTTCTGCTTGTGTGATTGCAGCCCTCTGTTTATAAATGAATTAATATGTCATATATTTGAGCAGAAACTTTCCCCCAAATTTGAAAGGCACTAAGTTCTTCTCCTAAAGCAAAATGCAACTTTCCAACTCTTAAAATTTCCACTAGTAAAGAACTAATTATCAATCAATACATCAAAACATAAATCCATTTAAAAGTTTTAACAATCAAGATATTTTGAAGCAACTGTAAATGGCTGGCTCCATTTTTTATTTGCAAATATTATGCATTCCATCTGTTACACTAATATGAATTTTATCTTCCTGTTAAAGGCACAAACAGATTTTGCTATGACTTATATGAAACCAGTAGTTAGAGGTCTTGAATGGTTACTGAATTGTTATACCTCTTTTCCAAAGAGACTTAGTTTTTTAAAAAATCATTAAATGTATGGTAAGAGTTATAGGGGTTTGGCCTGTGACCAAGAGTTTCCAGGAACAAATACTTCACTTAAACACTTTCTGCTGCATCTCTTTTTTATAAAGCCTAAATTTTCCCATTAGTAACATTAAAAACTAGCACTAGAATATCTTATATTTCCTCTTTTCTCTATTTACTTGCTATGTTCTCTTTTCCACAAATCAATATTTCAGAGCTTTCTATAGTTCCCAATCTTTTTCATTTTGCTTTTTCCCCTAAAGTTTCTGTAAAATTTCCTATCCCTGACTCAGACTTACTCTTTTTCTTGTCACTTTAGAAAAGAAGGACTCAAGTCAAGAGGAGTTTGAACTATGCCTGACACTCAAAGCCAGTGGAAAACAACTTAGCAGGCAAAATGCCCTTGACTTTAAGGCAAATTCGAATCTTCAATATATGAAAGAATAATGTAAAACAAGACCACAATGGATTAAAAAACTGTCTACATTTTATATTTTGAAGAAAAAATGCCTATAATAAGAATAACTTTTTAAATTCGACTTCTTGTGTTGGACACCCACCCTCTATTTTCAGGAAATACTCTGTAGTCAGTATAAATGCATAGCAGTCTCATACAGTATCTGTCCTGAATGCACTATACAACAAAAACTAATGTTTATAATAATCCTTAAGAAATTAGAGGTCCAAAATAATTAAAATCAAAATTCAATTTTGATATCATTAAAGAGTAGAAGTTGAACTAAAACATTTTGGGAAGGATTTTATTTCATCCAAAGGCTTTCTTCTGGGACCTTAGTTAGCATGAAACCATATTTAAGTCCATGTAAATAATTCTGTTAATATCCCCTGTTTTCTGTCAATGTTTATATTTAATAAACTGCACCACCATTCAACTAGCAGATCAAACCAGAAGCCTGGGAATCAGGTTAATTTCTTTCCCCTTCCAGTAGATACTTACATTTCATCACACCTTGAATTTCATAAACAGGCTTGAGAATCACAGCACCATAAAAGCCTTTAGGGAATGGATTTGTTAAGTCCCACTTATTTGAAAAATCCGTAAGTTTCACAGTTCGTGTTCTGTTCTTGGGGATCTTCCATTGGACAATTTCCTTTAGGGTATAAATATGTTCATCTTCACACTCATAGAACTCTCCTTCTTGTGACAAAGGCAAAGTAAATGAGTGATTTTGATGATGCCTTAGCACACCACAGTTCACCATTATTTCTCCATTGATCTCTTCCACTGAGCTGAGCATGATTTGCTCACCTTGCTTTATGATGAGATTCTCTAGTTTTATATCCTTCTGATGATAGAAACAAGGATGCCCCAGTCTACTTGGTCCAATATGGATGGTTCTTGTAATTTCTTCCATAGTGAGGTATGGAGTTTTATCAGCCACAATCTTAAAAAGACCTGAGAACAGAATTCTGTGAATTAAAAAGAGTTCTTAACAATGAAAGTTCTCAATAGAAAATCACAGCAAGAGAGTTATAAAACAAGTATAATGTAGCACCTAAGAGTAATGTACCTTTTTAAAGAATAGAGATATTTGTTTTAACCCTGAATTCTTTTAGGTAAAATTTTAACGTACTGTCTGTAGGTTACTGGATTGTCAGATCCAGACAGGCCACATAGACAGAAACAAGGGGAAAATACCTTGAAATAGAAAAGGCCCACTTCTTGGAAATGCAATCTGCATGAGGTACTGGCTATTTCCTAATTACACTGGGAGCAAGGCATTTGATCTCTCAAGATCACATTTTTAATTTTTTAATGAAAGGATTGGATTAGATCAGTATTTCCATATATATTCTCTAGAAATACCAAAAATTAAAATATATTCCAGAAGGAAACTGTTTCATGGTCAAATTAACGATTACAAAGCTATTACCTGGAACTAGACCATGGTGATGGCTGCAACATATTGTGAATGTACTTAAGGACACTAAATTGTACACTTTAAAATGGTAAATTGTATGTTATGTGCATTTTGCCACAATAAAAAGTATCTACATGTTTCCAAGTAATTTAAGATTTCTCAGAAACTTTAGATGCACTGTGACTCATAAGAGGGGACTATAACATGCAGAATTTCCCAAATTTCTTTCATTCTAAAACTCTCGGGGAAACAGTCATTAATAAATTACAAAAGTATATCATGATATATTAGTGATCCACAGAACTCTCCTTGGGAAATGCCAGGTTAGGTAGTTGTTCTGAATTGAATACTCTTGATTATATATCATACATTCTTCTCACTACTTTTCTAATTTTGCCATAGTTTCACTATTTCAAATCTTTTCCTCTAATACTACTGGAATGGTCAATAATACAATGAATTTTTATTCTTTAAGACACAGCTTTTAATGTTTTCATGTTTAAGTTTAATTCTTCTCTTTGAATTATTTTGCTTTTATTTTATAGGCATATGTTTTGTAGCACTTTCAGAAATTTATTTATTGAATAAATTTTAACAAATTCCAGAGAAAATAAGAACAAAGGAAAAATTATGTAATTGCTTTTTTAATCCCACAGTAAATTAAGACAATTATTATATAATAGCATACACTAAGAAGGCAGAGTATAAAGAATCCTACTAAAGTGATATAGCCTGGAAAAATTATTTATTCATTTAGTTAAAAATACAGTCCAATTAAATTTATCTATATATCAAATTATTATTAACCAGGTTACAATGTCCTTTATGTGTATTTTGGGTTATGGTGCTAAGACTTATGATGTTATTTTTTTAGTTGACCTTTACTCAAACAAAAAAAAAATATGGGATTTTGGTTATTTTTAAATATAAATGTCCTGAAAAAGTGGATGATGCAATCCTGGCAAAGACTGAGGAAGGTAGCATGTGCAATCTGTCTTGAAAACCTTTAAAAATCGGATAGTGTTCATTCCCCGCATGGTGTGCTTGAAAACACTAAGGCAAAGAAACATTTACTTTGAAAGAACTTATTTTATTATGTCTTGTATCAGGGAAAATCCAATAAAATAGTACTCTTGAATTCTCCACAGTAACTTAATGTGTGTGTGTGTGTGCGTGCACCTGTGTGCAAGTGCATGCACGTGTTTAATCTCATCTGTCTCCATGTGAAGATTTATTTCTGAGTCCACAGTCATTATCAGGGTATAAAAAATTCAGCAGTTTTTGTGAAATAAGTTTAAATAATAGCTACCTAGAATCTCATAAGCGTAGGGAAACACAGTTTCATTTCTATTCTAGCTATATTGATGACATAAGTCACAGAAGAATTAATTCAGCATCTTCTTTCCTGGGGAATTGGGTTCACCTAAGGTAATAACAAGACCCAAAATGTTATGAAGTAGAAAAAGCCTGAAACCCTAAGGGCCACTATTATTTCAAGTTAATCACACACTTCAGACCTGTCTTGCTGGATGTCTCTATTGCAAGAAAAATCTATCTAAGAAATCTGTGTATTTTCCCCAAGAAGATGACTAAGGACACAGTTTAGCATATTAAGTGGCAGAGTACAGGAAAACTATTTTGTTAACTTATTTCTTTATATATTATTGCAGCCAGTCCAAAGTGTCCCTCCTTATAAACAGCCACTCAATGCCATACAAAGTAGGGCAAGTATATACAGATATATACATATATATACATATATACCTGTCAATCTATACATACATATCTGACTATCTATACATATATATGAATGAGTCATATTGGAACTTTAATTTCACAATAAACTAAAGCACCATAGACATGATCAGCTCTAAATTCAACCAATTTTTTCTCCATCTTTTTCACAAAGAGTATAATAATAATTTTATACTGGAAAAAATATAATTTGTTATTTTTTCAAAACATGAAACAGAACACATTTTAGGAGCCAAGTGATCATTAGTGACAATAAAATAAGCCAATATGTAATCTTCACAATTTAAGTTAAAAAGCAGAAAGAAAATACATTTCTATCTCCAAATTTGATTGTCACCTATTAAAATGGATACTATCGTTATTTTTACTTAGGAGAAATTGTTCATAAGGAGTAAGTCACTTGAGAAACAAAAATTATAAGGAAATGCAATTAGTTGATCTGTTGAAAATTAGTCAATAAATAAATTTAGTCTTTAAGATCTTGTCCCTGAATCTTAGGCTTTTGGGAGTTTATATTTTTATCCAGTTCTTAATGATCTGCAGTCATTATTATTAATAGTAAGAGTAACAATTGAAATTTGCTTAAAAAGTTACAAGTGTGAACAACTTTTTTCATATGCATCACTTACAATCTTTTAAGAACAGTAAAACAAATATTATTATTGGGGAATATTAAAGCAGTCATGATTTTCATAGTCGTCGTTGTATAATCTGAAGTCAGATCTTTGAAATTCAAGTCTCATGATCTTACCTCCACACCAGGCCACCTCCCTGCCATACAAATCACCTTCAAGGACATTGTCTTTGAAAACATGTTTATTCCAGTTCACAAGATATGGATGTGGGTCTCACAAGTTGGCCCTCCCTTTGCATTGGTCAGCCTTTCCAGACCCTCCAGTATGAGAAGAGCAAAAATCACTTCCTGGTTCACTGTGCAGAACTTACACTCATCAGATTTTTTTCTACTTTTTTCTCTTTTTCATCAATTCTCACACAAATAGGGAGTAAATTAAAAAATTAAAATTTCCAACTGTGTATCACAATATTTATTTACATAACATAAGATCATTGTGAAGAGTTCACAATATTTTTTCCTTGTCTAATTTCTAGCTTGCTTTCACAGTTCCAACCAAATATATTCCCTCTATCTCTGAGATAAGAAATCTTAGAGGGAACTTATTGTACTAATTCTCATCTTCATCTCATAGCAACATAATTAGGATTATTTAAATATTAGCAACTTGGAATGTGCTGGAAATTTACAGGTATGATAGAATTCAATTTTCCAAATAACAACACGAGGTAGCTAGAAATAAAAAACAAACACTTCATAAATAAGCACAGGAAAGCCTGAAGAGACACCATAAATTTTCTATCATCACACAGCTCATAAAATACATAGCAGAATTTTTGTCTTCAAAGCTCAAGGGCTTAATCACAGGGTTACACACTTAAACCTTTCATTATTACTATAAATCATAAATTGTTTGTCCAGCTTTTCACTCTCTTTTTGGGTGCAGAAATTCTTAGAACTTTTTTTAAAACAGGCAACATAAGAAAGTGAACTTCACTGTTATTTAAGACATTGATTGGCACTAGTCTCATTTCTTCATATGTCAGATGGCCACGTGCCTTGGAGGTGCAGGCACATGGGAGGCCTGGGAATTGCACAAGCTGAAGGGGTTGACAGCGCTGTCCACAAGTCCATGTACTTTGAGTGTGCTGCAGAACACCTGGCCATATGTAAGTGGGTTTCCAGAATGCATTATCACAGTTTTTAAATAAAGTAAATTTTCTAAAATGGATAAATTGCTTCTTGCAAAGAAATCATGTATTGAAAATAAAACTAATATAAACACAAGTGAACAAAAAAAATGACAAAGTTGACATTTCTACTCTCACTCAATCTTTTGAAATAAAACAATGACACTCTAGTCTAATAAAATATGAAGAGTGGCTGAAACTTCTTTAACACTTCAAAGTTATCAAAATGTGGATTCATATCCACTATTGTCATAAAGAAATTTGCCTTTGAGATACAGATTAACAATACATCAAATATACATGCTTGCACATAATTTTAAATAAACACATATATATTTGAGATACTGCTCAAAATTTTCTAACGGACTGGGCTGCATGAAGAAGATTTAGTGACAAATCAGACTGCTACACATTTTTGATCATGTGTCTTGTCTCTCTGCCTATAAAGCAAAGTATGTTTCACTTATTTTTGTGAGTGTATGCCTCTTAAAAATGGCACTTTGTTCTGCAATCAAATTCCTAAGCATTCTTGTTATTTTATATTTGCCCATATAGGTTTCTCATTCCACATTTTCCTATTATTTTGTTATATTCCCAAGACAATTCTTAAGTCAGCATATCCTACAAAAATTATCTTCTTCAAGACTATCACAAATCTGGTATTTTGACTAGAAATCTTTGCTCAAGCATCTCTATTCAATTTCAGATTAAAACAAGATGCATGATACACCCTATCAAAGCAAAAAGCTCAAAATTCTTGAGCAAAGTAATGAAATATAATAATAATGTCCAAACTGTGAGAAAATTCTCCAGATTTCTCAGGCAATTATAGGACTATTGAAAATCATCAACTAATGACTGATTCAAACAATCTTGATAGAAGTCTCCAAGAGCAGAAACAAAGAATGTGAGGAAAGTCAAAGTTTATAAGAAAATTTTGCATAGTAATTTAATGGAGTATTTAGGAAGGGGGAAGACATATCTAAGATGGTGACCAAGTTTGTTAAATGTTAGATGCTAAGTGAGGCTGTAGAATTTCTATGTTTGAATGTCTTTACGTGTATAATGAAATAAGAAATATCTATAATAACTATTAACAGTTTTTAATAGTTCTTTTATCTGGGGATAAAAAGGATAAATTATAAAATCTTTTGATTCATTTTTAATTTGATGTTTCAACCACTGCTTGAAAAAAAACCCTTATTTTCCCAGTAAGTCTTTGAAAAAAGTGACTATGCAATATCTAACACATTTGAGATATTTAACAAATAATTTACATTAATAATGTTAGATTTTGAAATCAAATTATATGATTTGATATCTATGCCTAAAGCTCTGTTATAATCATGGCTTTACTAATAAAAGTGCCATACACCCTTATTCATGTTAAAGCATTCTCTCCCCTAAGCAGTGAGAATGAGTAATAGACCTAGGATGAGGAGAGAAGATGTGAGAAATTCTTCTTCTCATAAACCTTGGCAACAGCACAGTTCTCTGGACTCTTACAGTTCTGCAGAGCATTGTCCCTTTTGTTATGAGAAGGCATGCAGAGGTATCAGGACTGGAAAGACCCTCACAGACATTAGGTCTCCCAAATCTCTCACAAGGCTTTATTAGGAGGATTGTCAAAATATCACATATTACTACTCCTGGCTCTTGGTGACTTTAGGCAATAGAATTTTAAGGGCCAGCATACTACCCCAACAGTAATGTGGAGTGCTTAAAAGTATGAATATTTGATTCAAACAGGCTGAATTTAATTCTGGCTTCAGTCCTTTCCCCACTGTTTAAACTTGAGAACTTAAAACTCTCAGGGTTATAATTTCCTTTTCCATAAAATGGAGAAAATTGTATCATCTACTTCATAATGTCATTGGGATGATTAAATGATTCAATACATATAGCATGCTTAGATAGCACTTAATACATAGCAAGCACCAAAAAAAGCAAAATACAACATATAATAGCTATTCTTTCATCTCTTTTCCTTTCATTCTGGAATTCTAAGCCATTGCAGGATGGTTATAACATCAGAGAGATGAATACTTATAGGGCCAAAGAGGACACACTAGATGTTCCAGTTTGTATCAAATTAGATAAGACAAAATACATAAAATCCACAATTCAGTATTTGACACAAGTTGAGCAAAAAAAATTCCCAGCAACCATTACAGATTTTGCCAGAGTGTTTGATTATGGAAAAGAGCTTCAGGTGACCTCTTTAGGTGGACTGCCTTTGGGGAAATGCTTCCAGGCAGCTTTGAGGAGTTTGTCTGACTCAGTGCTTTGATAAATTGCTTAGAATTTAACAACAATAATTTTATACTCATAATAAGCAGATTATAGGTAGGTATAAGCACATTTTAAGTGCAAATACTGTGCTGGCTGTAGTTATTCACAGGGTATACATTATACACAGTTGCTGAAGCTGCCTTGAACAAAAGAAGTAGCAAAATACCAAGGCATTTTTGAAAATGTGTTTTATTCATGGCTCTGAAGGGTAGTTGAAGCCAGCTGAGGGAGGAATATACCCTCCCTCTATTTTAATGATCTTAATTTTGTTAATGGAATGTTAGTGGAAAGAGTTTGGGAGCCATGTGGTGCTGATTGCGTTGTTCAGTATTGATGTTGCTTGCAAATTAAAAGTACCTAAGTAGCCACCTGTTTATGCTTATGATTATGTAAAGTCCCATATGTTTCCCTCTCTACACATGGGAGGTAAATATTGAAAAAATTATTCTGGTGTGAAGGGTGAAAACAGCAGCAATTCTTCTATAACTGTCAACATATGCTGTGGTGTTTCCTTTAATGTTGTGCTTTGTCTGACATATTTGCTGATTTTTACCATGCAGTGTTCAAAAAAATCTGTTACCCATGGTTATACAAAACAATTAAAAATCAGTTTACATTAAATTCAAATTAGGAAGAGATATAATTTTCCAATGTAACCATAAGTTTTAAATGGATTTCAGAGCTTATGATTTAAATAGATTTTGATTTGCACAATAAAGAAAACCAAACTTTTTTTTCTAAATTCACCAGCATATATAAAGGAACATTTTCTTCCTAAGCACATCATTTTGCTCCTATTTTACTAGGCAACCAAAAAAACTAACTCAAATAATATAAGTTTGAAAATCCCACCTGAAATCGGCAATGGCTCTTCAACTGGCAAGCACACCATCATTCCCACTGGATTAGCTCCAGAAAACAGTTTGCTGGACCTACAGAAGATCTGACCTGGTACCTGGCCAGCAAGAGCTCATGGGCAGTTTTTGAGATGAACCTCATTAGAACATCAAGAGATCTGGTGCAGTTAACGCCTTTGGAACTAGTTCAGACTATTCAGAGATTGGCTCTGACAATAGCTTGCAAGAAAGATCAGAGAGATTGGATTTGCTGTTGTTGATCACTTTAGACACTGCACATAAACAAACTGGAGTTACATATGGTTTATATCTGATCAAGAGGGATTTAAATGTCAACTGTTAAGCAGCCTAGACATGACAGTCTCTAACTTCCCAATAAAGTACTGCAAAAAGACACAGAATGTGTTTAAAAAAGAAAATTTACCCCATCATCAAAAAGTAAGCATAATAGACCAACTGCCCCCAAAGGCCTTATTTTCAAAATAAGGAAGAGAGAGCTCATATGAGAACATTAGAGGCCTAACCATGCTGGGTCTCATGAAACAGAGATGCCTCCCTAAAGTTTTTTAAAGATAACAAGAGAATAATAATATTTAATAATCACTTTCTACAGCCCAAGGTTTGTGGTAAGCACTTAATGATCACCTCTTTTTATTTATATAAATTCATGTTGCAAAAACCGAAAGACAAAAAAAGAAAACCTGAGCCAGAGATACTAAAAACCATTAAATTGTATACTTAAAACAGCTGAATTTTATGCTATGTAAATTATAGCTCAATAAAGCTGTTAATTTAAAAAATGGGAGTGAGGAGGGTTGGACAGTTAAGTAATAGCTTCAAAAAAGCAGTTAGATTGGCCCTCTCATTAGTTCCTGGTGGAATGTAAATTGGCAGAATCTTTACTGAATGTGATTTGGCAATATGCATCAAAAGCTTTAAAAACATTTTTACTTTTGAAGTCATAATTTGATGTATATGAAATTATCATATTAATCAGACGTACAGACAAAACTTCAGTTAAAAGGCTGTTCGTTACAGCATAAATTGCATAAATGACCATGTTTGGAATGGATTTATTAATTAGGTATATGATGGACTATTATATAGAAAATAAAAATTATGTTTTGAAGAATAAGTATTGACATAGGCAAGTCCTCATAAATAGGTTTATTTCTCATTATATTATATGTCTATATGTGTGTAGGTGCACAATGTACTAGAAAACAATGGAATGAAATGTACTAAATATTAATACTAAATAGCTCTAGTGATGAGATTATAGAGAGCTATTATCTCATCCCTTCATTTTCTTCCATTTTCTGCATTTACTTCCCTGAATTTTCTTCCATTTTCTAATTTTCTACAAGATACATGTGGCATTTTTAAAATCAGGAAAAATCAATACATTTTATAACTTTAAAAAGTTGTGTTCCTTATGTCCATAAAAAAACCTACACATGGACTTTTATAGCAGCTTTCTTTATAGTTGCCAAAACTTAGAAGCAACTAAGATGTCCTTCAGTAGGTGAACAGATAAATAAACTATGGTACATCCAGACAATGGAATATTATTCAGCACTACAGAGAAATGAGCTATAAAGCCATGAAAAGACTTAGGGGAACCTTAAATGCACATTACTAAGTGAAAGAAGCCAATCTGAAAAAACTAGATAGTCTATGATTCCAACTGTATGACATTTTGGAAAAGGCAAAACTATGGAAACAGTAAAAAGATTAGTGGTTGCCAGGAGTTGTGCAGGAGAGCGGATGAACAGACTGAACACAGAGGAGGGTTAGGGCAGTGAAAATACTTTGTATGATGCCATAATGGTGCATACATATCATTTGCTTAAATCCAAAGAACATACAACACCAAGAGTAGATCCCAATGTAAATCATGAACTTGAATGATTATGATGTGTCCAGGTAAGTTCCTCAGCTGTAACAAGTACACCACTCTGGCAGGGGATGCTTACAATGCAGAAGGCTATGCATATGTAGAGGCAGGATGTATATGGGAAATCTCTGTAGGTTTTGCCAATTTTGTTGTGAAAACCTAAAATTTCTCTAAAAAATAAAGTCTGGTAAAAAAATCTTTTGTTCAAATGACAGAACCTCTAAATCTCTAATATGTAACTGTGTATAAATACAGTAATGTGCTTTACCAATGTCCACTTCAGGAAATGAAGACATGAATAGACAATTTGGTTGGAAACCTGGTTCCTCTCATGAGAGTCTCTCCATGGTGGTACTGTTGAGGCAACACCATAAAGAGCTTTGAAGGAACTGTGCATCAAAGAGAAGGAGATGGTAAGAGGAAAAGGTGATGAGATAGATTTTTAGAAGATGTGCATAAAATATTAACATTATAAGAATTTATAGAACAGTGCCAGTTGTAGAAAAGCCTATTTTAAAATGATCTTTCTGACAGAATTCTGGTCAGATTCTAAAAAGCACATAGGTGGGTAAAAAGAACATTGTGACCTTGCAGTCTATTTGTCTTCCACATAATATATATTTTGGTTATCCAAAGACCAAAGACTTAGACAAGATATCTGATCATGTACTAAAGAGAAGAAGACATAGGTCAAAAAAATGGAACTAAAAATTACTGTAGGATTTCCCTGATGGTGCAGTGGTTAAGAATCCGCCTGCCAATGCAAGCGACATGGGTTTGATCCCTGGTCCGGGAAGATCCCACATGCTGCAGAGCAACTAAGCCCATGTGCCACAGCTACTGAGACCATGTGCCACAACTACTGAAGCCCTCGTGCCTACAGCCCATGCTCTGCAACAAGAGAAGCCACTGCACTGAGAAGGCTGCACACCACAACGAAGAGCAGCCCCCACTCACCACAACTAGAGAGAAAGCCTGCATGCAGCAATGAAGACCCAATGCAGCCAAAAAAGAAATAAAAAATTTTAAATATAAAAATAAAAATATTTTTAAAAAATTACTGTGAAAGTCTGAATTTTTGTGCATTTAGACATTTTCTTGCATACTATATGCAGAATACCTCTTTTTGTCTAGGAAAATATTTTGTATCATAGACATAGATAAATCTATTTTGCTTAAGTGAGCACAGTGGGGAAGAGACGCCTTATGAGAAGTTGACCCAGAAAACTTGGAAGAATGGCCCATGATTCCTTGAACAGAAAATTGCCCAAAAAAGGAGGGAGCCCTATTTAGGGATTTTCTGAATCATGTGTCATCATAATATCCAGATGGAAAAATAAGAACAAATTCTGCCCTAGAGCTTGCTTCTTTTAACATAAGCCACTTAAAAAACAGAAGACAAAAGTTATTTACTCTAAAGCTATTAAATATATTTTAAATATTTTTGCATAAAAATTTTCTTATCAGGTCCCTTTATACACTGATATTATAGTCAAAAAAATAGCTACAATCATAAAATGGCTAAACATGAAAGACTTAGTCATTTCAATGGTACATGAGACATAATAAATCACCATTGAAAGTAATATTACATTTTCTATCAATTAAGTATATAGTTTCCCAAATGAAACAATGAGAAAATTCATTTTGAAAAATGTCAATGTATGAGGTGTTTTGGTACCCACGCATAAAGGAGCAAGCTTCATAAATTTTAGTCATTTAATCTTAACCAATTTCTTGAAGAAATATTATTAATCCAATTTTGTCATTGGTTATTCTTACTAATTTCCTATATTTTTCACACTTATAGTTAAAATGATTTTGGAAAGAGTCTTACTGTGAAGGGATATAGATATGTTGGGAGATAATTCTCCACAGCATTTCTACATGCCTCAGAAACTGGAGGTCAAAGATTTGTTTCCTGATCAGTATGGAAATGATAGAGAGTATCTCCCTCCTAAGAAACATTCTAGGATAGTAAAGTCTCCCTCCTCTCCCCAGGGAGATTTTCTTACATTCCAGGGTAATAAAGACAATGTTTTCTTCAAGGGCAAAGAATGGCAGGTTGGCCATCAGCCGCTTGCATTTGGAGGATTTCCTAAACTCTGTGTTCCTCCACTGTGCGTTGGGCACCCACCTGGCCCTGTTCCATCACACCCGTGCGAGATGGGGCTCAAGGGGAACCAACAAAGCATATGCTCATGCAGTCTGCTGTGCCTTGAGAAATCAACTGCTACATTCATGTGGACTTATTGTTTCATCACTGACCTAATTTATGAAGTGTGGCAAGTCGGCCTGGCTGCGATGAGGCTACTTAGAGATGGCTTGACCTCTTGACAGATGAAATCCATTTATCTGGCAGAAATTAATTTATGTAGGAAGCACTGCCTAAAGTTTGTCTTTAAAGCATGACTCAAATCCATTAAACATATGAAAGAGCTTTTATAGTTAATAAATTTTCTAACATTCATTTAAAAATTCATATTTCATGTTATTTAGGAGTAGCATGAATTTTGATTTTTTAACATTACAATGCTTACTGCATATAACAGAAAAGTTAGAAAGGATGCCACATATCCAGGGGACTTGTGGATCCCCATTATAACACTGATGTTGCTTAACAAAAAGGCCATCTCACTCTTTTCTATGATTAAGCAAGAAGGGCTTCAGCACACAGGCGCTGGAATGGTTTAGTTCCGTACTGGTGCTCTTCAATACAGTACCACAGTTGGAACACTGTGGTGAGCACTTGAAATTTGGCCACTTGAAATCTGCATGGCCAGGCTTGATATGTGCTATAAGTAAAAAATACATACTGGGTTTTAGACTTAACATGAAAAGAAGGTAAAATATCCCAATAATTTTTATATCGATTAGATATTAAAAGTATAATATTTTAGATACATATTTTTAAATAAAATATATTATTAAAATGAATTCACTTTTTTTTTCTTAACTTTTAAAAATATCTATGCTACGCAGCCTCTAAGATGGCCCCAGTGATTCCTGCCCCTGCTTCCTGGTTGTCACACCTTTGTGCAGTCCCCTCCCAGATTGCACCAGCATTTGTCTGCGTGATCAAAAGATAATAGCAGAAGCATGGTATTCCACTTCTGAGATTAGATTATAGAAGACTATGGTTTCCCTCTTGGGCTTGCTCAGATCACTCAAGGGAAACCCTAGAGAGTGGACCACATGTCAAAGAACTGAAGATTCCTGGGATAGCCACATAAATAATGCTGGATGAATAAACATGAATGAACACATTATATTTCCACTGAACAGTGTTGGTGTAAATTTAACGTAACCACTTACTTAACTATGTGATCTTGGGCAAGTTACTTGACCTTTCTGTAACTCTGTTTTCTCATATGTAAAATGTGAATTCAATTAATAACCTATATAAACATAAAAGTGTTTCGAACAGTTTTATATGTAAAAGTATTTAGAACAGTGTCTGGCACATCATTAGGATTCTCATTTGAGAGTGTGATGTGGGCAGGATAGGGTGTAGGGTAGTGGAGAATGTTCCATGTCTAAGCTCGACTATCACCTTTTTTACATGCCTCCAGCAACAAAATTCTTCCACAATAATAAAATTCAGAAAATATGATCTAAAAATTCAAATAGAAAAATGTCTTCAATCTGGCCTTGTGATTTTAATGGTGGTTTTATATATGCAACCACAACCTTCCTTAAACATATGGTTTAGAGATATTATGTAAACTTGCTGTTTGGAAATAAACTCTGTCCATTAGAAAAAAAATGTGCTGAAACTATTTCAGGATATTTCTTATGTCTGAAGAGAAAGCATTTATTATACATGCTTAATAACACTGTGAAGGAGGAATAAATATTTCCAAGAAGTAATCTAGAAACTTGGAACTTCACTATAACCCAAACATTACATGATTTATTGATCTATGTGGACAATACAATCAACTACCAAACATCGGAATATATTTTTGTTGTGTTTGGCAAGAAGGGCATGTTTTCTAGCTCATAAAAGGACTTAGCCATGAGGGCTGTCTTCTAAAATAATAAATTATGCTTCTAAAGCAGTATGTTTATTTCCGTAAAGAACTGAAATGATAGCTTTTTATTTCTTTTAATATATTGAACTTTTTTGAGGTGACATAATAAAGATATATGGAAACATAGCATTAATATAGGATGTAACCAGTTATGTATATTGCAATTTTAGTTTCCCACTAACATTTAGCAAAAAATCAGTTTCTAGTTTGTTCTCTTAAAGAATCCTTGCCAAATCCCTACAAAGCTTTTCTTAATTATTGCTTGAGTTTTCATTTGCTGGAGCTGCATCTATAAAGCTATATTTACTAGTTAAAGGCTGGGTATCTTTCTTCAGTAGAGAATCTTTATTTGTGAAGAAAGGGTGCCTTGGGTACCCTTGCCAAGGTTATGGTCATCTTCATCAAAACTTTTGAATTACCAATGAGAAATTAAGGATCTGTGTTCATATACTTTATTTCAATACAGAAGGGTGGATGATGTCAGTGAAATGGTGGTATAATGGCCTTTGAAAATTGTCTTCTCCATAAAATCAATAGAGAGGCTTACTAGGTGGTGCAGTGGTTAAGAATCCACCTGCCAATGCAAGGGACACAGGTTTGATCCCTGCTCCAGGAAGATTCCACATGCTGCAAAGCAACTAAGCCCGTGCACCACAGCTATTGAGCCTGGGCTCTAGAGCCCGTGAGCCACAACTACTGAGCCCACGTGCCGCAACTACTGAAGCCCATGCACCTAGAGTCCGGGCTCCACAAAAAGAGAAGCCATGGCAATGAGGAGCCCGCGCACCAGAAGGAAGAGTAGCCCCCACATCACAACGAAGTATAGCCCCCGCTTGCCACTACTAGAGAAAGCCCGTGTGCAGCAACGAAGACCCAACACAGCCAATAAATAAATAAATAAATTTGTTTTTTAAAAAAAAGCAATAGAGAAACTGGAAAAAAAAATGTCAGGATTAATTTTTTCAGAACTCTGGAAATTAACCAAATAATTGCAGCAATCTATAGAACATTTATTAATGAAAAGATAGCTGAATCTTGGTAAGAACAGCAAACTTTGTGGCATTTTAACTTGCTTGTATTCCCATTCCTCCCACCCCCTTCAACTCCACAGTAGCCTTGAAAACCAACAGCCTGCAACTGTGGCAAAGCCAGCAGCCAAGCAGTCACAAGATAGACCAGAAAGAAGCTGGAGTTCCTTCAAAGCTCATTCTCAGAAAACTGTCATTATCTGATATGTCTGGTGACTCCCTGGAAGATTCTGTTTGTAATGCTGTCTCTGTTTGATCTATTTTGAGCTCACTGAGTAGAAAAGACTTTTCCTTGGGGCATTTGTCAAAAACAATGAGAGGCAATTATTTAATTTTTGTGGCTGCTTGCAGTGATGTATAAGAGTTGGGGGGGTGGAAATAGGCTGACAGAAAGCCTAAAAGGAAAGGCTTAGGAATGAGATGTCCATAAGGACATCTTATGAGAAGTTCCAAAATATTCTTGGAAATCTAGAAGACCACATACATGTATATGACTGTGCACATGCCTAGAACTGTGTGCATGCTCAAGAAAGACATGAGAAGACCATAAGCTCTCAATTCTGGTTGACTTTGAAGTTCTACATGAGCAGGAAGTAAAAGCTAAGCAAGAGTTTTCAATTGCATGGTTGAGTGCTGAAGGCATGCCTCCAAATGAACACAGAACCTCTTAACAAAGACTGGGATACTTCTTGGTTCCAGCTGTTTAAGGAAATCTCTGTCCAGACATTCACTGCCCACCAGGCTAATTGAGCAGAGACTTCAATGACCACACATGACAAAGAATGCAAACTTTACAGACTTAGTTCAGAAAAGTACCTAAACAACGAGCAATAACAAGTCCTGAGGAGGGAAGAGAAACCAACTTCTAGAGTTGACACATTATACTGTTGAAAATATCCAGTTTTCAACAACAAATTGTGCGACAGGCAAAGGAACAAGAATGTCTGGCCCATAAACAAGGGGAAAAAAATCAGTCAATAGAAATTGTTTCTGAGGAAGCCCAGTCACTAGAATTCCTGGAGAAAGAATTTAAACAGCTATGTTAAACATGTTTGAAGAACTAAAAGAAACTATGTCTACAGAATGAAAAGGAAGTATAGAAATCAAGTCTCGGCAAACAGAGAATATAAGTCAAGTTTGAAAACAGGTCAATTGAGATTATCCATTCTAAGAAGCAAACAGTATGAAGAGAAATAAACAGAGCCTCAAAGACTTATGAGACACCATCAAGCATATCATACACCCTCTTTTTTTTTTTTGGCCGTGCCCCACCGCTTGTGGGATCTTATTTCCCTGACCAGGAATTGAACCTGCGGCCCCTGCATTGGAAGCATATACTCTTAACCACTGGACCACCGGGGAAGTCCACCATTAACCATATCAATATGTGAATGATGAATGCTTCAGAAGGAGAGGAGAGAGAAAAAAAGTACAGAAAGAATATTTGATGAAATAATAGCAAAAACTTCCGAAATTCGATGAAAAACATTAATCTACACATTTAAAAAGCTCAACATACTCCGGGTAGAATAAACTCAGAGATCCATGGCTAGACACATCATGATTAAACTGTTGAAAACCAATGACAGATAGAAAATTTTGAAAAAAGGAGAGAAGAAAAGATTCATCACGTACAAGGGTTTCTCATAAGGTTAAAAGCTAATTTCAACTTAGAAACCATGGAGGACAGAAATCACTGGGATGATATACTTAAAGTGCTGAAAGAAACTATCAACTAAAAATTCTCTGTCCAGGAAAAAAAATCCTTTAAAAATAAAGGAGAAGTTAAGACATTTCCAGATAAACAAAAACTGAGAGAATTTATTACTGCCAAACCAGCCATACAAGAAACACTAAAGAGAGAGTCCTTCAGGCTGAAATGAAAGGACACAAGTCAGTAACTCTATCCTATGTGAAGAAATAGAGTATCAATAAAAGTAAGTATGAGAGTAAATGAAAAGAAAATTTAAGTGTATGTTTTGTTTTCAATATTTTTCTCCTATCTTATTTTACAAATTGCATAAAGAATAGTTACAAATCTGTGCTGATGGGCACACAATGCATCAAGATGTAATTTTTATAATAATAAAAATTTGAACCAAGGGGTAAGAAACAGAGCTATAGGGGAGCCAAATTTTTAATGCTATTGAAATTAAATTGGTTAATCCAAACTACACTGTTATAAATTAAGACATTAATTGTAATCCCCAGGCTACCACTGATAAAAGAACTAAATATATATAGAGTTTTTTTTTTTTTAAGCACTGGACTTCTGGTTTCTGGCCTGGCATATAAGGAGTTTGGAAGTTTTCCCTGTGCTAAAAAAAAATGAAAAGCTGAACAAACTGAAAAATCAACAACTATTCTTAGATACATCAGAGAAGTGAGATCAGAGGCCAAACTACGGCTTCCAAAACTGGAGCGAAAGACAGGCAAGTACAGAGAATCACAATTTACCACAGAAGAAACTGCTACGAAAACCGGCACCAGTGTAGACAAATCCGAACTGTAATTGGCGATTTGCTAGAGGCTTAGAGAAAACAAGTCTGACAGTAAAAACTCCAGGGAAATCTAGTCATGGGCGGCCCAAAATTTTGTAAGTTTTACCACCAAAAACTTAACCCAGCTCTCACAGTGACTATCAGAGAAAAATCCCCTCATGCTTCTGGTGGGGGGGAAGGTAAAAAAATTTTGAAACAGGCCATAGCATTCTGTTCTTAGTAAGACTTGCCCTTGAGAGAAACTATTGGTGTTTTATCAGGACTCACTGACCTGGAGGGATGAAAATATGCAACTAACACCCACTCTAGCCTTCCACTTAGGGAAAATACGCAATAAAAGCCCACTCTCGTCTTTCCACTTGGGGAAAGGGAAATACCCAGCTTTAGTCTGCTCTGGTCTTCCACAAGGGAGAAGGGAAATACCCAACTCCAACCTACTCTAGCCATCCTGTCCTACCTAAGGACGTGGGAAACAGGACTGGAAAGCACTCGTTAAGTTCACAATTCAGAGGCACAAGCTCACAAAAATACTGTAACATAATCATAGGACTAGAGAATGTTTGCACTTCTGCCACACCTTATTGCCAGATTACTAAAGGCATATTTACTACACCTCCTTTTAACCAGTATGTCATGCCTAACCATCATGAAAAAAAGTTCAAGGCATACTAAAAAAAAAAGCAAAAAAAGACAAGTGAAGAGACAGGGCAAGCATCAGAATCAGGCACAGATATGGCAGCAATGTTGGAACAATCAGACCAGGAATTTAAAACAATTATGATTAGTATGATAAGAGTTCTAGTGGATAAAATAAACAGGTGGGCAATGTAAGCAGAGAGATAGAAACCAAGAGAAAATCAAAATGAAGAGCTAGGGGTCAAAAACACTGTAATGGAAATGAAGAATGCCTTTGATGAACTCATTAGTAGACCGGACATAGCTGAGGAAAGAATCTCTGAGCCTGAGGCTATATCAATAGAACTTTCTAAAACAGAAAAGCAATGAAGACAAAAATGTAAAACAAAAAGACAGAACAGAATATCCAAGTACTGTAGGACAACAACAAAGGGTGTAACATATGCATAATGGAAACATCAGAAGCAAAAGAAAGAGAAATGAGAACAGAAGCAATAATTGAAGCAATAATGATTGATAATTTCCCCCAAATTAATATCAGACACCAAACCACAGATCCAGGAAGCTCTTAGAACACTAAAAAGGATTAAAAAAAAAAAAAAAAAAAAAAAAAAAACCCTACATAAGAACATCATATTCAAACTGCAGAAAATCAAAGAAAAAGAAGAAATCTTGAAAGAAGTCAGAGGAAAAAACATCTTACCTATCTTACTTGTAGAAGAACAGAGGTAAGAATTATATTTAACTATTCCTCAGAAACCATGCAAGCAAGAAGAGAGGAGGTGAAATATTTAAAGTGTTGAGGAAAAAACCCTCCCAACCAAGAAATCTGTATCCTGATATCCTTCAAAAGTGAAGGAGAATTAAAGACTTTCCCAGACAAACAACAATTGAGGGAATTTGTTCCAATAGATCTGCTTTGCAAGAAACATTAAGAAAAAGTTCTTCAGAGAGAAGAAAAATTGTATGTCAGAAACTTGGAACTACATAAAGGAAAAGCAACAGAAAAGGAATGAGTGAGGATAAAATAAAAACTTTTATTTTCTTATTCTTAGTTACTTACAAATTTTGTTTGTTCATAATAATAATATCAACAATGTATTCAATTATAATCTGAAAGGATCAACAAAAAATTCCTAGAACTAATACGTATAGTAAGGTTTCAGGATACAAGGTTAATATACAAAAGTCAATCACTTTTATTTATACTATCAATGAACAGGTGGAATCTGAAATTAAGGACACAAAACCATTTACATCAGCACCAAAAAAATGAAATACTTAGGTATAAATCTGACAAAATATGTACAAGATCTATATGAGGAAGACTATAAAACTCTGATGAAAGAAATCAAAGAACTAAATAAATGAAATATATTCCATGTTCGTGAATAGGAATATATAATATTGTTAAGATGTCAGTTCTTAGCAGCTGCATCTATAGATTCAGTGCAACACCAGTCAAAATCCCAGTAAGTTATTTCGTGGATACTGACAAACTGATTCTGTAGTTCACATGGAAAGGCAAGAAACCTAGGATAGCAACACAATATTGAAGGAGAACAAAGCCAGAGAACTGACGAGACTTTACTATAAAGCCGCAGTAATCAATAGAGTGTAGTATTGGTGAAAGAATAAACAAATCAATGAAACAAAATGGAGAGGCCAGAAATAAACCCATATAAATATACTCAACTGATCTTTGACAAAGGAGCAAAGGCAATAAAATGGAGCAAAAATTGTATTTTCAACAAATGGTGCTAGAACAATTGGACATTTACAAAGTTGAAAAAAAAAGAAAGAATCTAGACACAGGTCTTACACCCTTCACAAAAATTAACTCAAAATGGATCATAGAGCTAAATGTAAAATGCAAAACTATAAAACTTTTAAAAGATAACATAGCAGAAAATCTAGACAACCTTAGGTTTGATGATGAATTTTCAGACATTATACCACAAACAAAAATCTATGAGAAAAATAATTGATAGGCTGGACTTCATTTTTAAAAAATTGTTCAGTGAATGATTCTGTCAAAGGAATGAGAAGACAAACTACAGTCTGTGAGAAAATATTTGCCAAGACATATCTGATAAAGGACTTGTATCCAGAATACACAAAGATCTCTTTAAAAAATCAACAATAATAAAACAAATAACCTGATTAAATAGTGGGCAAAAGACCTGGACGGACACCTCCAAAGAAAGTGGCATGGCAAATAAGCATATGAAAATATGTTTAACATTACCTGTCATTAAGGAATTGAAAATTAAAACAATAATAAGATATCATAATTGCATACATATTAGAATAGCCAAAATCCAAAACACTGAATACAAAATGCTGATGAAGATGTGAAGTACCAGGAATTCTTATTCATTGCTCGTAGGAATGCAAAATGGTGCAGCCATTTTGGAAGATAGTTTGGCAGTTTCTTTAAACTAAACACATCCTTACCATATGGTCCAGCAATCACGTTCCTTGGTATTTACTCAAATCAGTTGAAAATTAATGTTTGCACAAAAACTGGCACATGAATGTTTATAGGAGTTTTATTCATAATTGTCAAAACTTGAAAGCAACCAAGTTGTTTTTCAGTAGGTGAATGGCTAAATGTACAGTGGTATATCCAGACAATGAACTATTATTCATTGCTAAAAAGATATGAGTTACACACCATGAAAAGACATAGTGGGACTTTGATATTGACGAAGCTGTGCAAATTTGAGACAGGTAGTATAGTATACGGGAAGTTTCTGTATCTTCTGCTCAAATTTGCTAACAAGCCTAAAACAGTGCTAAAAAATAAGGTTTTTTCTTTTTTTTTTTAAAAAAAAAGGGAAATAAAATTGTACACTAGAAGATATCTATTTAACACAAAAGAAGGCAAAAATTGACAAGTAGAAAAACTAAACAAAAGAAACAAAAGACCTAAGATATATGGAAAACAAATAGCAAAACAGCGGATGTAAGTCTTACACTATCAATAATTACACTAAATATAAATGGATGAAATAATTAAAAGGCAGAGTCTGGCAGAATGGATTAAAAAAATATCATCAACTATATACTGTCTAAAAGAGACTTGTAGATTCATACTTCAGATTCAAAGACACAAGTTATTTGAAAGTAAAAGAATAAATGAAGGTAGACCATGAACATAGTAACCAAAAAAGAACTGGAGTGACTAAGTAATAGGAGAAAAAAATAGACTTGAAAACAAAAATTGTTGCTAGAGTCCCCAAATACATGAAGCCAGAGCTGACCAAATTGAAAAGAAAAACAGACAATTCAACAATAACAGCTGGAAACTTCAATACTCCACTTTCTAAAAGGGACGGAACTAGACAAAAGATCCACAAGGACACAGAATACTTGAACAATACTATAAACCAATGGACATCTGTAGACCATTCTACCCTACAACAGCAGAATATATATTCTTCTCAAGTGAACATGGAACATTCTCCAGGATAGGCCATATGTTAGGCCATAAAACTAGTCGCAAGAGACAAAGTATGTCTTCTAACCACAATAAAATAAAATTAGAAATCATAACCCCCCAAAATGGAAAACTCACAAACAAGGAAGGATGTTTTAAAAATATATTGGATTCTTTGAGTTTAAAATCTAAATGGGAGTCTATTGTTATATAGGATGAACTAATGAAGGAGTACCTAGAATTAAACAATGAGTAAAATTTCAATTGAAAGGGATAAAATATTGGAGCACTTGGAAAAATCCTCTCCTCATACAGTTAATCTATTTTAATTTTCCAAACCTCAGCTCACGTATAACATTCTCTGAAAAGCTTTCCCTGACTCCACCAGTGATGATAATAATAATGTTAATAATGGTAATATAAGCTGACACTTTTTTTACAGCCCTTGCTATATGACAAGTATCACTCTAACCAATCTAAATATATTTCAATATTTAACCCTCCCAACAAAACTAAGAGAGAGTGTTATTATTCCCATTTTACATGAGAAGAGGGTAAATAATTTGACAAGCTTACTTAAGAAGTGACAGAGTCGGGATTCAAATATAATGACTCCCAAATCCACATTCTGAAGCATAACCAACTGGCGTTAGATCCATCTTATCAAGACTCTCATAGAACCCATGCATACTTCAATTATACCATAAAACAAATTAGGTTGTAACTGCTTACTAGATTGTCCTCTCCCACTAATCATTCATTCAATAAGCAATTATTCAACCAATAAGCAATTATTGAGCACATTCCCTGTGCCAGAAAATGTGCTTGTTCATAGAAATAAAGCCACATATGTCATGTTTCATCTGGCAAAGAGTTTTAGTCTCAAGCAGAGTTCAGCAAACTATAGTTCACAGGCCAAATTCTGCCGGCCACCTGTTTTTGTAAATAAATTTTTATTGAACCACAGCCGTGCTCATTGGTTTGTGTAGTATCTGTGGCTTCTTTCATGTTACAACATCAGAGTGGACTAGTTGTTATGGAGACCATTTGGCAAACAAAGTCTAAAATATTTACTATCAAGTCCTTTACAGAAAAAGTCTGCCAACCCTGGTCTAAAGAATAAGACAAGAAGAACATTAATTACTACCCAATAAGGTGCATGCTACAGTGCCCAAGATGCTATGGGAATATAAAAGAGAGATATCTAGATTAGATTATAGAGTCAGCAAAGTTTTCTAGGAGACATGATATCTGACCTAAGTTTTGAAGGTTAACTAGTTAGAGAAGAGCAGCCAAACTTGTCAGGAAGGCCAGACAGTGAAGTTTAGCAGTGCTCTAGGGAGCTGGGAATAAAGAGGGTAAATATGTTTAAGAGATATTAATTAATTTACATAACATGAAAATATATCTTTAATTTCTTCATTCCCACTATTTAGCACAACTAATGGTGCATACAGTTGAACTCACTAAATATTTGTTATCAGGAAATACTAAGTCCTAAGTAAACGATGTTTACTGAAAAGGGGAGAAAACATTTGCCTTCTATTAGTCCTTAAAATCACTGAATTCTAAGAATCCCGGTTTTTCACCCACTGCCCGAAAGTGAAAAGAAAAAAAACATAACAACCAAAAACTACCACTTTTTCATTGTTTTCAGTTGTACAGATGTATATAACATTTAACAATACAGTTTTACAAATGAGAAATGGTTTCAAAATACTGTACCTGGAAAATTCATAGGCAGTTCAAATGGCTGTGGAGACTCACAACCGTCAATGTGCTCACAAATTTCAGCTATGATCTTCTTAATTTTGAGGCCAGTAATTTTAATCACTTCTCCTGTTGACAAACAGCATTCATTTCCAAACATTTCATAAATAGAACCTGAAGAAAAGAAGAAAAAACAGCTTTTAAAAAAGAATTCAATAATGAAGAGCAAAGTAGGAGTCAAAAGCCTCATAGGAAGTGTTTTCATTCAGTTCCTCTCTTAGATGCCTGCTAAACAGAAATTTAATCAAGCTTGGCAAAATGTACAGCATGTACTAGGAAAAATACTAGATTTTCACTTCATCCACTGGGCAAAGTGTAAACAATCTTATTTTTGTTATTATTATAAATTGAATTTATGGTTTCCTCAGCACCTTTATCCCATCTTTCCAAGGTCAGGCTACAACCATGTCTTCCCCTGCTGGGATTGATGATCTTTTTTTGCTAGATCACAGAATTAAACTCACATGAGTCAACACTGATCTGAGTAAGTACTGCAAACAAGATTGTAATACAATCTAACATCCAAAGACAGAGGGTTTGTACACCAGGGCTTCATATTAAAAGCATCATATCTATTTATAAGACCTAGTTCTCTTCATCATCATGAATATAACATTTTGTCCATTTTATATCTTGTTTTTGACAAGCTAGAAACAACTCTCCATATCTTCATGGCAATAGGGGGCAGACCAACCCAGATAAACTGAAACGCTTCATTTTAGTTCAGGATTTCAGTCTCCTTCCTAACAAAACTTTTATCATAGATGTCAAAGCTAAATTTTTCATCCATTTATTTTCCTTTTATATCTCCAGATGGAGGAATACTGAGCAGTGAAATAAGTGAAAGATGAGTGACAGGAAAGAGGAGAAGCAAAAGTTCTGGATAATCTACCCTCAGTATAAAGGCAACAATCCCAAAACTACATCTCTAGGATGTTATTGCTTTACACTAAAGCAGTAAACTAGAGGCCAATGTAAATAAACACTGCGGAACTGTGAGGTTTGAAACATATCAATTTTTCCTTACCTCCAATATGATTTATACCCTCTTTACCACACTAGAATGTAAACAATATGAGCATAAGATTTTAGGTTGGTTGGTTGGTTGATTGGTTTTCTGAATTTTCTCTGTTATTAAGCCCAGCATTCAATCTAGCTTTAAACAACTCTGTGATTGTGTCAGAGTCTCAACAGGGAGCAGGGGGTACACCAAATTAAAACAATTTAAGGAGGCTTTAGCAAACAGACAATTTACACACAGGCACAGCCAGTTCTAGGCAACACAAGAACATAAATGTCCTGATCTCACTCTTTTTCTTCCACTGGATCATCTGCCAGGGCACCCCATTGCCCCAACTCAGCCAGAAGCCAGAGGACAATGGAGCTGCTGACTCCACAGAAGTCAGCCTCCCAGGCAGAATGGAAATGGAAATCTGGCACACCAACCTTACTGTCCATTATTTAACGAGGATCATTTTTGCAGACATGCTAGTATATGTCCTCCTCGTATACTGCTAAACTTCCTCCTTTTCTCATACTACTGCCTTAACTACACATGTGTTCATACTTCTCATTAACTCCAATACATTGTGTTGCCAGCCATCTCAAATCCCTCATGGCACGGAGTGGTACATTAGAAAATAATAATAAATCCACAGTGACATTTTCTTCCAGTGAACTCAGAATAGTTATTTTCTATGGTCTTCATTTGGCAGTTAATCACATAGTAACATTTTACTTCTACAGTATTATCTCATCCTGCACTTAATCTTTTATGACTTTAGTTTCTATTACTCCCAATTCAATTTTAAGCCTCATGAAAGAACGCTGCATTATATTATTGCATAACTACCAACACATCAACCTCCTTCCTCATTTATTCAACAAACTTTAATGAATACCTACCATGTGTCAAACATTGTAATTGGCAATAGGTATTAGAGATAAAATGCATATGTCTTCCCCACAGAAGCACTGTTTTGAAGTGAACAGACAAGTAGGCAGACAATTGCAGCTGATTATGGGAAAGTTATATAAAACACAGGGCATTGTGGGAGTAAATTGGAGGCATTTAATTAAGCAATTACATGGAAAGAGATTAGGAACAAATTTGTGGAGAAGATGACAGCCAAGCTGAGTTTTAAAGGAAGCATTACAAGATGTTAGGACAGGCAGAGGATATAGTATTTGAAAAGGCAGTGAGACATGAAAGAGTGTGATACATTCTGGAAACTTCACATAATTTGTTATGTCTCAAATATAAAGTAAGAAATGGGAACTGGTAAGAAAGGAGACTGGAGAAGTAGAGGGAATCCAGATCATGCAGTGTCTTTATAAAATTACCAATAAACAAAAAAAGCCAGTCAAAGTCTGAAGGAACCACAGAGTCGGAGAATTTACATTTTCAGTTATCAGGGTCTAGGAACTAATACCAATTTAATGAGAGGTCATATGTATCTAGGCGCCTTGCTATCCAAAGTGTGGCCTGCTGTATCACCTGGGAGCTTGTTAGGATCTCAGCCAGACCCCAGACCTGCTGAATCAGAACCTGCATTTTTAACAAGATCCCCAGATGATTCATAAATACATTAAGGTTTGGAAAGCACTGGTTTAGACAACAAATGTGTAACTGAAATAGTGTCCGTTCTGAGATTGTTGCAAAACTCACCAGAGACAGAAGGACATGTCAGGTAGAGGAAGCACTCAACATCACTGAGGTAGAGGATGTTATAAGTGGGGACAGGGAAAGGGAAGGATTTTAAATAGCAAAGTGACATGGTAAGATTTTTCTCTGTCACATGAAATAGAATGTAATTTGATCTATCCTGTTTCAGCAGAAGTCAAGTCTGTTTGGCTTAACTTCAACGCAACAAATGTCTAATTGCAGATGTAATGTATAGAAAATTGACTCATTCAGAATGCCATCTTTCTTTCAAAGATTCCATGGGAATTAAATTAAAAAATGAGTTCATGTGAGATTACATATCAATTCACAGGGGATAGAAGCCAGAGAATTCTAAGAGAAAATTCTATGAGTTTTAGTCGCCACACAAAAAGCTTTTGACACTTCAGGTCTCTTTGTAATCATCCCTCTCTCTTCGAAAAAAGAAAATCACTTTTTTCAGTCATGTAAGGAAAAGAACTTCATGCAAATGTTAATCTTTAACATTTATCTTTAATTCTTTATGACTTCCAGTTTTCTCTAAGCAAGAAAGCTATTAATTCATTTTTAATAGAGAGGTCAGTGACACCCAACTCTAGAAAGTTATGTCCGTGATAGGTGACAAGAACATACAGCAAATCTCAAATCCCTGAAACTTGAAGAGTTCTTTCACATTGTTATCATCATTATAGTGTCTCTTAAAATACATTTTTCTTCAGTGAAAATACAAAATGGTTAATTTAAAAAACAGCCAACTTTCATAATCTCAGAACAAGCACATATAATTTGCCTAATTGCCTTTTAAAAATTTGCTGAGATGTGTGTCTGAACAGTGTTTGTGTATATATAGATATAAAAATAGTTTTCACTTTCATTTTTAACCACAAGACATGCATTTTGAATATGCAAATCGAGAATCTATTAAATCTTTACAGACCAATTCTTTCCAAGTCAGAGCATATGTATTCAGGATAATGCCAAACATCAGAGAAAGCTGGAACAAAGCAGCCTGTTTTCAGTGATCAAACATTGCCCCTGAAGGCTGTTATGAAAGAGTCATGTGCCTTTGAAATCACCTTTTCTGTAATGCTACTTTGCTCAATAAAAATGACACATTAATGTCCTCTCATGAGCCATGCCTTATTTGCCAATCCATATAAGCTTTGCCGTGATCACATCGAAAAGACCAAAACAATTGATTCTATAGATTTTCTTCTTTTTTCTCTACAACGTTGAAAATGTGTGGCAGTTACGGAAGAGGAAACTTGCATCGTTTAGAGGCTTTTCTTCCCTTTACTCAACATGTACTTATTTCCTCCATTCCCCAACCCACCCCCTCCCACCCCTGCCATACCAGCCACTCATCCCATCATCAGCTGTCAAAGTTCAACCAGTCCTAAAGATTCAGCTCATATTCATTGTCTTCTTGGAAGCCTTCCTTTATTCCCACCTTGGTAAGAATTAACTCTTTCCCCTGTGCTCTGACACTACTTTGCATGTATCTCTGTTATAGCCCCTATGTGATCACTATCACAGCCTGCTGTTGGGATATTATTTTCTGACCATTGATATTATGTCTACTTTAGAATTTATTATGATTTCCTAAAGAGACATCATTTTAACTATATGCATACCCCTCCTCACATACACACAGCTAATTGCACAGTTTTTGTCAATTAGTAGATTGTTAGTGAATGTTAAACTATAACTTAGCTTTACTGTAAAATGACAATAAATTACTGTGAATATAGTACAAGTCCTTTTCCATCAACAGTTTAAAGCATAGTCAGCCCAAGGCTTTGGCATGGATTATATCTTCATTTGGTATAACTAATAACAAATGTACAAGCATATGTGAGATTAGTTGGTAACCTTGTGAATTTCTTAGACAAGGAACATTAAGGGCGGGTAATTCAATAAGATCAATCTCTGCTTGTTAAATCTGCCATTTTTCCATTATGTTTACCATTTGTATATTGCTGCACTTGAGGGTGATGCTTATAAAATGATTTGAGATAGGTTCGGAGGAGTTAGGAATTTACTCTGCAAAGTAGGATTGATATTATATGACAGTGTCTATAGGTTGGGCTTGCTAGTAGAGATTTATTTGCTTCTCATAAACAGTTGTGACTATGCTTTATTATTATTATTACATGGCCAGTCTTCCATAAAGAGACTGTCTCTATCCCCTGTAAGGTGAAGACAAAGTCATTGCCACCCACTACATGAAGACTATACCTAAAAATAGATGAACGTGATATTTGAATGTAGTTTGTAAATAGATAAGCATAAAACAGCAAGCTTGCAGCTTTACTAGGGATGGATTCTACCAGTTGGATACTGGGTATGCCACTGAGAGGTATATCTGACTATTGATAGGAAATGATCTTTCGAGGTCATAGAGATTCTCTTCCCTTCTGCCAAAATATTAATATAAAGAGGGCAAAGAGTGGCACCAAGTATGAAGGAAAATGATGGCCAACACCAAGTAGAGCTAAGGTACAATCTCTCTTACTTCTAAGAATACGGGGGTTTTCTTGTGAATTTTGGGTTTAAGCGTTATCCGGGAAATCAAGTTTAAAGGCAAAAATATGGTAGAAACTATAGTGAATGCTGGTAAGTCTTAAAAAGTCTGAACATGGGAAAGCAATGAAAACCACAACAGGTTGAAAAGGGTGGAGCCCGAGAGTTAATAAAGCAGATTAAAATCATAGTTGAGGCCAGAAAACAGAAAACATGCAACTTTTCAACTACTCTGAGTGAAATGTGTGGCATTTAGATGATCAAGTTTTAGTGGTTGAGGAAGAAAGATTCACAGTTTCATTCATCAGCTAAAAATTTGATGTTTGTTTAATGGTAAAATCAATTTACTAGATTAAATAAAAGTGTGCTTAGAAGGTTTGCAAGTTGGTGTTATGATAGAAGTCATCATTGAGGCTCTTTGTGTCAACAAGTATCAGAGCAAAGGGATTTGGGAAGTATGAAATGAATATCCCTCCTACATATCTATGATACGTTTCCTTATGATGATGGAACCAATCAGTGATTCTGCATATTCCAACATTACTATTGACCAAATATTCCCCAAATTTTAATTCTCAAAATTACATCATAAATAATGTTATAATTTCTTATATGAACAATTATGCATTAGGAGTCGGTTTATTGTTTTAGGAATGACTTAATTTCAAGTACATTTTATATACTTTAATACACTTGCCTATGTTTTATATCTTAAATATTAAATAAAGCTACCGTAGACCTCCATAGCCATTTAAAAACATAAACCTGTTCTCCACATCCCATTTAATGAATAATATCAATACACTGATTGAATTGTTTATACATGGGCTCCAGTGCACTATAATGTGTGTTTATCCAATGCATACAAAATAAAGCTTCACTATATTATAAATTTGCCCTAAGTTCACTAGCATTGAGTACTTCATTAACTATTCTGCTTATGAAATATGAATTCTGAAGTTACTTTATGTCCATTGAATTAAATAATAAGAAAATATGCTTGCATTTTGTATTTATTTTTATTTCATTTTTATAATAATTCATTTGTATTGCACTCTATTAAAGTACCAGTCCATAATAGGCTGGGAAAAGAAAATAAATTGGACCCTCACTACAGATAGTTTGAGAAGCGCTTCTCTAAACTGTTAGGTACAAATATGACCACAGTCAGTCAGTGCAGGGAACCTGGAAGTAGTCTCAGGGAAATAGAGTAAAATTTGAACATACTGCAAAAATGAAAGTTATAACCTAACACGCAAAATCTTAATCAGTATTATTAACTCACCTATCTCAATGTCAGCAGTAGCCTGAGTGCCCTTACTAAAAGACACAGGAATTTTAATCAACTTGACAGTAACAGTTCTAACTGAAAATTATTATACTAGCATTCTGATTTGTACCTTATACTCTTCTGAGTTGTATGAGGCAGCACTTGAACCTAATTGAGCCTGGACACTTTGATTTGTTGGATCTACACAGTTAAGGACCAAAGCCAGGAGCAGGTGAAATCCCCTAAGAGATGAATTTTGTGAGTTCTATCTAACTAGCGTGCCAGGTATTTTCCACGAGAGAGATGGCAAATATCAAAACTATATTCTACCATTTTCCCTTCCCATCAATAATCATCCATGGCACATTTCTAGCTGAATCTAGATGAGGCCTAATAATCCTCCTCAACATAAAGTTCCAGGCGACTGTCCATCAATTGAAGATGGCATGCCAGGTGTAAACTATTCCCTGCCCTGTCCTGTACTATGACTTTTCTTGCATTCTTTAAGCCCCCTTGGGTGGCATTTATTTGTAAAGATTTTAATCCTCAGGTTGGGCTAATTTACTCTCAAAGGCTTAGTTAAAAGAAATATGGCAGAAGAATACACACTCCCTCAACCCATCATTTTTTTCCAGGCAGCTGTCTGAACCGAGGCATAAAACATCTAACTTGATAATAATTACAGCTTTATATAGCCCAATGGCAGCTGTAGGATGAGTTTCAATTTCATGTATATTTCTAAGTCTAGTGCCATTAATTCTAATGATCTCTTGAATCACTAGCCTTAGTGTCAGGAGCTTAAATACCATCATACCTACTAACATATTAAAATGACTGAGGCTCTATACAACATCTCTGCCAAGTGGTTGTCCAAACTATATTTGAACACTTTGATGGAAAATTCCAATTATTTTCAGGTTATCTACTTTACTTTCGAGCAATTCTTACTGTTAAAAACTCTGCATTTTAAGTGTAATATGTGTTCTCATAGGATATACACACACTTAGAACTATTTTTTACCCTTGGAATCATACAGAAAACAACTATTTAATTCTTATACATAGCAGCCTTAAAATGTTTCAAGATAGCCATCACCAGTTGTTCTTTATAACAAATTAGTCTGTCAAACAATTGAAACATGTTCAGAACCACTGCTTACAGCATAGGTTGCCGATTATAAAACTACTTGAAGCACAACTTTCATGGATGTCAACGGCCTTCTTGGCATTGTGCAACAAGGTATCATGCCCCTCAAAAACACACATGCCCTTGACTGTTCCAGAAGAGGCTTGATAGTGCCTGTTGGGGATGTACTAAGGTGTCTACTTCAGCTCCCACCATCATGTTTGAATTTCAACTAGTGAGAAAGAGAGATAAAGAGAAGGAAACATTTCTTTTATTTTACTGGCATGCAACAGAAATTTCACATGGCTTAGGCTGGTGGCTCTGGCTGGTGGCTCTGGCTGCAAGTTACCTTGTCTATTTACACCCAAACAAATACAGTTGACACTTGAACGTCGCTGGGGTTCGGGGTGCCTATCTTCCAGGTAATTGAAAATCTGCCTATACCGTACAGTCAGCCCTCTGTATCTGTGGTTCCATATTAATCTAATCAATAAGTTAACTGAATGCATGCTTTGTGCCAAGCAAAGAAACTATGATAAGTACTAATGACATAATGGTGACCAAATGATATGTGGTCTTAATCTTCATGAAATATTTAATATACTGAAATAAAAGGCATTAATCAAAGAATCATACAAATATATGATTACAAAAAGATAATTACTATGAAAGAAAACTGCATGTACTAGGAAAAAGGGCCTGGGTTTGTGCTCCATGAATAGTACATCTGTATTATATTCATTTATAAAACCATTCAACAAATATTTATTGAGTGCTAAGCATATTAATCTCTTTTATAGTAAAGTCTTATTAAAAGGCTTCAACTGGGACTTCTGTTTCTGGAAGATGAAGTAGACATACATTTTCCTAACCTCATATATTCGAGACTTGAACCTGAAGATGCTAGCAACCTGGAAATGCCAATGCGTACAGACAGAAAAAAAAAAAAAAAAAAACTCCAATAAATCCTGTTCTCTCTAGCCAAAACACCAGGAAAGGAACAGCCTGGTAAAACAGAAAACTTTTTGACAATAATAACTCTACTCAAGCCAAATATCACAGGAAAATGTTTGGTTCCACAACCACCCACACCAGGAAAGGCTGAGTAGAGTCGTTAGAATCTCACCCTCAATGAGTATAACAAAACACTCACCCACCCTTTGCTGAGGTGGTGTCAGAAAAGGCAGTTGAGAGATGGGACCTGAATCTTTATGAGACAGTAATAAACTCCCATTTTCTGTCAGGAAAACAAGTGAGGAGTCTGGACTTCCAATCCTACTGAGCAGTACTGAGGTGCACGATCTCTGTCCCTCCAGGGTGATGTTAGAAGGTGTCCAGTGAAAAATTAGGACTTTCATTACTGCCCCATGTAATAAGGCACCACCCCATCACAAGGTGTAACTGGAGGCCAAATGTGTAAGAGTAATGAGGCACTATTATCCCTCCTATAAAGAGTGGGATCAGTGAAAGCCTAGTGAGGAGCCAGTACTCCCACTCTGGCCATCAGTAAGAAGGATCCTTTCCCCTTTGGGTGTCAATGGAGGCTGAAAAGGGAAACTGGGCTAACACCACCTGGCAATAATGAGGTGATGCACCTCACCCCCTGTTAGAGAAACAGAAAACAGAAACCAAACAGAAAACTAAATATATAATAGACCTAAGCCTTGACATATCAATAGTTACATTAAATGTGAATGGCCTAAATATATCAATAAAAAGAGATTGATAGAGTGGATTAAAAAAAGATGACCCACATATATGCTATCTACAAAAGACTCCCTTCAAATATAACAATATAGGCAGGTTGAAAGAAAATGGATGGAAAAATTTATCAAAAGAAAGCTGGAGTAGCTATATTAACATCAGATACAGTAAACTTCGGAGTGAAGAAAATTACCAGGGACAGAGATAGATATTATACAATGATAAAAGGGTCAGTCTACCAAGAAAATACAGCAATCTTAAATATGTATATATCAAATAACAGAACTGCAAAACGTGTCAACAAAAACTGATACAACTGAAAGGAGAAATAGACAAATCCACAATTATAGTGGAGACTGCATCATCCATCTCTCAACAACTGATAAAATATTAGATAGATTATCAGTAAGGATACAGAAGAATAAGGACACCTTCAGACAACAAGAACTAATCTACCTTTACCTAACACAGTAAATATACATTGTTTTCAAGTGCCCATCAGAACATACACTGAGATAACCTGTGCCATAAAACAAATCTCAACAAATTTAAAGAACTGAATCATAGTATTCTCTAACGACAATGAATTAAACTAAAAATAAATAACAGAAAGATAAAAATTCTCCAAACACTTGAAAACTAAATGCCATACCTCCAAATAATCTGCTGGCCAAGAGAAAAGTGCAACATCTCAAACCACAAATTTTCATAAGGATAAGGAAGTACTGAAGGAAAAATATATATTATTAAATGCTTATATTAAAAAAAGAGCAAAATCTCAAATTAATATTCTAATCCTCTTCCTTAAGAACTTGGAAAGAAAAACATAAAAAAAGAGAAAATCAATGAAGCAAAGAGACAATTCCTTGAAAAGATCAATAAAGTTGACAAACCATTAGCAACTCTGAAAAAGAGAGAAGATACAAATTACAAATAAGAGGAATAAAACAGAAGATATTGCTACAGACTCTCCAGATGTCAAAAAGGAAAAAAGAGAATCCTGCAAACAACTTAACTTACATAATTCAACAAATGAGTTTAAACGAACCAGTTCCTCAAAAAAACACCCCACAATATACCACAACTCACCCAAAACAAAATGAATATTTGGTTCAGTCCTATAACTACTAAGAGAATTGATTCATAATAACAAAGTCCTAAAAAAGAAATCTCCAGCCCCTGGCTGCTTCACTAAAGAATTCTATCAGAATTATAAGGAAGTATTTTCACCAATTCTACACAACCTCTTTCAGAAAGCATAAGAAGAGAGAATATGTACCAATTTATTTTATGAATCTAATACTACCATTACACCAAAACCAGACAGATATCACAAAAAAGAGAACTGCAGACCAATATCCCTCATCAATATAGACAAAAAAATTCTTCATGAAATTTTAGCTAATAGAATCCAGCAATATATATAAAATTATATATCATAACCAACTGTGGTTAATCCCAAAGATACAAAGTTGGTTCAATATTCAAAAAGCTATCAGTGTAATCCTCTATATTAATAGGCTAAAGAAGAAAAAGCATATGACCAAATAAAATGATGTAGAAAAAGCAGTTGACAAAATTAAACACACATTCAAAATAATAAAAAAGAACTCTCTGTAAAATCCAATGTGAAAAAGATGAAAACAAAAGCTACAAATTAGGAGAAAATATCTGCAAACCATGTATCTGATAGAAAATTTATACTTAGCATTTACAGAGAATTCTCAAAATCACAATAGTAAAAATATCAAACAATCTAATTAGAAAATGGCAAAGGACATGAACAATCATTTCACTGAGGAAAATATACAGATGGCAAATGACTGCATTGTTAGGCATTACTGAGTACAAATTAAAACCACAATGAAAATCACTACATACCTATCAAAAAGGCTAAAATAAAAAACAGTGACAACAACAAATGCTGATGAGGATGCAGAAAAACTGAATTACTTGTACATTGTTGGGGAGAATGTAAAATGGTAGAGCCACACGGAAACACAGCTTGCCAATTTCTTTAAAAAAATAACTAAACATGCAACTACCAGCATTTCACTCTGGGGATTTAATCCCAGAGAAATAAAAAATTATTTTCACACAAAAACTTGTCTGCAAATGTTTATACATTGTGGTACATCCATACTATGAAATACCCCTCAGCAGTAAAAAGGAATGATCTATTAATTCATTCAAAAATCTGGATGAATCTCCAGAGAATTATGCTGAGTGAAAAAGCCAATACCAAAAGGTTACATACTATATGATTCTCTTTATATAACACTTTTGAAATGACAAAATTATTAAAATGTTGAACAGAATAACAGTTAAAAGTGGTTAAGGAGGAGATGGGGGAAGTGGGAAAGCAGTGGGTGTGGCTATAAAAGGGCATCATGAGTTATATGATGATAGAAATGCTCTGTATCTTGACTGTATCAATGTCAATATCCTGGCTGTGATGTTGTAGTATAGTTTGTAAGGTGTTACAACCAGGGAAAACTGAATGAAGGATACATGGGATTTCTCTGTATTATTGCTTACAATTTCATGGGTCCACAATCATCTCAAAATAAAGGGTTTAATTTGAATGTGTGTGTGTGTACTATGCGTGTGCTGCAGTGCAACTTCTCACACCAGTGACAGACTGAGAAAGCCTAATCAAACACAGGAACACATGCAGACAAAGGGAAGCAGTAGAAGGAGCCTGAGGAAAATCAATAACCCCCAAACTACAGTAAGTCCTTAGGAAAGTCATGATAGCTGAGATTAGAGGCAGTGGGTTATACTGCTACTGGAGAAGATGTGAGCCTCTTCCTACCTTTGGGACTCTCAGAGGGAATCTGGAGCAGCACTGTTCATTAGAACTTTCTGCAAGGATGGACATATCACAATTTGAGCTGCCCAGCACTGCAGCTAACAGCCACATGGGGCTCATGAGTGCTTGAAATATAACTAATGTTACTGAGGAACTCATTTAAAAAATTTATTTACTTTAATTAATTTAAATTTAAATAGCCACATCATGGCTAGTGGCTACTGTATTGAAGACATTTCCTTTTTCAACTAAAAGAAAAAAAAAAAAGAAGCTTATATGAGAGCCTAGGTTTTGGTACTGGTAAAGTGCTTCAGAGCTTAGATAATTTGGGCATCCTTGTATCACCTTGAGTGTCCTCTCATGCTAATAAAGTCAGCAACAAACAACTTAAAGTATAGTCTCTCACACATGTAGTAGGTGATGTATGATTATGGCCAAACGGGGTCTATCTGGGAGGCTGGTTATTAATATTAATGGGACAGGCATTCCAGAAAGTAAAAATATCACTTTTCAGATTTAAACAAATTAACATGTGTTAAAGAATTATTGGACATCTAGTTTCTTTCCAAGATGATCTGATCACAAAATAAAAAGCCAATGGTTGGAAAGAACTTAGAGTGGATTTGAACGGTAGGCAATATATTGCTATAGTTCTGAGAAAGTTCTCCTAAGAGCTGCCTTGCAGAGTAACAAAAGACAGGAGAAGTGACAAGAAGTTACCAGGTGCCATGGGGTATAAGTATGCAAGGAGGAGAGCCTGAATAGAACGGCAGCTGTGAACACTGAAATGGCCCTCCACAAACTGGTGAAAGAAAAGCAGAAAAATGTGGCCAAAATGACTTCCAGACCATGATGCTGGGGCACTAAGAGAAAGCTGGTGTACTAAAATGTGGAAAAACTGGGAAGGAAACAACATACTCAGTTCCTAACATATTGTTTCTAACATCAAATGGTCATCCTTAAGCAGAGATGGTCCTATCTAGTTCCTGTTAAACAACTGTCTGCCAGCAATCTGCACCAGAATTAATTGGGGGAAAACTTTAAAATTCAGATTCTAGGGCTTACTCCAGAAATTCTAAATCAGGTTCTCCAGGGTAGAACCCAGGAATATGTTTTCTTTTTTTAAAGTTCCCTAGTAGATTCCAAAGTTTACTTAGGTTTGAGAAATACTGTTACAAATCATGAAATAAGTAAAAGAAAATCAGGACTACATATGTCAACCTGGGAAATGATAGAAATTTGGGAGTTAGTTAAAACTGCAAGAATTAAAAACAAAACAAGAGCAACTCTGGATAGATGTGCTCCACTGAGAGTGAGAATAGAGTATCTGGGATATGTGCAAAGATAAACATTTAATGTTATTACTTGAAATACTTCAGCATAGGCAATGAAATACACATGCATGTGTTCAATACTTTTAACCTCTAGCCCTGGGGAAGGGGTGAGAAAAATGTTAATACTCCAAGTACACTAATCAGAAATATAAACCCAAGGTGACTAGTTAACACAGAATAATCAGAAGTTCATTCTCTTAAAACAGCTACCACAAGTGTCACCTATATTTATCTCCTATTAACACAGTTTTCTTTAATTAGAATAATGGATACTAGTCTTAAGATTGCTTTATTGGTGAAATGAGTGGTGTTTCAAATGTATTGATTAGTTTTAAATGTAATACAGGGGCTACTGTTCTTGCAAAAAGGTATAAGAAGCTAGTGAGCCCAATACTGACCCTGGGCTTCACAGTCCTGGTTCAGCAGTTGACTCAAAGCAGTTTTGTCATCTAACTAGAAAGACAGTTGGAATATTGCTGCAGAAGTCTCTAATGAACCTTTCATGCAAGGTGCTGTTAGAGTATTTAAAGACAAATAGCTGGGACTATATCAAGCTGACACACAGGTCATATAAGTGTTTTGATGCCTGCTTGCAAATAAACATTCTACATCTGACAAAATTTCATTGTATGAGACCCCGTACTTCCAAGGATTGAAGGCTACTAATATCTACCAAAAATAACCTAATAATGGTAAATGACAAAATCAATTCTAGTCAGTTTACAGCAAAAGTCATTTTTCTCCAGAAAGTTTGGCATGACTTTTTTTATCAGTTACTCTTAATAAATAGGAGATGAAATTAATATTCACCAGGGGTTTATTTCAATAAATAAGAGCTGCTAAATTTCACTGAGCATTGAGCTTGCAGTTTTCTTAAAACATGATGCTCCCTTGAAAAATTTTGTTTTGTTTTTCAAAGAAATCTGAATTAGAAAACCAACCAGAATGAAACCCAACAGTAAAAATACAATGCTGCAAGGTCACTTGTCAGATGAATGGCATCTATCAGTAGATAATCTGTCAAATTTTTAATGAGAACTAGCAAATGAATGGCTTATTGTTCTGGGTAAGAAGACACCATTCTTAACAGCAGAAATTAAAATTTCCATTCTTACCTCTATCTTTAGTGGTTTCAAGTGTTCATTTAAGCTTTGAAGCATGTTACAATAAGTAGTTTACTAAATATCATTAAAAAAGTCATCTTCAAAATAATGTTATTTTATACCAAAAAAGTTTCTTCAGGTATCATATCAGAAAATTCCGATGTTCTAATTAGTAATCAACCAAAACCATATCATATATCAATTCAGGAGTGATCACAAAACCCGTCAAGCACCTGTTAGCGTAGAGAACCACAAGACACACCTTTAGCTGTTATGTCTGATTTCATGAGGAGCCTTGATTTCTTTTTGAGGGCCATGGTGATTTAAAGAGCTTTGTTACTGCAAATTCAGCATACTGCCAGGTATTCAGCATATTAGCTGAATAAATGGATATTCTTGGAGATTTATTTAGTCATTTGATTATTTGTTTATGTTTCCTTATAGTTAAGTATCATTAAGAAAGATAACTGTGATCCTAGAGATAGGATTAAAATGGCGGAGTAGGAGGACCTGCGCTCACTCCCTCTTGCAAGAGCACCGAAATTACAACTAACTGCTGAACAAACATCAACAGAAAGACACTGGAGCTCACCAAAAAAGACACCCCACATCCAGACACAAAGGAGAAGCCACAATGAGACAGTAGGAGGGGCGTAATCATGTTAAAATCAAATCCCATAAATGCTGGGTGGATGACTCACAAACTGGAGAACAGTTATACTGCAGAAGTCCACCCACTAAAGTGAGGGTTCTGAGCCCCACATCAGGCTTCCCAACCTGAGAGTCCAGCAACGGGAGGAGGAATCCCCAGAGAATCAGACTCTGAAAGCCAGCAGGATTTGATTGCAGGACCTCCACAGGACTGGGGAAAACAGAGACTCCACTCTTGGAGGGCACAAAAAAATGTGCTCACCAGGACCCAGGGGGAAGGAGCAGGGACCCCATAGGAGACTGAACCAGACCTACCTGCTGGTGTTTGAGGGTTGCCTGCAGAGGTGGGGGGCAGCTGTGGCTCACGGAGGAGACAGGGGCACTGGCAGCAGGGGTTCTGGGAAGTGCTCATTGGTGTGAGCCCTCCCAGAGTCTGCCATTAGCCCCACCAAAGAGCCTGTAAGCACCAGTGCTAGGTAGCCTCAGGCCAAACAACCAACAAGGTGGGATCACAGGCCCACCCATTAGCAGACAAGCAGATTAAAGCCTTACTGAGCTCCGCCCACCCAGCCCTACCCACCATCAGTCCCTCCCATCAGGAAGCACCCACGAGCCTCCTAGATAGCTTCCTCCACAAGAGGGCAGACAGCAGTATCAAGCAGTATCAGCAGTATTTCGTCTTGTGGAACTGAAAACCACAGCCACAGAAAGAGAGAGAAAATGAAAAAGCAGAGGACTTTGTACCAGATGAAGGGACAGGATAAAACCCCAGAAAAACAACTAAATGAAGAGGAGATAGGCACTCTTCCAGAAAAAGAATTCAGAATAATGATAGTGAAGATGATCCAGGACTTTGAAAAAAGACTGGATGCAAAAATCAAAAAGTTTACCAAAGACCTAGAAGAATTAAAGAGCAAACAGAGATATGCAACACAATAACTGAAATGAAAAATACACTAGAAGGAACAAACAGCAGATTAACTGAGGCAGAAGGGCGAATAAGTGACCTGGAAGACAGAATGGTGATCATCACTGATGCGGAAAAGAATAAGGAAAAAAGAATGAAAAGAACTGAAGACAGCCTAAAATACCTCTGGGAGAATGTTAAATGCACCAACATTTGCATTATAGGGGTCCCAGAAGGAGAAGAGAGAGAGAAAGAACCTGAGAAAATATTGGAAGAGATTATAGTTGAAAACTTCCCTACCATGGGAAAGGAAATAGCTACCCAAGTGCAGGAAGCGCAGAGAGTCCCAGGCAGGATAACCCCAAGGAGAAACACGCCAAGACATATAGTAGTCAAACTGACAAAAATTAAAGACAGAGAAATGTTATTAAAAGCAACAAGGGAAAAATGACAAGTAACATACGAGGGAACTCCCATAAGGGTAACAGCTGATTTCTTAGCAGAAACTCTGCAAGCCAGAAGGGAGTGGCATGATATATTTAAAGTGATGAAAGGAAAGAACCTACAACCAAGAATACTCTACCCAGCAAAGATCTCATTCAGATTTGACGGAGACATCAAAAGCTTTACAGACAAGCAACAGCTAAGAGAATTCAGCACCACCAAACCAGCCCTACAACAAATGCTAAAGGAACTTCTCTAAGCGGGAAACCTAAAAGAAGAAAAGGACCTACAAAAACAACAACAAAACAATTAAGAAAATGGTAATAGGAACATACATATCGATAATGACCTTGAATGTAAATGGACTAAATGCCCCAACCAAAAGACACAGACTGGCTGAATGGATACAAAAAAGAGACCCATATATATGCTGTCTACAAGAGACCCACTTCAGACCTAGGGACACATACAGACAGAAAGTGAGGGAATGGAAAAAGATATTCCACGCAAATGAAAATCAAAAGAAAGCTGGAGTAGCAATACTCATATCAGATAACAGACTTTAAAATAAAAAATGTTACAAGAGACAAGAAAGGACATTATGTAAAGATCAAGGGATCAATCCAAGGAGAGGAGATAACAATTATAAATACATATGCACCCAATATAGGAGCCCCTCAATACATAAGGCAAATGCTAACAACTATGAAAGAGGAAATGCAAGGCAGAAATAGAGACACAGGTGTAGAGAATAAACGCATGGACACCAAGTGGGGAAAGCGGGGAGGGTTGCGGGGGAATGATGGGAGATTGGGATACCAAATTGTACACTCTAAATATATGCTGTTTATTGTCTGTTAGCTGTATCTCAATAAAAGTTCTAAAAAGAAAAAAGAGAAAGATAACTGTGATCCTATTATTTGAAAGTTTTCTTCCTCTCTTTATTAATAATCAGTGGATGGAATAACTGCACAAAGACTTTGTGGATAGGTCTCTGTCTCTATAAAATGAGGAGGTCAATTTTGTTGATTTAGAATGCTGCCTTATCCTCAAAAAAGTAGATTTACTAGACATGTAGAAAGTCACTTTTTTAAAAAATGGACAAATTACGAGAGGGCAGGGTGTAGAGAAAAGAAAAAGAAAATGGATCCTTGGGGCTATCACTTGCTTCTGCTGTCATGGCTCTGATGCACTCGGGAGAAACCAGACCCAGGCAGCGGGAGTGGGGGCGGCTGCATCGCAACCACGCAGCCTGTGGCTGCCCTTTGAAGCCCCGAGCTACCCTCCGCATTTCTGATCTGACCCGTCTTGCTCAGCTGGTCTTCCAGGATTTACAACCCTCCCTCTCCAGGCCATCCCACCCTGGCATATTTTCCTACCTGACAACGGGAGCTGCACCTTCATTAACCGTCCTCAGACGGCCCTGATTTACATTCAACCCCGAGCCCGCTCCCAGCCGGGTCAAGAGGGTCACAGCCACCTCCTAATCCAGATTCTTTAAAGCATGCAATGAGTGCAGAGTCGACCTGGAGTTTTTTAAGATGTCATATCTATTACTGTCTTCTTAATTATTTGTCCTTTCTTTGAGTGAAAAACTCGATAGCAGTGGATTTTATTTTATACTCCCCCCTTCCTGTTTTACTACAGCACCTAACTGGTACTCAAAGTACATTACCTTCAAAGAGCATCTATAAATGTATCCAATCTCAACTGACTAAAGTACAAAGGGGAATGGAAGGGAGGGAGGGAAGGAAAGAGTATGTGTTCTAAGACAAGTTCAAATTTTCATTACTGTCAAGTTTCTATTATCTCTCTGAACATGCTAAATCGTTGCTGATTTAAAAAAAATTACTGGAATGCATTATATTGTATACAATATATTGAAATAGGGATATATTTAAATTATAACTATGTTACTAATGTTCAAAATGAGCGGTCTGATAATGAACAGCTAATTCAAAACTCACATGATTTGATTTCACAAGTTCTGGGAAAAACTGTTTTAAATATGTTTTAGGCTTTTCCTGACATCAATAAAGAAGTTAAAAAAAAAAAAGTCCTTTGGTCTGTGGTTAGAATTCACACATCGTTTATGGGGCAGGTGTTCTTTCCTTAACTGACACAAGTGCTGAATCACTAAAAGCAACACTTCTAACCCTTCTAACCTACAGTAAAACGCTTTAGACCTAATTGCAAGAATTGGAAAATCAAAAAGTTAATTTCATTACATGGATTAGTAGAAACCTTCCCCATTTCCTAATAAATTATTTTTCTTTAAAATAACATCTTCTCAAATAATGTCTCTTGCCATTTAAAAATATTATTTCACATGAAAAAGTTTTGCCTTATTTAAGTAAATTTCATCTAATGGCTAAAATCTTAGTTTTAAACAGGTGCAATTGTTCCAAATATTTATTAGAAGTAGAAAAAAGATGTCCCAATTAAAATGTAAAGTTTTCAAGTTCAAGACCTTGAATACTGCATCAAAGATAGACATTTCTAAAAATATTTTTTTAGATTTTTTTTTAATACCCTATTTGAAATTAACTTCTCTCCTGTTCTCAATGCTTACTCACCAGCCATTCAGCAGGGCCTAACAAAATTTACTAGTATTATAGTATACAAAATTATAAACTACTACATGTAAGGCAAAAGTTTTTCATTTTCTTTTCCTTTAGTATTTTTCAATGTTAAATAATTGACCAATAATTTGTACCCATTCAAATGAATTTGGTAATTAATACCCCTAACCAAAATTTCCATCTCACAGCATTTGAAAATCTAGCAGCCAATAAAAAAAATTACAGCTTTTACTTAATTTATTGCTTAGTCACTTCTTTATACTTATAAAATGAAGGAAGTATATGGATAATCTATATTTATATGATTATATGTAAAAACATATGCTAGCTCTCCATTTTTTAATCTTTTTATTGCACAGTCAAGGTTGGTACTTAACAAATAAGTTAGAAATTCTACATTACACGTGAATAGTGTGTGCCATTGTACAAAAATGCCCACATTTTGGAACATTTCCACTTAAGTAAACAACACAAAAATTTTTCTGGCAGTTATTTTCCTCCAGAGCTTTTGAAAATAATACAACTGATATTAGTCTTAGTTGAGGTTCTTTTGCTTGTTTTTAATGTACCTATTTTAGTGATTTTTCCTAAAATAAGGCCTGCTTGACCTAAGTTTTAGGGAAATATGTTCCATTCAAGTACAAACACAAAAATGCCCTACACTTTAAAAATTCTTTTACATTTTTAAATTTCAAATATTTTGATTCTATTTTTAAAAATTTAATGTTACACTGAAATGGTAATTCATTGATCTGTAGTATATGGCCTAATGGCAATCTAAGAGCCAAATTATAAGGCAACTGAAGTGTTAAGCCTTAGATAAAAAATTATTCCAAAGTTTTTACGGGAAAAAATTCAACATCATTTCAAATAAGATTATGGCTTAATGAATGTAATTTTTGCATATTACCAAATCAACATTTTTCAAATAAAACTGAACATTTAGGTTTGCCGAATTCCATTCTGATAGTCATTTTAGTGTCCAGCCACATACCACTGACACAAATAGATCCAATTTATATTTAATTAATAAATCATATGATTAATTTCAAATGCTTTACTTAATTTTAAAGCTTAGATACAGAATGTGTTCGACTTTCACTGTCTGTGAACTTAGGTCATCCCAAATCAAGAGCAGTTTTAAACCTGTGAAGTTCAACAGAATATGCTGTAAGTATGTAGAAAATTCTACTTTAGAAATTTAATGCTTGTCTTTAATAAACTGTTATAAATATAAGCTAATGTAGAGAAATACTGGTGCTCTGCTTTCATTTAGCTGAAATTCTTATTTAAAAATGTGACAAGCCATATTTCATTAGACTTTCACATAATTTTATTTCTCTTGAGTCTGTATGAACCAATATCAATATTGTGAATTCATATTAAATAGTGAAAAAAGTTTTCTTTTGTCCTAATATTTAAAGTCTATGAAATATGAATAAATGCAAGTTGAATACAATGCTGTAATTTTCAAATTTTCCCTTTTACTATCATATTCCTAGCTCATTAAATTAAGCCTGAAGAAAATTAAATTCAATTAGCCATAAAAGAATTATGTTGGCCTTAAAATAAATACAATTTTTTTACCATATAAACTCACATATGCATCGAATTAATAAAAGTCATGTTCATATAATGCATAACTATGTATCAATATTCAATATACTTATCTAACCAGTCTGAGTTAATTTTTTAATGTTATATTTCAATACTCAAGTTGCAATTATAATCAGTAATCAGTAATAAGATATTAAAAGACAAAACAAACATATAACTAATACAAGTCATTTCTTGTGTGTGTTTATAACCCAATTGTATAGTCAAACAGTAAATAGTTACAAAATTTCTAAAAGCATTGATGGTTCTATAAGGATAGGATGCACTATAGAATTTTATAAACTCTACAGGTAGGCAGAGCAAGAATAAACTTCACAGTAAATTTTATCCCTGGGGCAAATAGGCAAATAGATGACTTGTAAATAATAATAATAATTTCAACAGATGACTCCAAGGGTTAAATATCTTTATAAATACAATTAATTAAATAATTTAATGATTAAATATATGTGTACAAGTACTAAATTTGTGTATAGATGAAACTATATAAAGTATTATTTAATTATATTAGATATATTCACATATATTTATGTATAGACATATACATATATAAGATACATTTATACAGGTATTACATATGCTTGCACACCCAAATCTATATACAAAGATACCTGGCCAATAATAATCCTTCAGTATATAGAGCTATAATCATAATTAATAATCTACCACAAACTACATTTCTCTCTGACATTCTCTCATTCTAGTGCTCTAGTTCACTTATTTTCATTGACAAACTAGTCCACTTTCTCCTGCTTCTCCTCCAACAGAGACTTTTTCTTCTCCTTCTGTTTTTTGTTGTTTTTTTTTTGTCTTGACCAACTCCTCCTCTATCCATACTTTCCATGTTGTTGTTCTTTGAGATCCACATATTTCTTTTGACCTGACACATGCACTACAAGGCAATCCCTGAAATAACATGGCTTCTTTCACCCACTTACTATTCTGTAATATTAAATCTGGGAAGTTTACTACTCTTTTTACTTCAGATGTACATTTTTGGCGAGCTAATGTTCATCTGCAGCTGAATGTGCTGTAGGAACTTCATACTCAGTGGAATGTAACTGAATCATGCCTCCATCTCCAAAACAACTTCTGCTCTTGTGGCAAGTCTTTCAAGTAATATTGTTATCACTTACCATGTTTCCTTAGTCCAAAAACGTCCAGTCTGTCATCAGTTCCTCCCTCTTGCTCACAGCTTCCCAAAACTGTCAAGTTCAGAATATTCTACTCCAAAAGACCACAGATCTAGTCTTTTCTCTTCTATTTGTAGCTGCTATTAGCTCCTTGTTGTTTGTCTCATAGCCATCTAGTACCTCTACTGGAATGGATGCCTAATCTACTCATTTCAGATGATTTTTTTGCCTTAAACATCTCAGAAATTCTTTAGCTTTTTCTATAACTTTCAAATTTACAATGAACATGATTTACTTTTATAATCAGGAAAATACATTATAAAAATAATGTCCTTTTATAGATTCCTATTGATTACAGCATAAATTCAATATCCTTATTATACTTCAGAAGCCACTTAAAATATGACCATAGATTACCTGATCACCTATTATTCCCTGAGCTGTTCTTAGACCATATTTCGAATTTTCAAACTTGTATAACAGTCTAAACACTTTTTTCTCATTCTGAAATTTTCTTATTTGCCTGATCATCTTCCATATAAGCTGCAGAAAAAAAATCACCACCTCTTGGTAAGATTTTTGGGTGGTAAGTTCCCAGTGTTCTCAAAGTAGTTTATATCTATTAAAGCACTTTTCACAGTATATCACAAATATTGATTTTTTTTAAAAATCCATCTTCTTTTACTGGCCTCAGGAGTCGTTAAGGGGAAGAATCATACTCTACTCATTTTGTAGAAAGAAGGATAGATGGAAGAAATGAAGGGAGGTAGATATACAATTTAAAAGAATAATTTCTATGATTTTCACGTATTTTGGCAGGAAAAAGAAACATGATATTTAATATATTCAAAACACAATATTTAAAAATCTTACCTCCCCCAAATCTGACTTTTCCCAAAAAGGAAAAACATTTTCATGATATTTAAAAACTGCTATAAGAAACACTTTTGAACATTGTATTTATGGGCTTATTTAAAGCAAAACTATGCTCTGACTCCTGCAAATTTACATGTGGTTTCATCAGTATTCTTTTTGCTAAACAGAAGAAACAGCTAATGGAGCCTATATTCACAATGAAGAGAAGAGGTCCAGCATTGTTTTAGTTGTTTTTACTAATTTAGATTGACATCTCCAAGTCCCCAATTTTTCTAAAACTCTTACGATATCCAAAAGGACCGACCATATATGGTTCTCCACCATTTCCTCTCATGTCATTTGTGTTCACTCTTCTCCTCCTTCCAGCCTTACTGGTTTCTGGCTTCTTCTGAAATCCGCCCACACACTCTCACCATAACACTTTGCTAAAGATATCCTCTATACTTAGAAAGCCATTCACCTAGATATCTGTTTGGTTAACTCCCTCACCTCTCTCAGCTAGAGAGAGCTTGTTGTACCTAAGTCATCTCCAGCATTCTGTAACTGTGTAGAAAGTTGATTAATTCTTCTGTTACTTGGAATAAAGCCTTTTGAAAATTCTGGCTAATTCAAATGGATCTTAGATCTAAAGATAAGAAGTAAAACTCTTGTAAAAACAAACAAAACAACTGTGCGGTAATGGGTTAACTATTACTTGGGGTGCTCAAACCCTGCACGTTTCAAAGAAAGAAAGGAGCCCTTGGCTCCTAAGAGATAACATTTAAGCCCTTGGAATATCCTGCCAGATAAGAGTGCTGTTGTATATCTGAGATCTTGGCCCACACTAGATAGTTTATGCTAACAATGTGATTTCTTGTGAATGCCTGTTTTTGTTCACTTGGGGTCCGGGATCATACAGTATCACTTGATCTCTAGAGGGCCTGGTTAGTCACACAAATCCTCATTGCCTATGTAACCGCTCCAATAAAAACCTTGGACACAAAGGCACAGATGAGTTTCCCTAATTGGAAATACTTTGTCCTTGTTGTGACACATCATTGCTAGGAGAATTAAACACTATCCATGCATCTTCACTGGAAGAGGACAACCGGCAGTTCGTGCCTGTTTTCTCATAGACCTTGGCATATATGTCTTTTTCCTTTGCTGGCTTTAGTTTCTATTCGGCCCCAGTGATAAAACGTAACTCTGAGTCCAACAGCTTTTCTGAGTTCTGTATTTCTAGAAAATCAACAAGACTGGGAGTGATCTGGTGGAGCCACAACACAAAACAGGAGGAAATTTTTGTGACTTTGTGTTAGGTAACATGATAACAAAAGTATAAGTCCTAAAAAAATTGATAAATGGGCTTCTGAATTTAAAACCCTTTTGTTTCAAAAGATAACATTATGAAAGTGGAAAGACAAGCCACAGAAGGGAAGAAAATATTTTCAATTATATATCTGAATATATTTGCAAATCAAATATCCAGAATACAGAAGTAAGTATTATAGCTCAAAAACAAGAGGACAAAGATTGGCAAAAAATTTGAAGAGATATTTTATTTCAAAAAAGACAAATAAATTGCTAATAAGCACAAGAAAAAATGCTCAACATCACTTGTCATTAAGGAAATGAAATTAAAACTGCAATGAGATACCATTGGCTATAATACAAAAGATAGACAATACCAAGTTTTGGTAAGGATTTGGAGAAATTGGAATCCAAATACATTGTAAATGGAAATGTAAAATGGTACATTATTCACATTATCTCCAAAAGGGAAATAATACAAGTGACCTTTAACTGGTGTTGGATAAACAAAATGTGGTGTTTTACATAAAATACTACTGAGCAACAGAAACACACCAGAATATTAATATATGCTACAACACAGATGAACCTTAAAAACATTAAGCTAAGTTTAAAAAGTTAGCTTCAAAAGACTACATGCTGTGTGATTTACTTTATATGAAATGTCTAGGAAAGGCAAATTTATAGACAGAAAGCAGAGCAGTGATTGCCTGGGGCTGGAAATGTAAGCGATAATGATTGGCAAATAGCTCAAGGGACTTCTTTGAGGTGATGGAAATGGTCTAAAATTGGTGGTGGTTGCACACCTCTATAAATTTACTAAAAATCATTGAATTGTACACCTATAATGGATGGATTTTATAGTTTAAAAATTATACCTCAATTAAGCTGTCAGAAAAAAATCTAATGGGAAAAGATACAAAAATAATAAATAATAACCTACATGATATATAAGAAGAGATAGTGTTTTGGTCCCCCCCAAAAAAACTGAAGAATGTAATAATGAGAATAGGGAATATAGGGAAGGGGGAACAGAAAATCTGCAGTATTAAATAGTGTGGTCAGGTAAGCCTCATACAGAAAGGAGTTGGCCAAGGTGACATCTGGATGAAGAGCTTGACAACCCAAGGGAAGAGTGTGAGCAAAGCTTTAAGGCAGGAGCATATCGTCAAGTCTGAGGAAGAGTGAGGAGGTCAGTGTGGCTACAGGGAGAAGATTAGTAAACAATAAACTCAGAGAAATAATGGGTGTAAGGAGAGAAAAATAAAAGGCGTTATTGCCCATTGTAAGGTCCTTAGTTTGAGAAAAAATGGGAGAGCCATTGGAGGTTCTTTAACAAAGAGGTGGCATAATCGGACATACCACTTAAAAGCATGACTCTGGATGCTATGAGAATAGACTTCAGGGGTGAAAGAGAAGTAGGGAGACAAATTAGTTGGCTATTTTAATAATCCTGGCAATAAGTTATGATGATTTGAACCAAGCGGGTAGATAGAGGCTGCAGTGAGTGGTGATATTCTGGATAAAGCATGGGAGGAAAACTGTCATCGATATTTCTCCTTTTAAAAGTTAATTCATACTTTTATAAAAATTAGAAGATAATACATCAAAATGTTAATCATATTTCTATTTGATGAAGTTATTGAATATTTGTGCTTCTACATTTCCAACTTTCCAGCCACATGCACGTATTATTTCTATAGAGAAAAATAGAATTTTTTTCAGTATCCAGTTCATTGAACAAAATCATAATGCAAACAAACTTTGTTTTCTGCCAAAATTTTAAGTCAACACCAAACTGGTTACATATATGAAGTAAATAGTGACAAATGGTAATGTTAGCAATATGCAGAGTAGTCAGAGAAGCAACAGATATTTCCTGAATACAGAGCAGTGAACTCACTTTTCCATAAACATGCAGTAACATTATTACCAACTAACTTTCCTGGCATCATATGACTCTCTCCAGAATATGCCTAATGTCTAATTTTTTAACTGGTAATAAGTGCAGTTTGTCCTAATAAATTTAACTTGTATCAGTAAGGAAAGTTTGTTAATGCTGAGATAACAAACAACCTCAAATTCTTAGAGATTTAAATAATAAAGGTATATTTCTCATCTCACTACATGTCCAACTCAAGTGGGTGAGGGCAGGGTCTCTAATAATTATAGTTACTTAGGGACCCAGACTGTTGAAGGTTCCATTTTGACATGATCTACCAGGAAATGAAATATGCTAAATTATGAACTGGTTCTTAAAGCATCTGTCCAAAATGATACATCTTACTTCTGTTCTCATTACATTGGCCAATGCTAGTCCTATGGCCACAAAAGAGTCAGGAAGTCCAATTCTATGAGGTACTCAAAAGAAAGAGAAAAACCTATGATAATTATTATTGCAAGATGTGATTTAAGAAAAGAAAATGTTAGCGCTTCAATTCATAGTCACTTTTATATAAAACAAATAAAATTAAACTATATAATATTTAATGTAAAGGTTGTCTAAAATTTAATTTTAAACTCTATTAGAATTTAATAATAAAAAATCTTAGTTTATTCTTACATCAGATGGTCACTTGACATGTATAGTCCACAATATATTGAGACAGACTGGGAATTCCAAAAAATTGAGAGTTAAAAGAATTGTCCTGATTCATTCATTTACTTGTAATTCTTCAATATAATGGATTTTACGTGTCAAGTTGTTTTAAGAATTATTATAATCTAATTTCAACTCTCACAAAATAGACAATAACTTTGTAAGATGCTTACAAAGACATTTGAGAACTGAAAATTGCAGAGCCTATCAAGAAGAAAATAGCAGAATGACACTTCTATTCCTAGTACGAACTTGTCATCAGCTACGTACAATTGCTGTCTAAAGAAACTGCCAAAATCAGATTTATGAAGAAGGTTATTTCACGTATGGATTGAGATGGCCACCAACATTAATGATAAATCTTCCCTAAGCATATATTTTATATGGTGTATACATGCTGTATACTGGACTTTTATGAGATATCTTTAAGAGCCATAATTTAAAACAGGTACTGAAATAAATACATTAGAGCTATGTCTTTGAATCACTCTATCACATGATATTAAATCAACAATTTTACAAATATTGAAGTATTCAGTAGTGGAAATATTTAATACTTTCAATAATGCACAATAGTAGTTAATGTATTACAATAAAGTTAACTTTCGTGAGAGAAAAATGGGTTTCATTATTTATAAAAGTTTTAATTGTTTAAAATACTATTAATTTTATTTTTACTTTATCCTCTTACAATTTTAATTATTGTATATGCTTTAGAATGACCATAAATATCAATAAAGAAATTAAGGTACATGTTCATTTTTTTTTTAGCTGACAAGGTTTGTGATCAAATAAAGTCCTGATCAATTAGGTCATGGATAGGGGGCATTGCAGCCATTAGCTGACTCTGTGGTCAAAACTGATTTTTTCAATTGTCTACTTGAAATTCCCACTTGGATGAATAACAGGTTTAACATTTAACATGTCCAAAACAGAACTTTTACTTTCTCCACCAAACCTCTCCCTCCCCAGGTCTTCACAACTCTGTCAAATGCACAAACATCTACCTAGCGGTTTAGGTCAAAGTCCTCCCATGCATCCTTTAGTCTTCTCCTTCCTCACACCCATATCAAACCCATTAGCAAGTCCTGACATTTCATTGCCTCCAAAGTACATCCCAAATTGGTCATTTCTCTTCCAACTGAATCAAGCCATCATGATCTCTCTTCTGTATTAATACACAGTCATCATGTGTCTCAGTCCACTTTTGCCCCACTACTGCCAGAGCAGCCAATGATTCTCCTAAAATGATGATCAGGTCCTGTCAATCTCCTGCTGCAAACTGGTCATTAGCACTTATAAAATCTAAACTCCTTGAAACGCTCTTGCCCATTCCTTAAACCTCTTTTCACACAACTTTCCTCTCTGCTTACTTCTACACGTTCGAGGTAACAGGGATATTTTTCTCTTCCTCAAACAGACTAAGTGCCTTTTGGTCTCCAAATGTTTGCACTAGCCATTCACTCTGTTTGGAACACTCACCTCTTGGAAATTTTCTTGTTTGATTCCTTCTCAACAATCAGGTCTCTGCTAGTAAATCAGCTCTTCAGAGTGGCCTTCCCTGGTCATTTTACCTTTCAGGTCCCCATCTGCTTCCCCAGCCCCACTCTGTACCAAATTACCTGTTACATGGCCTTTGAGCTCTACAAAATTTGTGCATCCCCACGTCCTCAGCCTCATCTCCCACTATGCTTCCCTCAGTTGCTCTGCTTTATCCTCACTTGTCTCCACTTCGTTTCTTAATTAAAGAAATCTGTTACGTGATTTGCACTTGCTCTGCGCTCAGCAGAAGTGTTCTTCCAGAAATGTGCAAGGCTCATTTCCTCAGGTTATTCTGGCCTCTGCTCAAAGTTCATGTCATCAGAGATATCTGCCCTGATCATGCTATCAAAAGATCATCTCTTCCCTCTGCCTCACTTTACTCTCTACCTATTTAGTTCTTCATGGTACTTGTGTATGTTTTAAAATCTGCCAGTTGTTTGTCATTTGTTCTAACCACTGGAATATAAGATCCAATAGGGTAGAAGCTCCCCGTTTCCCTCCATGATTCTAGCCTTTTGAACAATGCCTGATAATGTGTTATTATAATTTACATAAGCTAGTCCACGCTGAGGCTCACTTGATGTCTGTCTATAAAACATGCTGCTATGATCACTGTAATATAATCATTTTTGTTTTTTGTAATTATATTTTAAGTTAATTTCTAGAGGTCAGATGTTTATGTACATGTCCTATGTGGATGCTTATTGCCCAGCTGAGACCTACAAAGTCTGAAACAGTTTACACAGCCACCACCTGTGCTTCCCTGCATTTCGGTACATTCATGCCTACATTGGGTTTTGTGGATCTTTTTAACATCTGAGGCCTAAGAAATGATTGAGTGATTTATTGCTTTATTTGCATTTTATTGTTAGTAAATTTGAAATTTTTTATATGATTCTGGCATGTAAGGTGCCTTTTATATCTTTTTCCCACTTTAAAATTTTATATTCATGTTTATTATTATTTAATAAATTCTTTATACACTTATGATATTTACATTCTATCTGCTATTTATTTTGTGAATATTTTCCCAGTTTGCAGTTTGTCTTTCATCCACATTTATGTATTTTTTCAATAAGGAAGTTTTCCATTTCATAAATTTAATTTTTCATTTTTTAAAGTCTCTAGTTTAATATTCTTCTGTGGTTTCTTTAAGCATTTTCATTGTTAATATTTTAACTTTTAATATTTTCTCCATTTTAACTTATGTTGGGATATGCAGCAGTAGCAGAATTCAAATAAGTTTTACTTTTTAGAAATGGTTGACCAGTTTTCCTCATAATATGCCACTATTATGGTAATCACAATAATAAAAGTTAAGATTTACTGCAAGATTTCTATTGGCCAGGCATTTTGCTAACTATTTTATATACAATAGCTCAATTGATTTTCATATCAAAAAAAGAAAAAACTCTTCACAACAATTTTCAAGGTTATGATGAAGTTTTTTTTTTTCTTGAGAGGGACAAAGAAAATGTTGAATGTTGTAAGTTGACCATGAAATCATCTCTCATGTGTAACAGTCAGGAGGCCGAATCCTGACTTTATAACCCACAGATCTATGCTTCATCTCAATAGGGCAATTCAGTAAGTGCTTGGGCAACATGCTATTGAGAGTATCATGCTGCCTATTATCACTGTTGTTGTAAGTTGGGAGCATTCAATCCAGTACCACAGAACCTTGCATTACTTCATGTTGCCTTCCTCAAGTTCCCTCAAACCTTCATTCCCTAAAAATCTCCTGACATGGAGTCATCACCACAGTATGGGCAAAACCCAGTTCCCCTGCCTGCACCGACACAAGAAGCAGAAAGCAGAGGAAGAATATGTTTCCTTGCACTTAAAACAAGACATCAAAAAACCAGAAATAAATGCTTAGAAAAAAATATTCCAAAAGAAAACTGGCGTAGCAATGTGATTATCAAACAAAATATGACTTACTAAAAAGTAGGAAAAAGGATGATAATAATAGAGTAAGAGGATATAACCCTCGTAAACATTAGCACATGCAACAATTCAACCTCAAAAATATAATGAAAAAAATAGAAATAAAGAATGAACTAGAAAAATGAACTGTTGAAAGACTATTTCAGAAATAACAGGTAAAGCAGCAGAAAAATAAGCAGTGAGAGCAAGCTCTGAATAAAACAATTAAAAACTCAAGCTATTTAGTATATATAGAGAGATATTGTATTAAACAGCAAAATATGCTTTTTTGATCACATATGAAATATTTCCAAAGTAGGACATGTTTCATGTCATAAAGGAAGCCTGAATCAGTTTCAAAGAAACAATAACAATACAGACTATTGTTCTCTAACTATAATATACAAAACAATTAATAATTAAAAGCAAATAACAGCTAAAGGAAATTTTATATTGCAGTAAATAAAATAAATAGCCATTGGATTTAAAAGGAAAAAGTCTACTTAGAACTGAGTAAGAGTGAAAATACTACATGGCAAAATTTATGGGAAACAAAAAAGCGTTTAGAGAAAAATACAGGTTTAAGCACACTTATCAAGAAGCAAGAAATGTTTTTAAAATGACCATGATTTAAATTAGGAAGCTAGCAAAAGAGCAAGAGAGCAAACAGAGGACATGAGAGAATAATGAAGATCAAGTCAAAAATCAATGAGAGAAGCAAAACAACAGAGAATTTTAACAAAACCAAATTCTGATTTCCCTCCAAAAATTTTCACGTCCAATAGTTCTTACAGGAGAATTCTACCAAATTAAAGGAAGAGTTTAAAACCCCCCCCTTTTTTTTTGCAAATCCCTCAGAAAATAGAAAACAACAAAACCCATGTAGCTCATTTTAGAAAGCTAGTGTCATCTTGATCTAAAATAATAAATGAGTCAGCTCATTTCAGTTATGATCACATGCAAAAATCTTAAATATAATATTGAACTACATTGTATTTCAAATGTAAATGTATATATACATATATATATAAAGAAAGGATTCTTCAATTTGAAATATCTTTAAAGGTAATTTGCATTAGCAGACTAAAGAAACCCAACCACATTATTATCTTAGTCAATGATAAAGTATTAAGTTCAATACCTATTTCTTATGAAAATACCTAAAAAGCAAGGAATAGATGGGAACTTCCTAAATTCAGTGATGGTTAAACACCAGTTCTAGAGCATTACACTTAATGGAGGAATTTTAGACACATTGTCTTTATGATTCAGAATTCCCATTCTTTAACACAGTACTGGAGGCCCTGGACTATACTATGAAACATTAGTAGGGAAGAGACAACTTGATATTTTCTAATGACATCAGTATCTATTTAGGAAAATCAGAGAAATAAAAAAGAGAAACTATTTGAATTTATAAGAGAGTTCAACAGTACTAATAGTATTTGCTTGCATTTTTCCACTTCAGTAGTAACCAGTGAAAACGGAGGAAATATGATATCAGTCAACATAGCAAGATAGCATGTGTATGTGCCTGCATTCTAGGAACCAGCTTAGAATACACCAGATCTTTATGGAGCCATTTTAAAAAAATTCTAATGCACGATCCAAAAGATGAGTTTTTTTTGTTTTTTAGTGAGAGATAAACTATGCTCATAGATGGGAAGACCTTACTCTTTAAAAAGCTGAAGTCAGAATTAAAAACTATCTACATTAGAATCCCAGCTCAGAATGCCTTCATTTGAAATTCTACTAAATATTTAAATAAGAAATGACATCTAATTTATACATGTTTAGAAGAGAAAAAGACTCTACCTACGAAGTTCTATAATTTCAACATAACAATACAGAAACCTGGGTAGGATATTATAAGAAATTAAAATTATAAGCTGATTTGATACCCTAAAAGAAATACAAAAGTTCTTTAAAACTAATAAACCAAATTCAGTGATATATAACCAAATTGATTTTATTCCACAAATCAATGGCTTAAGATTCAAAAAAATCAATGTAAAAAATCATATCATCACAAAAGTCATAGAAAAATATTTGATAAAGTAAACATACATTCATAACTTTAAGAAACTGGTAGAAAACTAGAAACTTTTTAAAAACATATTATATTTAATGATAAATTATTAAAACTTTATCTCCATGGTTGTGAGTGAGACAAGGAGGTCCTTTATCATTACTCTTATTCAATAGTATACTAGAAGCACTAGCTAGTACTTTAACTGAAGGAGAGTAAAGTACAATCATTGGAAAGAAGAAATAAGATCCAATCAATATTCATAGACAACTTAAATGTGTATATAACATATCTAAAATAATCTAAAGGTACATTCTTAGAATTCAACAAACACAACAAAGAAAAAATGGAAACTTCAAAAGATACCACTTATAATGGAATTTAAAAAATCAAATAACTAAGAATAATCTGAAATAGAAGTGTAAGAACTCCACAAATAAAAATTATGAAATGTTATTGACAGAAGTGAAAAGAGATCTATTCATATAACTAGACAGATATACTAGGTCCATGGATCAGAAGACTTCATTTAAAGTGATGTCAATTCTCTCTAAACCAATGCACTGCTAATAAGAAATTGGGAGAACCAATTTTACAGTAGTAGTTCTCAAATTTGGCTGCATTTTTAATCATCAGGGAGATTTTTTAAAAACCTGATGTATTATCAGTATTCCTTATCACTTACATACTTGAACCCTTGTCTTTTGAGGAGAGAGCCAGGTTCTGAAAGTTGCTAAGAAAGTAAACCTTAAAAGTTCCCATCACAAGAAAAAAACTGTAATTATGTGTGGTAGCAAATGTTAACTAGACTTATTGTGGTGACCATCTTGCTATATATACAAACACTGAATCATTATTTTGCACACCTGAAACTAATGTGATGTTATATCTAAATTAAATCTCAATTATTTTAAAAAGACAGATAATATCAAGTGTTGTGAAGAATATGGATTAATTAGGACTCTCATATTCTGCTGATAGGAATGTAAAGTAGTGTAACTACTTAGGAAACTTGTTTTCATTACATACCCAGGCTGAATATATGCATACTGTGTGATATGGCAATTCCACTCATTTATATATCCAATTGAAAGTTATATACATGTGAACATACATGTACAAGCATGTTCATGACATCACTGTTGACATCTCCAAACTGGAAATAATCTAAATGCCCATCAGTAGTGGAATGGATAAATAAATTGTGATATATTCATCTACTGGAATATTAAACACACTGGAATGAATATATAGAAAAGCATGAATTAATTTTACAAAGATAATGTGGAACACATATGCCAAACATAAAAGGATACATATTATAATTTTCCATTAATATAAAGTTCACAAATGAGCAAAGATCATGATAATGGTTACTTTTGGGGAGGATAGTGGATAATGATTAAGAAAGGTCACAAGATAGAACTTCCAGAATAGTTGTAATTTTCTATTTCTTGATCACAATGGTGGTTACATAAATGTACTTAATTTGTGAAAAATTCATAAAAGTATATGCTTTTTTCTCTTAATTGAAGTATTACATAACAGTAAAGTATTAAAGGATGAAGATAGTCTGAACACTTAGAGAGACTATATTCTTTTTTAAGACAATGTAAAAATGTTGATTCTTCCCAAGTTGATCTATAAAATCAAAATAATCCAATACAAACTGCAGTTGGGTTTTTAAAGCAATCAGTTGATTTATTTAAAGACATGTTTGAAAGGTCTATAAATAGCTACATCAACTTAGAATCAAGGAGTAAAAACAAGAGATTGATTTTTACGACTTATTCAGAGCCATAATTACAAAAGTAATGCTTCAACACAATTGAAAAAACACAGACTAATGAAATAGAAGAGATATTTCAGAGACAGATAACCCAGATGTAAGCATGTAATATAAAGACAGCAACACAAATCAAAGGAGAAAGGATAGCTAGCTTAATAAATGGTGCTGGGAAATTGTGGCTACTATATGCAAAAAAACTAAAATTGGATTCCTCTGCACTTCACGGCATAGTTTAAAAATTAGGTGTGAAATATAAAACTGTAAAATTGATATAAAGTAACATAGGAAAACATCTTTGTGAATAGAACATGAAGAAGAACTTTCTTATGCGAGACCTCAAAAGCACAAACCATGAGACAAAAAAATGACTTGGGGCCGGCCTAGGAACAAAGATACATTTCACAATATTATATATTTGGAAAAATATAGTCTGATTCAAAATAATCAATTTACAAGTGAATTAAACAAAATGGTCTATACTGAACTGATGGCTGCCTGCACCAATTCATTGCCTACAGATGTGTATATGTGTGCATGTGCGTGTGTGTGCATGTGTGTGTGTGTGTGTGTGTGTGTGTGTGGACTGGGTCTGACATTTGTCAGTCTTTGTTTAATTTCATAATATAATATCCAAAAAACTCTTTGCCTATAAATGGGAAAGATTTGCCTACCAACAGTTCTTTATCTTCCCAGTAGTTTGTTTGGATTTAACTCCACCACTGCCTCAGTTCTATGACTCCTGGAACCAGAAATATATATTTGCCCAGAAAATGACTCTGTCTTACATGTATTCAAACCACTGCTTAAATATTCTAGGGTATGTGCTTTTGTACTGAATTAATACACCAACGCACATTAGCTTATTTAGTAATCTTAACTGAATCTCTGACTTTACAGCTCTGACAGAGATTCTTTAAAAATTATCTTGTAATTAGTAAACATTAACTTCTTTGCCTTCAAATAAGGATGCCATTATTTAAGAAATTAGAAGTTAGGCCACTACAGAAAGAGTAAGAGAAGTGTTGATACAAGCAACATTTCGAAGTGGTTAACAGTTTGGTGAACTTTTCTTTCTAAATGCTTTGCTTTTAATAGTTGCTTTTTTTTAAAACTATGTCTTACATTCTAGGAACATAGATATGGATAACTTAACTTTTCACTCTTGAATTAGAACCAATTTCAAAGAAAAGGCAGAAATAATTCATCATTCATGTTAAACTATTTGAAGGCCTACAAAAAGTTCAAGAAGCTTTACTCAATTCCTTGTCCCTATCCACCCCAGAGTCCTATCTAGTTTCTCCCTTCTCCAACATTACTGGGTCTCAACCGTTACTCAATTACTTTCTATGATGAGCACCTTTCCTTTAACAGAACTCATATATTCTGTTAAAAATCTCCACTAAAATTCCCAGGCATTCATACCTTATGAGCACTTTCTAGCCAGAGATAGGAGGAAGGTGCTTACCTTCAAAATAGAAGCCTGACTGGATTTCTAAGACTCTGGGGAGGGTCCTGAGGTCAAGGGAGTGGATGAATTCCTCCAGCGACAATGCCATTGCTTTGGCTTGGATCTTGTGCAGACTTGGTACTTACAGAAGCTTCTGGCTTCTGGGTGTCACTTGTCTGCAACTGCAGTCCCGCTCATCATTCCTTTCTCAGGCAGGGATGTCACATTGGAGCCTGACTGGGGTGGAGTAACTCTATGTGGGGAGGGCAGTGAGGAGGGAGGGGGGAGGCAGGGGACAAAAGGTGTTACAGCTCTTTTTAGTTCTCATTGTGGCTTCATTTCCTTCTAACACTGAAGTAGAACAGGATGGGGGTGGTGGTAAGCATGTTTGAAAAGACAATGCCAAAAAAACGAGAATTGACAAGTAGCTGTCTTCGTCTGTTGCTGGTCCAGGTGTGCATTTTGAGCAGGGGCTAGGATGTCTGAGGTCAGAATTGCTTGTGGCTTGTCAACCAGGAAAGAACAAAAATTCAGGACTAAAGTCTAATCTTAAAAAGGGCACCGTATTAATTCTTCATCTCTTGACTTCTAAAGTTTGGCTCTGCGCCTTATTTGCATACTCTGCTTTTATATCAAATTTGGTTACGAAAAGTGCTTTGTGTCAGCTCTTTTCAGAAATCTGATACTCTGGAGAGAGAGGATCGAAACTACTTTTTATTCTTCCACATTAAAACTGCATATTAAAGGAGAGTGGGGGAGGGGTGCACTATGCAAAGTGATACAGTAAATTAATTTGAATTTTCTAATCGCCACACTACAGTGAAAGTATCTAAATCTGTTGTTAGGAAACCTGAATTTCCTGGGTTTAGCTCTGCTTTTGACTTATAGCTGACATCAGCCTTGTCTTCTCTGTTCCTCGTCTCATTTATTTAACGGAGAAAGTCAGAGTCAAATAAATTGCACAATTTCTTCCGAGACCAAAATTCTACAATTCTGATCATGAGGTCCAACTTTGCAGTGGGGAGGGTTGTGGATGACCAAAGTCAAAGGAAGCAAGAGAGGCCTCACAAAAATAAATCTCTTAAAAACTTCTCCCTTTCTAGTCTTTATATTTAAATGAGACAATATTTTAGAGCTAGAATATACAATTCAAGGTAATATTTTCTAAGCCTCTTTAAGAGTGACTAAAAGAAGACTGGTTGGTATAAATACAGATGAAAGATGCTAAGAAGCTGCATATTCTCCTTATAAATTGGACTCCAGACTCTCTGTCTAGAACTGTTTTAGCCTTAGGCTGCAAAGTGCATAGCCAGATAGAAAGGGTCAGGGCGCATCCCAGCTCCACCATTTCCTTCACGTAAATGACCTAGGAAAATAAAAACACTGCCTTATTTTGATATACAGCTTATAAAGCTCTTTCAGCTCTTAAAATCATATTTGATACTTGCAATAATCTGTCTGGCTTCATTTCTTTCTTTACAAAACTTAAATTCATAAGGTCACGTCAATAGTTTTTTCACCAGTAGCTTCTACTTCCTCGTTTGTAACTTTTTTGCTCAAAAACCTTCTAAACTTGATCAGTCTGCCTTCTGCACCCCTTCTCCCCAGATTAGGCCCTTCAATTGACTACAAACATTATTTACAGCCTAGCTGTATCTCACATGGTCGAATATTTGAAAAGGGCTGTCATGGGCTGCTCTTTAAAATTCATACATCTGTTAGAACTGGTACCACAGCAAATTTCATTTGATATCAAATTCAAACTGGACTTCACTTGATTTTTTAAAACTTTTCTCATGTCAACTTTCTATTCTACTAGTCAAAGAAGCCATTTCAAAATATCGCCAATCTTTTATAATTGTCTTTGCTCCTCCTGTCTTTGCTCTTTCAACAGATGATCCTCCCTTTCTGTTACATTCTGCTTCCTTTATATTCTCGATCTTAGTTAATGACACTACCATTCTCTCAGTTTCTCAAGCCAGAAAGCTGCGTCATGGGACACGTCATATCCAGCTTTCAAATCCCTCAAGCACTATAGGTGGCAATAATCAATATCACTCACTTTGTTCTTGCTCTGTATCTCCACTATTACTACTTTAGTTCAGATCCTAATAACTTCTGACACTGTAGGCAAAGAAATCCTGATATGAACAGCCAAGATAAAATTGACAAATAAGAATATTAAGAGGGCACTTGAACCACCAGGTAGTAAAATGAACGATTAAAGTTTAATAGCTGAAACAGCAGATTACAGGTGTAATAATAGTCTGATCAATGAGAATTCAGAAATACACTGAAGCACTAACTAAAGGTGGTCCCTCACCACCCAGTTTTACAAGAACTGAGTCATTAGCCACTGCAGTCGCTGATCTTCAACACACACTGAAAGGAGTTCAGAACGGAGATCAGGAATGAGGCACTCTGTGCTCTGGGAAAACTGGCAGAACGTGCCTTCAGATAGTTAGATAGTCTCAGGAGAAAATTTTTAGAACTCATTTTCTTGCATCTTTCCATTCATAGAAAAGCACTAGAATCATTAACTGAGGTATGTGTTCCTCATGACTAGCAGCAACCTTGCATGGAGGTGTGTGCTTGATTGCACGTACCCCTTCTCCAAAATCACGTATGTGCTGACCTCTCACCCCACGTCTTCTGAGCAGTTCTTCAGAGCTATCTGAGAGGCTGTCTTCTGGGCTATAGTTCTGAGTAATTCCTCAAATAAAACTGAAACTCACACTTTGCATTTTTATTTCACTCAACAGTATAAATAATTTACTATGTGAGAAAGATATTTCAAAGTAGGGGAAAATATTTCATTCAACAAATAGTAGCTAAATAATTTTTAAAATAAAAGTCTCCCAAAATTATATGCAACCAAATTAAATTTATATCATTTGAAAATTTAAATTTAAATAAAAATAAACCAAGAGAAAAAATAGAAAAATATCTGGAAAAGGTAGGAAAGAATTATTTCTTAGCATCAAAGGAAATCTTAAAGGAAAAGACTAATAAATTTGACTATGAAATACTTCTATAAGTCAAAAATGAGCTCTAGCAAAACAGAAAAAATACTTTACATAAAGAATTAATGCCATGGCTCTATAAAGATCACTTCTTATTCATGCAAAATAAAAATATCTGGAGACCTGCTTCTGGCTATGAGCTTGGATATCACCAATTCTCCCACAAAGGACAACCTGAGAAATGGATAATTTTTTTTACATCTGTTTTAAGGAAGAGGCGAGCCATCAGGGCAGTTGGGACTTGAGAGTCAAGACCTTGAAAGGCAGGGAAACACAAAGTGAAGGGAATCCAATATTCTATACTTCTTTTCCCCTCAAGGCCCTTGTGGATTAGTAGTTGGCACCAAGAGAGAGGCAGAGAAGCAAAGCAAAAAGTGGTGGTAAAGGAGGAAAGAAGCCAAATCGAGTCTTTAGCTGCTGCACGTATCTAGGGAGACAAAAACTGGAATCTGTGGCTAGGAAGGCATCCAAGGAAACTCAGTTGTTCTGCGTGACATTTCCCCTTCAGGGTTTGGTTCATTCAAAGCAGCACCAGTTGACTGTATGAGACAGCAGTTAGAAAGCATCTGAAAGAAGCTGAAGAAGCCAGCAGTGCTTTTCAGAGTCTCATAGAACTGGGAAGGCAGGGCCCGCCAGGGAGGAGCTCCAGTAAATGTCCCCTGCCTTCAGCAGGGTCCCCAGAAGATTGCTGCCTAAAAGAGAGAGTTGACTACAAACAAAATAGGCCTCACAAAAATCGAAGCCCAAACTAAATTGGGATAAATCCCTGACTGGATTAAGGAAAACTGCCCATTTTAGTTGCCAGATAAAAGCTTCCTTAGGAGAAAAACAACCAGAACTTCAGCAATTCTAAATTTTTAAAATATACCATCTAAGAGAAGAAAGAAAAAAAGGAAGGAAGGAAGGAAGGAAGGAAGGAGAAAGAAAGAGAGAGAGAGAGAGAGAGAAAGATAGAAAGAAAGAAAGAAAGAAAAGAGAATAAGCATGTCAGAAGCCAGGACAAAGAAAAAAAAGAAGAGGCCATTAAAACAAATCCACGGGGGTCTCAGATACAGGAATTATTGAATGTGCAATTTTAAATAGTTTTGATTAACCTGTTCAAAACTATAAGATGAGAATGAGAATTTCAGTAGAGAACAGCCATTTATAAAAACTATTCAAAAAAATTAGAAAATAAAAATAAAAACTATTCAATGAATATTCTAAAGTTGAAAAATACAATAATTGAAATTAATTCAATTGTGATTTAACAGTAATGTGGACATACAGTAAGAGAAGATGGCTGAACTGGAAATAATGGGAGTAGAAAATATACTCTATCTACAGAGAAATAAAAAGAAGGGACTATTAGAATAGGTTATAGGGACATTTCAACCATATTGAAAAGGTCTTTCCTTATGTGTAAATTGAGTCATAACATGAAAGGAGAAAGAGAATAGAGGGAGAAGCAATATTTCAAGAAATGGTGGTTGGAGATTTTCCAAAGCTGAAAAAAGACATCAATCCTTAGATTGAAGAATTGCCAAGAATACCAAAGAGGATAAATACAAAGAGAAACATACCAAGGAACAAAATACTAAGAATTTTAAAAACCAAAGTCAAAGAGAATATCTTAAATGCAGTGTGAAGGGGAAAAAATCATCACCTTCAAAGGATTAACAGTAAGACTATAGCTGACATTAACAAAAACCAATAAGGCCAGAATACATGGAATAGCATCATTAAAATGCTGAGAGAAAATGACTACCAATTTAAAATGCTACATCCAGAAAAAATAATCTCTGAAAGTTAAAGCAAAGCAAAGACATTTTCAGACAAACAAAAACCAGGTAAATTTGTCTTCAGTAGACCTGCACTAAAACAAATTCTAAAGGGTGTTTTTCAGGCCTAAGGAAAATAATCCCAGACCGAAAGCCAAAAATGCAAGAAGGAATAAAGAGGGTAAATATATTGGTTAACTGAATATTGATTATACAAAACAGTAATTTAATGGTTTAAAAACTTTAAAATACATGCACACTATTTATAGTTCATGAGTATATTGCAAAAGAACTAGTAAATGAATTTAAATATTCCAAGTTACTAGACGTCTAGAGAAGTTGTAAAAGTAATCGTTAACATTGGACTGAAATAAGGATGCATGTTATAATTTCTAGGAAAACCACTAAAATATAGTGAATGGAATAATAACATTATTTTTTGATTAATCCAGAAAAAAAGGCAAGGAAGGAAAGAAAAAAGACCCTTAAATAGCTGGCAAATAATAAGGTGGTAGAAATAAACTCAAACATATTCTTTGCTGAGTGAAATTAAATTAACATACAAATAAATATTAAATAATTTAATAGTCCAAGAAATAAACTAATATTGGCAAATTGCATTTTGAAAATATATGTTGCTTAAAAACAGAAAGTCTAAAGGTAAAGGGATGGGAAAATCTATACCAAGAAAATATTAAGCAAAAGAAAGCTCAGGAAACTATACCAATGTCAGATAAAGTAGATTTAAAGCTGAAAAAGCATTGTTAGACATAAAAGGTACTTAATAATGAAAAAGTGATCAACTCACAAGGAAGATGGCAGCTCTAAATCTATAATGCACCCAATAACATAGCTTCAAAGTATCTAAAAAAAAATTAACCAAATAAAGAAAAGAATCCACCATCGCTGTAAGACACATTTACACATGTATTCAATAGCTGACAGAACCACCAAATATTTAACTCATGAAATCCACATTGCTGAGGGTGCAGTACATAGTCACACTTATTCTGAAAACTGATGTGACCTATCTTGAAATCCATTTATCTAGTAACTTTATATTTAAATCTAGTATAATCAGATACACACAAAGATTTATTTATACCATTAATTGAAGTGCTTATTATTTTTAATGGTCAAAAAACGGGAAAAACTTAAAGTACAAGGATGGAGAAGTCTTTACATCAATTTTCCACATGACTATGCTATGCTGCCACTAAAAAAATTTCAAAGAAGACATTGTTATGAGACAATGCGAACAACAATGCTAAAAATTGAGGATAGAGAAGCAGTACAGAAAAAACATAGAGTAGGTACCAAATTTTAAATTTCTAATGTGTGTGTGTGTTTTTAGAGAAAAAAATTAAAGATTAAAAGTCGAACTACTAAGGTGATTTTTTTCTCTTGAACAAATAGAGATCACTTTTTTAAAAAAACTCTGTGGTTTCTAGCACCTTCTTTGCACGGTTTTCACTGTTTTCACCCAAGCCATCTATTACCCTGTTCCTCTTTATTATATCCTGCAGACACTTTTTGTTCCTTATCTTACCTTCATATTCACAGCTATGCGCTGTTCCTAAATACTCTTTTTTTGGCAAGGGAATGCTAGCCAAAAATAAACAGACCAAAGGGCTTCCCATTATGACCGTTGACCCTTTGATCTGTACTGGTATGGTGATGGCTTCTAAATCCGTGTCTCTGGCCTCAAACTCTTTTCTGAGATCCACATCTATATGAAACCTTTTGGATATTTTTCAAACCTTAAATTCCACATGCCCCAGATTGAATGTTTCATTCCTCTTGCTGTCCCCACTCCCAACCTCCCCATCCCCCCATACACACACAATCTGTCTCCTCTTCCTATATTTTCTATCTCAGTAAATAACACCACCCTCGATCCAACTATCCAAGCCAGAATCCTGCGTCTTATTAGTGACACTTTCCTCTCTGCCATCCGTGCTACCAAATGATCACTGAGAGAATCCAGGTCTACTGCTGGGGCATTTCTCAAGTCTTCTACCACTCCCCAAGCCTACTGTGCCTATGTAATGAAGGTCACCACCATTTTCTGCCAGTATTAGGGTAAAAGCTCTTAGACTATTAAATTTTTAAAGCCTCCTTCCTCACTGTTAAGCCTGAATAATCATTCTAAAATATGAATCTGACCAAGTCATTCCTCTTATTAAAACTCTTCAGCAGTTTATTCTTCAGGGGTTATTGTCTGAAGTCTCTCCCTTGCAATAAATAAATTGCAAATGACGGGAACCCAATTCAAACAGTCTGCTCCACAGGACTTGTGGCCAAAATTGACCTCTTTATAGGTGAAGCATCCTGTGCATGAAATTGGTCCTTTCTTTTAGGAAAAAAAGGAATAAATATTTGTGACTGAAAGCTTTTGCTCTCAAGTAAGCCTCATCAAATGTCTAATGGCATTCCTCTCAGAAAGATGCACTTTATATCATTCTAATAATTCAAACATGCTTCAAAATTTCCTGTTTTTCTGTTGCGAAAACTCTCTGAGCTTTCTCCTCAATGCTTTTACTAAAGAACGGAGATGGCCCATCAACACACCTCAAAAGAGATACTAGAGTTATAGTTAGTGTCATCATTGCCAGTGATTTCTGCCCTAAGAAAAGTAATGTTGGAAAAAAGAAGGAAAAAAGAAAAATAAAAAAATAAAGAAAAGCTAAAAACAGAATGCTTTGCAAAAAATGTCCACTCCTTTGCTAATCTCTCTATAGCTACTTTGTTTAAATGTGAGCAGAATTACCCGGATACTAAAACACAAACAAACAAAAACCGCTTACTGCATAAACTATGAAGCAGGGATTTAAAACCAGTATTTTAATATCTGAATATGATATACTATTCCTTTGAATGAAGACTCAACCTTAGAGATTATTTTGACTGGTACCTAAATCTCTTCATTTTCTAAAATTTTCTCTTCATTTGTTTATTCTGAAAAATAAAAAATTTGGCCTTGTCTAGAAAAAAGGAATCACATCCTGATTTTTGCTTAAAATGTGAAATTTATTGGCTCAAGTCATTGATGAGTTAAGAAGTAATTCTAGCTGAGGACAGCTGTTTCTGGAGAGCTACACAATATTATCAGGGCACCAGGCTCAGCTTTCTTCTGCATGGACTGCATTTTAGGGACATCATGTGGTTGTGTTGACCCCTGGCAACTCAAGACCAATACCTCCATAGATCGAAGTGCAATGGAAAGAAACTATAATCATTCCTCAGTATCAGCAGGGGATTGGTTCCAGGAACCCCGCCTGCCATACCCAAATCAGAGTCCCTTATATCAAATGGCATAGTACAATGAATACAGTTGGCCCTCTATATCTGTGGGTTTCACATTCACAGATTCAGCCAACTGTGGATACAGACCTGCAGATATGGAGAACTGAATGCACCTTCTCTTTACATCAGGAAAAGTCCCAGGATAAGTTCTGATTGATTCAACTTGGATTGTATGTCTCTCTCTCAACCAATTACTGTGACTGAGAAAACGGAATATGCTAGTTGCCCAGATCAGTTTCATGTGCTCTACTTCGGATTTTATCAGCCAGTTGCCCCAGCTAAATCACAAAAACAGAGTTGGGAGAGAAGTCTCAAAGAAAAATCAGTGTGCTAATACCCAAAACAGGAGAAATCAGTGTTTGATGGTAAAAGCATAGTGTATCTACCATAAGTGTTGCCAGTACCGTAAATGCTTCCCTGTTTGCAGTACTTTGATCACTTGGCTTTTCCAACTCCAATTGGAGATGTAATTATATACATTTTTAATTTAAAGGAATAAGTAAGAATTATTTTAATAATCTAGAAAGAAAACTAAAATCTGCTACAAAACAACCCATTTATCTTGTCAAAATCCACATGGGCATCTTTAAAACTGCACATCTTTAACAGAATTGCTAAATTAAAATCTTTCACCTTCCCCAGTGACTCTCTGTGTAAGTATCTCACAACCTTCATCATGGCCCCACTTTCAAAGAAGCTTGCGCCTCCTGGCATTTTTATTCTCTTTTTGGATGAAGTTCAAGGCAGGGCTCACAGTTCTTCCCAAGTAGGTTTATCATTCTGGTCATCCTGTTTTCTACCCTAATGTTTAATTGTTCTTTCAGCAAGCATTTGTTGACCTGTCCTCTGTGCCCATGGTTACACAGGCACTGAGAATATAAATAAGCCCTTAGAAAGGTTACATTTTAGCAGATCACACACACAAATTAAGAATCACAATCCAGTGTATAAAGTTGTGTAAAGTTCTCTGTAGAGGTGAGGAGCCTACTTTATGGGAACACACAGGAGGGACACCCGACCCAAGGGACATGAAGAGTTAAGACTGGGTTTCCCTAAGGAGTGTTCCTGAGGTTAAGCCGCAGTTATGTAGCTAAACCTGCCCACCTTGGGGAGGCTTTATTCAGATGGATGAATTTCTTTCCACAGGGTTCTGCCTGTTGCCAGATAGTGCAGAGTAGGAGCAGAAGTCAAAATACGAATCTTGGAGAGAGGAATGATGTGGATGTTGGCATCATCGTACGAAGTCTGTGCTGACATTTCTCCTTGCCATAGGCCTCAACCCCTCTCCTCAGAACCATGATGACTAATCAAAAAATAAAACCCCTTCACTAATAAAAGAGAGTCCATTTCCTCCCTCCAAATGGTGCAGTTTCTGTGATATAACTCTAACATTTTCTTCTGACGTTTATATAACGTTACTTAAAAACTTATCTGCAATATGCTTGCAGAAAGGATATTCCCACTTTTAACAGTTCTTTTCTCTTTTTTGAAATTTCTTATATCTGAAAGATAATCAAGAATGTCATTTATGTTTCAGTGTGGTGATATCTTACAGTCTCGAGAAACAGTTCAGTCCTAAGCAGTAATAAAAATAAATTTAAAATAATTTTCAATATAAATTAAACACTGATAGGTTGCTAACCGCTTTAAAAAGTCAATACTTTTTAAATTCAGACCTAAAAATAAAAGAATCTATTAAATATAAAGTATATTGTAAAAATAAAATATATTATCAAAATAAAATATTAAAATACATATTAAATGTAAATTATTTAGTTTGGCAAATTTAACTTTGTTTATGTATTTCTTTAACCCAAGTCAGTTTTTTGAGTAACAGACCTTTCACTTCACCTGAAATTATTATTTAAAAACATCCTTTTTGCACCTGGTGCCACTGGATTAAGGCTAGGAGGTAACAGGTGACCAAAACTCTGTAATATCAATAGCAAACTGATTATGGGGAAAATAATAGAGATAGCAACAAAAACACTCAAACATAAAATAACAACCACCACTAAAAAACATACTATTATTTTTTGCATACATGTATGCTAAAGAGAGAATGACCCAGGATTCCTATTTCCTAAAGTATTTTAATAACTGAAGAACTTAATTTTCTCCCCTGGCAGAAAAGCAATACACGACTGAGATCATTATGCTTCTTAAAGTTCCTCTATTTTACAAGATAAGCACATGATACACAATTTGACTGAAATGATTTTCAAAGTTGGAAAAGTTATAGATTTTAATGACAAGAAAACGCAGGACAGAAACTACTTATGGAAAGAAGCCAATTTGCTGAGAAACTATGTTCCCTAACCTCACCCCACCCAAGTAAAAATCTCAAAGAAAGGGACTGAAAGAGTGGCAACTGCAGAGGTTTACAGACTCACTTTATACAATAAGAATGACTTCAGGTTTCATTACTTTCTAGTGCATCCAATTTCTTTAAGAAAAAAATGTTTGTATACGTGAAATAGCTAAGAGTAAATGAAGTAAAGGGCTCATTATAGATGATGATTCTTCACAAAGACTTATAGTCATAGTTCAAATTACCTTCTCACTGGCTATGTTTTCGAATTAAATTCTGAGAGCACTGCAACCAGCCTCTTCATTTTGTGAGCTTATTGTTTCAGAAGATGTATTTATTTCATTCTTAGGAATCATGAATTTATCTTCAAGAGTTTGTTACCAGGGAAGAAAATTCTTGACATCATAAACAGTAACAACCACATATGTGAGTATTTGTTTTCTGATGGTATGTATTCAAAAGTAATTTAATATTTTAAATCTATTTCCTGCAACACTATTGCCAGAATAAAACTGTCTGAATAAAGTGTGGGGAGCCATTTCCTACTATCATCATGCTGCAAAGAAGATCATTAGAGGACTTCATGTTTAAAATGGAGCTTATAAAACAGGGCAACAATCTTTTTTTTTTTTTTTTGTATTTAAATAATTTATTGTAGAATAGGTGGCAGATTTACAGAAAAGTTGCAAAGTTAGTACAGAGATTTCCTGTACACCCCACACCCATTTCCCCTATTGCTAACATTTTACATTGCTGTGGTACTTTTGTCACAAGTTAGAAACCAATATTGAGATGAACTAAACTCTGTACTTAATTAGAATTTTATTACATTTTTACAAATGTCTTTTTTCCATTCCAGAATCCCATCCAAGATACCTATTCACACTTAGTTGCCATGATTCCCTAGGCTGCTTAAGCTGTGGCAGTTTCTCAGACATTCCTTGTTTTTGATGACCCTGCACTTTGAGGAGTACTGGCCAGGTATTTTATAGAATGCCCCTCAATTTGGGTTTGTCTGGTGTTTTGCTCACGGTTAGACTGAGGTTATGGGCTTGGGAAGAAAGACCATAGAGATGAAATACTATCCTCATTTGATTATATCAAGGATTTCAGCCATTAATATGACTTATTACTGATGATGATAGCTTTAATCATATGACTAAGGTAGGGTGTTTACCAGGTTTCTCCAAAGTCAATTTACATTTCCCTTCCTTTCATACTATTCTCTTTGGAAGCAAATAATTAGCATAGTCTACCCTTAAGTGGTGGGAATTCATATTCCAGCTCCTGGAGTAGGGAGTAGCTACATAAATAATTTGTAACTCTGCTGAATGAGAGATGTGTGTTTTCTCCCGCATTTATTTATTAATTCAATCATGTATTTACGTCAGTATGGATTCAAGGATGTTTATTTTATACTTTCGGTTACACTCTAATACCACTTTGTTTTATAAATTTTGTAGCTCAAATTGTCCCCAGCTTTGACCATTGTATACATACATATCTATAAACATCTCTATATGCATTTGTCTGTATCTACATCAAGCTAGACATGAGTTCATACTGATGTCTCCAACTCTAATCCAGTACATCTAGTTCATTTTAGCCTTGTCTCCTTGCTCATTCATAGCCTTCCACTCCAAACTGGGGAAATCTGTCTCCCACCATCTGTCATTCAATTACTTACTTGTTCACTCCCACTATACATGCACAGAGGTTTCAGGTGCGTTAACTCACACACAGAACCACTTCTTCTTCCAGGGACATGCCGCTAATCCAGTGGGAAAAGGATCGTTATTGCATGCTTTTCTCAGTCTGGCTGGGTCCATCCCTGAATGACCTCAGCAGCCAGGTGACTGCAATGGTCTGACTGGCCACAAAACACCCTGATGGATAGTAAAGTAGAAAGTGATTCCTCCCTTAGAGAAAGGCAAAGAGATGCTGAATGAGAAAAAATAATGTCTCCTACGTGCATCTTTTAAGATTTAGCTCTGTCTTTTAGCTCTATGAAGCCTTTTCTGATCTTGCAACCATTTTCAAAACTCTCTCTTCTTTCATAGAAGTCTCATTAGCCAAACATCTCTTATTAAGTGGTCTGCATGCTTTTTTCTGTTTCTTGATTGTGAATTCCTAAGGGAAGCATCTGTGTCTAATTCAGCTGGCATGTGCCTCATAGTTCCAAGCACTGTGCTCAGAAATATTTTTTAAAAGAAGAAATGAACAGCTTTCACATATTTGTATTTAACTGAATTGTCTGAAACTGAACCAGGTTAAGTTCTACTCCACCCTCCTCTTCTTTTCTGCAAGATGACAGAGTAAGGTCATGACCAGACCTGGCCACAGGCCAGTGCTAGGGCGCTTGTCTCAACCAGAGTCCCTCAGTTGAAGTAGGACTATAAAGTCAGGCTTTGAATCCCCAATGCATTATTTAATCTGTATTTGAAGCAAATGTCAACCACATTAAGAGGCTAAATTTTTTTTTCTGAATAAGATTTTATAGCTCATACATTAGAATTCAGTCACATGTAACATATTCCTAGACTATCAGTATTGAATTGGTGATGACAATCAAAGACTATGTGTTTCCTAAGACCTAATCTGGAGGAAATGTTGCTCTCAAATCCCTTACTGAATAGTAGAGAAATCGTAGATGCTAAGTCTTACACTGTTATTCCTGTAAGGACATATCCGTGAAGACACTAAGACAAACATATTCCTTTTTCTGTTACTTTGGAAATCTCTATTGAATTCTTTATGCTACATATCGTTTCATATAATGTTAGAATTTTAAAAGTGAAAAGATCATTTTCTACAACAGAGTCAGGACATAGCTGTATAACCTCTGCAAAGTTCTATTTTGTTTGATAAAGCAGTATTACAGAGAAAATTCCAAGTACAATATTTTATAAATGCACATGATTTGGTTATCAGAATTGATTTGAAACAGAGCTTGAACCCAAGGAGCTGCTAATTGTTGGTGTTGAATCATTTTTAGAATCAACTCCATATTATTTTTTTCCAGTTTTATTGAAGTATAATTGAGAAATAAAAATTTAAGGTGTACAACATGGGATTTGGTAAATGTATACATTGTGAAATGATTACCATACTCATTACCACAATCACAAACATATCCATCATCTCAGTTACTTTTTTTAATTTTTTAGTGGTGAGAACACTTGGGATCTACCATCTCAGCAAAATTCAAGTATACAATACATTATTATTAAATATAGTCACCATTCTGTACATGAGGCCTTCAGAACTTACTCATCTTATAAAGGGAAAGTTTGCACCATTTGATTAATATCCCCTTTTATCCTCTACCCCACAACTTCTGGTAACCATCATTCTATTCTCTGTTATGATGAGTTCAAGTTTTTTTTTTATTGTAGTTTTTTTTTTTTTGATTCCATATATAAGTGAGATTATGTGATATTTTTATTTCTGTATCTGGCTTATTTTACTTAACATAATGTCCTCCAGGTTCATCCATGTGTCATCATTATGTGTCATCATAATGTCCTCCATGTTACCGCTGATGACAGGGTTTCCTTCTTTTTTAAGGCTAAATCATATTCCACCATATATATCATATTTTCTTTAACCATTCATTGACTAATATATACTTATGTTGTTCCCATATCTTGCCTACTGTGAATAATTCTGGGAGTGCAGATATCTCTTCAAGATCCTGTTTTCAATTTCTCTGGCTATATACCCAGAGTTGGGATTGCTGGATCATGTGGTAGTTCTGTTTTTAATTTTTTGAGGAACCTCCACATTGTTTTCCATAATGTTTGTGCCAATTTCCATCTCCACCAACAGTGCATAAGGGTTCCCTTTCCTCCACATCTGATCTTGAGTGGCCTTGGCCTGCAGAGGCTTGAAGCAGGATTTTGGTTCCCCATCCAGAGACTGAAGTCAGGCCGCCGCAATGAGAACAATGAATCCTAGCCACTAGACCACCAGGGACCAATGGCCAATGACAAGGCCCTGGCCCATCAGCTTTGTAGAAATGAATTTCCACAAAGAGATGGAAACCAGTGAAGTGTTTATTAGGAGGAAAAAGAGTACATGTGAATAGACTTACACAGGTGGGCTCAGAAAGAGTCCTGCCCCCATGATAGTTTGGGGCATTTCTTCCAGGTTTCCTCTGGCCACTCATCTTGCTTTTACCTGGCTCTGAGTCCATATGTGGTTTATCTCAAGGTCCTCCCCTGTGTGCCCATGTATCTCTTAGCCAAGATGGATTCTAGGGAAAAGGCCTATAGGTAGGTTAACATCACCCACTATAGGGTGGTGTACCCCCCCACTTTTTGACCCTCAAGGAGTCCTTCTGCAAATGTGTAGTCGGGCAGGTCTCCTTGACCTCAAGAATGAGAAATATGTGGTCTCTTTATGTCTCTGGGCAGGGCTCAGGTCCTCTTTGCTCCTGCTATTATCTTCATCTTGAAGTATTTGTCCTCAGGGGAACAAACTCCAGCTGCTCAGCCTGGGGCCCATCTATCTCCTGCCTCACATCTTAATCAGGACTTGTTATCTTTTGACTTTTTGATAGTAGTCTTCTAACAGGATTGAGGTGATGTCTCACTGTGGTCTTGATTTGCATTTTTTGGTGATTAGCAATGTTGAGTATCTTTTCATATACTTGCTGGCCATTTGTAAGTTTTCTTGGGAAAAGTGACTATTTAGGTCCTTTGCCCATTTTTTTAATTTGGGTTATTTGGCTTTGCTTTAGTTATGAGTTGTCTGAGTTTCTTATATATTTTGGATATTAACCCCTTATCCAATAGACAGTTTGCAAATATTTTCTCCCGTTCTGTAGGTTCCATTTTCATTTTTGTTGATGGTTTCCTTTGCTGGGTGGAAACTTTTTTAGTTTAATGTAGTCCCACATGTTTCTTTTTTGCTTTTGTTGCCTGTGTTTTTGGTATCAGATCCAAAAAAAATAATTGCCAAGACTAATATCAAGGAGATTTTTCCCTATGTTTTCTTCTAAGAAATTTATGGTTTTAGGCCTTGTGTTTAAATCTTTAACTCATTTTGAGTTTGAGTTCTTTTGGAAGGAAAGGGTCCAATTTAATATTTTTGCATGTGGCTATCCACAATGCTATTTATTGAAGAGACTATACTTTCCCCATTGTGCATTCTTGGCTCCTCTGTCAAAAATTAGTTGATTTATATGTATGGGTTAATTTTTGGGTTCTCTATTCTGTTCCAATGTTCTGTGCCTGTTTTTTTACACAAGTACCATACTGTTTTGATTACTATATCTTTGTAATATCATTTGAAATCAGGAAGTGTAATGTCTCCAGCTTTGTTCTTCTTGCTCAAGATTGCTTTTGCTATTTGGGGTGTTTTGTAGTTCCATACACATTTTAAGATTGTTTTTACTATTTCTGCAAAAAATGCCATTGGAGTTTTTATGGGGATTGCATTGAATTTGTAGACTGTATTGGGTAGAATGGACATTTAACAATATTAATTCTTCTAACCCATGAACACGGGATACCTTTCCATTTATGTGTGTCTTCAATTTCTTTCATCAATGTTTTATAGTATTCGGTATACAAATCTTTCAATTCCTTGGTTAAATTTTTTCTTCGATGTTCTATTCTCAACTTCATATTATTTTAATTTTACATATTTTGAAGTCCCAATATAACAATACAACACTGGTGGATCCATCTTTTGCCCTATTTATAGAAAATGTACTTTTAGAAGAACCACAGAAAAATCTTTTAAAGCTTCTGTTGGAGTGTTTAATGGGGCTTATTATACCTCCCCTTTAGGAACAAACAAAACTGAATGCAAACACAGGAAGCAAAGTAATGATGGTAGTATGTTATCTACTTGTTGTTTGGTATACCTGGGGTAGAGAACAGATCTGTGAAATATCCCCTAAAATTAGAGCCTCCAACCACCTTCCTCCAAGTCCAGAGCTTAGAACTGACAGTCAAGAGAGTTGAAGTTCCAGATTCTAAACTTTAGAAAATTCACAACCTCCTTCACAAGTCATACTTTCCAGCCTATCTCTAGAAAACAGGACTTGGGCTCTGACTTGGCTATGCTTACTAATTAAAAGCAGGGCAGAGAAAGATAAAGTAGTCTGCCTGGGAGCAGGAGAGAGAGAGAAAAAATACTGAACCACACATGAACCTTTATCCCAATCTTACCAGAAAAGGAGTTTTTCCTGTGGGAGGAGCAAGTATGGAAGACAAATGGGCAAACTTGTTTCCAGCATTTATTTAAAATAGATTACAGAAGTTCCTATTTTTATGGAAATGGAGAGTCAGAAAATTATCTGTATATTTTTTTAATTTAAAAATTATTTCATATTTTGAAACCTAGAGAAAGTGTTAGAAAGAACACTATTTTCTTTAACATTACAATTAAATTATTTTATTGAAAATAAAATAAAATAAACCTAGGGAAAGAGTTAGAAGGATGACCAAAATTAGAACCATATCTTCTCTGTGGGAAACTTAAATGTTAAGAACAAAAAGATAAAGAGAGTAAGAAAAATAAAATGAATGAAGTTCATTCATTTCAGTGGTTAGCAACACTAAGACAGGCTAATTACTTCCTGCTGCACTGTTAGATTTTAAATCTGATAATTCCACCTTCTAGTAGTCAGTGAACTCTCTAATATGCTTAAAATAAATTTCCTTTTTACTTAACTAGATGCAATTTCTGTTGCTGGCAGCCGAGAACCTTAAATAACATATGCCAGGCAATTGTTTCAGATTGCCCCAAAGCATAGGACAAGACAGAGACCATTAAGTTGTTGGACAGGTCAGAACACCTATGCTCCGGTTCACTGATAAGAAATTGAGACTCCCAGGCCCGAACTAGAATCTAAGAGTTTGACTCTGCAAAGTCACTGGGTTTGAAATCTAGTCCACAAAATCCTGGAAATGGAAATAGACAGAAGCAAATGGCCAAAAAATTTTTAAAGAGTTTTATTTCTAGAGAAACAAAGCACGACAAATGACAAAGTACTGGATTACTCAAACTCTAAAATAATTCCAAATCTCACAAACTATAAGGTTTACAAAAGTGGGATGGTCCCCACATCCTCACCAAAGCTATCTCAGATGTAGTCTGGAAGTCAGTCAAGAGAGCAGAAAGGAGTTGGTCCTCCAGTTTCACTTTGGGACTGTAACATATAATAGCTGCTTCTGGTACCAACCTCTGTATCACCCAGAGTCCTCTGGTTGCAAGTTACATATACAAATGATAATTAAAGCAATATGGAGGAATTTTTAGAGGAATAATATACACAGAATTGATAGGATGCTAAAAAGACAGGAACCAGGGCAGAAGAATCTGGAATGTATGTGCGTTACACTTAGTGTTTCACATTAGTCCCCCAAATCAGCAGTTCTAAGTGCTTGCCCATATCAAAGCTCCTCAGGATGATCATTATTTAACATCTTTGTGATCTATCTGCCAAGCCCCTGCTCTTGGAATGATTAGTGGGGGTGCCCCCCAGCCATACGCTATTGCATGATTACTTTCTGAACCGTAGTTGATGGAGGCCAGGTAGACCCTGAGATAAGCTGGACAGATTCTTTTCCCCAGAACGTTAGAATTTGGACTAAACACATGCTGGAAATTGGGAATTAAGTGTCATTAAATATAGAACTTTTGCAGAACTAGCCACAAACTCCTGCTTCTGAGATCTGCCTTTCCTGGTTTCCACATTTCAAAGGCCTGATGGTTTAACATTTCCTTGGGTTCTAGGAGGTATCATAATATGCTTCTAACGCGTTTCTCCTTTCTGCTGAAGTTAGTGTGACTCAGCTTATCTCACTGACATCCGAGAAAACCCTAACCACTGTGCTATTAAAGACCTCACTGCGAAGTTCAGTGGTGGTTTTTAAGAATCATGCATGACTTGATTAAACTTAGAAGTCATTCTCCATTGGCCATTCGCTTAGACAGGCACTAATGGCAGTATAGACGGTACCTCATCATTAACTCCAAACTGACGCTTACTACTCCAAAGGACAGACTCCCATCACTAAAAATAAATGAATAAACCCATAACACATGCCCTATAACTAGCATTTTAATCCTAAAGAAAGAGAAGGATTATCAACCTGACTCTGCTGGTAATGGTAATATTTTTTTAAAAGAAATTTTTATCTAAGCAATGTCTAGCTACTTGAATGGCTACTTGAAGGAAGAAAACCCTGAGATTATATATATATATAACTTGCGATAACTATGGCCCTCAAAAGCCTTATGCAGAAGGCATTGTTCTGCAGAGAGTTGTACATTTGATCACAGAGGCTGATGCTAAGAATTATTATCTATATAAGGGCACTGGAGCAGCCCAGATCTTCTCCTCTGCTGCAGGGAAGAAGGGTGCCTGAAAGGCCCCTCACCGCCGCACACCAGCAAAAGAGACCACTGTAAATATAAACCTTGTAAAGGTAAATATAAACCTTGAGTCTTCAGAAGGCTCGATTTGTGAACCTGGTGTGTCTACGAAGGAGGGTGGAGCTTCTAAATCTTGATGTGGTTAAGCTCAGATTGGACCAGACAGTATTTCCTGCTTTGTTAGCTGAAAGTCACAGCAACCAATTCCAGTTAGATTAATCTGAAGAGTAAAATTATTATAAGCTTTCATAATTGTTTAAAGGCAAGCTTGCAGCTGGGGATCAGGTAAAAACTGGAACCACAAATCAAAAAGCCATCTAGAACTGAAAGTGTTCTCTCTCCATCTTTCATTTTTATTTTCTCTGCACGTCACAAAAGAGTCAAAGTAACCCTCCCAAGTTCACTCAGCTAGTTTGTAATAGAGGTGGAACTGAAGTCCATATCTTTTGACTTCTGGTTTTGAGCAATTTTCTACTTTACTTTACTCTCTGTTTTGAAAGCAACTATAATCAGTTATGCGAATCTAACATGCCCTCCATGTTTTACAATTGGTAAATTGCACTGAATGAATACATATCAAAATAGGCTGAACAGTTGCATGAAGAGCCACATGTTTCCTTCCTCCCTTCTGTCTACCTCTTTTCCAACACAGGGTAGTAGGTGGTGTCATTGACCATGAAGTCACATAGTTCCTGTTCTGCACCTCACCAGGCAGACCCTAAGCAAGTCATTTAAACTTCCCAAGTCTTGGCTTTCTCATCTTTAAAACAAGATAGTAACTGTATCACCCACAGAGTATTGCCGTAAGAGTGAAATGACATATCACACACTCCCATAGGGCATCAAGCACCTGGTGAACCTTTTTAATGGTACTGGAACTATTAGTATTTCTATTCCCATGTCAGTCCTTCAAACAGCTCTGCCATCTCGTCTCCAGTTCTAAACACAAACACCATGGCCTTGAGCATTCTCAAAGCAGTGGTATTTATATTGATGAAAACAATCTTTTAAGTGTTTTTATGGAGGAAAAAGTGAGGTGAACAAAGCAACTGACACTCATTTGTGACCCAATCCACATGTCAAAGCCTGGTTTCCCAAAGAGAATGGACAGTATTTCTTGGCAGCTGTCAAACCTCCTTGATTTACATGGATGCAACAACACCTGCTGAATTAACCTGTGGCATTTGCCAAAACCCACCTCTGCCAAAAACAAATCTTTCTCTTCCTGGCATGCTGAATAAGAGATAGAGATGCATTAAACATTTACTGAGACACTTCAAGATAGTCTCAGGTAACAGGAAGTGTTGTGAGATTTATTTGGCATACTTTAAGTACATATAAGACAGCGTGAGAAACACAGGGAATGTTCCTGAGGTTTTTTCTTTTCAATCAGCTTCCTCTGTGACTTTTACACTATAATTTATTTTTAAAGAGGCATCATAGTTTTCTGGATGCCATAAAAAAAAAATCTAAAATAAATGTTTTCGCTCAGATAAGCACTATTAAAAGGAAAGGATACTGAATTCATTTAAATATATTTGCAAAAGATTGATTTTCTCAAGGGAGTGAACATATCCTATTTCTTTAATTATTCTTGAAGTTTTGCCTATCAACTGACAATTTCCTACAGAAAGGAGGCAAAACAGCCTGGCTTTCCTGACAGCAAAGAGCTATAATAATACTAGAATGAAAACGGATTTGTCACTTTGCTTATCTGTTCTAATGTCTGAGTTACTAGGTGTCAGAAATGAAATAACCCCCACTCTAGTGAACACAGTTGCTAAAACTATATTAAACTGAAAGTTAAATTCAAAGTCACCTTTTTCTAGTTTTTGAAGATTAGTATATGCAGTCTTAACTCTAAGCAACAGGTATGATGAATTATACAAAATTAGAGAAAATACAGTCAAATATGCTTTATTTTTCCAATTACTTTTCTACTCTTCTTTAAAGCCCAGCACCTGCCATCATGGCTGCTAACAGCAGGGTATCTGGGTGATACACAAGCACCTGATTAAGCCCTCCACAACCCACTGCACTAAGCCTGGGTCACCAGCCCCATATTTTTCTGTCCTAGCACAGTCCCTCTTTAGAAGCTGTGGTTTTTTCCTTGTCATTGAACTTGGTTCAGGTCTTCATGACCTGGTCCTCTGACAAAAGCAATGATTTCCCTTGAAGAGTGGTGATCATCATATCACACTGTGAAGGTACTCAGTGCACAGCATTGTGAAATGTGCACTTAAAAAGGATTAAAAATGGTAAATGTTATGTTGTGCATATTTTACTACAAAAAAAGTAATTATAACTATTATTTCTAGGCAGCAGAGGGGGCTTGCTTCCCAGAGGGTCCTGGCCTTCTTCTACCAATAGGTCCACCATCTCTATATCTTTTCATGCCAAAGGCAAAGGCTTTTTGTGCTAATCACAGGTATATAAAATAAAACTGTGCCTTTACACCCTTTCCCTTCTCCTTCAAAAGATGGAATGTAATTTCCCCTTGAATGTATAGGGGCTCTCTTGAAACCAACTGAATATGGGGGGGTATCATGCTGTATAAACTGTGAGGATAGATGACTAAAGGCATTTCACCTTCCTTGTTTGCTCAAACCCTCACGCTGGCTCCCTTGACTACCACATAGGCAGTCCAACTACCCTGAGGCCACCATGCTGTAAGGAAGCACAAACCAACCCACACAGAGAGACCAACAGAGAAGCCCTTAAGAACACAGGAAGACAGAGAGATGCAGCCCTCAGCTTCCCCAGCTTCAGTCACTGACGGCAGCTGCAGGAGGCGCTGAATCAGAACTACACACTCAAGCCCTTCCCAAATTTCAGACTCACCAAAACCACAATAGGTAATAAAATTATTGTTGTTGATTTTGACCCATATATTGTAATGCAGCAACAGAGAACGAGAACAGAATTTAATAAATAAAAAATATGTGACACTGGATTTGAGACCAGTCAAAAGTTGGAAGAGCCTTGAAGAGACTATTTAGGGAAGCCTAAAAGGCCTGGAGAAAATTTTCGTACAGTTTTAAAAGACCTGTCTGTAGAAGCCTGAAGGAAAGTAAGGAAAATATTATTAGAAGAAATAATAAGGAAAGGAGATCCTTTCATATAGTGACAGAAAATTGAACAAAGCTGTCATCCGAAGTAACATGGAAAACAGAAAATGTACCTGATGAACAGGATGATCCAGCTACGGAAATTTCCAGGCAGGGCACTGAGAGTGCTGCCTGGCTTCTTTGAGCTGCCTATGGTAAAATAAGAGAAGAGATGAACTAAAAAACAATTATTCAGGTTTTGAATTGCATTTGAAGAATATGCAAAGGCCCTCGAAATATTCTTTGCAGCTAGTAAAAGCCTCTCAGAATAAGAAAGGGTCTCAAGCCAAAGATGAGCATCAGAAAGACCTAAGGTAGGGCCTTGTGGCACCTTTCAGACAGACAAAAAGGCTGAAAGAGACCTTAAGGGCATGCCTTTCAGCTAAACAAAAGGGTTTCTGTGAACCTTAAGAGCATTGTCCCTCAGCAATCGCACAGATAAACTGAAGGTAGAAAAGGGCTTACCTTGAAGAGATCTGTGGGTGTGGTTTCTGTCTAATGAAATAAATCAGAAATTAATACACAGGAAGCCTATAACATTTTAAAAGACTTGTATTTGAAAATTTTGAAAATTAAAAGAGGGCTTTGGACTTTTAATTTCCAAAGACCGAAAGCAGGATGAGAAAACTAATCAAAGGCAAACACAGGCTCCAGGCTCATCTTGCAGATTTCCTGCCCTAATACTACAATCAGTCATTTCTCCAAGGAGTCCTAGTTCTTTTTACTGGAGGATGGTACTAGAAGCTAAGATCTGAGTACTAGGTGTACTCATTGCCTCTGGGATGTCATTATTTCTAGGCTTACTCAGAGGACAGAGCCAAGAAATATATCTATGTGTACAGAATCCCGCATGTACATGCATATGTATAAATATTTCTATATATATCTGTATTTATAGTAAGCTAAACATGAGTTCATAGGGATGTTTTAATGCTAACCTATTACTGCATTAAGCTTCCTCCCTTTGCTTATTTCTAACCTCTCACAGCAATGGTGAGAGAGTGGTTTTTACAAGCACCATCCATTTAGTTTTTTCCCATGGGGGTATGGATTACAATTCTGACACTGCTATACATGTATACTGGTATTGAATAATTAAGTAAACGGACGACTAATTTTCGGACTGGGGCTGGAACTACACAGGATGCGCCTGAAGTAGTTACTGGGGCTGGAACTGTATGGGATGAGCCTGAAGTATTTCATTGCACTGCCAGAAAGGAAGCACTCAAACGCAACAAAACACAACACACACACACACACACAGAGTATGTCAAAGGAACACAGAAACCAGCTGAAAGAATCTTAATGGCCAAATCTAAAAATAATTTGAAAAAGAATATTGGATTATAACCCAAAGTAAAAAATAAATATTCATGAGTCCATATAGATATAGACAAATGCTTGAATAAGTAAATAAATGAAGGAAAACACAAATATCTTATGCAGAACAATTCCAAATAATTTATATAGATATATGCCCCCCCCCCCCCAGAGGTGGAGCATAATTCCCCAAGTTTTGTGTCAGATATATAATGATTTCCTTCCAAAAAATACACTTTGGAAAGGAGGAAGAGTCAACTTTACAGTTGAGAAGCCTAATGCACACTACCTTAACTAGGTAATCAAAGTCAACATCAACAGTGATGTCCTGTTGATCATAGGTACACTGGATATGATGCACTACGAATAGCATTTCACCTCCAGAGTTTTCCTTCCCCAAACTTATAGATCTAGTCTAACAATGAGAAGAACATTAGACAAACCACAGTTGAGGGACATTCTACAAAAAATTTGACCAGTACCCCTTAAAACTGTCAAGGCCATGAAAAACAGGGTAAGTCTGAGGAACTATCACAGCTAAGAGGAGCCTAAAAAGATGTCACAAGTAAATGTAATATGGTGTCCTTGATGGGATTCTGGCGCAGTAAAATTACATTAGGAAACAATGAATCAAATCTGAATAATGTCTAGAGTTTAGTTAATAATTGTGTATCAATATTGATTTGTTCATTATGATCAATGTCCATAAGATGTAAGATGTTAGTAATGGAAAACTGGACATACGTAATAATTTTCTGTATGATCGTTACACTTTTTCTGTAAATCTAAAACATTCTAAAAAGTTTATTTAAAACAAAAGGAATTACAGAAGGAACTGGATAATCCTAAGGGCATCACAGGGTTGCTATACCAATCCAGCATTACCTACTGCTAGATTTTTTATTGCATCAAGAAATTTTCTGTGCTGCTAAATTACTCTTGATATAATTTTCAAATCCTATCAGGGCAAGAAAATGAAAAATGAGTGTACTGGGTCTTAGAAGTGTGAGAGAATAAAGGACTGAGAAAAGGAAGAGGCATAGAAAAAACTAAGTTCTTTCTGAAGCAGGGCTATTATCTTATAAGAACCCCAGATTCCAATATCATATTTGTGTAACTACCATTTTTATTTTTAACTGAAAGAATGATTCACCTTGCACAGTTGAAGAAAGATCTCTAATTGTTGTTGTGGGTTGTAATATGGGAATGAAAAGGATATTTATAACAAACAAACCAAAAACATGCTGAGTAGAATCTAAAAACAACCTGAGGTGGCAAAGGAAGTTTGGTGGGGACCAGTGGGAAGAGCAAAGTTGACAGGGTATTCGGGAAGGGATTTTTAAGTTGTGGTGTGTTAGAAGGATAATTGGATATAAAAGGTGGCGTCACCTCAGACAAGAATCCCTGCGTTACCTGTGGTCCTCAGAGGATTATTCTTGTCTGGCTGGTCGGAAGCCCCTACCATCTGCGGGGCAAAGGGGGTGATATATCTGGCAGTCCCTTTAAGATTTTGTATATTTCTGAGCAGGGGACACAGAGGCCTAGTTCATGAGTGAATGTCTCTGGAGATTCCTCAGAAAGAGTCCGGGCACCTTTGGTTAATTGGGTGGTTCAATTAGTTACTGTCCAAGGTCAAGGATGCCACATCCACATCATCAATTAAACGGGCAATGAGGAATCACATTTAGGTTAGAAACCCAGATACTTGTATCTGAGGAGAAGCAAAATCAACAAAATAGAAATATAATGAGATTAGAAATAAAAAACAGAATGTGGTAACCAAGTAGAGCCCATAACCCCAGGAGTGAAGGTACCGTGAAGCGGAGGGGAGACTGTAATTTTTATTTTGGGGCTATTAAGAAGAAACACCTGGGGACTTCCCTGCTGGTGCAGTGGTTAAGAATCCACCTGCCAATGCAGGGGACACAGGTTCAATCCCTGGTCTGGGAAGATCCCACATGTCACAGAGCAGCTAAGCCTGTGCGCCACATCTACTGAGCCTGTGCTCTAGAGCCTGTAAGCCACAACTATGGAGCCCACGTGCTGCAACTACTGAAGCCTGCACGCCTAGAGCCCGTACTCCACAACAAGAGAAGCCACCACAATGAGAAGCCCACACACCACAATGAAGAGTAGCCACTGCTTGCTGCAACTAGAGAAAGCAGTAAGGAAGACCCAACACAGCCAATAAATAATTTATTTTAAAAAAGTAAAAAAAAAATAAAAAGAAGAAACACCTGAAAACAAATCACTGCAAAGAGGATTTATTATCTGTTTGTTTCTGGTTATAATTCACTCTCTAGAAGCCCCTGAAGGTCATATCTACATCATTTGCCACAGGGTTTGTTTTTGTTTTTGTTTTTTGGTTTGGTTTGGTTTGGTTTTTAATTGGAGTATAATTGCTTTACAATGTTGTGTTTGTTTCTGCTGTACAGTGAAGTGAATCAGCTGTATGTATACCTATATCCCCTCCCTCTTGGGGATATACCACCCCCTCCATTCCACCCACCCTAGGTCGTCACATAGCACTGAGCTGAGCTTTCTGTGCTTCACAGCATGTTCCCATTAGCTATCTATTTTACTCTTGGTAGTGTATATATGTCCATCCTAATCTCCCAATTCATCCCACCCTCACTTTCCCCCCTTCACCTTATGGGGTGCATAAGGAAGTGAAATTTTGTTCTCCAATTTTGACACCCCAGGACTTGAAGGGATTCTAGAGATAAACTTTCATTTTATTTCCTTTCTCAGAAAACCCCATCTCATTTCATAAATTAAAAACTTGGTATGATATATTTAATTGTAATTTCTTCCTCAGCCTATGTAAAGTTCAATCTGAAACAATTTCAGAGTGTTTCATTTTAATGACTGAAATGTGTATTCAATTCCTATAAAAATCCAAAACTCCATTCCGAATGCAGTTGACATTCTCCAGCACGTCATTTAAATTTCTCCTAGTAATTTTCTGCCTTCTGTGAGACAGTGATATTACACTGCCTTAAGGCATTTTGCATATTTTGTTGGTTTTAACATTTAAAGTCCTGGTGGTTTTTACTCTCTCATTATGTCCCTGTTCATGTCCCATATTTTTCTCTACGGAAGCAGTGAGGAAGCTGAAGTAATTTGCATGAGTTTAAAAAGCAGTTTCTCAGAGGTGGGGACAGAAGAGGGTCTGAGACAGAAACATCAATGAAGATATCAGGAGTCAAGGAAGTTTGTTCTGGTTATGATGGCTATGAAATAACTGAATTCTTCTACCTACGATGCAGAAGACTTCAAAATAAAATGGAAGCTGAGGTCTAGAATCACTTTCAGAATTTAGGGAAACAAACAAATTAGAAAACCACTACATTATTTGAAATTTCTTAGGCAAAAGAATAGTAAAGGCATGGGGGAACACAAGAGAGTACACCAAGTTTCTCACTTTTCAAAAGTAAACTCTGTTAAGTGGAGAAGAAACACCAGAATGCAAATAGGAGAAAAGAACAGTCAATCTGATTAAAAGACAATACCAAGAGCCATTATGCCTTTTACAATTTTCCAAATACCTCCATTCCAATGTATTAGTATGGAAAGGAAGAACCTGTGTCATATTTAATTAACATATATATGTATTGTATATTTTACCTATATATTTTCCATCGTAATATCTAGAACATGACACATAGTCCCAGGTACTTGTAAACTTTAAATAGTAGTACTCTTTGTAAATATTTTTATTTTTAACCTTTACCCCTCAATTCTTCTCATCCATTTGCTCTTTTCGGCCTACATCTCTTTCATTTCTCTATCCATTGATCCATGTATCCAACACTTACTGAAAAATGCCAGTGTGGTAGATTAAAGATGGCCACACATTCTTTGACACTTTTCCAATTGATATCTGGGGGATCTATTTTCCTTCCTTTTGAATCTATATGGGCTATGCAAAACCTCTGACCCACTGGAATAAAGGACCAGGCAGAATTAATGCTGTTCCTTTTTTGAGCCAGGCCTTAAAAAATTGGGAGCTTCTACTTCTTATTTTTTGAAATGCCTGTCCTGGGGGGACGTCGGCCACCTGGTGAGAAGTTTAATGCCCCTGAGTCTACCACAGTCTGAGGAAGCCCAGGCTAACCACACACAGAGGCCGGCCATGTGGGTGAGGTGGGCAAAGGGCCCTAGTGACAGACACGTGAGTGAGGAAGCTTTTTGATGACTCTAGCCACAGTCCATCTGACTGTAACCACATGAATGCCCCTAAGAAACAACCAACCACTGCGTCTGTCAACACCCAGAAAAGATACAAGATATATTGTTATTTTAAGCAACTAAGTTTTGGAATGGATTATTATATAGCAATAGATAACCAGGACAACCATATCCAATGTAGAGTGCCCAGGGGATATAACAAAAAGGAAAACAAGAATCCGTTTCTCAAGGGAAAAGGAGAAAAGTTTTAATTAACATTATGAGAAGTAGTTTAAAAGTGACTCATTCTGCAGGAACATAGAGGAATAAAGGATTCATTATAGCTAGGGTCAGGTTTTGTCAATGTTCATTGTTAAAGTAAAAGAGAGGTGAGTTGCGCTGTGTGAATTATTTAAATTCTCTGAGACTCAGTTTCCTTATTTGTAAATCTTGTAAGGATTAAGTAGATTAATCATGCAAAATGCTTAGAATGTGGTCTGGTGCGTGGTAAATGATCGATATGTATTAGTTGCTACTGTTATTATATTATTATTATTAACAGCAGCAGTAGCAGTGGCAAGCATCTCCAACCCAAGATGTAACTGAAAAGACCAATAACTCTGCCAAGTTAGTTCTGCTGGCTCTTGGTGGTAAAGGAGTCCACAGTTACGCTTCTGCATCTCACACTAATGTTCTTTTGAGCATCTTTGATCTTCAACAGCCACCAAATTTTGTATTGCTGCAGGTAACACTAGTCTGTCTAAAAGCACTGTTTCTAAATAGTGTATAGAGGAAAGACACTGTGGCATAATGTTTAACCCTGTTTTCAACGTATACTGGCTGTGCAACTTTCCATGCTTCGTCTTATCTTTAAAACAAAAATAATTGTTCATCTACCCCAAGAAGTTGTAGTGAGGATGAAATGGGTTAATATATACATGTGGAGTCCTTAGCACATAGTGTTGAATAACATTAGTTTTATTATTATTATTACTATTACTGCCAGTGGCAAGTAAAAATAATAGTCCCCACTACATGCTAGCCATTTTTATATATTACTAATATGCCATTCAACAACATTTGATCATAATTGTTACCATTTCTATGAGAAAAGTGAGGTTCAGAGATAAATTACTTTCCCACGGTCACCTAGCAAGATACTGATAAAGGCCCACTTTAATCCACATCTAGCTGATTTCAAATCACATTCCTTTTGTACTATGTCATTCCTTCTTGAAAAAATGATAATATTTATCATAAACAGGAATTAACACACATTCTTACTTTATCAAAGTTGCCAGATTTAGCAAGTAAAAATAAAAAATATTCACTGTTTATCTGAAATTCAACTTTAACTGGGTGACTTGTAATTATCTGGCAACCCAATGTATTTATATATTTTCTATACAGCTGCTAAACCTAAAACATTTTTTCTTTTTTACTAGCCATTGAAAATCAGAGATCTAGCATTTTGCCACTTTATGTCTTTATTAGTTAGATGTAGTTTAGTTGAGGGAAGGAACACATTTTTGTATTAGACATATCCCACCTTTAGACCCAGAGATTATTACCCAAACAGATCGAAAGTGCTCCTTGGAGAAAGGGACTTTGTCTAACTCATATTTGGGTCTCCCAATACTTCATATAACATATACATGCTCTCAAAAAAAATGCTCGTGGAATCAAAACAGCAGTCAAGGGTTCTTAGGAGTCCTTCAGAGGGAAGATTTGTGCAGTGAGAAAATGTTTAACAAACGGTGTGCAAAGCAAATAAGAAGCAGCAGGAACTTTGTGTAGCTGTTAGGCAAGTTAAAAATTAACAATCTTCTTTCTTGCATAACCAGAAGAAACTTCAAATCCAATTATTCCAGCCTTAGGTAAATATTGTGAGCACTCCCTTACTCATGATGAAGCTCTAAACCGACGGACTTGACTGATACTGGCATATATCAACTCGATGACGATGACGGGTGATGACATAGAGGGGGTGAGATAGGGAGGGTGGGAGGGAGTCTCCGGAGGGAGGGGATATGGGGATATATGTATAAATGCAGCTGATACACTTAGTTGCACAGCAGAAACTGGCACAACAGTGTAAAGCAATTATACTCCAATAAAGAGCTAAAAATACATACATACACACATACATACACACACACATACACACATACATACACACATACATACATACATGCTGTGGCCAAAGTTTGATTCAAAGCTGTATTACAGCAGGAAAGTTTCTTCACCACCATCATTGTCATTATCATGTTATACCTATTTGCACACTGCATCATCTTCAGGATTATACTCAGAAAATCATAAAACTAAGGAAACGTTTTGGAGAGACCAAGAGATGATCTGACTAAGGTTTAGGCACAGGGAAGGACAATGGAGACCCTAAAATAAAACTACCACAAGAGACAGAAGCAGTGGGTTAGAATAGAGGAAAACTGGAAGGAGAACTGATGCAGAACAGGCTAACACTCTAGGAAAGTAAATGCATCTCAAAAACTATAGCCCTGACAGCCCTGGCCACTTTTTGCATGGAGATCTCTTGACACAGTATCTCTGGAGGAGTGGGGTTTATCCCCTCTGCCCAAGCCAGGAATCTGCACTAACAGCCATCAGCATGGCAAGAAAAGTGGAATAATCCAACTATAACTCTGTGAACTTGGCCATCAATGATAGTACTTATTTACTGTGGACAATTCTGTTTTACACGATCTTGTGTAATGAACTTAACATTTCTGTGCCTCTATTTTCTCACCTGTAAAATGAAGTTAATAATAGTACCTATGTCATGTCTGTTACATAAGCTAAGCTTAAAAACAATGTAGTAAATTGTTACTGTTAATATTACCTATTTTTCACTGTAGACACTGTATTATGAAGTGACAACACTTTATTACAAGAAAAGAAGCTGTAGCCTTGGGAACCCAAAACAGTTTTGGCTTTGAACTTCTCTGACACTACCCTGAGGGAATGAGAGGGAGTTTCCCTCTTTGAAGGTCCATCTATCTTGGACAACAGGAGGAATCACTCAAGCCTTCCTGTCCACCCCTATAATTCTGTCACCAATGATCAGGCCTAAGGGTCCAGCAGAGCTGCCAGAGCACCATAAACTACCAACAGCATGCTGGGTGCACAGCCTTTTCCACTCCGAGGGCATGCACTGGGGGCCGGTACCAGCTCGGAGATCTGCGAGTGAACAGCACTGGCAAACCTGGCCGACGCTAAACACACAAGATTCCTGGACATGCAAGGGGAAGAGGGAGTCTCTGATGAGGGCAGGCATCTGTTTGATCATTATGCTTTGGTCACCACCTCAAAGTATGATGCTCCTTACCCAATTAGGCATAGAAAATACAGACATACCTCAGAGACACTGTGGGTTCAGTTCCAGGCTACCACAATAAAGCAAATGTCACAATAAAGTGAGTCACACAAGTTGTTGGGTTTCCCAGTGTATATAAAAGTCATGTGTGCACTACGCTGCAGTCTATTAAGTGTGCAGCAGCATTATATCAAAAGACAAAAACAAAAACAAAAACCATGCATGTACCTTAATTAAAAATGCTAACCATCACCTGAGCCTTCAGCAAGTTGTAAACTTTTTGCTGGTGGCAGGTCCTGCCTCAGTGTTGACGGCTGCTCACTGATCAGGGTGGTGGCTTCTGAAGGCTGGGGTGGCTGTGGCAATTTCTTAACATAAGACAACAATGAAGTTTGCTGCATCCATTGACTCTTCCTTTCACAAACAATTTCTCTGTAACATGCAGTGCCATTTGATAACATCTGATCCACAGTAAAACTTCTTTCAAAACTGGAGTCAATCCTCTCAAACCTGCTGCTGCTCTATCAAGTAAGTTTATGTAATATTTCAAATCCCTTGTTGCCATTTCAACAACCTTCACAGCATCTTCACCAGGACAAGATTCTGTCTCAAGAAACCACTTTCTTTGCCCATCCTTAAGAAGCAACCCTTCAACTATTCAAGTTTCATCATGAGATTGCAAGCCATTCCGTCATATCTTCAAGCCTGACTTCTAATTCCAGTTCTCTTGCTGTTTTCCACTTCGTCTGTGGTTATTTCCTCTAGTGAAGTCTTGAACCCCTCCAAGTCATTCATGAGAATTAGATCAACTTCTTCCCAACCCCTGTTAATGTTGATACTTTGACCTTATCCCATGAATCATGGATTTTCTTCATGACATCTAGAATGGTGAATCCTTTCCAGAAGGTTTTCAATTGACTTTACCCAGGTCCATCAGAGGAATTACTATGGCAGCTATAGTCTTTATGAAGTGTATTGTTAAATCATTAGACTTGAAAATCAAAATTACTCCTTAATCCATGGGCTGCAGAATGGATGTTGTGTTAGCAGGCATGAAAACATCATTCTCATTGTACACCTTCATCAGAGCTCTTGGGGGACCAGGGGCATCATCAATGAGCCGTAATATTTTGGAAGGAACCTTTTTTCTGAGCAGTAGGTCTCCACAGTGGGTTTGAAATATGTAGTAAACCATGCGGTAAACAGATGTGCTGTCATCCAGGCTTTGTTGTTCCATTTATAGGGCATAGGCAGAGCAGACTGAGCATAATTCTTATGGACCCTAGGATTTTTACAATGGTAAAAGAGCAACTGGCTTCAACTTAAAGTCACCAGGTGCATTAGCCCCTAACAAGAGAGTCAGTCTGTCCTTTGAAGCTTTTAAGCCAGGAATTAATGTCTCCGTTCTAGCTATGGAAACCCTAGATAGCACCTTCCTCCAATATAAGGCTGTATTGGCTACAATGAAAATCTGTTGTTTGCTGTAGCCATCTTCACGAATTATCTTAGTTCTTCTGGATAACTTACTGCATCTTCTACATTAGCACTTGCTGCTTCACCTTGTACTTTTATATTACAGAGGTGGGGGTTTTTTCCCTAAACCTCATGAACCAACCTCTGCTAGCTTCAAACTTTTCTTCTGCAGCTTCTTCACTTCTCTCAGCCTTCACAGAATTAAAGAGAGTTAGATATTTCTCTGGATTAGGCTTTGGCTTAAGGGACTGTTGTGGCTGGTTGGATCGTCTATGCAGACCAATAAAACTTTCTCCATGTCAGCAATAAGGCTGTTTTGCTTTCTTACCATTCCTGTGTTCTCTGGAGTAGCACTTTTAATTTCCTTCAAAAACGTTTCCTTTGCATTTGCAACTTGGCTAACTATTTGGTGCAAGAGACCTGGCTTTTAGCCTCTCTTGGCTTTTGACATGTCTTCCTCACTAAGTTAATCATTTTTAGCTTTTGATTTAAAATAAGAGATGTGTGACTCTTCATCTTTTCTTCTTGAACACCTAAAGTCCATTGCAGGGTTATTAACTGACCTAATTTCAATATTGCTGTGTCTAGGGAATAGCAAGAACCAAGGAAAGCTGGCTGGGCAGCGGAGCAGTCAGAACACACATATTTACCAATTAAGTTTGTTATGGGCATACTACATTGCATCCCTAAACAACTACAACAGGAACATCAGAGTTCACTGACCACAGATCACCACAACAAGTGTAATAATAATGAAAAGTTTGAAATACTGCAAGAATTACCAAAATGTGACACAGAGACATGAAGTGAGCAAATGCTATTGGAAGAAATGGTGCCAACAGACTTGCTTGACATAAGCTTGCTAAACACCTTCAATTTGTAAAAAAAAAAAAAAAAAAACCACCATTATCTGCAAGGTGCAATAAAGCTAAGCACAATAAAATGAGGTATGCCTATAGTAGCATCAAATATTTCTTCTGTTAGGAGCAGAGGTACTTTTGGATGAAGGACAAAAAAATGCACATCACTGAGGTAAAGAATGAACAATATTCACCTGCAGATCACTGATATAGATGCCTCCTATATTTTTCATTTTGATCAAGAGAAAAAAGGACACAACCCCTACATCTCCTTTCTCAGCACCTGATCCATTTCTCTTAGGTTCTGGAAGTTAAAAATAGATTATTTTAATTTGTTCCATTCACGCAGTAGAGCATGCTTTAAATTGTTAGCAACTTAAATATGGCTGGGGTTAGAAGTCTGATAACAGCAGCATGTAATATTTGCTCTTTCAAAGAATCACAGAGCAATTCTTTACCCTTTGAGCAGACTTTGTTTAAATTGCAAGTAATTTATTTGGAAAAATAAAAAACCAAAAGAACAAAAATAATTCTATATTTGTCTTTCAACATTTTCTTCCGCCTGATGATTTATCTTAGTTTTGTTTTGCTGACTCACTACTCCTTTGAGTGTTGTGACCTTAAGGCAACTAACTGCTTTACTGTTTTGTGCTTTTTTTTTTTTTTTTTTTTTTTTTAAGAAAAACCCAGTCTCCTGGTTAAAGCACATTCACAGCAGATTATTTTCTTCTTTTCCCCATCAGGTTCAATACAAATACAGTACATTTCACAAAATGACAGTATGCACTGCTCTTTTCAACACTTTCAGAAATACATTTAGTGGTATGTTTGTGGATGGCAAAATGATGTCAACGCATTTATCCATCTGCCTTTCTACTAAATTGTAGATCAACGTAGGGTATCTGATGTATACCACGTATTATAAGTGCTGTCCTCAACACTTTTGAAAATGGGTTATGCCAGAAGCTTTAAGCATGAATTCATGACACTCTATTTAGAATTGGAAATCCACAAATTTCAGAATAGCTTATTCTATATTGATTCTGCTGTGGAAGAGATATAATGTTTAGAGACTACATTGGCTAGAATTGTCTCTCAAAAAAAAAGCAAAGCAAACAAACACAACAGTAAAAATCATTTTTTGTTTCAGAGAAACTCTTACAAGTGTTCCTAAGAACAAATAAACAAGAGTTTATCAAACAGGACTTCTATTTCTGCTTCTGTTTATGATGTGCGATATATACATACACGTATATATGTATGTATGTATGTATCACACACACATATATAATTTTGAAGGTGCCGGAGAACTGCTGAAGCACAGAATTTGAGGAGCCAAGTTCTACAGCCATAAGCAGTCCAACTGCCCTGAGACCATTATGCTATAAGAAGCCCAAACTAGACCACATGCAGAAACCATATGGAGATACTCAAGACTACATGAAGAGAAAGGCCCCAAAATTACATGAAGAGCCAGTCCCCAGCTGCTCCAGCTTCTACTGTTCCAGCTCCACATTGCTGACTGCAACTTCACGGAATACCCTGAGTTGAGCCTTTGCAAATTTTTTACCCACAGAAACCGTCAGAGATAACAAAATGATGATTGTTGTTTCAAGCCACAAAGAGGAAAAAAAAAAAAAAAAAAAAGGAGAGATGAAAAATATACTTCCTTCAGGGAATCTGCCAATTTCTGGAGCACAGTGAGAGACCAAGATTCTGGACAATGGGTCTAGTCAGGGGGCAATTGCAAAGAGGGAGAGAACCCATAGAGAACTTGTGAAAATATCAAGGTGTCGAAGAGACAAAACTTGGAGTTCAACACTGCCATGCAGCCGATATTCAAAATTAACAGGTAGGTTTTACTTTATTTATTTATTTTATCAGCTCCTCTTTTCACAGCACACCCACAAAAATGACTACATGGAAAAAGACTGATCATAACAAGTATTGGTGAGCATGTGGATTGACTCAAACTCTCATGTGTTTAAAGTATTACAGCCACTTGCACATCTGGCACTCAATATCTACTAGCGACAAATGTGTATATTCCACTCCTAGATATAAATTTGGATATACACTTAGCAGAAACAACTACATATGCTCATGAAAAGGCATGTACACTAGTGCACAGCAGCACTTCTTAACAGAGTAAAACAGGAAACAGTTCAAATGTTCATTACAACAGAATAAATGAATAAATGATCTTATATTCATACAATGAAATGCTATGCAGTAATGAGAGTGAGTGAACTACTTCTACATGCAAAGCACAGTTTAGTCTTACATATGTTATGATTGAAATAAAGCCAAACACAAAAGAATTCCTTCTTTTTGATTTCATTTATATAAAGCTCAAAAACAGACAACACTAATCTATACTGTGAGAAGTTAGGATGATTACTGTGGCAAGCACAGTGACTGGAAGTGGTTGATCTATTTGTTGATCAGGTTGCTGCTTACGTGGGTATTTTCTCTTGGTGAAAACATATTGAGCTGTACACTTAACGATTTGTGCACATCTCTACACAAGATATACTTCAATAATTTTTTTTTTTTTAAATAAGATCTTGCCCCTATACTTTCACGGGTTTTACTTCTGGGAACCCTCCAGGTTTTCAGTGAAGAGCTATGAACTATCCCATCCTTATTCTGGCAGGCAGAAGAAAAGTAATCATTTTGAAATACATCTGGAGCATTCCCTATAACAAGGGCCTACTCTCCAGGGGAAAAGACCCTACCAGCAACTTACGCTAGGTAGAGGGAAGAGTCTTCAGCCAAATCCAGCTCCCTCTAGCTTTCCTGTCTCACCTAAGAAGGAAAGAAGAAAGCAAAGAAACACTTATAAAAGTCAAAACCCAGGGACACAGGCCCACTAAATGACTGACTTTTAATCATAAGATTATAGATCACTTTTCCTCCCCTACATGCTACTACCACACCAACAGGACTCCAGTATAATAACTATAGATAACACTGAAAGAGCTGCAATGCACAGACTTTACCTAAGGACGAATTCCTAAGGATGCTTCCAAAAACAGGGAGAAAAAAACAAGTACACTCCAGGAATCTGAAGCCAGTGGCACCTATGGCTAGAGCAAACATTAAACACAGCCCAACTTCTAGTCAGATTAACACAGAACCTCACACTAAGGGTCTGTTTTATAACTCCTATTACCTCATGCCTGACCTTAAACACAAAAATCACAAGGCAAGCTAAAAGGCAAGAAAAAGGAATATTTCCAGGCTGGAGCAACATACCAGTATATGTTTAATATACAGTATAAACTGTCTCCTGAAAAACTGAATTAATCTACTCGATTCAAGGTAATTTTTTTCTTCATTGGGTATAAGGCTTAGTTACCTGTTTGAGTTACAAATAGTATCAAACTTTTGGAGATTGTAATACTGAATTCAATTAGCACATTTTCCGCTAACATGCTGAATAATATTCTTTACCTCAGATCTCTGCTCAAATGTCACCTCATCACTGAGTCCTCACTTCACTTAAGATAGCAGCACTTCTCCATGCTCCTGACCGACTCTCCCTGTTTATTCTCCATAGCACTAACCTTTATCTGGCACATTATAAATCGTACTCGATTGTTTATTATTTGCCTCCCCCCACTAGAACGTAGGCTTCACGACAGCTGTCTGATTTGTTCATTACCCCTCCCGAAAATGCCTATGACAGTTAAGTGTTTGGTAGCTACATGTTAAGTAAATGAATAAATACACACTACATCAACATTTATTCATAGTGAAATAAAGATACGAGATTGTACGATGGTAGCTTACACTGACTGAATTCTTACCGTGTACTAGGAACTGTGCTAGGGCCGGCCCGTGTCCCATCCTGGGCCACGGCGCGGGGTCAGCGCGCCAGGCGTGTGGTGGCTCCAGGGGCCAGGGTTGGGTGCAGGATGTACACGCTGCTGTCAGACCCGCACAAGGACATGCTTCTGAAGGGACAGTACTGTTTCCTGATCCTGGGTCTGGACAATGCCAGGAAGACTACCTTCTTGGAGTTGTCAAAAACCCGGTTTAATAAAGAGCTCCAAGGGGAGGAATCGGTCCCAAATCACCACCACCGTGGGTCTAAACATCGGCACTGTGGACGTAGGAAAGGCTCACCTCCTGTTCTGGGCTTAGGGCAGCAGGAAGAGCTGCAACCTGTGGGTCGAGGACCAAGCGGAGGACCACTGCGTATTCTACGTCAAGCACTCGACCGAACAGGAGAGACTGCCCAAGTCCAAGGTGGTCACGAACGAGGCGCTGGGCGGTGTCCCCATCCTGGTGCTGGCCAGCAAGCAAGACGTTGAGACTTGCCTCTGGATTGCGACATCCAGACTGCGTTCAGCGACGGCACCTCCAAGACCAGCATCCGCGACAGCCTGACCCCGGCCTGCTCGGTCCCCACGGGCAAGGGGCTGCGCCAGGGCGTCGCGTGGATGGTGTGGTGCGTGGTGCGCAACGTGCACCTGCAGCCCGGCAGCCGGACATCACGCAGGCGCAGCCGCGCAGCGTGGCGCACACCGCGCATCCCCAGGGCCGGAGGAGCTTGTGCCAGGTCCGTGCCGCCCGTCCTGGGGCTGGGGCGGCTTTGCTTTTTGGTTTTTCCATTTGCTTTGTTTAAGAAAAAAAAAATTGTGCTAAACAGCTGTAGGTTTTACATGGATTATTTTATGTAAGCTTCTCAACAACTCTCTATGTAAGTACCTTTAGCTTATCCCTTTTGCAAATGAGAAAACTAAAGAACAAAGATTAAGTAAATTATCCAACATCCCCCAGAGATAAATTGAACTTTTTTTTTTTAATCTTTTAGAATTTTGGCTAAATTACCAACCTTATAAATCATAAATGATAGGGACCGACTCAGCCTAAAGAAGAGTCAATGCACGCGTCTGAGGGACTTTTTTGAAGGTATGTCAAACAGTCCTACCATCATCAGACCATTATCCATATTCAGAGTATATAAAGGGAAGACTAGAAGTTTAGAAAGGGTTTCTTGGAAGTAAAGTAGTTGTCTTTTCAGATAGACATTACTAGGTTGAAGAAAAGGGCTGTGGCTTTTCCCATATTCCTTTTTTCTTTTCACATCCCTCTTCCCCTCGAAAGCTGTGCTGCCCAAGAGAAGAGTCCAGAAATGATCATCTCACTCCTGTATTTGCTGAGCTCCAGAAACTCACAGACCCTCTCAAGCTCACTGCACCAAGGTGGGGTGCAGTGAGAGAATTCTCAATAGCTTAACCTGTATCCTCTGGAGCTTGGGAACATACACAGACATAGAATCAGATATCTAGCCTGTACCTGGATAATGCTGAGGTTAACTGAAGCAGCCCCTTATTGGAGGGCCTGAAGGCAGGGAGCCTTAAACAGTCACAACTCCCAGCAGTTTGCCATGGCAGAGTCAGGATGACTCCATGTTGAAGGTCCCCACTTATGAAGACGGACTGCTGGTGCAGCGTGGAAGCTCAAAAGTGAGAGACTGTGGAATAAACCCACTAGGTTAAGGTCTGAGTTGGGCATGACCAGATGTCAGCCAGAAAGGACATCATCGATATCAGTAAACCTTGCAGTGTAGAAATCCCCACAACTCCAACAAGGAATGAAATGCAGCACAAGCTGGCATTTGGATGTCTGTCCCAGAGCAGGCATTGCCAACCTATCAACAGTAGCCAAAAGAAAATAAAATTGCAGGACCAAAGAAGTAAGAAGTAAATTAAAAGTTTACACTTTGGTTTTCATCTTTTTTCTCCTTCACTGTGCTGCTTCAGATTTCTTTCATGTCAGGTAAGAGGGAGGAGGAATAAATGAATAGGTCCTCCACTAATTCAAGACCACAAGCCCCAGGTCAGCATGAGTTAGGATAGGGAAGGGAGTTGCTTTTAAAAACTGGATTAAGATGTAAGTCATGTTGTAGTCTGTTGTGCAATGTATAACACATAAACTTCTTTTAATTGCAAGTTCTCAGGAAGTTATGACATCTGTCTGCCCTAGATACCATCAAGGGATAAAGAAGACTAGATCAAACCAAACAGGTTGAAAGCAATAGTGAAGAAAAATTAACCTTGCCTGCTTGTAGCCTACCAATATTGGATTATTCTGTGACAGCACTCATACTTTGTCCAGCCTTAATATATCTAAAAATAAATAATTAAAAAGAAATATAACATAATCTTCATGATCCCTAAAAAAACACTGAAATATGACAAAATTTGGGCTAGGAACCCATTTCCTATTTTGGTACCAAGGGTCTAGATTTGTAGTGTCAGGCCTGGCATAAATGGATTATTTTTGATACAGATACCACAATTCATCTCAGTGAACCAGTTCGCATCTGCTCCAACAGCCATATATGGAATCCAAAATATGCAGTAAAGACCAAAACAACACAATAGAGAAGACACAGTGTATCTAATCTGCTAAGAGACCATAAGATTATCAAGATTATGCATGAAGGGATAGTAAATAATAACCACAATTGTTGACTGAGTGATGTCAGTCCCTATACAGAGTACCTTTCTTCACTCATTTAATCCTTTTGCCCCATGAGGTAGGTTCATTATCATTCCCATATGTTTAACTATGAGGAAACTGAGCCATAGAGAGAGTTAAAAACTTGTTTTGTCATTCAACTATTAGGTGGCAGATGGGACTTGAAACCAAGCATTTAGTATGCAGTCTATGCTCCCTCTAATTTTTATGTAAAAGAGATGTCTCAAGTGGCAAAACAGAACTAGTCAAAATTCTTTAAAAGTAGTTATGAAAGGATGAGTTCCACTGTGTTTCCTTAAGAACCAGAACTCCTAGCGTCAGAGGTATCAGTTTTGAAAAATTTCCTCTGCCCAAAGTTGATTATAGCATTATTATAAAATTCTCAGTGCTTGTCTTTTCTGGGTCTTCAAACCCAGTATGGCGGGCAGGGATTTCTTTAAAGTCAAATTTAGCTGGAGGGGAAATATTAATCATTAAAGGTGGACTGGCCCCAAAGGCTTAGTGCTTCTGTTCTTTTATCTTTCCACTTACTTCTTGTAATACTAATACTACAAGATTACATATTTCTGCATATTTTCCTGTTTTGAAAAGCCTAAATATATATTGGCTTCATACTTTTGATTATTACTTTAGTAACACTTTAGTTGAAATAAATGTTAAGGGCTCAAAACTAATGCATTCATTCTCTTAGCTACTAGAAGTGTTGCTGCCAATAGCTCTCGATTGAGTTCATCTCTAGAAATTATCCTTGAATGAAAGAAGTAGCCTTAGTCAATATTAAAACACTTCCTTAAGGGCTGCTTGAACTTAATAAGTAGTCAAAGTTGTGGTACAAAGTTCTTGAGTCTTTGGACTCAACCGAGACAATTCTGAAGGACTATCCTAGTTTCAGAAACCTGCACAGGATCAGGTTAGGCCTCTGTTGCAACTAATCACAGTTCAGTTTCATCCTCTGTCCTGTTTTGCCCTCCTCATCCCTCACTTGTGTTGTTCCCCAGTAAAAGCCCTCCCCAATAAACCTATATGCAGGTCCTAGAGTCTTAGAGTCTATTTACTGGGGAATTTAACCTAAGAAATTTGGTACTAGGAGTATACCTAGGAAGCGAACTCAGAAATGTGATTTTGGAGCCAGATCCACTGCTGGCTATGTGGCAATAAGGACACTATCATTTGCAGTGCAATTTTTAGAATTTTTACAAATGGTGAACTGGAATGAGATACTGGTGAAATAGTGCAATGGCATGTCACTCACTACTATTGCACCAACACTCTTCTCTCATCAAATAGCAAGAGCTAAATGAGAAGTGACCGGCTAAAACTGGGGGAGAGAAGGCCAAGCTAAATTCATAAACTGGTTGACTCAGTATACGGGTATAAGCTGAAAATAGACAGCTATGTCACCATAGCCCCAATTAGTGGTAGCCTTGAAAGACAGTGGCTAGAGAAAATTCTAACACTCAATAAATTTTGAGACGTGCTCCTGATCATTGACTTTGTATGGAAAGAGAAATAGTCATGTATGCACATACATTGATTAATGGACAGTGAGGAATAGCTTGGCTATTTTGCGCCCTGGTATGAGAATAATTGGAAGATTGCAGGTAAGGCTATTTGGGAAAGATGTATTGGCTATATTTATCAGGGGGGGGTGTGGAGTATGAAGATTTTTGTATTGTTTGTTAATACCAGAGAATATCCACACAACCGAGTGGACAGAATTCAACAGCGAATTGATGCTTACACAGCCTATGTCCTTAGCCACTGGCAAATGTCCAATCTGACAGCAACTGAGACCAATGCTGAGCTCCAGTACAGTACAGTCCCTAGAGGAGATGAACCAGTCATTCGGTGGCAAGTTGAGTACATTGGATTCCTTCTACATTGCAAAAACCAATGATTTATATTGACCGGAACCAATCATTATTCTGGGTATGGGTTACCTTTATTGCTTTCAGGACCTCAACAAGTATCACTCTCCAGAGATTTACAGACTTTTGATCTACCAACATGGGATCCCTCAAAACAGCGAACAAAACCAGAGGAACCATTTTAAAGCAAAAGTGATTCAGCCATGAGCACATGGTCATGGGTTCCATTGGTCCTGTTACATTCTGTATTACCCAGAAACTACCAGCTTAGTGGGGTGATGGAATGGGCAGGTGAGATGCTAGCTTGGATAATGGGGCACCATCCTTCATGATATGACATATCCCCCAAATCAACATCCATTATATTGTACTGAGTCCCCGTTATATAAACACATGGGCACAGGAACCGAGGGAGTGCAGGTAAGAGTGGTTCTAATGATCATCAATCTCAGTGACCTTCTTGGAGTTTTGCTTCCTGTACTTTTAACTCTAGGCTCCATGACTCTAGATAGTCTGGTTTCCAGATAGAGAACCCTTCTGCCAGAGGACATGGTAAGAGTCTCACCAAACTTTAAGTCAAAATTGACCCCTGGACTCTTCAGACTTCTTGTACCCTGAATTCAGCAGGCAAGCAATAGTGGCACCATCATGGCAGGTATAATTGATCCTGATATTCATGGGGAGGCAAGGTTGCTGGTACATAATAGGGACAGGGAAGAATTCATTTGGCACCCAAGTGGTCCACTGGGGCATCTGTTGGTTCTCCTGTATTCAGTATTGACAGTAAATAGCCAAGTACAGCAGTTGCTGCTTGGAAAATGCACGGGACTAGGGGATCTCATCCCCCGTGAATAAGAGTCTGCATTATTCAACCATATAAGCCATCAAGACCAGCAGAGAGCTAGTCAAGAGTGAGGCAAATCTAGAATGAGTAGTAGAGGAGGAAGATGATGTATATCCTTGAAATTAGCTGCAGTGGGGTCTTCAGTTTGTGCTGTGAACTGTCCTCTTGCATGTTTTCCTGGTAATAGAGGCCAACCAGAATCTTGGAAGAGCTGATTTCAGATGGGATAAATTCATTATGCGAAGTAAATGGATACAAGAGACACACAGGGGTGAACTGTAATAAACGCTGTGGTGTGCCTTACAGGTCCCTCCTTGGAGCCTATATGCCCATTCCCCAGCTGTTAGAGTGTTGACTATTGACAGCTCTTAGCTGAGCCCTTCTCTAAGAATTACCCTTGGTTTGTGGAAACTTCCTCAGCTAAGGTTATGTCCCTCCCCTCTGGGTAGTCTGCTGCCAGTGAATGGTTGATGCAGGGGTACAAAACCTGACCTCTTTGCCTCAGTTGGGGCATCCTACAACTCTGAAGGGCCATTCCAGCTCTGTTGCAACTGCATCATGGTTAAACTTTTCCCTCTGGTCAATCCTGCTTCCTTCACCCCTCTCATATGTTGTTCTCAAGACCAGCAGTCCCCAGTCTTTTTGGCACCAGGGACTGGTTTCATGGAAGACAGTTTTTCCATGATTGGGGGAGGGGGATGGGGGGATGGTTCAGGAAGTAATGCAAGTGATGGGGAGCAGCAGATGAAGCTTCACTCGCTTGCCTGCCACTCACCTCCTGCTGTGCAGCCCAGTTCCTAACAGGCCATGGGCTGCTGGTGGTTGCTGGTGGTTGGTGGCCCGGGGGGTTGGGAAGCTCTGCTCAAGACCAGTTCTCCAATAAACTGCTTGTATGCTAACCTCCACTTCAGGGTCTCTTTTCAGCAAAACTGACCTGCAACATTTCCTATCATTTAACTATGTTAAAATGATATTTCTTTTTATCTTAGCTCCTGTTGTAAATTTGCACCAAATTATTATGTTGAAGTTCTTCTTTCTAAGACAAGGAATGGTACTTTTAAACATACGCTTAAATGATTCTTTCATTTCTCTCAAAGACCTTTGTGTCAAATTTCAGTTAGCATCCTTTTCTTGCCTTCTTCATGAGATAAGACCGCCAGAGCTGGGTACTGAAGACACAGCCTGGGAGATCTGGAGCTTACTCATCTAATATTAAAAAATGCCACAATCTATTTCCTTTATTTCTACCACCCTGGCATAAGGAAAAACCCTTCCACAGCAGCTCTTTTTAATATGAAACAATGTAAAGTCTTTACAAAAGCCACCAACTTCCTGTATCTTTAAGCCTCTTTGCCTCATTTCAAGAACCACGAAAACACTATCATTAACAAAAAGCCAGCAGTGTTTTTCAAGCTAAATTCAAATTTGATATTTCAATTTGTTTACTACAAAAACCATCTCCAGAAGTGTGCTTATGGTTGCCTGAATAATGTTTCATTGACAACAAAGTCAAATCCAAACCCTTGCCGTGTTAGGTTCTCCACTTTGTGTTTAAATTAATCTCCGCTATACTCTGCTCCAGCTACACTGGCGAGATATACAATTCACTAAAATGTCTTGTCCCATTTGGAGTGCCCTCCTTTCTCACCACTCTCCCACCCACTAGTCAACCCCATCTCTCATGTCATCTCTTTCATAAAGTTTTCATGACCAACAGAGGTCATGAAAATGTTTCCCATAGCTCATGGGATAAAGACTCTAATCCTCAACACAGCCTAGAAGCTCCTGCATTATATGGCCTTTCTCTCTCTCTCTCTCTCTCTCCCCCCAGGTTCATCTTGGCATGTTGCTCTCGAAGTTTCAGTCCTACTGGCATTTTTCTCTTTATAGCCCATATTCTTCTGCCTAAAGGGTTATTTGCATATCAGCCCTGATTCATATAACACTTCCTCTGGCCTGAAAGTTCCAGTCCTTTGCCTGGTTAATTCTTATTCTTTCATATCTAAAATCAGTCTTCACTTCCTCAGGGAAACTTTAGCCGATTTCTCAGAATAGTTAAGAATTCCTTTATTGTATGCTCTTACAGAACACAGGAATACTTAATTAGGTATTTCCAGGAAGAAGCAATTAAATACAGGAATGCAAAGCCCACACAAGTCTTCGGAAGGGTGGGAAGGGTGAAGCCTAGGGAAAATGCCATTCAAATTCAAGATACAATAAAGTAATGGAGCCACTTGGTAACCTCTGCCAGACCTTTGTGGCTAATTCATGACTGGACGCCTAGAAGCTGCTGGCGACACCTCCTACCAGCAGTTTGCCAAAGCCCGTGAAGTTTCCTTACACCTGGTAGGAGAAAACTATCTTCTGCTTCTTTTCTTTGTTCCAAATCTCCTGTGAGAACCTCTCATTAGTGAAATCTAATCTACTAGGAATTTGGGGCAATATAGATTCCAGGCTTACAGATAAGAGTCAACAAAATTTTTCTGTAACCGAGACAGATGGTGAATATTTTAGGCTTTGTCATTGTGGTGTGAAAAGTAAGTACATAGAGACACTAAAAATTGAATCTCAGATAGTGTTTACATGTTATAAACTCTTACTTTTCTTTTGATTTTTATCCCCAACCATTTACACTTGTAAAAACCATTCTGAGCTCCTGAGCAGTACAGAGCAGTACAAAACAGGCCGCAGGCTGAATTTCGGCCACAGACAGTTGTTTGCCAGCCTTTGTCCTAGAGTCTGCAAAACAAGGAGGTTGGAAATATCAACAGACAATTTGGCCACTAACTAATAAGACCATAATGATTTTTGGATCTCAACAAGCCCAGAAGAGTTAGGGGAGAGAAAGTGAAGAGTAGGAGCGGATGTCAGCGGAGTCCGAGCCATCACTCCTGAAATTTACTAGTGGTTTCTTGACCTGCTCAGACTCAGTCTTACACATGCATACATACCAATCACTTTTCATCACACATCCAACTTCATAATGTCTTCAGGTGATGGTAGACATTCTTATAGTCCATTCTTAGAGTCACGTGGTATTCCATTACCATATTGGGCTGTTCCTTTTCTATTAGAGCCTAATAGTAAACACAGAGCAGCTTTGCCATTGGAAAATAGTGGTTGACAGAAGAGGAAATAGGCTTCCTTCCAAAACCTCAGGGATCTGCTTTGTGATATTACTATTGCTGGCACATACGTCATCCCTTTCCATCACAGATTTTTCAAGTATCACTCAGTCTTCTGGGTCATAGGCCTAAATGGCAGGTCACTTTTTGCAAAAGCCTGGACCTGCTGTAGACCCTTTCTTGCTCCATATATCTCTTGTAACAGGAAGCCTTACAGGTTGCCTAGTAGATGGATCAGAGCAGTATACCCAAATATAATGCCTTGGATAAACTAAATCCTAGGGCTCTTTCTGCTGTGAGATGTACAAAGGGAGGCAACTTGTCTCTTATTTAGAGGGAATGTCTTGACGTTTTTATACCATTGTCCTACTAGAAACTTCACAACATCAGAAGTCTGTGAACATTCACATGGTTGCCTCCCTTCCTCAGCTACGCTTTTTCTTCCTAAGGTATCTGGTTGTTAGTTTCTTTCCAATGTCCCAACATGATATTCTGTTTCACATCAAGGTAATCAAGGTCTGCCAGACCAGAACATCAGCTATTCAAACCCACTGTCTGTAACAATGAGGAAAAGAGCTTACACCAGAATATAAATCAATGCACTGCTCCCTCATCAAAAAAGTCTTGCTTAGAAAAAATTGTCAGCTGAAGAGAGCAGTGTACTTAGTGCCATAGTTCACATTCTGGCGCAAGCTCCCTAACTCACTGGGGACAAGTAAGAAACATGGACCAGAAACCAATTCACAAATGACATTTGGCGAGAATCATTGCTCTAGACTCTAATATGACAGAGATCAGACACAGCTTTGATAAAAGACAGCAAAGGTGTACTGCTGAACAGCTGGGCAAAGGTGAGATGTTGCAGGTTATACTTGCTGATGGAAACTAAAGGAAAAGCACTTGCTAGGGCAGTAGGTGCATGTCACATGCCAGTGGCAGATTTGTTTTAGTAAAGATACCAGCTATTGTTTGCCTCAGATTACCAAGGTCCCATTTCCCCCTGGCAAAGAATCCATCCATGCACTCATAAAATGTATGAACGACCTAATCCCATAATGCAATTTGATGGACTGTGTCTTAGGGTACCTTCTGGAACCTGTTAGTGTATCAGTCAAGATTTTGACAAGAAATAAATGCTGTATTCAAACAGTAAATTGAGGGATTTTTATAAAAGACCATTTACAAGTTTTAGCAAGTTTGGAGGACCAATAAAGATTGGTAAAGCATCCAGGAAGTAGCAAGGGATGAAAGTCATCATCATCTAGAGACCTGAAGGGGTAAGAAGATGAAGCAGTGTAACTGGAATTTGGAGAGCTGAAGTCAGAGGTGAAAGCCTGCCCTCCAAAAGGGTGGTAGAGGAATGAAGCCACTATAAAAAATGTGGGGAGTTCCCTGGTGGTGCAGTGGTTAAGACTCCACACTTCCAATGCAGGGGGCGCAGGTTCGATCTCTGGTCGGGGAACTAAGATCCCACATGCTGCATGGTGCAGCCAAATAAATGAATGAATGAATGAATGAATGAAATGAATAAATGAAATGAATAAAAGAAATGAATGAATAAATAAATAAATAAATAAAAATGTGGACCAGCAAGGGGAAAGCACCATCACCCTGTGCTCCTGCCAGCTGATCTTCCATTGGAGCCTGGTCTTGGCCAAACCCAACTCTAAGTCAGAGAGCAAGGAAGTACCAGTGATGCAGTTCCAAGGGCTCAGTCTCCCAGGACGCACAGCCAGACTGAGAAGGGCAGAGGATGACTCTTAAAAGACCAATAGTGAAAAACGTGCACTCTTGAAAGGCAAATAGAGAATATCATACACTCCTCCATAAAAGAAAATTTTGAAAAAATAGGTTTATCTCTACAGTCAAATACCATACAGAAATTTTAAAAATTGAAAGCTAGTAAAGCTCAAAAATATAACAAATGAAAAACAGGAAGCAGCAGCAGAATACCCACACTATAACATTTAAAATTCAATAAAACCATATTTTATGGATACATAAATATGTTGAAAAAGAATGGTCTAGCAGTAACCACTGGGGGTGCAGCTCTGTACACATCACTGTTATGGGATGACTGTGTCTGAAAATATCTTCATTCTCCCCTCACATGTGCATAGTTTGGCTGGGTGTGCTAACTGCCTACTGCTGTGGTGTGGCTTGAACTGTGTCCTCTAAAAAGACATGTTGAAGTCCTAACCTCCAGTATCTCAGAATCTGAACTTATTTGGAAATAGTGATTGCAGATGTAATTAGTTAAGTTAAAATGAGGTCGTACTGTAGTAGGGTGGGCCCTTAATCCAACACGACCGGTATCATAAGAGAAGAGACACAGGAGGAATACCACGTGAAGATGTAGGTAGAGAGTAGAGTAATGTAGCTGCAAGATAAAGAGGGTTAAGGATTTCCGGTAACCCACTAGAAGCAAGGAAGGATTCTCCCCTATACATGTCAGAGAGCATATGGCCTGGCTGACACTTCGATTTCAGACTTTTAGCCTCCAGAACTGAGACAATAAATTTTTGTTGTTTTTAAGCCACCTGGTTTGTGGTAATTTGTTACAACAGCCCTAAGAATCGAATACAATAGGTAACGTTTCTAGACTGTGAGTCCCCATTAGGCATAGGTGGGTGATGCCATCTTTCAGTCAAGGACAGTCTGTTCTTCTACCCTGATACAGTTCAGGCTCCAATATGGAGACACAGTGTGGTCCGCGAGCCCACAGCCAGCCCATCTTCTCTGACACCCCCAGGTTACACAATTTCAGCTCCCACTCACTGCTGTGGGTTCTGTATACCTTTTAGGAAACCCTCTCCATTTCTGGTTGATGAGATTTTCATTTCCAGTTTTCATAGTAGACTCTGTGCTTATATGTTTACATGTTGCTGTTATATATGTGTTTGGGACTGGAATGCAGGAAGATTTTGCTTATATTCCATCAGTGATATTGAACTGGATGAATTGCCATAGTCTCCTTGGATCCAGATTATTTTTTGTTTCTCATGGTCTAGATTCAAATTACTCACTAAACAGCTCTTTGAGTTCATGAATACTATATACAAAGAGCCAAAGTACTTAGGGGAGTGAGCTACCCAGTGTGCTCAAAGGAAAATCCTGGAAAGTTTCCAGGAGCAGATGCCTGTGGGTTTCATTTACTTGTCTGCCTTTTTTTTTTTTTAAGAAGCAGAGATGTGAGGAAAACAGAAGAAAAAAGAGGCTTAGATTCTAGGTGTGGCTTAAATTACAACTAATAAACAGTTATTGAAATCGGCCATGTGTAATACAATGCGTTAAGCACTGGATTTTACCGTGTGAGGGTGGAGAGAATGCAGGACCAAGATGAATAATACGCCCGACCTCCTGGCTCTGGTTTCCTAGGCGCATGTGCTGTGGCACACTCTTGCTAACCTCACGTTGTACCACTCTGCTCAGTGGACACCAGCCTCACCAGCCACTTTCTCTTCCTTATACACATCAGCTTCTTCATATTTTGGGGCCTCAGATTGAAAAGATTCTCTCCCTTATTATCTGCAGCTAGCCAGGTCACTTGAAATATCATCCAATTTTGTCACATATGGAGGTTCATGCATCCACCACTACAGGTAAGATACCGAATGGTTCCATCACCACAAGGATCCTTTATGCTGCCCTTTTATAAGCACACTCACCTCCCATTTACCCACCACATCCACGTTCCTAATTACTGGTAACAACTAATATATTCTCCATTTCTAAAATTCTGTCATTTCAAAAATGTTATATAAGTGAAATCATATAGCATATACCTTATTGGGATTGGCTTTTTAGCATGTACCCTATTGGCATTGGCTTTTTCACTTAGTATAATGCCCTGCAGATTCTTTCAAGTTGTTGCCTATGTGAATAGTTTTTTTATTTTTTATTGCTGAGTAGTGCTCCATAGTATGGATGTACCACAGTTTGTTTAACCACTCACCTGGTGTAGGATCTCTGGGCTGTTTCTAGTTTTGCATTGTTACAAATAAAGCTGCTATGATATTCACATGTGAACACTGCTTGCATTGTTCTGGGATAAATGCCTAGGAGCATAATTTCTGGGTTGTATGTCATTGCATGTTCAGTTCTATAAGAATCTGTCATATGCTTCCCGAATGGCTCTACCATTCTACCAACTATATATGCCTGGTCCAGTTTCTCTGCATCCTCACCAACATTTGGTATTTGGTGCTGTCACTAAGGTTTATCTTAGCCATTCTGATGCATGTGTAGTGATGCTTATTATGACACCTATTTCTCCTAGTGGCCACCAATGTTGAACATCTTTTCAATAAGCTTGTCATCTGTACATCCTCTTCAGTGAGATGTCTGTTCATGTCTTTGGCACATTTTCTAATTGTGTTGTTTTTTAACTGTTGAGTTTTGAGAGTTCTTTATATATTCTAGATGCTGGTTCTTTTATTGGATATATAATTTGTAAATATTTTCTTCTAATCTTGTCCTTCATCCTCTTCACATGGGTATTTACAGAGCAAAATATTTAATTGTGATGAGGCCTAATGGTCAATTTTTAGTTTTAGAGATCATGTTTTCGGGGCTAAGTGTAAGAACTCTGTTTAGCCCCCAGTCCAGAAAATCTTCTATTTTTTTCACTGAAACCAATATTGCACTCTTCCCATTAATATAGCAGTATATAAGCCTCAGTGTTGGATAGAGTGATTCCTCCCCCCCTATGTTTTATTCTTTGTCAAGATTAATTTAGCTAGGGCCTGTGCCTTTCCATATGCATTTTAGAATAAGCTTGTTTATATCTAAAAAAATTCTTATTGGTGTTTTTTAAGAGGTTTATTTATTTAATTATTTATTTATTTTTGGCTGCATTGGGTCTTCGTTGCTGCGTGTTGGCTTTCTCTAGTTGTGGCAAGTAGGGGCTACTCTTCATTGCGGTGCATGGGCTTCTCATTGCAGTGGCTTCTCTTGTTGCTGAGCACGGGCTCTAGGCACGTGGGCTTCAGTAGTTGTGGCTCTGGATCTCAGGCTCAGCAGTTGTGGCTCATGGGCTTAGTTGCTCCACAGTATGTGGGATCTTCCTGGACCAGGGATCAAATCTATGTCCCCTGTATTGGCAGGCAGATTCTTAACCACTGCGCCACCAGGGAAATCCCATTATTGGTATTTTTATAGAAATTACATTAAACCTATAGATCAATTGGAAAGAACTGACATTTTTACTATGTTGAATCTTCCAATCCCTGAACAAATATATCTCTCCATTTAACTAGGTATACTTTGGTTCCTTTTATCAGAATTTTGTAATTTTCAGCATGTAAATCCTGTACTTGTTTTGATAAGTTTATATCTATGTATTTCATTTTATTAGGAGCAATTATAAGTGGTACTGTGTTTGTCAGTTTCATATTTATTTTTAATATATAGGAATGCAGCTGACATTCTTGTGTTGATCTTGCAGCCTGTGAATGCACTTAACTCACTTATTTGTTCTAGGATTTTTGTATGTTCTTTGGGATTTTCTACATAGATGATCTTGCTGTCTGCAAATAGGTAAAGTTTTATATTTCAAATTTGTATGGCTTTCGTTTCCTTTTCTTGCCTTATTGCAAGCTAGAAAACCCAGTACTTTGTTGAATAAAATAGTGATATTTTATTTGCCCTATTCCTAAGATTAGGGAGAAAGCATTCAGTCTTACACAATTTATGAAGTTAGCTGTAAATTTTTTTTTAGATGTTATCAAGTTGAGGACATTCCCTTCTAGAGATTTTTTATCATGAATAAATGTTGGTTTTTATCAAATGATTTTTCTCAAATATAATTACCGCTTTTTTTTTCCTTTAGCTTATTGATATATGATGCATAACATTGATTGATTTTCAAACGTTGAACTAGCCCTGCATCATCCCACTTGGTTATGTGCATAAAATCTATTTACTTTATTGGATTCAATTTGCTAATATTTTTTTGAAAATTTTTATCTAAAATTCATGAGGTATATTTGTTTATAATTTTACTTTTTTTGTACTGTCTCTGTTGAGTCTGGTATGTTAGCACTTAAGTCTGCCTTATTATTATTATTATATTACTATTATTATTATTCTGTTTATTTTCTCTGGTTCTTATTCCAATTTTTTTTTCTTAATTTCCTATGTGTTGTGTAAACATGTTTTAAGATTTTATCTTCATTCATTTATAGTGTTTTTGAGTATATCTCGGTGTAGTTTTCTCAGTGGTTTCTCTGGACATTGCAGTATAAATATGAGACATTGTAATCTAGTGGTATCATTATTTTACCACTTATAGTAAAGTATGGAAACCTTACTTCTATTTAGATCCCCTTTTAAAATATTATTTGCTTGAATGTCAGATGGTATAATTTTTGTCTCAATTATCAAATATAATTTATAAAACATATACATGGGGAAAGGGATATTCTATTGCCTATACCCATAATTCTGTTCTTTCCATTGTTCTTCCTTTCTGATGCTTGAAATTTTTTTTTATTATTATTTCTTTTTTTGTTGTTGTTTGAAGAATTTCCTTTAGCCATTCTTTAAGGAAGGTCTAACAACAAAGGTAATGAAGACCAATGGTGGGCAAAGCTTAAAATATTTATTATCTGACCCTTCACAGATAGACATATAACTCCTCTAGGTTTTAATTTCTTAAACTTCTTAACAATAAGGGCATTGGATTTGATCATCTCTAATATCTCTCTAACATCCATGATTTCATGAGGATTTCTTATGTGAAGGTATTTTTCCCCCAGTGACCACATTTGAGCACTTAAGCAATACAGAACTTAACATTGGAAAGCAAGTAATTAATAAATACTTACTATCATGCCAAGAGTATAACATGAAGGTGAAGAGAAATCAATTTCAGTCTGCTGACTGTGTGTCAGGTAATTAGATTTACGGAACTGGAGTTCAGGTTCCCACTGCGAGCTGGCAAGAGCCCATACTGTTTTGCACCTGCCATGGAAGTCAGCAATGTACCATCACAGTCTGGAGTGTGGTGCTTCCACAGATGCTTTACTGCATTGTGACTAAAACAGCTCAGGCCTTCCCATGGCTCACAGAACAAGGACTCCCCTTTGGAGCTCTCAATTCTATTATTTCCAGAAGAATTATTTTTTAGTCATCATTTTGGGGGTGCTTATTAGGTGAAATGTGTGAAATACTTTCGGAAATGAGCTGAATTTAGTCCAGGTAGGAGGGAGCAGAGATATCGACCTTGTTTTTCTTCCTCTTAAGAGTTGATCCAAAAAAAAAAAATTAAATTAAATTAAAAAAAGAGTTAAGATTCAACTATATATATTTTTAAAACAGAAAAACATGAGAAAATAAATAGGAAACCAAGAACAAGTATGAAAAATAGTTATGATAGCTATTTAAAGACAACTAAAACTCATGTTTCTTTAAAACACATTTTAAAAAAGTCAAAACAAACTTCATTGTAGTTATTCTACAATGTAGGTCACAAACTTAGACAACCAGATGCAGCTTTCTGACAGGTTTTGTTTTTCACAGAGTTGGGCCAGAGGTTTATTTTTGTTTTTGAATTTAATTGGTTGCTAATTTTCAAAAATTTTAAGAGTTCACATAAAAGTTTAGATTTCCACATCCGCTTGAGAGATGAGACACTGCTGGGTCATATTCTCATCAGGAGACATTGCTGGGAAGTGAGGGCCATTCTCTTTGGGCATCACTTGTGCTTTCAAGTCCAAGTGGGAGTTGGCCTCCCCACATAGTTTCCTCTGGTCCTCATGTCAAACACCAGTTGTCATTTATCATCAGTTGCATGCTATTGTGTTTCTTATGGTAGAGCTGAAGATGGCAGAATATCTACTATTCATTTTTCAGTCAAAAGGAGGAAAACGCCAAATGGACCAAAAGGAAAATGTGTTTTAGTAAAAATGGGAGGCAGATATATTTTTGTAGAGATGAAAAATACCCCTACTAGAAATCCATACACTAAAGACGTCTGTTGTAACAATACAACCTGAATGACCATTCTGAAATATACCTGGCCTACTTCTCTCACTCATGATACCCACTGGCTCTGCAGGCATCTCCTCTTTCTCAACAAATAACAAGTGTATGCCATGACAATCTTATTTTCTCTACTTTACCAGTTTGATTTTGTCCCTTAGACCGTGCAACATAGTGGGAACACATGAGCTTTGTCTGTCTGTACATTCAAATATCTATCTAAGAAAATAATATTGGTGATTCAATTTAGATATTTTTGTTCTGCATATTCTACATCTATGTAGATTGCATCTAAGTACTGAGGGTTTATATTTTTGTCCTAAATGCTACATTTCCTCTATCTAAATTAACTGATAAAACTTATAAGACTAATAAGACTAAGTCGAAATGAAAACAACTACATCAGAATAAATCAGCACACAATTTTCTGGGTTAGATTTCAGGTATTGTAGCTCCTTTTCGACAGCTGGCAAGTGCATTATGAGAGATGGTATCTGTCATAAACTCTCCCTACCATTCCCTCCCTGAGCAGATCTTAACATTAAAGAAAGCTTTCAGATATTCAACAGGGACTTTATGTTTTCTTCAACAGTTTAGAAACCACTTCCATTGGTTTCTTTCAGGATTCGGTAACAACAGTGTCTCTCTGGTGTTTGTTATTTTCCAGGTTAGCATTTCAACTCACTTTGCAGGAAGCTGGAAGTTCAGAAGTGTTATATATCTATCACATCTCCATTGATTTTTCTGGAAAATTTATATTCCAGAAGCCACTTATAGCTTACTTAAAGCAGATCCCAAGACAGAGCTTTTCTTTTCAGTTTCTGAGAGATCATATTCTAATACCATGCAAACCACTTGAATAGACCAGAGTTGTGAACAAATTCAGATAATATCTCTCCCTCTCCAAGTCTCCCTAAGCTGTGGACAGACTTTATGAAATAATATGTAAGTAGAAATCGTTACGGGAGGCCCAACCAGCTGTCTTCTATCTTCATAGGACAGTGTTGACGAAAATAGCATATTGCCCTTACATTAAATACGGGTGTGTACTAAAACACTGAAATGAGTTTAGGAAGGCTGTGGAATGTCTGTTTATGGAAATATTTTATAGACTAAATATTCTACATATTACACAACAGTATGGAACAGTATATTAATTTCTGGTTATTTTGTTATGAAAAATGCTTGTGCAAGTGCATAGGAATAAAATATACATGTACAATTGTCACTCCCCTATGAAAGTTAAGCATATTTCAAAGATTGTCTTCAAAGCTAATAGACTACCTCACATTTCCAGTTGAGTTAGTTATTTCTTTCCTGCATTTTAACATCTATAGGTGTCTAGTAAGTGTTTTAGATGCCAGGAACTCTATGGACAGAGCAGATTTGAGAGGGAGCAGCTCTTGAGGTCTGACTTTCAAGCTTATTACATGAGGATCTGGAACCCAAGAGATCTCGAGGTGTATACTGAATAAGCACATCAGTAGAGAGGTAAACATGTCTCCTCTCCCTCCTGGTCCAGTCAGAAATACCTTCCTTTTTGTTTCTCTCTCAATGTCAGAGATCATTTGGCTGCAATACAGCAAGACATTCATGCAAAACCCTTTTCTTTCTTCAAAAACTAAATATTAGAAAAGGGCTAGGCACCTCAGACAAGAAGGTTAGTACTTATTTTGAAGACTGGTTAAAACTCGAATCCCCAGTTGCTGTGTGCCTCTGCCCACCCACTTACAACATTTCCCTGGTGATAAGATAGAGGAAGGGGATCTATACAATTCCATGTCATGACAACCATTTAAGGAATAACTGACGTAGAGATAGGAGGCCTTTGACTGTGAAAAGCATGAGCACTTTTTAAGAGTTCTACCAAGACATCTCCTGCCTAAAGAGACACAGCTGAGTGGGACATGGCCATGCATGGGACTCCTCAGGAACTCCACAACTGTATGAAGTAGGGATTTTCAAATAAGAGTATTAAGATAAACAGATTTAGCATCCCACCCTTCTCCCCCAGTACAGTTGTCTCTTGAAGAACTGCCCTCTGTCATGGTGTCCAAACAAAGCAAGCACGACATTTTTATTTCCTATTAGAGAGAAAGAGGATTCTTTTTGTTTTTTTACTTGAATTCTGGAGGCCACACGGACCTCTGAGTTTTGTGGTCAGCAGTATTTATGGTGATTTTGGTTATGTGTGGGTTTAATCCTGTGAATAGAAATGAAATCAGGGTCATGCAGCAAAGCAGAATCCTTCAGTTAACATCATGAACAGTACTGGATAATGCGATCTTGGGTGAGTTTGTGGATTTTTTGTTAAAAGCACCTGTGTTTAAATGAAAATTAGTCTTCCTAGGAAAAGATAAGTTCTCTTATCTAAGTTCTTACTAATGAAAGTCACAAATGTTCTAATAATGTACAGAGCAAACGGAAGTTTGACGATACCTGTAATGATAATATTTTATGACAAAATCAATTAATGAGGAACAGTTAAGAATGAAGTGCCAAACTTTCCTTGCCATGCCATCAGGCATGCGGTATGTTTAGTGGAAGAGAGTGTGCTGCTAAATCAGACTTGGATTTAAATCTGTTAACAAATCATTTACCTTCTCAGCTTCAATTTTATCATCGGTAAAATAGGGATGACAATGACTGTTTGTCGAGTTTGTTATACAGAAGAAATACGGAAATGTGTATTACATAAAAGGAGAGTGACATATAAATACAGCAACTCAAAAAAAAAAAAAACTATGTCAATGCCCTGGCCTTTATTCTCTCCACTCATTTGGAGTTTTTAAAATTCAATTTAAAGAACAAAAATGAAAGAAATTAGTGCTTGGACGTCAGTTTGGTTTTTTTTTTTTGGCTGCACCACACGGCATATGGAATCTTAGTTCCCTCACCAGGGATCAAACCCGTGGCCCCTGCAGTGCAAGTGCTGAGTCTTCACCGCTGGACCTCCAGGTAAGTCCCAAGTTTTACTTTTAATAGATTTTATGTGGTCTACTTGTATCAATGAGATTAAAGTATTTATTTGGGAGTGAAGGCATGAAAATTAAGGGGAGAAAATGATGTGCAAACAATAACTTATATTTATAAAAATTTTATTTCACTCTTACTTTAACTAAATCTTCATAAGCACCATGTCATGAACGGCAATCTAGAAAGAGGATACTGGAATGCTTTACTCAATAACAAACTGCAAGCTGATGATGTGAAGTTACAGCTACACGGAGCATGTGTACAAGACCACATTTAGAAAGGTTCACTTGAGAATTCCACGATGATGCACAAAACAGGAATCTGGCATCGATTTGTTCACACTTTTTATGCTCAGAATCCAAAGCTTGTGCATGGAAATATCAAAAGAAACACTGGATCACCTTCACAGTTTACAGTTTGCTAACACTTGACCCTGAAAGCATAAATGTTGCCATCTTCATTTCTTGACCAGTGCTTGGTCATGGGCCAATTCCTTTAAAATTTGAATGATGCTTAAATGCTATGTTCAACATTATGTAAGTCAACAGCAAGGCCTTTGAATGTGTGCAATTCTCATATACGATCACCAAACCATTACTGACTTAAGGAAATTGTGGAAAATTATATATTTTCAGCAAAATGTTTTCATTTGGTCCTACATTAAAAGACCCAACTGCCAAGGTGTTTTACATAAATTTAATTCACAAGCATGTACACAAGAGAATCACTATAAAGAACATTGCTTCCTGGTTTATGAATAAAAAGTTTATCCTCTACTTACACTAAACATACAAAAAATAATCTACAAAAATCGTTTACAATTGATTTTAGTGAAAGAAAAAGCTTTCTTTGGGAAAAAAAAATGATTGTGTGGTGGTAGTAGTTTAGCCATCAAAAAAGGAATGTAAGTAACCAATAAATATAATGTGCTTTCTCCATATAGACATATTTACACTTGAGTCTTTGGCTTATGTTTTTTTCTAAAAAGAACTTTAAATGATCCAGCCATCATTGCACATTAAAAGAAAATAAGCCAGTTATATATATTTATATATTTATATAGAGATCTGCTACACTGAAACATATAAAAAAATGAACTTGTCTATGAATTTGCACAGATTTTCTTTCTTCTTCCTTGAAAGATTTAACATCTTTTATCTGAAAAAGGGAGAAAAATGCCACATAGAAAGTATTAATTCATGCAACATGTGGTGGCTGCTCTACCAAAACCAGGAGAGAAAAGGCTGCATATTCACTATACAAACACTGATAAGTTCTCGTTTGAATCTGCTTCTTATTAAATATAATTTATGTGGCACGAAATGTTGATGCTTTCATACAGTAATAGAAACTGAGTCCTTTTTATTAAGATACACAACTTTATAAGAAAAATACTTTTACCTCTCGAATGTAAAAGTCTCCCACCCCCCACATTAAAATCTTTCTGCACAGGTGTGACAGGTACAACAGCTGCTGGCTCAACAGATGAATGGGTTCTGTGTGGATGCGTTTGAAGTCCTCCCCAACTAAGATGACTCCAGGTACTCCAAAGCTACATCGTAGCAGAAACGGTACTGCTCCTGAAAGATGTTAAAACAAAAAGGTGGAACAAAGCTAAGAAAAAAGAAGAATGGAGAATAACATCTATCAAATGAATAGTTGGCATTCAATTTAGATTCTTCAAGAATTACAGACATTTTTTCAATATACAAGTTTAACATCTAGGCGTACATATTTTACATTTGAGTCTAACGATTGCTGTAAGCAAAAGGAACTTGATGTAAAATATGTTGTCTTTGCCTCATATTTTATACCAAATTAAAAAAAATCTTCAGTATTGTTTATCTGGTCATGATAGTAATACCTGATCAGTACAGAAAAAATTTCCAAATATAGGAAAGATAAAGAATCAGAAAAAGTTTCTACAAATCTATTATCAGAAACAACTTTTAAAATACTACCTCAGTCCATTTTAATGTATGGTTGAAACAATAATTACTTTAGAATAAATATAATTGCATACCTATATTTGAGGATATAACTTTATATTTTATCTTCTGTTGTTTAGCATTGCTATGTATCTTTTCTCATGTTATTTAACACCTATTTTGAAACTACATAGTCTAGCATATGGATTGACTATAATATCACACTTATTTTATTATAAATAATCTGAGAGTGAACATGCAAATATTTTTCTCCATACTTCAGATATTTTCCTTAGTGGTATTAAAAAAAGTCAGTCATTTCAAACTGCCACTCAACAATTCAAAAGTCTTAATTTCTTCTTCCAGTTTTATTCAGATATAATTGACATACATAGCACTGTATAAGTTTAAGGTGTACAGATAATGATTTGACTTACATACGTGAACATCCAAGTTCTTAATTTTTTTTGTTGTTGTTTTTTCCAAGTTCTTAATTTTTGACACAGTTTTTGGTCTATCAGAGTAGTTAAGTAAACTTTTCAAAACTGGTTAGTGGTTCTTAAATTTTTTTGAGCCTACTTTCACCAGAAAATTTTATTTCTGCTGCATTTATTTATTTATTTAAGATAACTTGGTTGACAATACAATTTTTGAGTTAAAACTGCCTTTCGTCTCAGTCCACCTATGTGTCGCTCCATTATGAAGAATTTAGAAAAATTCTGAGACTGTATTACAAATTATGATTTGCAATATGTATTAAAATGTTCCCAATTCAGCCCAAGTGGGTAAAATTCAGGCTGAATTACAGAACAATCTAAAACGTATATTATTTCAAAAGAGAACTTCCAGGTGTCTCTAGCAATATATGAGGGAAATAAAAACTTTCCCCAAGAGGTCTTTATCAATCCTACCCTAATTATCAAGTAAGTGTGATTTAAATTAGCCTACCACTGTGGCAAGTGCATCTCAAGAACCAAAAAGTGCTTGCGAACAGTTATATCTTTTTAGTCAGTCTCCAGCAATTTGGTTTACACTATAAATTTTCTTACCAAACTCATCAGTTAAATTCAACGGCACACTGAACTAATCATTAACTTTGATTAAACACAAATCAGAGGGTTGGGTGTTTAATCAAGATTCATGGGACATGAATGTAAAGGTAAATAGTAACTCTTAAGAAGGTTCTAGAATGGCAGAGTTTAATCACAGCCTTTTTTTTTTTTTTAAAACAGTGCAAAATCAGAGTTAAATTTGGAAGTATTTAAATGCTGAGCCCAGAGGTGATTTTATTGATGGTTTTGGAAGAAGTGATCTGAGAGATAGAGGCAGAGTTTACATTAAAAAATCTTCAGATGGCAGAGAGTCTAAAGATCTTACCATTACCCGTCCATTTTGTAAAAAGACCTCAGAGTTTTACCTCAAAAATCCTCAAATCTATCCCCCTTCCTCCATCTCCACTGCCAACATCCCAGTCAAAGCCAATATCATCTTATCGGGACAACAGCGATACCTAAGGTATGAGTTGGAGTAGAGGGGCTTCGAGGACTTGTAGAAGGGGAGGAAGTCTGTGACTGTTCTTCAAAGTGAAACAGTATAAATGTAACTCTTCAGAATCTGTCTCAGGAAGCAATGCACCTCTTGTGTGAACAATCCATGAGCAGGAAGTGGTGAAAATACCTTAAAGGTTTATTGAACCGCTCATTTTAGTTATCTGATCATCTTGATAAATGTAGGGCAAGCAACAATGATGCCTTGGTTTTTCTGGTTTACTTTTCTGTGAGCATAAGCTATATAGCTGCCCCTGACCTTATCCAACTATGCACATATGTGTAAACCCACAGACATCACTTTAGAAGGCGAATGGGCTAGAGAAGTTTTACTTTCTTTCTTCCTATGCATTCAGCTTCAACCAGATGAGCTCCTACATACACATACCTCCCTGCTCTTAGTTTGTAATCTGTGTTCTGATTTTGTGAGCCCTGGGTAATTCAAGTAGTATCACATGAACTATGTTCTAAAATTGGTAAAAGCTGAAAACTGTCAATGGTGATAGTTTAAAAAATTATAATGTGACCAGAAATGAAGAATTATGGATAATGACTAAAATAATAAAAACATTGGGTGTCTAAAGTACTAGATGCAACCCATGGGTACATCCTTCAAAATAATGTTTTACCAGTTAATATGCTTTAAGAAATAAAAATAAACATGAATAAAACCTAGATAGTAGGATTTGTTATAGAACCATTTATCAAAGTTTACTGTAGCAAATATTTACTGCTCAAAACAGAAAAATATCCGATTCATTTCCCAAGTTAAATGAAAATAGTTTTCTCCATCTTTAGCAGTTTATGCAATATGTGATTAAGTTCACGTGGGCGGAGTGGGATACTTGGCAATTCAATTAGGCAGGAAAGTCTCCACAAAGACTCATTTATACATTTGATTCCCTATGTGTGTATGAAGTCAAATCAACAAGTAGGTATGTGACCGACTAATTTGGACCCTCCCTTCTGCATCCAAGACTGTGACTCACCGGGGCTTCCACCATGTTCGGCTTGCTATTCCTTAGTGTCTTGACCGCATGGAACACATCAACAACATTTTGCCGTTTCACCATTTCAACAACAATGCCTATAGCACAGAACATGCCACTCCGCCCGCCACCATTTCTGAAAGTCAAGAAAGCAAAGGCATGTTAGATTGAAGCCTTCGGTGACCGTAGGTCACACACACACAATCATGTATGTTTGGGGAAAGAAAACATTATCTAATTTTTTCCTTCTGTGTTTTAATTTTGCTTCACATGTATGCATGCAAGTGTGGGGGGCAGAGAGGAAAGATACTTGAGGATGATATTAACTCAGTAGCTTATGCTTAGGGACACGCTAAAGGCATAGATCCCTGCAACCGAGACATGTTGAGATTTTGATAGATTTGTACACAGTATAAATCAGAAAAGTTATTCAGAGTAGTGTTCAAAAGTGTTTAATAAGTATATAATAATCAATTTTAGGAATACAAAAGTTGAAGTCAGTAGTGAATTACAGAATCAAGAAACAGGAAGATTGTTTTAAAAGAATATGTAGTCAAGGTCTGTGAGATAGAAAGCGTGAAGGCTGATGAGGAAATGGCCTCCGAGCCGCCACACTCACAGGCAGTGGATGATGGTCCGGCCCTCCCCTTCCTCGCATTCCTCCTGCCATTTTTCCACCTGCAGTATCAGTTTCAAAAATGATCGCTTGGAGCCAGGCACTTCTCGATGAGAAGCCCACCCTAGATACTGAAACTGCTGCACCATCAGATAACCTTCCTGTGGCTGTAGAGGGAAAAGTATTTTTATGTGAATAAGTTGGAGCTAGAATTTTTACTAAAAAGTAAAAGGTTCATACAAATTTACACCATGACATAAATGAAACATTGGATTGAGTCTAGCTGATACAAGTCCAAAATATGTACATACCAATGCAGAAATGTTCTAAGTTACATGAGAATTATCCTTTATACAAGCTTCTCCCTCACACTCCATATCCAATAATCCATTCCTATGATTATAATTCTTAAATAACTTTCAAACGTGTCTCCTCTTTATCGCTACTAACATCACTGCACTCTCAATCACAAATCTTAATAACTACTTCCTAGTTGACCTCCCTGAACAAACTCTGATCTCCTTTCAAACCATTCTTACCATGGGCTCATGATTATTTTTAAATGCAAATATGATCTTGTCACTTCCTGATTTAATGTCTTCCAAATGATCTTAGCATAAAACCCAAATTGCTGCCATGGCTTAAAAATACCTACATGATAAGGCTCCACTTCTTTCTCCAACTTCCCTTTATTCTAACAACCTACTTAAGTTCTGGACACATTGGCCTTCTCTTAATCTATCTATCAAGTCATTTCTTGTCTTGGGAATTTTGCACATACTCTCCCCTCTGCCTTGAACATTTCCTTCTTGCTTGCCTTTCTCAGTTCCAAATATAGCGATCAATGTGTCTCGGGTTTGTCTTGGACTTCTGTGGTCTTTGCACTGAAATTTGTATGTTCTAGGAAACCTCTCTGTCCTGTATAAACCAAGGTAGCTGGTTATCCCAGGCCCAAATAGCTCCTACTAATTTTCAGATTTCAACTTAAATATCACAATCTCAAAGAAGTCTTCTCTGATCACCCAGCTATGTCAGATTACCCAAATTCTCTGTATGTTGTACTTTTTCTCTACAAAATTTCATTTATTTGTAAATAAACGATTATACAAGTTGTTTAATGTTTGTCTTCCCTGATAAAATAATACAAATTCTTTAAGGACAAGAAAATCTCTTTCTCCCTTAAAATCTCTATCACTAGAACCTAGCAAAATACTTTCCAAAGAACAGTATTGTTGAATAAACGAATTAAGACCTTACACCCTCAAATGAAAATGTAAGGAAAAATTTGTAATGCACTAGTGAGCCACAGAACAAGGTGTCAGATCTGAAGCTCCACATGGCAAGGGCTCATGCATTTTTAGGTAGGACAAGGAACTACTTAGGACAACACCCAGCTTCTAGTTGGTGCATGCTAAATATTTGGTGAGGTAAATGATAAAAAATAATGCGAACAGGAACAGAGAGAAAAATCATGCACTGATAAGGACCAGAATACTAAATACAAAGGAAGATAAATATACTGACCAAAAAAAGGTGACACAAATTTCAGTTCCTGTTTCTAGAATATTTCTCATATAAACAGCTCAATTAACAGACAGGTCTTACTTTCTTAGTTTAGCAGCTACAGTTTCACAGCTAAAATATTACTAGAACCATAATGTAACAGATGTGCAGACATAATGAGACTCCTTTAAATTAACATCTAAGATATGCATGAATATTATGACATGATTGAAGTTATCCTTTTTTTCTCCACTGAAATGAGCAATAGAATTGGATATGATTTTATTCTCTACTTATACACATATAAATGTATTAACCAGAAACATACAGCCATTTTGATGTGAGAAACACTGAAACATGACAATTCTAATCACACACTTAAAACAACACATACATAGAGTTGCTGCCCTAAAAATGAGTAATCTTTCTTTTTAAAAAAACTATAATTCCGTGGAAGTTACTAATGTTTTCTTTTCAAATTCTGCTTGCTATGTGCTTACATAATCTAAACAGTTTTTATTAGTACTTTTTTTTTTCCCATCAATTTGTCCCTGATGGCAAAACACATGAAGTGTCAGGGAAAGAAAGACTTCTGAAGGACACAGTTGCTACTTTTCTGCTGGGAAAAGGCACAGTGGTAGCAGCACTGGATCAAGCTATGGATTTTGGCAGAGCCAGATGCTAGGACATTTAGAAAGATGAAATTGTAGATGAGTTGTAGGAGGCGTATGAGTGATGGCTGTGATTTACCTTTTCCTTCATGCCTGGGGTTCTCTTTTATAAGCAGAACTGGAATAGTGGCATGGAACCCTTCTACAGTCTCTGATACGAAATATTACTTCCTCCTGTCACCATCATTTTTATCTTCTTATTTTTCAACTGCATGCCTCTTTCTGGGTTGGCTATCAATGCTAATAAAACATTCAGTCAATCTTGAGATAAGTCTACATATAGTCAAGGGCCAGGCCCAGACAAACTCAATTGAACCAGGAAATCTGAATTTAGATTTCCAGATAGAATAAAATAGGCCGTAACTGACCAAGAACCTTCGCTTCCAGCATTTCTGCTTTCCTGTTTTTAGAATGCATTTGTATTCTAGTGCCAAGGCGTAAGATGATTACTAGCTTTGGGATTGATTATATATTGCTTATTAACTTTACTCTCTCTTTTGTCTGAATGGAAATATACCCCATCATGATCATGACCACCTGGTCTGGATTAGCTCAGTTAAAATCATTAATGACTTACTCTTGTTAGATTGCATATCCTAAAAATCCGGCTTATCACATCACAATCCATTGAACAAGACATACATTCTACTTGGATAGGGCCATATCGTAGCATCCCTTCTTCTGGCCAGTACTGAGGGCAGCCCTAGATGATGAGTGTTTGGAAAGAAAAAGAAAACGAGCATTATTTTTTTCTAATTAGGGTCGTATATAAAGAAGATTTTGCCATTTTATTACTACTTTATTAAGTCGTGCATAAGTACAGAAAAGCAACCTATAACCATTAACCTGGGATAAGTCGACTTCATTTAACATCACAATGGAGGTACAGCCATAATCATACACTAATCTCCAGAAGTCTTTCACAGTGTTTGGCAGAGGGTATTGTGTGACGATGAAAGCAGCTGGTTGCCTGTAGCTCTGTGAAAAAACGAGGTAGATGGGGAAACATAAGAACTTAAAATGAATGATCAGCTGTACAAGCAGATTCAATACACTTCAGTGTAGGGCCAGTAAGACACAGCAACTTCCTATGGAGATGGAGCCAGCCTGCTGCTTAAACCATGGAATAACAGATTTGGACCACTGCAATGTACGGCAACTAGTAATTAGTCAATCTGATGGTATGACTTTGATGCCTCAGCAGTAATTCAAGTCAATAATTTGCTCTATTCTGTTGATAAAAGTAAATATAGGAAATATTTTTAAAAAAGGATCTTTTGTGAGGTACCTGTTGGACTGTTTTAGTTTTCTGAAATCTGAGAGGCTAGAGGCATGAAATTCCCTGGTGTGTGTGTGTATTTGTGCATGCACGTGTGCATGTGTGTGTGTATCTCTGTCTATCTCTCTCTGTTTATCAGCTGTCAACTGCTATAAAATTGTTTGGCTCTCCTCCTATCCAAATAAGAAAAACCACATGTACATCAGACTCATGCTTTTATATTACATAGACATTATCAGCACATGCTGCACATCTTGCAGGCAATCCACTTCCCATAGGTTTCTGGGCATTTCTAACGTATATCAATGATCAGAATGATAGTTTCAAACATTTAAGATTTTCAAGTGCCAAAAAGTAGAACCAGTGTAATTTCTGGCCCCATGTGAGAGGGAATGGCTCCTTGTTTACCAAATGCCCCTTGATTGGGACACAACGCATTATCTCTTTCCAGGAGAGGATAGGCTCATCTGGCCAGACAATCTGTCATTCTACAGACTAATGATCTACACTAAAATAGAAATTTAAATTTCTTTGAAACAAACTAATGAATTGTAAAAATATAACTAGACAGTTGCCTGAGATGGATTACTTTAATGCTGATAAAAATTGTCAGTGATCTAATTCATTTGTATCATTACTACTCTTTGTCCTTCAAGTGTCTTAACAACAGTGTAAAAACTGATCTTTAAACTTCATAGATCCTATCACCATTTGAGAAGTGCTGCTAACCATATCATTTTACTCCATGGAAGAGTGGAGGATAAATCTGAGGAGACAGTAATTCACCAGCTGCTTCTAAATGATCTTAAGACCTCACAAATTTGGTCCTGCAGCTGAGGTGAATGCCCTCCTAAGGAAGGTATGAAACCTCATGAGAAAGAAGCAGAAGAAGGAAGTAAGCTTTCCTTCCAGTTAAATGTCTGCTCCATGGGGAAGTAAGTCAAAGGAGGCTAAAAGGTTTTATTCATTTTTTTGAGTCACAGGGAAGGGGAGATAGATGAGGAGAAGATAATATGGGAGAAGACTGAAGATTTCCTCTCTAAGTGCAAGAGCACATCAAGGCTTTGGTATCATAGGATCCTTGGCTTTAACTGCTAATTCTTTACAAGCATGGTGAAGGGTATATGACACTTATGATGGGGGTAGAGCGTAGGGGAAGGTGGCGAGTATTGACCAATGAGCCAAACCAAACCTAACTTTCTGAAGCCCGAACCACACTACCAAATCCACGAGGCAGTTTCAACTATAAAATATAGTTGAATCACAGGGAATTAAACAGAGAATAGGAACAGGTAGAACACAAGGTTTAGTGTTCACATTGACTAGAAAACAACCTGGAAATTAAGAAAAAATTTGAAAGAGATGCCAAGACAAAAAATGCGTCAAACATATGCTTCATCAATATCCTTTCCTAATATTTTCTTTTTCCCTTTTTTCACACAGCCTTTTTTTTTGTTTTTCATTCCAAATCTAGACTGGCTCAGAAACAAAAAGTTCTGTGTGTTTTCTCTGTATTTAGTATGCTTGCCTTTCCAGACAATAAAAATGGGAAGAAAAAGTACAATGGGGATCCAATGTGATTTCAAGGGATTTGAGTAATGACTAGGCAAGATTCTGGTCACAGCAAGAGTGGCATCTTTCCACTTGAGTTCACCTTTAAACTATTCTGCTCTGTAGGAAAAAAAAGGTCAATGTAGCTGGGTGAAAGTTAGAAGTAAAATGTGGGCTTTTCTAAGTCTCTACTATCAGAGGCTAACTTTGGAAACACAATAGGAGCAATAACTTAGAAAGCTTCATTATTAGTCACCCAGGAGTGAACCCTGACTTCTGATTCTCCTCCTTTCTACCATTCAATAGCCTAAAGGGCAAAAACTAGAGATGCTTATGAATGAAGGTGATAAGCTAAAAGGATTCTGAACTCGAAACCCTTCTTGCTTCTTCCCAAGGTGAACAAAACTAGGTGGCCAAAGACTAATTTAAAATTCTCTTTCCATATTGTTCTGTCTATGGGATGCTAACATGCTGAGCACATGCTCTACCATCTACAGTGTGAAGACTGGAGCGGGGCAAGAGAGTTCTTTTGATGTATTATGATCGATGTGTTAACATGATATTTTCCATGCCTTCCTTATTTATATCTAGTCTATATTAATTACTAACCCATAAAACAAGTTAGCTATAAATTATTGGAACATTAAATGTCAGAGATAAAAATTTCCAAATTAACACTATTTCAGTAGAATATGGCATCCTGTGATTTTAAAAATTCAGAATAGATAAGCATGATTCTCTTTCCTGAAAATAATTAGGATGAAAATTACCACCTGTAGACACTTCTTGTACAGAAATTTTACACTAATTGACAATTAAGCACCAAATTTATAGTCAAGTCTAAAATTGATAGTGCCTAAGAATCACTGTGAGGGAAATTCAAGAATCATTCTCCAAAACAATTTTGTATTTCAATCAAAGTTGCCAATTTTCCTTTTCAGGCCATTTGAATTTTCTTGAAAAGAGAACTAGCCAGTATTCATCAGTTTTGCAGCTATTCATGACACTTTACACTAACAAAGAGAGCAGTCTCTTACGTCCATAAGAGCAGCATTGATGTAGTTACTACTCTCCCCATCAATTGTAATTAAAAAAGGCAGACATCTGTCAGGTGGCAGCATGTCCATGAAACGGTTCTTGTCATGGTTCCTTGGCAGGCATGCTATACTGCAGTCCTCAGCTTGTAGTCGAGGGGTGACTGAATTCAAGGTCTGAAAAGGAAAGGGAACCCAGGTTAAAAGACAGTGACCCATTTAATAGCATAACACAGATCCATCAGGCATTTTGGAGGCCAAGTAGTAAGTGAAGGATTTGTGCAAGGCAATGGCATGTGCCTCGATGACAGGCTGATAGCCTTTGTAGTTAAAGCTAATGAAGCCTGAGAAGTGACAAAGAAACAATACACACATTGTACAGTGTGCCTCTTCTTAAAAGAAAAAGGAAGGCTAAACCACACAGCAACCTGCAAAACGTATTGCCTAACCAAAGCAAATGCAGAGTGGCCCATGACGATGACACATCATAAGTTATCACTTGTAATAACATTTTAATATGCCATATTTGAAGCCATGCTATGGCATGTTAGAAAGAGCACTGGGGAGCTTCCCTGCTGGCGCAGTGGTTAAGAATCCACCTGCCAATGCAGGGGACATGGGTTCAAGCCCTGGTCTGGGAAGCTCCCACATGCCACAGAGCAACTAAGCCTGTGCGCCACAACTACTGAGCCTCCGCTCTAGAGCCTGCGAGCTACAACAATTGAGCCCACGTGCCACAACTGCTGAAGCCCTTGCGCCTAGAGCCTGTGCTCTGCAACAAGAGAAGCCACTGCAATGAGAAGCCTGCGCACCACAATGAAGAGTAGCTCCCACTTGCCACAACTACAGAAAGCCCATATGTAGCAATGAAGACCCAAGGCAGCCAATAAATAAATAAGTAAATAAATATTAAAAAAAAAATAAAGCTCGTTAAAAAATAAAAAGAGCACTGGGCAAAGAATCAAAGTATTAGGTTTCTAGTTATTCTTGACTTCAAAGTCACACAGCTTTAGGAATATTTTAAGGGCAATGAAAATACTGGGAATTATTTAGAGATGATATTTAATACAAACTCTGGCTATTATTATTAATGTGCTTGATCTCACACTGTAAGTGAAGCAGGGCAAAACCCATAAGACTGCATTTAAAAAAAAAGGTTGTAAGTACACACAAATTACCACTAAATTTGACTTTTCTGATACCTTTTCCCCACACTTTTCCCTGAGTCTGAATTTATTTGCTCTTCAAGATACAGCAGATATGAGCTCATTAATACAAAAGTGACTCCATAATATGTATAATGAAAGAGGGGTATTATATTATACTTAAAATAGGGTCAAATGTTATAAATTTGACTTGAAAGACCTTCCTTTGGAGAATTAAGAATGCCCAGAACAAATCATAATAAGTTGCTCATAAAAGAGGCCCTAGAAATAGCAAATACCTGGAATTCATCTTTGAGATGTGAAGAGTTTGTCTGGGAGTCTATTCTAATCATATCAAAATATGCAGCTTTAAATTCACAAACAGGTATGGCAGTTTCTCCACATAAGCAGGCTTCTAAAATGGCATCATGAATAAAAATGTACTGTTCCTATCAAAAGAAAGAGAGAGAAAAATTTCATAATATTTTAATATAAATGTTCTGTCATCAAAGAATTTTCTCTATATAAAAATATTAATAAAAGTAGCAGTATTTTTCCATACGACGTGATGAGCTAATATTAATTCTGTGTGAAAAACATCTAGTATTTAGTTTGATAAATGTTGGAAAGCAAACAACAAAAAAGGGCCACTAGAGGTTAATCAACGATCAACACACCTCTGTCTGGACCATATTGATACGACGAGATCTCAAGGCTTTGACACAGTTGTAGATGTCAACAACACCCTCTCTTTCAGCCATGTCCAGCATGATGTCAATCACAATGTAACAACCAGTCCGTCCAGCACCAGCACTGAAAAATACACAGATCTAAAGAACCGCAGGAAGGATGTCTATGCAAATTGAAAAATCCTTCTGATTTTCAAATAAGTGGAATCAAATCGATTTAACAAAGTACAAGACATAACTTGTATGTACTGTGTAAATGCTTATTAATGAACAAATAACCTCATGTAGAATATCTACTTTGGTGTAAACTGAGGAGGAACAAATTAAAAGATAAAATCAAATTGTGTTTTGAAAATAATGTATTATGTCATTCAACTTCCATAGCTGTCTTACCCAGTTTTCATTTGACATAAATTTCAAGCTCACAGAATTGATCAAGGAGTGGATTCATTCTTTAAAATTTCACCTGAGACTGAAAGACTCATACTCATGTGGTTGTGGGCACTCTGACAAAATGCAGTAATGCTGTTTTAGTCAGACAGACTCTTGTCAAAGCAAAAAAACATTAATTCCAAAACCTTTAAATGAAAAGTCTGAGGGGTCACAATTCAGGGGAACTGTTAATAATGAGGGTGGGGAAGCAAATGTTGGTTATCAATGGGGAGGAGACCAACAGTAGAAAAACTATTTGAATGGTGATCTGAAAGAACAATGAAAATGAATTGTGAGGTATGAAATATAATTCTTAACAGGTCACAAAGATGCCACTATCTTACTGTATTTAATTCAGTAGTTGAATCATAATATACTGTTGATTATTTTACCTGTTGGGAATATTTCTCCAATTTTATATACAGAAGTCAATGGAGCAAACAAGATATACTTGGGATTTTTATGGGAAATTCACTTTGTAGTCAGCTTCGTCTTTTCCTTAAATTCAGATACCCAAGTGTAAGTAGAAAACACTTTTGTTTCAAGAGAGTATCTGAGAATCTTCGAGCACTTCTGAAGCAAGCAATTCATAGGAAAGTAAACCTCTTTGATAAGTCAAGACACCCTATAATTGAAAACCCATTTATCTCATTTTCTAAATGCATAGAGAGACTATTAACATTATTTCTTTGTTGTTCAGATTTGGTCATTTCTCTTAAACCTACTGTTCTTTAGGAAATTTAAGTAAAAGGTATTGTGGTTATCTCAGTTTCTTTATTTTGCCGACCATCTTCTCAATCACTCTTCCCAGGGTTTGAGACAGGAAAGTAATTGAAGAGTACATCAGATTTCTTGAGGAGAATTGAATTGTAGATTTTTTTTTCAAGGTACACAGTATCTGATCCTAATGGGATGCCTTACTTTTATTTCATTCTCTTTGTTTTATTTTTCCCCTTTTATACACGGTCATTTACATACTGAATAGGCTGGATTTTCAGAAAGAAAAAAAATGCTTAAGCACATCTATTATGTAGCTTGGAAGGGATAGTATTTGAGAATGGTGTGCAGCATTTAGGAAAAGCTTTTCAGATTCAGTACATATTTTTCTGTTCATCTCTCAAAATGAAGCCATGTAATTTTCTTTTAGTGTCTCTGAATGCTTGTTTTAAGAGAAGTTTCTAATCAGAAGAAAGTCTGGATAATATTCACATTTTTCTGGCATATATTTGCTGGATTTTACTGATGTAGTTTTCAAGGTCCTCTGATGGATGGCTTAAAAAAAAAATTCTTAAGTAGCTGTTTTACAGCACAAATTCTTGCAATTTAGGCCATTTAGTAACTCTGTATGCCTCAAATTTAGTTTTAAAAGCTGGGATTCTATTGGGAATTTACTAGATTGGCAAGAAATCTCTATCTTTACATACCATTCCATACAATATGGCATTTGCAAAAGATAAAAAAAAAAACAAAACACAACACATACGCAGATGTTGCCACTAAAAGGCAGAGTTTCTACTCTCACAATTATGGGCAATACTACACATATTATGATGAATATATTTATTTCTGAAGTTTCCATTTTATATCATCCTTAGAGCTAACTTTTATTTTATTGCTGTTTTACCTTATCTGTAATACATGCAAGCTGGGACCTTGTAAGCATGAATTAGTTTTTGTGCCTACAAGCCTTGTCTGGATACTTTAAAAAAGCTGTCAGTCAGTGCCATTTGGACCACCACTCACCTGCAATGCACAACGATGGGGCCAGCACTGGGAGGGTTGGAGAACTTGACCCGCCGGATGAAGGAGAGAAGGCCTGTAGCATGGTAGGGTACTCCATGGTCTGGCCAGCCGGTGAAATGGAATTGTTTCACTTCACGGATCTCACTGTAGCCTCTCTGTGCAAACATGTAAACAAGTGTTTTCAAAAGGACCAAAATAGAGCCATTAAAGACAACCATGGGTATTAGACCTGCCTGACAGTGAAAAAAATGAGAAATTTATCAAAGATCATGCTTTTTCTGAAAAAGGCTGCTGACACGGCCTAGGGACTTACCTTTATTGTCGGACAACTGCCAAAGAAAGAAAATTAGGAGTCTTGCTTAGTTCTATAAGTCTGAGTAAATTTTATTTATCTTGACAGTCTGTCCCTTACGTGGAATAACAACACATAAAATGATTGGGGGAAAAAGAAGAAATGGGAAGTTAAAATGCCACCCTATTGACCCAATGCACTGAGTTCTCAAGTGGTGTATAAAGCAACTTTCTACCTCTCACTTCACAAAGAGATTTTAATGCCTTGCTTATCCATGTTGAAAATGGTTTTGAAGCACAGCATGTAGGGATTTTCCAGAACAGTGCTACTCTAGATTGGTTTGTAAAAATATACAGACAGCTAAACTGTTCTTTGGGCAGACTTATTTTTTCTTAACTCTGCGAAGTAATTCAGCACACAGAGAAGTATTTATAGCAACAAAAATACAAAATGAAAGAAGCAAAGCGTCCATGGTTGTGCCTCTCTTCTATTGGGTTAAGAGAACCCTTTAAATGCCCATTTCAAAGCTTTTCCATTCCTTTTTGTTAAAAGAAGCCTGTAGATTGTAGTAGCAGCACTTGGAGAATATAGATGAAATGCTGCAGAATTTATTTTTAAGAATCCACATTTGTAGCCCCTCAAACCCCACTATAATCCATATAGTTTCAACTCTACGGGGAGCTGTCTGGGAAATCTCAATCTCACTTGTGCCTCAGAAAAGGTAGAAAAATTGCATGAAATAAATGAACTAAATTGAGAAAGCTTATCTTTAAAATCCATCCTAAACAGACTAATATCACCGAAACCTTAGAAGCCAGTGATCACCTCTTATAATTCTTTTTCTCTCCTGTTCCTAGTACAACACTTTACACAAAGCAGGGCTCAACAAATAAGTATAATAGTGACAAGGATAAACATCACCATGGAATCATGCAAATTAAAAAAATAACTTTCATAACTACTTTTCAAGTCAACTCTACGGGAGGCCATAAATTGTTCAAAGATCTGACTTTAGACAATCACGTCATCTCCTCTGCATTAATCCTTTGCTGGAGTTGCTGTAAGGACCTTGCTCTTTTTAGAAAATTTTAATATCTGGCACAGCATGTTCCCTTATTGTTCATTATACTTAAATTTTCCTGAGTAATTTTCAAATAGGTGGTTTTCAAACAAAAATCACTCTTTTCCAGTGTTTTTCCTAAATAACAAGAAAATAAAAGAAAACCCCAATAATGTTACAATTAGTACTGCTTTAAATCCATAACAGGATATTAATGCCATGCATTCCCATTCTGGGACATGATGCGTGTCTCCATTTATTCACATCTTACTCTGTGTCCTTCAATACACTTCTGTGGTTTTATTCACTTAGGACCTGTATCTTTCTTGCTAAATATATTCCTAGACACTGCAGAATTTTTTTATTACCGTGAAAGATACTTTTTAATATCTATATCTGTTTATTGCTAACATAAAGAAAAGCTAGGATATGAATATTTATCTTGAATTAGTCACTTATCTAAATGCTTATTAGTTTCCATTTAAAAATATTATCTCCTATTTTCTTGGTATAAAATCATTACACCTTAAAATAACTTTGTCCTTTTGAATAGTTTTGCCATTTATTCCTTTTGTTGTCTTATTTCATTTCCTAGAGCTTCCAAAAATGTTGAATACTAGTGAGGATGATTATCTGCATTGCATTTTTGATTATAACTCCAATTCCCCTAGTTTTTCACTCCTTAACATGCATGCTACTGATTATTGTTGAATCACCTTTATTATCTTTAGGGAGTCTCCTTATTTCTCTAATATACTTAGAGTATTACTATAAAAGTGTCTTTTAACAAAATTAAGTGCATTGCAATATCTATTAATGAAGTCATATGGTTTTGCTCCTGTAATGCACTGAAATAATGAAATATCTTGCTAGATTTCCTACCACAGTTGTAAAATCCTTGCATGCTTAAAAATTATCATGATATATCATGTTGTGATTTTTTTTTAATTCACTACTGGATTCAAATTTTCAGCATGTTCTTGAATGAAATTGGTCTGCAATGTATGTGTGTGTACATAATTGAGAAAGTGAAACATATTGAAAAAGAGAGAGAAAGAGAGAGGAGAGCTTGAGACAGTCCTATTTTTATGTGGTTCTGTTATCACAGTTATGCTAGCTTCTAAAATATATTTAGTTGGTTTGAATGGTTTTCTATGGCCTAAATAGTTTGATTAACTTAGGCATTAGCTATTCATTAGTTATTCTTTAAAGGTTAAAGAAATCTCAACTATGAAACCATCAGGCAATTTTAATGGCAAATATTAACACTCATTCTATTTTCTTTTACCATCTGTTCAGATTCCTAACTCTCCTTGGGTCAAATTTGGAAATTATTATTTGCTAGAATATCAGTGCATCTAGACGAAAATCTGTCTCTAAGTTCACACATGATATTTTTTATAATTTTCCTAATAGCAGTATAACTGTAGTTGTATCTCTTTTGTGTTGTCTAATGTTGCATGTTTTGTTCTGATTGTTCTTCATTTGGAATTGACAAGTGGTTTAGCTGCTTTACTGATCTTTTCAAGGAAATAGCCTTTTGATTAAATTTATTCTTTTTTGTTTGTGTTTCAGTTTTATGTTTAATTTTTCCTTTGCTTTACTGAATTTCTTCCTGATTTTCTAGCTTAACGATTTTTCACAAGATTTTAGACTGCCTTTCAAAATAGGAATCATTTTTGAGCATTTTTCTCATAAGATAACTTGTGGGAAATTTGACATAAAATTGCTTATATTTACAATATAATTTTAGTTTTGAGGCAATAGTTCAAAGATCATTCAGAAGAGACTTTGGTGATTTCTGCACCTAATTTGGGGGGGCATTGGTTAGTGATTTGTTGTTATTTTCCATTGAATTTTGGAAACGTCTTGAATTTTTGCTATGTATTCAGGTTTCCTTTATAACTAAGTTCATGACTGATTTCTTAATAAAACTTTAATGAACTTACAAGAAGAATGTATATTTCAAATTCTCTCTTTCCATAATAATGGGATCTACCTATTCATTAAATCATCTTGATAGTTCTTGTCTTGAAATCTCCTATATCTTTGCTTATTTTTTTCTACTTGATTTGCCTAAGAAATTTTCATACACACTTTATAGTTGTGGTAATTATAATTATGTTGTTCTATGTAATGGTACCTTCCATTTAATATTTCCCCCAGTTATTTTTTATGATGGTAAAATTACTTATAAATATCATTTGTAAAGAGTGGACAGTTATGGTTATATATCATTTTCTACAACTACATATGAGTCATTGTATTTTGAATATATTTCTTAGGATAGATTTATAGAAGGTATAAAGACACCTTGGTCAAAAGATATCAGTATCTTAAAGTTCTGTAGCTACACTGCTTCGCTGATTTACAGAGGTTTTATGTCAATTTAAGTATGATCAGCAACATATGAAAATATCTGTCTCACCATACCCTTAAAATCAATGAGGATTATTAATTTTTTTTAAAAAGTGCTTGCTGATTTGAAAGTACAAAATGGTATGAGGTTAAACATTTTCAACAGGCATCTTAACAGCTGCTTTTTTTGGGGCGGGATTCTAGTATTTCCTTTCTATTTATAGTAACAATATGAATTAAGAATATTAAATAATCACAACTTTTTTTGTTGTATGTGCATCTTTTAATTAAAATGTTTTTGGATACAGAAAATCTTATACTTTTGCGTGGTCAAATTTATAAAACTTTTCTACAACAATGTGTGTTATTGCTTCTATGTCTTACTTCAGTCCACTTACACTGCCTTCTCTGCTTTAGTCTTTCTGATCTTGTTAAAAATAAGTCAGATCATGTTACTCCTGAGCTCAAACCCTCCAATGGCTGGCTACTTTTACTTTTAATACCAACTAAAATCATCATAGTAGCTCACAAGGCTTCACTTCTGCGGCTCTGTGATTTCTCTGACTTTATCTCGTATATCTTTCCCCTTCACTTACCTATCTCTGAATACCCTAGACTCCTGGCTGTTTCTCATTGTGACAGGAATATCATGCCTCTAGGTCTCTGAAATGACTCTTCCTTCCATCAGGAATATTCTGCCTGCAACAACTTCCCTGGGATATAGTTATATCACTCACTCCCTCACTTCCTTCAAGCCTTTATTCATATGTTTCTTTCTCAACAACTCCCTTCCTGATCCTTTAAAACTGTAAACCATTCCTTCCTTTACCTCAGCAATGTTCCCTACTTCCATTCCCAACATTATATTTCTCCACGGTACTTTTCAAAATATCTGCTGTATTTGTTTATTTATTAACTTTTATTGCCTGTCTCCCCTCAAAAGATTATAAACATCACAAGAGCAGGGATTTAATATGTGTCCCAAGGTTGAGAAATATGCCTGGCACGTTATGCCCTCAAATAAATATTTATGGAATGAATGAATGGATTTTATAGCATCATGGAAACAAATCTTGAACAGGGATTTTAAAAGAAAAAAAAGAAAAACTGTTTCAATATACATATTTTTGCATAACTTTAGAGTACTTACCCTTTCCAGGGTGAATGTTCTAACTACATATTCAGCAAGTGGTTCCATTTCTACACAAGTTACTTTGAAGTCACCATAAACTTCGGTATCATCAGGCCAATACTTATAGCACTTAACCTAAATAATAAAAAGTATACATAGGTGAAAAAGTATATATAGGTGAACCTGATTATACAGTACACACTAACCAAGATGATTTAATTTCAGTGATAACTCTTCAGGTCACAGTTAAAAGACAGATGAACTCAGTGACAAGACAAGAATAAGGATGCAGATGCAAAGAATGGACTGAAGAACTTGAGGTTTGGGGGGGCGGGGGGTGAAGGGGAAGCTGAGACGAAGTGAGAGAGTAGCATAGACATACATATACTACCAACTGTAAAATAGTAGTCAGTGGGAAGTTGCTGTATAACAAAGGGAGTTCAACTTGATGATGGATGATGCCTTAGAGGACTGGGATGGGGAGGGTGGGGGGGAGTTGAGGGAGGGAGGGAATACAGGGATATGTGTATAAACACAGATGAGTGACATTGGTGTACCTCAAAAACTGGTACAAGAGTGTAAAGCAATTATATTCCAATAATAAAAAAAAAGTTTAAAAATCTATAAACGGGATAAAATAATCTGTTACACAATTAATAGAAAGATTTTCTGTAGTCCTACAAAAACACAGAAACCTGATAATGCAATTAGATTCTAGTATAAAATCAAAGCTTATTTTATTTTAGTTATTAAATGACAAATCAAATAATTTCTCAGCAATCAAAGACTCACTTAGGAGCAGTCACTTGAAATGCTATGCCTAAGAACTTTTTTTCAAACAATTTAATGATATTCTATTTAAGTGTGTTACGGTTTGCTATTCAACTTACACTCATATTTTATGATACACAGTTTTTTTTGTGCCTCTTACCCGGCCAACTTCAACTAAATTTGTAACCATCACAATGCAGGCAGACTGCTCTTGCCAGATCATTCTCCAGAAATCATACACTGTTTCATGAACTGGGCCTATAAAAAAATTAATTTGAATATAATATTATGTTATCAGATAAATTTTGTAGTTAGTAAGAAATATAGATAAGACAAAAAGCAATATAAACTAAATGAACCAAAAGAGAAAAATTAAATGTCTAGCACAAAATGTCACTGAAAGTACTTACATTCAGTTCATATCTGAATTCACACTAAAGGCAAAAACATAGGCATGTACAAGTTTGTTTCAGTTTGCCTCCTATGTTTTCAAATTCAGAAGAAGATATCACTAGTTTTTAGGGTACTTATATCTGTCTCTAAGTAACTTTAATGCATCTTCATGTAAATGTGAAAATAGGAAGTTCTTATGCCACCATCAGCCGAACAGCACACATTATCAATTAAATATACACACATTATTTATAAACAGTGCATGTTTAGGGATTGATGAAGAACTACCATACATATAAGGACACATTCTAATCTCAAAGCATCATCTCTGAACTGCAAAACCATCTACTGGGCTATACTCTACCCTATACCATGAAAACAGAATATTACTTACCATGGATGATCTTTCTAACTTTAAAGAGTTTATAATTAAACTCTATACTTTAAAGATATGTGAAAAACACTTAGAAAATGACCTCTGTCTAAAGAGCAAACTAACTTTTACTTTCCTCTTTTATAAAGTAAGATGTACAGGTTTCTCTTCTGATGGGCAGTGGTCAGTTTGGGGAGATAACTAGAAGTAGTATTGGATTGCTGTTACGGTACTTGTAATTATTGTTAGGATACTTTTATTCCCCAATGTGCCACTATAACAAGATTTCTTTACTTTCTTCTTATTTTCCACGATGAATGAACTTGACTAAGTTCCCTTTAGCCCTTTGTTTTGTCTTAGTCTTGACTTTAAAAAAATCTCATTACACCAATGTTGGTCTTGGGTACTATTACATGTCAAGCTGACAGACTCTGCTGCAAGAAAACAGGCACCTTACAGATGAGATCTAACTTGCTTTCAGCAAAAAATAAGTAATTTCTCTGCCCAGCTCTGTTGACTAGCAGTCTGAGACATCAGGATACCAAGAACAGACTCTCAAAAACTACCAGCAGCTACTCGTTTACTTTTAATTAAAAAAAGAACTCAAGGTTTAATTTATATACATTTTAAACAGATAAAACAATTTGTAGAGGAAGAAAGATGGGGGCAAGGTACAAGAACGTGGAATGCATTCCTCTCCACAGATGCATCAGGAATACATCAAAAGACGCAATAATTCCCACAGAGAACCAGCTGAGCATCAGCAGAAGTCCTTGGACACAGGAAAGGACTGCAAAGATCCCGACATAACTGGTATTTGTTGGACTCAACACTATGCCATTAGTCTGGGGCTTGGACAGTCTTCTTTAAACCCCTTTATTGCCGGGACAAGCAACCTCTAAAGTCTGGACTACTCCATCAGAAGTCAAGTAGGAGGCTCTGGGGAGGGAGCACTGAATCCAGGATGCTAAACTACTAGGGAGTCCTCAGACACAGGGAAGATTAACTGCAGAGAACTCTCACAGAGCCCTGTATCAGAGTCTAAGACTCAGCTTCATCCGACTGTCTGCAACTGCCAGTGCTGGACACCTCACACCAAATTGCAAACAAGACAGGAACACAAACCCACCCATCAGCACACAGACTACCTAAAGCCTTATTAACCTCACAGATACCCTAAAACACACCACCTGACACGGCCCTGCTCATCAGAGGTAAAAGACTCATATCCACAAAACAGAAAGCAGGCACCAGACCTCCCACCAGGAAACCTACTCAAGACACTGGACACACCCCACCACAGGGGGCAGAGGACAGAAACAAGAGGAATTACTACTAGGCAGCATAGGGAAAGGAGACAGCAAATCTTATAAACTAGACAAAATGAGAAAACAAAGAAACACCATGCAGGCAAAGGAGCAGGAAAAAACCCCACAAGACCAAATAAATGAAGAGGAAATAGGAAAATTGCCTGAAAAAGAATTCAGAGTAATGAGAGCAAAGATGATCCAAAATCTCGCAACAAAATGGAGAAAATACAAGAAACAGTTAATAAGGACTCAGAAGAACTAAAGAGAAAACAAATAGTAATGGACAACAAAATAACTGAAATTAAAAATACTCTAGATGGTTTAAACAGCAGAATGACTGAGGCAGAAGAATGAATAAGTGAGTTGGAAGATAGAATGGGGGAAATAACTGCCACAGAGCAAGAAAGAGAAAAAAGAATAAAAAGAATGGAAGACAGTCTCAGAGACCTTGGTGACAACATTAAGTGCACCAACCTTCGAATCATAGGCATCTCAGAAGAAGAAAAAAAGAAAGGGTCTGAGAAAATATTTCAAGAGGTTATAGTGGAAAAATTCCCCAACATGGGAAAGGAAATAATTAATCAAGTCCAAGAGGCACAGAGAGAACCATACAGAATAAACCCAAGGAGAAATACACCAAGGCACATATTAATCAAACTAACAACAATTAAACACAAAGAAAAAATATTAAAAGCAGCAAGAGAAAAGCAACAAATAACATATAAGGGAAAATCCATAAGGATAACAGCTGACCTTTCTGCAGAAACTCTGCAGGCCAGAAGGGAATAGCAGGATATACTGAAAGTCCTGAGAGAGAAAAACCTACAGCCAAGAATACTCTACCCAGCAAGAATCTCATTCAGATTTGAGGGAGAAATCAAAAGCTTTACAGACAAGCAAAAGTTAAGAGAATTCAGCACCACCAAACCAGCCTTACAACAACTGCTAAAGGAACTTTTCTAAGTAGGAAAAAAAGTGAAGGAAAAGACCTACAAAAACAAACCCAAAACAATTAAGAAAATGGTAAAAGGAACACACATGTCAATAATCACCTTAAGAGTAAATGGATTAAATGCTCCAACCAAAAGACACAGATTGGTTGAATGGATACAAAAACAAGATCCTTCTATATGCTGCCTTCAAGAAACCCACTTCAGACCAAGGGACACATATAGACTGAAAGTAAGGGATAGAAAAAGATATTCCATGCAAATGGAAGTCAAAAGAAAGCTGGAGTAGCAATACTCACATTAGACAAATTAGACTTTAACGTAAAGACTATTACAAAAGACAAGGAAGGACGCTACATAATGATCAAGGGATCAATCCAAAAGAACACATAACAACTGTAAATATCTATGCACCCAACATAGGAGCACCTCAATACACAAGGCAAGTGCTAACAGCCATAAAAGGGCACATCAACAGTAACACAATAATAGGAGGAGACTTTAATACCCCCTCCATAGGACTGGAGGAAACAGAGACTCCACTCCTGGAGGGCACACAAAAAAGTGTGCTCACCAGGACCAAGGGGGAAGGAGCAGTGACCCCACAGGAGACTGAACCAGACCTACCTGCTTGTGTTGGAGGGTTGCCTACAGAGGTGGGGGGCATCTGTGGCTCACCGAGGAGACAGGGGCACTGGCAGCAGGGGTTCTGGGAAGTGCTCCTTGGCGTGAACCCTCCCAGAGTCCACCATTAGCCCCACCGAAGAGCCTGTAAGCTCCAATGCTAGGTAGCCTCAGGCCAAACAACCAACAAGGTGGGAACACAGCCCCACCCACTGGCAGACAAGCAGCTTAAAGTTTGACTGAGATCTGCCCACCAAATCAGATTAAAGTCTTACTGAGCTCTGCCCACCCAGCCCTACCCACCATCAGTCTCTCCCATCAGGAAGCTGCATGAACCTCATAGATAGCTTCCTCCACAAGAGGGCAGACAGCAGTATCAAGCAGTATCAACAGTATTTTGTCTTGTTGAACTGAAAACCACAGCCACAGAAAGAGAGAGAAAATGAAAAAGCAGAGGACTTTGTACCAGATGAAGGGACAGAATAAAACCCCAGAGAAACAACTAAATGAAGAGGAGAGAGGCACCCTTACAGGAAAAGAATTCAGAATAATGATAGTGAAGATGATCCAGGACTTTGAAAAAAGACTGGATGCAAAGATCAAAAAGTTGCAAGAAAACTCTACCAAAGACCTAGAAGCATTAAAGAGCAAACAAACAGAGATATGCAACACAATAACAGAAATGAAAAATACACTAGAAGGAACCAATAGCAGATTAACTGAGGCAGAAGGGTGAATAAGTGACCTGTAAGACAGAATGGTGATCATCACTGATGCAGAAAAGAATAAAGAAAAAAGAATGAAAAGAACTGAAGACAGCCTAAAATACCTCTGGGACAATGTTAAACGCACCAACATTCGCATTACAGGGGTCCCAGAAGGAGAAGAGAGAGAGAAAGAACCCGAGAAAATATTGGAAGAGATTACAGTTGAAAATTTCCCTAACATGGGAAAGGAAATAGCTACCCAAGTCCAGGAAGCACAGAGAGTCCCAAGCAGGATAAACCCAAGGAGAAACATGCCAAGACATATAGCAGTCAAATTGACAAAAATTAAAGGCAGAGAAAAATTATTAAAAGCAACAAGGGAAAAACGACAAATAACATACAAGCGAACTCCCATAAGGGTAAGAGCTGATTTCTCAGCAGAAACTCTGCAAGCCAGAAGGGAGTGGCATGATATATTTAAAGTGATGAAAGGAAAGAACCTACAACCAAGAATACTCTACCCAGCAAGGATCTCATTCAGATTCGATGGAGACATCAAAGGCTTTACAGACAAACAATAGCTAAGAGAATTCAGCACCACCAAACCAGCCCTACAACACATGCTAAAGGAAATTCTCTAAGCAGGAAACATAGGAGAAGAAAAGGACCTACAAAAACAAAACAATTAAGAAAATGGTAATAGGAACATACATATCGATAATGACCTTGAATGTAAATGGACTAAATGCACCAAGCAAAAGACACAGACTGGCTGAATGGATACAAAAACGAGACCTATATATATGCTGTTTACAAGAGACCCACTTCAAACCTAGGGACACATACAGACTGAAAGTGAGGGGATGGAAAAAGATATTCCATGCAAATGAAAATCAAAAGAAAGCTGCAGTAGCAATACCCATATCAGATAAAATAGACTTTAAAATAAAAAATGTTACAAGAGACAAGAAAAGTTATTACATAAAGATCAAGGGATCAGTCCAAGAAGAGGAGATAACAATTATAAATATACAGGCACCCAATATAGGAGCACCTCAATACATAAGGCAAATGCTAACAACTATGAAAGAGGAAATGCAAGGCAGAAATAGAGACACAGATATAGAGAACAAACATATGGACACCTAGTGGGGAAAGCAGGGAGGGTTGTGGGGGAATGATGGGAGATTGGGATACCAAATTGTACACTCTAAATATATGCTGTTTATTGTCTGTTAACTGTATCTCAATAAAATTTCTTAAAAAAAAGAAAAAAGAAATAAATGAAAATGAAATGAAGGAAACAATAGCAAAGATGAATGAAACTAAAAGCTGGTTCTCGGAGAAGATAAGCAAAATTGATAAACCATTAACCAGACTCATCAGGAAAAAAAGGGAGAAGAGGCAAATCAACAGAATTAGAAATGAAAAAGGAGAAGTAACAACGCACACCTCAGAAATACAAAAGATCATGAGAGACTACTACAAGCAACTATATGCCAATAAATTGGATAACCTGGAAGAAATGGATAAACTCTTAGAAAAGTACAAGCTTCAAAGACTGAACCAAGAAGAAACAGAAAATATGAACAGACCAATCACAAGTATGGAAATTGAGACTGTGATTAAAAATCTCCCAACAAACAAAAGCCCAGGGCCAGATGGATTCACAGGCAAATTCTATCACACATTTAGAGAAGAGCTAACACCTATCCTTCTCAAACTCTTCCAAAATATAGCAGAAGGAGGAACACTCCCAAACTCATTCTACAAGGCCACCATCACCCTGATACCAAGACCAGGCAAAGATGTCAGAAAAAAAGAACATTACAGGCCAATATCACTGATGAATATAGATGCAAAAATCCTCAACAAAATACTAGCTAACAGAATCCAACAGCATATTAAAAAGATCATACACCATGATCAAGTGGGGTTTATCCTTGGAATGCAAGGATTCTTCAATATATGCAAATCAATCAATGTGATACATCATATCAATAAATTGAAAAATAAAAACTATATGATAATCTCAATAGATGCAGAAAAACTTTTGACAAAATTCAACATCCATTTATGATAAAAGCTCTCCAGAAAATGGGCAATGAAGGAAATTACTTCAACATAATAAAAGCCATATGTGAGAAAGCAAAAGCCAACATCGTTCTAAATGGTGAAAAGCTGAAAGCATTCCCTATAAGAACAGGAACAAGACAAGGGTGCCCATTCTTACCATTATTATTCAACATAGTTTTGGAAGTTTTAGCCACAGCAATCAGAGAAGAAAAAGAAATAAAAGGAATCCAAATTGGAAAAGTAGAAGCAAAATTGTCACTCTTTGCAGATGACATGATATTATACATAGAAAACCCTAAAGATTCTACCAGAAAACTGCTAGCACTAATTGATGAATTCAGTAAAGTAGCAGGATACAAAATTAATGTGCAGAAATCTCCTGCATTCCTATATACTAACAATGAAAAAGCAGAAAGAGAAATTAAGGAAACTCTCCCATTTTACACTGCAACAAAAAGAATAAAATACTTAGGAATAAACCTGCCTAAGGAGGCAAAAGACCTGTATGCAGAAAACTATAAGACACTGATGAAAGAAATCAAAGATGACACAAACAGATGGAGGGACATACCATGTTCCTGGATTGGAAGAATCAACATAGTGAAAATCACTGTACTACCCAAAGCAATTTACAGATTCAATGCAATCCCAATCAAACTACCAATGGCATTTTTCACAGAACTAGAGCAAGAAATCTTACGATTTGTATGGAAACGCAAAAGACCCCGAATAGCCAAAGCAATCTTGAGAAGGAAAAAGGGAGTTGGTGGAATCAGGCTTCCTGACTTCAAACTATACTACAAGGCCATAGTGATCAAGACAGTATGGTACTGGCACAAAAATAGAAAGGAAGATCAATGGAATAGAATAGAGAACTCAGAGGTAAGCCCAAGCACATATGGGCACCTTATCTTTGACAAAGGAGGCAAGAATATACAATGCAAAAAGGACAGCCTCTTCAATAAGTGGTGCTGGGAAAATTGGACAGCAACATGGAAAAGAATGAAATTAGAACACTTCCTAACACCATACACAAAAATAAACTCCAAATGGATTAAAGACCTACATGTAAGGCCAGACACTATAAAACTCTTAGAGGAAAACATAGGCAGAACATTCTACGACATCCATCAAAACAAGATCCTTTTTGATCCACCTCCTAGAATCATGGAAATAAAATCAAGTATAAACAAATGGGACCTCATGAAACTTAAAAGCTTTTGTACGGCAAAAGAAAGCATAAACAAGACAAGAAGACAACCCTCAGAATGGGAGAAAATACTTGCCAACAAAGCAATGGACAAAGGGTTAATCTCCAAAATATACAAGCAGCTCATGCAGCTTCATACCAAAAATAGCAAATAACCCAATCCACAAATGGGTGGAAGACCTAAATAGACATTTCACCAAAGAAGACATACAGATGGCCAACAAACACATGAAAAGATGCTCCACATCACTAATCATTAGAGAAATGCAAGTCAAAGCCACAATGAGGTATCACCTCACATCGTTAAGAATGGCCATCATCAAAAAATGTAGGAACAATAAATGTTGGAGAGGGTGTGGAGGAAAGGGAACTCTCCTGCACTGTTAGTGGGAATGTAAGCTGGTACAGCCACTATGGAAAACAGTTTGGAGGTTCCTTAAAAAACTGAAAATGGAACTACCATATGATCCAGTAATCCCACTCCTGGGCATATACCCAGAGAAAACCATAATCCAAAAAGAAACATGTACCATAATGTTCATTGCAGCACTATTTACAATAGCCAGGACATGGAAGCAACCTAAATGCCCATCAACAGGTGAATGGATAAAGAAGATGTGGCATATATATACAATTGAATATTACTCAGCCATAGAAAGGAATGAAATGGAGCTATATGTAATGAGGTGGATAGACCTAGAGTCTGCCATACAGAGTGAAGTAAGACAGAAAGAGAAAACAAATCCTGTATGCTAACTCATATATACGGAATCTTAAAAAAAAAAAAAATGGTACTGATGAACCCAGTGACAGGGCAAGAATAAGGATGCAGATGCAGAGAATGGACTGGTTTGGGGGGACAGGGGGCAAAGGGGAAGCTGGGACGAAGTGAGAGAGTAGCGTAGACATGTATACACTACTAACTGTAAAATAGATAGCCAGTGGGAAGTTGCTGTATAACATAAGGAGATCAGCTCAATGATGGGTGATGCCTTAGAGGGCCAGGACAGGGAGGGTGGGAAGGAGTCGCGGGAGGGAAGGGATATGGGGACATATGTATAAATACAGCTGATTCATTCTCCTGTACCTCAAAAGCTGGTACAAGAGTGTAAAGCAATTATATTCCAATAAAGAGCTTAAAAAAAATAAAATAAAATGAAAAAAAAAAAAAAACCCAAACCCAAAAACAATTTGTATTATACAAATGAATAAAAAGCAGTGTTAGTCAGAAAAGCTGATTTTTTTCCAGTTAATTCAGAAAAAATTACAAAAAAAATCATATGGATGAATTAAGCAAGTTACTCTATTACATTTAAAAAGGCAAAGTTTTACCTTGAGTTGCAATGTAGTGGCTTGGTCTCTGGTAGCCCTAAAACAGGAGAACAAATTGGTCATCATTTTATATCAGTGTCAGAAAGAAATGAATGAAGGCATAAAAAGATGAAGAGAACCACCTGCTAAGATTGTTACAATAAAAAGTCCAGAAATGAGTAGTGAACTGATAGTTCACTTCTCAAACCTAGGTTATCTGAAAGGTAAAAATAAAGCAAAAATTAAATATTTTAAGAGCTCTGATTAGAATATATATTGCGAAATTGAGTTTTGTTTGCTAGGAAATAACTTCATAGATTTTTGTTTGGTTTCACTAAAATGTTTATGCCTTCATGTTAATCTTTAGTCATTCATTCCTGGCAAAATTGTGTTCAAAAATATTAATTCTTATTTTATCATCCAAAAGTACAACACACTGCATTACAAATGGACAACGACATATTAGAACCATAAAAAAATAACAGAACATTCCAATGTTAGAGCTGGACAATGCATGTGTGCATGAAGTCAAAGTCCTGGTGAGATTTTTTACGGAATATTTCTGTTCTTTTGTATGTTCAGGAATCTGCCAAAACTATTTTGTGTGTGCTGATAATATTAATTTACACACACATAATTATAGGTACACACATATATAGGGAAAGAAATCTTTTTAAAAATGCATCTTATCCTGAACAAAAGGTTTAGTACTTTTCTCTTTCTTTTTTTAGATGCCAAGAGTTCTACGTGGTTAAGCACTTAATCTTGTTTCAATAAAGAAATTATTCCAGATAAGGGATAAGTTGTTAGTCGCTTTCAACTGGTTTGAATTCCAATAAATCATGAATAGCAAAAGTGTTAATGGTATAATAGGGTTAAGCTTTGACTTTGTTGTGCCCTCAGCAAAGGGTTTTAGTAAAAGCCTGAGTTAGCAGACCACCTGGTCCTATCCAAAATATCCATAAGACATTTGGTCCATGTTAACGGTTCTTGATATTTACAGAACCATTTGGTTGTGTCCAAAGTGTCTATAAGACGCTTGGTCCATGCTGAAAGGTCCTTAAAATTTGGTTCTATCCAAAATGTCCATGAGCATGCTCGGTCCATGCCAAATGGTTTTGGATGGCACCAAATATCAAGGACTTCTGGCATGGACCAAATGTCTCCATGAACATTTTGGACAGGACCAAATATCAAGGACCTTTTGGCATGGACCAAATGTCTTACGGATGTTTTGGATAGGACCAAATGTCCTGCCAAGGTCTTGGCAGAAAACCAAGGTTAAACTAAATCGGTAGGAACAAGTACAAATTTGTCAGAGAACTGTTGATATTTTTATTCTAGAGAGTAGATTTAGTTTTCCATGTTGAGATGTCTAATAAATTTAAAATAGTGAATGAGAATAAAATGATGATCAGAAATTTAACCAATATACTCAGAGACTATACTTAATAAAATTCATTAATTCAAATAGATAAATGACAATTCACAAAATAACTGTAAAACATGAATTTAATACATGTGATAAAAATTATTTGCTATTTATAGAAATTAGAAAAAGTTGGGTCCTAATTTTCATATCTTTTACATATCTATAAATGTATCATATATGCTGCAATACTTGATATTTCTACCTTTTGCCTTACAATTAATGAATATTTAGAATTAGTTAATTTCAGCACACCTAGGTTTGGATTTTTTTTTAAAGCTTAAGTTGAGGAGTAGTTAATATGTGCTAGGCATTGTGCTAAATGCTCAACATGAATTACTTCATTTATTTCTCACAACAGAATGATGAGGTTAGTGGTATTATTATTATCCCCAGTGTAAAGATGAGGAAATTGAGGCACAGAGAGATGATTCAACATTCTCATAATTTCCACTGTGATTCTGAACCAGAAAGTATGAACAGAGCCTCTCCTTCTTACATATAATGTAATATATTGCCTCCTTAATATTTTACTTGGTAATTACTTCCCATTAAATAAAGAATTTACATGTAGATATGTCTGTAACCAAAACTGAACAGCAGAATGTATGATCAAAACAAACTTTCATTTGTATGCTTCAATATATATGTGTGATATATGTATTTTACAAATGCAATTTAGTAATTATTTTGCCTAAGTAATTTTAATACTCTACAAACCAATACCACACACCACAAAATAGTCTCCCTACCCATTTTTAACATCAGAAGTCAAATGTAAAAAAGTAAAATTTCAGAAACACTAATACACATCATACTATCCAGCTTCTCACATATGTTTGGGGAGGGGTAGGAATAAAAGCCAGGAACACAAACCATCAACAAATAAAACTCGAGTACATAATAAATTCTCAAAAGCTAAAAGTGGTCCTGTTTTTCTAAACATAGAAAAGGGAAGGAGGTAAAATAGGTCTTTACACATGTAAAGAAGTTACAAAAAAATGAACATAGATATACTTTATGAGGCTAATTAGGTGAAGCATGCAGAGATAACTAGTAGTAAGCATTAGTAATAACTGTAATTGAGTAGTTACATTAAATATTTATAATAGGGTGCTGTTATTTACATATAGTGGTACTTACATCCCTGTACAGCCAAATCTACAGCCCAAACCAAAGTCAGGTGTGAAAGAAAGCACAACAACGTCAGTAAGTACTAGGACGTAGAACAAGGAAAAGTGTACAGTTTGTTCTTTATTTTAAAAAGCTAGCAATCACTTTATAGGTAATAACAAGCAAAAAGATTTACATGTATAAACCAACAAATTGGGCATACTGAAGGATAAAAATACTTACATCTATATAGTTGGCATTAATGTAATCTGAAGAAGGATCATCCTCAACAGGTTGCAAAATTACTCTGGAGTGATCATCTAAAATTTTTAAAGGATAAAATAAAAGCTATTAATTTTTCCCCCTGTTCGGAGACAATGACCCTAGTAGAGACTTAAAATAATTCAGTGGTTAACAACTGATTATCCATAATATACTTTCAAAATTTCCTTGGATACCAGTCATTTAAAGAAATGCAAGAACTGTAATGAGCTCATTGCTTATTACAATGATAATATTCTGTTAATAAAACTTCAATGACTAGCATCTTCATAGCTAGGAAGCTTTTAGGGGACATGATACTGTCTGATAAATCATCATTTGAGTCCAATTTTCCTAATGAACTGAACTTGCCTTAACTCCTAATTTTGCTTGTGAGGCATGATTTTAAATGGATGGGATCTTTTCTCCCCGTACTTTATAGCAAATGAGCCACAGAACTAGGGAGTGAATATCGAACCCCTCTCTCAACTTTTTATTTTGTGAGAGTCAAGGTTAAATAATGATGTATTCAAAAGATACTGTAAAATAAATTGAGAATAAAGTGGTCTAGGTAAAGCAGTATTTAGTTACAAGCTAAACTATCTGCTACTTTCTTACTGCTCTTTTCATATCACACGATAATCAGTTTATCTCATGAATAGCTCTTGAAGAAGCTCTTGAAGACTTAATCAGGAGGAAGTCCCTAATGATAAATAGCATGGAACAACCGGGGTTCAGGCACTGACTCCAAGAAAGGAAATGTGGTATGGGGAAAGAATAACACTCCCACCTTGAATATGTTTGGTGGAAGAGTTACAGCAATTTATCACTGAAAATATCCTTCGTATTCGTTATTCTAATATTTTCGACTGTTAGTGACACCCCCATTCATTTATGTGCAAACATAAAATCAAACTGCACGTTATCGCCACAGGGTGAAGAGTCTGAGTCAATTAATGAATGAGGATGATGACAATTTCTGAATCGCTGCCAATAGCCAATGCTGTTTTAATATTAAATAAATTACTTTATAAACCGCTGTGCCACCCTCTGGGATTTTTTTAAAGTTTAAAACCATATAAGCAGGGATTGCAAATTACTCTTTATCTTCTACACAAAGAATTTACATTCACCAAGAATTGTGAGTGAACTTACATGCTATAATGTTTCCGTATCGGTTTTTTGCTCTATTTTGATCTTTTTTAGCTACATCCCAAGATGCTGACTGTCCTTCAAAGAAGCTCTAGAAAAAAACAAAATTAATAAGCACACTGAATTTAATCCCTTTTCTTGAATCAGGTCTGTCTGTTCTGAAGACCAAAATAGTAAAAGCCACTTTCTCAGGGAGGAAGGGAGTCCTATAGCAGTAAACAAGTTCAATTTTCAGACCTCAAAGCTTGTTTGTTGGACTCCTACTTGTTCATCTTGGATTGGACTGAGTTCAAATTAAGAACAAGAAACAGCTTTAGGGGGGGAGAAAAGGACCTTGAAAGCATTTCAAATTTAAAATCACTATAACTTTGTGAGATGGAAGTAGAGAAAGCATCAAAAACTTCAAAACGACTTTTAACGAGCACCTTTCAAAAATATGCTTCCTTTAGCATTTCTAACAGAAAAAAGAAAATCTGTTTTCTCCCATAATTATTCATTAAATCATGTGTAATACATCACATTCCACTTTCTCTGTAGATCATGAAAAGGACTGAGTCTATACAACAAGAGACCATACGAAAATTAAAAAGTCACCATCTCCAAGAATCTCGGAACAGATGAAATTGTTGATTGGTTTAATTACCATATGCAGCAATTTAAAATATGGGCATAGATTCCTTTTTGCAGAAAAACTTAAAGTTTGCTCAACACAGGAAATGGGGTCTTCAAAGAGTCAACGGTCTTTGAAGTGAGGTACACAGGAATACACACGCAATGAACAAGAAGAAAAAAAAAAAAGAAAGAAAGAAAACCACCTCTGGCAGAATATTGTAATTCCTTGTACTATGTTGTTACCACAGTATAGTGTTTCCGGCATATATCTAAAACCAACATTCTAAAATTCAAAAATAATTTTATTCACTCCCAGACTCAGGTATAAGAAGTAATCTGTAAATAAAAGGTAGTGTTCAGAAGATCCCTTGTGAAGTTAAATGTATTGTAGGTGGTCTCTCAAAGTAAAGCACTGCTTTGACTCTTTCACTTTAAGTGCATGTATACATGCACTTCTACACCCCAGACCAATATTTCTCAGTAACTGAAAGTGGCAAAGGAACGGTTTCCTTTTTGCTATACTATGTTTATTGTAATGTTTCGTTTAAAACACTTCCTTTCTAGTATAATCTTGGTATTTTGGTTTGAGTAGGAAGGGGAAATAAGGATGAATGAAGAATTTCCCATGTCCTTTTTCTGGCTTGTTTTTGTTGTCTGGATTTGCAGTGCTCTGTTTTTCTTCCCAGCCACCCTCAACCTATAATCCTCAAAACAAAACTCAGAGTGAGAAGTAGTACACTTAGGGCACAAAGCTTGATCTTATTTCTCAACAGAGGGTCAACTAACAAAGAGGCCGAAAACTATTCACTGCTTAGGTCTTTCAAATGGCAGAACCGGCAATGATACAAATGGGACTCAAGGTTTTTGCTATGGATTTTTGAATGGGGGAAATACAAGGTCTAACAAAGTGGTTTTAAAACAATACAGCCAAATAAATTATGGAATCCAATATTTTTTAGTTCTTAAAATGGATTTTGACCCAGATATATCCCCAGGAAGTGCCCTTTTCTTTCAATCCATCTACCCCCATCTCCTCATATGCACACTTGATGGTACACTTACAGACAAAGGATTAGAGAGTCTAGAGAGTATTCCACTGCTTGCTATGGTAAAGCTATTAAATGCCTCTGGGTATCACGGTTAGAAATAAAATTCAACATAGTATTGAAACTTTCACCTCATATTCCTCTTTGAACCCATAGCTGTCTGATGTCTTCATGAGATTAATGTGCTGCAGTAAGTCGGCTACCCTGATGGCTGGGTGCAGCTGTCCCGTCTGGTAAGGGGATTCTGTACCCTCACACAGGTAGCGAGGTACATCTAGAAGACGACTGGATTCTGCTGTAGCACTGTGGTTCTCATCTGCCATTTTTCAGATTCCAGAAGATTAAAAAAAAGACAAAGTTACCTTGTTTAATATATATATCTATGCAAATAAGATTTTAAGATCTTATGATCTTTCTGATAATAGGAGGAAGAGAAAGAAATGTAGTATAGACCTAGGGCAACATCCCTATAAAGACAAAGCCTTTTACTTCAGCTCAAGGTAGGAGGTCAGGGTATATTATGTGTATATGAGCAAGATAACCCATGCTGTAAGATGTAGAGAGAGACACCTGACACACTTAAAAAAAGTGTAAGTGGGAGCTTTTGCTGAGTTCTGACTTTTTGTTGTACCTGCAGTCAGAGCACTATAGAGTGGGACGGGAAGATCAAATTGTCAATTGGAGAGGTGTTTTCATTGTTGATTAAATTTGACAAATTCTTTCCCACCCATATCCCAACCTCCCTCTAGGCAACCCATCCCCAAAGGATTGCTCTTCTTGCCCTTGTGGCCCTACTATGCCTTTCCACCGGGGCTTTTTACCATGATACACTCCAGACTGGGAAACATAATAAGCATTTTACAGCATCAGCCCCTAGCCCCACTAGTCTGCCAGCCAGGTTACATGTGCATTTATACTTAATCTCCACTCCCTTGGTTTATTATCATTGTTGTGTTTTTATTGCTGATACATTTTGACTCTTCTGGCCACTGTATAAAAGAAACCAGGGTATGTCTCTGGGGAGAAATATTTAGGTACTTCCTCTGGAATTCTTCCCTGGCCCATCTAGGCTGAGCTACACAACACCTGCTTTATGTTCCCATGGCCTCCTGTTCCCCTACAATTTCACTTACAATGTATTTTAATCATTTATTTACTGATCTATTTTCCTCACTAAACTCTGAATGCTTAGCATGTAGAGACAAGAGTCATATTTTCCTCTTTATTCTTTGTGTTTGGTGCAAACCAGTCACTCAATACACATTTCAGAGAATCAATGAATTAAAAATCCATTAAATCCCTCACCGCCCACATTTAAGTTAGGCCCCATCCCAACTGTTGTTCGCTTAAAATGAAAAGAAACTCTTAAGTCTCTGTCATAAGAAGGAAGAAAAGAACAAGAACATTTTACCTCTGAAAAATAAATATTATTTTAATGACCATAGTACTAATCATTACAATAAGTAGAAGCATGCTTATAATTATCACATTTAAACTTACCATGTTAAAAAAAAAAACAACAAATGTTTTAAGGAGTGTTACTTTGGAAAACATTATACTGCCATACTCATTAACAGAAGAGAAAGTACACTCTTAGGGGAACGTTTGTTTTAATGATAATGCACACTGTGGAGAACGATACTTAGTTAATGGTTAAACATATTTCAAGTGCTGGTACATTTGCCTGTTCTATCACCAACTCTACAAATAGGATATGGCAAAAAATGAATTGTTGTCCCCATGATAAACATTTTTTCTTCCTGGAGAAGGAAAAAAAAAAAAAAAAAAAGAACCCCACAATCAGATTTGTGTGCTTCTATAATTTAGGTTAATTGCATTTACTTTGCTTTCTCTTATTAGGCTGAATTTTTTTTTTTTTGCATTTAATTCTAAAACTCCACATTGAACTAAAAAAACAAAAATATACAAACAAAAAAAGAAACAACCAAAAACCAAAACACAAAAAATTGAAAAACAAAACTCTGCTGGATTCTGTTGTGACCTAAGAACACCCAAATGAGTTAATGCTCTTTACTCTGGTTTCCCACCCCTCTTCACACAAACATTTGCTAGCAAACATGATTCATGAGTGTTTCCTCTTTTCTTCTATGAGAGAACACTCAATTGATCAACATTTGCTAAAATATTGCAATCAACAGACTGACATAAAGAATATATACATCTCCCCAGTAAAATTAAATTCAGATGCCACTGATTTGGGCATGATCACAGAATATACAGCTTAGGATGAGAAGTAAAAAGAACAATGTCAGAGAGGCAAAATGCAATCACCCAAGCTGGAATAAGGTAGTCAGTGCTCTGTGAAGCAGCCCCAGAGCTGACATTGTACCTGCTGGAGCAGTGGAATATTTACATTTGTAAAAGGCTCAGTGAGAAACACAGAATTCATCCATACTCCAAATCTTACATGATTATGTCTCAATATGAAGTAGACAGTGCCTTTTGGTTTGCATTAAGCTTTAATACAGTAGTACAATGAGCAATATTTTTGAAATAATCACACATGAATTATTAATCTCTATACATTTCTACCTCATTAAATTACCTAATAATGTGACTAGAAGTAAGAGTACATGTACTAATCATGATCTTTATTATACATTTAAGAATAACTTCAAATATTTCCTTGATGGAAAGGTTTTCTAGAGTTCTTTGTAATACACTTACCAGTTATAGGGACTTTAACCCAACGAAGCAGTAAAACACAAAAACAAAAACAAGAATCAATACAAAAGTTTCTAACTTCTTTTTAAATCAGTAAGCAGGTATTAATAGCAAGCAATATTTGAAGTGATTTCAAAAATTGCTTTATAAATACAAAATCAACTGGATGCAAAACAACTGTAAACATATGAGGATTCCAAGAATGATGAAAAAATGCAACAAATCATTTCTAAATCTGGTATGATTAATGAGCTATTTAGCTTTTAAAGAAGAAATATAAAAAAAAATCAACGAGCTTGACTTTCAAAATGAAATAAAATGCACAATGATTGTTTAAATGAACAGATTCTATAACTCTATTGTGTTAACTCTAGCCTCCCTTAAGCATAAATATCCTCTCTCATGGAGAAAATTATTACAATAATCTTTTAAACTTTGTACTCCTTTTCTTTTTACTAAGCTCTGTGGAAAAGGTATGGTAAGAATTATTATATTATTTTACAGATGGGGAAGCAAAGACATAGGTATTTTCATGAGCTCGTATTGTGAGTCCATAAGAGGACTGAGACTCTTAGACCCAATTCTACATGTCCTTGAATATTACTATAATGAAATTTTAATGGTGAAGTAACTATCTTTTTCCTTGAGTTCTGAATAACTTAATCGAATTTAACTTATCAGTTTGATGCTGACAGCATTCTACAGTGCTCAACAGAAGATGGCATTTTTAGAGGCATTTGATGGCTCCTGCCTACATGATCTATCCAACCCTTGAGGCAAATTCCCCAGCTCACTTCCCTACCATTATTGATGTAGACATCAAAGAGAGAGTGCAACCAGAGACAGAAAATGCTGACTTACAGATTCTTTTAGAATATATCTTTATATTATCAAATTATAATTTTAATAATTATTTTAGTGAAAAAGTGAAAAACTTTACTTAATTTAGTTGTACCGTTCAAACATATTTTAAAAATATAATTAAACATTGAATACATGGATAATAAAGCTAATGTTTTATGTTCAAAGAAATTTAAATATAAAATTACAAGAACTGGAAATTTTAAGACATTTATCTGACAATTTATAGATTTCTCTGGTTAAATCTTAAATATTAGAAGCACGGGGGTCACACTGATAGGACCACTTGCAAACATACAAGCAAGTTGGTCATGAATCGTTGGTGGAATCTATCAAGGAATAGAGTGCAATTGAAACATTCTCTTCTTAAATATGAAGTTAGATTAAACATTACTTTAATTTTACAGCTGAAAAGGCCTTTTTCATGACTAGCAATACCAGGTGTCTTAGATGTTATATAGTGGTAAATCTTGGCTTATTCTAAATTTTTGAAAGGTAACACTTGTCATGTAAGGTACATATGGAATGCAAAACTCCATATCAATATTGTAGCAACTTTACCTGTATTTATAAATTCTTAACAAAGACAAAAATAAAGCAAATGCACATATGCCTAATGTTCACTTGGGAATGTGTTCTTAAATTGTTATAAAATTAGGAGGATTTAGAAAATCCCTTTAAATCAGGTACATTTTTATATATAAACTAATTATTCAGATAGCACTGGCACCTGAAATTTGGGTTCATTCTACTTACTTGCATATATAAACACTAGTTATATATTAAGGGCCCTTGTACTTTCACTCCAAATCTAACTGAATCAAGAATTAAAGACTATTTTGTTTTATAAAAGCATACCTTGCTAGCTTGAAACGCACTAGATCTAATTGGTTGACCAGAGTTGATAAAACCAGGACTACATTTGATAAAACCAGGACTACATTTCAAAATCAAACTGCTTCCTGTAAATAATTACTGTGTAGACAAAGCTATACCCCATGCAAGGAGGTGTGATCCATGCAAAAAAAGATGACAGAGAACCAGGGCCTCACCTAACACGGCCGTCGGCACAAGTGGATCATTGGGCACTGTAGGAAAACAAAGCTCATGAAGGAATATGTTGCCCTACAGTTGTACTTTATACTCTTTTCTCCTTTAAAATAAATTTATCATTTCTTAAGAAATATAACTATTAAACTTTCTTTGATTAGTATAGCCTGCAAAGGTAAAATTCCCTTTTTCAGCTTGGGTTATCTCAAAATACCAGGAAAGGTGCATCTATAATTAGAGTTCAGAAGTCAGTTCGATTTTAAAAGCCAAGAGGATTCAGCTTGACATTATGAAGACTATAAAATTAGGGGGAAAAACGTGTATTTTAGATCTACCAAGTGTGAGGAACTTAGAGAAGTAATTATCTTATATTCATTCCAAATAAAATTTTTTAGTTAACTTTGGGAAATAGATTTAATCCTTTGTCCAAGTTCATAAGTGTATATTTATAGTTATACTGCTGAATTCAAGCTTCCTAATAAGGTACACAGGCCACAGATAGAAAAGTTTTGGGAACAAAAATCCTTTCAAATCCTTAATGGATTAATTTTTAAATCAAGTGGTCAGAGAGATGATACATCTACATTTTTAGCAAAATTTACTTTCAATCAATAATAAGATTTTATGTCTTTATCATTTATCTTATAGTGAAATGAAAATAAAATAGATTGGAAAGGAGTTATCATTGTTAAGACTAAATTCCAAAATGACTCATTACAACATTTCTAACTACTAATTTGGTGTAGATATATATCAGGGAAAATGATGGCCAATAATTACTAAAAGTTTTCCCCAAGCTGAACATTTCAGAGCCAACACCCCTTTCTGAATAGCCATAAATGCACACAACCCACGAATATTTTATTTTCTCAATCTTACCACTACATATGCTTATAATCTGTATCAAAAATAGTACTTCTATTGTTTACTTCTTTCCTTATACGTGTGTTTCCCAAACTGAGGTAAACAGACCTCTGGGATCTGTGACAAAATGCCTCTGTGTACACAAGGCCAAGGATAAACAAAATTTGCCTTCTTCGGGTACCAATTTTACTTGGGGATTTGAAGAGAAAGGTAATTTAACTTAACTTTAAGTAACAAATAGTGTTATAGAACAGGATATAAAAATCATAGAAAATTTGAAGATAAACAATAATACTGATTGTTAAGCATTAAACAGTACTTTAGAAGAAACATTTTAAAAGATAATATTTTGAAAGATCTGCCTTCATAGATTAACATTAGGAATTCTTAATATGAATGGGTCGATGGATGGATTTCACCGTTCCTCGCCAATCCCTCAATTCAAGTAAACTTTTGGACTTCACACTAGATACTTAAGAGTATGCAGATTCCTCCTTCCTCTGGTTAACTTTTTATTACTGAAATTCTCCAGGAGTCTATAGAATAATCAAATAGAATAACTTTTCCCATGGCAATAACTCCCAGAAAGAATTATATTTCTTATCTCGAAAGGAAATTTCTTACTCAAAGGAAGACTCAAGTGGCAAAACAATTATAAATAAATTCTGACATGAACTAATTTTATGTAGGCAATCAAGTATTTTAACTTAAAGCAATAACATAAGATTTGGTCTGAGTGGTATATCTCTTATAACATGGTAATAAAATTCATACAGTTTGAAGTTAAACTAAATCCAATATCAAGACTGAAAGTAAGCCTTCTGATAAACTCCATAATATGCTACATCACTTTTTCTCTTTCCAGCTGCTTCTTCCATCTCTCTCATTTCCTCTCACTATTCAAAAGGTAATGTGTTGAGTTCAGAGAGACATTAAAGAACTTTAGGGAGATTGGGATTGACATATATACACTAATATGTATAAAACAGATGACTAATATGAAAAAAATTTCAGACTATACACTTTAAATATTATGCAGCTTTTTTATATGTCAATTATATCTCAATAAAATTCTTTTTAAAAGAAAAAAATACTTTAAAAATCACTGATTAAAATTTTGATGAAGAACTTACATCTTGGACTAAAATTATGTTGGTCCATGAAGGTGATGGAAAGAGGGTCTTCTGCATGCAGAGTGCTCTGATCAGCATAACTTCGATCCATAGCATTCACCATGTGTGTCATCTCCTGCCGGGTATTCCCCATGGCATCCTTGCGTTTTTTAGCAAGCTTGCTGCCAAGACAAATACGAAAGGGAAACCTTAGCATGAGGCTTGAAGGAGAGTTGACACCAGCAGTAAATAGTTCAGGAAACCCGAGGATAAGGATATAGATTTGGTTTAGAAACTCTAAAAAATGTCATAATTTCAGGAGTTAAGTTTGACATCCAAACGATATTTGTTGATTGCTATGAAATTGTTTTGTCATATGGATATTTCAACGTTCAAACTGTCAACCCAAATGTCTTATCACTTCTTCTGCTTTATCATTAAAATAAATTATCATAAAGCATAACTATACTTTATTAAAACAGTAAGTAAATACTTCCTTAGTAGAGTTGTTCAAGGAAAACTTCAGCTAATGCTAAATTTTGGTTTTCTTCATGGGTGATTAATACGCTTGATCAAATTTTAGAAGTTCTTCTGGGGGAATAACATGACTACTTTTTCAAGTTTATTTTACTATAGTCCTCCAACTAAAATAGACAAAAAAAATCCCATTCTTCACTCTTTGTTTTATTGTTCAATAAAAATGCAATGTGTAGAATTAACATATTTAGCAATATATTTATAACATTAATCCAAACCTAACCTGGAAACCTGCAGAATCAACTGCAGCTAGATATAATGTAAACACTCAGGAATATATATACTTTATAAGAAAAGTACTTTGGGAAAAGCTTGGAAAATGTTATGTAGAGGTATTATACAAATGATTGTAAAATTGAATTATAAACATGGTCAAATTCTAAAAATGTGTTTCAGAACCCCATAGCAGAGTACCAAGTACAGAATGGCCTTATGAATGCAGCAAGGCAAATGACACAGGGGATTTGGAAATTAGCAGAGTTAGACCTTTGAGCTACTCAAACACTGATATCTTTGTCTAGCATATCAAGGATGTGAAATACACTCTGGTTCTTTGTGAATGTTACACATGAAACATACAATTAAAAACTATTAAAGGTGTATAAAACATTTATCTCACATTAATAAGGCCCTCTATAAAGAAATAAAGGCACTCTGAATGCCTGTAGCAGCCAGATGTTTCTAAGCTTATGGCAGCAGTTTATGTTGCCTTGGAAATATTTTGTAGTTGTTTTAAGAATAACATTTCTCAGCTGGATTATTAGCTAGGATAAATTCTTCTGATTCTCATGAGTATCTGCACTAGAGTAAATATACTACAAATACTTAAAAAAAGACTCATTTAGTAGTTGTGTTTATGTCCAAAGGCTTTTGCTTTAGAAAATTAAACTGGTGATTTGAGAGCTACTTGTGTGTAGAATATTTTTCTCTGAGATTTACAGTACTTGGCATCAGGGTACATACCCAACAACACCCAATACATTGACAGAGCAGATCTGACACCTACGTAAGATAGTCACAAACTAAACTTTAGGGATGGAAACAGCATAATTTTTTAGAAATAATAATAATGATAAGGACAGTATTATCAATAAGAAAACAATGACAAAAGTATAACAAGAACTACCACCACCACCACCGTCACTACCCCTACACCATTACAGCCACTATCAGCACCACCAGCATTAGTAGCGGTATTTGCTCTACTCACTGAAAGATCTCTTATCTCTTTTTTCTAGGCTAGAGGACAACATCCCTGTAAAACCCTTTACAGGTTTCATACAGGGAATATAGACAGTGCTGCTGCCAGTTGTGAGACACCACATGGAAGGGTGGGGACTGCGCAGAACTGGAGAGCAGTTTAGGCGGCAACTTGCCTAAGTGAATATTGGCATTTGATCTCAGAGCTGAGTTTCTCATTTTAAAATTATTTTTAAAGAGAAGTCATGAATCTCAATATTTATGTTAAATTTCCTTATTCTTTCAAGTGGTTCTATTTTTTGAAAGAGTGTATGGGGCAAATGACACATCAGCAGATCATATGTTAGTCTATAGGATTTACTTTCCAAAATTACCTCTAGGATATTTCCAAACTTACCTATTGGATATTTGTTCTTTGCCCTACAATGTTCTTTTACCTCTTATATCTGGTTAACTTCCATTCTGTCTTGCCTCATCAGGGAGACTTCTCTGATTAACCCAATACAACCTGTCTCAGGTTAGGTTTCCTTTCTAGGCATTTTTATAGCACCATGTTTTCTGCCTATAATAACACTCATCACATTATCATTGCGAGTATCCTTTTAATTGTTTGCCCCACTGTGTGTTTCACCAAGGGAAGAACCATCTGTATATCCCTAGCACTTAGAGCAGTGCCTGGCACATAGCAGACACTCAATAAATACTCGTTGAATGGATGAATTAGGTCTGTTATACGCTTGGCACTTGTCATTTGTTAACTCAATTAATTCTCAGATCAATGAACTGAAAAAGGCATGAGAATTCTAATTGTATAGATGAGCTCACTGAGGCTCAGACAAGTTAAACAACTTGCCCAAGGTTATTAATGTAATAAGCAGGAAAGAATGACCTGGTTCCAAGGCCTAAGTCCTTATGCTGTATGCAGTTACTGACTTTTTCTTTTAATCGCCACATTACCAAGTGTACCGTAACATGGAGCATCCACTGGTCTAGGAGTTAAACATTAGTTGTTATAAATTTGAGAAAAATGTAAATGTAGCACAAATGTTTTGCCATTTTAAAGTTTTTTAAAAAAGTTTAAGAAATAACTTCCAATCTTTGTTTCTCGGATAAAGAAAGAATGAATTCATTCCTCAAAAAATTTGAGACGTTGAAGTGGATAAAAATAAGATGACTTGAAATCTGGATTAAAAATAATGTAAAAAAATTGAAGATGGGTAGTTTGAAGCAAATGGAAAAGACATTTAAATTTTGAGGCTTTACTTTAAAACATATAATTTAAACATATTTATGAGTGAGGAAAAATAAGAAGTAATAAGCTTGTCAAATGCACGACAGGTAAAAGTTTTCATGGCAATGAAGGACTTTTACTTTTCAGATTCACAGACCTTTGTTAGTCGACAAATTATAGAAGAGATTATATATAACCTTTGTTAATATCTGCCAGCCATGCATTATCAGCTTGGTTCTTATACCTTAATCCTCACAACAACCCTGTGAGGTAGGCTTTAATTCAGGTTATTACAAAAGAAATAAAAATCAACATTAGAGTTAAGTGTTCTGATCAAGAACTGACAGTTACTAGGACGATGCCAATGAATTTTAGTTCAAAGATCACATCTGGTTTTCTTTTAATTTATTTCTACTTTTATTTTAAAAATGTCTAATTCAGATTAGCTTCACTAGATCTGTTTAAGCAGCTTTTAAAAACATATGTCTGTGACATTTTTTCTAATTATGATTGTTAATGCCAGTAACCCTAAGTATTACAAAAACAGTATCATAACCTACTACATAGTCTAGAATATAGAAATGCTACCCATCAACTAAAAAGGCAATCCCATTCTAACGTTGTAGATAAATGGATGGCTAATGGTAAGCTTACTGATGTCCTCATAATTAAATATTTATTGATTCCTACATGTTTGATGTTTTGTCTCCCTCTGAGCAACCAGCATATATAATGTACACTTCAAGACAGTTAAGCACATCATTTTGCAACTACTTGAGTTTGACAGATGTGCAAATGACTTTTATTATCAAAGCAGCCAACAGCATAAACTTCTGCAGGTGGATATATGGGTGGGCTATAAAGAGGAAAAGTGCTCCATCATTGTATGAAATGGTATATTTAATTACGTTTGGCTTCATCAAACATGATTTAACAAGGATATTATGATTCATCACAATAAGCTAGGAGCACTGTTAGTTTACACCTGCTTATTTTAGCAGATTTTAAGAAGCCAAATGTTTATAATATTTAAAATGTTGGCAGAGTTCCGTTACAGTCATTGAGACTCTTATCAAATTTTTTTTGTAAAGCTAGCTTAAATTTACCTAGCGAAATAAATATTGTGGGATATATGCCTCAAAAGTAATTAATCACAATCCTTAATTCTCAAAATTTGGTGGGTCAAATATTGATCAAGCAATGACCAAGAATACTTTGTTGTATCATTCCTCTGGATTGGATGAATACCCTGGAATTTAAGGTGATAAACTGAAAATGATTAGTGAAATAGAGTGGAAAATACTCTCCTTCGTCATCCAAAGTAGCATTTCATACCTAAGCATAGGAAGAGCTAAATCTTTGGAGGACAAAACGAGATATGTGACACTTTTGTGTGTTTTGTGTAGGTTGACAAGTTTTCTTTTCTTTTCTTTTTTTCGGTCTTAGTTTTACAAAATCATTGTCCTATTTAAGTCATTATAAACAAACTCAAAATTTCTTCTCTAAAAAGAATTTTTTATTTCTTTGTTACTGCAACATTTTGATTTTATCCATTTGTTTTCAGAAAAGCATACTGATTGCCTACATGGCCAGACCAAAAGGTGTTCTGAAGTTATACCTCATCCTGGATTCCTGGAAATGTGAAGAGAGATGTTATCACAGCCAGACCTGGCCTGATTCGCATTCTGTGAAGGCATTTTGAATGTTCTTCTATGAATACATCAGTTGGGTCATTTTTGTCAAATATAACAGTGTTATGTAAACATAGGTATTAGTGAATTACAACCCCTATCTCTACTTTACCAGATGAGTGAGATATACTGATAAGGTATAGGTTTGACTTCAAGTAAATAAATGATGCTTCGGGCTGTAGACTATGGCTACTTATGGAAAATTGTAAATAAAAATTAAAAGTAGCTGAACATACAGAAATACAATATCCCTTTTTAAAAAGATTAACAAAATAGGTTAGTAGGTAAACTTTATACTTTTAGAGTCCAGAAAAACATATTTTTTGAAGTGTCACCAAAATTGCAAACATTCTGGTTTTTGGTTTGAGTTATATTTATTTTTTTGAAAAGGGATACTGCATCTTTAATACATGTAAAGTCATATATCACCCATTTTCTACTTACAGGTAGTAGGAGTAAGAATAGTAGCTCCTCCTGGCAAGCAAATCACAGACAGTGGAAAAAGAGAAGCAATGGTGAATGAAAAGCGTGACTCTGTCACATTCAATAAAGCAGAAAAATGTGCGTTAAAAAAATAAAATAAAATAAAATAAAATTCATGTTTTTTTGGTTTGTATTTTAATTTGCTCATGCATTGGTTAGATATCTTTTGCCATGCAATTAAACAGACAGATACGCAAGAGAAAATAAAATTTAAAATACATAATTTGGAAAAAATAACATGCTGACTTTTTATAGCCAAAAAAATTGAAAAATTAAATGGATTGTGTACTTTCAACATGCAGTTAAGCATAATATCATCCATTACTATCTAAATGTCATGACAGATGGAACAGCTGTGTATAGAACTTCTACACTAAATCGACTTTTTATTTAGATACATAACATAAAGATCTATTAGGTTACTATAGAATATAGGTAGAATGACACCTAAATTCTCAGAAATAAGTCATTATATCTTATTAATACACAGGTACATACATATATTATGTGAATATATATATGTACCATACACTATATATGCACAAAAATACTTCCACAGTAGATGTATGTGACTATGATATCATACACAAACATTTACTGTACTGAAACATAATTTCAAATTTATGTTTGGAATTATTAATGTATTCATGCTGCAAATTTAAAATAATACATAACCAATGAAAAAATGGCATACATTTGGAAATAATTCAACAGTGATTAAATTAAAATGACATTGCGTTTTGAAAGATGCAATATCCCTTTTCTTAGCCTAAAAACTTACTTTATATATATCTTTAGCTATAGAATTTTACTAAATTAAATTCCAGAACATTCTTTATACAACAACCAAAATACACAGAATTTTTTTTCAACATGAGAAATATACCTACATATATTACTCCCAGTGACGGATAAAGTCTTGAGAAACTTAACAATTTCCCACAAAAATAAAGATCCTAAGAGGCTAAAATTATTTGCATTTCCATTATTTTTATTATAAATTTGTGCATTAGCATATAATGTAGGGAAACTATATACTAATTATATAATGAAGTTTCCCTACATTATATACTAAAATTGTTAACTTTGATACTATCCAATACAGTTTTAATATCTATGCTTTCGTGTATGTATAATAAACATATCTGTGATTGTCATACGCAATATATCTGTGACACACTACATATGACTGAAAGTCATTACGAAGTTTCTTAGATAAGTAAGAGATTCTTAGTTATATTATATATTGATAGGTAATATATCTAAACATGTGACTTTATCTACCTATAAAATTGCAACTTTTTTAGTCCTAGAGGAAACAGTAGTGATGAGCAACAGAAACAAACTCCCTAGCATACTTGCTAGTAGAAGACAATCAATTAAAGCATAATTATGAAAACTCAAACATTAAACATTTTAATAGAAAGGCTCATTTATCCAACCATTTAAAATATGAACCAGAAAAAGAATTTGATGTATTAGGCAATTTTAGAGAGTTGTCAGAGCATTTTACCCACACAAAAAAATCATGCTTAAAGATAGTTTTGGCATACTTTAGAAAATTTATGTTTGAATTTTTTGGTTATTTTTAAAACAGAAGGCCACAGATAGAAAGGATACAATAACAAATAAATGTTTTCAAATAATTAACCAATAAAACCAGTAAGTTTAACCCAATTCTAACTGAGTGAAGACATAACCAGAGGCCATATTTATGTTTTTATATCCAATCTGAAGTGGCTGAAATTATTTTAATTCTAAAGCAAAGTTTAATTAACTGTCTAAACTATTTAGCTTAACTCTTCAATTATAAATTTAAACGAAATAGAAACATAAGATCTGTAAGTTATATTCAATGATTTTATTGATCTTGATTGGCAAATTTGTATTAGTAAAATACTTAAATTTTCCTTTCTCAAATATGATGTATTTTCCAACCACAGAGGTAGACAACAGCAAAAAGAGAAAGCACTATTGGGGAAAGCACGTATGTAGCTAATTTAACACAAAACACTATAATGCATACCTAATGTTTCTAATGCAGATGTGTCTTCTCCAACATATATATCTCCAGGGGATAATTGTAAAGAGGCAATACATTAAAATAAACTCTCATGGAATCATTAAACATGTAGTATGAGTCTTATCTATATTATTAATGATTTATTTTGAGTACAAAATAACAATCATAATAGTATATGATTTAATATAATGTAAGCAACATGTTTTATTATATTCAAGATAATTAATGAATGACAAACACTTCTATACACCAAAGTACTCTATACTCTGTAAAGATTTTTTTTGAAATCCTTCCAAATTGGAATATTATATAAAATATATGATTAGAAGGATTGGAGAGTTGTATTAATTTCTAAAACAATGCCTTACAGATAATGACATTTTATAGAACAGGAAAAAGTTCAAGTTATAAGAACAATTTTCTTTGAAATATTTTCCGGTAGAACTATACCTTAATCTCCCAAATAGAATTCAACTGAAATTCCTGTAGGTCTTAATATCTTCATATAATGCCAGAAGATGGCGATATTGGTTGAGATAGTATAAAAGACTAATGCTCAATTAAAAAAATTGACTTTTCATATTAAAGTACTGAAATATTTAGTCAGTGATATCAACATACAATTTCACAAAATAATGTTCATATTCTTCTCAGCTTATTTGTAGCCAACATTTAGAAAAACACAGTAAGAGTACAAAATAATTCATAGACCACAACCCAGATATCTTAATAATTCTTATTTTGCCATTAGTAATAGATAACGCTTCAAAACATAAGATGCATTGATATCTCAAGCATTTGAGGAATTTAAATTCACACATTAATTTCAAGGTTAAACTGACAAAAAGTATAATTTATATCCACAATTGAACTGCAAATAACCAATAAGAATTTATTTACATAGCATGAGAAATAGACCCAGATGCTGGCAACATTGTTAACATTCAATTCTTATTGTTTGTTCTAATTTAAAAGCGCTCAGGGAAACAAAAAAGTGTTTGAAAACTAGTGACAGTGACATAAATGGTAAGTGAGTGGGACAGAACAAAATCAGGTCTTACCTCTTTTTTACAATTAATATGACAACTAGGAGGAGAAGGATGAACACCAAAACCCCAGCACTGATTCCTGCTATTTTCACTACTCTGTCTGTCTGCTTGGCGGGGTCTGGAATCACTTCTGGTTCTTCTGTTGCTGCTGCTAAATGAATCAAAAAAATAAGTTACTGAAAGCAGTTAATTATCACAGAAAGGAAAATTATTCCCAGCTAAAGATTACTACAAAAAGACAACTTATTTTATTTGAATAAAAATAACCTGAAAATATAAATACAGTAACATTGTGAACTCCAGCATGAGAGATTTAGGGTCAAGTTAAGGGAAACGTTTATTGAAGAGAGATTTTGTTAACACACAAAAAAATAAAACAAAAACTTAGAAATAACTATCAAAGGGAATGGTGAACTAGTTTTCTCCAAGTGTCCTTAAAAGTAAGAACACAGGATTTTTAGCAAATAGTACAGTGGAAAGAAACAGGGTCAGATTTAGAGATTCATTCTTTTATCACTTCTTTCAACAAACACTTCTCCACTAAACTGCAAGGTGTTGTGCTTGGCCCTCTGAGGTAGTGTCAATGACATCTGTCTGAGACACAAAGGGTTAGGTTAAATAAATGCCTAGTCTAAGTGCTGGAGGTGTGAGTTTATGATGTGGTACAAAAGATTTTAAATAAATAGTTGGTTTGGAGGAAGACAAGAATAAACAAAAGAAAATAGATTTATTGAGGAATATTTCACATTCTGTTAATAAATAAAACCAGATAATAAATTTGGGAAACAGAACTTTGAGAAGATGAAAGTTGTTTTTTTTTAATTCTTTGTATCTCCTCACTTCCTTTCTTTCTCAAAGCCACCACCATCCCTCACATATATATACAATTAATATTATAAATCTTACTCAATTTACAAGCTCCAGTAACCCTCTGAAGACAGTTTCCTTTTACCTCATTTGCCTTGAAAACTGGCAAGGAAAGTATTACTATCTACATTTTACAGATTAAAAAGAACAAAACAAAAAACAAGGCTTAGAGATATAGGATAGATTATAAATTGCTCAAAAACAGAGACAAAAATCTAGCACATCTTCTGTCTTCTAAAAGCAACATTTCTCACTGTTTCCAGATCTATGGCCCCTCTTGCTAAGAATATGTGTGACAGGAGGACAGGTGATTCTTAGAATTAGGCACATTTGGGAAACTGCCTTAAGCAGTCATCCCAGTGTCAAGAGATGATGGCTGAATGAACAAACAAAAGGATCCCTAAATCTAATCTCAGACCTTTCTAATGGATAATTTGCAAATTCCCTTTTAAAAATTATCCATTTTTCTACATTCCTTCTTTTCTTCTTTAGCTTCTCTCTCTTGGCTTCTTTACCCCCAACCTCTGCTTTCAGCCCCAGTTCTGCACATTTAAATATCTCCTTCCGGGAATTCCCTGGTGGTCCAGTGGCTAAGACTCTGCGCTCCCGATACACGGGGCCTGGGTTCAATCCCTGGTAGAGGAACTAGATCCCACACGCATGCCACAGCTAAGAAGTCCGCATGCCGCAACTAAAATATCCCGCATGCCACAACACAGATCCCGCCGAGACAGACCTGGTGCAGCCAAAATAAATAAATAAATATCCGCTCCTGTTTTCCAACTAGGCAGTTTCCTCCCAAAGGGGACTGACACAAGATTGTTAACTTTTAATTTTTCCAAGAAGGAAATTAAAAAGAACTAATATATCTAATATCAGTGTCATTTCATAAAATGTTAATTTAAAGATCAACCAGTAGGAAACATAGTTTGAAGAAAAGTATTAGAAAGAACACAGTTAACTTTGTAAAAATAATTTACTACAACGGTCTTAATTTATCTTATTTCAACTGGATAGGATAAAATCCCCATGGACCAGTATTTAGTAACTATAATTCTCAAGAAAGGAAAGCAAGCCTTCAGTTTGTTTATTCTGTTAAGCAAGGGAGTTTTTCTTTCTCACTTGACACTTTCCATATATCCAGCCTTCAGGGAATTTCCAATCTCAAATAGAGGCTGTTCAATACTTACCACATTTCAAACTACATATTATGTTTCAATTCATCAAAACATGAATTAAATTACTAGAGATCTCTTCTTTCCCAAGAGCCACTTTAGAAATACATACATATATCAGTGTGTGTATGCATAAATGTATGTATGTAGTTATGTATGTATGTATATGTATACATTCAATAAAACAGGGGGAGTATATTTCAAAGCTGGATATAAAGCTAAAAAGAATATGTTTATTGTTTGTAATTCTCAAATTGGAGTGGTTTGACACAGTTACTGCTTGAAATAGGGAGACAGATATTTGATGTAGAAATTTCTAGAAAAACTTTAGGGCATGCAACGAATCATCATTATTCACTATTTAAAGCTTACTCTCATAAGGTTCTATGCTACACGTGGCTTTCAGAGGTCAATGATAATGATCCCTTTGTGATTTTCTGACGTACTGATATCTCACAGAATTAAACTTTCTGAATCTCTTTGGAAGATTATTTCTTGCTCAATGAAGTAAATGTATTTTTACTATAACATTTTAATTCAATGAAACACATGCTATTATGGGATAACTTTACAAAGATATTATGCTGTAAGTAGCATATGGTATATTTCATAAGAATCTTCAGAACTGCTAAGCTCCACCAGAAGCAGACAACCCTCACAATACACACAACTGCAATATGAACTATCATCATGAAGTATGAATAGCCAGCCTTAATACTGACTATGATTAGTAATTATATAACAAAAGTGACATGTAGGTGATGGTTAAACAATTTTAAATACAAAAGATGAAGAATTTTTTTAAAGTCTTACTAAATAATATAGATTTGCTAATGAATTCATCTAAACATATTTCCAGAAAATGAAAACCCCAATCTAAAAGTAAATTTCTGACCAAAGACACTGATAACCTTGCAGGTGTATTCAGGGTGCAATGCAGTGAAACGTTTACCATCTATTATGTAAAACGGTGTTACTACTTTAAAGTCATAGAATATATGTCCCTGTAAAACATTGGACTTCAATTAATATTTACCAAGTAGTTAAGAAAGAAAAAAAACCCCACCAAGTTCATTTGTTGGAGTTGGGTAAGATTGCTTGTTTGTCATGATTACAACTCTGGTGCAAGAGTTGTTCGTTAATGCTTCAAATCATTGTAAATCTTGCATATAGAAGGTTAATCAAATTCCCCAAGAACATAAGATTTAGTGGTTGTTTTCTCTTGATTGTGAATTCTCCTCAAAGTGTTTAGCTATGACATTATTATTATTACTAACAACATTTTTTATTAAATGTCTGCATAAATTTATTACATTAGATACCTTAATCACATGTATTTCTCCAAGTTCTTGCCCTGCTAAACCAAGGAACATAAATATCCTATTTAAAATCATTCAACCTTAGAAGATTCATTAATGGAAACACAAGCAGTAGCCCCTAAGTGAGCATTTTCTATTTTCTTCAAAGAGAGCAAAAAGCTATTACAGTGACTGCACCCCTGAGCCCCGTTTATAATTTATGCACATACACAAAGACAATGTGGAGCACCTTTTTCAGAAATGCTTTCCTTTACCATAAATCTTTACCTTTTTTATCTGCCAAAGAATATTCAAAGAGTCCCCAGTGTTCTGAAGCCTAGAGCAGCATAATTTTTTGGACGATGGGAAAAAAACTAAAGCAGTATTTTATTTTTATGGGACAAATTTATGAGACGCATTTTTTAGGCAAAAATAAAGTAACTCTAAATTGTGTCCTTGCTCCCACTACTTAAAAAGAATTTACCTAAACAATTTTGGTAAAAGGTTTAGGTAAAAAATATACAAGTACCTAAAGAACACACAAATTTAATTAAATTTATAATAGCTGCAATCATACAAATGCAATCCATCTTCATGATGGGTATTAGAAATAGAAGTCTCTAAGTACAATATATTAGGTGATCTCACAGTGGCTTTAGAGACACCATCGTCCTGCAAATTCTGCAAATCCTCCAGGTATTTCACTATGTTTCTTTCCTCTTCCGTTATAATTCTGGAAAATTGTTCACACTCACTTCCAATCACTACATAAAATCCTATAATCAGGCTTATGTCCCCCATGCCACCAACCCACCATGACCACCATCTCTAATGACTTACTGAGTTCAGTGTACACTTTTCTGATCTTATTTCCTGCAAGCTCTTGATAGTATCTAACATTGCTGTCCACTCTCCTAGAAACGTTCCTTTCCTGGGCTTCCATTACTTGGCCATCTCCCAGTTTTCCTATGACTCTGGCTTTTCCTTTCCAGATCTCCTTTGTGAGTCCCTCCCCTGTTTTCCTCAAAAAAACCAAAAAGGTGCTGCTTTGAGTTCCTCAGTGATGACCTGAACCTCTTGACACAGTTTTGCATACTTTCGGGCTTGGTGATTTCATCCACTTCTATCACTTCAGTTGCCATCAATGCTGATCTCTCTCAAATCAATATACAGTAGTCCCCCCTTATCCAGTTTCACCGTCTACAGTTCCAGTTACCTGTGGTAAACTGTAGGCCAAAAATAGTAGATTGACAATTCCAGAGCTAAACAATAAGTTTTAACTTGCATACTGCCCTGAGTGGCAAGATGACATCCTACAGCATCCCAATCTGTCCCACCCAGGATCCCAAACCATTACTTCATCTGCTCCTGACATCCCACCATCGACTTCGTCATGGCTCCATGATCCAGGATCACCTGAAGCAGATGACTCTATTTCTGACACATCGCTAGAAAGTCGATAGTAGCCTAACCCTAGGACAAAATGCTTATGTCATTTACCTCACTTCATCTCACCAGAAGGCATTTTATTATCTCACGTCATTGCAAGAAGAAGGGTATATACAATAAGATATTGTGAGAGTGGGAGGGGGAGGGAGAGAGACAGACAGAGAGACATACCACATACACATCTCTAACCAAGGGCTCCAACTTGAACTCCTGACCCATGTGGTCATCTGATTCTTGTTATATGTCTGCACTTCAGTGTAGGAAAGTCACCTTCAACATACTATATCCAAATCTGAACTTACCCTCACACCAATTCCTCCCCGAGTGTATCCCCTTTCAGAAAATGACACAACTTTCGATGCAGCGTTCAAGCCAGAGATCTGAGCATCATTCTTGAATCCTCCTCTCTCTCCTTATCTCTAAGGGTTAACATATAATTTATGATCCAAACTGGAATGCATTTGAAAGTGAAGGGGGATACAAAATGATAAATAAAATTATAAATATATAAATAATTATGACAGGACAAAAGGCAAAAACTATTAGAATTGTCCTGGGTAAACTGGTATGTATGATCACTTAACTTTTTTCTCCTCAAACAATTAGTTGCAAAGTACGACTACTTCCGAAATATCTCCTGTGTCTAGTTTTTCCGTCCCCCTGCTACTACCTTAACTCTGGTCAACATCACTCTTCACCCAGATTACACAGTATCCACCTCTTAACTCCCTGACCCCATTCTCTGCCTCATCCACATCAAAACCCACACTGCAGCACACAGTCTTGCTAAGACTTCAGCTGTATCATGTCACTCCACTGATTAGAACCAGCCAATGTCTTCCCACTGCTGTTAAAAGTCCATGAAAGCAGGGACCATGTTCATTTTGCTTACTATTGTATTTCTAGTAGGACCTGGAAAGGAGCAACAGTATAAAGTACTGGTTGAATAAATGAAAGAGCAAAACTAAACCTGCCTATGGTTGATTATAATGGCATAAAGAAAATCAGTTGTCTTCCTAAAAAAACACAAGGATATATTTGACCAGACATATTTTGTTTCCTTGGGTTTTGGCATAAAATGAACTTGGTACATACATTTCTAAATTGTCTCTGGAAATTTCAAGCCTTTCTGCTAGCCATTTCTTTACAAGGCTACCCTTTTTCACCATCTGCCACCATCTACCACCAAACCTAAGTGCAGGAAAATTCCAGCATCATGAAAAATACAAGAGATTTGATATCAGCAAGACTCCATTTTAATTCTTAGCTCCTTCTCTTATTTGTTGTGTGGCAATACCAAGTTAACATCTCTTAGAGTTAATATCTCATCAGAAAGTAAAAATAATAACAGTGCCTATGTTATATAGCTTTTAGGAATAGTAAGTGACATAATGATGGGAAATGTTTTTTATAAACTGAAACACCTGTAGTGGAAAGTAGAAGTAGATGCTACTGCCCTGGGTGGAGTTGGCCTAGATTTTAGCCCTTTCGTCCATCATATAAAAATTAAAAATTATGAATAGGGAAAACTGGCATTACTAAAAAACATTTTTTAAAAATCTTAGCAGTCTATTGTATAAATATATAATGATGAGTTTTGTAAAGTACATGTTATTAATTAAATAGTCTGCTGCAGTGGATACCAAAGCCTTAAGGGCGTCTTGAAGCATGCATTATTTAACTTAGTGATCCTTTGAAGTCACTTGCTTCATCATGTCATATGATCTTATGAAACTTGTCTAGTCTTAGACTACTGAATAAAAAACAGGGTCTATCAGAGTTTTATATTGGTGAAAAGTGAAAACAGCTATATGTCACACATTTTCTTTATTTTTTTTATTCTTTTTTTTATTTTTTATTTTTTTTCACACATTTTCTTTAAATGATAACTAGAAAATAGTTTCTGTTCTTGTTTAATAAAGATATGGATATTATTTGAAAATTTCTGATGTGGAAAATAACAGTGTGGAAGTCTATGGAGACTTTAAACAACTATGAAATAAAAGTATAGATTAATATTACAAATACTTAAAATTAATTTCACACTGCTTAAGGCATCTTTTTGTAGTCTTAGACTCTCTAAATTTGTTTCTAAAACCATAGTTCAAAATGTTACATAAAATTCTGAAGAAATAAAACACTTTCTGAAAAAGCAAAAGAAACAAGTATCATTTCAGGACTGTACTTAAAAGTCAAAAACCACGTAAAATATTGTATTTTACTTCATAGTAATTTAATGAAGGACTAATATTTAATTTTACATATGGATTTTTCATTAAGCTTCCCATTTCAATTTATTCAATTGGGTAAAACACTTAGTGTGTTCTCTTACTTCTTAAAGACAATTGGGTCTGTCTCCTAAGTTATCTCTGAAATCTGTCCTTAATTCTCCATTCCATCGTCTCACTGCCTCAGATCAAGACCCGGTCATCCTGCTTTTTCACTAAGCCTATCTGCTTCCCATGTAGGCCTCCTCAGATTTATCCTCTACATTGCCACCAAAACGAGTTTTCTAAAATGCAAATGTGATTAAATGACTCCTTTAATGGTTTTCCATTCAAGAGGAATGCAAAAGTTCTTGTATGACATAATAAGGCCTTTCAATACGAGGCTCTAAACAACCTTTTCAATCTCATCTACTGACAGTTATTTAGGGTATCTTACAACCTGAATCAGTAAAAGCATCAGCCATTCCACAAATACTCAAATATTCTCCTCAATCTGTTCCAGGGTTTGGCAAGCTGTGGCCCCATGGATTGCATCCAGCAGATTTTGACTGCAACTATTACATGATTGCAAATATTCAACTTTACAAGATAATGCCAAATTGTCACCAATTTAATAAAACCACAGCAGTGTATATAAGTTCTGTTTAAATTACATCTTAACACTTGGTATTATCAAACTTTTGTAATTTTTGCCAATTTGGTGCAAGAAAATGATATCTAACATGCATTTGATTACTAAAATCATCTTTGAGATACTTATTTGAAGTATTTATACCTATTTCTTTTCTGAAATGCTTGGTGTACAGCTTTGAGTCACTTTTTCCATGTGGTTTTCATTTTTTCCTTATCTGTTTACAGGAATATTTATGTGCAGATACTAATCCTTTGTCAGTCATGTGTGTGCAAATACCTTCTACTGGGTGATGCTTCTTTCACTGATGAATAGCAGTTCTTAATTTTAATGAAATACAATACATTAATCATTTATTTGAATTCATAAAAACATTCTCATTTCTTTCTCTAAAAGTTTTAAAACTGTGCATTTCATGTTTAATGCTGGATCTATCTGGAATTACTTTCTGAGTATAATAGACAGTAGAAAGGTATTTCAGCCCTCTGTATTTCACATCAATATCCAGTTATATGTGGACAATTTTTCAACTGATCCAATGACCTATAAAACCACTTCTGTCCTAGATCCAAATTACATAAATGGAGGAATTCAGTTTCCAGATTTTCCATTATTTCCCAGGAGGCAATATTCTGTGCTGATATAACATGGTTTTAAAGTACTATAGCTCCAAAATATGTTGTAATATGTGATGGGCATGTTTCCATGCCTAGTCCTCTCCCTCTGAAGTATCTTGGCTGGTCTTTATATCTTGCTATGGGTAACTTCTTCAGATTAGAGTTCAGCTGATAAATGATCTCTTCACTTCTGTCAAAGCTGCTGTCAAAGTAGTCCAGCCAAAGAGTTATTTTAAAATTTGAACAACTGTGCTTCTCTTCCTAAAAGTTCCATTTGGTTCTTTGCAAATGGTTCTTTGTTTGGTTACTCCTGATAGCATCTTGCTAAACTTTATGATTTGCACTTTTGTTTCTTTAAATATTTTCTACACAGCTTTTAGCTCTTTTATTTTCTGTATCTGACGATCCCAATCCCTGCAGTCCTTTGGGAATTAAGATCTGTTTTTTTCTGCTATTCCTCACAGTGAACTACTTTCATGAATGCTTGGTGACCTTTGATTGTGAGTTAATTGCTTTATGTTAGTCTGTGAGAATCCTGCAGACCTAAATTGATCATGCTTTCATCTAAAAAAGAGAACTTGCATCAGCTTCTGCCAGTTACCATGAGGTTATATAGGGCTTAGACCATCTCTGTACCCCTCAAGAGTACCAGCTGTATGTTTTTATTATAACAAAACCATTGATCTGGGTTTCAGTCCCAGCTCTGCCACTCCCTAGCTGGGTAACCTTGAGTAAGTTATTTAAGCACTGCATTCCTCAGTTTTCTTATCAGTTAAATAGAAATGATAAAGATAGGTAGGTTCTAGGTTGATGGAAAGATGACATGTGTTAAAATACATAAAGTCCTGGACTTCCTAGGTGGCACAGTGGTTAAGAATCTGCCTGCTAATGCAGGGGACATGGGTTCAATCCCTGCCCCAGGAAAATACCATATGCCATGGAGCAACTAAGCCTGTGCACAACAACTATTGAGCCTAAGCTCTAGAGCCCGTGAGCCACAACTATTGAGCCCCCTGGGCTGCAACCACTAAAGCCCGAGAGCCTAGAGCCCGTGCTCCACAACAAGAGAAGCCACCACAATGAGGAGCCCATGCACCACAATAAAGAACAGCCCCCACTCACTGCAACTAGAGAAAGTCCATGTGCAGCAACGAAGACCCAACGCAGCCAATAAATAAATGAATAAATAAATTCATGAAAAAAAAAAGTCCTTAGGACAATACCTGGTATATAAGGCCTCAGTAAGTGTAATAATTAAATAAAACATAATTAAATTCAGAAGAAACTCTTTTTCCAAATCTAGATTTTTGAACCATAGCTAATATGTATTCAAATAAACAGCATCGAATGGAGAGAAGTCTACTTTTTAAAAATACAGATATATTAATGTTACTCTTCATCACTTATTACATATTTGTTGAATACCTCGGGGTGCAAAAGACTGTTTTAGGCTAAAAGCCAGAAAGATGAACAAATGCTCTTCCTTTAGAGAGTATATAATCTAGAAGCAAAAAAGATAAGTACTTAAATAATTGTACTTATTAGCAGAATATACCAAGTACTAAAAAGAGGAACAACCAAGGATCCTGAATAGAAGCATAAAACTGTTTCTGATCTGTTGACATCCTAAAACATTTCTTACAATTATTCAACATCAAAGTCCAACTCTGATTTTTAGATGAGGAAAAAACTCAGAAGAGGTGAATGGCTTTTTCATGGTCACAGTATTAGTTATTTTAAAAATATAGTTCATGCTTCCTGACTCCCATGTAGCATTTTCACTTGGGAGAAATGTGATTAGCCGCCTATATTAGGAATATTTTTTTTATCATTGTGAACTCAAAGAGAGAGCAAGAGAGTGAGAGAAAGATCAGAGAGGTATCAACTTCAACTACTACCTAAACATAAAGAAAGAAGTAAAGTTAGAGAGATAAAAATACAAATGAATTGGCAGTCATATCAAATCCTTTCTAGAAAAAAAGCAGTCATGAGTAGACAGATGGATGAATGGAATCTTAAATCCATGAATAAGGCACGGGTTTCCTTCCTTTTCTTTATTTAATAAATAAATTACCTTTTGTCCCTGGCATGTACCTGGCACAATTCTAGGCTCTGAAGATTCATCACTGAACAAGATAGAGAAGAATATCTCTCCTTTCATGCAATTTACATCCCTGTGCTGTGAAGCAAATGAAATGCAAGTAAATAAGCATCACCTGATAGTGAGAAGTTCTACACTGAGATTTAAAATAGGGGATAAGACAGAGACCACAGTGACTTCCTTAGATTCAAAGGTGGGGGAAGAGTTCTCTGAACAAAACCTGGAGGTTTTTACTGAGAAAAGGAAGAGTGTATCACATCAGTAACAAAATGTTTTGAATGCCTTGTCTATGTACTAGGTATTAAAGGGTGTTCAGAGATTACAGAGCAATCTACTTGATTTAAAAAAAAAAAGTTTTTTTTTAAACCCTCAAACAATAAAGGTGATCAGAGAATAACAATAGAGTGAATTAAAATTAACTTGGGGAAGTAAAAAATAAGAAGACAAGTAATATAATGCTATGACCCTGGGGAACAATGAGCTGGGCAACATTTATGCCAAAGGTACAGGAAATGGAAAGGAAAGTGTAAATGATAAGGAACTACATTTTCCACGTACTGATTATTTACATGTGGGACATCCAAGTAGTAGTGGCCTATTAAGAGTAAAATAGACTAAGGACTTCCCTGGTGGCACAGTGGTTAAGAATCCGCCTGCCAATGCAGGGGACATGGGTTCGATTCCTGGCCCAGGAAGATACCACATGCTGCGGAGCAACTAATAAGCCCGTGCGCCACAGCTACTGAGCATGCGTTCTAGAGCCCTCAAGCCACAACTACTGAGCCCGAGTGCTGCAACTACTGAAGCCTGCGCGCCTAGAGCTCATGCTCCGCAACAGGAGAAGCCACAGCAACGAGTAGCTCGCTCACTGCAATGAAGAGTAGCCCCCACTCACCACAACTAGAGGAAGCCTGCACGCAGCAACGAAGACCCAATGCAGCCAATAAATAAATAAATAAATGTATTTGTTTAAAAAAAAAGACTAAAATAAACTAAGCTGAAGATTACTGAGAAATAAGAGGAATAAGTTAAAACAAACAATGCTGGATCACATATCCACACACAGTGTTTATAGCAAAATAGGCTACAGAACAACTAAATCTGAACCTTAAAGTGAAAGGTTTATAAAGTGATAACGTGGATATCTGGAGTTGCTGGGGGAAAAATCTTCATGATAATGTCAGTGATTTTTTTTTCTCTTATAAACTACAAGATCAGGAAAGTCTCTTCTTCAGGGAAAGATCTGGAATATTAAAATCCAGGCATTGCATTTAATTCATTTAATTAAAAGGCAAACGCACTTGACATTTTTTTTGGCACAGAACTCAGAATGCCAGATTTGGGCCAGTCATCCAAATATGCCATTTAGAGCACAAACAAGAAACACATACACACACACACACACACACTTGAATGCAATACAATTTGAAATAATAGAGAAAGAAATATAAACCAAACAAAATCTTTATTAGTGTTCACATTATAAGGATGTGATGTAATCTAAAATAAATATGACCTACCTTTAACCTATTTCCATTTTCGTTATTTGTAAAATGGGGTTAGGATTAGCTGCTTTTTGGCTGCTTTTAGCTATGAATTCTACTTTCATTTTCAGCAGGTCATTTTCCACTAAGGCTTGGAAAATTCATTAATCTGGCATATCTCAAGAGAACACACAACATGGTTTAAATCATATTAATAGAGGTTGCAGTGCAATTTTCACAGGTGTTTATTTACTAAATTAGAAACTGCCTTAATATTGTACAGAGGAGCCAGATTAAAAAGTGATTTTATTTGAGTCCCAGCTTTTCCAAGATAATTTAGTGTAAAGTATAAATTATTAATAAATAATTTAGAACTTTTATTTGGTTTTAATCCAAAATGTCTTTTGGCTATGAGTGAAGAGATAGGAGCCACATTTTTAAATGGTTCTTGATGGTCTAAAATTATCTAAGCACTGGTTATATTTCACAATTTCTACTTCTCAAAATATCCAGCAAACACTTAAATCCATGACACTTTAATCAATTACATTTTGTCCACTTCTAGATGATAAACCTTTTTTTTTACACTTAAAGCCCTCCCTTTGTCTAAATAGGACCCTTGCGATAGAAAATTTCTATCTCTTCAATGAAGCCTTCCTCTGTGATTCAATCTCACCCTCTTCTGAATTCCTACATACTTGCAGGTTCTATTTCTTACCTGTACTGTAAATCACAGACTAATAGAGGTAAGGTGGAGTTTTAGGAGGAATAAGGCTAACATTCACTGATTATATGAACTTGGGAAAGTTAGACATCTTCTTTGAATATCAGTTTCTTTTATGAAACGGGGCAATAATACTCTTTCTTACATATTCTAAGGAGTAAACGAGATAATCTTAAAGAAAGCTCATCAAGGTTTGTTTCCTACGTGTGTTTTTTGTATCTTTTCTTCTTTGAGGGCATACACCAGCATCTCTCTCTCATTCTCTCTCTGTCTCTCTCTGTCTCTCTCTCACAAACAGCAGGGATTCAGGAAATACTTGATTTCCAAATCCATCACATGCTTTAGAAATTTAAACACCAACAATCTGCACAACACTGTTTGGGAGATAGAGTTTTATAGTGTAAGTGCAAATAGGCTACTTAACCTTTTTGCCTACTATTTTAAAAGGTATTGTATTTAGTATGAATTTATTCTCAGAATGCCCATCAGTGGTACCTTCAGCTCTCCCATACCCTAAGCAATATCCTTTCCTCCTTTATCCTCACTTTATATTCCACTGTGACTAATTTTTAAACTACAGTGGGTTTTTTGTTTGTTTGTTTTGTCTTTTTGCCATCCCAACTTTTGGTCTCTTACTTTTCTTCCCTTAAGATCTAATTCTCATAGCCCTCAAACAAGTGGCCTCATTTTTCTTTGACCTTTAGTATATTTGCTTTTTAAATTACCTCCAAGCTCACTGAATCCACTGTTCACATACTTTGTGCACTTACTGTTTTGAATTCCTTAAAGCTGGCTTCTAAGCACCTCACTCCAAATGAGTCCTGCTCCAGTCAAGGACTCCTAGCTTATGGGGAAAAAGAAAAATGTGCATTTATTCTGAAGAGATCTCTGTGGCACTGTCCCCCAGTATCACCAGATCCCATAGCTGGGTTTCCAGTCCTCAGTACTCACTGGCAGATCTGCTCTTCTTGGACAAAGCTGATCAACAACTCTTCCAGTAGCCTCAGTGTGAACTTGCTCTTCCTCATGGGCTTCGCTGAACCTTAGATTTTATAGGCATATTTCTTTTTCAGTCCCCCCAACCTAATATGTTTTTACATTTTGGGGATATAGAAAGCCAGATGTTTCAAAGGAAAATTGTACTCTTCTACAAAGTTTATATACACTTGGTGGATCATAGGCTAGATCCTGCCTAACCTTAACTACCAGAGATCACTACATTAACCAACATGCTCTGACAAAGAGATTAGACACTTACGACATAAAATCCCATCCTCAATACATTTATTTTCTTTAAGAATACTGAGCTTCTCTGAGATTGGTTCAAGATGGCAGAGTAGAAGGACATGCGCTCACTCCCTCTTGCGAGAGCACTGGAATCACAACTAACTGCTGAACAATCACTGACAGGAAGACACTGGAACTCACCAAAAAAGACACCCCACATCCAAAGACAAAGGAGAAGCTGAAATGAGATGGTAGAAGGGGCGCAATCACAATAAAATCAAATCCCATAACCGCTGGGTGGGTGACTCACAAACTGGAGAACAATTATACCACAGAAGTCCACCCACTGGAGTGACGGTTCTGAGCCCCATGTCAGGCTTCCCAACCTGGGGGTTTGGCAATGGGAAGAGGAATCCCCAGAGAATCAGACTTTGAAGGCCAGCAGGATTTGATTGCAGGACTTCCACAGGACTGGGGGAGACAGAGACTCCACTCTTGGAGGGTACACACAAAGTAGTGTGCTCACCAGGACCCAGGGGGAGGAGTAGTGACCCCATAGGAGACTGAACCAGACCTATCTGCTAGTGTTGGAGGGTCTCCTGCAGAGGCAGGGGGTAGCTGTGGCTCACCACGGGGACAAGAACATGGGCACAATGCTATGAATTCAGAAATCAATTACAGGAAAAAAACTGTAAAAAACACAAACACATGGAGGCTATTAAATAACCAAGAGATCACTGAAGAAATCAAAGAGGAAATCAAAAAATACCTAGAGGCAAATGACAACGGAAACACGATGATCCAAAACCTATGGGATGCAGCAAAAGCAGTTTTAAGAGGGAAGTTTATAACAATACAATCCTACCTCAAGAAACAAGAAAAATCCCAAATAAACAATCTAACCTTACACCTAAAGAAACCAGAAAAAGAAGAGCAAATAAAACCCAAAGTTGGTAGAAGGAAAGAAATCATAAAGATCATAGCAGAAATAAATGAAATAGAAACAAAAAACCAATACAATAGCAAAGATCAATAAAACTAAAAGCTGGTTCTTTGAGAAGATAAACAAAATTGATAAACCTTTAGCCAGACTCATCAATAAAATTAGAAATGAAACAGGAGAAATTACAATGGACACTGAAGAAATAAAAAGCATCATAAGAGACTAGTACAAGCAACTATATGCCAATAAAATGGACAATCTGGAAGAAATGGACAAATTCTTAGAAAGGTATAACCTTCCAAGACTGAATCAGGAAGAAACAGAAAATATGAACACACCAATCACAAGTAATGAAATTGAAACTGTGATTAAAAATCTTCCTACAAACAAAAGTCCAGGACCAGATGGCTTCACAGGTGAATTCTATCTAACATTTAGAGAAGAGCTAACACCCATCCTTCTCAAACTCTTCCAAACAATTGTAGAGGAAGGAACACACCCCAAACTCATTCTATGAGGCCACCATCACCCTGATATCAAAACCAGACAAAGATACTACATAAAAAGAAAATTACAGACCAATATCACTAATCAATATAGATCCAAAAATCCTCAACAAAATACTAGCAAATAGAATCCAAAAACACATTAAAATGATCATACACCACGATCAAGTGGGGTTTATCCCAGGGATGCAAGGATTCTTCAATATACACAAATCAATCAATGTGATACACCATATTGACAAATCGAAGAATAAAAACCATATGATCATCTCAACAGATGAAGAAAAAACTTTTGACAAAATTCAACACCCATTTATGATAAAAAACTATCCAGAAAGTGGGCATAGAGGGAATCTACCTCAACATAATAAAGGCTATATACAACCAACCTGCAGCAAACATCATTCTCAATGGTGAAAAACTGAAAGCATTCCCTCTAAGATCAGGAACAAGATAAGGATATTCATTCCCGCCACTACTATTCAACATAGTTTTGGAAGTCCTTGCCACAGCAATCAGAGAAGAAAAAGAAATAAAAGGAATCCTAATTGGAAAAAAAAGAAGTAAAACTGTCACTGTTTGCAGATGACGTGATACTATATTCAAAGCAAATCCTAAAGATGCTACCAGAAAACTGCTACAGCTAATCAATGAATTTGGTAAAGTTGCAGGATACAAAATTAACACTCAGAAATCTCTTGCATTCCTATACACTAACAGTGAAAGATCAGAAAGAGAAATTAAAGAAACAATCCCATTCATCATTCCAACAAAAAGAATAAGCTATCTAGGAATAAACATAACTAAGGAGGTAAAAGGCCTGTACTCAGAAAACTATAAGACACTGATGAAAGAAATCAAAGATGACACAAACAGAGAGATATACCATGTTCTTAGATTGGAAGGATCAATATTGTGAAAATGACTATACTACCCATAGCAATCTACCAATTCAATGCAATCCCTATCAAATTACCAATGGCATTTTTTACAGAACTAGAACAAAAAATCCTAAACTTTGTATGGGGACACAAAAGACCCTGAGTAGCCAAAGTAATCTAGAGAAAGCAAAACGGAGCTGGAACAATCAGACTCCCTGACTTCAGACCGTACTACAAAGCTACAGTAATCAAGACAATATGGTACTGGCACAAAAACAGAAATATAGATCAACGGAACAGAATAGAAAGCCCAGAGATAAACTCACACACCTATGGTCAACTAATCGATGACAAAGGAGGCAAGGATATACAGTGGAGAAAAGACAGCCTCTTCAATAAGTGGTGCTGGGAAAACTGGACAGCTACATGTAAAAGAATAAAATTAGAACACTCCCTAACACCATACACAAAAATAAAGTCAAAATGGATTAAAGACCTAAATGTAAGGCCAGACACTATAAAACTATTAAGAGGAAAACATAGGAAGAACACTCTTTGACATAAATCACAGCAAGATCTTTTTTGACCCACATCCTAGAGTAATGCAAATAAAAACAAAAATAAACAACCGGGGCCTAAGGAAACTTAAAAGCTTCTGCACAGCAAAGGAAACTATAAACAAGATTAAAAGATAACCCTCAGAATGGGAGAAAATATTTGTAAAGGAATCAACAAAGGATTAATCTCCAAAATATATACGCAGTTGATGCAGCTCAATATCAGAAAAAGAAGCAACCCAATCAAAAAATGGGCAGGAGACCTAAACAGGCATTTCTCCAAAAAAAGACATACAGATGGTCAAGAGGCACATGAAAAGCTGCTCAACATCACTTATTATTAGAGAAATGCAAATCAAAACTACAGTGAAGTATCACCTCACACTGGTTAGAATGGGAATCATCAGAAAAGCTACAAACAATAAATGCTGGAGAGGGTGTGGAGAAAAGGGAACCCTCTTGCACTGTTGGTGGGAATGTAAATTGATACAGCCACTATGGAGAACAGTATGATGGTTCCTCAAAAAACGAAAAATAGAATTACCATATGACCCAGCCATCCCACTACTGGGCATATATCCAGAGAAAATCATAATTCAAAAAGACACATGCCTCCCAATGTTCATTGCAGCACTATTTACAATAGCCAGATCATGGAAGCAACCTAAATGTCCATCAACAGACAAATGGATAAAGAAAATGTGGTACATATATACAATGGAATATTACTCAGCCATAAAAAGGAACAAAATTGGGTCATTTGTAGAGACATAGTGGGCCTAGAGACTGTCATACAGAGTGAAGTAAGAAAGAGAAAAACAAATATATATTAACACATATATGCGGAATTTAGAAAAAGTGTACAGATCAACTGGTTTGCATGGCACAGAGACAGAGATCTAGAGAGCAAATATAAGTACACCAAGGGGGGAAAGTGGTAGGGGTTGGGGTGGGATGAATTGGGAAATCGGGATTGCCATATATATATTACTAATAAGAAAAAAAAAATCAAATTGTACATTTTAAATATATGCAGTTTATTGTCTACCAATTATGTCTCAATAAAATTCTTAAAAAAAAAATACTCAAATTCTCTGACCTGTAGTGAACTGAGTAGTGACATCAGCAGAAACCAGGAAAAGGGCAACAGAGGTAAAGCAAAGACTAAAATCTGAACAACAAAGTATAATTTGAGAAACTGTGATCCTTAAAGTTAGTCAATAAATTATTAATAATAACATCATGTGCACATTAACAATTATTCTAAGATTCTTAACTGAAGATTGATTTCTAATTCCCTTGACAAAGAACAAAGTGAAATTACAAGCAAAGAATCAGGTAAAATCATAGGCTCTAGTCTGTTTTTCTTATTGGTTTTTGTAACATAATAATTTCTTCAATTTTGCAAAATAAAGATTAGTCTTTAACTTAATTCTTTCATTTCCTTCCTTCCACTTCTTTTCCTTTCATTTCCTCCAGATAAGGTTCACTCGGATTGCTCCACATTTCCTTTCCATATCGTATTAGAGCTATGAGATGTCTCCAACAACCTAGTCTTAAGTCTGCAGAACACAAGAGCAGTAGTGTGGGTGTGTTGGGGGGGTGTCTCAAACAAGCTCTGCATGCTCACCTGCACACCCATGTTGCACCTGTAATTCTCAAACTGCATTTATAAGGGGTGAACTGGCAAAATTCCACCCACTACTGTTTCATCAGAAGTGGACTCAAGAGTCAAAAGGAATTCAATCCAAATTGACACAAGGAAGCTGGCCTCATCCCTCTCTGGTAGCAAAATGAATGAGCTTTGACAAGGGGTGTGAATTCTCTTGCGAACAGGCAGTTCTCAGTAGCACAAACATTTTGCTCAATCATGGATATGTTTACTTGCTACCAGTGGACCGTGGGAATGAGTAAGTCTGATTATTCTAAATGATGATCCCCAGAACACGCTGATAAGAGACAAATTCAATCCTGGGTTTCAACTGTGCTGTGTTCAAAGAAAAAAATATTCTTTTCTTTACAAGGTAATTTCATGAAAGGAACCAGGGGCTTCCACAGGGGATTTCATGAAAGGAACCGACCATGACACAACTCTCCCTGGAAAGGAAATTGCACTGGGATTAGGTTCCTCCAGTCATGATATCATAATGCACCTGAATTTACCTTTTCAACATCCTCTAACCTGCCTCATGGACCGGAAGAAATAGAACATCTGGTTGATGACTGAAGCCTCCAGTTTGTAGCATGAAAGAAGGATGCCAAGTGCAACACCTTCTGAGGGCGCATTTGATGGTTTCTAAAAGAAGGAATGAGAGTCTGAAGGCTCTCAGGGTAGCTTTAAGGAGGAAGGAATGGGGAAGGAAGGAGAGAGGGACTGTCCTTAAAGGAAACCTCTTATGGAAGGTCTAAGTATAGAAGCATGCTTCTCACTGATGGTAAAGGAACTAAGTATACTCAAGCCAGCTAAAATTCCCCTATTTATTCCTTCTTCACGATTGCAGTCTTCCTTTAGGACGAGACCTTGGATAACCATGTTGCTTGTGGTTTGTACCATTTAATCTGGTGGAACAAAATGGGGTGGGTATGTGAGTGGAAAGGGATGGGCCTGATTTGCTCCGTTTTCTCGGACCTGGAAAGCCAGCTGACTTTTAAAATGGATTGGCAAACTATGATCTTATAAATCTTCTTGTCTTCCAGTAACGTTTTTAAGGAAAAAGACACAATTAATGATTCCCTCTAATGTTTGCAATACAATAAATGTATACGTTTAGCATCAAGTTTAAAAAAGTGTTATTTTCATAGGGTACGAAGCTACTAGCATTACATTTTAACTAATCCCTGAAAACTACTAGCGTTTTCCAGATAATTTACAGGGAATTTTACACAGCACACCATGGTAAGAATAAACATATTTTACTGTTCTGCATAGCTAAGTGAAGAGACCCACTGCTGGACAGGAACAGACCGGGTGCCCAGCTATTACTGTTGTCATTAAGAACTGAGAGGAAGGCAGGGAGCTTCTATCAGAGATCAGCGGTTACCACTCGCTTGGGAATCTGTATGACCTAAATGTGTATATTGAAGCCAGTACCCCTCTTTAGAGAGGACTAGACAACCTCAGACCCACTCGTCTGTTCTGCAGTCCTTCCCTACTAACTTCTTATTGGTTACTTCTCTCTGGAGAACTCTGGGCAATACACTACCATTCATATTATTTCCAGCACTGAATCTGCCCCTGGTGTGTTCGAGTGTTCTTATTTTGCTATGGTTTCCTATTAAAACTCTGCTGTGAAGTATTCTTTTCAAAAGTATGACAAAAAACAAATGATTGTCTCTAATCACTTCTCAAGTAAAATATTTTAAAACAGAACAATTTAAGCTCTTATTTTTGTAATCAGAGAACATCTCTAGGGCAATCAGATAATTCACAGTTTTAGTCTCTGTCCATCCATATTTTTCTTTTCAAAACAGGCATTGAATCTACTCCTGAAGTTCAAAGCTACTTAAATATTCCAAGTCATAACAGTGACCAATCCTTACTGTACATAACATTTCAAGCCATATGAACACACTAAGATATTTCTTTGTAAGAGCTATGTAAACATCTAGATAAATCTTTTCATATCACCATGTACATTAGCAACTGAAAGTCTATTCTAAGCACATGACCACAACTACTTGTAGTGTAACAGATGATGTTCTCTGTATAAGATTATGTTGCTGTGGCATCAACAAACCACAATCTTATGAATCCTCTTGTCTACCTGGAACATTTTTAAGGGAAAAGAAAATATTAATGGTTCCTATTATATGTTTGCATTTACAATAAATATAAATTCAGTAGCAGGAATGGAAATTAATAACTTAATAGTTTTGTAGTGTATAAAGTTAGAGCTACATTTGCACTAATCTCTGATAATTCCCAGAATTTACTTACCAGTAGACTTTGCAGTATTACCACTACATTTTTGGAGCATTATCATGTACCAATAAAATGAATATGACAGAATAAAATGTAATGGCAATATTTACCTTTTCAAGTGGTCACACAGTGCTAGCTTATTTTGCAGCACAACAAGCATATGTCTGACATATGTGGGATAAATTCTACAAAGATAAAGGAATTTACCAGCCCTTTTAAATTAGATTATTTCAAGCTATTTCCAAATCCCCAACAAACAGTGAAACATAGTTTGTATTCTGTGTATGTGAACTTAGCCAATAACAAAGATTTGCATAAGACATTCTTTCCCTATGAGGCCAAGTTTTGTTTTTCTTCATTAGTTTCTATGAATTCTTATTCCAAAGTCCCTGATTCAGACAGATTTTCTCCAACTTCTGTGATATCAAAGTTATCTAAGCTGAACCTTAAAGGAGATAAGACATTCTTATAAATCTTCTGCTAAATTGTCTTAACTTATAGAGAAAGAGTACAGAAACATATTTAAATAAAAATGAAAGTCAATGGTTTGTAGTTTAGAAAACCCTGGTTATATATTCTCGCTCAAATAAGATAAAATGTCAACTAAACAGCCACACCTAAGAGAAAAGTTCATAAAATAATTTTCTATCTACATATTCGTCTCCAACTGCCTCTGCAACAAATTTACCACAAACTTGGTGGCCAGAGACAACACCCATTTATTCTCTTGCAGTTCTGGCGATCAGAGATCCAAAAACAGAATACTGGGCCAAAATCAAAGTATAGGCCTGGGGATGCTCCCTCCAAAGGCTCTAGGCAAAAAGACGTTCCTTGCCTCTTCCAGCTTTGGTGGCTGTGAGCATCACATCACTCCAACATCTGTCTCTGTGGTGTCTTCTGGGTGTCAAGTTTTCTTTTGTCTCTTTTCCATAATATACACATGACTGGATTAGGGCCCATTCAGTTAATACAGGATAATCTCTTATCAAGATTCTTAACTTAATTATGTCTGCAGATAATTTTTTCCCTTATGAGGTAATATTTATAGGTTCCAGGGATCAGGACCTGATATTTTTAAGTGGCCATTATTCAGCCTACTAAAATCTGTATGCTTTCCAATGTGTTTTAAAGAGTATTTTTCAAGATACACATAGGAAGCAACCAAAAGAATCCCACAGGGAAGAAATCAAAGTGATGGTGCTGAGTGGCAGGGAACAGAGAAGACAAAGATGATGATTTGCCACCTTTGATGGTACTTGTCACAGGTCTGCTGCTCTTCATTGCCACTGCTAGTTATTTGTTTTTACTGCTAACTGCACGTACTCATCTGCACGTACTCACACACAGAGTAGCTAAAGAAGGGTTTGCAATGTGCTTCAAAACTTTATTATTCTATGTGTATATGTACCAAAATGGTCCTTCCTTTACATCAGCTAAGATAACACCATCCAGTCACAACAGCTGTTTCTCAACAGCTGAAGGGATATGTTTGGAAAAGGTATGAGAATCATCCATATACTCCAACCTTTCTTTCACAAAGCCCTTAGCGTAATGAAAGGAGTTCAATACCCCAATTCCTCTGGCTTCTTCACGTGTTCCAAACTCATTTGCATCTCCAGCCGTGGTCCTGCCCTATCCCTTTGTTGCAAATCCAATCTCCTTTGTTCCTTCAATGTTTACCTCAAATCCATCCTTTCCATGATGATTTCACCACTTGCTGGAGTAACAAATTACCACTTCATATGTGAAAATCTTGTGGTCTTATTTTTTTTTTTTAATATCTTTTTAAAAATTAGAATCTCACTTATGGTCCTTTAAAAAAAGCTTATGATTATTGCTTGTTTCATACTCCATTAAATACATGTATATGTTCCCCATTATACTGTGAGCTCCTTAAAAGCAAGTACCTTCTTATTCACAATGGATGTTCTTTGACCTGATCCCCATCCCTATCCAACCACATCTTGCTAGAGAGACTTTCATTTGGCTGAGGTTCAATAACTGCTCAACTGAGCTTGTTCTCTACTTTGGGCAAAGTAGTTCTGACGATATGACTTTGCTTCTGCAGTCAAATTATAAAGGAGAAAGACGATCTCTTCCTAGTAAAAAGAATAGTTACTATAAGACACATTATATATGTATATATGCTTGAATGACTAAAGAGGGGCAAGATTTATACTTGAAATTGGTTATTTTAAATAGCTACCCAGAATAAATATTATTGTATCAAAGAAGAGGAATAACTGTTAAAGTAGTACATTATACTGCATGCTTTAGTCTTTCAAATGATATTTCTCTGGGGGGAAAAAAACTCTTTTAAAGTGTATATTCAAATAATATATACTATCAAATAGTACATAATTTTTAAAGTTCCAAAATATAGGAGATCATAGATAAATTTATTTTATCCAAGTCAAGAAATATAGAGTCTTTATTTGTTCAACAAGCACTTGAATGCTTTTACATGCCAGGTGCTGGATAGATGTTGGGGATGTATCAGCCCATAAGAGTTAGAATCTATCTTTTTTAGCTTAAAGGGGAAAAGAGACAATACACAACTAATTGTGATAAATCTTCTGACACAAAAGACAGGGTATTATGAGAAAACTCTCATCGTTTGGAGAATAAAGGATAATTATAGACGTCTCAGGAGTGTGTGCCAGTGTGACAAAGATGCTGAATGAGCAGATACTGCAGTCATAGGGCTGTAAATGTGAAGAGAGGTCAGAGAGAAGAGAAACAGGTTTGCAAGCCATCCTAGTATAGAGTTTTAGTATAGTGTAGTATAGTGACTGCAGCCATACTAAAATCTTGTAGCAAGAGTACAAGGAAGAGAAGAGGGCCCAGATCCAACCCCTGAATAGTGGTTAAAAGTGAAGGTAACAGGAAGGGTAGGAATTTCAGACAGGTTCAAAGGCCTTCTTGCAGCAAGCAATTAAAGACAGCTTAGTGTTGCTAACTAGTGGAAAGTGATACAAGTTCACACTTGAGAGCTAGGTTACAATCAGATAATGCAGGGCTTTGTAGGCCACACTAAAGATTCTAACCTTTATGTTAAGAGCATTTGGAAACCACAGCAAGTACTTTAAACAAGTGTCATAAACAGCTTTGCATTTTTAAATGTTCTCTCTGGCCATCACATGAAGAGTCAGTAGGAAGAAGGCAATTGCAGATTGGAAGGACTAGCTGTGGTGATACTACAATGGTGCACACAAGAGATGAAAGTGGCTTTGTCTGAACCAGTAGCAGTGGCCATGGGGAAGAAAAGCAGACAGATTTAAGAAGTGTAGGTAGTGGATTAATAGTGTTTGATGATTGGTTGGATAGGGGATGTTAGGAATAGAAGAGAGTCAACCATAATTCCCAAGTATTTGATGTGGATGGTAGTGATATAAACTGAGATAAAGAACACTGGAACAGGGGCAGGTTGTAGGGGGGAAAGATTAGATTAGTTTTGAAGTTCCTGAGTCTACATTCCAGTGAGAAAGAGATATTATGACTATAGGGCTGTAACTTGGAAGAGATACCCAAGAGATACCGGTTTGAAAGTCATGTTAAAACAGAACATTACTGAAGCTATGGTAAAATCTTGTACAGCAAATACAAGTAAGAGAAGAGGGCCCCTAGCCAAGCCCCAAGAAACACCAAAAAAGGAGTAAAAGCTAGCAAAACATGCTAAGAAATTGTGGGTGGAAAAAAAAAAAAAAACAACTAGCAAACCACGATAGTAGGTTATTATGGAAGAAGCCAAGGAAAGCAAAACTCTTGGTTTAGTCCTATTCTAAGTTTAGATAAACAGGGGAAGTATTTACCCAAAAGGTTATTTTAAATTGCTATTTTTCAGTCTGAGAACTAGAGGGCAAGGAATATGTTTATTTGGTTTATTTGGACATTTTCAAATTGCACAAAACAAGTTGTTTGTCAAGTGAAAAAAAATATATGTTATTTTAAATCTCATGCACTGAATAAATGAGTTACTAAGTATGATACATTTAAAGCCTATAATCCACTTATAGATAGCAACTAGAAATTGACAAGAAGCATTTTGGGGGCAAAGTTGATAAAGAAGTTGATAATTTATCAATAGTTCTCCAACAGTTTACAGTCCATGAAAATTTCATTTACATATGTGGTTTTGTATTCTAATGATGAAAATCATATTATGTCCAGTTTGTATTTTTATAAGATCTCTCTAAATATCTTATAATAAGTTTACAGGTTTGTTTTGCTGTTGTCAGAATAGCCAAAGAATCAGCCAAAGTTCCATTTTACAGATCAAAAAGGCAGCAGGAAAAGTTGCTGTGTACTCTGGGCAAGTTATTCTGTTTTTTTGTTTTTTGTTTTTTTTTAAGTTGGTTTCTCAGCTTTAAAATGGGATAAAGCCTGCTCTCTAGGTTTGTTTTGAAGATCATTGAATATAGATTTAAATCACTGAATATATATCTGGAAGTGCTTTGCATACAGCAGAAACTTAATATATAGATACAAGCATCAATATTATGGAGTAAAAAATTACTGGCATGCAACACATAATACACTTTGGCAAGATCACATAATTTTGTAAAATATTATTAGCATTTTTTTGCATAGACTGTCTCATGCAAACCTTTGAAAAATTATTTTAAAAGTGGAACAGCGATTCTGTAGTATATGAGGAAGTTATTAATCATTTTATATTATTTCTCTTCCCCTTGCAATAAATAGAACATATCTTCACATTGAAACTGTGGCTTACCCAACATTCTAACCATTGCCCCATTTCATTCATTCAGGTGGTATTTGTTAATCATTTAGTAAATATTTTTGAGCACCTGCTGTGAAAGCTGTGCAGACTCAAGGGTGGCCCAAGCCCTGCTCTCATGGAGCCTACAGTCCAGAAGGGGAGACAGACATTAAACAAAAAAGTATAACTGAGTTCAGTGCCACAAAGGAAAAAGACAATTCACTCCTTTTCCAGACTTGACTTATATTTCACAGTGCCCAGAGAACTCTGGATTTTTGAGGGACCTAACCACTTGTCTCATAACTTACAACAATCACTTGTCTGGCCCCATTAATGTATGCAGCTAACACACACTTTCACTAGCAACAGAAGAATATACCTATCACCACGCAATGAGTAAAGTATTTTCACTTATTCTTCGTTTCTTGGAACAGTTGCATATATCATTTTTCTTAGAAGCAGACTCTACTAGCATGATTCCCAATAGACAGAATTGTTTGTCCATCTAGCAAATAGGTAATTATTCTCTGGCTGTTTATTAGTTCATTCACTGAAGAAATACGTAGGTTGGGGGAAAATCTAAGTCAAATGGTATACACAGTTAGCACATGAAAATGAGTAAGAGAGCAACTGCCTTCAAAGAGTTCAGTGAGTCTTTCAGGAAATTGTGTGCCTAAAAGTCAAAGTGACCTTTAAAAAAATTTTTTTGCAACTTCTTGTGTTGAATGATTACTTACGAGCTTCATAAATGCCAAGTTCTTTTAATATATTATTTCAATTAACTTTCATAAGTACCTATAAGGCTGGAAGCAGGTATTTGTATCTTCCTTCACAGATGAGGATGAGGACAGAGGTTGGTATCACCTCTTTCCTGGTCTACCTGGCAGTGCTTCCGTTACTAAAGTTTCTGATTCCAAGTCCCACTCATCTCTGCCTATCTCCAGCGTTCATGTGTGGTTTTTCTAAAACCCAAATATGATCCTACTATTGGTCTGTTTAATTTCCTACAAAATTTTCAGGGAAAATGAAAATGAGAATATATTTAAAGTAAATAACAGTACTTAGCCACCTAAAATGAAAACATATAATGAGGGACAAGCTCATGATACAACAATAAGTACAAATAATAAGAAATTACAATTGCTACAATTATGGAAAATATTTATATAAGCATTTGATAAGAGAAAGGAAACAAGCAAAAATGATAAGAATTGTTTAAGGATATTGTTTCAAAATGTTTCATGTTACAAAATTGTTTTAATAATTTTTTAAAGCAGAGGAGAGAATGAAACCCTAAAGAACTACTGATAGCTGGCCCTTGCTCTCAAGATTAAGTTTAATCCTGAGTCTTACTGTCCTTCTATAACCCTGCGTCAACATACTTTTTAGCCTAATTTCTCTACATATTTTTCCCTGAACATTTTATTGACTTTGCTTATACTGGTCCCTATACTAGATAAGGTCTCTGGTCTTTCCACTAGCTGATCTCAAGTGTCATTTTGTACAGCATTCTGTTTTCTGTCTTGGCACGTTCTACCACAATTATTAGCTCATCTGTCAGGTTTTCTCACCACTCACAATTCCTTGAGAGCATGAGCTAAGTCTTATTTTTATTTTTCAATGTGGGAGAGAGTAGGTGTGCAACATAATTATGGTAATTAAGTATTCTTGTACAATTCCATGAGTGAGAATCTTTTCTATTTGATATGATGTTTTGACAGTTTCCGATGACAGGTTAGGATAGTAAATGGATTCCACTTTGACCTTGTCATAATTCTGCTCCCCAATTCTTCCAACTTCCTAATTCTTTAGTGAGCTAAGAATTCAGATTCAAAGTAAGGTTAAAATTGTGCTAGACTGCTTGTGACTTCAATTATCCATATTTCATGGTGAAGACTTGGTCGATGGTAGGTCAAATTTCTTATTTTGCCCACCCTTCAAAATATTTGTGAGCATCATGTTCCAAAATATGCTAGAGATGGAGGATGGAAGAGAAAAGATGACAGAATCGATGCTCTTCAAAGCATCACTGACTTGGGTTAGGTTTCCTAGAAGCAGAGCCTGAGACAAGAATTTGGATGCACATGATTGAAAGGTGTGCTCTCAGGAGAAAAGGAGAGAGGGAGCAGGATAAGACAGATAAGACTGTGGTCTCAGCTGGAGTCTAAATTCAGCCTGATCCCAAGGGGGAGCTCAGGAGCTTGAACTGCCCCAGAGCTGACTTCACCTTGAAATGAGGGAGCTGGCTTTTGTACATCCATGTCAGTTAGCAATTGACTGTAGGCTGACAGAGTTGGGAGGTGAGCACATAAAGCCCTGGAAAGTGCAAATGCTTTTAAACCAGAAATGATTCTGAAGAGCAGAGGGGATTTGTGAGCCACTGGCAGCTGGCACTCACAGAAACTGAGGAATGGGTGCACAAGCTTGGTAAAAGACAGAGAATCAAAAGTGACAACAGTCACACAAAAGTACAGCCTTCAAGTGACAGCATAACTGGCTCTTTAAAAAAAGAATATAAAGCAGCAAGAGACATTTTGAAAGATACACATTATAGGATTTCTAACTTAGCCAGCAGTGTTTCTAGCTGTTCATATTTATCTGTATATCCTGACATTACCTGTAGAAGGTCCTTAAAACCTGATTCTTCCATTAGGTGATTGTATCATGTGAAACATGGATGTTTCTTAGTTGCTGTTTCTAGCTGTGCATCTTGAAATTGCTTCCTTGGATTATTTTAATCTTATCAAAGCCTTCATACGTGTGACCCAAACTGAAAAAGGAAGGTTTCTTCATTTCCACAGAATCAGTCCTACATGGTTGATCAGATAGCGGATGGATTATACTCTTAAAAGCAGCTCATTCTCTGCACAAAGCATGTGCACATCAGGTTCGCTTCTTATTTCCCTAAGTCAGAGATCAAGTTCAAGAAAAATTTCAAGCTGACGTGAAAGGAGTTCTCCTCAGAAGTCAAAAATATCATTCGCTACAGGCTATACTAACATTTTCACATGGAAATTGTTATGAACATCAGAACACTGCATGACTGAGTCACAGCATTCATTTTTCTCCCCTAACAAATATTTACCAGACACTTACTAGGTCCAAAGAAAGACACTAAAGATATGTCTGTCAGATAAAATAAAATAAAATGAAACTCCAGGTTGGGAAGTGATATTAGACATAGCCATGTCATCAAAACTTTTAATGGCAAGGAAATTTAAAAAAATTTTTAATCCTATGTAGAAGCCCAAGAAAGGAAATAAATGAGAGGGCAGACATCGTTGCTAAAGCAGAGATAAGGAACGTAAGCTTTGAAAGCTGACTTTATCTTGCCCCACATCCTTGAAAACCACCTATCTAACTGGATTTACAGTTTAGGTAACTCTGTTGACTGGTGATTTGGCTAAGTCCACACAACTTGATTCGGAGAACCCAGATTATCTGATTCCAAAGCCTGGTACATTTTCTTTCACGTCACAGCTAAAGATATGGTTCCTGTCTTCTGAAACTTTGTACCTTGCCTAGAAATAAAATGCACAAAGTAACAATACAAGTGTGTGACTATGTAAATGCTGCAGAATAAATGTTGGAAATTCAGAAGAGGAGAGATGTGAAATTGAATTCTCCTGAGTCATTCTTAGAAAAAAATTGATGAAGTAATTTCAATGTCAGTATAAAACTTCTGAATTTTCTGTGTAAGACTAGACTGTGGTAATTCCCTTTTTTGTGGGGTTTTTCAGGGAGGAGACAGATAATGAGAAAAAGCCAAGCAATCAAAACTTCAATTCCATTTAAAAAAATCACCTATGCTTCTGTTCTTCAATAACCCATTCCCCCAAATGTTTCTGCAATCAGATTGAGCCTATCCTTCTTTTCTCATTTTTCCCAGTCTTTTCCTTTGTCTTTCAATTTGTAGATTTTTTAACTAAATTAAGACAGTTTAAGAAACACTAAAATTTAAAGTGACTAAGAGATGTGTCACCTCCTACTTTCCTTCCCTATAAGAAAAGCATCTGACCAGCTGGTCTAGTGACCTGTCTGAATCAAAGTCCTCAAGCTCAGACCCTGTCTTTTGCTGCACTCTACCCCCAGGTCAGGGCCCTCCAGGTGTGACAAGCTACCAAGCTGCACTTGTCTCAGCCTCCAGGAGGCGGCAGTCTAGCAGCAGTCACAAGAGCAGGGACTTCCTGCGGAAGGCAGGCTTTATTTGAACAGTTCAAGTGTTTCTTGTTTGTTGTGCCTGCTCTGATGTCAAAATCCTGTCTGATTTTGACCTCTAACCTGTTCCTAATTTCCAGCTTCTGCAGAAGGGCAGACTTCGGTGGCTTCCTCCGGCTGCTGCCTCTCACCTCCAGCGTGTAAGCTCTGCCTCCCAACTCAATCTTCCCTTCAAGTCAATGCTGGTTGGTTCCTGCCCCACCCCACACCTGCTTCTGGGTTCTGTGCTGTTTTTCAGCCTCCTTGTGGTTTTCCTCCTGGCTTCTGGCTCTGTGTGATGCGTCATGCTGCTTCCCACAAGCTTAGCCAGTCACCTAATAAAGATCAGTAACAGGAGTTTCCTAAGGGTTTGTAAAGGCCACTGCTCCAATAGCTTCATCAAGTCGTACTTCTAGGACAGTAACTCTAAACTCTGATTATTATGCACAAAATTTTCAACCAAATATAAGGGTCATTATTTATAATGTCTTACTTGCCTATAAACTGATGATAATTAGATAAAAAAATCAAACATCAAATATGAACAGTTTATGAATATAAACTATCAGGGCGAAAACATTTACCTCTTTAAGAGGATGAATAAATGAGGTAATTCTGGTTTCCAAGGGTTGAAAGGTTATGTAGGTCCTACAGTTTTTGTTTTCCTTTTTTAATTTTAAATCAGTTGCATGAAGTAAGGAATCAGTAGTGTCTGGCACAAATGTAGGTCTGGCTGCTGAGGGAATACCAGCAGCAGTGAAGTTCACCATGTGAAGAGCAAAAGTACAGTTAGGACAGAGCTGCCTGCACCTGACACCAGATCTTATTCCCTTGGATGATAAATAATTTTTAAAGATTGATTTTGATAACCCAGAAGTGTACCTTGAACTAGTTCTAAGCTATGTGATCTTCCCAGAAAGAAAGCAGCTGAGTTTTTACGTCTGAACAGCTGATGGGAATCTGGGTGAAGATAATTTGGGGCTTTTGGGAAGTGGAGAAAGTAAGAGATGTGAAGAAGGTGGGAAAAGACTGAACACATTTTCAGTACTTGTAAATTGTTGCCAGTTGTTTGCATTCCCTGATGAGTAACTCAGACAGGCACTACTGACTTTGGTACATAAGGGGAGCACTTGGGGCCTGGCATAGATGCCAGAGCTATGCTCTGAGTCTGAAAGTGGATTTTGTTGGGAAATGCCTGGAGATACTGAGGTATACTGGCTAAATTGTGGTAGAAGGTAGCAATTGTTGATGTCAGATTTAGAGCATGAAAATCCAGCTGACAATCTCTTTCCAAAACGTTTAGGATATATTCGAACTTCATGAGATCATAGCTATGTTCACAATTTTTACCTTGCCAGATTTCTGAGGATTTCAGAATAGAACAGCATATGTCTGCTATTACTGCATTAAGATAAATTTTTGTTTTATTTTACTGACACACAGAATTAGAAGTTAAATGAAACAGTGGTTTTATATTTAATGAAAGATTTTGTATTGTGAGATAACATTGGGAATTAAAGGTCAATTTCACAAGTCAGGAATAGGATTGCACACAATATTGGATCTGATTAGGGTCCTATGAATGCCAATGAGATCTGAACCCCTTAGGTATCACACATCTTCACACAAATAGAAATACTCCTTTACATATATGACCAGTTTCTTGAATCTAGATGCGTTCACCAGTACAAGCTATTTTCTGGTCAAAATGTACACATGGTAACTAAACCATATTAAAAATTATGTTATACATATTATTTTTTCACACAAAGGGCAGTGCATTAAAAATAAAAACAAAAACAGAAAGAACTATATGCACAGTTAAAGCCATTAAAACCCAAATGTACCTCACTATAGACAAAGGCAGCTAAGGCAACACAATTAGCTTCTTTAGGTTTTCAGGAAATAATCCAACAATATGATTGAAAAGCTATAACATGTATTCAAATCAATGGCCTATTTATGATCAGCAGTTTTTCAACAAAGTGTTTGGTACAAGCTTCCCTTTGGTAAAGGAAAAGAATCATTAAAATCCTCACTGAAGAAATATATTTATTTAGACTTTATATTTGCATGTTTAACAAAACATGTTTTATTCACTCACTCACTCATTCATTCATTCATTCATTCATTCATGTAGCCAGTGAATAATAGTAAATATCTGTGGTAGTAATTGAAGTGATGTAGAGATTGATACCAAAGAAGATAGGGATTTGAGTTTTGTGACACCTATAGTCTCCACAGACTTTAAAACAGGCCATCAAAAAAGTTTTTAACATTTTTAAATGTTAACAGTTTTAGCATTTAAAACTGTTAAGTTTTATACTTTACAATTCCTCTTTGGCGAGTAGAGTAGTTGTGTCAGATGCTATTTTTGTTTTGTTTTTAATCCAAAGAAAAAGGATTGGGAGATCAGAAGTAGATGGACAGGATGTGATGCTGAAATATGAACTGGAGTTATGTAAAGTATATAAGTCCTTAATATTTGTGGATTGATTTGAGTGAGATGTTTACATCAAAGTTGCATACAGTGAAAAACTGGTAAAGAAGCACATATGTGAAGGAATGTTGTGTTTCGTGGCTATATGAACCGTGCAACAAAGAAAGAGTAGCAAGAGAAAGATGAAGGCAAAATACACGATTTTGAAACTAATTTAATGTTGTTTGTGCTGGTTAAAAAAATTTAGGGAGTTCTCATTTTTTTGCTGCTTAAAATGTTGCCTTCCCACTCAAAGGACATTACTTATTAAAAACAATTATATTAATTCCCTTTTCATGAAACATTATCAAATCCTTCAGTGAGTGGTTTCTGCCAATACATCTGGACACATGATGGCAACATGGTAATGATGTAAGGAAATTCAGATTTCCAGTTTATGACCCACCACTTGAAGATATGATACTCATTAAAATATATCATGCCAAATGGATTAAATGCTCCAACCAAAAGACACAGACTGGCTGAATGGATACAAAAACAAGACCCTTCTATATGCTGCCTACAAGAAACCCACTTCAGACCAAGGGATACATATAGACTGAAAGTAAAGGGATGGAAAAAGATATTCCATGCAAATGGAAGTCAAAAGAAAGCTGGAGTAGCAATACTCATATCAGACAAATTAGACTTGAAAGTAAAGGCTATTACAAGAGACAAGGAAGGACACTACATAATGATCAAGGGATCCATTCAAGAAGAACATATCACAATGGTAAATATCTATGCCCCCAATATAGGAGCACCTCAATACATAAGGCAAATGCTAACAGCTATAAAAGGGGACATTGACAGTAACACAATAATAGTGGAAGACTTGAACACCCCACTTACATCAATGGACAGATCATCCAAACAGAAAATAAATAAAGACACACAAGCTTTAAATGACACATTAGACCATCTCGACTTAATTGATACTTATAGGACATTCCATCCCAAAACAACAGACTACACTTTCTTCTCAAGTGCACATGGAACATTTTCCAGAATAGATCACATCTTGGGTCACAAATCAAACCTCGGCAAATTCAAGAAAATTGAAATCATATCAAGCATCTTCTCAGACCACAATGCCATGAGACTAGATATCAATTACAGGAAAAAAACTGCAAAAAATACAAACACATGGAGGCTAAACAATTCACTCCTAAACAACCAAGGAATCACTAAAGAAATCAAAGAGGAAATCAAAAAAAATCTAGAAACAAATGACAACAAAAACACAACAACCCAAAACCTATGGGACGCAGCAAAAGCAGTTCTAAGAGGGAAGTTTATAGCAATACAGTCCTACCTTAAGAAACAAGAAAATGATCGAATAAACAACCTAACCTTACACCTAAAACAACTAGAGAAAGAAGAACAAAGAAAGCCCAAAGTGAGCAGAAGGAAAGAAATCATAAAGATCAGAGCAGAAATAAATGAAAAAGAAAGGAAAGACACCATAAGAAAAATAAATACAACTAAAAGCTAGTTCTTTGAGAAGATTAACAAAATTGATAAACCATTAGCCAGACTCATCAAGAAAAAAAGGGAGAAGATGCAAATCAACAGAATTAGAAATGAAAAAGGAGAAGTAACAACGGACACCTCAGAAATACAAAACAGCATGAGAGACTACTACAAGCAACTATATGCCAATCAATTGGATAACCTGGAAGAAATGGATACATTCTTAGAAAAATACAATCTTCCAAGACTGAACCAGGAAGAAATAGAAACCATGAACAGACCAATCACAAGTACGGAAATTGAGGCAGTGATTAAAAATCTCCCAACACACAAAAGCCCAGGACCAGATGGGTTCACGGGAGAATTCTATCAAACATTTTGAGACGAGCTAACACCTATCCTTCTCAAACTCTTCCAAAATATTGCAGAAGGTGGAACACTCCCAAACTCATTCTATGAGGCCACCATCACCCTGATACCAAAACCAGGCAAAGATGTCACAAAAAAAGAAAACTACAGACCAATATCACTGATGAACATAGATGCAAAAATCCTCAACAAAATACTAGCTAACAGACTGCAACAGCACATTAAAAAAATCACCCACCATGATCAAGTGGGGTTTATCCCTGGGAAGCAAGGATTCTTCAATATACGCAAATCAATCAACGTGATACATCATATCAACAAATTGAAGGATAAAAACCATATGATCATTTCAATAGATGCAGAAAAAGCTTTTGACCAAGTTCAACATCCATTTATGATAAAAGCTCTCCAGAAAATGGGCATAGAAGGAAATTACCTCAACATAATAAAAGCCACATATGAAAAACCAAAAGCCAACATCGTTCTCAATGGAGAAAAAGTGGAAGAATTCCCTCTAAGAACAGGAACAAGACAAGGGTGTCCACTCTCACCACTGTTATTCAACACAGTTTTGGAAGTTTTAGCCACAGCAATCAGAGAAGAAAAAGAAATCAAAGGATTCCAAACTGGAAAAGAAGAAGTCAAATTGTCACTCTTGGCAGATGACATGATATTACATATAGAAAACCCTAAAGACTCTACCAGAAAACTGCTAGCACTAATCGATGAATTTAGTAAAGTAGCAGGATACAAAATTAATGCACAGAAATCTCTTGTATTCCTATACACTAACAACGGAAGAGCAGAAAGAGAAATTAAGGAAACCCTCCCATTCACCATTGCAACCAAAAGAATCAAATACCTAGGAATAAACCTGCCTAAGGAGGCAAAAGATCTGTATGCAGAAAACTTTAAGACATTGATGAAAGAAATCAAAGACGACACAAACAGATGGAGGGACATACCATGTTCCTGGATTGGAAGAATCAACATAGTGAAAATCACTGTACTACCCAAAGCAATTTACAGATTCAATGCAATCCCCATCAAATTACCAATGGCATTTTTCACAGAACTAGAGCAAGAAATCTTACGATTTGTATGGAAACGCAAAAGACCCCGAATAGCCAAAGCAATCTTGAGAAGGAAAAATGGAGTTGGTGGAATCAGGCTTCCTGACTTCAAACTATACTGCAAGGCCACAGTGATCAAGACAGTATGGTACTGGCACAAAAATAGAAAGGAAGATCAATGGAACAGAATAGAGAACTCAGAAGTAAGCCCAAACACATATGGGCGCCTTATCTTTGACAAAGGAGGCACGAGTATACAATGGAAAAAAGACAGCCTCTTCAATAAGTGGTGCTGGGAAAATTGGACAGCAACATGGAAAAGAATGAAATTAGAACACTTCCTAACACCATACACAAAAATAAACTCCAAATGGATTAAAGACCTACATGTAAGGCCAGACACTATAAAACTCCTAGAGGAAAACATAGAACACTCTATGACATCCATCAAAGCAAGATCCTTTTTGACCCACCTCCTAGAATCATGGAAATAAAATCAAGAATAAACAAACGGGACCTAATGAAACTTAAAAGCTTTTGCACAGTGAAAGAAACCATAAACAAGACTAAAAGGCAACCCTCAGAATGGGAAAGAATAATTGCCTATGAAACAACAGACAAAGGATTAACCTCCAAAATATACAAGCAGCTCATGAAGCTTAATACCAAAAAAGCAAATAACCCAATCCACAAATGGGTGGAAGACCTAAATAGACACTTCTCCAAAGAAGACATACAGATGGCCAACAAACACATGAAAAGATGCTCAACATCACTCATCATCAGAGAAATGCAAGTCAAAGCCACAATGAGGTTATCACCTCACACCAGTCAGAATGGCCATCATCACAAAATCTGGAAACCACAAATGTTGGAGAGGGTGTGGAGAAAAGGGAACTCTCCTGCACTGTTGGTGAGAATGTAAGTTGGCACAGCCACTATGGAAAACAATTTGGAGGTTCCTTAAAAAACTACAAATAGAACTACCATATGATCCAGTAATCCCACTCCTGGGCATATACCCAAAGAAAACCATAATCCCAAAAGAAACTTGTACCATCATGTTTATTGCAGCACTATTTACAATAGCCGGGACATGGAAGCAACCGAAATGCCCATCAACAAATGAATGGATACAGAAGATGTGGCATATATATACAATGGAATATTACTCAGCTATAAAAAGGGATGAGATGGAGCTATATGTAATGAGGTAGATAGACCTAGAGTCTGTCATACAGAGTGAAGTAAGTCAGAAAGAGAAGGACAAATATTGTATGCTAACTCACATATACAGAATCTAAAAGTGGTACTGATGAACTCAGTGACAAGAACAAGGATGCAGATACAGAGAATGGACTGGAGAACTCGAGGTATGGGAGGGGGCGGGGGGTGAAGGGGAAACTGAGAAGAAGCGAGAGAGTAGCACAGACATATATATACTACCAACTGTAAAACAGTCAGTGGGAAGTTGTTGTATAACAAAGGGAGTCCAACTCGAGGATGGAAGATGCCTTAGAGGACTGGGATGGGGAGGGTGGGGGGGGACTCGAAGGGGGGGGAGTCAAGGAAGGGAGGGAATATGGGGATATGTGTATAAAAACAGATGACTGAACCTGGTGTACCCCCCCAAAAAAATAAAAAAGAAAAAAAAAAGAAAAAAAAAAGAATATGGGTTTTTTAAAATGATAAAATCATGACCCTCAAATAAACATAAAATGAGCATGGGTCAAAGATTTATTTAACTCATTAGTTAATGAGGGGGCTCGTAAGATGTCACAGTCTGTTCAAAGGAGAATTAGAAGAACACATATGTAGAGACAGGTGAAAAAAAATAAATAAATAAAATATATCATGCCCAAGTGTGGCATGTCTGGATTCTATTCTATTTTGGGGACTCGAAAAAGAAAATATTCTATGATTCTGTGCTCACAGAAGCTCCACAGCAAAGCCTTCCTCGGAGCAACCAAACAGAGACAAATGTTAAAAATATGCACTGGTATTGAAGGTTAAGTTCTGTAACAGTGGTTCTTAGCAGGGCATCTAGTGACTTCTGGAAGCATCTAGAAAATGTGTAGGGACGTTTAGGTCTCCCAGTGATTAGAGTTGAGGCTCTATAATATTTAGTTGTGGGAGGGATGGGCAGTCTATATTAATACATGATGCAGTCTGTGATTCTAAGAGTAGCAGCACATGCAGAGCGAAATAAGCCAGAAAGAGAAAAACAAATACTGTGTGCTAACTCATATATATGAAATCTGAAAAAATGGTACTGATGAACCCAGTGACAGAGCAAGAATAAAGATGCAGTTGTAGAGAATGGACTTGAACACATGGGGATGGGGCGGGGGGTGAATGGGAAGCTGGGACGAAGTCAGAGAGTAGCATAGACATAGATACACTACCAAATGTAAAATAGATAGCTAGTGGGAAGTGCTGTATAACAAAGGGAGATCAACTCGATGAGGGGTGATGCTTTAGAGGGCCAGGACAGGGAGGGTGGGAGCGAGTCACGGGAGGGAGGGGATATGGGGATATATGTCTAAATACAGCTGATTGACTTTGGTGTACCTCAAAAGCTGGTACAAGAGTGTAAAGCAATTATATTCCAATAAAGAGCTTAAAAAAAAAAGAGTAGCAGCAAACATCAGAGTATTCCGTATGTCTTTTGCGTGGTTGTGTCCAATCATTTAGGTAGTGAAGTACATACTATTTTATTTCCTTTAGCTCTTTTATATATTAGGGTTGGGAAACTTTATTAATTACTTTAAAAAACTATGTATGTTCAGGGAATTCAAGGGCCATGGGAGAATAAAAGTCCAATAAAACCACTGAGTTTTATAAGATCTTATATTCTGTGGCAGCCACATCACAGTCCTGGGAGCAGGTCCATTAAGGAGATCTTTGGAATAATCGTTCAGATCACCAAACTCTAAGTTGGCTGCTAGTAGCATAGTTGTATAAAGAACATTAACTTTATAGGTAAGAAATAATTACCAAAAAAATATTTAGGAAAGGAAATGATATTTAAAAGCCATAAACAAAAGAGAAGATAAATAACCATAATCAATGGAAAATGGAAAGAAAAAGAATGCAGAGAAGTAGGATGTGTGTGCCTACAGATCAATAAACATATCTTTTTCATCTTTGTTCTCCTGAAACTGTTTACACTTAATATACAGCATGACAAGTTCTCAATAACACATTGAAATAAATATAGGAAATAAAGAATTAACAAAATAGCAAAAAAAAAAAAAAAGATACCTCACACATCTATAAAGCTTCCTTGTAAAGGACTACCAATAATCCATGTTCTTTTCTCCCCAAAATAAATGACCTGATTTCTTAACGTCTTCCTCCTAACTCATTCTTTTAATTGTGTTTGGAAGTGAGTCTTGTTCACCGTGCCGCCACCTCCCCCCACCCTTTTATTTTGAACTAATCAGATTTTTCTACCTCCTCTCAGTAAGCAGTCCTGTGTATCTGATCACTAGACCTGGGTCTCTGATGCTCATAGATCCTCCTTGGGAGGAACAAGAGACATTATATACTAAGTTGTTTAAGTCATCCCAGATAAAGACTGAATTAATTTACATCTCAGGGGAAATTTGAAACTGGAGTCTCCGATCCTGAGATCCCTCTGCTTCCTTCAGAAAAGTTAATTTAGGTCATTTTCTGATACCCTGCATGATGAGCAACTGTTCCTGTGAAGGAATCCAAATAAAAGCATGAAGAAAATGTGGGGCAAGTCACTTCTCTAAGAGAGTTCTCTAACCTAGGCTCCAGACTTTCCAGAGTCTTCTGGACCTTGGCCTGTCAAGGCTTAAGAAGCTCTATTTAGAATATTTAGAAAATCAAATTTAGATCTTATTATTCATATGACACTAACACATATCAGTCTAGAATAATTAGGATTTTACTAGTTATTTCAATTAAGTCTTTATTTAGATAAAGAAAAACAGAGAGAAGGAAGTCATATTTAAGGCATCTGCAAAAATCATTTTTAGCATCGTTTTGGTAAATAAATATCTTGTGATCATGACAACAGATTAGGGAGATTAGCACATCACAGGTTATTTGGTCAGTTCTAAAACTGAATTCCTCTGAAACAGAAGTAATCCACAATTCAGCAGTATGAAATATTCTTCTATTTTCTCTGTAATATATTACTTTAGATGAGTGTACATATCATGGTGAAATTTGTCTTTACTTTTTTAAGAATTTTAAAACAATCATATTGAGAGTAAAACTGTAAATTTTGCTTTACAATACATTTCCATGTGGTTTTAACACTGATTCCCCAAACCATATGTTCTTTATCAACAACAGGAAATATAGCTTAGATGTTTTACAGCAATGTTTCACAGACATCATTATATTGAACACTGAAAAAGATTTCTATCAAAACATCTGGTAAACAGAATTCAAACTGAACTTAGCTGGTGATATGCATATTTTTTTCTAACTTTTTTCAACTTGGATATATATCTTAAAAGAGATGTAACTATTTTTTCTTCCAGGAGAAATTTAAAATACAAATGTAATTTATATATTTTTTATGATTGTTGTGACATTCGTCCTTTGCCATTCTGCAAAGTATTGTGTGACTCTGTGAAATAGCTACTTTAAATTTGATTAAAAAATTTTTCTTAGCAGTGAATTTAAAAACACTCTCTACATATGCCTCTGCCAACTGGTTTACTCAATGAATCCCAACATATTCCTGTGGCTACTCATGATTTCCTACACTTTATTTTTTGACACATTTTGTTTGCTTTTAAAGAATAAAAAGTACAGTTTTCACAACTTCTATGGATACTGCCCCACTCAATATGAGAACGTCTGAAGAATTCTGAAATCAGACTGTCGGTGATTAATAAAAGCTTATCATAAACCAAGATGATTTAGAATCTACTGTAGCTCAAGAAATGTGACAAAACCACTATGCACTTGAAGATATTTCAAAGCAAACTGAAGTATTTCCAGGCTTCCCCAAAACAACAGACTTCAATAAAAGAGTTTGGAATGTTTGTTAATTTTTTTCATTCATCAACACGAAACAAAATGCGTCACATAAATAGTTAACTGTGTTCATGTGATCATCTCCTCATTCTTTACAGGATAGTTTTAAAACAACAATCAGTGGTTTCATTATGTGGATCATTTAACAATAAAACATTGCCCATTAGATAAGAAAAGACTTAAAAGACTGGAATCAGTAGTGATAAGGGTATACAGAAATCAGCATTCTAATCTATTGTTTGAAATGTACAATTCTACTCTCAGATATCTACCAAAGAGAAATGAAAGCGTATGTCCACAGAAAGACTAAGACAAATGTTATAATAGCTTTTTTTGTAATGGCTAGAAAGTGGAAACAAGTCAAATGTCCATCAACAGGTGAATCAATAAACTGTAGTATACCCACACAACAGAATAAACTGCTGATACATCCAGCAACATGGATGAATCTTGAAAAAAAGATAAAGAAATGTAAATTTGTATAATTCTTTTTGAGTGTAATTTGGCTGTAATATTTTAAAATATATATATGACTTAGAAATACCACTTTCAGGAATTTGTCCTATAACATACAATGTAAATTCTTAGCCAAGGATGTTTAATTCATTATTGTATGTAATAGCATGACTTTTGAACAACCTAAATGCCCATCGATAGGGAGAAGGATTAAACATACATTCTTACAATGGAATATCTGTACTTTTTGACTTGAAAATATGTCCAAGACATTTTAAGTTAAAAAATGCAAGTTTCAGACCACTATCTTAGGATGATGGCAATTTAAAAAAAATCCATCTTTAGGTAGAAACAGAAATATAGATATGCCTCTATGATCATAAATAAGTCAGGAAAGAGATCCTCACATTAGGTAAGTATGTAAAATTTTGTATTTACAACATAACATTAGATTGGTGACTTGTTTTATAAAATCTGAACAAAAACACCTCCATAGTTTTCTGACAGGAAGATATTTGTTTAATGGAGGTTATTAGTTCATTCTAGATTATAGCAAGTCTATAACATAGACTGTAAATATCCTACCAAAATGAAAAGAGAAGCATCCGATTTCCAAGAACAGATCTTGGCAGAGTTGAGGAACTTCCAAGAAGAAGAGGATAGCTCATGATTTAAGACAGATGTGGCCGATGACTATTTTTACCCCAAACCTGCTTTGCATAGTAACTGCATACAGGTGTCCTCCTCTCCATCCCACAACTGTCTTCTTTGAAACTCAATGTCTGGCTTAGTGCCTGACAGAGAGTAAGCACACAATAAATACGTTGTAGACGGAAGACCAAATTCCCAGTGTTTAGCAGCTGGTGGAACAGGTAGGTGTAGGGAATTAAGCAATGGACAAAGATGTAGTCAAGGGATGACTATCGTCCACAATGATGATGTGAAACTTAAACTTTAAAAAATCACAGACCAACAAAAATAGTTGTTACCATGAGCACTTCTGAAAATTGATGTGATAGGAAGCCTAGAGAAAAGCTGAACTGTGTGAGGTGAGGTCTTAGCTACAGACTTCTTAGGACCTTTAGTTTTCTTTCTTCCTTATTTCTCCAAAAATTTTCTTATTTGCTCTTCTCTTCAGTGCACTGTTAGATCACCACCAATGAATCACATTTACTTCAAACTATCTCCCTTACTGGCTGAATATGTCAGAAGAATACTTGGCCAATACAAAGCAGCTTTTTATAAAGGAGTCAGAACTGAGAGGATGGTTATCAAGGAGAGAAGAGGTAAGTTTTACTAGTAGAGTTAAACTCTACCTCAAAGGCATAGCCCAGTTGGATTTTCACCTGGGAAAGAATAGCAGCAAAAAGACCAAGAAAGCAGGAGGTATACAAGAATTGATGGTTTCCTCAAAGGCAAAGACTGGGACTTTAACAGGCACAGAGGAAAAGGTGTTGTAAATAACAGCAACAGCCAGCAATGGAAACACCGTCTTTTTAACTTTACAATCTGGAAGGCACACCTGCACACACAAACACCTATCAGGGAAAGCAGCACCGGTTTAAAAGGACAATTTGTATATTTCATGAACGGCCAGTGATACTTAAACTGTAAACTTCCTTCTGCTACCACCAGGGATATACAACATGTGGTGACAATCACTTTGTCACCTCCACCATATTTACAAACGCGAATTTCTGCATTTCCTAAAACAAGGACACGGAAATGGTCGTCTCTTTGCCAGTAAAGTCAGCAGGAGCTTTTGGAATAAAGAATACACAATGTAAGAAGTGAAGAAGATTCCAAATTTCAAAGTTCAGTCAAAATTCGTGTAAAAAACAGCAGGTATCGAATCTAGAACTATTTTGATGTTTGGGTGATAAAACTCACTTTCTGTCTCTAAAATGAAAACACACTAAACTATATGTGCTCAAGTATATGGCATTTTTTATATGTTTCACAAAATCTGAGAAATTTTTATTTTTAAAAGAAATTAGAATTTTACCATGATTTTTACAAAGGTAATAAGGTGCTACATGATTGACTTGAGAAAACCGATCACAAAAATACCCACTTTACTAATCTAAAAGTTTTAAACACATAAAACAAATTAAAAAATGTCATTCATTATCTTTTCCCCTTATCAATCACACATAGTGGTCACTGCTCATTCAAGAAAGATCCAATTAACTTTCTACTCTAATGTCATTTATTAAATCAGAGAGATAATCTTTAAAGTAATCCACATTTCATTAAAAACTGAATAGAATGCATAATTTCAGACACTAAACTGATAGGGGATAAAGAATACTTTGTCTATTATGGAGCAATAATCATAAACCAATGCTCTATAACACTCTGCAAATGTATTTCACTGAGGCCAAACTGGATTTTAATCTTTTATTCCTGCAATCAGATAAATACAGAAAAAAAGAGAGGCAGAGCTCATGTTACCATAATACTGCAATAAAGCTAATGTAATACTTCTGATGTGGGGATTCATTCTAAGGACCTGTTTTTAATTGCTAAGAATAAAAATAATTTAAGTTTTCTATCATTTAGCATTTGCCTTGTTCAAAATGAAAGGATTAAATAGGGAATCTGTACTGCCACTATATAAAGATAATAATATCAACTGATAAATGTGTGTGTGTGTGTGAGTGTGTAGAAAGGTTGGACCTTCAATAGTGCTTGGAAATCTCCTCACCTACATATCCAAATTCCTCGTTTACAAATTTTGCTTCCCACAAAACTGCAGGATACAATTCAGTTAAATTTCTGCCACATAAAAAGGATCCCTTTTCTTCCAGTTTCCAGTAATATGTTCCTCGTTTTCTTCTGAACCCTTGTAAGTAGACACTTCAACATTCGCATTTCTACTGACAGCCTGTTAAAGGCAATTCAAGCTTTTTCTGTCTTGCTCCTCAAAATTCTTCCAAGCCTCTGCCCACTGCCCAATTCCAAAGTCATGTCCATATTTTTAGGTATTTGTTCCAGCAGGATCGCACTTCCAGGTACCAAAATCTTTATTAGTTACTTTTTATGCTATAACAAATTGCCATGCATTCATGGGTTAAAACAACACAATTTTATTATCTATGATTCTAGATGTCAGAAATCCTAAATGAATCTTAGGGCACTGAAATTAAGGTTTGGCAGGCCTGTGTTCCTTCTGGAGGCTCAAAGGGTAAAATCATTTCTTTGCCTTTTCTAGCTTCCTGAGGCCACCCGCATTCCTTGGCTCATGTTAATATTCTGTATATAACATGTGTGTGTATGTAAGCATTATTTTCAAATTTAAAAATAGTTTATTACAAAAATAGAGTAAATGCTCTTGAAAGTCCTAAAATGTCTGCAAAATAAACTAGTAATATTTCCTTAATATACAATTGCAAAAAATTATAATAAAATAAGAAATAAATATAATAATAAGTAAATAAATAAAGTTCAATTGGCTTCTCAAAACAGATTAAAAATCATCACTAGCCAGAAATTTCCCATCAGTAACTTTTGTTTTTGAAAACTCCCCATTACTTTAGTAGAATACTTACATAGTATACATACTTACATTACATACACAATTTTTATTCTATTTTTTCTAGCCCTTACTTTTTAAACCTATTCTCCTCACAAAGAAAAAAGGTGAAAATTAATATAAGAAAAAATAAAATGAATAACTCAAGCAAAATTTTTCTTTCTACTTTTTTTTTCCATTCTAAGAGTGTAGTATAGTTTAGATGGAAAGAAAGCAAAAACTGACTGGAATACCAAGAGGGCAAACTTCTTATTCATTAATTTTTGTTCTTTTTCTGTAGAAGATTAAAAAGAAAACAAACACTTCAAATTGTTTTTAAAGTCAATAAAATAAAGATGTAGTAAAAAAAAAAAAGATGACATATATCTTCAAGGCATTGAAGAGTGAAATAATTGTGGACAACAACATTCACTCATTCCAAAGAGATTGTATTTATATTACATAGGCATGGACTTCACAAATATAAGCAGATGGCATTCCTACTCTCATAAACCTTACTGTCCATCTAGACAGTTCTTCATCCTAAGAAATTTCTGAATAATAGATAACTTGGAGAATCACTAGCCTTTGACTTCACTGTAGAAATATTACACTTTTATTCTACTCTAGTTTTTCATAAATAAAGGAATATTTTAGTTTTGCAAATAGGTTGAAAAAATCTACTAGCTGTTAATTTCTGATAAATTTCTCTATATTAAAAAAAAAAAAAGAATTTACAATGATAAGCCCTTTGACAGAGCACCAGGAAATACTGCTGCCTAACAGAGGTTAGTTCCAAGCCATGACCACTGATTTAAGCTTTATTAAAATTGTACTTATTCCCTGCTTGGTTTCAGTTAGATATACTTTCATTTTCCTCAGGCTGTAGTCTATTACTGATTTCCTGCAATTCCCTCCCTTCTGAGGTGAAGAAAAATGAAACCCCAAATCAGATTAATTTTTGAAAATGAGCACATAGATACAATAGGCAAGAAGAATGATGCAGGTTTTTTTCCCTTGCAAGAGAAAGCAGAGTGAGTACCAGCAAAAGTACTTAGGCATTCAGAGGAAGAACAACAAAGTTATTCTCACTGATTACAATTTTTCAGAAGAGCTGGCAGCTTCCACAATGCTAATTCTATCCTTGGTACCAAGAAAGGCCCCACCCCTACTCACAATTTCTTAATAGCCAGACTAAAGTATCACATGACCTTAATTTCCAGCAGCATAAAAAGCGATATAAATGGATCCTAAAATTTCTTCCTGATGCTTTACCATTTCCTTCAACATGTAGCTGGCAAACTATAAAGCATCCTCGTATAATTTAAGAAATTAAGGTTAGGATTTTAGAACCTGAAACCCAATTAAATATATTTTTTTCTTCAGACCTCACCCCTACTTTCAAATCCCCTTTCACTGTAGTTGTAAAGGATACAGCACAAGACTGCAATTTAAAAACCGAGATTGTTGAGATGTACTCAAGTTCATGTGTGATAAATATGGTGGGAATGAATTCAGTCAAAAAGATTCTACACACATGGTACAACCAACTGGAACTTCCATGGTATTACTGTAACTTCTTGACAGGCTAAGTGTTCTTTTTCTTCTCATACTTGTTATTTTTGAATGCCTGATCACTTAAAAACGCACTTTTATCCATCTGCACACTCAGAGAAAAGGGCACCAACGAAAAATTTGACAAAAGCAGCGTAAGACAAAATTAAAACTATAAAGCAAATGCTTTTAAGAAATTGCTCTTTATCCAGCAATTAGGGAACAGATAGGAAAGGAAGGAAGAAATAATAAAGTAAATAAAATATTACCAGTGTTTGTAATGTTTTATCATATATATTGGATAAAATCTTCCATGCACACCTACTCTTTTGTGACAAGTGATTTTTTCTTAATGTTGGAATGCATGTTAAAAACGCATGCTAGCAGTGAAGTCAAGATATTTTGAGGGGCTGGCAAAGACCTATATCATCACTGTTTAATATAAGTAATATTCTGAACTAATAATGATCTGATTTAGACCATTTCCAGGATGGGAATATACAAGAGTTAAACCAACACCTTTCACAATCATAGGTCAATTTTGGGTTTATCAACAGAATAAACAAGCTGATATTAAATGAATGGGTGAATGGACACATGCATGCTTTAGTGTTTGAAATTCTCTTCTTTCCATGGCTTCTAGGACCATGTGGGTTCCTCCTTTCCAGCTCTTTCAGGGACCCAGTGAGGATAAATACCAAAGTACCTATGCCAAGGCAGCAAATGGGTTTCTGATATTCTAGACTAACAGGAGATTCTCTACTTTTAAATGTCAATGATTAAGTTATATGGACTTTAAGTGATATCTACCAATCGTTTCATGAAATAATTGGTCCTTTACACCTCATCTTGGAACCAAGCTACTATTTCTCATTATTATTCCTAAGGGGAAATAAAAATCAAATGTCAGTTCGGACATTACCTGCTGCAACTAAGATTACCCACCAGTAGTGATTTTGATAATAAGGACATTTATTTTTTTCACATAAAAATCTGGAGTTAAGGAATTCCAGCAGTGAGGATCTCAGTTCGGGGTTGTTAGGGCTCTGAGTTGGTTTATTTGTTTTCTTTGATGTTCTCTTTTTAGCCAATTTGGCTCTCAACTTTCTAAATTACAAAATAATGCTCCAAATAAGATCGATAGGTTGGGGGCTATCTTTGCTATCTCTCCTTTCAAAAGTCAGGAAGAAAAAATCTTCTTAGAAGACCAGTGATTATCAAAGTGTGGTCACCTGAGGAACAGCATCAGCCTCAGCAGCAAACCGGTGAGAAATGCACATTCTTGGGCCCCTCTCCAGACCTACTGATTCAGAAACTCTGGAGCTGAGGCTCAACAATCTGCTTTAACAAGCCCTCCAGGTAATTCTGACTCAAGCTTAAATTTGAAAATCGCTTACTAAGACCAATCTGATTCATACCCTGTGTCTGAGACCACATTTCCTGAGCAGCGAGGGTACTTTCTCCTCAAGGTCTTGCCTGTGTTCCCTCTACCTTGAAAGCTCCTCCCCAACATGGGTCCCTCCCTTAATTCCTTCACCATACCACTGTGTCTTTCTCTGATAACTGTACACAAAATAGCAATACCCTAGACACACGTCCCCACATTCCCTATCCTCACTAACTGCTTTATTTCTCTGCAAAGAATTTATCACCATCTGACATATCACATATGTATTTGTGCCTGGTCTGCCTCCTTCTACTGGAATTTAAGTTCATGGAAGTTAGGGCTTTGTTTGTATTTATTTACTGCTCTACCTGCAGGGTGTAAAACATTGTTTGGTGTATAACAGGCACTAAATAAATGCTAAATACATGGCTTTCATATTGATATCCAAATGAAATTGGAAGAAGTCAAAGAATGGTTAATGGTTAGACAAAGAGCAGTTTGCCAAAGAAAACTATTTACAAATGGAGATTTGGAATAAAATCCATTCCTGACTTGAAAACTTAAGTGTTTTTCACAAATGAAAAGTAGCCGTATTTCATTAACTCAGGAAAAAAATCCTCTTTTCACCATCAATGCTACGTTCAAATAAATTTACTCATATTACACTTTTCTGTTCTATTAAACTTGATAGCTTTTATTGGAAATAGACAGATTTTACCAACACAGAAACCTCCATCAAAATTAAAATTTTAAGTTACCAGTTTTCTTCTAAAAATACAGAAATTCTTAAGAGGGGAAATTGGACACCATCAAAATAGTTTCAAAATGTAAACTACTTCTATAAACAGATTATAATGCTTTCAGTTTCATATCCTATTGGTCTTATTTCTTAGTTTTATTCCAGGGAATTATTTGATATCTTGATTACTTATTAATGCTTGCTTGCTTATAATTTTATGTAAATGAGCATGTGGTTCCATTAATGACTATTTATATATTGAGAACATTTTAAATGACATAATATGCTAGACATAATTGACCAAGATAAAAATAAAAATTCAATTGAAATGCATCTCTTGTTAGTTTAATATAGACAAAGCATATTTCCTGAGAAGTACTTTTGAAAATTCATTGAGTAATTTCTATTATAATTCATATAATATTTTCATATTTAAATCTAACCATTAAAATATCACTCACTGAATAATTTCCTTGAGAAAAAAATAAAGTTTCATGCTATACATTCTTTACGGCACCATGGCACAAGATTCTTAGCTGCTAATTTACAAACAATTTTGTGTGTGTACACCAATTTAGAGCATTGTTATAAATTATATGTAAAAAGCCAGAAAGCAAACCTGATATCAGTCTAAAACAGTGTTCTTTCAGTGGTCAGAGAGTCTTGTGCTTACACATGTTGAGCATGCAAGTTGCACAATGCTCTTCACTGGACAAGTGACTTTCCAAGGTTGCCCCTTTTTCTTGAGATTTATTATTTTTCTTGAGACTTGCCCCTTTCCTGAGACTTATTCTCCTTTGTGCTTTTCCAAAGATAACAGAGGACTAAATTCCTTTTCGTATGTTTACAATTCTGATTTTGGATGTGCTATTTTATAAACGGTATGACTTTCATGATTTCCAGTATAATTTAGATAAACCCTTCCACTCCATTCCTGACGCGTATCTTCTCAATGACTTCTTAACCTAAACGTGAGTCAGAGAGCAGGACCAATGATCCCAACTGCAAAGAACCTAACTCCCAGAATGCTTCTTTTGTCTCATAATATATACTCACATCACTATTTATTTTAGACATTATGACGTTGATTATTCATATGTTTTCTTTACCACTCAAGTCAACGTCTGTATTCTCTTTATGTGTTGGCTACCATTAGGTGTGACTTCCAAGGAGGCAGGAAATGAATAATCCATTATATTGGAAATTTTTTAGAATAACTTTCACAAGTCAAAATATTTCCAAAATGATCATGCTATTCTAGTGTGTAGGCTACTTGTTCTTGGCTTTTAAACTCATTCACATTTCCCACAAGAATTTCCAGTGCCCTAAGTCAGTACAGTGCACACATTTTAAGTATATAGTTTAATAGGTTTTTGCCTATGTATACTAGACACCTGTGAAATATTGAATCATTCCTTGCCTTGAAGGGTCCTTCATCCCTTCCTAGTCAATATGGTTATGTCATTTAATAAGTGTATCTTCAAAATGCCCTGCCAGAAACGTTTTAATTTTCATACTGAAAATTTTTATAACAAAGCTGACCATACTTGTATGCTTTTGTTAGTTTAAAACATAAGGCAATAACTTAATTTTACCTTAATAGTGTGTTTTTATCTATATAGAAAAATACTAAGTGCCCAGAGAAGGCATTACATTAGATCTGGATAGAGGCATCTAAAAAAAAAAAAAACAAAAACACCCCAAGACAAAAATAAAAACAAAAACCCTTACTTTTTCCCCTAAAAATCTCTATCATGAAACCTTAGTTTTGTTTTTACTTTTATTTCTTTAATTACTACATAACACAGATTATGTCCTTCTGAAGCAAGGTACAAAATGATTATAATAATTATGGTGATGATAAAATAGCAGTTAACTCTTAACTGATAGTTATACTACGTACAATTTGGGCATTTTGGATATATAAACTACTTTAATCTTCACAATAATAGTAAGGGATAGGTACTTAATCATTCTTATTTTTAGAATGAGAAGTTAAATATTTTGCTCGACTTTACAGAATAGTAAGAAGGGGCAAAGTCAGGGTTTGAATCCAGATAGTCTGAGGCCAGATTTCTTTCACTCAATAAACCACACTGTCAACCTGAGACCCAGGAGTACAGCAGGGCTAGATTATTAGGCAAAGAAGAAACTACCACAAATGGACCCTATCTTACTACCTCTGAGTTTCTGACAAATATTCTATGCCACATAGTAAATCTGTTTTCCCTAATCTCAACTCTTCTGCAGTCGAAATATGATGTTTGTTATCATAATTTTAGTTGTATCGAGCGAGGGACAAAATGACACTTAAGCTCATGTAAATGTGAATAATTAAATAACCGAATAAGGAAATTTTAAATTTTAGAATCCTTTATACATCTAAAAAACTTCTTGCAGGCTGATGTGAGACCATTTTATATTTCTGGTTCTATTTTAAATCTGGAAAAGCATAGGCTCTAAATACCTTCTGCTATTATCTTCTAAAAATTTCAACTTTAACTCTTGATCCATATGCCAAGTTTTTAAAATAAAATAAATGCCTATACACTATATGCATCTGTATATACTTTCTCTTCTCCTTCATTTAGGATTGCTTTGTTGTTTAAAATATCAGGAGGAATCTTAGTATTTGAATTGAAAAAGTGTATATATTTTCTCTTCTGTGAAGCTTTTTTATTACCCCTCATGAGTCAAGGGAACAGTCTTTCGTTATTGCCTTTACAAATCAAGAGTATAAAACAAATGCTTAATTGAGCAGATTGATGATTAGATGGAGAAAAATGATGAAAGGGAAGATGCCAGCACAAACAGAATATGGCCATTCATTTTTACTCCAAATGAATCAACTAGTGCTCATGAATGGGTGCCTAATACTAATTCTGGCAGCAAACCACCTAGAGCACCAGTCCTCTGCAGAGCCCCACGTCTGCATGCGGACAGCTTTTTCCTCATTTCTCTTGCTAGAATACATACACCAAGTAGCTCTCTCTCTCCTGTTGGCACAGTCAAATAACTCTTAAATGAAGGATTATAAACATTGTGAATACAGGAGCCTTTCTCCTACTCTGAACTCTAAACATTCATTTAAAGATGAAAACATTTTCTCTTAAAGAAACAAGGCAACTAAACTATACTATGCAACACCAGGAGGAACAGCCCTGGCTGTTCCCAGATCTAATTTCTCGGCATCAGTTGAATTAAATATTTTTTTTAAATAAAAAAAAGTAAAGCATCTTCAATCAAACTGGACTACCAATATGGACCCGTCTCCATCCATACCCTTGCATATGCCTAGACTAGCTCAGTCTTTTTGTGTTTGATTGTCTACCACAGAAAGTAACAGAGGTTTTTAAATAAGGAATTTTCTAGTTTGAGCTGATATTGCTGAGCTTTTCCTAATATGTTGGCTGATCAGCAGCACAAGACCTTTCGGATACTAAATGGCAGAAACAAGCCCTTCGAAAGTTTTCTAAATCCTTCCTATTCTCATACCAAGATTCCTCCAGTCAAGTACTAGAGGATGGAAAGTAGCACCGCATTACATGTTAAAGACACCCAAGTGAGTGAGAGAACTTGGCTGGCAGTTTAACTGGGCCCTACTACAAATACTCTGTAATAGAAGTGCCACATTTAATTAGCCCTGAAGCAGGGAACAAAGCTCTTTCATTTTAGAAAGTTGGCAAATAGAATTTGGAAAAAAAAAGAAAGCAAACCTCTTACCTTTGGTAGCAATTCTTACACACTGGGTTTTAGTTTCCTGATGGAGTTAAAAAAAAAAGAAAATGAAAGAAAATCGTCAGTTACTATCAGATAATGCTTCCTATTTCATAAACTACAACTAGTATGAAGATCAATCTGGGGTTATAAAATATGTTTATAAAGAACAGAATCACAATATTAAAGACACCATTTTTTATATATGTTTTCACAGAGATTTTTTAAAAATCTAAAATAACTTAAAAAAAATTTAGTATTTTCTAAAAATTTAGGTTTACCTTGTAATGAAATACACTATCTAGACTGGGACAAGCAGTACAGCATTCTATTTGCATTTATTGTACTTTTTGAATGATCAGAAAGAAAAATGTATTTGCAAAAGCTAATACAAATCAGACCCATATATGAATTTCATTTTCACCTCATAGCTGTAGACTCAGATCAAAGCTGAACATTATATACTTTCACCTGGATCCGAGTATAACTAAGGAGCTAAATGATGAAAAAAAGATCATCAAAAACTTGCATCACAGTTGCAGTATATTTTATCTGTTCTTTTTTCTTTTTTAATTTAGTTGTTAGGGATTAAATATTTCTTGGTGGGATTAATTTCCTCCTCTTGCTAGACAGATGGGATCAAAAAAGTAGATCTAGAAAAGGGAAAGGACATTTCAGAATTTGAAAAATCTTTTCTTTTTCCTATGTTTTTAAATGTTGTGGGGTGGTACCAGGGTGTAGAACACAGTGCTAGGTCTGCACCTCATTCCTTCAGGACTTAGTTCATTCAGTTTGTATCTTTGAATACATAAGAGGTTGGAAAAGATGTTAAAGACAGAGAACAAAACAGAGGCTATTTGTTTTCAAGGTGTCCATCTTGGGTAGTTCCATAGATTGACAAACCAAGACTTTATATACTTTTCTCTTAAGCATTTATTATTTTTAAATGAAACAAAATAAAGCATTGAGGGGAAATTAGTAATTAAAAATGAAAATCTGCACTTCTATTACTTAATTGTGACCTGAAGCTTTCCTAGTGAGCTCCAAGAGATTGTTTCACATTCCCATAAAGGCTCAAAGGGATTTGATTTCCTAAAAGCAATTGCTGTTAACTCTTTCAGGATTACCAGCCTCTGCTGGTAGGAGCCAAGGCAATTGTAAAACTTTTTTCCAAGATAACTGTGAAATATATTCTTCTACTCCGTACTTTGATTAAACCACATGTAGAAATATTAACAATTAGAGGAGAAAATTCACATCAAAGCTTTTAAGGAGTGCCAGAGAAAATTCTTTATAAGTAACAGACACTCATTAACACTTCTCTCATACCACACACCAGGTAACAAAAGTTAATTTGGAATCTCTCACCTCTCTAAAGATGAATACCGAAACACAGAACTATGCTACTTTTTATGCAGAATGGAATAAAGCTTCTATGGTTGTCTCTTTTTTGAGCAGCCCCATCATGGCAGTGGTATGGAATGATGTGTGGGAGGGAAGTGGGCAGGCATTTCCTACTTATGTAAAAATAAACTAGAAGATGAGAAGAGCATTTTTAACCATGAACAGCCTCTGGCCTTGAAGTACATCTTAGAGGATGCTGTGGCATTTTTCTTTCCATATACTATAAGCCAATCATACATGTAGGCACAAAGATAAAGCTTTCATTCAGAAGTTCTCATGGCCCCTTACAGAAATGCAAATGGATTATTATGTCTTGAAAGGAAACTATTCCAAGATATAATAGGACTGTTGCGATTGGATAGCACATATTTCACATCATCTCCCAGGTACCCACCTCAGGGACTCAATTACCCAAACCCAGCAATACAAAAGTCATTCTTCTATTGAATTTTAAGTTGTAGAAGGCTTATATTCTTAACATTTTTTTCTATACCCCCCTGCAATCAATCAATCAATCAATCAATAAATGAATAAAATATGTTTCAGGGAAGAAAATCTTTCAAGAGAACAGCATGAGACATGAAAGGCCAGGTTATTTCCCTACATATGGACCCGCTGGTAGTTTCTAACTTCCTGTTGTGTTTCCCTCTTCAATATTCATTTGAGATCTGTGGCAGTGTTCAAAAACAACTGTGTCCAAAATGGGAAAAGGAGGGGCAGTCAGGGAAACGGAAAACAGACTTCTCTAACCGCACAGCATCCCGCCATCGCCAGGCTGCCTTCCGTTTAGGTTCTGTCAGATATACCACAGGCGCCCTATTACTTTGTAATCAGAGGATTGTTCCTAGTTATTTACTATTTGGCTGGTACCCCCTGAAAAGTTTATAAGGGTTTATTAGCCTGCTGTGGAACACGCATTCTGTTTATCCTGCAGTAAATTTAATCTTCTGAGGTGTGCCACTACTAGGCAAAGAAGACAGAACAATGCCCCAAATTTACTGGGGCTGCCGTCCTGGCAGCAGCACACCTCCTTTTCGAATCATTTTACTCACAACTGCTCCCGTGGGCTTCCCTGAAGAGGACTCAGGGAGACAGTAGTTACTAGGAAACAGGAATCCTGTGCGATATAACTGGCATGGAGCCCCAGCTCTACACTAGGCCCCAAACCGAGCACGCTGCTGGCAACAGAAACAACACCCCCTACACGCTGATTTTTTCTTTTTTTCTTTTTTCTTCCCCTGACAAATGTTACTTAGTATTTATAAAATTCAACTGCAGCTTTTCCTCAGGGCAGTGAAAAAGCAAAATCTTGGAGGAAGCTCACCTTCTCCACACTGCTCATTGCTTGGAAATAGATGTTATATCCTTTGCGGGGAGCCAATGGGGGGTTCCAAAACCCCTGATAGGTCCTGTTATCGCCCACTGTGAACGGGGCAGGTTCAGGAAGATTCCCTGGGGGTAGTTCGGCAGCGAAGTAGTATGGTGCACCCCCGCTCATGGCATTTTGGTATGTGACAGGAACCTGGTAGCATTCCATGGCTCCGGCTTCTCTCTTGGTTCGGTGAGGGTGCAATTCCTCCACAACAATCTGATAGGCACTTTTTGGAAAAAGAAAAAAAAATAGCACACATTTAGAGATTCCAGATACTGAGATTTCTCAAAAAAGGAACAGGGTATTTAATATCAACACGCAACGTTTCAGTCTTTAGTCTTAACCGCCTGCATTCTGCTTCTCAACCTATTTTGCAGTAAAATAGAATTTCACATGGATTCTGCTTCCTCCTAACCCCAATATAATTACTAAGGACCTGAAAAAAACAAGAAAAAAGACAAATCACCATAGAACTCGACACATTTTTAAATGCTGAGAGACGAAGCGACAAGCCACCCTAATAAGGAAACTGACACTAATCAGAGACACACCATACATTTAGTTCTTTGTCTGATATTTTAAAACATTTACAGTTAACATTTTCCTCTAGAATCATAGTGCGGGAAGGCCCAGCTCCAAGGCCCAACAGAATGACTGCCTCAGGGCGGGGCTTGAAGCTCCAGCCTGGGTTGTCCTCACGTTAGAGACAGAATGTGCTGGCAGGCTTCTCCACCTCTTGACCTTGCCATGGCATCAGCACTGGCTCAGAGCTATGCAGATCTAAAGCACAAGTGACATGCTGCGGTACGGGCACAGATGGACAGAAATCTGTCCTCACCACCGAAATAGACAGCCTCCTTCTTCTAAAGTTGTTAATAATAAAATGTTACAAATTTTAGAAACAGATGGCATTTGACCTATTAAAGCTCAAACCTAAACCTTCTAATAATACCTTTCTTAAAAGTCTTCAAACTTTTCTCTAATAGCTAGTCTTTTATAGAGGAAAGGAGAGAGAAAATAATGTGACTTTAAAATAAAGATCTGCCTCATTGTTAATTAAAATTTTAATCAGTTTCTCAAACGGGTATACTAATAATTTTCTTTGTAGGACATTCTTTAGGCAAACCGCTTTTAGGTAACATACAGCTGAGAAAATTGATGTTATCAATATATTTTTATATATTTTGTATATTTCATATATAATGAATTTTAAAGAAATATATTTTCAAATTCCTGACAATTATGAGAGAATGCACTATGGTTACAAATGAATTAAATGTGTGTAGGGCTGTTTGTTTGAATCTTGAATTTCCAGGCAAATATACTCAATCTGTATAGAGCAAACAGTTGCTATTCATAGGCTCTGCATATTTTCTTTAATGACCTTCCAAAAAATAAAGGAGTGAGAGACAGAGAGAGAGAGAGAAAATTTGCATCTAAGACAATTAAATATTAAATTTTACGCCAGTATAGTTAGTATAAAACTCTGACTTAATATAAACTCTGTTATACCTACCAACAGAAAACTTACATAAAGGGAAAGGAGCTTCATAAATTAAAGATTTTTTCCTCCTAATTATTCAAGTTCCATTTTCCTTTAAAATAATGCTAAAAAAAAATTGGTAGGTTGGTATCTATCTCCTTTCCTTTAGAAATTGTACTAATGTCAGAAACTGAGATTTGGGTAAGTAACTAAGGCAAAATTCTATGTTATTTGAAATTATATGTACTGCATCATTCTCTATACCTCTGCCAAATTGTGTTTCTAAGCTCCAAGGAATGGTATTGACAAGATACATGCTCTCTGAGGGGTCTGTGGAGCAGGCACTTGTCAATTTTAAAATATGGGAAATACATAAGCCTAGCCCTTGGAGAGAAAAAAAAGAGAGATCATAGCTGACATACGCAATGTTAGGCAAACCTAGTCTTTTCTTTTTCTGTTTATTTTCAATTTAGAATCCACATTTGTATGTTATAATCTGCATATTCTGTGGATACAGACATATATGTAGATAAACTTGCACATGCACACTCCTCAAATACATCTAACCTCAAATTCTTGCCCTAATGGACAATAATGACAATTAGAGCATCCTTGTTAATCATTTAACTTAATCTTTAAAAATAAATTTCTCCTTAATTAGCCCATACCTCTAGAAAAATCCAGAACATCTAGTGAACATTCAGTCTTAACTAATTCTATTAAATTGACATAGATTGTACATTCCAAATTAAGGAACTTCACACAAGACAGCTTGTCTCTTCAGATCTATTAAGAGGAAAAGCAAACTGCCGATGTTGGAGAGGAGTAAAAGAAGAAAAGGTACCATCTGCTCTTTGGGAAAGACCTCATCGAACTTGAGATGGAGCCTCAAACTAAAAATTATAAAGTTCATTTTTAAAATAAATGATCCTACCTTCATTGTTCACTTTGTCTGAGTAGGCTGTTCTTTAACCACATACTCCTCATTTTTCTAAAGTTGTTTTTTTCCTGCTTTCTTATTTATCAATACAAATTAATTAAAGGACAGAAAATAAGGAATGAGAAATCAAATTAGAAGTGATTTGGCTGATTACATGAAATGGGCCTGTGCTCTTTCATCCTTGTGGGGTGTAATTACCTAATGGTACTTAAGTCTAGCTAGATCTAAATATTATTTGAGCTTAGTACTCTGGCAATTTTAAGTATTCCAAAGCCACCTGAATAGTTTTATTCACGCTACCTATATTTCATATTTCCCCACTCCTTTTAATTAATTTTAAAAATATTTCTACAATTAAGTTAAAATCAATACACTGGCATCATGAATCTTTACTCAACACTCAAAATAGGATTTCTTTATGTTAAAAAACTAAAAATGATTTCACTATACTATAATTTAATTTGATTAAACATTGGTATGTAGTCATTTTTAGTTTTTTATAAGGCCAAATAATGATTTCTCATCATACAATTTCCCTTCAGTTATAAGACTGTAAAAAAATATGCACATGGATTTTGCTATTAGCTTAAAGCAATTATATAATAGACATGGTAAATATTCTTCCTGATTTAATGCTTAAAAATGTTGGAGATGAACTCACAGGTGCCTATAACAGCCTGCCATGGACTATTATTATTATTTTTTAACCCATTAGTAAGTAAACCCTCTGTGATTTTGGTTTAAGTTGCAGCTTGTACGACTTCTAGGTGATATCAAATAAAAATTGGAAACTTCCTCATTTTTTAAATCTAAAATGTCTCTTTAAAGCTTCAGGAGAAATCCCCTAGTGCCAATGTTTTACAATTCCTCTCATCCACATACTTTCCAAGATCTCATAGCCACCACTGTTCCCACTGACTGCCCCGATGGCAACATTTCGATAATCCACAGAAGTAAAGGTTTAAATACCATGTTGGTGCCCATCACGTTTCTTGCTCTTCAACTCTTCACTCCTTAAACATACAATCCAGGTCTCTCACGACTTTCCTGTTTCTGTAAGAGGAACTACTAGTTTCTGAGTCAGCAAAGCTCAAAATGCTGGCATTAACTTTAACAAATTTTATTTTTAATCATGCCCTAGCTCCCTTGCAATATACCATTTCTTTTCATCCCCATTACTTCCATCATTAGGGAGGTATTTATAACTTTATGTTCATATTGCTAGTCTAGTTTTCTTGCCTTCATTTCCTCCTTCGTGTAATCTAGGCACCCCCTATCTAGCCGTCCATTTTGCCAGTTATTTTTTTAATATTGTCTATATGCCATCAACTGTTCATGGAGAATGCAAAAGAGAATCATTCTGAACACTGCTGATATTTTCCTAAAACACCACTTTGGACATTAACTACTCTTCTCCAACATTTCGCTTTGTCAAAATTATGTGATGCTCTCCCACTGTCAAAATCTAGATGCATTACACTGGGGTTAATATCTTACCATATCCTTATATCTCCATCTTGCTCTCACTACCTCCTAATATATATTATCCATTTCAAACTTGTAAGACCATTATTACCTAAACGTACCAAATACACTGCTGAAGAGTTTCCTCCTTTCTCCTTTTCTAGCTTTTCTACTTCTGCCATAAAGCCGTCTCTGACTAGTTCCCTCAGTAATTACTCTGTCTCCTAAAGCCAATGGAAGTAATTCTTGAGGTAGAGGTAACTGAAGGATGAAGTGTGGGTAGAACTCAGTTACGTGAGATGCCTTTTCAATTCAGTCCTTAATCCACCCACAAATTATGATGCCACAGATGCATTGATCGGTACCAGCAGGCGTATCCCTCAGGAATTCTGGAGTTGAGAAAAGGTCAAGAACCACTGTCTTATAATATTTATTGCTTTTATCACTACTATGCTACATTACAAATACTATCTGGTATTATATTATAATATTATCCATGCACCATTTTAAGTGCTGAGGCTACAATAATGAACATAGTCGTAAAAGTCTCTCCTTTCATGAACCTTATACTCTATTAGGGAAATATAAATAAAACAAATAAAATAAAAAAGAAAAACTACACATACCTTGAAAAGGGGATAAGTGCAGTAAAGAAAAATAAATCACGATGGGGCATAGGGAAGGACAGGATGAAGAGTTCTATTTTATAAGCAGTGGTCAAGAAAGACCTATGTGCCCTTTAAGCAGAAACCTGAAGGAAGAGAAAGCTGCAGCTTTGTGGGTGCTTGTATTAGTTACCTCCTACTGCATAATAAGTTACCCCGGAACTCTGTGGCTCAAAACAGCAGGCATTTATCATCCCACAGTTTCTATGGGTCAGGAATTTGGGAGTGGCTCAGCTAGAGGTTCTGGCTCAGAGTTTCTCAAGGTCACAAAAGTTGATGGCTGGGATAAAGGCTGGAAAAAAGATTTAACACAAAGGGAACACTTCCTCATGGTTTCTGTTAGGAAAAAAATTCTACCTACTGTGATTCTGTAGAATAAACATTAAGTTAAAGTAACATCTATTTGATTTTACTTGGACCACATGACCTGTGTGCCTATAAAATGGGGCAAAATGATTATTTCCATCTTTGTTTAAATTTCAAAGCATTTTTATCTGGAATTCAAGTAAGTTCTGTGTCATGACAGTGGCAAGAAAAATCAGGTGCAAATATTTCATCTCTTTAAAATTCTGGGATGAAATGAAATATTCTGCCGATGGATGAGGATGGTAGTCTTAATGTTTCAAGTTGTGTATATGTGACCAACTGATCCAGGGAATAACTCTAACATATAAGGTTTGAACTCCAAATAACTCAGATCTATATTCTGATCTGTATTTCTGTTACGCTATCACTGAGCATCAATTTCTTTTCCTAATATAACTGTGGAAGAAATAATGGTTTTGATGGCATTTCATGACTAGATCCTAGTTACCTAACTAAAAATATACGGTACTTAATATGTTAAAGTGCAAGGTTAGGTTTTACCTACAAAATAAACATTTAGTTATACCCTAGAATAGATAGCTTCCTGCCAGCTTAAAATAGGTAGAGCTTATATTTGGAAAATGCTGTGATAAAACACACATTCATTTATTACACCTTTCAATAAACTGAGTTCACCACCGAGGAACTCTTCTCTGTGTTTTTGCAATATTCTGTTGCTATCTTCATTATCTGAAAACACAGCTACATTGAGTCAATCTTTTAATAAATGGGACATTCTATGCATTCTGATTTATAATTATATCTACTCAGGTTAGAATTTGAATTCATTTAAGAAGAATATAAAATGTTTCAGAAAAAAATAAACTATGCATTCTAGGGGATTGATTCCAAATGTGGGTAATATTCATTTTGAATCACAGTAATGATTGTCAAGTGATGACAGATTTAAGGCTAGATCTTAAAATGTTGGTAAGGCGGTTCGAAGGTCTAGTTAAGTCAGGCAGCAACTTTCAACCTTTAGAATGATTATATATTCAAAAATTAGTTTTGTCAAAGAACCACACTTGCCAGGACTGTACTGCACAAGTTTTACATTAGCATATGGACAAAGTCTTCATGAACACTAAAGAACAATATGGTTGGTGATGCTGCGTTCTGCAGTATTTAGATCAGCATCTTTCACTGGGGTGGACATTATTTGTTCTGTATACATCATGACACCTTAGAAAGAAAGCTAGGTTACAACATTGGTAAGATAGGCACATATACACAAATATTATATATATAAAATAATTTATTATATACAAAAGAACTCTTCCAAAGAGAGAACATGCCTTTTGCTTGATTTGGGGTACAAATAAAACAATACAAATATTTGTTATTACTTAAAAACCTCAAGAAACCAATATCTTGAATTCTTAGGTGGCTTTTTGCTCTGCTGCGACTTCTAGAATAAAAGCCACCATCATTTCTCACCCCAAGTCTCCATTCTATCACTCTTCTCACCAAACTTTATACACCCTACCCTGTGTAAAACCTTATATGGGAGGCATAGCCTCACCTGTATTTCCATTGCTTTCACCTTAGTGTGGTCCAGTAGTTCTTCTCATTGGGACCATTGTGCCTTCAGTCTGGTTTACCCCCAGTTCATTCTTCATGTTTCTACTCAGAGCGATCTTTCTAAGAATGTACAATTGCTCGAGATAGTTTCCACTTAAAATCCTTCCGCGGCCACCTTCAGTTTTTAGACGGACACTAAACAACCTCTTGCTAGAGCCCCTGCTTATTTCTCCAATCTCAGCTCCTGGTACTTCTCCCACACACCTTTGCTTCTCAGTGACCTGAACTACTTGCTGTTCTATTGATAGAACACACTGCACTCTGTGACATAGCCAATCCTTTCCTTTGCAGTCATCTGGAAAGCCCATTGTCCCTTCTCTTCTGAGCAATCTCTCCTCTCTCCTCAAAATGACCCTTGGCTAAGTTCATTTCTACTTCTTCAAAACTCAGCTCTAGTACCACATTTTCTAGCTGCTGTCACTTCACTGATCATACTGCACTGTTACCATTCATTGATTTATGACTCTACCACCCCCAGTTGAGGGTACACACTACGTTGCCTTATGTGATTTCTATTCTAAGTATCCATCTCAGCTTCTCGCACATACTGAAAACTGTTGAGTCAATAAATTTATATGGAAACCATTGGTAATCTTAGCTTTCTTAATACAACTAAGTTAAACTAAATGTACCAACTCTGCGTAACAAGGCTTTCCTATATGCTATAACAGAGGCTTTGGAAATTGGAGTTTGTTTGACATTAGGAAGACCAGAGCAGAAAGATTTATATTTCCACTGGAGTTGGGAGAAACTGATGGTAAAATGCAGTCTGGCAGAAGCTAGTAGTACTATAAAGTAGGGAAAGACAGAACCTAGTATTTAGGGCCTGTGATAGCAGACAAAGCTAACAGATGGATACTCTAAGGAGGTTTAGGTAGGTGGTAAACAGCTCTGGCTCTTATCCAGAGGGGAGGAGACAGAGTGGAAGGGCAATGAGCATTAGCAGAGCAGAGATTCTGATAGACTAAGATAAATAAAGAAGAAATTAGATAGAATGTCAAATAGTTTCAAGAATCTGAAGGAAGTGATGAGGATCCAATCAAAGGTTTGAAGGACCATAAATACAGTGCTAGGAAAAATGATTACATCAAATTGGGTCCTCATTTCAAAGAAATTCGAGCATTGGACAAGATGAGCCTCAAGATCAGGCTCCTGTTACTGGTGGCAATATTGAAGGTAGAAATTTGGTCATAGGAAAGAAGACAAGATTACCTGACTGGAGGATTCAAACAAGCAAAGGAGGCAGGGCTCACTTGAAGCCTAATTGCTTGACTAGCCCAGTCTGGTCCTGCCACCTGGCCCCCACACCTAGGGGTGATCCCAGGTAGCTGGGCAAGTCAGCTGGAAAACAGATTTTTTTCTTGGTAGTAACATTCTTTCTAAATACTTTTTATCTTAAAAAGTATTTAATTATTTCTTATTGTAGTATTCTTGGAAATCAGAAATTCTGTGATAAGTAAATGTAAATAAAATCAGAGAAAGACTTTTGACTTAAAAACATGTTATCGATAATATATTCACTAATACAACAAAGTCCATGAACATGAACTATGATTTATAGAGCTGCAGACCTGTCTGATTGTCCATGACAAATCTGGGCAAAGGTTTGTGTTTTTTGTGATCAATTTATCTTTGATTTACAATGCTTAGCACAGTGCCTGGCACATGATACATGGTCAATTAATATTTGTGTAATAATTTGATTAAATTAATAAAGAGTGTAAGTTACATTATGTAACACTATTGTGCGATAATAATAATATACTGTGTGTGCAACTTACATTAAGTAAAGCTGAGTTCACTCAAATATCTAAAAGATAAATGCAAGTACCTGGTAGTTCATTTAAACAACAGCAGCAGAACTGAACAGCTATAAGGCAAATTTTATCACAGGTAGGATCATGTGAATGACTCTGATTACTTGTCAATAGTAAAAGATGCTGAATGCAGGCATTTTATCTTTCTGCTTTGGATCAGCAATCAGACTCACTCACAGATCATTCATTCATGAACAGCACTACAGACTTTGCATTTTCAAGTAGCCAGTGCCTCACAAGTGTTTATATGACAAATATATCCAATCACCTCTTTTTCTCTGGTGTGGCATTAGTGTGAATTTTAGCCAGACACGAGGTAAGAGTTTCCTTTATGGACTCAGGTTCTTTTATCAATATTTTTTTAAATTAACAAAAATATTTCTTCCTTTCCAGTGATTTAGGATTATTTAAATGGTTAATATGTGCGCCTCAAATGTATTCATTTTACACATAGAACAAAGATTGATTTTATTTTTTAATGAATATGTAAACAACTTAAGATAACTCAATTATGAAATACCTGCACGGATTTCTGTGCCTTGATTTATTTCTTAACAGAAGTATGAATACAAAATCTACAAGTTTCTACAATGGCAATTTGCTTAAGTTTTGGACATTTATCTAACTACAAATGCCCAGGAATTAAAATAGTTTGAATAATTTGACTCAATCCCTGCAAATAACATGGCTCATAATTTCTTCAAGATGAGGATAATCTGGGAGATTTTAATATTGGATAGATAAAGTAAATGGCAAATTGAATTTTAATATTTATTGTGGAATTCCCAAGAAGCAACAATTTCGGAATTAAAAGGTCACATAAGCTGCATTCATTTTAACTATTCTCCTTTTACTTCCTCAAGCTTCCTATTTTTCAATCACCCATATGAAATTACTCATAACAGATTTAATACGATGGACAGGAGTTATTTTCTCATTGTTTTCCTGACAAATACCTTCAAAGCTCACATACCATAGATACCAACAGAGGAAGGGAAATGACATAGGACTAGAGAAAAAAAAAATCAAAGAGCAAAGCTGTTAAATCAAATAGTACAGAGAAGTGAATGGTTCAGTTCATGAATATCTCAAAATCCCCTTAGAATTCTACTCTTAAAAGTCTCTCCACAGGTTCATCCAAATGAAAAAACAAAAACAAAACAAAAATAAAACCATTCTGACAGTAATTGTCAAACGAACGTCTCTTAAAGATGAACCACTATATTGACTACTGAGCAACTATGAGAAAACATTTCTCCTACTGGCTGTTTCTCCCTTTGACTATTATTTTCCCCCCTCTTACCTGATAGGTGCACCTTTAGCCTGTGCTGGTCTCAACAATACAGTTATCGTGGTGGCAGTTTCATTGAGGGAGGCATCAACTCCTTCATAGTCAGGTAAAGTTGGAGCTGAGAAATGATTAATGAGGCAAAAAAATTCACTCAATGAACAGGAATATATCATAGTTCAAGATGAATAAATGATCCTGACTGAGGCAAAAATCAATTTAATAATTAATATCTAAACTGTACCTTAATATATGCCACTGAATGTTAACTCCAGGAACCTAAAGCAGCAGAAGATGTGAAGCAAAGATTTGTTGCTGAAAATTAAATTATAATCTGGTAACTTGTGACACACACTCCAAACATTTTGTGAAGATGTTTTAGCTTTAGTTTCCTGAGATATTGAAATCAGCACTGATGGGATGGGAGGAAGGTGTTAACAGCATAGACTCTGGGGAGTTCTGGTTATGGAGTTGCACATGGAGGCGTGGAGACAGAAATGGCAGGAACCTAGGTGAAGGGCTGCCTGGGGGAGGTGGTGCTGCTTCTGATCTAATGGTTGTGGAATGGCCCAGCATTAGTCTGGACTGCTTTCACCACTGTGGTCAGAACAGAAACATATCTAGAAGTATGTTGAGTGCGAATGGGAACTTTATTTACCATGAACTAGTGCAGTAGTTGCCAGATTCTTGAAAGGAAGAAACTTTAAGATTTTCAAAATATTTGATAATATTTGGGGGAGAGGGGGCTTCCTAATCTTGAACCGGGTGAATAACCTCAAATGGCTTTGTATTATTTCCATGCAGAAAGATTGTTTAAGGGAGTATATGAAGAGTGAAATGTGTGCCTTATCAGAAAAATTGAGAACAAACCGTGTCTAAGTAAAATTTTAGAGTATTTCAATTCATTCATTGGACATTTACTGAATACTTATGCGTCAAATTTTATGAGAAGTGCTATAAATATAAAAGCAAATGAAGTATGGTTTCTGACATTTATAGAATTAAAAATAAGGATTCACATTTATCAAACGTGTGAGTCTTACAAAAAGCAAAAAAAATTATAGCAAAATTTAGGTGACCAAAAGAGGGGACAGTTAATTAGCCAATGCAGTGGTTCTCAAACTAGGGAGATCAGAAACACCTGGCAGGTTTCTTAAAACACAGATAGCTGCCTATCTCCCCTACAGTTTCTGATTCAGAAGGTCTGGGGAGGGGCCTGATAATGTACATTTTCAGGACATTTCCATGTGATGTTGATGCTGGGGGACCACACCTGTCTAAACTAGTTGATGCTGGGGGACCACTCATGTCTAAACTAGTGTTGAGAACTGGCAAGATGAAACACAGAAGACTTCACTGTCGAGGCAATGCTTGAACTGAATGTTAAAAGAAGAGTAAAAACTCATCAGAAAGAGAAAGCATGGAATAATATTCCAGAGATAGGGAACAGACTATGTGAAGATATCATGTGAAAGGACAAAGTGTTCTAAGAGCTACAAGTAGTTTGCTATGCCTGGAACTTTGGATTCATGGGTAGGAGTGGAGGATGGGAGGGGTCATAAAATGAAGGGCCACAAATGCTAATCATGCAAGGATGTTTGGGCTTTATTATACTGGATATACTATATTAGATTTTGAAAAAAAAATTAAGGAAGCAATATTTGTTGTACAAAAATCAACAGAAAAAAACATTGAAGCAAGGTAAATCTAAAGGCAAGGATGCTGCTTAGAAAGACATGTCAATGATCTGCTTAAAATACGATCCAGATGGAAAGGAAGAAACAGTGACATTAGAAAGAGGCAAATTATCTGAGAGTTATTTAGGAAGTAGAATCAACGGATACTAAAGAGGCACAATATGTATATGAGTATCATATGTGTGTGTATGTGTGTGTGTATTATGCGCACACGCGTCCACATACACATGTAAATCATACTGCCAAGCACCATGCCTCCAACAACTTGATTTCACTTTTATTTAAATTGCTTTTAAAATGCTGAAGGATAGAGTTACTGGACTCAGGGATAAGCAACCATAAATTACCTTAAAAGTTCAAGTAAGCCTGAGAACCACACTAACCATAAATTTCATTAGCCTTAGCTTGATTACTGTGTGTCCCCAAGATATAGTGATTGCAACAAACTTTTAAAGTTCAAATCAAGTATCCATGTACATAGGTTGCTTCAAGTGAAACTGCAGTTAAATAATTCAAAGAAAATGCTAGATGGGTGTTCTGGTCTTTGTAATTTTTTAATAAAAAAAATTGTGTCTGAAACAATAAATTATGGCTCTCAATAATATTCATTTGTACAATGTTCTCAGTTTTATAAAGTTTATGTAAACTTTGTAGATATCTCTGTTGAAAGATCTTATTTATAGCACTATAGGCACTTCTAAAGGGTAGGAAATCTGTTTTACTCTATTATGATATCACCAAGCCATATTTTCTAGTAAAATAATTTCAATAAATATTTAAATTGATAATTTAGAATTGTTCCATCGAGAAATGAATTGGCAATTTTAATACATTGCTATTTTCTAACTAATACTATTTTAAAATTCTTTTTTTATTAGACCATTAAGATATATCAAATGTTATGTAAAAGGAACCATAGCTCATATTGAAATAATTTTTTCCATGATATAAATTTTTAAAGTTTCATATTATATTCAAAATTTCCAAATAAAATTTTAGACTTAAAAAAATTAGAGAATATGTGGTTTCTTTCTGATTCAAATTACATAATTTCAGAAGAATGGTAGAGATTTTTTAATGATATATTATGACATATCATCAATATACACTGTGTAAAACTGTAATAAAAATGAACATGAAGGAACAAAAAGAATTTACATATTCAAAATTAGTCTTTTAAGCGGTTGACCCTTCAAAACATTTATTTTTCAAATTTAACTTTTCAGTTAACACGTAACATATATCTATCTTTGTAATCTTAAATAATAAGATAAAATGTTACAAACACAAACACTGGTGTAGATGTAGGGCATATTACAATGCTAACTCCTGGCAAACTATGAAATTGTGAATATAAAATAGTATGAAACTTAATGGTATTTGTTAATCAACCTAAAATTATCCTGTACATTACCATTCTGAAATTTAGATGAATTTATGTGAGATCTCTAAGAGAAAGAATAGTTCATAGTTGTTTGTCATAAAATTAACAGAATCTCAGGGAAAAATGGAACAGAGAGACAAGATATGTAGTACTATAAGCATCTTCTACCATGCTTTTAATAAAATCCATTTACAGTAAAGATCAGATACCATAATAATTACCAACTCCTTAAAAGTATAATAGATTTTTAATGTGAACTTTCATAACTAACTTTTAAAGATTTCTAATTAAGATATAATATAGTCTTTAAAAAGACCTCTGTCAAAAGTGACAGAGATTTTGAGATTTTGAGGTTTGGACATATAACAAATAATAATCTCTATTAGGTAATTCTTTAAAGTGCCTTCAATCATAACTATATTAAAGATTCAATAAATGAGATAAATTACACTCAGTGTATATGTGATTCTCTAGGATATGCTATTACAAACCAATTCTGTTTGCACTGTATTCATTTGCATACCTGAGATATTGGTGGTCACATTGATGGCTGTGGCTGGCCCAAAGCCTTTGACTGTGCTGGCTCTTATGAAAAACTGGTAGGTGGTTCCAGGATGGAGATGCATGAAGACATGGTGTGTACTGTTCCATAAATTTGATACAGTCTGGGGAGGTCCAGCCACTGGAACTGCAGGATCAAATGATCTTATGCTGCTGTAACTGACCTGTTTTAAGAAATACATTTCCTACTATATATCCAATATAAGTCATAATTCATTCTCAATAAACCCCCTTTAAATAAGATAGAATTCAAGGGCATCTGTGTGGAATGAATCACATTTTTTTTCACTTCCTTCTCATTTTTATATGGTTATTTCATTGTCATTCTGTATCTACTGTCTGTCTATTTATCTATTCATCTACAGATAAATCTAGAGTTATCTGACAGCATCAATATACATCTATTTTCTTCCATCAAAAGATAAATCAATATACTTAAATATGAATATATGTGTGTTTGTGTGTGTGTGCATATATATATAAAGTCTAACGGTCATATAATGCATGTGAATATAATGCATATGAAACACAGAAAGTCCCACCAAATCTGAACCAAGAAGAAATAGATAATCTGAACAGACCCATCACTAGACATGAAATAGAATAGTGTAATAAACTCCCTGCAAACAAAACTCCCCATTCCCATGATGCACTCTGTTGCCACTAGAAAGTGTTTTATGTATAATCAACAATGACTACTCAGGAACAGAACTACACATGTGTGCAATTAAAATGATGCTTCCTTTTCTTCTTTTCAGGTTCTCATATTTAAAAATAAGATAATGTTTTATATTCAAAGTTGAGATGGAGCTCTGGAATAGTCAGGTTTACAATACATTTTGCTTTTTAGGTTTTTCCCCCCTACTCTGAAACAACTGACATTCAATGCCCTCTCCTAAATCATAGAATGAAATATGAGTTTCTCAATTTTATAAAAATTTATTCTTTACAACCATCAGTAAGTCTGTCTGACAAGGCACATTCTACTTCTCTAAAACAACAACATTTACTTAAGAATTTGAAGATTCTAGGTGCCATACAATATTTGTTTTGATGCTTAATTTTGGTATCAAGGAATTTATAAATTAAAACAGAGGAGAACTAATATTGATTTTAATCCCCTCTCACTGACTTCTTTTCCATTATTTCCCTCTAATATTTTCCTTTACTCTCCACTTCAATCCACATTTCAATAAACTTCCTTATTCTCCCAGTACCTCATATTGAGTGATGATTCCATTTGGATCCAAAGGCTCTTTCCAGTTCAAGAAGATCTTATTTTCAAAGGATGTTCCTTGAAGAGAATTGACTGGTACAGGGCCAGGCACTACAGATAAATACATTTTTGGTTATAAGGATCCTTTTATCAGAAACAGAAAAAGTAAACATGTAAGCTAGATAAACAGGTTAAAACTAAATAAAATAAATAAAAATGTGTCCTTAAAAAGAAAATAAGCTGTATGACAAGTTTTTAATACATGGGACTACATGCGAATTTAAAGTAAATCTATAAGTTTCTAATGCAGATTATGTACAACTGCAAAGTTATTTTTATTCAAAAGAATATTCTATCACCTTAGAGAGCTGAATAAATTGTGTAGTCTAGTTTTCTCTGTTGTATAACTTTAATACATGAAGATCTCATTTGTAATTTGTTTTAAGAACAGAGCGTTCCCTGAAAGATTTCCCTGAAAGAGTTTTGAAGATTATTTTAAGCCCCTAAAGTGTCTCCATAAACAATATTCATAAAATAATAAATTATAATAATAATTAACACTCCTTAGACTCAAAGCCAAACCATATAGTACTGAATTGAAATGTTCATTAATAGTCAATCTGACTTTCATAGCTATACTTATTACATTTCTATAATTTAAAAAAAGAGCACCAATTATTACCATTTTTAAAAACTCTAAGATGAATAGGTTTAAAATCATTGCTTCAGTCTTTTAAAGGAAATTCCCATTTTATAACACTGGACTTGTTAAGAACTCAACAATCAGCATAACTAGTTTTGAAGTGTCTCCAGGTATGACAAGACTTGAGAAACCTTTCCAGTCCTTATTTGCAAATGTCATATAATCGACAATACCCAGTGGTAGCAATGAATGATGTGTCAGCTTCTATTGACAAAATACAAGATACTTTTGCTGTTGTGTATTTTCCTTTTATATATTTAATTTAAATACTCAGTTGCTATTTATTTACATAAATAACCAGTTTCTTGTCCTCATAATCCTTAAAAATATATCCTATCCATCGTACTTTGCTTAAAAATATGCTTTCTCTTGAAAATATCAACCCAAGATTGGGCAAATACGTTTTTTAATTAATACTTTTCCTTAATCTAACGTTTCAGTGAACTTCACACATGACACTATTTAGAAATGTAGTTTCAGAGTATACAGCAATTTTGTGAGGACTGAAATAAATTAAAAATCACTGGATCAAAGGAAATGCATTGCAATGTGGCCAGCGGCATCAAGAAATTCTGAATGATATGTCAAAAGAGTAAGATTTATTTCAATCCACAGGCAGACAATGAATGATGACATGACCTCTGGGACAGCCAACATAATTTGGCATATTAATAATGAATTCGTAAAGGAAAAAAATCACAGTAAACAGAAAAGATGCCAGGACTAAACTCCAGAAGATATGTTCATGCGTCTGACAGCTGAGGGCTTGGCGAAAAGTTAACCAAAGGTATCCACTTCCCTCGACCCCCAGGTCCACAGTATTGGCACAGGCTATGCAGTTACCAAGGCAGAGGGGTCATGATGGTCCCTGTGTGTAATCTGTGGCAAATGCTGAGGCTACCATGGGCATTAGTTTGTTTTCCAAGAGAGTACCTGTTGTTTCCATTCCACCCAAATTATATAAGCTTACAATTGTAATTAAGGGAAAGTATTCATTCACCTCCTAGAGGTTGGTTGTTGGGGGGAGGAAGAGGTAAAGCCCCAATTAGTGCGTAAACATTTATTTGATGGTATTATAATTACTACTTGTGTTCACCAAACACAACTTGACCAAAAAAATACTGTGAAATGGTATGGGTATGTTTCAAATTGTTCACAAATGAGGATAGTTTTATTTTTTTTAATTTATTTTGAAAAATTTTATTATTTGAAATCTATAGATGGTTTATTTTACTTTATTTTACTTTTTACTTTACGTTACTTTACTTTACTTTTTGGCCATGCCATACAGCATGGGGGATCTTATTTCCTTGACCAGGGATCGAATCCATGCCCATTGCATTGGGAGCTCGGAGTCTTAACCACTGGACCACCAGGGAAACCCCAAGGATAGTTTTAAGTGTTTATAAATTCTACATTGAGAGAAAGGTAGAATTAGAAAGTAGCCTTCCTGGAATTTGTGTATTTCCCCACTCTTCTTATACATGTACTACTTTGTAAACAGGATTCACTTCATACACTTATGGAAAAGTTTGTGGGAAAATTATAGCCAAGAGAGATCCACACTACTGATCTTGCACTGAGACCAGTATAGTGAATAAGAGAAAGAATTACACTTAGGTGAATTACAAAACACACACATAAAACATGTGGGGGAAAGGGGTGTGGGCACAAACTATATTCAGCAATTTTCTATGTTTGAAGGAAGACAATTCTACATACAGACAACATCTATATGTACATATGATTTGTGTAAATACAGCATAAAGTTAGACCATCAGCATGGCAGTCTTCATATTGCAAGAAACGTCTTCTCTCATTTCCACATCAACAATTTTTAACGGAGGTAGAATCCTGACTTTTATTCCCGTGCTTGTAATTTATTTGAGAGCTGTTTCACCTAATTTCTTTTTTTGCACATAAAAAGTCCCTTAAAATATAACTCTCAAAGTGAAAGAGAGGAAAATGAAATGTGGGTGGGGCAAGATTATATTAAATAAGCATTACAGCCTTTAAAATATAATAAATGTATATTTATTTAAAAATAGCTTTGTATTAGCCAAAAAGCATCCCCAAACCAGGTTTTTCTGCTGTGCTAACGTCACAATATTGATTTTTATGAATGCTAGAATAAAAAATGAAAACAAAATCTCATACAAAAAATTCTACCCATGCATTAAAAAAATGCATGCAATAAATTAAATATAAATTCTACCTTAGGGTTCTGGTGGGAAATCATTTAGCTTTGCTCTCATGATTTATGGATGTCCCCAAAATTCTTTCCATGAAATTATACTTTTATTAGATGGCTGATAATTTATTATTTTTCTATGTATATAGGGCAGCAATAATTTAGTAAGACTGACTTAGATCATCATAAGCCATCGATCTTCCCCAAATGGATTATGATTTAGATATTCCATTCCCCCCACCCCCCAATTCAGGACCACTGAGACATATCAAGTGCTCTATGTAGAAACTGGAGTTAATAAGAAACCGATTTGAAGACTGGCTTCTTTGCAAATACTTTATAGAAAGCTTGTACTTCAATCATTTAGTCTTATAGATAAAGCAAAAATAAAAAACAAAAACAAAAACCTTATAGTAGAAGGAATTACTTTGTGACTCTACTACCATGAAATAATAACATGCAACTCAATGTCATTACCAACAATAAAAAAATTCTGCAAAACAGAGGTTAAAAGAAAACAAGGGTAAGAAATAATATTGAAATTAGACCAAATAGTTAATGCCATTTTACTTTTACCAAAGTATTTCTGATGAAATAAATAGCACAGTCATGAGTTTGATCAATTTTATGACACAATTTAAATTTCCAAAGCAGTTCACTTCCTGATTAGCAATCTAGTAGTATGCGTACCCAAAAATACATGAAAAATTTTAATGCAATATGAGAAAAGATTATATAAGCCTGACTGCATTCTTTGGTTTGTGGAAAGAAAAGCAGACTAAAAACTCATCCCGAAGAATATTACCAAAATGAATTATATTGTTAGAGAATGATTGACTATAGAAGCACAAAACTCACATAACTGAGACTAACATTACCAATTAAGAAATCATGTGGGTTTTTTTTTTCAAATTTTAAGTGTAGGCAATAAAATATATGAGTACATTCTTATTACTAAAATCACGGGTTATAAAATGTATAGTGTACAATGAACAAATGGGACTTGGTCAAACTTAAAAGCTTTTGTACAGCAAAGGAAACCATTAACAAAAGTAAAAGACAACCTGCAGAATGGGAGAAAATATTTGCAAACAATGGAACCAAAAAGGGAGTTAATACCCAAATATACAAACAGCTCGTACAATTGAATGTCAAAAAAAAAAACCAAAAAAACAAAAAAACCTAAGAACCCAATCAACAAATGGGCAGAAGACCTAAATAGACATTTTTCCAAAGAAGACACGCAAATAGCCAACAGGCACATGAAAAGATGTTCGACATCCTCATCATTAGAGAAATTCAAATTAAACCCACAATGATGTATCACCTCACACTGGTCAGAATGGCCATCACCAAAAAGTCTACCAACTTTTTGCCAATGAAGCAAATGACAAAGGATTAATCTCCAAAACATACAAGCAGCTCATGCAGCTCAATATCAGAAAAACAAACAACCCAATGCAATTATGGGTGGAAGACCTAAATAGACATTTCTCCAAAGAAGACATACAGATGCCCAACAAACACATGAAAAGATGCTCAACATCACTAATCATTAGAGAAATGCAAATCAAAACTACAATGAGGTATCACCTCACACCGGTCAGAATGGCCATCATCAAAAAATCTAGAAACAATAAATGCTGGAGAGGATGTGTAGAAAAGGGAACCCTCCTACACTGTTAGTTTTTGAATGTAAATTGATACAGCCATTATGGAAAACAGTAAGGAAGTTCCTTAAAAAACTAAAAATAGAACTACCCATATGACCCAGCAATCCCACTACTGGGCATATACCCTGAGAAAACCATAATTCAAAAAGATACATGCACCCCAATGTTCACTGCAACACTATTTACAATGGCCAGGACATGGAAGCAACCTAAATGTCCACTGACAGATGAATGGATAAAGAAGATGTGGCACATATATACAATGGAATATTACTCAGCCATGAAAGGAATGAAACTGAATTATTTGTAGAGGTGGATGGACCTACAGTCTGTCATACAGACTGAAATAAGTCAGAAAGGGAAAAACAAATACCATATGCTAATGCATATATATGGAATCTAAAAAAACAGTACTGGTGAATCTAGTGGCAGGGCAAAAATAGAGACACAGACGTGGAGAACAGACTTGAGGACACAGGGGTGGAAGGGGGAGCTGGGACGAAGTGAGAGAGTAGCACTGACATATATACACTACCAAATATAAAATAGATGGCTAGTGCAAAGCTGCTGCATAGCATAGGGAGATCAACTCGATGCTTGGTGACGACCTAGAGGGGTGGGATGAGGAGGATGGGAGGGAGGCTGAAGAGGGAGGGGATAAGGGGATATATGTATAAATACAGCTGATTCACTCTGTCATACAGCAGAAACTAACACAACATTGTAAAGCAAACACATTCCAACAAAGATCTGAAGGATGGAAAAAAAAAGTCTACAAATAATAAATGCTGGAAAGGGTGTGGAGAGAAGAAAATCTCTGCACACTGCTTGTGGGAATGTAAATTGGTGCAGCCACTATGGAGAACAGTATGGAGGTCCCTAAAAAACTAAAACTAGAGCTACCATATGATTCAGCAATCCCACTTCTGGGTATATATCCAGAAAAGACAAAAACTCTAATTCAAAAAGATACATACTCCAATATTCATAGCAGCACTATTTACAATAGCCAAGACATGGAAACAACCCAAGTATCTACCAACAGACAAGTGGCTTAAGAAGGTCTGGGGTGTGTGTGTGTGTGTGTGTGTGTGTGTGTGTGTATAATAAAATATTACTCAGCCATAAAAAAGAATAAAATATTGCTATTTGCAGCAACATGGATGGACCTAGAGAATACTACACTTAGTGAGGTAAGCCAGACAGAGAAAGACACATACTATATGGTATCACTTATATGTGGAATCTAAAAACAAGGCAAATGAATCTATATACAAAAGAGAAACAGACTTACAGACATGAAACAAACTAATGGTTACCAAAGGGGATATGGAGGGAGGGAAGGATAAAGTAGGAGGATGGATGTATTTATTAGTGGGTACAAACTACTATACAAAAAGTAGATAAGCAACAAGTATTTACTGTATAGCACAGGGAATTGTATTCAATATTTTGAAATAAACTATAATGGAATATAATCTGGAAAAAAAAAACTGAATCATTTTGCTGTGCACCTGAAACTAACACAATGTTGTAAATCAACTATACTTAAAAATGTCTAGGATAATATAGAGATAATATTTATCCCACTTTATAAAATGAGACAGAGATTTTTCAGAGCTTTTGAATCCATGCTTAGACTTCCCCCTTTGATACTCTACCAATAAAACAACTACACTCAGCCATTTTTCTTTCATAAGCATTTGTTGTGGTGTGTGTGTGTGGGGGGGTAATACAAGTGTTTGTATGTTTATGTATTAAAGCAGGGCTTGTTCTTTAAAATGTTGTTTATGCTTTGATTAATTGCAAGTTCAAACATGATAGCCGAGGTGATTATGTTTTATGACCTCAAAGGTGACAAAAATATATTTATCATGAATAACTCAGGTTTGTTCTTTGAAATTTTAGGAATATGCATACTTTTAGGACAATATTGTTTCCTTGAAAGCCTGAGCTAAGTGAGGTTAAAGGCTTTGACTTCCCTTTATTACAACAAAAACAGCAGAACTATCCAAGATCATTTCCATTTTTCAGAGTAAGAAAGCTTGAAGTGATAAGGAGAATTTCTAGAAACTATGGTATATTGAGCTATCTCATCCTTGGTAGGCATCAAAATATACATCTGAGCCTGAAGTTCAGAACTTGAGGGACATTGGGAACACGCGGGTATGAAATACAGCCTGTTTTCTCAAACTCCAATAAAAATGCAGATGGAAGCTTAGAGATCATCTGATTTAAACTTTTCATATAGAGCTGAGAAATAGAGAACTAGAGGGATGAAAGGATTTGCTAAGGTTACAGAGTTATTAGAGCCAGGACCAAAAACTCATGATTCCTAACTCCCAGGTCAGATTTGCCTCCATTCACTACATAGCACCACCCCTGCATGCTTTCATTCATAAAAGGAAATTTTGCAAATGAAATATCTTACATTGGAGGAATACAGTGTCATTATTAGATGATCACTTTTATACATTTTTGTCTAGGATACATTTTTTCAAAATCAGAAAATGTATTCATATTCCATTAATGACATACTATAGTACATGTGTGCGTAATTTATAATATTAACATAAATGTTTCTTCCTATCACTTAATAATTTAGAAGTAATGCACATAGAAATTGGGCAAGTTATAATTCAATTACTTGTGTGGTAATAAAATGGGTAAAAGATGATAGCTTGCTAATATCTGATAAGGACTTTTATTTAGACTTCAAAATATAAACTTTGACCTTCTTTTATATTTATAATTACATAAAAGTACCTAAAAATAAATAGAGTAGGTAAACAATGCTGCTTTCAAATCTAAAGGAAATGAAAGCTATTACTATTGGTCTGTAAAATGCAAAAACTAAAATTTTAACTAAGTGCATTTCAGCAATAGGTAATCGATGTAGTGCCACAAATGGTGAAAATTATTTTTGAACATTTGATAAAAACTTTATTTAGTCTTTTAGTGTAGTTGCTACTTTTCTAACATTGTATAAAAACAGAAAACAGTAAAGGAACAGTTCATATAGTATTTGATGCTACCCTGAAGAATATTAAGGTTTTTGTTAAAGGCAAACTCTTTCCAAAGTTAACCCTGTTAAGAATATTTAGCACATTTCAGAGTCCAATTCAGTTTTGGGGACTATAGGCAAAAAATGTAAGCAAGTATATAATTCTTGTCATAAAGCTCCCCCCTTTAAAAATAAGGAAGTATGAGCATACCATCTTCATCAGTTTGAATAATCGTCTCTTCACTCTCCTTCCTGCCTTCTGGATTGGTTAGGATCATCTTGAGGCTGACGTTTGTATAAGGTGGCAGATGGTTCACAACATGCTGAGGGGCTTTGGGGTCCATGTCCAAACAGTCTGCCTTGCTCTCATTGTGACCACGGAAGTAATGGTAGCAGATAGTGACATTAAAAGTGTGGCAACGAGTGATGTTGTAACCCAAGGATTCCCAATCCACAGCAATGCGTCTTGCCTGTATCTCAGCAATCTTTAAAGTCTTTGGGGTTCGCATAGGTTCTGAAAAATAAATCAAAGATGCAGATAGCTGTCAACTTTACCATGAATAATCCTGAAAAAATACAACATTGAGCATGACATAGTATGTGTAAACCTAGGAAAATCTGGAAGTCATCGTTTATTCTCATTTTCTTTATATACTCGATCTTATTCTTGAAGGTTTCTGTCAGGGGCTATGATTTACCATTGGGAAAAGAAATGAAATGTAAAATGTCCACAATCCTTAGTACTCAGGAACATCGCAAAAAAATAAACAACCCGAAAAACAACCACAATGCTTTTACAGTTGTTTCTGCTGTTACTGCCCTATTCCTCATCTTTCTTTTGTCATTATTGAGCAAGTGAATTAGCTAATACATCATAATGGATAAGAGTCAACATGTTCTGCTCTATGATTTGTCATGTCACCAAGCTATGCTGTATACTAATTTGTCTAATTGTAACACTAAACTAGCATTTACAAAAATGACGCAGATATTAACATTTATTATTTCAATAATGATGTTGTTCATCAAAGCAGAAAAATATCTGAGAAAAATTGCAAGAACACGTGGATATTCACATTGTCATCTGTCCTTCTTGATCTCTTTTTGTCTGTCTCTAGGAAACACTCAGGTTTTACAATCCATTCAGTGTCACCCAAATCAAACTGGGAGGTGAATTTCCATTCAAGTGGAAAATGCTGGCAGAACTAAACACTCTGAAGACTGGAGTCCATCCATCACTGCTTCTCAAGTGTATACTTTTCTCATGCAAGACTAACTTTAATTGTCTAACTTAATCAAAATAATTACTCTATGAAAGTCATGGCCATGACAAAGTCTACACAGTAAACAAACCAATACACAGCAAAACTTTAATACACTGATTTGACAAAGAGATTAAAGTCAAGACCAAGGTCGAGGCCTTGTTGCTACCTCCATTAACTCCCTAGGGACTGTTAGTGTTCTTGAAAAGTAGAAATCAGTAAGGAAAAAGTGAAGAAAAATAAGGAATACAAAAAGCCCAATATGAGTATTTTTATAAATTTTCATTTTTGAGATTAAAATCTTAGTTGTGTAAAATTAATCAACATGGTGCACAGATGGCAAACCCAAATTGGGATTCCAGTTCAATGTATTTAATGTGCAATCTGAAATACACTCTGGTGGCCTCAAAACTATAAAAATACATATGTGTGTGTGTGTGTGTGTGTGTGTGTATAGGTATATATATATGCAAATTAATCTTTGGTAGAATCCAAAGTTTAGGTTTTAAATGTCTGTCTGCTGATCTTCCAATTGTTTACAATATCCAGTCCCCCGAATTTTACCACCTTTGTTTCAGTGTTAAGTAGGCTGGAAGAAAGATGTGTTTTTTTTTAATCATTTAAAAAATTTCTTTATATGTCCAGAGCTATGTTACCATTTTCTCTGCCAGGCACAAGAGTGAGGTGATGACATTTTCCTTTCCATCTAGTTAGACTGAAAACACGGTCTTTGGCACCACTGCCCACAAACTGGCTAGGCACTTATAGGTAGGATTATCCAAAAATTCCCAGATAAACTGTGACTTTGCTGCCTGTTAAGTAGCAATCAGGTACAACTGAGTGGCTATGCTGCAGTTAGTCCATAGTTTGTTCTAAAAGTGTCTAGAGTGAGAAAGTAAGATTTCCCCCGAAAATACCTGTTGCATATGAATGAAAACATCCCATACAGCAATAAGAGAAAGCACCAGTAAATATTTATTCCTCTGCTATAATTTTCTTAGGTCTAGTAGTTATACACCTGTTTTCATACATCTCTCATTTTGAATCTGACATCTTATCCCTTTATAAATTTCTTTTTTTCCAAGCGATCAGTCTCTCTCATACATCTTTTCATTTTATTCCACTATTCAATTTTCACTTACCCTGCATTCTAATACAACTTTAAAAGTCTAAGAAAAGCATAAAAGAAACTGAAGACACAAATGAAAGCTATTCAGTGCTCATGGATTGAAAAAAATCAATATTGTTAAAATGGCCATACTACCCAAAACAATCTACAGATTCAATGCAATCCCTATCAAAATTCCAATGGTATTTTTTTAAAGAAATAAAACAAATAATCTTAAAATTTGTATGGAATCACAAAAAAACCCCCAAATAGCCAAAGCAATCTTGAGAAAAAAGAACAAAGCTGGAGACATCATGCTCTCTCATTTCAAGCTATAGTACAAAGTTATAATTAAAACAGTATGATATTTGTATTAAAACAGACACATAGATCAATGGAACAGAATAGAGAGCCCAGAAATAAATGCACACATATCTGGTCAATCAATTTACGACAAAGGAGTCAAGAATACACAACAGGGAAAGAACTATCTCTTCAATAAATTGTGTTAGGAAAACTGGACAGTCATATGCAAAAGAATGAAACACAACCACTATCTTACACCACATACAAAAATTAACTCAAAATGGTTTAAAGATCTGAAAGTAAGACCTGAAACCATAAAACTCCTAGAAAAAAAACAAACAAATGTAGGAGGTAATAAGCTCCTTGACACAGGCATAGGCCATGATTTTTTTGGATTTGACACCAAAAGCGAAGGTAACAAAGCAAAACTAAATAAGTGGGACTACATCATACTAAAAAGCTTCTGCACAGCAAAGGAAACCATCAACAAAATGAAAAGGTGGAATGGGAGAAAATATTTGCAAATCATATATCTGATAAGTAGTTAATATCCAAAATATATGAAGAACTCCTACAACTCAATAGCAAAAGAGCCCAAACAAGGTGATTTAAAAAGGGGCACAAGATCCTAACAGACATTTTTCCAAAGACGACATACAGATGGTCAACAGGTACATGAAAAGATGTTCAACATCAGCAATAATCAAGGCAACGCAAACCAAAAGCATAAGATATTGCCTCACATCTCTCAGAATGGCTGTCATCAAAAGGACAAGAAATAACAAGTGCTGGTGATGATGTGAAGAAAAGGGACCCCTTGTGCACTGTTGGGAATGTAAATTGATGCAGCCACTATGGAAAACAGTATTAAGGTTCCTCAATTAAAAAAAGAACTACCATATGATTTAGCAATTCCACTTCTGGGTATTTATCTGAAGAAAATAAATACACTAACATGAAAAGATATATATACCCCCATGTTCACTGCAGCACTCTTTACAAGTGTCCATCAAGGGATGAATGAGTAAAGAAAATGTGTTTTACATAGACATATATATGTATATCTATGCATATATGCACATATACAATGGAATATTATTAAGCAATGAAAAATGAAATCTTGACATGTGCAACAACATGGATAGATTTCCAAGGTATTATGCTAAATGAAATAAGTCAGACAGAGAAAGGCAAATACCATATAATGTCTCTTATGTGTGGGGTTGTAAAAACAAAAACAAAAAATAACCAAAAAAATAAGATCATAGATTAGTTATAGAGAACAGATTGGCAGTTGCCAGAGGCAAGGGATGAGGGATCAGAGAAATGAGTAAAGGGGGTATAAATGTATTAAAAAATGAAATAAAAATTCAGAAAGAATCTATTTTACAGATGTATGACACAATTTCATTGGTAGGAGTGGAGGAAAATTTTACCTAAGCAACTGTGACAACGAATGGAAACTCTAAGACCAATAAACCCCCCCAAAACAAACAAAAAACAACAGAAAAAGTGGACATTCATAGGAATGGTTTAAAGTTTACACATGACTTTACGCTGAAGTCATCATAGAGAGACTATATTTCTGAACAGCAAATTTAGAGGCCTCTTTAAAAAAAAAAGAAATTAAAAAAGTAAAGTGTACATATGAATGTGAAAAAAGTGGAAATGCAAAGTGGTAAAAAAAAAAGCTACTTAACACTTCATGGACTAAAATCCTCTTCAGTTTGCCTGTCATATTACTGACTGCCTATTTACATTTTCTACCAAAGTAATCATAAAATAATTAAAAAAATAACTTCTTTATTTATAAAGTTAAATAATTATAAAAAATAAATAGAAATTTTCTTCTCCTAACTAATCTCATTATATCCAATTTCTTTTGCCTTCTGGCTTCCTTTATTCAACCCCTTTATGCAGCACTGAAAATCGGGAATGTATGTGCTATTCAATTTCTGCTAAGCTGCTGCAGCTAGCTGACTGCCTATTAGGACTGCTTGACATTCTGAATAGCCTTAGAGCAAGTCAAAGTTTGCAGGAACTTGATTTTTCTCTAGGCTTGGAAGAGCAAGAAGAGATGTAAATGTGTGCATACTGAGGGACTCAGTGTCAAAAACAGAAGTAACTCACTACCCCCTACTCATTTCATATTTGAAATTAAAAAAAAATTTAAAACAAAAGCATACTCAGACACTGTGAAAGACACAATAGCTCTATATCCTCATTTATTTTTAAAAGTTGACAAAAGCTATATTATGTACTGATAGTATGTAAAAAATACATAGAGTTCAATCTGAGAATTTTGTTTTTGTGTATTTAAATGCTGTTTATTTTGACACTAATATAAGTTAGATTTTAAAACTCTAATTTAAAATCTGGAAAAGGTAGATTTAGAAATCCTATATATATATGTGAATAAACCACAATCATAATATCAGCAGCCAATATTTTATTAATTGGCATAAAAAACAAAGATTTGTGAAAAGAAATAGCTTTCTAATAGGCTAAGAATCTTTCTACAAGGTCAATATGGTATTTAAAATTACATTTTCACAATAGCTTGAATAAATGCTGCAAAATGAATTGTTATTACTAAAATAGTGACTTAAAATATAATTTTACTGTCACCTGGGGCAATATTCAGAACCAACATACAAGGTAAACACACACACACACACACACACACACACAGAAACACATCTAAAGTCAAAATTCAATTATTTTGAGCTCTAAGGCAGCTGCAGTGATTCAGAGGAAGTCACTGTCTAATTACACTTATTCTTAATTAACATGTGCTTTATTTTTTTTCCAGTTTTTACTGAGGCTGGACATTCTCAGCTATATTTACGTATATGTTACACACAAATATACATGTTCATGCACATACATCTATGTGTATATTCACATATACATATATAAACACATATACACACATACAATAGGTACTCTACTGTGCAACACCTCTGAAGTCTGTCAGCTCTGACCTGGGCTGACAACCACGTGTGCACAGATTTTTTTTTATCAGGATATTAACAGTAGGGACTTGAGACCATTCTACTACCACGAAATCCATTCAAAGAAAATTCTATCAGAGAATTCAACATGAAAATTACTTAAATTCCTCACCCTGATCCATTATTCTTGTGTCTCACCAATAATTGCACTGTATTTCTGAGATATGAATTTATAAAAATTTTTTAACTTTTCAAATTGCAATTAACTTTTGTAGAATAAATGGAAGCAGAAGGATATTGCTCGGGACTCATTGTGTTATATAAAGCTGGGCATAAGTGCTGTTTTAAGGATTAAACAATTTAAAGAAATGACCTAGAGTGGTGAATGGCAAGTAGAGTTGGCACAGAAAGTAGTATTTATAACAATGTAGATCACCACAATGATGATAAAACAATGGGGATCACATTCATCGATGCACTATTCATTATGTGTTTTGAAATTTACTAAACGTTCTTCCTTCTTCCCAATTTGTTACTTTCTATTTTCAAATTTTTATAAGTATTCCATACATGTGTTTATAAAACAGTCCTCTTTCTCTCTCATTTTGCTTTTCAGGTAAAAGGAAATCTGGGAAAGAAACATGGAATTGAAAAAGTTGTGGGACAAAATTCTGGCAGAAACTTGGGAAGAAATATAGCAAGGGAATGATCTTCATGCAGCAAAGGATCATATTAAAACATTTTGAACAAGTCATCCATCTATTATGAAACAAAAATAGATTGCCTATTATATAGTATATGTGGAGGATTCTAAAGTGAATAAAACAGTAATAGACCTCAAGGAGCTTAATATTTATTTAGTAAAGATGATAAACTAAGAAAAAATATAAATAATTAAAACAGTATAAGTGGCATATGAATAGAATAAAATATTACAGGGATTCAAGAGAGAGAAACAACTTCCACCTGTCAAATGGAAGAGATATTTGCATTTGGTCCCAATGGGTAAGGCAAGAAGATCTATAGACACAGTTTGGATAAATAACACAAATGCAGAGGAAACAAGACCAATAAATACACAGAACACAATTGGAAAAAATATGTAATCCCATTTGGTTGCTGTACAAGTTATCTAATAGGAGATTACATAGGAAAAATTGGTTGGGAAAAGATTGGAAAAAGTCTGGATGTCAGGATAAGAGGTAACTTGATCTAACAGCCAATGGAAAGTGAGCAGGAAATTAACACACTCAATTAACTACTTTAGAAAAATTAACTTGGAGGTTGTGTCAAGTGTGCAGACACTGGAAGTGAAGAAATCCAAAGACTGCAATGTGTTAGGGGAGAATAAGGGGCCAAGAGGGGTGTGACTTCAGTAGACAAAGGTTTTACCTTTTCTGTCAAATGTTGATCAGACAAGTTTACTAACTTTTCCCATTCCATTCTTCCTTTTATTGTTTACCTATTTCTTAGTTGTTACAGTAAGAAAGGCCACATGAAACCCAGAAGAAATAAAAAGAAATAGCAGAAAAGTTACATATCAAATTTATGACCAGTAAAATACAATTAGCAGATAAATAAAGAAGTAACATATCACTGCTCTTACTTAAACTCTAAACAGATCCAGCATGGGATTTATGCTTGTAATAGTTTTTGTGTTAATTATTTAATACAACTTGATAGCATAAAATGAAGAACTGCTTAATAATTCTCTGAAGATTAAGAAAAATTAAGGCAACATGAGTAGACAGAACTTGTTGACTGAGTCACCTCTCAATAGCAAGATGATTTAATAAGTGGTTCTAGATAACAGATAAAAGGGAATTCAATTTTTGGTATTTGCTAAATAACCCGTGACATGACAGGTCAATATCCAGGTCCTTCTGCAGTGATAATCTCTGGTTATTCTGAAAGAGTTGTGAAAACAAAAGCTTTAGCAGCTACAAGAGAATCGAGGGCAGGGATCACATTTCCCTAGGATGAGTTTTTAGTGATAAAACTTATTATCCAGCTGTCAGTCAGAGAGAAATAGAAGATGTCCCAAAGCTCGTGCCAAGAAGAAAAGGAAGATCTTGTCAAAGATGTCACAAACTAAGAACACTGAAGCATGACAGGGAGTTTCGTGCTCCTGGCTGCCTTTTCATAAGAAATCTTAGAAGCTGACTGCAAAGCACAATTTCCATTCCATTTATCAAAACAAATACAAGGAAAGTGAGTTTCCTGACTGCCAGAGAAAATATTTGTTAGCGTAAAATAAAAAATAATTGGGATGAAATTTCTGAACAAATGTGAGTTGTTTTTGTTTTTGTTTTTTTTTAAAAAGGAAGAAAACATTGACATATCTTGGGGGAGGAAAAAAAATTTAAGTGCTTTGAAAGACATTGTCTTTACTTTTCTCTATTAATGCTTTGTGTTTTTATTCTTTTCCTGATGGTAATGGCTGAGGATAATCAAGGTTTTACACTGCACATCTTTTCAATCTTATAGCATCATTAGTCTTGCCAAAAATATTTCATCTATGCTCCCACGGGTCAAATTGAGTTAATGATAAGTTGGTGAGATGACTTGATTAGTACTGTAACATGAGGGAGCCTCAGGTCCAGGAATAATCACAAACCAACTGTCAGCTCTTTTGGCTTTCTGGCTGTGTTGCTGAAATGACATGCTTGGACTCAGGAGATATAGAATGAAGGGGTGCATGGCTCATTCAGCTCTCCTGCGGAGTCACAGAAATATTTACCCAGTACCATCAGAACAATGCTAAGTACATCATCAAATTAAACCAAAATATATCATCTTCACTGCTCTCAAAAGTCTGACTGAAGTTCATCAGATAATTCTAATAACATGTGCAACCTCTCTACAATAACGCTAAGGAAACTGATTTTCAAAAGAACACACTACAAAAGTGACATGGAAAAAAAGACAACTATTTTTTACAACAGATAAATCTTACTGAATGTCTTATTAAACCTAATTCTCAAAATATGGGGAGCTGAAAATTTGGGGACTCCAATGTTTTCCACTAAAATTTTTATTTAATAATATTAGACTGTGTTGGAAGAAACATGTAATTACAATCAGTGAATCCACTTCAATTCATTTCTGGTACTGCATATTCTGCTTATGTGTTATACTTTAAACAACACTTAAAAAATAAAACATTTTGTATAGCTAACCAACTATACTTGGATAAAATATAAAATAGAAAAAGAAAAGGCATATCCAAAAATTTACTGAATTAAAAAAGAGAATAATCTACTCCTACTGTAAAAACAAACTTTATTTTTCATAAAAATGTTTAGCAACAGCATTAATCAGACACAAAAATGTAGAGTGATTTGTATATTACCCCAAAGAAGTAATATGGAAAGCTCTATTTCATAATATACAGTGTATAAAATAAGATGACTGGAGAGGAGCTGTATACAGCAGTGACAAAACTCTAGAGGGAATTTTCAATGCCTTCTCCGCCCCTAAAAAGAAGATAAATGACACATTTCTTAGGTTGTACTAAAAAAATGAAGTAAATTTTTTGTATGCCAAGCAAAGTAGTTGGTCCATAGTATATGCTTGGAAACCTTATTTTCTGAACAATAAAGCAACTAATTTTAATATGTTTTGTGTTCAAGAGCTAATGAAAATAGAACTTAAGGACTCAATTCTGTGATGGCTCCAATTCTTCACCTCTCCCTTTATCCACACTGTTGGCCATGTGACTTTACAACTCTTCACACCAAAGAATGGGGTCTATTTTCCCATCTTTTGATTTGGGGCTTGCCTCATGACTTGCTTTGGTCAACAGAATGAGGCAAAAGTGGTGGTGTGTGCTAATTTTCAGCCTATATCTCAAAAAGTCCTGTGAGCTCCTCTTGTTCTGACATCTCCACCATCACTTCTGGACCAAGAGATGCATGTGGAGCAGAGCTGAGTCAATCACTTCCTTGTACCAGCAAAGGTCATCTCGATCAGCCAATAGCCAGCCTACCAGCAGATCTGTGAGCCCTACAGGATCATCAGAGGCTTCCTGCCACTGATGAGATTTTGTGGTTAGTCATTGCTCAGCATTGTGATATAATCTCTATCCCTAATCTCTTCACTTGGTAAATTAACCTTAACATTTGTGTGACGATTACGTCAGTGATCTCTCCATAGAACAGTATTTTACAAATTTTATTTCTCTAATAATGAGTTGTGCTGAGCCACTAAATGCTTATTTAGTATTCTTTTTGTATTAAACTTTAATAATGGCTTGGCATGTGCCAGATATTGTAGTAGTATGATATACAATTAAAAAAATGACTTTAAATGAGTTTGTTTTGTCTTTATTTCCTGTATGCTCTTTGAGGGCAGGTTCATTTTTTCACTAGGCTCCCACAGATACTAATATATTAAATATTGGACTAATAATTCTATGAGATATAAGACATGTCAATACTTTATTCTAAGCTATAATTATTGAGTCATTTTCTAGCACCCTAATCCATGGATGAAACATAACATTTATTAAAATATCTCAATTTTTATATCAACATAAGTATATAGGTATATTGAGTCAGGAATATAGTCTAAATTTCTTTACTTTTGAGTGGATAGGTCTAATAGAAAAAAATACTTTTACATATATATTTTTATCCAAATCCCTCTCACACTGCTTAGATGCAGAAATAGTACATAATTTCCTCAACTACACAACTGCCTTGTAAACACCTTACCTCTGTCCTTGAATGACTCAGTCAAATTAAACTTGGAAATTATTATAAAGTATTGATGTATTAGTAAATGGAAAGGTTAAGAGGGCCCGTTTTAAGTGAGGCTATTTTATGACAGGAAGTCCCCCACAACACCCCCAAAATACACTACAACAATGGCATTATAATGATATTCCAAGTATGTATGGCTCATTTCACTCCTTACAAAGATTATGATTTTAATACATCAACTTAGGTTCTTCTTTCATTCCTTCTAGAAACTTACAAAATAGACTAATTTGCTTTGGATCACATTTCTGAAGAAAGAAAAGAAAATTTCTAAATTAAACTAGAAAAAAGCTATAGTAATACAAATTTCAAAAATGATAATGGCTATTGACATACTTTAACACATCATTTGATTTAATAAAATGCAAGTGTCTGGTAACATGCTTGCTTCAGGGGAACAGAAAGACAGATAAGGACTGCAGGGGTGATGATTATTTGTCCATTTCCTTTTCTGAAGCCACCATTTATTCTTTGCTTTCATGCATGATTAACACCTTGCAGATCCTTCACATGTAATCAATAGCTGTGAAGTTTTATATTAGGTTTAAAGATTAGACAGCCTTGATTATAAATTTTATCGATTTGTACAGCTTAGCTGCAGAAATCCCTCTACATTTTTCAGAGATTAAATTAAAAGGAGATATACGGTTGACACACACTAGAAATGCCAGTGTGATGATAAGGTGTGACCTCTTTATACTCATTCCTCCAGATGAATAAAACCCTCCTAGTACACTAAAACATGAATCAGCATGTCAGGAAGCATCAAGCTGAGATAGTAAACACAGTGAAAATGTGACAAAAAGAATTACAAAACCACAAGGAAATCTGCCTAACACTATAATTAATACAGGAGTCTTGCAAAAATTAATTGCTTCAGCTCATTTATAAATTAGGAAATTGACAGAGATAAGAATAATGAACTCCTTAACTTCCACCTGGGACAATCTGAGCCTATATTAAAACTGAAGATTCATAATCTCTTTTAAGATAAAGGAATGAGGACAAGTTTAATTACTAGAAAAATAAACATAATCATTTTAAAGTTAGCAAATGACCTAGTGAATATAAAATTCATATCCAAATCTACTTTATGAATATTCCTATCTTAAAATCTTTTAAGGAACTGCTCTATATTTTATGTCCACTATTTTAAGATCTGAGATTGTCAAGAAAAAAATCAGTAAACAGCTACACACTCAACAAACGCCAGAAGGGGCGTGCTAATGTTTTCTAACATGAAAATCTTACTTTTCTCTTTTAACGTTCTATTACAGCTTTCTGAATATTATTTCACCTTTATTCCTTTGTGAAATATCTTTCATTATTCTAAATCAGTATGTCCCAGATCTGCGTAAGTCCTATATATGACGACAGATAAGGCAGAAATAAGTAAAAGGTGATTCATTTTGCTGTGCATCCTGAAGAATTCCTTTCCTTACTTTTGAAAAGTTATTCGACAATTAGTTTTAGAGCATGGACTGCCTTGAGCTAGTCTATAGGGTTAGGCTAGACTAGACTAGCTCAACTAGACTAATTCCAGTGTGTTTTATAATAGCCTTGAAAAAAATGAAATCCCTTTATGTTGTAAAAATTAAAAAGTAACCTACTTTATGCAAGATAGTTGATGAAGATATTTTCTATTAAAATTTACTAATATCTTCAAATGATTCCATAGAATAACATAAAATGGTAACAACACATAGAAACGACAACCTAGGAGATTACTTTCTTTTGTTTCCACAAATAAGTCCTAGTAAGGCTACATTCAGAAGTATTATGAAAGTTCCTAATCGCTAGACATTCATAAACAGTAAATGAAAGAGAAAGCGTGTAACAGTGTAAAAACACTGAAGAATTATTTTTGTGTTTGTTCTGTGCATGTGCTACTTTAGTCATCTGTCTTTCCCTTTCCAAATCCACATAACCAGTTCCAAATCATCTCTCGCTGGCTCTGAATTTCAGTTGCCTGTCGGTTTCCATCTGGATGTTCAAATACAATACAGTTAAAACAATATTTATCATGTTCCTTTCATGAGTGCCTCATTCTAACCTCCCTGTTGCTGTTAAAAGGTTTAGTTCTAGACTAAAACTTTGACCGAGTCATTGACTCCTCTGCTCCTCACGTAGCCCCTCATGAATTACTAAATCCATTTACTACATCATTTCCTAAGATCTATGGCATTTCTCAGTCTCTCACCTGAACTACTGGAAATTCTCGTTACTACCAATACTTTTCAGTGCATTCTTCACCCAGATCTTCTAAAGTGCATTTCACATTATATAATTTGTCCATTCAAACCATTGTTGGAGGTTTCCTAGGAAGGCTAAACAAATATAGTTCAAAGAAAACAAAAAACAAAACAAAACAAAAAACAACCCCAAACCCCCAAAACCTTGTCCTATAGCCCAAGGATCTCAATACAAAGTACATACAAGTGTTCCCTAATACAACTGTACATCACATACTTCTCCCAGTGCCCTGCACTCTAGCCAGTCTGCTCCTCAGATACCAAAGCTAGTACACAACTGCCCAACATATGCACTGTTGTCTACTTCATTCCATTTAGTTAGAATATCTTCCCCTTGTAGATCTTCCTATTGAATAGTTCAATGTCCAGTTAGAAATATACTATCTTCCCCGTGAAAGCTTGCCCCAGGAAGCCTGACAAAGTGATAATTGATCTTTAATTCTTGGAGGCTTTTACCTGTACCTGTATTAAGGCACTTAATGCATAATATCTTCCACTTATTGTGCGTGTCTGTGTGTTCAGTTTTCCAATATTAATATGGAAACTTCAAATCAGAAACTACGCCCTACGTAGAAATAAACAGTATATATAAAATGGGCCTTGAAGAAATAGTGCTAAATAAATAAATGTTAAAATAATTAATTAGCTAACACGTTTGCCATATAGAGCCAAATTTTAAAACACAGAATAAGCTCCAAAATCAGCTCCTGCTAGAATAATTAACTTAAACAAATATTTAGCAAGAAATACAAATGGGCCAGACTAGTTCCTTAGGATAAAAAAGTAAATAAGACATGACTCCTTTCCCTGTACAACTCACAATGTGGTGCGGTACAGGTCCACACGCAGGTAAGCTGTATCTTAATGTGGTAAGAATAAAACACCATTGGACCAAGGAGGTAAATGAAATTGTACAACTTCGATGATAGGAACAATAAGTTGTTTCACCACAGTAGTAACAATCAAGCTCTTTTTTGGATGACTAGGGGTTTTCATTGTGAAGGGAGTGGATATGAAGGGGCTTCAGAAAAAACAAACAAACAAAGAACAGGGTTGCAGAGAATCCTGGCTGCCATTTTGGACAGGGAAGAAACCCCACCCATGCTTCCAGTATTTCTGCATCACTGTCTTCATTCACGTAGGGAGGTGTAAAGTATGTATGGGAAAGGTAAACACTTTTGACTATTAATCTCCAGCTGGCTCTCTCTCTGAATTCCAGATTCCTATATGCAATTGCCTTCCAAACATCTCAACTGAAGGGTCAAATGGGCCTCTCAAACAAAATCTGCAAAACTGAGCTACTACTATTCTACAGCCTATTTATCATTAAACAATGTATGCAAGTCTTCCCCATCTCAGCAAAATAACTCCATATTCTAGGTATCCAGGCCAAAAACCTTGGAGTCATCCTGAGGCCTTCTTTCATCTTATACCTTACATTCATTTCATCATCATTTATCCCTCTCTCTGCAACACACGTTTAGCATCTGACCACTTATCACTGCTTCCACCACTGCTGTTTCTTTGATCCTAGCTATCAGCTGGGGCTGCAATGAGTGAAACTGAGTTCAGACTAAACTGGAATGAACCCCTGGTTCTTCTTTTGCTCCTCTTTCACACAGTTGTCAGAGAGACCCTGAAAAATCCTCCAGTGATGCCCACCCAAGTCAGACGAAGAGTGAAAGTCATCACAATGGGCTTCTTTCTGGGTGATGCACATGCTCCTACCCATCCCACCCCCAGCCTTGCTCCCAGTCTGGCCGCATCTGCCACTACCCTTGGCCTAATCTATGCAGTAGACTACCCTTAAACATGCCAGGCACATTTTTTTGCCTCTGGCAGGGACTTTGCAGTTCCTCATCTCTTTGCCTAGAATGTTTTCTCAGATAGCCATTTGTCTCACTCCACCTCCTGCTACAGGTCTTGATTCAAATGTCACATGTCAGTGAAGATTTCCTTAATCATGTTACTTAAAATCCAGTGTCTGTTTACTGCTTCAATTTTCTCCCTAGCACGTATTGCCATCTAATATCATTTATATTTTACTTTTATTATTTCCTATTTTGTCATACTAAAATGCTTGGTACATAATCACTGTTCAATAAACATTTGGGCTGATGAATGAATGAAGGAATGAATGATGAATTAGTAGATCTCTGCATCTTCTGCAGTCAGTAAGCTCTGGGCACAGAATAAATGAGCTACATATTTTGGCTGATTATAGGTAACTTTTAATAACAGAAAAGCCACCATTAAAATTCTACATCTGAATTTAGTTATAAAATGAAATTTAAACTACTGACCACATGCATCCTCTAGAAACAGCCTTAACATGTTTTCATGCTTAAGAAACAAAGTAAAGATTTCAATTTGAATAACACAAATGTCAAATTACTGGGAGAAATCAAGTGACAGGAGGGGAAAAGGTTATTGCAGACCTTTGAAAAACCAAGGTGGAAAATCTTTGACAGAGGAAGTGTTCATTTAATGTCAGAAACTTGAAAAGTACTTTAAAATTTTTATCTATCATGAATATCAGGCTGGTTTAATGATATTCATTTTGAACTGCCTTCTATTGTTTTTTGATCTTTCAAGTATTTTTCTTATTTTCTCAACTAGAGAGCAAGTTTCTCCAGGGCAAAAAACATATTTACTACTTCACTTATTTCTTATTCAGTGCTAAGCATAGAATAAGAAAGCAATGAATATATTAACTTTAAGCAACTTTACCCTAAATGAGTTGTTATAAAATCTAAGGACTTTGAACACTACATATCAAAATAAACCTCATCAAGACAGAAAAAAAATCCTTGAAGTCAATGGATGTTATTTTCAAAGCACAGGAAGAATAAACTTTCTGTATCTTAGATTATTTGATACTTCAGCTTAAAAATTAGAGTTCTATATACATTGAGCTTAATTTATAAACAATTGATTTTGTTTTAAGTTCCACTGTAGAACAGATGCTGTCATTGAACACATATTAAACATCTTTTTTCATCTGCATGGGGACCTAAAAAATTAGTTCTTTAATTAGCGCCTGCCTCAGTACTGTTTACCATGAGTTTACTGTCAATCACGCTGATTCCTGGGCCAAGTTCCTTTGGGCACTGCTTTTATTTATACTAGCCTGTTTATTTTAGTGACCTAGAACAAATTTCACAAGACTATTTCCTAGCCTCCTTGTGTTTCTACATGTGGTACAGTTCTTAAGTTATTGAATGTAGCCACAATAGGAGAACAAATACCTCTGCTCATGAATAGACCATATACATGTATGAAATAGGTTAAAGGGAATGGACTGTGGAATCAGACTTTCGGTTACTGAGTGCAAGTTACTTAACATCCGTATGTATCATTCTCAAATCCACAAAATTGGGGAAAAAATAGTACCTCTCTCAAAGAATGGAAGCAAGAATAAAATAAGATGCAATATGTAAAGTGCTTAGAAAAATACTTGGCACATTGCATAAATAAAATGTTGCTATTAATTTTATTATAATTCTATATTGATGATCTACTAACATTATCACTTGTAAGAATAAAATCCTGGAGAAGTTTAGGAAGAAGTTTTCACTCCTCCCCACCTCTGCCTCAAACCTGTCACCTATGGCTATTTATCCATCTTTTACTCTCCACGTAGAAATTAAAAGCCTTCACTTATAATTTTCAAAATGTCAAGTTAAATAAACCTTTTTAAGCATGGTTTCTGGATTGCATGGCACATTTTCAGATACTTGGAGCATATGTGTATAAAGTACTAAAGAAAACACCAACTTAAAAACAGTCCTAAAATCTAATAGAAATCTAACAGAGAACTTTACAAAAGGATAGATAATGCTGCTGAACATAGACTGAATCCCTTGAGCTTACCCACTCATTTTCACGTGAATGCAAACTCTTTTTCTCTACGAGTGACGTTTTCAATAAATCATTAAACACTAGGACTGAAAATTTCAAGAAACCTTGTTTTGCATGTAAAGCTAAAGGGAGAGTTGTTTAAGAGGTTTTGTTGTTTATCTTCTGTCTGAATGGTTGCTTAAGGACATTTCCAGCAGCAAAATGTCATGATCAAACTTTAGCTATTTATAATACTCTAATATATGCTAAGGCTTTCTTGGAAAGCGTTTTTAGCATGTCTTTTGTAAATGTAAAAAAGAAGCTTGGCAAGCCCAAACTATCTGAGCACCTAACAAAAGGTACTTTACTATGAATTCTTCAAAATTGGGTTTAATTTAAAGAAATAATCAAGTGGTTAATTTTTGGATTCTTCTGAAATTGTAATAATTTGTCTTGAATATAGGACAATATATTCAGTCATTTAATATATTCTCATAAACAAACCGCAAATAAAAATTCAAATAATTATATTTCAACAGTTAAGGCTGCTGAACTTCATTAGCATGTAAGATTTCTGTTTGTTTAAAAAAATTATACCATAAGGAGAGAGCCTTTTAAAAACCATTAAAATGTAATACTCAGCAACTGAGGTTTGGCAGTTCCTTCTCATTTGTTCTCTCTCTCTTTTTTTTTCCTTTGAGAATGCATGTTTGTGTGTATTTTCTGAAGTAGAGCATAACTCATTTCTCTGGTTCATCAAGGAACGAAGTACATCAGAAATATATATTTTAAAGACATTTTGAAACATTTTTCTTTCCAAAGTTTGATTATTATAATCATTTAGGGAATCTTTTTTCAAAACTGTCATCCATATTTTCCTGACATCCTAAACACTATACACTGAAAATGTTAACTAAGATAACTATTCAAGTTCATCATCATGGCTGTTACTCTCCTGGTAAAGTTAATAGTCTCTAATTTGAATATTTGTTGGATTTTTAGAATGTCTTCTCTCTTCCAAGGGAACTATGCATTTCGTGAAGACGAGTTATGCCATATTTCTTTGTATCCATCATGGATTCAAGCACAATGTCATATAGTAAATGCGTCCTTAAAATTAACCTATTAAATGAAAGAATGAATAACTTTCAGTAGTAAACACATTAAATCTGTTTCCTTTAAAGACAACCATCTCATCTTTTTGATTGATGTCCCCTGAGTGAGCAAAAGCATGTAACAGAACCTCTAGCCCAAAGTAGTATAATGCAAAAAGTGATGGGGAAATAAATAGTATTTATTAAATATCTTCAAACTTTAGGCTCAAGTAAAAAAAATATATATATAATTTTAAATAAAAGAATCATTAGTTATGTTATCAAAGACTGAAACAGAAGTGTTAATAGTATATCAATTTGCCTTAAGTTTACATGCATTTATTTTATCAAGTTTCTTTAATAATATGATGAAAATAGCTGCGTTAAATAATAATACTTGTGACAACTTGGGAAAGAAAGACTTTTAAGTTTCTCCAATAGAATGCATGATCCTCTCACTGTGGCTCTGCATCTCTGGGTGAGGACTCACACTGAGAGGCATAATTGAGATGGCATTTCCTGCTGAGCAAGATAGCTGCCCCCTTCCTGGGCACAAGCCAAAGACCCTGCAGCAAGAGGCCTCTACTTTCTCTGACACCACTGTATTTCTTTTCATTTGTCAACCATCTCATCCCTGCAATTTTCTCTTAATTTTACATGAAGTTGACAATGATCTCTCAACCACTTCATTATGTCACCAGGCCATGTCAAAACCAAACCAAAGCCCTAAATAGCAAAAAACACACATCAGTCAAAATTACCTATTCCTAAGCACATTATTAAAAGCCAATATTGTTTTAATGCCAATATTGGATTGTTTAAAAATCATACTAAATTCATTGCTTCCTTTATATGACGCTAAAATAGCAAATTAGTCATGTTGCTGAATAAAAAGTAGCTAAGACAACTAAACGTTATCAGTAAGAAAAAAAACAATAAAAGGACAAAAGAATCAAAATAAAATTTTAAATTTTTGATACAGTTACGCAGCACAGAAAGAAAATGGAGGCACTGAAGCATGAAATACATGCTGTGTGCCATGGAGAAAGCTTGGAGTACACTATTTCATTTAATGCTCATGGCAACTCTAAAAGGTAGATATTTTTTCCCCAAAATTTTATAAAACATGAACCTAAGACTAGAAGGGAGATGAGTAACTTATTAGTGGCTCAGCCAGAATTCAAATTTCAGCAGACTCAAAAGCAATACTAGTTTCTAACAGTGTACAGAATTTGTATTAAGAAATCCCGAAAACATAAGTAATGATATATTTATAGAGTTTTCCACACAAAGGGATTAAAATTTACTACAATGTTTTTAAAACGTAAAATACCTACTATGTTCCAGTAGTTACATTTAATTTATACAATTGTGACCATAACTCTTTAAATAACATCAGAGTAGCTAAATGTAAATGAATAGGCAAATTAGCTTTCTAAATGAGCTCATTCTTCCCATCCTTGCCCTTTTTCACATGTGTCAAAAGTTTGAAATGTAAGATTAATTATGATTTTCAGTGTAACCTACTTACATTCTTAATATTTGTTACATTATTAAATGGTGCACACCTGCGATAAGTACTGTGCTGGTCTAGCTCTCTCATCTATTTATTTTCAAGCTGTGTGTGCTATTATTCACACATGTTAATTTTTTTTTAATTGTTACTTTCTTGCTGCTAAATGGCAACAATTAAAATGTATTAATGTCTGAGAATTGGTTTATCAAAACCTAAAAACTGTAAGGAACAACATATCCAGGTCCTTAACACAAAGAGTGAGCAAGATCCAAGTGTCAAAATACAATGTAAATCTCTTTATGCTAGGACAGGATTTAAAAAGACCAAAAAAAAGTGAAGTGTGACTTAAATACTTAAAATTTGCATTTTCTTATATTAATGATCCATTCATTTTTAGATCTCATTGTATTGTCTATAATAAAATACTGTCAAATAGTGGCTTAGATCTTTTGCCATGTTCTCAGCATTTACAAGTTTTTACAGAATGAGAACAAAATAATGCTTTCCATGATGAAGTTGATAACTTTAGTCACCAAAGATGAGAAGGGACCAAAAGCATATTTCAAATTCACACTATTTCTGAGAGGTTCATAAAGTCGCTGAGACAATTAATAATAAATATCATACACTCAAACAGTCAGGAAAAACTATTGACAAAATGTCTACACCAATAAACACTGTTAGACATTGCCTAATGTCAACATGAAGGAACTATATGATGTGGAAGAGCAATGCCTCTTGGAAGTAGTAACACATTCCATTCAACAGTGGAACAAATCACTGATGTGCAGAGGATGTGTTCTTGATGGATGTGTGGAATAAACTTGAGGGCATGATGCTCCATAAATTTGGGTAACAGTCATCCCCCCAAACCAGGAATACATACAGATGCAGGAAAAAGGCAGTGAATTCAACACTGGTGGAACACAGCTAAGTATGCAGAGGGGAAAGTTGACACTCTGAATTTAGAGAATTAAATAAAACTCAAATGTCAGTAGAGGTATTTTATTCATTGACAAGAGCCAAGAGTTAAGCATAATGCTGCCAGATCTTAATTCAGTGTTGAAGGAAATAAAGTGGGGAATATAATCACCTTGATTTTCTGTGTATTGAGTGAAGATATGGCCAGTGAATACAAAACTGGCCTGGCATACTGGTGAATGCTGACTATCAAGGGCAAAGAAGCTCACACAGGTTTTCAAAATGAAGGATGCAATAAACACATTTCTTCCTCCACTGATCATGCCATTAAAGATCATTTCAAAGATTTCAAGTGGCATGCCCAAATAACCCAATTTCGACAATATATTCAACTTATTGACTAGTCTAAACCTATCATATCAGAGACAAAATACCACCATATATAATTCTGAGGATCAGAATTCTTAAAATGACTGAATAGTGATACAACAATACAATTGCTACAACTTTAATCCAGTTCAACACATAATGGTTTTTTATATTTTCAGAGACAGAGGAAACAGAGGTTCGTGTCCTGTTGGGACATATATTTAAAAACACATCCGATGCTGCAACAAAACATGGAAAAAAAATTTCTAGTCCTTAATTCAACAAAAGAATATATTAAGTCAATTTGTCATTATGTCTTAAGTTAAAACATTTAATTGAACATTTAACTCTCTACCTTCACTTGCCAACTTAGACTCTGATGATTTGCTAAAAATATTTTCTAATAAAACATCTATTCATCATCTCTGGTTCCACATTAGCTCTAAACATCCATAACTGACAGTCACTAAATGCTTGTGGGAGATCACTTCCACACACCTACAATTAAGAGCTAGTACTTACCAAGAGGAAATAAGGAAAAGAGAAAATATAGAATGGATCTAGAATTTAAGCGGTTTCTCAGAATACTCATCTTAAATCTACATACAAGTAACAATGAAAATTGCAATTAATGACATTTTTTCTAAAATGAAACAAATAATTTTCATTTAAAATAAAGTTTTATTTTAAAATGTACCTATAAAAATACAAAGAAATAAAAAAAAAGTACCTATAACAGTGTTTTTTTTCTAAGTTGCTTTAAACGCCCTTGTGCCATCTGTAGATACCAAAGTCGTGAATAACGCTGACCTAATGGGCAAAATTCAAATTCCTCAGCAAAGTATATAATACCCTTGTTGACCCAGGGTCCCTCTACTTTTTCACTGTCTTCTCACTACTGTTTCCCTCTTCATGTTTCTGGAATACCTAATTATCTGTAGTTCTTCACATCACATGCATCTTTCTTACCTCCATAATTCTGTTTCGCTATGTCCCCTGATGTAACATACTTCCCTCTCGGGTAGCTCCTGCCTCATTCAACACTCCATCTGCCTAACTCTGCCCTGCCATCCTTTAATATCACTTAGCTTAATATCACTTATATATTTTATTTTTATATGAGCTTAGATGTTCTTCATGAATTTTTCCCTGATCTCACATCTTCTCCTTGCTCAGTTATCTGCATTTATAATGCCTTGTGATAGTAACATCATGGAACTTATACTTTTAAATTATCAGTGTGTATGTTTCTCTCTACTACTAGAATGCAAGCAACTCTAATTTCTTTTTTATTTTTTATATCCTCAGAATCTAACACAATATCTAATATACAGTAGAGGTATGAAAAATGACTTATGATTGAATAAATGCTCAGTTCTACCTGTAAGAATGGAGGAGAGGGTAATGGCAAGGGTTTCATAGCTTCAATAAAGTTACTCTTCTAACCATTACTCTCACTGTCCATGTTCGAACAAGGCGAAGTGAATCTTGATGAGCCAGACAGATGGTTATGATAGTCACAGATTTGCTTAACAAAAAGTTTACTTTTATAAACTGACTTTAACTTAATATTCAAGCTTTTTAATACACCTATTTAAACTGTATTTTTTTTTTTATGACGCCAAGTCCTTGCTTTTCGCACTTAGATCACACTGAAAAGAAACTGAATGAAGCAAATAGGGTAAAAAATGCAAAAACAACTGCATTTAAGACTAGTACATATGATACAGTTTTTGAAGCATACGTTATAGTTTTCTCGGATGAAAACTCATTAAAAAGAAAACTAAGGTATTGAAGAATGAGTACTTTTTAATTCAATATGAGATCTTGACATTTAATGTTATAATGGAGAGAACACATTTTAGAAAATTACAATGAATTCTTATTGGCTTAGCAAAGGGAAAATATTTGTTTATGACAACTGTGGTATACTAGAAGCATGTGATAGTCAACATAAAGATAAGTTATCACAGATTCAAAGCTCTGAGATGTGAGAGATCTTGACAGGTTATCTGGGCTGGTAATGCCCTTGCCTTCGTAAGATCATTTTCAAAACAGAGCAGACAAATGCTTCTGTGTATGTAAAAAATGCCTCTAGGGGAAGAGGAGCCATAATCTCCCTTAATAATTCACTAAACCTTTTTTAAACATGGTACCTAAATATAGTTTACCACATTGAGTTCAGAGGCCATATTCTTTCGCTTTCACTTTAGTGGTGAATTAGAATAACCTGATTCACTGGGTAAATGCAGTTTGATCTCTTACAAGCAACTCAAACTCATGTCGGTAACTGAACTTACCATTTTCTTTCCCTATCTCTCTTTCCAAACTAGTTCCTCCTTCTACATCAACCACCCATTTGCTCTAACCCAAGAGTCACCCTGTGTAAACCCACTGTCCCCATCTTTCATACATTCACATCAACTTCCAAATCTTACTATTTATTACTCTAATATTCATCTCTTCCTTATTACTCCCAGATCTCACTTAGAACAATGAAAGAGCCTCTTAACTAATCTTACTTCCAGTTCTGCCTTGCCGTTTCTAATTACACAGGAAAATATATTCTTGGTATAATAGTCATACAATGATGGACACAAAACATATCTATGGATTCGTTTCAATTAACTACACCCAGATACAATACACATACATACACACAGATAGGAAAAAAAATCTAGAAAAAATTACAAAGTGTTGCTGTTAATTGTTTTTTCTGCATGCACACAGTAACAGATATACATGTATACACATAAATACACACACACATATATACTGTCTTTATTTACATAATATATATCCTAACGGTATCATATATTGTTTAACTAAAATTGTGATTAGTATTTTAAAGGTAAACTACAAGGAATTATGACAACATACAACAAGAGAGCTTTGGTAATAAAGCATCAAGAAAGCCCCCTTGAAGAAGAACCATGTCAGCTGCACTTTGCAGGGCCATGAGAATTGATTAATCAGAGTTGTTGGAGGAGTATTCCAAGCAGGCAGCTCAGAGAGGCCATGGAAATAAAGGCAGGTGTGGTGTCAATAAAGAATCGGGAGTGGAAAGCAGGTGATGAGGCTTATGAAAGAGGTTGCCTACGTCAAGTTGTGCCACAGATAAAAAGACTGCAGTCTTTACATTTTTCTGCAATCACCAGTCTGTTTACGCACGTGCCATAATTTGTGATTTTACAAAAATGAAAATACTGTTCCAAGGGTAATATCGCTAATATGTGATGCCATCTTGTCAATCCTCTACTCCCTATCAAAGTAAGGATAATGTCAAATAGTGCTGAGAGCACACACACTCTGCTTTGTGGGCATGTTCTGATTACTGGCCTGCACCTCTCACCACACCCACAATCACGCTGAACTCCAGCCAGCCTGAGCGGCTCAGTGACTGAACACAATCACTTACTCTCTGTGTCTTTGAGTCAAACATGCTTGTCCCCCAAGATCCTCTGGCTCATACATGTAGGTCAATCAGAACTAAGCAAGTTCTTCAGGCAACACACCCTCTGTGCTCATGTGTAATTTAGGATTCTCCACCCTGCCTCTATTTTCCCATGTGTGTTTACCTGGCACAATTCAACATATGCTTAGGTTAAGATGTGCAGAATGCCAAAAGATATATATATATATATATATACAGAAATGTATACAGCTGCAAGACAGTGATTTTATCAAGAAAAATGGATTATAAAAATCAACTTTGGAAGTACCTGGTAAATAACTGAAGCTATTTAAGATTAATTAAAAGAGTGAAGAGAGAAATTTCACGCTACAATATTATGGAAGCTTTCTTCTATCAATAAAATGGGAATACTAATACCTATCTTATAAGAGCTCTCAAGGCTGACATGATTATGACATTAAGTAATACACAGGGAAAGGGATTTGAAAATATATATGTCTAAAAGTATATTTTATTATTGGTTCTGAGCTTAGAATTAACAATCTGAATGTTCACATGCTCTTATGTTGACCAAGTCTTACCTTAAAAATAATATAGATGAGAAGTAATTGAATATGGTATACAATGCATACCCATTTTTACCCTTGCATCCTTATGCATACTGGCCACAAACTTAAAAATATTTTAATTGCAAAACACACACGTAGAATGGTATACAATCACAAACCTCTCTCTACTCTCACGCTGAATTCCCACTACTACCATCTCCAAGTCTAATCACAGACTACTGTCAATATATTTGCAAGTCATAACTTGTTTCAATGATCTGTTCACAAGATGTTTTCTATCTTTGTTATGTTTGAATCTATGATGTTTTTAATTGTATCTTCGATGCTTGATGTTCTAATCTGTCTTCTTCCGTGTACAGTATCTGTTAACTGGTGGAGATATGGGTTATGGTTAACAGGGATATAGAACTATCTAAACTTAGATTTAGAGTCCATAACCTCTTAGAAGTTTTATATACTTCTTGTCTTTCCTTCTTTAATTTATAATTAATTAATGTTTTCTATATTTAATCTTTGAAATGTAGTAGCAATATCATCTGATCCTTATTTAAAATATCAAACCATTTGATTTATTCTTTGATTATGAAAGGTCAAGCTTCTCTACACTAAACTTTCAAACAGATAAGACATGGCATAACCTAAGAGAAACAGGTAAGATGTGGCAGACAGCAAAGCTGTTTTGATGAACAACTCTATCTGAATTCCAAAATTGAGTTTAACAATATTCACGATCTCTTAAAGTTCCTCCCGGAAGACAAAGTTCTACAATGCAGTTTGAAAAGCAATTTTCTGTACTAAGTTTTGTGTGATTGTTACCTGGGGTAATTATCAACATATATTCAGTAAAAATTGAGCAATAACAAATTGCTTAGGTAATACTGCTAAAAGGAGTATAACATTCTTAGTTGTACAGACTTTCCAGCTTTAGAAAGAAGAATCTCAAATTCATGTTTGACTGCATTGTCTACAGAAAGTGGTATTTCCCAAAGATGACATTTTATAATATCTTATTTACATTCTGCAGCTTTCTGTATTTTAAATCTCCAGTCTAATTTATTTTTATGCATTACAATCTACACAGTTTCTTTTTCAGTGTTGTCTAGTTTGGGGGATATAAGTATTTATTGATATATTCTTGCTCCAAAGTTCTAAAGATTCTTGTGTTTTCATAATTAAGCTATTTATTTGTGATTGAGTAAATATGATCCAAGAGCCAGAAAATGCACAAACTCCACAAGGAGGCTGCCTCAATGCAAAAAGTAGAAGGGATCCAAGCATCATCCAAAGGTTTTTTGATTACAACAACATGCACAGGCAAACAAAAATGATGCTAATAAATAATAATTATAGTGACATGATTTTTAAAAAGACCCATTTATTCTTCTATCTATCAGACTTTACTGTAAAGGGATCTGTGACTTGATTTGCATCCAATGGCAATAAATCTAGATTACCATGGACTTGCATCATGACATGCCTATGCTGAGGAAATACCACGGCACTAGTGACAGTTATCTAGTCCCAATTTTGGAATTAAAAGAAATAAGCAGTTCACTCTAAATATACTTTTGGTATGTATATATGTATTATTTTTCCCTACTCTATTTTTCTCTAATATGGAGACTTCTTTTGATGAACAGGGAAAACGGAATTCAGAAAAGCAAGAAGAAAGCTGAATTACACATCACTTCTCTTATATGAACAGTAAATTTGAAAAGATTTCCCCCATCAATTTCCTCTGAGTCATTACCTTGCATGTATAGGACAGCCAAAAATTTGGAATTCACTCTTTTGATATTTATGCTTATAACGACCTGTGAATTTTTTTAAACACACTTTTTCTTTTAGCTATATTTTGAATCTTTCCCTGTTTTTACTATGATAAATAAAATGATGGCATTAGCAAAACTTCTCCATCTTGTCTTCTAAGTCATTAATAGATTTAATACCATCAGTACTAAAATTGATCCTGAAGGCATCCACTGTTAACCTCTTTCCACTTGAGAAGTCAGCTACTTGTTTCTGGTCTTGCTTTCTATCAATTCTACAGTTTTAAATCTGAGAAGGAAATTTTCCTGTTAATCCTTGGTCACCAGCTTTCTTTAGCTTTGTCTTGTAAAGAACTTTTCCAGAAGTTCTGAACCACACAAGCATTTCCCTTCCCCATACATAATTTTGCTAATACACTTTGTTTGTTGGATTTCTCTCAGGTAAGGGTCTATTAAGTCCTGAACAGAACAGTCAGAAACATTATTTAAATATCCTAATAGTAGAAATCAGCTACTTTGAAAAAGCCAGGAGAACAAATTAAAGTGACATGAGTAAATTTAAATTTCACCCATCTGTTAGACTCACACATAATCCATTAATTAAATGATATCTAATATGCTAGTAAAGATACTTAAATGGGCTTGATTCTAGTAGTAAAAACGTATTTTAAGACAATTAGCATGAAAACTTAACTAAAAAAATTGACAAGCTGTGGATCTGTTAAAAACTTATACTTTCTGATTGTTATTCCTTTTAATTTTCAAAGATCAAAATGATATACTATTTTGATGGATTGTTACTTATCAACTTCATTCTCCAAATGAAGAATACAAAGTCTCTTAAAATATAAAAGGTTTTGAATATTTGCTTTCTTGCTAAAAACATTTCACAAACTTCTGGAGGTATATTTTAAAAATTCAGAACTGTATAATAGTGGCTTGAAAATATTTTCTCAAAGGATTTATTTCTAATAGTGCTGATGAATTTGGCAGTTACTTCCAGGAATAAGCTAAAGCTTTCTATGAGAAAATAATACCTAGAAAAGTAAATTTACTCAAGGACTGAACTCACTTTATTCCAGAAGAGAAAGACCTCAGTTTTACACGTTTCTTAATCATGGTTTTTCCCTGTTTCCATATGAATTTTGAAATACCATGATGGCCTTAAATACAATGGAAAAATCAGTAATTACAATGCTTATTAGAAAAGCTTCTGATGTATATTTGATAGACATTTCCTAATTTCAATTGAACTATAGAACATATTTTAAAAACAATTAATGACAATGTATATTAAAGTGGGTGTAAGTCAGGAACTTATGTAAGTGCTTTCCATGTCACTCCCTTTAATTCCAACAACAACAATGTGAGACTATTCCCATTGTTATATCCCTATTAAAAATAAGGTTAAATGTTTTGCCCAAGGTCACAACAATGCAGGAAGAATTCTGATTCTTCAATATTATTATCCAATTAAACATATGTTAATGGAAAATATGTTAACTGAAATAAATGTTCTTAATTTACCAGAAACTTTCCAGTTTTATAATATTTGTTCTCATTATACAATTTTTAGACCTAATCCTACTTTCAAAGATAATGCTATTAAAAATTTTTTTTTTCTGTACCAGTCCTAGTCCTTTCCTATACAAATCTCTTCTCACAGATGTGGTTAAAAATTGAGATTATATTCCCAATAATGATTTTGGCATTTTGCTCTTAATATTAAGAAACGTTTGAAATATTATTCTTAAAAGTCTTCTATCTGGAAGTGCAACTTTCTTCTTTTTTTTAAACGATTTCCAAGTCAAACTTTTGAGCAGTTTCCAACCTAAAGCAAGAGTTTCACTGAACTTAAATCTTTATCTCAATTTCAGATTGTTTATCTTGATACAGTAATTCCACTATTTGAAATCTAACAAAAAGGCACTGGATACAAATTGCCACATGGGTGGAGTGACAATTTTTTAATGCTAATGTATTACTAAACTCATAACCTAGATACCAGGTAAGAGAGGAGGTCTGTGCTAATGATTATATTTTATATATTTAATTGATTTTGGAAAAGTTTACTTACTGACTATTTACCATGAGCAAAGCAGAAAGTATAAGACCTTTAACTGCATAAGAAAAAGGAGAAATTTAAAGCATCAGGTTTGCTGAAGAATATCTTAGATAACAGAAGTCAAAACCTACTCTTTGGTTTAATTTTTTTTAAAGGATTTCAACACATACTTGATTTTAATGTTATCACAGGGAATATAATGCTAAAGGAAAATTATGAGCATTTCAATAAAATAATATTTATATTACTAAAAATCAAACTTTTCATTACAATAAAAAGGAATATAGCACAATAAATACTTTCCCCCATAACAATCTGCCTCTACACATTAGATCGACAACTTCATAATTTTAAAAATGCGTTACCAGAAATATATATTTTAAAGTACTAAATGAATTAAAGGAATATTTCCCCCCTAATTTCTAGAGAAAAAACTCAATTCCGTTTTTCTTCTACAGAATTGAAAGAAAAGAAATACAATAAAAAAATCATTTATTTAGAATGTTTTTATCAATCAAAAATATTTACTGAGGAATAACTATCATCCAGCGATAAATAATTGAGAAGAGTTGCATTTACATTCAAGGACTTCACAAAATAGTTGTGAAACTATTTGTAAAACAATAAAACCAACAATTAAAAGAGCATAACTTGAAAAGTTAAATGACAGTAATATAAATAAGCATTAAATGATGACGCTGGGTATAGCTCAAATTCAGAGATGCAGCATTAACTAGATGGCAGAAGGAAAGTGAAGAAATCTTCCAGTTTTAATCTGACAATATCATTCCTGGTGGGGACTGAGATTCATTTAACACCTCCTTGGGCTGAGAGCTCCAACCAACGGAAATGTTAAATGGAAGTACCAAATTTTTACTCTTCATAACACAAAAATAAAATTGAAATGGCAATGCATTATTGACCTAATTTATGTTTGTCCTTGTTTTCAAATACTTCTGCTCAAAATGATTAAAACATTAACCACATTACAAATTATACTTCTCTTCATTCTAGTATAATTCTCTTAAGGCTGTAATGAAATATGTACAAACTTATCTACACAGAACCTTTTTTTGAGAATAGTATTACAATATTATTTTGCATATGAAACTCAAGTAATTTTTTAGAACTCAGAGGAATACTTCATAACAGCTGCTTCCTTTTCCCTAAATGATTGCCTTTTGGACTTTGTACCTTCCAAATGTTGAGTGAATTTTAAATGTCTTTTATGTTCAGGTTTTTTTTTTCCCCACCCTAGCAATCAACATTAAGATTACACCACACCTGCTCGCCTATTTAAAGTTTCACTTTTTCTGAACTTAGCACTAGACTCCAAGAACTGAATTTAGCTTTCTGATTCATGTCTAAAAAAATGAGCAAAAAGAATTTTTACTAATTTGTGGCCATCAGTCATTTAACTGTGCCTCTCTTGTGTTCAGAGATGTCTCATTCCATGATAGAAGGGCAGTTAACACCTGTAAGGTAATTATATCTACCAAATGCTGTTGGCCAAGAATATGAATATATAATTGTTCCTACCATCTGTTAATTGTTCAATTTGAATCACTTATTTCATCATATACATTTACCTGGCATTTACCTACTTCTACTAGCTTCTAGAAATGCTACATTTGCGTGTAGCAGAGTTTATGTCTTTACATCATTAAGATGGATTTTTTAAGTTTTGGGGGGAAGAAACAAATTGAATGGATAAAAAAGTATATATGTGCATGGAAAGAGGGGGAAGAAAATTATACTAGTGAGAGGGAAATCCAAATAAGAAAGTAAATCATTTTCAGAGGGAAACAGAAATTTAATATAGAAGGTAAGAGCTGACTGGCAGATAGCTGGATAACTGAGATAGAATCCTACCTGAAATACTATTTAAAAAAAAAAAGCACTGTTGATCTCTGTCACATGGAACTCCCAGATAGGGGGATGGATAAATCTTTACGTCAAGCAGCTGAAAAAACATTCAACACCTTCCATAGCTTTAAACCTTTAAGTGGAATCCTCATGTTCCACAGAAGGATTCAGAGCTTCTACAAATGCTTGATATATATTTTATTTGCAGTATTTTAGCTGCAATAAGTGTTATTAACACAAATCTGAAATTTACCAGCTGTGGGACTTTAGGCAAGTCTTCTTTCTCAGTGCCCCAGTTTCATCATTTATAAATCAAGGATAACTGAAGTGTGAAGCTTAACAAAGATACAGTCTAGAGCATTCACATCAGTGCCTAGCAAATAGCCAGAGATCAATAATGTTTACCTATTATTATTATTATAATTATCATTTTAAAAACAACTCTATTTTCACTGAGCAATATGCATTTAAGATTCAGCTATTTCTGTGTGTGGCTTGACAGCCGTTCCCTTTTATTGCTGCATAGTATTCCATTGCATGGACATACCACAGCTTCTTTATCCAGTCACATTTTGAAGGGAATCTTGGTTGTTCCCAGTTTTTGATGATTATGAATATATTGCTATAATCATTTCCATGCAATTTTTTGTGCAGATATAGGCTTTTGAATCAAATAAGTAAGAGTATAAATGCTGGACAGTATGGTAAGACTATGTTTAACTGTAAGAAATGCCAAACTGTCTTCCAAAGTAGCTGGGCCAATTTGTATTCTCACTAGAAATGAATGAAAATTCCTGTTGCTCCACGTCCTTGCTAGCAATGGGTACTTTCATTTTATAGTGGATATTAGCCAGTCTAATAACTGTGTAGTGGTATCTCACTGTTGTATGAACTGTTGAAAAGACCATGCCTTCTTCATTGAATTTTCTTTGTGCTTTTGTCAAAAAGCAGTTTATTATATTTAGGTAGGTCTATTTCTGGATTCTCTGTTTTATTCTACTGATTGATATGTCTATTTTTTCTGTAATACAACACTATCTTAACTACTGTATCTTAATAATAATTCTTGAAATTGGGTAGTAGAAGTCCTCTAACTTTCTTTAACTTCTTCAGAGCTATGTTGGCTATTCTAGGTCTTTTGTCTTTCTATATCAACTTTAATATCAGTTTATCAACATCTAAAAAATAACTTGCTGAGATTTAGATCGGGATTATGTTGAACCTATGAAAAAGGTTAGGAAGAACTGACGTCTTAACAATATTGAATCTTCTATTCCATAAACACAGAATGTCTCTCCATTTATTTAGATCTTTTAAAAAATTCCTTTCATCAGTGTTTTGTAGTTTTCCAAATACAGACCCTGTAATATGTTATGTTAGATTTACACATAAGTGTTTCATTTTTTTTTGGGGGGGGGGGGTGCTTTTTAAACTTGAAACTCTATTTATTGTTGCTATAGAAAAAAGCAATTGACTATTTTATACTGACCTTCTATCATGTAACATTTTCATACTTACTATTATTTCCAGGAGATTTTTAGTAGGTTCTTTTGGATTTTCGACATAAACAGTCATGTTATCTCTGAGAAAGGACAGTTTTATTTCTACCTTTACAATCTGTATACAGGTTATTTCTTTTTCTTGCCTTACTGCACTAACTAGGACTTCTAGTACCATACTCCCCCCTTATCCACAGTTTCTCTTTCCATAGGTTGTTACCCATGGTCAACTGTGGTCTGAAAATACTAAACAGAAAATTCCAGAAATAAACAATTCTTAAGTTTTAAATTGTGTGCATTCTGAGTAGCCTGATGAAATCTCAAGCTATCCCACTCCATCTCACCTGCAACCCCAACCCTCACATCACCTGCTCCTGATATCCAGCCATCTATATCATCATGGGTCGATTTTTCAGGATCACCAGAAGCAGGTGATTCTATTTCTTGCACAATGTTAGAGGGTCAATAGTAGCCTAAGGCTAGGACACAAAACCTATGTCATTCACCTCACATCATCTCACCACATACACATTTTATCATCTCACACCATCACAAGAAGAAGGGTTAAGTACAATACAATATTTTGAGAGAGACCACATTCACATAACTTTTATAACAGTATATTGTTATAACTGTTCAATTTCATTATTAGTTACTGTTGTTACTCTCTTATGGTACCTAATATATAAATTAAACTTTATCATAGGATTGTATATATAGGAAAAACCCAGTATGTATAGGGTTCTGTACTATCGGTGGTTCCAGGCATCCACTGGGGATTTTGGAATGTATCCACCCAAGAATAAGGGGGGACTACTGTATGTTCTTAAATAAAATTGGTGAGGACAGACATCTTTACCTTGTTCTCAATCCTAAGGGAAGGATATTACTTTTATGCACATGCAATGCATTCAGTTAAATTTCAAACCAAGCTGAGGTACATATCTTTGGCTTATGTTCCTGTCATGGTGAAGATTTTTTCCTAAGTTTTACCTTCCCAGCTTATTACATAACTGGGTTATTTACTATATTATGGCTCACCAATATGTTCCAAATAACTTCAACAACTTCCTGGGCAAATATGAGGGGGCCAATAAGTACTTGTAGAATGAATTTCATCTACTGGGCTCAGTTGTGGGTATTGCTTATTTAAATTTTAATAGTAAAACATTTCAAGTGATTCAAAATAAATACTTTACTACTGAAAAAATTTCTGAAAAATTTGATGATAGAAGAGTCAAGATTGTAAGGATCAATAATAAGTGACAGGTCATATTTGGACAATGTAACTTTTCAACCTGTGTAGACAATATTAACAACAGTATAAAAGCAGTATATCCAAAATTATCACTCAGAAGCAAAGGTTCACCTAACATGTAAAATTTTGTGATTACTTCCTGCCATCTGGGTTCACTCTTTGTGGCAATAACAAGCGTCTGAGGCTTCAGTGTGTAGAATGCAGTGAAAATCTGCAAAATTATTTCATGGAGGAATCAAATTACAAGGGTGAGTCAAAAATTATTTGCACTCTGGCTGCAGAATTTATTTTAATTAACTTTTAGAAAAGACAAATACATCATTTTTTGACATAATCTCCTTGCTTCTCAATACACTTGTCCATCTGTCAACAAGCTTTCGTATTCCCTCATTAACAAATGTTTTAGGCTGAGCTGTGAGCCACGAATGCACCGTTGTCTTCACTTCATCAGAAGTGAATCTTTGTCCTCACAGGGCTGCTTTCAGGTGAAAGTCCAATGGAGCAAGATCAGGACTATAGGGAGGATGGTTTAATACCTCAAAAACAAAGTTTTTGCAGAGTGTCAACAGTGTGGGCAGAAGTGTGTGGACGTGCACACCCTCAGATCACAAAAAATAAGTCACTGCGCGCTGCTCTTCTTTTGTGCAAATCACAAGTGGGGCATCCATTTTTGCTTGCACCGCAGTTATAAATGAACTGATGTAACATGTTCACACCTGCACAGCAGTGACTGGGGAGACAATAGCCTTGAACAGAAAGTTCTGATAAGACAGTGCAGCCAACAGAAGTTTTAATAATAACCAGAGTGCGGATAATTTTTGACTCACCTTCGTACAACATGACCATGGGACAAAACAAAGTTCTGAGTTTGTTTTAGCATATATTCTATAATGCCACACTATTAAAAACCAAGAGTTTATGTCTGACATTAAAGATGTACTTAGTTTTAATCCATGTTGACAGTAATAGCTACAAGTTGTTGATTACTTACTGTGTCAGTTTCTAGGGCTGTTATAATGAAGTACCACAAAATGGATAGCTTCAAAGAACAGAAATGTACACTTCTGTAGTTAGGGCTAGAAATCTGAAATCAAGGTGTTAGGGGAGTTGGTTTCTTCTAAAGGCTCTGAAAATGAAACTCTTCTATGCCTTTCTCTTAGCTTCTGGTGGCTAATCCTGGGTGCTTTTTCTGTGGTGTAGTTTGTGTGAACAGAACTCCTATCTTTGTCTCTATGGTCACATGGCCTTCTTGCCTGTGTGTCTGTTCCCTCCCTACAAGTATAACTGAGATCGGATTGAGGATCCACCCTAATCCAGTATGACCTCATCTTAATTAATATTCAAAGATACTATTTCCAAATAAGGTCCTGGTCACTGATAATGGGGATTAGCACTTCAACCTATCTTTTGAAGGCACACAGTTCAACTCTTTATAACCTACTATCTGCCAAGCACAAGGCTAATTATTTAACAGATGTTAGCTCTTTTGTAATCCTCACAACTATTATTATTATGAAACAGTACTAGGATCATCATATTACCCAATTAGGACCCTGAGGTATAAAGAGGTCTACTAAGTTGTCCAAGGCCGCACAGAGCAGCACCTTATGAAAATGCTACGGTACTGGTGGGAGCAAGCTCCGTGGCAGCTTGTACAGAAGTGAAGGCTGAACTACATGTAGACAGCTGTGATGTGCTGCACTACCAAGCACACACTGCTTAGTAAGGGCAGCATCTTTCCAAACACTGTGAGATAATGGCCTACAACCTGGACTTCATATTCATGTACAGTGTTTAAATAAATTACAGTAGGGACTCTCAGAATTTATTGTTACAAACCAAAGCTCATTGTTGGTCATGAGGCTAGTTGTTAATCAACCACTGGAAATGAGAAGAATAATTAAAATTTTTGCAGTTGAGGAGGCCTTTTTAGATAAATACCTCAACTAGGACAGAGATGCAATGTTTTGGCTTGCTTTTGGCTTAGGATTTTTTTAGCTGAACAAACTCACTTTCTTGATGCCAGGTCAAAATGTTACCTGCGGGGAGTATGTCTTCGATGACACCAAAACTTGCTATTTAGACTCAATGTACAAAGAAAGGTAAAAATGACTTTGCAAACTTGTACTGAATATCTAACTGAGTGGAACCTTGACTTACTTGAGACTACTTCGAAGTGGTACCCTATGACGTTTTGGTTTGCTTCAACCAAATTGAACTCTTTGCTAGCAAGCACTGTAAACAGAAGTTGAATTTTCTTAGTGATTCTGCACTAAAACAACAATTTCCAATTATTCTTTTAAGCCTCTGGATCAGCTTTATAAGAGATTATCCTGAGATTGCAAAATAAACTACTAAAATACATTTTTCAATTACATGAACTATCTACATGAACTGAGATTTTCTTGACACCATGAAACCAAACTGCAGAAATCAACCGGATGTTGAGGCCAGTATGATAGCAGCTCTCATCCCAAATTAACAAAGTTCAATTTTTGTTTTTATCAAAATACTCTTGGTTTATAAGAAAAGTTTATAAAGTTTTGAAATAAATATATGTTTACAGAAGTATCTGTTGGGCTTTCACATTGATTTCAATTTTAAAAAAATGGCTTTAAACTCTGAAGAAGAACTTACTGTATGAGGACCAAAATCCTCAGTTTTCAAAGCAAGCCAAAAAGGTGATCTCTATTCATCTTTCCATCTTCATTTTTAGATACTCTTACCCCATCCTCCAGGCACACTGCTTATGCAAGTGCTGCAACCTTCCTTCAGAATGGAAGGTCTTCCCCTTTTCTTTTTCTCAGGCTACCAAAAGCACTCCTGTCCTTTAAGGTCCTGCTGAAAATTTTCCTTCTCAATGGACACAGGTCTAGCTATCACCTCTCTTCCTGGAACTCTCATAGTACTTGGAGCAAATGTTTCAAAACTTCATAGTAAAGTCCTTAAGAGCAACATCTGCATGACACTGTGTCTCAAATGAGGGTATACATGTGTGTGTCCACCAGAAACAGGAGAAATCATAGGTTAACCATGGCCAACCTTCCCTGGATTCCAAAGATTTAGGGGAAAAATTATGTTAAATTGCCAGAAGAAAGAATAGAAAATTCACATGAATTTTTAAGACATAGCCAAAACTTTCAAAGCTATTGTCCTGTTGGAGATGAAGAAGTCAGGTCCTCCCAAAGGTTGTGGTCCATCTTCTCTAATGCTAGAGTTCTTTAATAGAATAGAGTTCTTTAATAGAGTTCTTTAATAGATGACTAAGTTATTTTGTATTTTTACAAGCTAATCTAAAGTACCAAAAAGATATTTTTGGAATAGATGACAAATGAGAGCTAAATAAGCCACAGAAATGACATGAACTAATACTTCAATACTTCAACCAAGTAATGCAACAAGAGTTCTTTCTATCAAAGATGTTATCAGTGCCCATTTTGAAAAGTGAGTCTGAAAGGGAACTACTAATTCCATCAGGAAATACTTCCATTAGTTACATATATTGTTTATTTGACTCATGATCTGTAGAGCCAAAGATTTTGGTTTAATATGGGTCTTCACTCTTGCTTTGAAAATTATACAACTTGCCTTAACTTGATTTCTCCTTTATCTGTTTAAGCTGACTTGTGACTTTGTCTACAACTATTTATTTCCTGTAATTCTGATTTTTCCATACCTCTCAGAGTAAGCCATCTCATCATAGCTATTCAAGATACAACATTCACCAGTATTATTCATGTGTGATACATGTTTTCAGTAATAAATTGGCTTATATGAAAAAGAAACAATGAATTTTGCCTTATCACACGAGAATCCATCTCTTCAATGTAATACAGCTAGTTACTTTTTCATTCAATCACTGATTAACTCTGATCACCAGGAATTAAGTATTTGCCTAAATTAGGTTGCTGCTCTTAGATTTTTCTCTTCCTTTTTGTTACATTCATACAAGAGGCAGTTTCACAGGAACTTAAACAGAGAAATTACTCAATAAATGTTTGCTAAATTGAACTGAAGGGAATAAGAAATGCCATCACTTTTCTGAGACACAAGAGTCAAGGCAGAAGAAAGGTGATCTATCACTGCTAACAAAATCAGTGCATGCACATAAGTGTAAAAACATAATAGCATATTCAATCCATTTACAAGTTGAACATCATTACCTTCAGAACAATATCAAACTAATAGTATTTAGAAAAAATTAAGGTAGCGCATTTTATTAGGCATGTCCCTACTCCCATTTCGTATACACTTCATTGTCATTTCCTGACTGGATGTGTCATCATGTCAGTTGAGAACATTAATCTTGCTTAGGCTCAAAGAAAAAAATTCCATCCAAGGAAAGCAATGAAGCATTTCTCTATATCTTTTATGTTTAAAGGCTTTCTGAGTGTCATCAGATAACGTCACATTCAGACAATCATCTTGCCAGTTCAGAATGCACAGCTCTGCTCCTATTGCTGGGCGAGAAGATTTAAGAGAATATAGCAAGAGTTGTGATATGGTATATTTTGTCTAAATCATAGAATACTTTTTAGATGACAATAACGCATATATTAAATAACTGCTTAGGTCAAAAGATTAAAGCATCTTAATGTGGAATATAATTTGTTCTAATTATTCTGGTTATAATTTTTCTAGCTCATACTTTTAAATTCAATTTCCTCACATAGCTAGAATACCAATTCTATTTCTGCAAACATTATATTACTTCTAAGGATATGCTCTCAACAGTAAATTTTGCAATGTACTGACTGACCTGCTTTCCTTCAATGCAAGAACAATAGGCCCACTTTGTTGCCAGTACATATACACCAGTGTCCCATCTCAGTGAGTTGTACCATCAACCACTGAGTTACAAGCTGGAGACCTAGGAACCTGGCTCACCTTACCTACATATTCCTTCCTCATCAAGTTGTATCAATTTTTCTTCTCTGTCTTTTGAATCTATGCAGTTCTCTTATGTACACATTAATCCAAGATAGTGAGAAAAAAAATAGGCATCATGGGGTAAAAGGAGTTTTCTTTGTTTGTTTTCTAATTTAGGAAATGCTGAGTTAAACAAATTAAGTATGGTTATTTGCCATAAGGCTTATTGAGCACTGAACATGTTTATTGTCATTTTAACTCTCCAGGTCACATTTTGAAAATTCATTTGGCCATTAAATGCTTGGGGACTATTTGAACACTGAACTTTTTTAACACGAACAAAAGCATGGCATTGGTACAGAAAGTAGGTAAAAATGGGGACATTTCACCTCTAATTTAGAAGCCCAAGATTCTGGAAACAGACACTAACCAAAAAGGAAACACTTGATATGAAACACATTCAAACAAACTGAATAATTGAATTATATTTTAAGGAATTTGGTTTGAAAGCTACAAGGTTCTGGGGTCAGTCTTCCACTCCAGAATTATATAATTTGGCATTCCATGAAAGAGCAATTGTTGTCTTCTGTCTTAAAATTTCCATCCATTTCACATCCTCACGGGATTGTAAACATCCTCTTTGCAAACATCGTGTGCACTAATTTTTTTTTCTTTCTCTCTCCCATTTTAAGAGGAGAGAATTGAGGGGAGGGTGTTATACTGAAAAGAAAACTCAATTTCCTAAGAGGCAGTAAAAAGCATAACTGAAATAATATACTACAGACTGTTCAGGGACAGAGTTTTGAGCATTCAATTCATGCCGTGGCTTTCTTTCAAAGTCACTGGAAGATAAAGCGGCAATTGTGACTCTGGCAATCTTCCAAATCTCAGCTGTGTGTTGCTTGAAAAAATATTTCTTGGTGGCAAAACATGGATGATCAGGTGGGGGCTGCACAAAGGACACATGACCTAATAAAAATCTGTGGGGAGCCACGTCAGGTGAGAGACCACCACTAAGCATGCTCTAGTCTGCATCTGCTTGTGAGGGGATGGCAGGTGTGCATTTGGACACAGGTAGCCTATTAACTACTGTTCAACAGTAAAATTAGCTCTTTTCTGTTCCCAGGCATCTCAGCATTTCAGTATAGAATAGATATCCAACTCTCACTGCCATTTTGGCTGAAAATCTTCTAGTGCCCCTCCAGCCAGAAGTAAAATTAGGACACCTGCAGAATAAAATGCCCTCCTTCAAGTTAAGTGAAGTTTTATAATGGTGCTTTTTTTTTTTTCTTTTAAAGAGACTGAGTTTTAAAAGGCATATCCCCAAAACACCATCTCACACTTTATAAGAAAACATGATTAACTCTTCTAGGATTTTTTTTTTCACTATTTTTATTTAATATTGTTAAGTTAGAAGCTATGATAATGTGATTCAAAATCTGCAAACTGTCATTATTTTTTCTTTTTTCTTTTAGCTCTAATCTTTGCACTAAAGAAAAATATGACACTGGTTAATAATTTGTATGCAAAATATTTAAATAATTATAGCCATTGACATCGTCAAAGGCCAAATACTTTTTTCAGACAATTATAAACCACTGTATTACAAAATGCTCTACATTTACAATCGAAGGAATAAAATAAAGTGCACGCTAAAAATATTATATAAAAGATCAAGAATAGAAATAGTTACAGGCTGTGCAATTAAAACAAGAACTAGTGTCATCAGTTATAACTCCTTCCCTGATTCTGGAGAATATTACTAATATCAAGCTTTATCATAGATCTTTCCAGAATCACACAGATGACATCACTACTACACGAACAAAATATAAGTGACAGTCAAATTTATGGCAAACTTGATTTTCATTTAGTATGTGAATATCATGTTCATTCTATCTTCCACAAAAATTTTCTCACCCCACACAACCTGAGTTCTACCTATGCTGCTGCAAGTCTAACTGATAAACTAGCAAATATTAACAGCAATTCTTCATGTCATTTTGTAAAGTCTGATGACATATAAACTAGAGAATGATCATGATTTTCCCATCAGCCAGATTTTAACACCTGGATGTCAACATCTTCCATTCCAGTAAGAGAGTAACTCTCCATAGAGAGATACGCAAAAGCTACTGAGACTGTCAGAGACTGACTCACATTATCACATCAGTTACAAAATGAAGTGGAACAGATACCTTTCTAACAAAGTGTCATTAGTCAAAATTCAATCTTAAGGATGAGTGGAACATGCCGAAAATTTTAGCTCAGAGTATTTATGTAGGAAGAGATTAAAAACAGCTATTTAATATCAAATGTTGAAAATGAACTTTAGAATTTAGGCATATAATTTACAAATTAGTTTGATATCTCCTGCTCTATACCTTAACTTTCCTTTGGACAATATGAATAGAAAGACGTGATTTATAAGACATGATAATCTTGACAACGGATCTATAAGATCTCTTCCACTTTAAAAGCTGTATCATTCTGATATCTAATGTAAATATCAGAAACAAAACATATTTTTGTACATGACACACAGATGATGAGCTAAACTTAAAAATATTAGGAATCTTGGTATTTCTCATTTGCCTGAACAAAATTTTAAAAACAAAACATGCAATGGCTTTTAGATTTTATTTTTTACTTTCAAACATACTTATGAAGGGCTTACATTCGATTCAAGTTTATGTATCCACAACTGATGAAAAAATTATCTGAGATAACATTTTTAAACTTCTTTTGGAGGATAAAAAAGACAAAAGTTGATATTTTGAAGAAATGCATTGCACAATGTAAAAATTCAAATTGAATATCTCACTGAGTATGCTGTTAAAAGGCAAAGTCACAAGCAAGCATAAAACAATACTTTCATCACTATCTGTATAGAATAATGACTAAAGGAAAATCTTCAAAGTAAAAAATGATACATTGGATGCTGTGGATCTCAAATACTTATCGCAAGTCTATGTCCTTTTTATATTCCAGAATGGTCCCAATGCCAAATAGTCAAGGTTTTTGTTTTTTGTTTTTTTTTACTTAAAAGTCATTAAAATGGTATAAAATTCGAACTATTTTAAGATTCAAACACTGCCCCCTGCAACCAAATTGGCAAAATAGTTTTGGCAAACCATGAGTTCTGATTTTTTACTTTGAATGGTTCCAAGAATAATATTGCAATAATCATTAATAAAACTATTCAGTAGTGACTAGCACAGAGTAAACTGCATTTGTGGTGATGCATATATTTCCATTTCCACAGCCAAATGCACCTCTATGTCAAAACAAACAAACGTGCTTATTTATAACTTCTCTTAAGCATGCATAACCAGAAAAAAATATTCCTGAGTTCTAGCTGCTCTTATCTCAGAGGCTTTATTTTTTTCTTTTAAATTGTACTATGAATACAAACATATTTTCTTTTCTAATTGATTTTTAAATTTTTTTTATTGCAGTATAGTTGATTTACAATGTTGTGCCAATTTCTGCTACACAACAAAGTGACTCAGTTATACACATATATATTCCTGTTTTTAATATTCTTTACTAATATGGTTTATCACAGGATATTGAATATAGTTCCCTGTGCTATACATTAGGACCTTGTTGTTTATCCACTCTAAACGAAATAGTTTGCATCTACCAACCCCATACTCCCAGTCCATCCCTCTCCCTCCTCACCTTCCCCTCGGCAACCACAAGTCTGTTCTCTATGTCTGTGGCTCTATTTCTGTCTTGTAGATAGGTTCATTTGTGCCGTATTTTAAATTCCACTTGTAAGTGATATCATATGGTATTTGTCTTTCTCTTTCTGACTTACTTCGCTTGGTATGATAATCTCTAGTTGCATCCATGTTGCTGCAAATGGTATTATTTAATTCTTTTTTATGGCTAAGTCAAATATGATATTTTATGAAGTATTTTTTATAACATTGCAACACTACGCTCTCCTCCTCCACTGTGAGTGTGGTATTCCTCATTAATCAAATTCCTTTCCTAGCCACCTGTGCTGGTTAATGTTAAGTGTCAACTTAGCTATGTTGCCATGGTGCCCTGTTGTGTGGCAAACACCAATCTAGATGTTGCTGTAAAGGAAGATTTTAGATGTAATTAGCATTTAATAAGTAGACTTTGAGTAGAGTAGATTAATCTTCATTACATGGAAGGGCCCCATCCAATCAGTTGAAGGCCTTAAGAGAAAAGACTGAGATCCCCCGAAAACTTCTGCCCCCCAGACTGCCTCTGGACTCAACACTGCAACTTCATCTCGTGCCAGATTTTACAGCCTGTCAGCTTGCCCTGCAAGTTTGGACTTACCAGCCTCCACAACCCCATGAGTCAACTACTTAAAAATACATCTTTCTGCCTTTTTTCCTTTCTATCCTCCCCCCATCCGCCCCTGCATACACACTTACTCTCTCTCTCTCAAATTGTTCTGTTTCTCTGGAGAACCCTGACTAACCCATCACTACATTTTGCATTTTCTTCTTTATTTAGTCTTAAAGATGAAGGGCAAGGTCTAACCATGACTGATGTGTGTTCACAAACAAAGTCCACAGGACCTCCTCTTTTCACCCTCACAGTCTGTGGAAACTGTTGTTGAACTCTGCTTCTTAGGTTGGAGGGCTATTGATGGAGAGCTGGAGCTCTTGGTTTAGTGAAGCCACTGTGGCAGGGTCCCCCTTTCACTATGGTTGAGGCTCCCCCAGGTGTAAGCCATTGCTGAGTCTTAGCCACTCACTGCAGTGTCTACAAAAAAAGGCCCTGTTGAATCTTTGCTTATTAACTCAGCCACCTGAAGCCAGAGTTTCTCAGCACTGCTTTCAGTACTGTTGAGATTCCACCTAGCAAGTGACCCTGAACAATAGGATACCCATCTGGCTGCTGCAACCCTCATACACCTTGAAAGTGGACACTGGTGGAGTTGCACGAGGGTCTGCAGCACCCACTTTCTTTTAGGAGCAAGGCTTCTTTGGCTACATTGCATTTAGGATATTGCTGTGATTTCTGAGTCTCTCAGTGCTGCTAATTTTCAAATGCTGTTGTTTTGTAACAGTGAAACCAAGTCTACAGGACGTGCTCTGGGTTTGCCTCTCAGTGTTACACTCACGTAAAGAAGTCGGCCGTTTTTATCCAGTGCTCAGGAAAGAAGAGCATCTGGTAGAGTTTTAAAAGGTTATTTCAGATACCTAAATAAATATGGTGTTATGGGCTGAATTGTGCATCCCTCCCCTACAAATTCATATCTAAACCCCAGAATGTGATGGTATTGGGAGAAAGGGTCTTTAAAGAGGTGATTAAGTTAAAATGAGACCCTTAGGGTGGGCCCTGGGTGTTATAAGAAGAGGTAATTTGGACACACAGAGAGACATCAGGGATGCAAGTGCACAGAGTGAAGACCATGTGAGGACACAGTGAGAAGACTGCCATCTGCAAGCCAACATGAGAGGCCTCAGGAGAAATCAAATCTGCTGACATCTGGATCTTTGAACTTCTAGCCCCCAGAACTGTGAGAAAATAAGTTTGTGTTGTTTAAACCACACAGTCTCTGGTATTTTGTTATGGCAGCCTTGGGAAACTCATACATACGGTATCAGAAAATGAGGAAATAGTAGAACATCTGAGAAAGGCATTTCAGACAGCACTTACAGTTCTTCCTGGACTTCACCTATCAAACATACATCCCAACTAAATTCCTCAAATCTGGGATCCAAATGTGTAAAGGAAGATATCCAACTAACTGAATGTCATGACGTCTTCAGACTCTTGCTTTTTTCATGCCCACCGCATGAGGGTATATTTTCTAAATTCCTGCTTAATAAAAATGCCTTTTTGTTGCCTTCTCCTATGAATGTTAATTGGACTGGTATAAAATTCTTGAGTCACTACTTTTCCTCAAAACACTGTAGGTGCTGTTGCATTCCCCTCTGGTATTTACAATTGTCAAATAATTCTGTGGTATTTTTATTAAAAAGAAAGTTCTTATGCTACTTCTTTGTTTGGGTATTTTGGACAAGCCTAGAGCTGGACTGGACTTGGGGTGATCTCTAACAAAAACATGCATCTTTTGCTCTTTGTTCCACTCCATGTGTCCTCTTGTGACGGCTGATCCCATGGCTAGGCAATGGCTACTTGATGAGCATGGTCCTTTCCAAGCTCTAGAATCTAGCAGACTATCTCTGGTAAAGTTCCACAGCCCTAAGGGGGATCTTATTTTTCTCCCATACCAAGAAGTCTAATGTTCAGAACAGCTGCAATAACCCAAAAATGAGAAGTTTTAGTATAAACTGCTACCTGGGAGTTTCCTCTTTTGCGAATAGTGTTCCACTTGCAGGAACTGTTCTCTCCAGGGTGCAAAATATAACCACATATTCTCTTCTCCCTATTTCTCATTTATACTCTCAGTTACTTTCTTGAATGGATTTTTAAACCAAAAAGTAGGTACTTGAAGATGGGGTTTACTTTGGAAAGCAAAACTTCTACAACATAGGAGTAGTTGTCCAATTTTTCACTTTGAGAAAAACTTTTATTGTCAGGTTCAATATAGCTTTTACTTCTTACTTCAAGCAAGCTTAGTTAGCTTTATCCAGAAGTATAGCACAGGTAACCCATCAATGGTACCTAAAAATCCAGTTCTAACAACAGATCAATGGACATATGTAAGACAAAGTGAGTAAAGTAACGTGATAATAGGTGGTTAGAGAACACTCCATGACATAAATTAAAGCAAGATCCCTTTTGACCCACCTCCTAGAATAATGGAAATAAAATCAAGAATAAACAAATGGGACCTCATGAAACTTAAAAGCTTTTGCACAGCAAAAGAAACCATAAACAAGACAAGAAGACAGCCCTCAGAATGGGAGAAAATATTTGCCAATGAAGCAACTGACAAAGGATTAATCTCTCCAAAATATACAAGCAGCTCATGCAGCTTCATACCAAAAAAGCAAATAATCCAATCCAAAAATGGGCAGAAGACCTAAATAGATATTTCTCCAAAGAAGGCATGCAGATGGCTAACAAACATATGAAAAGATGCTCCACATCACTAATCATTAGAGAAATGCAAGTCAAAGCCACAGTGAGGTATCACCTCACACCGGTCAGAATGGCCATCATCAAAAACTCTAGAAATAATAAATGCTGGAGACGGTGCGGAGAAAAGGGAACTCTCCTGCACTGTTGGTGGGAATGTAAGTTGGTTCAGCCACTCTGGAAAACAGTTTGGAGGTTCCTTAAAAAACTAAAAATTGAACTACCATATGACCCAGTAATCCCACTCCTGGGCATATACCCAGAGAAAACCATAATCCAAAACGAAACATGTACCATAATGCTCATTGCAGCACTATTTACAATAGCCAGGACATGGAAGCAACCTGAATGCCCATCAACAGATGAATGGGTAAAATAGATAGCTAGTGGGAAGTTGCTGCATAACATAGGGAGATCAACTCGAGGATGGGTGATGCCTTAGAGGGCTGGGATACGGAGGGTGAGAGGGAGTTGTGGGAGGGAGGGGATATGGGGATATGTGTATAAATACAGCTGATTCACTTTGGTGTACCTCAAAAACAGGCACAATAGTGTAAAGCAACTATATTCCAATAAAGAGCTTAAAAAATGCAAAAAAAAAAAAAAAAGGTGGTTAGTATACAACTGTTCATTACAAATTACTTCAACTGCTGTACTCTTCAAGTTTTCTGGAACTAAACAGAGGAAAAAAATCCAGAATTCTTCCCAAATTCTGGCAGCAATTTGCCCATCAGTCTATGTTTTGAGTATTGTGAACTTTCATCCTTTTCTGGGTCTTTATAGTCATTTTGGTGGGAAATTTAGAGACGTTATGTGCAGGGCTGCTAGCCAAACACTATTTAAAATAGAAATCTCAGTATCTCTTAACAGTAACAAATAGCTATTTACCGAACCCGAACAGCATTCAAGATACTCGTTTTTAAGCAAAGGGAGGCTCACAATCTAATGAAAAACAGCCAAAGCAATTATACTAAATGTTCCCACAAGCTAAAATAATATAGCAATGCAATATTTAGTAGATCATATGAAATTTTCCAAGCAGTGAATGCAAAGATTATATATCTCTTATGAATTTTCCAAAAATACCAAGTATTAATCAAGAAAAACAAAGGAGGATCATCTCACAAAACTGGTATCTCCCTTTTCAGCTTTTTTCTTGCCCATTTGAAACACAAACATCTGCTACAAATTCATTAAGCAACAAACATTTCATTTTCAACATATATAGTTTTATAAAAATAAAGGCTTATTATTATCAAGGGAAGATGTATTTCTGGATCTGAGCCAAATTATTTTTCTTTGAAAGAGCTAATATATACTCAGTCCTCAAATTAAAAATGGAAATCATCTACATCTTCTTGTTTAAATATTAAGAAATATAAAAGAAAACATGTACTGTCCCTGTAAATACCAGAGATTGACCAGAATAATTTTATCCTGCCCAGTAGAGACTGTTTTTGCCCAACCTCAGATGAGTATAAAGTAGGTATACAAACCATACACAGTAGTTAAATTACATGTCTCATTTTCCCTTTTTGATTCCTTCCTGCCTTTTAGTAGGGAGGATCAGATAGGCAGTCTGGGTACAAATTCCTGAGCAGAGATCAATAGGGATGGGGAAAGCGCATGAAACCTCATTTACTTGTATATTTCCCTAATTTCATTTCTTATTCAAAATGATTCAGTGATTTTTCTACATCTTAGAAATTATTGTCCAACTGACTTACCCAAAACTTCTTAAATTCTCCTTGATGCTTTTTACCACCTCGACTTTTGAAAGTACTAGTTTTAATTATTTTCACCTCTTTCAAGTAAGTGAAATCATCCTCATTTTTCTTTATTATTATTTCATTTGCTAATCAATTTCATTTTTTGTACTGAAACAATGATTTTTCCCACCCATTATTCAGGATTTCAGGGAACTAGAAACTCTGTCTTTGGAGCACCAGCAATCCTGAGCCTTTTAGATTCTCTGTTTAGTTTTCAGAGTGGAAGCATAATGGGAGATAAAGTAAGGGTCTTGCACTGGGTAAACTTAATGGACATATTCTATAATCACTTGAGTGCTTTCTCTGCAGACAGCCTTCCTCATCACAGCAGCAATGTGAGAAATACAAAAGAAATGACAAGGTTTCTGTCTCCCAGAGAGACTTCAATCAAACGGAGTGAGGCGTAGGCAACTAAGCAGTATATGCAGGGGTATTTATTAGTGAAAGTTCAGAAAAAGGGAGAATCATAGGAGCTGGAGCAGCCTGTGGAAAACAGCTTAAACAAATCTTGTGGTCAGGGGAAGGTGCAGAATGAAAAGAATGTATCCAGTGGAAGTTTAGGCTCTGGTCAGAGACCAATGGGAGGTAAAATTACACAGAGAACAGCCATATCATTGAGAATCTTAAATACTAGATAAAGAATTTGGACTTCCTGCAACCAGGGCTAAGCCTTTACAAATTAGGAGCATGGAAACCAAGTATGATTAAAACAAAAAAGTGTAAGGAAAAAAATAAATCTGTTGGTGTATAGATTTTTTTTTCCAGGAAAGCCTGGAAAAAGATAAGTCATCTTGGAAGCAGCTACAGTGGTCCACGTGTGAAGTGATGAGCACTTGAATAGCTTTATAGTCATCACAGACATTTTAAGAATAAAATGTCACAATAAAAAGACATCGCTAGGGAGAGAAGTGGGGTTTCAACATGGCGGCTGTGGCACTGGCGGTGGCTACGGTGACGGCCTGGCCCGGGGCGGGCAGAGTTGGAGGTGGTGGTGTTCGCTCTCCCTAGGGGCCGTCAGGAGCTCAATGGGGACCGAGCCGGGGAGGCCGGTCGGTGGCAGCACTTTTCAGCTTCTGGGACGGCGGCAGCGCCGTTCAGGTGGCGTAATATGGACTTCCTAGGTGGCGCAGTGGTTAAGAATCTGCCTGCCAATGCAGGGGGCATGGGTTCGAGCCCTGCTCTGGGAAGATTCCACATTCCACGGAGCAACTAAGCCAGTGGGCCACAACTATTGAGCCTGTGAGCCACAACTATTGAGCCCATGTACCTAGAGCCTGTGCTCTGCAACAAGAGAAGCCACTACAATGAGGAACCCACACACCACAATGAAGAGTAGCCCCTGCTCACATCAACTAGAGAAAGCCCATGTGCAGCAACAAAGACCCAACACAGCCAATAAATAAAATAAATAAATAAATAAACCTATGTAATATTATGAATAATAGCTAATTAAAAAAGGAAAGAGTTGGTATAAATCGTCAAAAAAAAAAAAAAGACGTCACTAATATGTGAAACAGGGAATTTCATGAAACTATAATTTAAAGAGTTGGTATCTTCTTTTTGCTCTCAAAGTTGCCCTATTAAGATCATCATAGTTAAGAAAATTGATTTTCACAGTAACAAAGAAACATAAAACTTTGGGGAAGTCCTTTTGCATGATTAGGGTTCCTTTTGATCATTCAGTTAATGCAGTCAATAAACCTCTCTCCTCTTTTCTCCTCTCCTTTTCTGTCTCTCTCTTTCGAGCACTAATCCTAATATATAAACATACCTAAATCCAGCTCGCCCTTCGTTGACAGTTTCTGGATTTCAGAATCAACATCCAGAGCTCTGGGTCAGCTATGGGGTACTGAAGAGTTAAGGGGAGTAGACTGCTTTAGTACTACAAATTCAACTGATGTCAGATACCAATCGCTTAGTTTTAATTCTACACTTTGGAACACAGCGGTTTCGTTTTTATTTCTCTAGCAACATTTTCTTTTAAACCCAAATAAACCTACATTGAGTAATTAAAATTAAAATTGTGAGAACAGAAAGCAGAACTCCAACAAACGCTGTGAACAATCCTGACTCCTCAGTTACCATCATCCCATCATCCCCTTCTCTGCAGTGGAGGAAGATATTACCTCATTTCCTGTTCAAAATGCTACTGCACCCTTTTCTTTCATGCAAATGCACGCATAGCTTCCTGGCTCTTTAACAATGGCAATAGGTAGAATTCATTACATACCTGGTAATCTAGATGTATATGAGTAATATTTATAAACAGCTAAAATATTGTTCACAACACTGAAGAATAACCCTAACCATAAGGCATCATTTAGAATCAGATAAACAAAATGAGGAGACTATATATAATGTTATAAGGATGAGATATAATTTGTACAAGAGGGCTTTGAAATTGGTGAATTAAAAAATATATATAAGCATATTTACCTTTAATTTCAAACATACCTTCAAAATAAATAACTCAAAGTATATTTAACAGCAGTTAAATATCCCAAAATAAATGTCAAGAGCTCACCTATGACATCTCTACTTTATCAGTCCCATCCCCAGCCTGAATTATTGCTGTGGTGTCTTTTGGTTCCATGATTCTTACAACAAACACTGACTGCTGGGTCTTATACATGTAATTTTTCAATAATTTGTGGGAAAAAAAAGAGTAAATTGATTATTTGAGCTACTGAATACACTCTCAAGAATTACTATGACTAGAATTTAGGGTACCCATTTTACAGGTAAACATTTCAGGAGAAAAGTCCAGATACAAATGAAGTAGGAAGATAAATGCAACCAGTCTTACAAGTTTAATTTTTTTCTTGGCGTTTGCATTTGAAAATACTTTAAAATTCATACAAAAGCTGTTTTCATTTTAACAAAATAATCTCATATGGGCAGAAATAATCTATACCCCTTAAATATGAAGATTAGTTATGTAAAAAGGACACAGCATTTGCTTTCACCAGGTAGCAGAAGACTATATTCAGAAGCAAGGATCATAAAAGAAAATTGTTTCCATGGCTTGAAGCCTGTTTTGGTGTCCGTCACTTTTCTTCTAGTAAGCCTATTAACTGGCACTTTTACACTCGATGCATTTTGATCACCTATTAAACACAATTTGATTTCTTGATTGGTGATAAAAATTAAAGCACATGAACTTTTGATTCTTTAGGAAATTAAACTACAAAGAAAGATCTAGATTATTTTATTTTGTGCACTATTTTATTAAATAGTATGCCAATTTATTCTACCATAAGGGAACTGAAAATATATAACTAACATTTTACTGTTTGCTATAGTAATACAAATTTCTTTATGGCTCAAGGGAACAATCTTGGCAAAGAAACTTAAAATTTCCATACAAATTATTGACTAATTTTGTCATATCTCCAAAGATAAAATAATATTCTCCTACATATGTTGAGAAAAATACATAGATTTTAAAAAATGGGACAAATTCTTATTTCTATATTCAACCACTACCAGAAAAGTTACAAAGAATATATTAAATAATAAGCTTTTCTAAAAGAAATAAATGTGAGAGGATGATTTTAAAATACTGTTAATCCTTAACACATACCTTAGGAAAAGAAAAGCATAAACAAAGCAAAAGAAAACTCCCCTACTAAAATCTCATGGAGTTTTGGAGTGTGGAGTCCTCGAACAGCTAAAAGCAATATCAGAAATACAGATCTGAGTGCAAACCTGAGGAACAGATTTTGACTACCTTTTAAAAAGCTTTCTTATGTGCTAAAGCAACAGTATTAATTCAACCTTGGCTGCAAAAGCATTTTATATTTATTTGTTTTGATTATAAAATTGTCTCTCCCCTTGGCCTTGGGTTTATACTAGGATGCATTTTAACAATTTGTTTAAACCTTACTTTTAGAAGTCAGAAGGAAAACATTTCAACGTTTTCCAATTTTACCCTTAATTTTATAAGACTGCTCATTTTTTTTAAGCAGAAGGTACAATATACTACACATCTGAATTGAGATAATTATGTTTCTTCCAAGAATCAGATTCTTTCTGATAATCAATAACCAGCTTTTCTCCCTTACTCCTTAAATACCCCAAAGATACACTAACATATATGTGTGCATATAGTTATGTTATTAATGTGTGTATCTAAACATAAGTGTATGTATATATAAATGTATGTATGTATGTATAAAGACCATATAGATATAATACAGCCATTGTAAATGACAATCATGAACTTGCTTTTGATTCTTTAGTTATCATCCCAGAACCAGAGAGTCAACGTAGCTCAGAACATGTGCTCAACAAGCAATAGAAATTCTTTCATTTTTACTTGAAAATTCAAATTGAGAAGCCTGCAGAGAAGCTGATAAGCTGTCTAGTAGAGTATAAAGTCTACCACAGGCCTTAAGATCTTGCACAGGTGGATTATGTGTAATGAAGTAAAAGGAATAAATATCATCTAAGGTGAACAAATCCACCACAGCTCCCATCCAGGCAAGTCAAACACGGGAAGTACACTGAAAGTTATGAATATAACATTCCATTGGAGGTTATGGATATAAATACCACAACGTATATATATTGCTTTCACAGACATGTGTCTTCCAAACAAAAACATATTTCTTATAGAGACGGTAACATAGAGGAAGCTTTCAGAGTGCTTTCTTTATAGAGAAGTGGACTCAAGAAGAAAATACCAGTAAATCTTAGTTTTCAACAAAAAATAAAGTCTAATAAGGCACGAATGCTCTTCTATTCATGCAATACCTCATCATCTAAGTATCCTGATTTTATACATATAAATGCATATTTCACACACAGGAAGGCTTTGTTACTATCATATATTAAGCCACAGCAAAATAGAGACAATTTGGTACATTGCTTCTTAAATATAATTGTATATTATTGTAATATAACTATTCAAGACATTTATAGTCCCTGATCTAAAATATTATTCTCAAATGCTTTTCAAAACCTATCCATGTTAAAGATGATTCAAAATGTTCAGTATTATTTTTCCAAAGCTGATTGGAACTGAAATTTATTACACTCCCCGCCCCCACCCTCTCTCTCCTATCACGCAGATCCCTCCACTAGAAATGCCTCCTCTCCAAATCCCAGACATGGCAGAGCTAAACGAAAAAGCAAGAGATCGGTATTAAGCTACATGATAGTAGACACAAAGATTATAACTCAACTCCTCACTCTTTCTTCCCTTTCTTCCAGTATATTGATTTATCACCAGATACAGAACAGAGTTCACACCTCTCACAAGACACAGAAATGGAAGGGAACTATACATTTACTTAATAAGAGCATTTTGATGAAAACCTTTTTAATGACTTGATTTGAAACATTACATGTCATTGGGACAATTACATATTTTTCTTTTTAATGGTGACAGCTTCACCTAAAACATGGCAGTATAATGCTGTGTTGTCCTACATGAGTCTGGAAATGAGGCTCTCTCCATTAGTATTTTAGCGTATTACCATAATCACTGTGACCTCTTTCCCACCTCAATCATTACCAAGAATTGCAACATTTCCAAGACACCAGTTTGGGCATCCCGCTCCTTGACTATCTATTCTCACCTTTCAGGTCATGTTCTCCAACACTCCCTTCCAGGATTTCTTTGACCTCACTGGGACCTCTAGTCCACGGATCCAACCATCTTGACACCGATCATCATCCTCTTACGCTCGCTTTTCCCTCCTTGCCCAGCTTAGATTCCAAGCACATCATTATAAGCACATCCTTTCATAAGCTCTCAATTCTTTTGTTCCTCTTAGTACTTTCCTGGAGAAATCCCAACTCCCAGTTAAATTCCATTCTCTGCCCGTTCTGCACTTGTAATGAAGTAGCTGAAATTTGCCCAAGAATGGAAAAAAACAAACAAACCCAAACCCTGAATAACCATGATGACTGGTTTCACATTCGATTTTTGACCACAAACCTGAGGTGGGTCCTCAGAACAGCCAGGAAACTACTCTATTTCCCAATCTATTCACTCCCTAGGAGCACTATCTCACACCTCTCTCAACTGTCTATTGATGGGCACTTGGTTTGCTTCCATGTCTTGCCTATTATAGATAGTGCTGCTATGAACACTGGGGTGCACGTATCTTTTCAAATTATACTTTTAGTGTTTCTTTACCATGTGCTCCACAGTTAGGAAAAAAATAGCAGGCATGAGCCCCAGCCCTCAGGAAGGGCAGTACTGTGGTGGCAGGGGTTAAGTGTTAACTGTTAGACATGTTTTTTTTAAAGTTTACTTCACAAAAGCTATGCAAGAACAAGTGTCTACAATTACTTTAAGATGTTTGGGATGCAATCACCTTTAACAAGCTTTTATACAGAAGAAGCACCTAATGAAATGGTATCATGAACAATTAAATCACATTGTCTTTCAAGAAAACTAGAAGTCAATTCATAAGATTATTGCTCATTTACTTATGAAGGCAGCTGAATCTCTTTGACTTTGGTTCAAAGCTGATTTTACTGTGTACTCATTACATTAAACAACAAATATATTTAGGTGAGATTCGGAATATTAAAACAAATTAAAATAAAAAAGTCATATATTTCTTATTCTTGAGGTAAAGAAGCAAGAATGATAAAATCTATTTTATTTGGAGGAGTTAAACATGATCAAAAGATTACCCTTATTTTTTAATAAACAGTAAACATAAATTCTTTCAGATTATATTGGCATCATAAATAAATTTCCTTTTACATCAGATATATGGTGTGTTCTATTACCTTGCATCCTAGATATCTTACAGTTAGCATATTAAAATTCTTTCCTATTTTAAAAAATAATTGTAACTATTTGTTTACAAGTTAATTAATTTTTAACCAAATTAGTATAATAAATAGACATTCATTATTTTATGTTTCTAGCACTCCAAGCCTGTGCCTTTGGGAAGACAAAGCGCTTTCTGGGAAATGCTCTTTCTTTGATTTGGTTTGACAGGCACTCCGTCTCCTCACAAACCCAGCCTTGACCACAGTTGGGCCAGGTGTGGTACTCTGGCCTTCCACATGTGGGTATGGATGGAGGGGTGGCCCCTGACCTAGGTCCGCTACTTCCACTGAATCTTAGACATTTTACCACGTGGTTTTAATATATAGACCAATTCAGCAAAATGACATTTTTCTTAAGTCTATTCTGCAAATATGATATAAGAGACTATGACAAGGTATTAAAATTAATACTTTAATATCATTCTGTGGAGCAGTGTATAATGCTCAACAATTGCATATCTCATTTGCACAATCTATAGGCATCATATAATTGCTTTAATTTGGAACATGTTTTAATACAAATGAACAACTTGAAAAACTAGGCACTTGAGAACTAAAGTGGGAACATTTCTCCTATTCCAATCTAATTAGCTCATTCTTCACCTCAGTTTGCTCTCCTGTTATCTTCTGAGGTATTGCTTTGTATAAAAAGAATATTAGTTTTGTTTTTAACTCTTTGCTTATGTAGCAAATATACTGGTTTTTACTATATATAAAAATGTATGCTAGACAGAACATAACATTTACGCGTGTTTTATGCAAATAGATATGGGAAACATTTATGAATAAGAATGACAACATTTAGAAGTGCTTAAACATTCTAATAAAGTAATAATCCGCTTAAAGTTAAATAGGTATACTTTTTCTATAATTTTTGTGTTTAAAATTATAAGAAACCAGGGACATTTTATGTTTTCAGAGAAAACATTCATCCTTCTGGCACTAAACAGCAAAACTCTAATTTTTTTTTCCTAGGATGGTCCTTCAGATGGTCATCATTCAAACAAGTTAACCAGTGCCTCTCTTCCAGGGGAAGGCTATTTCCAAATATCTATAAATTTTGTAGAGTCTTAAGACTATACAATTGACAAAAACATAGTATCATTAGGAATAAGCACCAAACCTTAAAAAGAAAATGGATGCATGAAATAAAATACTCAGAAAGAGAAAGCTTCATTGACTGTGAGGGTTCAACACAGAGCACTACAGTTGTGTTTTAAAAATTCTCTCAAACAAATGCATGTGTGTATGCCCTGGCTCAATGACAGTTCATATAAAGACAAAGTAAGATTAAAAACAAACAAATGAACAATAAAACCTGAGAAATAAGAAAGTGTTCTGCATAAGGAAATACTGATGGACCAGAACCATGAGTGTAAGTTTATAGTTGTCCTTCTTTCCTACACCCACTAAAGCAAAGGCTGTTCTGCCTTCTCAATTTCCCCCCATTACACTGCTCATACAGTGTATGGAATCGTCCTTGTGGTGGAGAAGGTTAAAAGGTCAATTTATCTAATAATCACATGATGGAGAGAAACAACAAAAAACACAGGAATTTGAATTGACTGCTAAACTTGAGCCAAGAAAGTGCTGCCAAGAATTGCAATGTCATCTTTGTGACCAGAAAAAGGGAGGAGAAAAACCCACTGCATCCAGTATTGGTTGAACCACTGCATATTTTAAGGGGGATACTGATGAATTCGTTGGAATGATGAACATCTGCAGGACCATCATGGAAGAATAATTAGAGTGCTGCTAGTTAGTGCCAGTAAGGATAAAAAAAATACATTTTCTTAAGTAGGTAGATGCTGTCTAAAAATAAAAAGGGCTGCTTTGCGAGGTAGAAGATCCTGATTATTCCAAAATATTCAGAGGTTTCATTAGCATATATTATTATATATTATATATAGCATATAATATACAAAGAGCTATGCAAGGCAGTATGGAATTACAGTTAATAATAATAACAAAAAAGTTCTTCCTTCAAAGAATTTCTACTCCAGAAATGATCTGGAAGGCAGTATGGAATTACAGTTAATAATAATAACAAAAAAGTTCTTCCTTCAAAGAATTTCTACTGCAGAAATGATCTGGAAGGTACCAGTAATTCTTGCGTTGGATAAATACTGGGAGCAACCCTCCCTTGGAAGGGAGAATATACAAATGTTTCTCTGTATTTGAGTCCCTTCTGACTCAAATGGTTAATGCTAACCATTAGCATTTTGTTATTCATTTCCTGAGAAGACGTGATATCCCGTAACAGGTTACCAATATATCATTACCATTTCTTCAATGTACCAATCAGAGCGAAACCCAAGAAATGGCTGATTGTGCAAAAAAGAATGCATTAGCTTTCCATTTCTTATCTTTGCAAAATTGCCAAAACAATTTAGTGTTAAGGAAAAAAAAAATATTTTAAAGTTCTGATTAAAAATGTTTCCAACTACATCGATTTACTTAGTAAGAGCAATCACTAGTGTGTAAGAAATTTATTTGCATGCTAATTAACTTTGGGGGAATGAGACCTGGTTTACTCTAAGATTATATAATGTCTTTCCAGAAAAAGAACAAAGCCAAAGTTTGGGAAAATGACAGAATTTAATTACCTGTTCCCATGATTCCAAGGGTAATTCATCTACCATATCTTACGTAAACGACTGATGCATTTTAATCAAAGGGAACTATAAATTGAATCAGCCTGCTTCATATTATGGTGTAGGCTGTCACTGAATATCAAACACAATCTTTATGACATAGCATAGCTAATGAAATAATAATACATTGATGATAATAACAACATGAAAGTAGAAAAAAATCTAATAAATGTGAAATGTGCTGTAATGGTGTTTTAGATGTGTCTGACTTAAGGACAATATTTTAAATGTTTAGTAGCTGTTACACTGCAGTAGCAGTACTGGGTTGTGCACACGCAGCACACAGTTTTGGAATCTGTTGAGCATAAAGCCCAACCTCAATCTAGCACTCACCGTCTGACTCTCGCCTAATCTTGCTAAGGTTATAGCTTCACTTATTTTAAGTGGGGTTAAGGATGTGTACATCCTGAGTAGCCGTGAGAATTAAAACAGATAAAGCATGCAAACACTGCTAAAGAATCCAGCACTTGGTAAAAGTCTCCATAAAGGGGGTGAGGGGGGTGGGGGGGCAAAGTCTCAGTAAACAGAAGATTATACCGTGTTGGGAGCGCAACTCTCTATTTTGTGAGATCGAAGCCCATTTTTACGACCGTCATCATTCCTGTCTCCCTCCTACATTCTGCCAAAACTAAACCAGCTTTGGATTTGTGTGCAAAAATGATTGGTAAGAGAAGAAATAATCATTGTTAAATGCCTTTAAAACTGAGATCACTTTCAGATAATGATAGATGTTCGCTATGTAGAATTGTGTCTGGGAGTTACAACATGCCAGGATTTCATAAGAATTATGGGATCTTCCTCAGTAACCCTAAGCGATTCTTCTCATTCCACCAGGTGAAAGAAACAGTATGCATGCTCCTGGGCTAGGAAGCAGGATGTAGTCTTACAACATTCATTAGTATCAATGTGGGTTACAGAGAATGCCAAGAAGTTCAGTGAATTTGGCTGTAATTTTTGCTACAAACACTGTAGCAGCAAGCCAAAAAATAAAGCCCCCAGGGGTTGGGGTGAATATGAAGTAACAGATCTATAATTACTGCACTGGGCCTAGTGCTGCTTTTTAAAGCTTTTAATATCACATAAAATCATTTCTGATTTTACTCCTTTGACTTACACAAATACATACGAGGCAACAGGCCGAATAAACTGAGTGCTCAAAAGGAAAACAAAACAAAACTGGATGTGAGAGAGAAACTATGTAACCCTTCCATTGTTTGTGAAACAAACAACCAAAAACAACTAAATTGGTATATGCCCTATATTCTAGATTCACTGGACTGGGAAGGGGCTGTACTTTGCACTTACCATTCTCTCTCTCGGGGATAGGACACCCCTTCCATCCCCTGCCTGCCGTGCTTATCTTTCCAGAGGCATCCCAAATGCCGTTCCTTCTGTTCAGCCTTCCCTGCTTCACTGCAACTTTCAAACAGTTGACTGCTATCAATGTTTGGAAAATGTGCCCTGTTATCCTATAACATAAACATGTGTTTATCTATCCCTCTCTTCTTTCCTTGATCTCACATTTTTATTGAGGAGTCACAAGTTTATAAACATATAAATATGGGAGGAAAGAAATACAGGCTATAAAAAAAGGCAAACTCAAGGTCAAACCCAGACTGTGTCTATATGATCTGGGAGAACTAACTTAAACTTTCTATGTTTATTCATCACTATACAAGAACAGTAACATCAACTTTTCAGGTTTGAGATATAAGGTATGTCAGGTGATTAGCACAGTATTTGGGAAAGAGAATTACATTAAAATGTCAGTTATTATCATTACTGTCAACAAATAAGGAATATCATGTGACAAGTGCTTTGGTAGGAGAAAACCAAAATAGTAAAGGAATACAAGGTAAAAGAAAGTAATTTTGATTAAGATGTCATAAGTGTGAAGCCTGTCACTTAGGAATTCAATAAATATTTGTTAAATTGACTTGAATTTCATGATTTGTTGGAAATTGAACTGGGAGTTAAAGGAAAGATGGCATTTTGAAAAGCTAGAATAGGGAGAAAGATATTTTTTCCCAGTCTTATGGACTTCAGCTTTATTTCTATTTGTTAGGTATCCTGAACTATAACAATCCAAGAATATCTTATCTGCTTTCTCTACCATTTCATTTTATGGATTTATACAGCCACAATAAAATAAGGAAAGGAGGGAAGAGAAGAGAGAACAAATTAAGGCATTCTTAAATAAAGTCTTTCATTCTAATCTGTAGCTTTAGGCACCTCTTTTAGTAGATTATTTTGTAATATTAGACACGAAAAGAAAATACAAATGGTAAAAAAAAGCAGATATAGATCAATACTCATCTAATAAGCTGATCTCCAACAAGTGGTGGAAAAGACAATAAATTCTTCATAGATGAAATCTTAAATCAAATTCAAAAATATGTTTATATTCAGATGTAGCATAAATATATGCAAGTGATATGCATATTCTATAAATTTATGCCTATTGTATTTTACACAAAATCTTCTGCTCTAGAGAAGTGGTTTGTAAGAGGAATGACTTAGGTTTGCCTATTAGAAAGTTACTACAAACTTCTAAAGAGAAGTTTCAATGGAGTGTTCAAAGAAACAGAATAACAGATGATGAATGAGTAAATACTAATAGGGGCACAAAGTATAGTTAAAAAAGGCAAAAGTTCTTTTGAGAACTTTATTAGTGAAGGAAGAAAAGACCACTGGGGCCAAACAGGGTTTTCTTCTTTGATAAAGAGATTTAAGAATATGAATATTTGTAGGCTGTTTGAAAGAACTGATGCGATGAATGAAGAGAAACATAAGACAAATTATTTGAAGGAAAAGGTCTCTGGAAAGATACAAGCAGACAAGATTAAGTGGACTTGGAAAAGAGTTATTATACCTGAAAAAGACGTAGAATGTACTTGCCACAGGATCAGGAGGAAGGTAGGAAACAGTAAATTCTAAAAAACAGTTATGTTCAGGAAAGAAAGGGAAGAAAGAGTAATCAATTGTAGAGTTGAGATCAGAAGGCTTTTGATTTTCTCACTAAAATCAAAGGTAAGATTTTCAAATGAGAGTTAAGAGAGTAATTTGATGTTTGAAAGAAAGGGACAATTACTAGGGTCAGCATTTGCTCTCAGAAATAAGAAGTTGAATAAGAGACAAATGAAAGTACTAATGGTAAGCTGGGCTTGTACTAAAACCAATCAGTACAGTGAAAGAACTTCTGGTTACATGGTGTCATGAAGCAGGAGCCATGAAGGTTTACTTAACCCAGCCAGGGTGAGTAAAGTGGTAACATAGTCAAGTCTGATGGGGGAGAGGGGAGTGGGAGGTGTGGACAAGCTGAGAGAGACTGTGGAATTGGGGTTTGTAATGGGATTAGAAAAAAACAGAAGGAGAGCAGTGCCATGGAAGAGGTTGAATTAATAAGTTTAATGCCAGAAATCAAAAGGTTTGAGGAATGCATGCACGGATTCATTTAAGAAGAAAGTACTTATAAGAAATGAGTTACCTATTTGGCTAGTTAAGTCTCCTAAAGTGGTGGGAGATTGAAATGTGGAAAAAGCTTGACCTAGGTGGGCAAAGTGGTAATTAAAAATAAAAAAGTTTGCTGAGAGTTGGAGGATCATGACAAAAGAGAGTAGCATTTATATGCTGTGACCCACAAAGAGGCAGCAACTCAGGAAAGAGAGAAGGTGATAGAATGATCAGGCACCACTTACGTCTCAGGGGAAGCACTTAGTGACCTGCCTGAGACAGGTCAGAACTCAAACACATCTGAAGAACTGACGCCTGGAACACCAATTGCTCTTTTTAAAATTACTCAAACTAGAATTTGTCACGTGCCTTCCATCTCTCTAAAATGTAATACAATAAGAAATATGGCCCAGAACTAGGACATTTTTTGTCTTCAAAGAGCATAGAATGTTTGGGAAAAATAAAATACATGAAGAAATTAGTTGATTAACAAAACAAAATATAAATAACTGGTGTATATTATATATGAAATCAAAATCAAAAGAAAATCAGATACATGAGAAAAACAGAATTGCAGTAAGTTAAAATGGCAAAGGTGAAAAAAGGCAAGAGGGTGAAGACTGATAAAATGAGACAATTTTCTCAGTAAGGTACATAGCACAGTGTGCTGTAGCCACTGGGACATGGTTGAGAAAGCTATTAATGTGTAGTAGAAGAAAAATAATTAAATCTACTTAATCATGTTCATCTTTCTCTAGCATGTGCGTTTTCCCATTAGTTAGAGCATATTATGCATTTGCTATCAGAAGACAGAAAATGTGTTTTCCAGAATTTGATTGAAGTTACTTGGGTGTAAAACTGTACTATCAGAAGGTGACTAGACCATTCAAACTACAATTAGCATTACATTTTCACCACAGCTCTACAGACTGAAATCCATCTTTCAGGCTACGATGGCTATGTGAGTAAACACGCTGCCCTCCCCTTTAAGAAGGAGACAGTTTAGAAAGAATTTAAGATAAAGACATTACATTGCTGTTCTGACAGACAATGACAACATTCTACATACAAGGCCTGCTAAAAGAAAAATATGAAATTCAGCAAGACCTTGTTAATCATTTCATTTGATGGAAATGTATTCATTCAATATTCCTATGAAAAAAAAATGGCCTTTTCTTCCAAATATTAAACTAGCTAAAAAGGGTTTATGACAGCCAATATAAAGGGGTAGTTAGGGCCTCCATTTATCAAAATAAGCTTCACTTTCCATGGTCCCAAGAAAAAAGTGCAACTCCATAAATACTATCAATAATGATGATGGAAGATTAGGAATTGGAAGCATGTATTCTTTAGCTAAGAATTGATTTACAACTGGAACAGGCTATGAGTGTGGCAGGAAAATTCCACAAGGAGGAAAGAGAAAGCTGAGTCAGGGTTATTTGCTTAGACTTAACAAATGGCTCACAATTATTATGTATAATTTAGTGATCCCATTTACATGTCATATCTCTTATAGTCATTTCTTACTAAATAATCAATATATATATTTAATTAATTAATAATGGCGGTTACTAGTTAAAAAATGGAGAAAATGATAAAAATTTATTTTTATTGATAATTCTATTATTAGCATGTCTAAAATTTCACTATAACCAAAAGTGACATCGCTGACCTTGATAATATAATGACAAAAAGACACTTACGGTAAAATACCACATTTGAGAAGAGAATGCCTACATTTAACAGTACACATATCTGTGCAAAAAAAAAAACTTTACTTGGTTAATCAAAAAAAGTTTAATAAATTCTGAAAAGGCACAAATTGTGCTATCTTATTTTCTGACCACAATGTCATACACATAATTAAAACTAACTGGATATTTGAAAATAAATAAATGATTCACCTAAGGAATTACTTTATCAAAGAGGAAATAAAAATACAATTAGAGATAATTTCAAAAATAGTGAAAATGATAACCCAATTTCCAGCTATCACAAATTCTCATAACTTGTTACTTGGGTAGTGTTATAAGATGAAAATCTAATTAGATGCACAGAGTTATATTTCATTTTCCTGTTTACTATGGAAAATGTTAAACATGGCAAAGTAGAATAATGTAACAAATCTTCATGTACCTAGCTTCAATAATTATTAGTTGATTTGTTCATATCTTTTTTTTTAAATAAATTTATTTATTTGTTTGTTTTATTGGCTGTGTTGGGTCTTTTTTTGCTGTGTGCGGGCTTTTTTTAGCTGTGGTGAGTGGGGGCTTCTCTTGTTGTGGAGCACGGGCTCTAGGCACGTGGCCTTCAGTAGTTGCAGCACATGGACTCAATAGTTGTGGCTCACAGGCTCTAAAGCGCAGGCTCAATAGTTGTGTCCCACGGGCTTAGTTGCTCCACGGCATGTGGGATCTTCCCAGAGCAGGGATTGAACCCGTGTTCCCTGCATTGGCAGGCAGATTCTTTTATTTATTTATTTATTTATTTAGGCAGATTCCTAACCACTGTGCCACCTAGGAAGCCCGATTTGTTCATATCTTTAATCCTGTGCTGTGTTTGTTCATCTAAGTATTTTTCTGTAATCTGTCACAAAGTTGCAATGCCTAGCAAAAACTAATACTTTATAAATTTTACCTGAAGTGAAAACATTAAATGTGGAATTTCCAGAAAAACAAACTAAATATAAGTTATGTACGTTTCAACAATATTTATTAAAATAGAGAATAAAAAGTTAATATCCATTAGCAACAAAATTAAATGCAACAAAATAGTTATAAGAATATAATAATTTAAAACAATCACATAAATCATTGCAATTTTCACGACCCACCTCTAAATCGATCTTAATTAATTGCTTGCCTATGCGTGAGTGTCCCTGTCTGTACGCACGCACATAGTACATACGTATGTCAGAGATGCAGCGTAGCATCATGGTTGCAAATGTGGATTGCTGGAGCCAGGCTGCTGTGGTGTAAGCCCTGGTTCCTTCTGTTAATAACTGTGTGACTAAAAATAAGTCACCGAATTCCTCTTTGTTTCAGTTTCTTTGCCTTTAAATGGGGATGATACCTCATCCTGATATTGTGAGAATTTACATGAGTTAACACAGGCCTATACTCGTTTATCCAAATTCTGAACTATGATGAAGAAATTTATAATTTTTGACCATCCCCCTTGGTTTTTCTGCAGAGGTATTAATGTGTCTGATCACAGTATGGTGCTCTAGTCCCCACCGGAGAGTTACTATACTTTCATGTCTGAGCATAGGCTCTGGATTTTCACAGTCTCCTTAAACCCCTTGAATACTATTGCTTCCTTTCGACAGGGTCTACCACGTCTTTGAAAACGGGAAAGGTACTTCAAGACTTGTCAGGATGATCTCATCTCTTAAAACATAAATTATGTTCTTTATCATTTTTGATATATATATTTATTATATTAATTGGCATATATGTGTAAAGAAAACATATGAAGTACATCACATTAGACTAAAAACAACCACAAGCACTACAAAGAATGACATTTTTCTAATATCAGTGACCTGATTATTTGTTTTAGATTGTTACGCAGGTTGTGAATGGTCAAAAACATTCCACAGTCAGCTGAATGTCTAATTTTTTCTCTCATCCAAAGGCATTAAATATAAATATTCAAGAAAAAAATTTTTAAAGCATCCATGATAAAATGACAACTTTTTAATGAATGGCCTCTCCATGTAGTTCTTATTGACTGAATTGAGTTCAACCTGGGACGTGAACACATTTAACAGTAGAGGGACAAGGCCACTGAGGTAAGCCTGAGTGCTTTATCCACAACACACAGACATTTCAAGATATATCACCGGGAGTTAAATTACAGAAGTCTACGTAAACTTCCCAGTTTTGATTTCCTGTTTCTCATTCTTTTTCTTCATCTAAACCCACATGAAGCACTAGTGCTCTCAAATACTTGACTGTTTAAGTAACTTGAAACATATTTGCAGTGGCCACTTCAGATTTCTCTCTCTTCTTCTGAGACCTTTATCAAAGAGTCATTTATTTTAGTTTTTTTTCCCCTTTCTCTCCATTTGAACTGGAAACCTGTTTAATTCTTCTATTTCATTCACTTAGATATATATTATCCTTCTTTTCTATAAGTATCTGGAAAATGTCATAGTTGGCAAAAGTATCCCCTCATAGGTGATAATTTCTGAAGTTCCTTTGAACTCCTCAGGACTAATATACATGAAAATTTCAATTTATTATATATCATTCCTTTCAATTTCTGAACATAGATGGGGTCATCAATGAGGTCAAAATTAGTTTTAGGTGACAAAAGACACTACTGAAATGCCTGCCTTAGATCTGAAGGATTGTAAAATCCAGTACAGAACAAAAATAACTTTCATGAAATAAAGAAATGGATACTATTACAAAAGGAAGAGATTCTAAAACCTAAGTTGTCAGTTTCATCGATGTGAATAACTGCATAGAGAGTGTACCTCCAAAAAGTTATGAAAATGTTTCAAGATTCAATTTTTCACTTTTTTGATCCAATGAAAGATCAAAGTCCCAGACTAGAAACTTTCCACAGACTATATTTGAAAGCTCCAAGTAAATTCTGTCATCTTTCAGTTTCTTGTCCAGTGTAAGAACCAACCAGTGAGGCTTACTCCTAAATGCTACATTCCTGCAGAACATGATAAAGCTGGATATGGTCAGTTAGTACAGTTTCTTAACAAGTGGCATGAGTTAATTTTATATTTAAGGTATAAAATAAAAATTGTGTAAAACCTATTATTTGAGTTCTTTATAAAACATCATAATCTAATATAGTTTTTGAAAGAAATCACAGAATGAAAAGCAAAGTTTATACACTTTCTAAAGCACCAATTTGTAACTCTTGAATATTAAAGGAAAATGAAGATGAACATAAAAAGAGGTACACTATCTTTAAAAGTTTGCTGGTGCCAATAAAGTCTATTTTTTCCCCTAACGATCTCCTTATGAACCTGCTGTGAAGACAGGAAGAAAAATGTGAGGTATCAATCATTTCTATGGCAATAGATTGTGATGTCAAAACAGAGAAGAATACAGATTTATAGTAAGAATAGGATGTCTGTAGATAAACATAAAATTTGGCCTAAGGTCTACAGCATAGACAAAAGTGGCCAGATCACATTTATTTATATATCCTGAGGGTTTCTTTTTCCCAGTAGCACAAATTATATATTGTTAAAGAAGTATAATGTTTCAGTTATGCACTGAGAGTTATACAATTATTTAAAATTATTCTTATTTCATGACACTGAAAGCTCATTTAACTTGAAAAAGATAAGGATTACTACCGATTTATTATTACTCCTCATATAACAAATAAACATGTCATTAATGTCAAGTAAAAATATTTTACATTTATGCAATCCCAAAGGTAGAGTAATAGAGATATACCACATTCATTTTCAAGGAGAGCAATTTTACCCCCAAAATGGTGAAAATGGGTTCTTGGAGGGGCCAAAAAATATTACACTTTTTTTTAATATATAGTACATAAACAAATGTATTTATGGAATTAAAATTTCATGGGAGGAGATTTTTTAAATTCTAAAATGGCTGTGAGGGAAGCTGATGACAATGAGAAAGGGATTGAGAAACATGGATTATAACCCCCATTAGCTAAGGAAAGGAGTCAGTAACATGATACAAAGTAGCAGAACCACAAAGCCATGGAAATTTAACTGGAAGAGGGAAGAAGAACTTTGGGATCTCACACTGAGGAGACAGTTCAGTGGAAAATAGTTGAGTTACAAAAATTTGGATTAAAGTTATAGCTCAAGTTTTCATTAGACGTGTGTCTTGTCCATATTACTTTCCTTTGTTGAACCGAATGCAATAATGTAAATGAATACTTAGTACAGCGTCTAATGCAGCGAAAATAATCAATATATGCTATTAAATAAATAATAAATACATAGTTTAACAAATTATATTGCCCACTTGGAACGCTGGGGTGATTTAATCTTCAAAAGCCTAGAAAATGACATTAGAAGATGGATTTAAGTGAAAATAGTTCGAATATAAAAGAGTCCCTGAGCAAACAGTGATCAAATTCAGAAATGAGTTATTGAAGGAAGCTTTAGAACCTCTATTTCTATAAAATTTTAGGTGACTACACCTCCATCTGTTCAAGATGATTTATATATTCATGAGCCTTAAGGAAAGGGGCTAGACCAGATGGTCTTGAATTCTCTTCCACCTCTATTATTTTCAAACCTCAAATAGTTTGTGTTAAATATGCTAGCTTATCAAGGAAAGGAGGGAATACGGGGATATGTGTATAAAAACAGATGATTGAACCTGGTGTACCCCCCCCCCCAAAAAAAATATTTCAAAAAAATAAATAAATAAATATGCTAGCTTAAAATCATATATAATGGACATAATGGAAAGGATAAGACTCTAGCCCATGTTCTAAAAGACACAATAGCTTACATTTTGAAAAAATTTGTTTAGCATGTGAAATTTTGTTAAAAATAACAAATGATGATTGCATTCATAATTAACAGTTCCAGGACTTTCTTGAGTATAAATCATAAGGAGACAATATTTGATTAATGCATTACTGAAAGTTCATGTTCTAGTAGCCCTATGTGAATTGTCAGTGTGTATTCCATAGCTCGTTATGATTTATCTTCATCAGCCATAGGCCAAAATTACCAGACTCCAATTACCTTGCTTCCTAGATTCAAGAGAGAGGGAGAGAAATTATGTCAGTCTACCACAGGAGATGGTTTAAAATGCCTGAGGTAAAGAAAGTAATCTACTGTTCTCTGACATTCACTGCCTGAAAGTCATTCACATTAACAACCATTCAAACTTGTTTAGTGCAAGCCAATTGCTTCTATTTCCCTCTTGTCAGTTACATTAGCTTCAATTCAAATTTAACTCTTATAAAATTAAAAAAAATAAAACTCTCAAAAACCTTGACAAGGGCATATATGGGTCCTGACAGAACATAATGCTTCTGAATTTACTAAGTTTAATATAATAATTTTCACATTTTGATTTTCACAAAGAACACTCTACCCTTTAGAACATATGCTCATTTTCATTCTCTTATTTTTCTCCCTGAACCAGGATGTGATGATGGTCAAATAAATGTTTATCAAGATAAAAAAATACCTCATTTATACTAAGCACAGCATCAGCAGAAAAAAACAAATGTCCTTAATTTCAAGCAAGACTATGTCATTATTTATGATTATGAGATAGAGATCAAGTTACATTTCAAACTGCATAATATAATCTAATATTCTTTCACTAAGAACTATTATACTCATATAACAGACCATTAACTTCCAGACAATTTAGAGCTCACAAGGTTAACATCAGCACCAGAAAAAGGAAATGGAGATGACATTTAAATAACAGTAAGTGAAAATGTACTATTTTACAACCTAATGGAGATATTAGTTTTGATGTTTATCTGTTATGTAGGATTGCAAGACTTTGATGTTTTACTGACATTTAACTAATATTTGATATTATTTAAGACATAGATTTTAAATACATGAATAAAAATGTATGATATATAATACAACTACCAATGAGCTGAATCTTACCCTTTTTTTTTTCTAATTTTACTCATTCTAACTTGTCTTCTCCTCTATATCTGTGGATATGTTTGTGAGTTTGTAAGAGGGAGAAAAAAAAGATGATCTAGATCTTTTTAAGCTTTACCAACTCTGTCTGTGGTAGGAAAGCCAGAATGTGGGCATAGCTAATACACTCACTAAAACTGTCTTAAAGTTGTCACATATAGCCAAAGAGCCTGAGGTAAAAATGATAGATCCAATTACATTTAGAAATAATTAATTGTCAAATCCTGGGTAAGGCTGCATTTCAATTCAAAAATGAGCCAAATATGTTTTTATGTGTTCAATTCTTCAAAGAGTAAACTCCAGTTTATCTGGGTGAGGTCCATTAATGTTCAAAATTGAGCAGTGAAACAAATTACAGAAAGCTGCAAATATTAATAAGATCTGCACAGTGTCCTTCTCAGAGATGGTAATCAAGACTTCAGAAAAAAACATTATGTGGACATCAACAATGATATGTTTTCTGTTTTCTATGTGGCTAGCACAATTTTAGGTGTTCTTATTACTTTATCATATATCAGTAATTCTTCTTAGAATTATTTCAAACCATCAAATTGAAACCTAAGACTATTAAGGAATACAACCTGTGATGTGTCTATGCCATTGTTTATTAAAACAAAACCTTTGTTTTCTATCAAGAAATTTTTGTAAATACAGTTATCATTCTGCTTTTTCTCCACTGTGATGTTCTAAATGTCTTTGGCTGGAACAGACATAAATAAGTTACCAATCTGTCTTTTCCCCTATTATTTGGGGTACATTTGTTCCATAAAAATAAATCAATGTGATAAACAGCTTGGTAGAAGATGATTTCTCAATTTCCCTTAGAACTTTATGCTTGATGGCAGAGAAAACGGAGAGATGCTGTCATATTTGGAAAAGGAAGGTTAAAAGCAAGCTGAGTTAGCTTATCACTTACAGCAAAGATTCTTACACATTTTTATGCCACAGCTCCCACTGGCAGTCTACTAAAGTCCAGTCCACTTACGAGAAAATTTACGAATGCATAAAATACAGAGAAGTGCATTGGAAACCAGTTATAATCAGTAGTGGGTATCATATTATCTTTTAAATATGTAATACAGTAATAAATGTGTTAATTTAGTGTTACATTACATAGAGACAGGTCTATAACTACTGTAATTTAAAAGTAGTGGTAAGAGTAAGCGATATTTCAAACTATCTACAACATCTGTAATGTAATGTGAACATATCTGTGATGTTTGTTAGAAACAAAGTCATCAATGTTACTAATCCTATCAAAGGTTGTAGCCTTTATTCATAATTAAAGCAAATAGAGTTGGAAATTAGAGAAAATAAGATGTAATTTTTTTTCATGCACAAATTCTCCAGCAGTCTGAGTTCAATTCAAAAACACCCCGGTTAAGAACCACTGTTTCAAAGGAATACTTTCCAGTCTCCTTCATCATCTTCCCTTATAGCTCCCTCCCATCACACACACAAATCCCTCATCAATATCTCCAACCATCATCTTCTAGAGGACACCCCATAACCAACTCTATACACCTCTCAGTAATGGCCATCACTGAAGCTACTATATAGCACATCTTATACAAAAATATAGACATCCATGAATAAAGACATTTGAAAAGGAACATTAATGATGATTAGAGACAGAGGCAATACTCTGAGACAACCGTTCAGTTTCCAAGGTGTAACTCTCATCATGGAGAAAGTATGGCATCTGTTCTCGAATAAAGCATGATACTATAATCTTAGTTATTACAAGTTATGACGCTATGTTTATCTCTCAGCTACCTTCTCCATAAAAGAAAATCTTTACCTACTGGTTGTATTGGATTATTAATAGTTTCAGACTTTAATTGAGTTTTATATATGATATTACATGAAATTGGCTGACCATTATATTACGTTTATACTGGTAAAACTACAACTATCCAGCACCTCTAACTTGTGATAAAAAAATATGATAGGAGTCAGCTTTGACACTATTCATACAGAGTTAATATCTCCATCTTTAAAAAGTTATTAAATACAGAACTAGGTCTTAAGTTAACTTCTGCATTCTAATCATTAGTTGGAATGAACTAGTTTGCTGATGAGCATTTAATAAGTACTGCTTCACAAAAAGTATAAAATAAAGATACAGTTGGGGATGGTGGAAGATTAAAAACATTTAGGAAATCACTGAAGGTGGGAGGAAGGCCAGAGGAAAGGAACATTTGTAAAAAGGCAGAAGATATACATAAAAATGAAATTAGCTGATGAAAAATGGAGATATTCAAGTGTATTCTGTATTTTCAAAGACATTTCAGAGAATAAAAATGTTCTAATTGTAAACAATTAAAGTTCAAAGAAGGGGCTATAAAACAAAAGGAGATAATAATTAAGTTGCTACAATTTACAAAGAAGGAAATCCAAATATCCAAGTAAGAAAATTTTCAAGCTTGGGATAATTAGATAAATAATTAAAATATGTAAATATAAATTAAAAAACCCCATTTCAGTTTTACACTCATGCTGCCAAAAGTTAAAGTCTGATGATATCAAATACTAGAGAAGAAATACAGAAGCTGGGACTCGAATAACTGACGGTGAACGTATTAATAAATATAAGACTTTGGAATTCAATTTGACAATTTCTAGTAAAAGTGAATACGGATATACCATATGACATTACCATTCCAATTTTATTTATATACCACAGGATAACTTGTATATTCTAGAATGAGACATATACAAAAATGTTCATTACAGTGTTGTTTATAATTGAAAAACACCTGCAAATAATTTAAATGACCATCTATAGAGGAATGGTACTAAATGACAAGTTACAGGGTCAGGTAATTTTTCAGCCATGAACTATAAACTGGATTGATATGGCTCTACATGAATAATTATCAAAACTTACAACTAAGAGAAAAGGTTATCTGATATATTTGTTCACATGTTTAATACATTTTTAAAAATACTTTCAAACACCACATTCTCCAAAACAATTATGTCAAACAAAAAACAAAGGAGTAGATATATCATGGTAAAACGACTGATTATAAGCACCTAAATGTGGAAGTAGTGTGAAACAGCAATAAGAATTATGGCTCCAGAATGAAACACAAATGTTACATAACATCACAATGTAAAATAACAATATTTCCAATACCTTATCAATTAATAATTAGTGGTAGTGAACTAGGATATTCATGTTTACAGCAAAAAGTCAAGAGTTACCATCCAATAAATCCTGAATTTCAAAAAATGATTCTGACCCTTAATATTTATTATAATCCATTTTCTTACCTCATGTGACCTTTAAAATACACCTGACTTCATCAACTAGACTTGTTTTCCCATATTATAACACACATAACACTACTTCATACAGATCTCACAAATGCAATTCTACATGTTTTCATGGATATCCTGTAAATTCTATGTGTGCAAGTTTATGTCTAGAATTGCTATTAAATCACCCAGGACTTTTTGCGTGCATTAAATAAAACTAATATAAAGGAAGGAATCAAAGAAAGAATGGAAAGAAACAATTGTGATGGGAAAATTTTACCTAGGTGATGTCACTGATTTAGTTTTACCTAGTTTCCTATTTTTTAATATAGAAATTAATTAAATATTTATTGTTAAGAACTAGTTCATATGGAATATATTTTGCAAATTATTTTATCCAACCATTAACCTTTCCCCTTTTTTCTCTGTACACATATGCATACACACATTCATACACACATACACGCACATAAAAAGTGATGCATGAAATGAAATTCATCAAAAGTTAATGCTCGATTTTTTTTTCTGCATGATGGAACAAACGTTTAGGTGATTTTGTTTTCTTTTCTTTGTACACTTGATTTCAACCTTTAAAACGATGATAGAAATGCAACAGAAAAGTCAAACTGACTTCATGGGTACTAAAAACAATTAGGAGATATGAACCTTATTTTTAAAATATTTACATACATAAAGTAATACAAAGCAGACACAAAATGTACACACCAGTAGGTAAGTAAATAATCAGGATTTTCATAACTACTAGTGAGATGATTTTTAAATCTTTTTGCATTGCCTTCACTAAGACAAACTTTCAAAAATACCTCTACCTTAATAAAATAAGTAATAAAGTTTAATATAAATTCAGATGGTACTGTGAATGAATATTCAAGTATTTATGAAAAATTAATGAAACTAAAACAATTTATCATCTTTGTAAAAGTGTATAAAATAGAACAATCATAGTTCGATGGGTAGAAATGATAGAAAAGCAAAACATATTTAAAAATGGTTTAAAACTATTTAATATAGCATTGGATATTTACCAAAATTCTGTGTGACAGATGAATTTCTAGATTAGGTCTCAATTATAGGAATATTTTTTCTAGATCTTGATGAGGAGAAAGTTACTAAAATTCTGACCAGCAAGTTTTCCTGCGGCTTTAATATTAACCGTTCATAGGAGACATAGCTTTTAGAAAATCAATTTGCTCATAGCCTGAAGACAAAACAATTTGGTGGCAACAAGAGGAAAGAGATACTCAACAGGACTGCCTGAAGGGTGTGCATTACAGACAGTCCTCTAGACAGGCTCCATTTTATCCTTAAATCAAGGCTGAGGTTCCAAGAAGATATTTTTTTCTTATCCTCAGAATTGACAAGGTATATTTTTCTAAAACTGACTTGTTTTATCTTATGAAAACTATGACTTCTGTGGAAAAGACAATGGATCCTGGAGTCAGAAGTATCCAGATTCACATCCCAGCTCAACTAATTAACAGTTGTGTGACCTGGGACAAAACTCTTTAACTTCTCTGAGATTTCTTTCTGGCATACATAAAATTTAATAAATCATCACTTTGTGGTGTATTGCAATACTTAAATAACATAATTATGTGTCAAATACTGAGCACAGTTCTTAGAATGTTGTAAGTGATTGATAAACAGTTTTTTCATTATAAACAATGTCATAGTCATTAACTGATACAGATTTTGCTTTTATTACAAATAAACTCAGAACCAAATCTATGGTCTGCCTAATAACACTAGATTCTATGACACAAATGTTTGTTTACTCTCATTACCCCCTAAATCTACCTGTCTTTTTCCTCGTGTCCCTTTTCCCCCAAGTAACTTATCAATTCCTGTTCTTCCGCTCAATCTTATATGTTCTAGTAAACCATCTCAAATTGTTCCTGAAATTAAGAAGGGTATAAATAACACACATAATCATATGTAAATATATAAACAATAAAACAGACTATTTGAATAATGTTTTATATCCTGTAAAAGCAACACTGGTATATGTTTTCTGTTTCTTAAGTTCACTTAGGTTATCAATATCATCAAACAACAACTAGCCACTTCAGGATTAAAATATTCAAATTTCCAAAATTAATCAACAATGATAACAACAACAACAAAAAAACTTCTTTGGTATCAGTCCAGTGTTTAACCTGAGACACAGCCTGTGTCTCAGGTTAAACATGAATAAAATATGTTCAAACCTTACCACAACACAAAACACTATTACAACTTGGTTGGTGAGAAAAGCAAAATGGCACAGAAATAAGTACACAGCTAGGAAAAAACAATCCAATTTTAACAGTAAAGATTACATTAATAAAATGTCTGATGGAAAGCACTCTATCAAATAAAATAAATCTTAAACATGCAAGATTAAATTAAAAATTATACCAAAAATATTCCCCCAGAAGTTTATTACATAGCTATTTGCTATGAAAAAAACACTGTGATCATTAATTTCAAAATTAAACAAAAATCATATATAAAATTATTTTTCTACTTATTATTCTTGTTATGCTTTTACTCAACATAGGCTACTTCACTGAGAAAGAATGATAAAGAGACTAAAGACATGGATAATTCCTTTGCAATCTTGTTTGGGAGTTTAGAAAAACTACTGATTTCAGTCTACATTTTCTAAAGTTAATATTTCTTAACTCAGTAACTTTATTTAAAATACAAACAGATCTTACCTAGCATATTAAGTTACCAGAGAAATGACCTCTTTCTCAGGAGTGCCACTTTGGGAGTTAGCACTGAGAATTCATGTGTCATCTTTTAAAGTAATAATGTAATAAACCTTTCATTTCCTCTCCATGAGAGATACAGATGTAGCAACTAAAGAAGAAAGAAAGTAAAACAACTACTTCCAAAACAGGCATGATTGCAAAGGACATTTTAGGAGTACAAAATTTTTAACTATAAAATCATCAAAGCAGAAAGGCTTTGTTGTTTTGTTCATACTTCACACCAACTCAAAATTATGAATGACTCTAAGAGGCTAAGGTTATAGAACCTACATAATAGGTCTTTTTAGAAATAGAGTCCCAGTAAGAAAGCAAAAATTTCGTGAATCCCTTAGATTGTACACTGGTGCATGTGGACACAGATGTGCACACACGATTGAGAAAATATAAATAAAGAAGCAAACTACACACATCCATGGAAAGCTTTCTTCAATTTCACTAGAAGACATTTTCTGGATATAATGATATAGCTTATAAAGGAACAGGGAAGTAGGATGAATTTGAACTCATGGCAAGAGTGAGGGTAGGCTGGGGTAGGGAGAGAAGGAAAGGAAAATGGAAGAAAAATAACACCTTAAGTAAATTTTACATTTCTCGATACAGTTAATCCGAAGTCATTTCAGCCAGAATGTCACAACCTATATATACATCAACTGGGTTTGCGTGATGAAAATGTGCCAAGCCAGAAGTAATGCAGTATTTGTCAAAAAGATTGAATTGCACTTTCATATTAGTACAAAAAAATGACAGTGCATGATTATTGCCACAAGCATGAGGTTGTTTAGGGGATAATGTGAGCACCTTAACTGTAGGTAGTAATGGGAAATGTCTATCTCTTTTTCTTTCCTTTCAAGGTAGGCACTTGTAACACGCCTTGTTACACTGCCAAACCATTTCTCACTCCAAACTCCTTAAATACCACCTGTCCAAGCCAAGGATATATTTTTAACTGAAGACATATGAACTATTCATTGCTGAAAACCACAATATAATAAATGCTTTACTAGTCCCATGAAAATTAAAATATCATGTACTGTTTGTAATATGGGAGCATCTCTGCTCTACTGTTCTACTGTATGCAAGTCCACGTTCATTTCTCTATTATTCAGACTTTTGATGACAGGTATATTAAAAAGGCTGTGATTATACCCTCTTATTTTTGTTTTATTTTACTTATTATTTATTTATTTATTGGCTGTGTTGGGTCTTCACTACTGCACAGGGGCTTTGTCTAGTTGTGGTGAGGGGCAGGCTACTCTTTATTGTGGTGCACAGGCTCCTCACTGCCGTGGCTTCTCTTGTTGCAGAGCATGGGCTCTAAGGCATGTGGGCTTCAGTAGTTGTGGCACATGGGCTCAATAGTTGTGACTCACAGGCTCTAAAATGCAGGCTCAATAGTTGTGGCGCACAGGCTTAGTTGCTCCACAGCATGTGGAATCTTCCCGGAGCAGGGATTGAACCTGTGTCCCCTGCATTGGCAGACGGATTCTTAACCACTGAGCCACCTAGGAAGTCCCTACCCTCTTATTTTTTAAAAAAGAATATTTCTAACTCTCAAAGATTTGTGATTTTAAATTTAAAATAATAGTAATATTACCCAATTTTAACTTTATTGTTACAAATATATGTATACATGTTCTGTCAAAATATATTTCCAGAAGCTTAACAGATTTCCAAATTTGATGCTTTCTCTTGGAGTCAATTTCATAACAGAGGTAATACCAACTCATCTTCTTAAAAGATGATAAAAGAATTGATTAACCAACTTTAGAATGTATTTTGAGAATCCTTTCACTAAATACATGATTAGAGTAAACAGAGCTTAAAAAAGGGCTTAGTGATTATTTGCAAAACTACAATTGTAAAATATTGTAACTGAGAGAAAAAGTGATCAGCTAAAACAAAACTAGAAATCCAGTTAACCTAGCCCATATAATTAGCATTATACTCAAAGAAAGGAATAGTAAAGGAATAAATCACTAAAAATTCACCATTTTTGTTTTAATAATAGGTAACTGTAGAGTCATTTCCTTAAGAAGGTATTTGTCCTGCTGTTTTAAAATGCAATCTCAGTCTTGCTGGCCTACTTTTTAGATTACAAGAATATTCCACTAAAACCTGACAAAGAAACACTTATTTTTGCTCTTCATTGAATAGGTACTTTATTTCATCTGCTCTGGTGAAAATCCTTGGAAAGTCTAGTTATTTAAATTTGTCCTACAGAGGCTTCTGATTTGAGGGATTAAAAAATCAGAATAATTACTTTAGTTCATTTTCAAAGCACTCAAGTGTAGAATTTGATACAAAATTGAAAAAATAAGTTGTTATAACTCAAAGTTCTGTTTAGGATGTCAGTGCAAACACAATTGTTTGTCCCATACTAGTATTTCAAAGAATGACCAAGCCCTCCTGCTGTTAATCCCTCCTACATGTCCTCATGACCCTCTCAGTCATGGTGTGGAGTACCTGAAGGCCATGCATTCTGCATAAGAGCACCATGAATCTTTGAGATGAGGTACCAAAGGAGGTCAGAGAGCAAATGGGAAAGAAGACAGAAGTGCACTCAACAGAGGGCAAGTTCACCTAGGATCAGCTGGTGAAAACTAAAACTAAATCACATTTTGATTGTGCCTTTAGCATAATGCTCTAAGCTACCCATTATGGGGAACACTTAAAATGTAACTACAGACTTCCTAATGATAAACTAAACAGTCTTTTTAAAGTATATACTGATCAAGTTTAATGCAATCGTAAATAATAAAAAAAAAGCCACTGTATTTTTTAAAATTTGTTCCACATAAAAACATTTAAGCATTTCAGTAATCTGAATAGTTCATGCAGAAAGATATTAACATATACAGTATAATTCAACCACCCATAAAAGATTTTTTTAATGTGGCTGAACGAAATTCACCTGAATTTCTAATTCAAGGAAAGCATACCCATGACTCCAGTGTCATGAATGAAATGGTGATGACCCAAATCTGTATATCCTGCTGTCTACCCTCTCTACTGAGCTGTAGATCCATGAATATAACTGCCTACCCAATATCTCATTTTTAAAACTAAACATAGCAACCTCCCTTCTAACACTTTCCCAACATTTTACCCCTTCAAGTTAAAACCTGTCACTATACCTTAATTTTCCAAGCTGGAATTGCTTCCAATGTGTCACAAAATTCTACTGATTGCACCTCTCAAATCTCTTTCATCTCTGCCTCAGCACTGGAATCCTTATCTGCGCTGCTTTAGTTCAAGCATTGATCAATTTTTTGCCTAGACTGATATTAGAAGCATCTAAATCTCCTGAAATCTCCTTTCAATCCTTTTCCCAACTACCACTAGAGAAATATTTCTAAAAACCAAACCATTCTAAACATTTTAGTAAAAATATTCAAACTAATTATTCTTTAATTATTCTTTAAAAATCATTCCCTTGAACAAAATATTCTAATGTATTAAAAATGTTAAAAAGTTAAGATGGACTGATGGATGAATAAAAAGTCAGAAAGATGGACAGATATGTGATATAGCAAATACAACAAAAGGAAAACAATAGTGTCCAATGCATAATTCTTTCAGATATTCTGCATGTTTGTAATTTTATAAATATCAGAGAAAAGTTTTTAATGAAATGGCTTGTTATGTAGAAACAGCTAATATTTACTGTGGGTTGTTTCTGCACTATATAAGCTTTTTACATGTATTATCTCTAGTGGTGTGCAGGAAAATGTTTAACACTTTCAACATGACTTTGGCTCTCCAAAAAACAGAGGAGGTGGTGAGGGAAAAAAGTCCTGATTTGTAGCATTTGCCAATCTGTATGCCCTAATACTCCCACTACAGTTTTAAGCTTCCGAAGACAGAACTGGAAGAGATGAGCATTAGTATGTCATTATATCTCCAACACACAGATAAGATAGACATAAATAACCTCAAGAACATAAATAATAGTTCATTATATTAAAATGCTTAGGAAGCTTTGAATATGCATTACTTTTGTTTAAAATATAATTGATATAATTGTAAGTTTGTATGATTTTTTAATAATGATTTTAAAACCGGCTGGCAAAATTCCTAAAAATTTAACAATCAATTCTCAGCGTTAGCACTTGACTGATTATCTCACAAATAGCAAGTTGGGCAGGTACAATTATTGATCATCGTTTTACAGATGACAATATGAAACAGGGAGATTGTTACTTGCCCAGTAGTAAATAGCAGAGCCAGCTTTCAGTCTAGATTTTACTGACTTACAAATCACAACTCATAATTGCTCATGACCTGCTGCTTAATAAAATTCTACTCCTACTTCAAGGCTCCTCTGTGCTTCCATAGAGCCTAAAAGCACATCTATTATGCCACTTATTGGTCTAATTATTTACCTACATACCTATCTGCTAATCTCTCCAGGCAGCTCAGCAAAGATAAGCACTAAGGCAGCCTGGATTTCAACCTAGGAGTTTATACTAGTGTCTGGTGCATAGTAAGTACTCAATACATGGGAATGACTATAAGCATGATTCCCCAGATTCTGAGTGGCTGCAGAGCAGAGTCTTCATTTTAGAATGCCCCTCTCAAAAAAATAAATAAATAAAATCGAAAAAACAAACAAACAAAAAAAGGACACCAGCACTGTAAAGGCACTGTCGGGCACGTAGGAGAGCCTCATGTAAAAGAAAATAAGAAAATGCAATCTGAATGACAGTTTTGGTTTTCTCATCAAATAGCTGTAAGATATTGATCAGATCACCTCACTGAGTCCCAGTGCCCAGAATAGTGATAAATGGGGGGCATGGGCTTGATTAATTATAAAGCAGTTTCTTGTGCTAAAACTGCATGAGTGCATGCATGCCCTTGCTGGTCCAGTAAAGTGCACTAATACAGTACATACAGAGAAACTGAAGAGTATGTGTCAAGAATGACAAAAATGACAGTAACGTATAAACACTGTAGTGTTAAAAGTGGTTTTTAAAAAATTATATTTGTGAAATTTACTGTAATGGTTTGTTATGCATAATTTATAAAATCTATTTGGGTGTATGAATTCTAATGAAGTCTTTACAAAATCTGGGACTTCAGAAAGGAACATGTAAAAAAATTAAGCTTAGGGATAAGCGTTCCCCTGGCACATTTTCTCCTCCTAAGCTGGCTGTATTAGAGAGCAGACACATGCGCAGGGCACACACATACCTATGATGCAGATTTCACCAGAGGAGAGAATGGAGGAACTCTGGAACAATAATTCTGCTTTTTTAGTATTCCTCAGTTATATAATTTTTAAGGTGGTATCCAATTTGTTAAAACTGATTGCAAAAATTTTAAAAGAAAACCTGAACTGGTTCATTTAAGCTGAGAAAGTCAAATATTAATTTAATTCAATGAGCTGACCTTTTGAAAAGAAACTAGTTCATGATGGAATGTAGCCTTACAAAAATGAGTTTCTCCCTTGGTGGACAGTAACCCAGAAATAAAGAGAAGGCAGAAACTAAAGGATTATCTGAATCAGCTGGAAGGAGGATTCAGAGAAAAACTTTCACCCTGTTGCTTGCAAAAATAACCAGAGTTCTATATTCTACTGATGTACTTTATGTGAGGTGGAAATACAGAGGAAAAAACCCATTTAAGTAAAATTAAATAGAATGATGAGTCCATTTCCACATTCTGTCACTTGTTAGAAGAAGTTAACTAAGCTACTTGTTAATTTTACCTTTAAAAACAAGATAAATGAGAAAAGTTGTCATCTCTTCCCCACTTTTTGCCCGGCTCTACCATAATGCTGATAGGACTTCAAATTTCATTGACTAAATCAAGGACAACAGAACTGCCGGCCCAACCCATCAGAGAGTCTGTGACAATAATCTGATGTTTACAAATTGTGTTTTGAAAAAACAAAGCTTCATGTTCTACAGCACTATCATGCTTCATGATAACACATGGTGAGGGAACGGCTATTGTTATCTTCATATTGCAGTTCTTTAACTACTAGAGAGAGCTCCAACGTATCTGTCCAAAAATCACAAATTCATCAATATACTAATTTGTTTTTAAGTTATGTTAAGATTTTCCAAAAAGCTTTCAAATGCCATCACATAATGGTGATAAAATGAGTGACAGCTTAAGATTATATTGTTCAATATTAGAGAAATTAAACTGTAAAACATATTCTTAAACTTCTTTTATTGTTGTAATTTACTGGATGGCAAAAAAAGAGTTAAAACTTAATGAAGCATCTAAACAAACTTTTTAAAGATTACTGCCATTTATATTTCAAGACCAGATACCCATTCCTCTTCTCACCTGTAAGATATATCTTAGAGAAGAAAAAGGTCTAGCAAAGCAATACATTATGATTTCTAATAAATGTTACCCTGAATTCTGAGCAAGCATGTTTTATATATGGTACACTTGACTGAAGAAATACCTAATAATTGGCACAGATATTATTTCACTTTCCTTCCATAATTACTGTTAAAAGGGAGCCTATTATATATATATATATGTATGTTTATGTATATATAATATGTTAAAACAAAGGTATGTGTTTTGACATTAAAGTATTATAGATTCACATGTACCATTAGTATGAAAAATATGATGTTCATATATTTTAACAGTACCTGCTTAAAAAGAAAGTAACAGGTAAAAATAAACTTTTTTTTGATTGATTATTATTCTTTTATTATGAAGGACTACATAGAGGTGGGAAATAGTAACAAGGCCAGAGAATAAAATATGAGTTATTTAAACTCAAACTTCACCCATATTATTTGGCTGAGACAATTAAAATGGACATCACTCAATGATTTCTAGGCCATATCATATGTAGTGACAGCTGAATTTGCACATATCTTGCTTGGGGTGACATGAAAGGCATGAATTTCTGCCCTTTGAAGTTTATTTTTTGTTGGGTTCACAGAGTATAATATAGCTTACTATACTCAAGATTAGAGTTCACTCATTATCTTTTCTTTGACTATGCTTTTTACTCCTCTGTAGTTTATATACAGGTTGGTGGAAAGGAAAAAAGATGGGAGAGTCATCCTTACAGCAATTATTAGCTATAATAAGGCCATATCTTGTAGGAAGACAGTGAAGATAAAAGAATGAAATTGTCAGATGATGATCACATCCTCAGATTTCCTTAAGATTAATTTAAATTATGAAAACTGCGAGATAATCTTTATGAGGTAATTTTTTCCATTTAAGAAATCGTACAGAATGAGCAACACTCTTCAAAAATGCTAACTATAACTAGAATGGTTCTAAATAAGTGAGTTCCAAAAATAATAAGCTGTACTCCTCCCCACCAAATCCTGCCCAAGGAAAGGTGACGGAAATTTTTTTTTTTTTTTTTTTTGGCCAAAGCCTGATGTTAAGAGTTTTGCTTTTTATATTCCAAGACAAAGAAAATAAATTATAATTCAAATAAGGAATTAAATAGGCAATGACAGCTGAAGACAAAGGCAGATCCTCTGGGTAAAACAGAAGAAAATCAAGGACAAATCTGTGCACCGGTGTAACCACAATAGCGCCACTGAAGACAGGTCTGAAGTTCACAGGCTGCGTCTCTTGAGCCCATCCTTCATACAGAACACATCCCTAGTGTTTGATTTCTGGACCCATAGCTTCTTAATTCTACCCACGTCATTTTCTTCTTCAGATATTCTTATGTTATCACTTAAGACATTATTAATATATTATTTCTATTTCTACTTCCTAATATCAGATAAACACCTAGGACCAGAGAGGACATCCAGGATATTTAATGGAATTGATACTGTTATTCAAATCATTTCCACCTGTCAGCTTTATTGCATATGCAAAATTCAATAAAAACAAATGAAGCCAATAAAAAGAGTACTTAATGATACTGTTAACAGACTCAGCATGTAGTAAAGTACTGTGGATAAATTAAAAGAGTGTCACTTTTACTGGTTACCAAATGCTTTCTAGCAACCAAATAAGTCAAAAGACGACAATTTTAAGCTGAAAGCAACCCAACTCTGTTTAATTAATTAAACAGCTAGAAGAAACTGTGCCATAAACTGTAGGTATGGTTAACTGTACATCCCATGCCTGAGGTAAAAAACAAAAAGGGCAGTAGGAAAGAGGATTTCATATTTGTTCAACTTTCATGACTCTTATGCTGGGGGTTCCTAGCATTACAGACCATTAGCAGAGTTAACAGAAGTTGATAATATTATAGATTGATCTATCTCTCTCTGCACTGAAATTCAGAATAACATTACTATAATCCATGGGCCCCAGAGAATTCAAAAGCAGCCACACAAATTACTTTGATAATTTAAATTAGGATGTGAATTATATTTTCAATTTAATACCTCCATCTGTGCATATAGTTTCTCTATGTCTTAGCAGAAAGGAAAAAGAGAAGGCAAATCATCCTTATGTTGACTACTGGCTGCACATTGTTTTATGCATTACTTCACAGTTAAGGAATTAGGAATAAGGCTAACAGAAGTGTCAGTCCATCTGTGTTCAGAAAGGAAAGGTTGATATTGTTTTCAAACATCTTGCTTGAGAAAAATAATTGGGGGTCAGAAATTAACCCTCTTGTCTCTGGAGTTCCAAAATGTTTTGTATTTTTATTATATCACTTATGTTTTTATCGTTATTATGGTTTCTAACACTAGACTGTCAGTTCCTAAAGAGCAGGAAGCCTGTCTTACTAATGTTGTATCTTCCACAGTCCTCAGTGTGGCAATGTATGCAACTCTGACCTCAATTAAATTTATGAAATGAATAAATATCTCATCAAATACACACTAGCTCTTGAGTTCTCTACGATCCTTCATAATTTTCTCCTCTAAAATAATGTGTTTTACCATGGATTTTGATACCCACATATTTGAAAAAGAAAACTAAATCAAATGATAAAGTAAGTTAGATCAGGACTTCCTAGGTGGCGCAGTGGTAAAGAATCTGCCTGCCAATGCAGGGGACACTGGTTTGAGCCCTGCCGTGGGAAGATTCCACATGCCACGGAGTAACTAAGCCCGTGTGCCACAACTATTGAGCCTGTGCTCTAGAGCCCGTGAGCCACAACTACTGAGCCCATGTGCCGCAACTAGTGAAGCCCACGCACCTAGGGCCCGTGCTCCACAACAAGAGAAGCCACTACAGTGAGGAGCCTGCGCACCACAGTGAAGAGTAGCCCCCGCTCGCAGCAGCTGGAGAACGCCCGTGTGCAGCAATGACGACCCAATGCAGCCAATAAATAAATAAAATAAATAAATAAATTTTAAAAAAAGTTAGATCACTTATAAAATGTCTTTAAAATGCCTTTAATTAAAGGAACTTTCTTGATTATTAGAAATGACACTATTTCCCAGGAATTTATAGATTTCCTTTTTCTGCTCTAAAATAAGACAGACATGCTGTAGTGAAGATTATAGCCGGCATATTTTGTTATGATTATAAGCATGTTTTCATGGTCTTTCTGCTCCAGTCTTTCCTTAGCTCCAACTTCTCTCCCACAGAGATAAGATGACCCTTCTAAAAGCAAATCCAGTAATGTCAGTCTGCTTCCTAAAAACAACAGGTTAGCAGCCTGGGTTACTTTAGCCCTGGCCACATCCCACCTGCAGCTTCAATTCTACTACAGCCCAGAGTCAGCCAATGCTCCATCTATTTTCAGAACCCAAAAAACATCAGCACTGTTTATAACTGGGATGAACATGTGGTTATCTCTGTTTTTAATTCTATTTTGTGTTCTTTCTGCTTTAAAAACTCAGAGTCAATTTTTAAGAGCCAGTTTAAAAGCCATCCTTTCTTTGTGACAGCTTCTCTGAAACATTTTCTTAAAAAAGAGGAAGAACTTCTTCCTCTAAAGTCTGTTCATGGGCTTCCTAGGTGGCACAGTGGTTAAGAATCCGCCTGCCAATGCAGGGGACATGGGTTCTATCCCTGCTCCAATTAGACCCCACATGCCATGGAGCAACTTAGCCCGTGTGCCACAACTATTGAGCCTGTGTGCCGCAACTACTGAGGCCCATGTGCTAGAGCCCATGCTCCACAACAAGAGAAGCCACAGCAATGAGGAGCCCGTGCACCACAATGAAGAGTAGCCCCCACTCTCCACAACTAGAGAAAGCCCGTGTGTAGCAACAGAGACCCAACACAGCCAATAAAATTAATTAATTAATTAAAAAAATAATAAAGTCTGTTCATTTTGCATTTTACTCTTTGTTTACAGGGCTGTCCCTCCTGACTACTAGGAACTTAAGCTCAAAGCATTGCTTATATAACTTTGAAGACCTAGTACTTAAACCAGTGCTGTTAACAAACAAAAGAGGCAATAGATGTTTCTCTGAATAGATAAATGTCTTTTAAAATGAAATATTCCCTGCAGAATCTGAAAAACAAAATCAGGTTATTACTCACTAAAAATGAAAAAAAGATTTTTAAGAAAACTGAAGAACTGTTGTTTTCCATTACTTTTCTTATGGCTTTTTATTGTTAGTTTTTCGGACTTCAATAATAACAGCATTGCCTTTTAAAACTCTTGTTCAAAAACAATAAAGAAGCCATATAAATATCATATATAAGAAATTAATAAATTTCGAAAACAAAATTTAAAACAAGCACTGATATAAGCCTTCAACTGAAATCAAACAGTATGACATCCTTACACTATTAAACCATACCAATTCTTATAGAGTTGTTTATTTTGTTTTTGGTTTAACTGTGAGGCTGAGTTTCAATAATAAACGTCTTTCTGGTTGATAACTATCTTAGACCACTGTAAAAAATCAATATATGGTTCCATTTTGTGGATGATGCTATAGCCAAAAGGCCAAAATTTAATTCCTTACTTTGTGGTTTCTGGTGTATGCCTGAATATTGTTTTGTTTTCTTCCATTTTGGACTTAGGAGAGAAAAAAAATGCAGTTTTAGTAAATGTTTATGTTTACAATAAGACACGCTCTTTTTCGCTGCTTCATAGATCTACACGTTTCAGTGAAAACTGCCAAGAGCACTGAACTTCAAATAAGAGTAGAAAGTAGCTTTCCCAACTGTGTAAATATATTACGTTCTGGACACCCTGAACTCTTGACCTTCCCTACGAAGGAGATGCTGCTAAAATGTCAGTTAATGACAAAGCAGTGCCACAATGGGTTACCCAGAAGCAGAAGGCAATTTAAAAGAGCAATTTTAACATGCCAAAGCAAGCAATGCAGACAATTTCTGATGATGGCATATTTTATTTCCATTTAATAAGAGAAAGAGAAAACTGTATTTTCTTAGCTTCTATACCAGATGGTATACCCAGAGGAAATAGACACACTGAAAAACCAAGTCTGCTTTCTTTGATTGTTCAATGGAGTTTTTGAATTACTTCCCATTTAAGACAACTTCACATTTACACCTTTTTTAAAATGTATAAAATGCCTGAAAAAGCATTATGTGAACAATAACATGGGTCAGGCTGTAAGCTAACAGTGAAGTAATCATACCCCTCAGGCACACAGAGAAGCATGAGGCAAGCGTAGCTGGCTACAGCCACCAGAGGCTGTAATTACCACCTCTCCTAACTTGAGTGACCCTGAAGTACGTAATTGCACTTACCAAAGGATTTTAATGTACTTCAGAAAGCAAACAAAGAAATAGCTTTGGCAACTAGGTAAGACATTTTCAGAAAGGATAGAATAAAGCATTTTTTACACTTCTTTAACTGTCTGAAATATTTTAAAAAGTGTATACTTGAGTGTTAAGCACACTAATCAATTGTGCTTTCAATAAAACTGAAGTTGCAAACATTAACTATGTTTTCACAAGGAATAATTCAGCCATGCAGATTCAATTTTTTAAAATCTACATCCCTCCCAGATGTCTAACTTTCATTTACTCAGGCTACACTCTTCTGAAAGGGAGGAAAAAAAAAATCGCCTATAGTAGGAGAAAGAGAGGAAAGAATTCAGGCTTTTCGAGTACCAAAAAATGTTTGTGGGCCCCAGTTGCCCAGTTGGCTGAGGTTAGACAAATCATTGTTTTTTACTTTGTTTTTCCGGAGTCTTAGATATACCAGCTACAAAAATGGGATAATAATATCCAAATAACTACAAAGTAGTACCAATCAATACTGAACTATGAAAATCCACATGCATTTAAATACAAAATTTATTCATTAATACACATAAATAAAACCATTTCATTAACTTGCTGTAAAATTATTTATTGACAGATTTCTGCCAAGAAAGAAAAAATTTACTACTGCTAGAAGTAAAATTTCAAAGGCTTAACTACATTAAAATGGAGTTTTTAAGATACTAAATAGTAACTAATTTACTCTTTGATAGGTACCTAGTAGTCAAAAATTGTCCCTCTGTGATACACCAAAATAAAATAAGAATTTCTGAGAGGCAGAAAGTAATCATCATCCCTTTGTTATTTATAAGAAATTCATGTGAAACTGATATCAGACGCATACATAGAGCTACAAAAATTTTATAGGGACTTCCCTGGTGGTGCAGTGGTTAAGAATCCTCCTGCCAATGCAGGGGACACGGGTGTGAGCCCTCGTCTGGGAAGATCCTACATGCCGCAGAACAACAAAGCCCCTGCGCCACAACTACTGAACCTGTGCTCTGGAGCCCGCGAGTCACAATTACTGAGCCCATGTTTCACAACTACTGAAGCCCAAGCGCCTAGAGCCCGTGCTCCGCAACAAGAGAAGCCACTGCAGTGAGAAGCCTGAGCATCGCAATGAAGAGTAGCTCCCACTCGCCACAACTAGAGAAAGCCCAAGCACAGCAACAAAGACCCAATGCAGCCAAAAATAAGTAAGTAAATAAATAAATATTTAAATTTATTTTAAAAAATTATACTTATCTTCAAGGCTTCTTGGTGGTCTAACATGCAGAATGCATTAAAATAGCTATTTCAAAACAATAAATATTTATTCAACCACCAGATGATATTAATGGTAAAACACTACCCTACAACGTGGCATTCTCCCAATATTTGTTAAAATGGAATGGTTTATAGAACCAGTATTCAGAGTCTGCTCAATTTAACAGAATTAGATGGGAACCTCTCCAAAAGTTATGTTTGGTGTCTCAAAGGGATCATTTCCCCAGATTATGAAGAAATTTTTTATTAAATATCAAATGATATCATAGTCAGCATAAATTGTGTTGTATTTTTTTGTTATAAAACACCAGGCTGATCTAGTGATGATGCTGGTGCTGGTAGGATCTGAGGGATCTTAAACTTGGGGAAAGGAATCTTGAAGAGGGGAAGTAGACAGATACCATAATTTTAACCTACACTGACTCTGTATTTAGATATGCAATATTTATCAATTACAACCAGCTTCTGCTTTTCAGAGATTATTTAAAAATGAATAGAATATATAATTGCATAAGGTTTCCCTCTTTTTCTGATAATAGAGCAAGATTAGTAGACATTCCTATAAAACAGTAACCAGTTTCTCTCCAATCTACAATGTACTTAGAAATCTAGTCTATAAGCACGTTTTTTTTCTTAAAACCTGCATCAAACATACCCTATGAGGACATTAATAAATTAATAAAGATATGTGACAAAGACTCACCACATGTGAAAGATAGTTTTAAAAACAAATTTTTTACAATTGAAAGTAAAACTACAAATGAGTGGGCTTGATACCATTTTATGCCGCAGAGCCCGCAAATTAAATGTTTCTCAAATAACATATCAGAAAAAAAGAACAATACAATTTCGAAATGTCAAGACATTTATAAATTTGAAAGCAGCTATGAGTGTAAGTTATTTTTACTCTATCCCCTCCCACACAGATAAGGTTATTCTCAAAATAAAATACCTTAAAGCACTTCATAGTCATGTTTTTACTTATTGCAGCTCAATATGCATTCTGAACATAAGCATTCAATAGGGATAAATCAGTGCTCATCAACGCGTTGTTTTCATCCACTTAATACAACATAACTAGCTGTAAAACACAATTTCATTTATTTGCAATCTCCATTGGCCTTCACACCAATGGATGATTTCAAATAATTCCTGAGTTTAAAAATTACACTGTATTAACAATACATTGTGTGGTACTGTTAATTTTTAAGGACCTATTTTGATGAAAATAAAAAATGAGAAGGCAGGTCAGATAGTTAAAAGAAAAAAGTTTGCGCACAAAAAGTCAGGAGAAAGATCACTGGAATAGTAAATTAACATTTATTATTTTAATCTGTACATACCTTACAAGGATTAAATGGAGGGAGGAGAAAAAAGTAATTTTATCAGAAAATGTGTGTAGGCAATATCTTCAGTAAAATGGACACCACTATTTATCTTGTAATGTTATCACTGGATATAAATTTTGGAAGAGTGAGCTACTTCTCAGTTTCCATATTGTCTCCTTTTTAAGTTATTTCTCTGGCTGAGGCTGTAGAATCAACTTGTTTTTCACCTCAGGAAGTTCATCTACTACAATAAGAATAATTTGTCATATTACCTATAATGAAAAGACTTCGCTGTACAAAAAATTTGAAAAGCAAATTGTGTGCTTTAGGCTGAGCCATGGAGACTTACCCAATGTCTTTGAGGTTAAGCTGTTTTTCAACCACAGGATAAATGCATGACACCAATCAGCAAATTAGTAGACTCTCTATTGTCTAAACCTGAGACTAATGATTGAGCAGTTAAGCTTCTTATTAGGCAACATTTTTCCATATTAATATATGAAATACAGCATATTAATATTTTCAATTAATATATAAATATTAATATATAAACATTGAGCCAGAATAAATATTAATATATAAAAATTGAGCCAGAATAAAAAATATTTAGGGATGACAGTATGTTAGGTAAGCATGGATTTTGCTTCTATCTTAGATCAGTACTCTTGGTGGCTAGCCTCAGAATATTGTAATTGCCAAACAGATGTTAAAGAAACAAAAGACATTTCACAGGCATTTACATTTTCATAGATCCCCATGGTCTTAGTTTTCAATTTTCAGAACCTAAATCTTTAAATGTTCAAGACACTGAGACCCACGTACTAGCTCTACAGGTGTTTCAACATCATGCTTGATAGATAAAAAATGTCTCTTTCAACAAAACTAAAAAATTATTTTCAACAATAAAGTAAACAGTGCACTAAAAGTGCACTCTAATAACTTAGACAATTAAACTTTTCAGTGGCTTTTAATAAACAGCTAACAATTTCTCTCGTTATAACAATGTGGTACAATAAGGAATTAGCATGTATGCTTATATATTACTTTTTATTCCTTTTTTGTGTTTTCTCCATGTGCTATTATTTTCACCACTGTTTCAGGCATGAGGAGGGCAATGCAAGGCTTAAAAACATAAGAAAAGCCTCTGTATTTCACAGTTGGGTGTCAAGCTGCTACATTAATCCTCAACAACAGAATTCTCCCCATAGAAGAGTTATCTTACTGAGGATTGGCTCAGAGTAACTTTTCTTATGCGTACTGTCAGATATGGCCTCAGCACTGACCATAAAAAATTATCGAGAAAGACAATTTCCACATAGTAGAAAGGTATTCAACATTTGCAAAGGTTTTCTCTCTCAATAATACATTCACCTGCATCAATCAGAGATTTTGGACTAAATACAAGCAAGCTGAGCAAAATTACCATGCAAGAAAAGACTGGATTCATAATAATACTGAATAATAAAAGAGAAACATTCACACTGCCCTTAATCTGTCAAATTTATGACATAATTAAGGCTACAATTTACCAAATTCACTGGAACTCTTAGAATAGTGTGACTAATCATGTACCAAAGAATTAGAACTTCTAATATTGTATGAATATTGTATGTCTTATTCTAGCTTCCTTCACTAGGCAGAGTGGCTGTTCTTCAGTCTTACCTGCACATTTTGTTCTGGTGATTAGTGGAGGTCCTGGAAGCCCCGTTCCGCCTTCACCAGGTCTTGTAAGTAGAACGCGGATCTCATATTCAGTATCTGGATCCAAATGCCATAATTTATAAGTTGGAGCATTGACTGCATGGGTTTCTGTCCAGGATCCTGATGTCATTCTGTACTCCACTTCTTTCAGAATGATGGGACCATCGCCAATGATGGAGTTGGCATTTAGCTGAATCAGCAAGTAGGTAGGCCCAACACCGAGCAGCTGGGGAGGAGCAATGGGTCTTGGTGGTTCTAGGAGAGACAATTGTGCATTCTCATTAGTTAAAAATCCAAAAGGCTATAATACATAGATATATTACTATCTCTTGAAGTCTGAAGGCTTAAGGAATAATTTATTTAGGAGTTCATAATAAATACTTAAAAGAAAATTGGGAATAAGTGGTCTGGAAACTGTACTTTTAAAGAGCAAATACCTTCACAGATGCGATATGACCCTTTTACCATGAGTTTTCTTTATTAAAAACATGCCTCTCCGGGAGATAAATTTGTAAAGACACAGTAACCAAGGGAAATATAGAGAAAATATTTAGAGATGGATAGCTCTGATTAGCTACTAAACACAGTACAGTTGATCTTTGACATTCTTGAGGTATTAAGACCTTTACAAATCTCCAAATTAATGAATACCGCTATAACATTATTTTGTTCATGAAATATGGCCAAGCAGTGTTTTTGTTTTTGCCGGGTTTTTTTTTTTTTTTTCCTTCTGCAGACTTCCTGCAGATTAAATGAAGAGAAGGCACAGCAAAGCTGAACTCAGGGGCTAATGCCCCATGCTGACTTGTTTCCATACATCCACCTCTCAGTGTAAGACACTGAAATTTACACGGAGGCGGCAAAACCACAAATCATTACATATCACTGGCCTTTGGGAGTAGCATGTGATAAGGCAATGCATCAAATATTAAACTCAAATGTCAAAGGTACACTGCAATTTAAGTTTGAATAGCTTAGATATTTTGCTTGAAAGAAACTTTGGGAAACATTATATCAATGTTTGAACTTATGGAAATGATGAATAATAAATTAGAGCAGTATTTTCCCTCAACAACAATGTAGGTGAAATTTGATACTGAACTTTATGCAGGACCCCATAGCTTTAACTCTGTCCATATGGTCTCTAATTAATACATTGCGATCAGGTGGGATCTTCTTTGAATCTCTGGAAGAACACTTCTTGGGGAGGCCAAAAGACTTTAAAGGAAACTGGTACTCTATAAAAAGTGATAACTGCCCCTAAGTTCTTTTAAAGGTGTTTTTAAAAAGAGTTAAAGCAAATTATATGAAGAAAAACAATTAAATGCAACCACAATGCTTCTCTCGGCGTCCACCCCTCCATCCCAGGTAGGGGTGAATTGGAGAAGATGCAGATAGAAAGAAGTTAAGAAAAGACAGGCAATATTTTTTAAACTGGATTTTCTTCTTTAATGGCAATGAATGCTTAGAATACGACAGCGCAAAAAAGCTCATAGACAGGTTTTACCTTCTGATACAGGTTTCCAGTTGTAGCCCAAAGTATAGTTTTCACCTTTATGAACCCCTGTGCTACAAACACCCCTAACATAAGAAATAAGACTAGCTGGCCTAAATCTCTACACAGGTTAAAGTAGTTTTCAAGAATTTTCCTCCAAAATTCATATGACAAATATTTATTAACTACTAATTGCTAATTTCTATGCATTGGATATTCAGATAATATGGCACGAGAGACATCATAACAATACGTCAACTTCATTATTTTAAATTGAGAGTTATGGAAAAAAACAGATACTGAGATAAAGAATAACAGATGGTGGGGGGAGAGGTATCTAATGAGTAACACTAATCTTTTTCTATCCAAAATCACTTGAAGAATATAAAGTTATTTATTCCCATCAAGAATCATGGCTCATTAAGACAACAGCTTTCAAAATATTTATCAGTAAAATCATATGAACTTGTGCTTCACTGTTGCCCCTGTTTAAAGTGAAAATAAAGTGGGACTTCCCTGGCGGTCCAATGGTTATGTCCCTATGCTTCCACTTCAGGGGGCACGGGTTCAATCCCTGGTCTGGGAACTAAGATCTCGCATACCATGCAACACGGCCACAGGAAAAAAAAATAAGTGAAAGTAAAGCTAAGATTAAATAAGATAATTTACATGCTATATAAACTGTTTACATTTAGAATTATTTCTCTTTCTATGGCAAAGTAGTTCTCAACACCTGATTTATAAACTTTAAGTACAAAATCTCTTCCTTATGGTTTGAAAATCATTTCAGCACTATACAGTCAAAACTGGGTAGAGGGTAAACTATTTCCAATTTCAAGACTAACTTCAATTCAGACGTTACAGAAGAAAAAGTTTAAGTAATACCAAAATAATTTAGAATTTTCATTTATCAGCTAAAGAAAGATAAAGCTAGACAATTCATATCATGAAATTTTACCAACTAGTCTAACAACTTTTGTACTTCAAGTTTACAAAAGTTTTGGTAGACAAATAGAAAGTTGACATATTTTCTAAACCTTAAACTGAAATGAAACTGAATAGAGAAATGAATGTAATAGAAAAAATGCAAATATCTTCCCAGACGATCTAAATGTTGCACATATTTTAAGCAGCAGTCTGTATTTTGTGAATAAACTGAGCTAGCTCATATGTGCAATGTTTGTTTTCATTCCAGATGGCTCATATACTGACTAATTTAAATAGGATATGATGCTAAGTCACAGCTTCCTGGGGTTCTAACCCAGAGCAGCAATGCCTCACTCACATTACAGCTGAAGAATAACCCGAAGTCGTCTGATACTTAACATGATGGAACAATTCGTCAAATGAATCATAAATAACAAACCTTGGTTATTAATCTATAAATTTATGGATATTGTGAAACCTGACCTAATAAGTGTATATTGAATGTTAAATCTCACCCATCTAAACTCTGCACATAATTGTCATGGAAAATAAGGAGAAAACAAAAGAGAACAGAAGATGAGAGGAAGAGGAGGGGGAAAGCTACAACAAAACATATTACTAGAAACAAGTGAAAAAGTAAAACATAATATTTCTTCTATCATTTCTATCTTTAAAGAAATGACATGTAAAAGAAAATGACATGTAAAGTCAAGAGATCTAGTTTCAAAAAATGTATACACTAATAACTGAGTAAACTTGAATGTGTCCTTTAACTTCTTAGCATTACAATTTCATTGGTAAACTGCATGATTTTAAGAATTTTAAAAGACTTTACATTTCTAAATATGTCAACAAACCCTATATTTGATGCTATTTTGCTTTGTTTTATTTCTGCCAGAGAGCATATAAATTTTAAAATGGAAAACTAATATTCAACACTAGTGCTTTGTATACATGAAGAACTGAGTTTGATGTAATCAGGTTCTTGGCCCAAAGAAGGGCAACAATTCACTCTGATCAGTTTTACATCTCACTTACTATGGTCAAGCCAACAAAAGGGGCAGTCCAGTAATCAAAGCAGTAGCTCAAATCTGGAACTGTGGCAATGTTCAGAGAGGCTTAAAAACATATACATTGATGAACAGCATGATTATAAGTGAAACCTAGCATTAATGAGACTAATATACCAATACATATTAAATTTTTATGTTGGAGGTAAAAAGTAGCCTCATATTAGCATATGCATTTTGTTTTTAGGCCCTTGAGAACAAGGAGGCTTATTTATAAAATCTCTATTCATTTCAATAAATTATGCATGAATTTTAATCAGTTAGCAAATGAACAAGTAATTGTTCTGCAGCAATATTAATATTCTTCACAACTTCATACACTATCAGACCCAGAGGTGTGGTGTGAATAAATCCCAATTGTACACGAGGTATCAACTGAAGCATGCAATCCCCAAAATACAAGATAAACTTTGCCGATGTTACCAATTAACTTTCAATTAATGACTTACATTCATTATTCTAGAGCTAAACCTATTATAAAATTGCAATTATACATTCAAATTGCTTTGTTTTTTATTTCAAATAATTTTTAAAAGTGTCTTGAAATCAAGGTAAGTCATTATGAAAGAATATTCTCATCCAATTATTCCAATTACAATGCTATTTTACAAACATATGTGTCACTTATCAACATTGAGTTAATTAATAAAATGCAAAATCAGAAACAGAAGCTACAAAACCAGAAAAAGTCACTCAACAAAGTAATTATCAAGGCAAATGACACTTCTACATTTGTCTTTCCAAATAAATATATTAAATACCTCTCAATCCTATCTCCTTCCAAATTGTTTTATTTACTTGTCAAAGAAGTCTTGACAAAAAGTATCATGAGATTAGCCCTCTCACTTTAAAAGCAGGCAATGACAATGCCTTCGTCTCCTAAGGCTGCTGTAACTAACTGTCACAAATGTGGAGGCTTAAAATAACAGAAATTTAATCTCTCATGGTTCTGGTGGCCAAGTGTTCCAAATCAGTATCACTGGGACAAAATTAAGGTGGTACCAGGACATATTTCCTCCCAAGGCTCTAGGAGAGAATCAGTTCCTTGCCTTTTCCAAGATCTGCTAGCTGCTGGTATTCCTTCTCTTGTGGCTACATCACTCCAATCTCTATTTCACTGTTCACACTGCCTTTTCCTCTTCTCTCTGTAGCCAAATCTCTCTCTCCCTTCTATTTATAAGGATACTTGTGATTATATCCTCAAGCAAGACCCACATGGATAATCCAAGATACTCTCTCATCTCAAAACTCTTAATCACATCCTCAAAGACCACTTTTTTTCCAGATAAGGTAATACTCGTGGGTTCCAGAGATTAGGATCTTATACGTTTGATGGTATTTTTCAGCCCACACAGACATGGACTATGAATTCATCCTTCCTCCTAGGAGACATCTGAGCTCCATCTTTTCTCCAGTTGGTAGGAAGCTAGGAAAATAATTCTCCGAGGAAAATTTCCTATCTAGGTTCGGAGCAGTGGAATTAAGAGGCAATAATTTATCTACATTGTCTGTTTTTTACTATTTTTTTTAATGAAATGAAAATAGAGATGAAAATTACTACTTGAAATGGCTGCAAGAGTCAATGTTCCCTTACTATGTCTAAATTCCTGTAAAAATCAAATTAGAATATTTGCCTTGGAGATAGATATTTTCTTATTTGCTATCAATTGTTTACTTAAATGAACAGATCACTTCAAATCAATTATTCTATTTATCATTCTTCTCATTAAAATTTTGATCCAGTTCCAATTAAAAAAGAATATTCACAAGTTTATGCTTCATGTTTAATCTTCTTCCTCATCACCTATTAAATGTTCAAGTAAACAGGAAAGAACATTAGAGACGGAGAGCAGGAAGAATGACATCAGTGTACCAAATAATTCCAGCATTTATTTATCAGCTACCCTATAATAATTTTAAACGTTCTTAAATTATGCCTCAAAAGGATAACAATATAGTTTAATGGTACTTGAGTGTCTCAAGAAATCTGAACTAATAACACTGATGAATAGGAAGATAGCCTTTTCTCCCATAAGAAATGGAAAGCAAGTTAAAGATAAGCAGAAGCATTGTTTTGGGGCACTTAATATTATATGCATGGCAACATAATTTTTCATTTTTTTCCCCAGAAGCAAAAATATGACGTACATATTTGAAAATGTTCAGATGTATTCAACAAGGTTTCTCCTGCAGCCACATTTTATAAACTGTAATTCAGATTTATGAGAAGAGTAACAGTTCTTTTATGATTTTCACTCTGCTATCTCTCTCATACCCAAGATTTCCAGTCCTAACAAATTCCTTAGGCAGCCAAATAATACCTCTCCATTCACTCTTTTGGCTACTATCCCATAATGTTTGCTCATATCAATTATATAGTCAGTAAATTCTATAAATCATCTTTCAGATAAATTACTATTTTAATTATGTTACATATTTGTGCACTGATAGATTTTTAAGTCAAAATATTTTATCTAATATATTAGAATCCTTTTAAAATCCAACAATCCAATGATAGATAGTTTTTTCAAATCATATCATTCAGGTGGCTCATAAGGTTGAACTGGTCAAAGTTAATGCTAAGACATCACAAAGTTTGGATGTTGTTGATAGAACCTGGGGTTTCTATGCCAACACCTAGACCAAGTATCAATCAAAAGGAGTCATTGTTACCTATTATCATCTCCATGAAAATGACACGGGTATAGACCATGGAAGGAGTGTATGCTGTGCCCCATTGCCCACACTCATAAAATTTCTTGTTCACAAAAAAATCTGAGAAGCACGAAACAAGCATCCAAGATTTTATAGCTATAAGTAGGTAGAAATACTTTAAATAAAGTGAAAAAAATGCAATTGAGTAACAAAGTACTTTTTTAATGATATACTATGTATGTTTGTTTCTACTATGTATTTTTTCTCAGCATTAATTATATCTATCTAAACAAGAGTTTCTTCATTCTCTCCCAGTGATTTTCCACTGACAGTAGTTGTTCAAATGACTGAGGCGTGTTACTTGCTTTGAGTGGGCTGGGGCCAGGATTACTTGACCATGAAATGCACAGGATAGTCTCACATAATGGAGAATCCTCCAGTCCAAAATACCAAAGGCTCCTCTGGAGAAACACCACAATGTTAAAAATAATTTCCCCTCAGCAATCCATGGGTTCTGCTTACCTAAAATTATATCACTTACATTTCTATTTCTCAAAGAGTATTGGAGCAGAATTTTGAAGAGGGTACAAACCCTAAACACGTGGTCATTTACTCATACAGGCTTGACCATGGTCAATGAGGCGCATTAAATGGGCATGTGAGTATACAACTTGCTCATCAGCAACTGAACTGATGTTTTTGGAAAACTATTTATATCAAGAAATAAAAATGTGTTTATAGACTAAAGTAACCCCATTTCTGGAAATTTAATGTAAGCAGAAAATTAAACCTATGTTTATAAGAGCAAAAAATTTAGCAATCAAAATATTCTACAATAGGAAAATGGTGACACAAATTATAGTATTTCAATAGAATTTCACCACAAACTTCAAGAATACAAGTTGTAAAGATTATACAACAAGTGTCAGGGGACATCTGAATGTTTAGTTTATTAGAGCTTTCATTTTAAAAAGTAAAAAGTTATCCCTATTAATAAAAAAGAAAAGAAAACAAAAGAAAACCACCAACCACCACCACCAGAAGGAATTACACCAAAAAAGCTAATAATAGTGTCTGGGGAACGGTGAGACCATGAGTGGTCTTGCTTTTTCTTTTTTCTCTATTTTCCCATAAAATTTATAACATGCTCATAAAACTTTCTCAACATTACATTCTCAGTGTCTGTCACAGTGCCTAAATTCAATAACATTGTTACAGAATGAGTGGTTGGTTCAACAACGCCTTGGGAAAGAAAAAGTTATCCATGTCACTGTAAGAAAAAATTATCTACATAAATTCTGTCTATTCCACACAAAAAAACACAGATTGCTACTTCAGTGTGAGAACCATAATTTGGAGATGCAAGTAGTAAAACTTTGTATATTTATTTATTAATTTAATTTATTTTCAGATGATGAAATTAAGTCCTCAAAATGTAAGATTTACCGCCTTGAGCTCTGAACCATGTAGCTAGCCAATTGCTCTGACAGTGATACACAGCACCTACAAAATGGTACTATTTAATTAAAGGAGTTAGTTGACTGGAACAAAGGAACAATTTCTAGGCAATTGCTTAGTGACCAAGTGGCATCAAATGATTTATCCAGCTTGTAAAAAAAGGCACAGTTACAAACCTATATAATAATTCTTTTTTGTCTTTTAGTCAAACCAAATCAATTAAACTTAAAAAAAAAGATTTTTCCATGTGGAGAAAAATTTCATATATATACAAATTTGAGTATATAATAATCATTTTATCAAAATATACAATTGCACTAATAATAGCAGAATGTATACCAATAACTTGAGTTTCTTGAACAAAAATTTAATTTATGGTAGGAAAAAATTTTGATACCAAATATGCCACTCTTCATATTAGACAGCAATTTTGTCCTTCAGTCCCCATGTGATATGTATGTATTCACTGTTTTTTAACTGCAAGGTCTGTGAAATTACAGTATTTAATCTCAATGACATGGCTCTTTGCTGCTGCCTAAAGTGCTGAAATAAGAAGAATCATTTCAGCAACAAAACTGCAAATTTTGCATACTGAATTTTATATCCCATACATTACCATGGCATTTTATTCACCTTGATTTGAAAACGCTGCTGCAATAACTTTATTACCTGCTTGACATAAAAAGGCACAGCAGCAGCACACTGTCTCAGATCTGCCAGCAGAAATTAAAAACAAGTTAGGTTCATATTTAGGGTATATGAAAAGGGTTTTTTAAAAGTAAGGTTTATTTGCTTTTTTAGCTCATGTAATCTAAAACTGTGAGATAACTATACAATTTTCTCATTTTGTCCCCAAACTATACTCTTTCTAGTTAATATCTATGCAATGAATTTGTTCATGATTACGAATTACTACAATTCAAAAACTTTACAAAAGACTCCATCAGTACCACAATCAATATGGCATGGCAGCAAACCACATATGTTATGATGAAACTTACAGATCCATTTGATTGAGTCATAAACTAATACAGAATATATCTCATTCGGCCGTTTAATCCCTCATTTCAGCTTGGTCAGAGCTCAAATTGTTCATGCATTTCAGGAAAAGAACAACCAGTTGATTTCAATCAGGTAAGTAGTAAAACTGGGAGAGCCTTCAACTCTTTGTTTGGCTCCCTCCAGTCCAGGGTCATAAACAGGTAATCACATCACCATCTCATCTGTCACCTTTATGAGGTAAGACAATAAAAAAATATATGGTAGGAGAAAGGAGGGGAACTGTGTTTGGCAATGATAAAACATGTCCCAGTAACACGTTAAATATGCCTAGGATTTAAATAGGCTGAAGGATCTGGAGTAACACCATTTATATTCATTTTATATTAATATGTGTAAAGACACAATGGCTGACCCCATTAAACCAAGAGATAGCAATTTAAAAAAAAAAACACCCACTGCAAAATCTCTGTAACTAGATTACAAGCTCTCTCTCTTTTCTCTCTCTCTATTTCTATACACACATACACACATGTTGACATACATGTAATATGTAACATATATAACATAATCAAGAAAAAAGTATTTAAAAATATCCTAAATCTTCCAAATCAAGAATATTAAAAACACTTTTAAAAAATCTCATGAATCTAAATTCCAAGTTAAAAAAAAATTTAAACCTATGAAACTAGAAGAATTTTCCAAAATATAATTATAACCAAACTTAAGTTGGCCATCTTGATCCTCACGGTTTAAGTACTCTGTTGTCTTAACTCACTGAAATATAACACATAATAAGCATATGTTTGTTATGAATATGTACTTTGTGACTATTCCAAGTCAATTCAAAATGATGCACGAAGTTTTTATATAGATGTAGCCAGCAACAGATGGCTACCTTTTTTTTTTTTTAAGTGTAATGACTTAGTCAAGTAATGGAATCAGGAGATACTACTGACTCCCTCCACTCAATGACCCTAGTTCCCAGGCTTGTAAAATCTAAGACTTCATTTACCCCAAGTTAATCAGGAAACTATTATTTACCTGTTATTTCTACATGACTCTGCAAGGTAGAGAGTGACCATCTTTTAGACAGGCATATTCCTCTATGTATATAAGTGATATAGTTACTTTTTTATGAAAAAGAATTTGTGATGACATAGGAAAAACAATTAAATAAGACTTTAGTCCTATAGATAGCTCCTCTAGATAACAGGCTTTATGAATGCACTACTAACTCCATCATAGTCATAATTTTAGGATGCTTTTCAGTGCAAAAAGCATAAACTTTCAGACTTTCAAAGTCCTCACATCAAAGAAACTGTCATAAGCTAATGCAGTCCCAAGTCAGTTTTGTAGTGTAAAGATTCCCAGTATATATTCATTTCAAAGAACAAATGATATAAAGTAGCAATTATAGAACATTTCCTCAATTATGAGATTAAATAAAACAAAAAACAATTATGTGTCCTATGGGGCTAGATGCCCCTGATTAAATCAGAAGATTGAGACCTTTTGTTGTGAAAACGGTTTAACAGATGTGGTCAGTGACTCTAGATCAACTATTCCTGATGGCAACTACGAAAGAGTCAGGGCATTTGAACAGGGGACCAGAGGACAGATTTCTGAACCTAGTCTCTGAACTAATAAAAGCAGATTTTTACGGGTAACTCAAGAGTGTACAGGTATAATGATGAACAAAAGGAAATGCCATAAAAATAGAACCATCAATGTGGTCACCATAATTACAAGGACTTCTGAATAACTATTTTAATCATCCAGTTCTACTAGCATTGCTTCAGGGCCAAAATACCTATCCCCATTAGTCAAAGTGCCATCAAAAATAAGATAACCACACCTAGTTTTATAATCAGATGGAAATAGGAAGCAGGCAAGAATAATTACAGACCTATCTGATAAAATAACAAGATAGTGACACTTTAAAGATATTTAGCCATGTAAACAGTTACCTGCCCAAGGACATTTTACACTAGTGTGACAGCTCAGCCAGCAGGAGACCTTTAATTCCCATTCCATTCAATCACCCCTATTTCCACACCATAATGGGGTATCTAGATATTCAGAATACCAAAATAAAGTATATCATCGAAACATAAACTGTTGGAAGGCAGTCCAAGTTGTAAACCATCAGTGCACACCTAGGGAAAGTTTCTAGGAGTAAAACAAAGGGTGTCAAGACCATAAGTAATGCAATTATACAGATAAGGGGCTGGGCTCTTCTTTCACAGCCACTGTTACTAAGTGACAAGAAACCTCACTTTTCTACTTTGATAAATATCATGCCTTTTACAAATAAGGGCATGAAATACCTACTGACCCAAACTGTTCATGTATTCTTTCTGTGAGCTTCAAATTTCCCATTCTTCTGCAACGTTAGCCATAACAACTGAAAATTTGCTAGGGGGAAGAAAATAAACATCAGTAAAATGTGCAAACATTTTCATAGGCACCAAAGAATCTTGTAAATAGTACCTCTATCAGTGAACTTAAGATGATTAGCAACTGGGTGAGGAAGTCTACTATTTTAAGTATTACGAAAAGAAGGAGAAAGTATCATGCTTCTTTGGCATGAATTTTTGTAAAATGACACACTTATAAAAGTTGATAGCTGAGAGATCTCGCTGTTGTACCTGAAGGATACCATTTCTTGTTCCAAAGCTATACACTTATGTTTTTAAATGTACGTCTACGTCCACGTTCAAGTTTTAAATTAAGAATCTGACATTGGGCAAAGGTCAAGAAAGTTATTTTGGAAATTAATCATAGAGCTTACAAGATTATTACTCCTGTAAGGCCTAATGATAGGTTTAAAATGTACAGGCACTAATTTGCACCTGTTTATTTTTTGTCTTGCTTCAAAAGTTTTTAATTTTAATATATAAATGCAACTTATGTTAAATGGATACTTTACTGATTGTAAATTTATATTCTCTTCCTTATGAAATCAAATGCCAATTAGGTGATGAGGAAGAGGTCAAAGGTCTCTCTATGTTCTCTAAGCCATGGTGCCAGATGGGGGATAGTCACATGACAGGCAGAATCGCTAGGAAAAAAAATACTAGATAGTTTTTGTGATGATCACTGTACTAGAGATAACAAACAGGAAAAATTTTTTAAAAATATGCAAAATAACATAGTTACTGTGGTGATTTGAAAACACAGCCACAAATTTTTTTTGAGAACCCTCCTATTGAGAGGTTGGGTCCATGTTCTATCCTGTTGAATCTGGGTGATCTTGGACCTGCCTAAATATACAGAACACAGTGGAAGTGGTGGAATGAGACTTTAAGGCTAGGTCACAAGAGACCATGCACCTTCCCCTCTGTTCAATGGAACCTGGAACATTTGCTCTTGGAGCCCTGAGCCACCATGTTAAAAGTTCAGTTAGCTGGTGGAGTTATCCCAGTCCAGGTGTCAGATGTGTGCATGAAGAAGTTTCTAGATGATTCTCACCTCCAGGAGTTTGAGTCACCTTCAGCTGTTCAATTTGAGTATTCCTGGCTGAGGATGCAAACATCCTGGGACAGGGAAAACCCACCCCTACTGTGCATTTCTGAATTTCTGGTTTCCAAAAGCTGTGAGCATTATAAAATGGTTATTATTTTATGCCAGTAAGGTTTGGGGTATTTTATTATGCAGCGGCAGATAAGTGGAAAATTATGTCTTATTAAGAGGTTGCAGGAAAACTTTGATGAAAGTTGCAAACTTATTAACATAAAAAACACTGCTCTTCCATGATCTGTCCCCTGCTTACCTGTGCAGCCTCAAGACTTACCACTCTCCAATTCCAATCACATGTTCATATAATAACGATTTTCTATGGGAAAATTTTCTTTGACGTCCATCTACCTTCACCCTTTATACGCTGCCTGAAATGCTTTTTTACCATTTATAGACTTAGCAAAACCATTCATCTTCAACTCCCAGCTCATTTATCACTGGCTCTGAGAAGTCTTCCTCAGGACACCCTCTCAAGCCTGAAATAAATGTACCTTTTCTTATAAAAGATTTATCTATATATTTTTCTCTCTCTCTTTCGTTATTGAGCTCCTTAAAGACAAACACTATATTGTCTTTAAGTTTGTGACTTCAGACTTCAGTGCTTAGCACATTAGACAATCAATCGATGATTGCTGAATGAATGCATTTGTGAACAAATGAAAGAATGAACATAAGAAGGTAATTTAAGGTAGGATAATACCTAGTCTTGGTGAGGACACAGAAAAACTAGAACTTTAAAGCTGAAAGGTAGACTATAAATTGACACAGTAAATTCAAAAAACTGCCATACCTACTAAAACCAAAGATAAGCATATGCTATTACCTAGCAATTCCTCTTCCAGGTAGACGCTCCCCTCAAGATGAGTATAGCTATTCCTTGGAAGTCAAATGCTTACCATCAGTAAAATTGTATAAAATGGATAAATTGTAGTAGTGACAAGATAGAATATTTTACAACTGTGATGTCAAATGATCTACAGATAGATGCAAAAATATGAATGATTTTCACAATGTGGGAGAGAGAAGCCAGATGAAAGAGTATAAACCATAGAATTCCATTTACCTAAGTTATTTATTACTATTAGAAACCAGGGACAATGGTTACTCTGGAGCAGTTGGGTTAGTGACTGCAGGGAAGTGATGGGGGCTTCCGGGATGATGGTAATATTCTATTTTTACGATGTGGATTGTGGGTATATTTAGTTTGTGAAAATTCATCAAGCTATACATTTATCAAGCTATATATTTAATGCACAATTTTCTGCATAATCTACACTCTACTTAAATTTCTTATTTAAGGAGACAGGTGGCTCTGTGTCTAACGGATCCCAGACTCCTGCCCGGAAACACACCCCACCTCCACACTCTCACACACACACACACACACACACCCTCAACACAACACAATTAGAATCTCATCCTGAGGTTTGAAATTTAAAGTCAGTATTTATGTCAAAAATCTAATTAGATCAAATTTTCTCTTGAAAATTCCTAAATCACTCACAAAAACTAGTTTATATCTTTTTCCTTATACACATCATTGTAGTACCTCTTTTGACTTGTAAAATGTGAGAAGCTCTGAGTTCAAAAGAAATAAGAGGTATATTTATCTGCAAAAGTTTGGGCATTAAAATCTTTCTGCCTTAAAGATGAGTCGAGTTCATCTTAGAGGTAGCAGTTGAGTTCTACAGTCACCTTCGTATAATAAAATATATTATGAGGTGACTACATCATATAAAAGCATCAAGTAAACTTTTTCTGCTTTGTAACTACACGTCCTTGAGAATTACTTATTTGAATTCATCTATATATGATATACTACTTTTACACAGTTCATACATTTTCCATAGCATCTATTGAGATTTACTGTTATTTAACATTATTCTGGAATCATGACAATTTTAGGTCATTAGTGTCTTGACATTTTTGGACTTCGATTGCATTACCACTGTTAGTTCACAGAAAAACTCTGTGAGCCCATCTCAGAGCATCTCTCTGGATTTTTACTCAGCAAACACAGAAATGGAGCTACCCTGCAAGTGAATAATTTGAAAAAGAGAATCTGGCTCATGATTTGACTTTCAATGTGAAGAAATTACTCAGAGTACATCCCTACCTTGAATATAAAAATAGAGTAAGTGGAGGAAAAACATCCTGCAGAGCATACATTAAAAGGTTTCTAAATCCTATTTCACCTACCTGAAAATAAGGCAATAGAGGTAGTCTATAAAGAAATAAATTTTTTAAAAAACAAAAAAATAAGCCAGAGAGTTTGAGATTTCCAACTGACTTGGTCAAAGATGACTGGACCAAAGAAAAACCTGCCTTGCTGAGTGTTATCCAGGAAGCTGCCTGAAGTTTTTAATATTCTTGTGAAATTAAGGATAAGAGCTGATGGACTTCTTTTTTACTACCAAGCACTGTGCCCTCAGAAAGAGGACACACTATTGAATTTTGAATAATTTATTTTTCCCACAATCAAGAAATCTTTGAAATCCAGAGAATCTTATTAGAGACATAAAATATTTCCAAAGTTTTCATAGAGCTACAGAGGCAATTCATAATTCTTGGTATAAAATCCAAAAAGAATGTTCAGGGAAGAGGGGAAGGAGAATGCAGAAAGAATATCAGAATAGTCTCTTAGCTTTTCATAAACCACAGGTGTGCAATATTCTGCCTAGATTCTAACAAAGCCCTCCTAGGCTTGCTGGAATCGAGGCTGAGTGAGCATGTACATTTTGACGTGTGAACACGAATGCATGCAAATGTTTATGTTAGTATATAAGAATCTAGGATTGGGACATGTGTGGTGGTCATAGTTTTTTAAATACCCTACATTTGATTTTAAAAGGGTCATACATTCCCTGCTTTTCTCTTGAGAATCACTGCTATAAAATGATAGGTTATAGTTATCATGCTACTTGTCAGGGCAGGATGTAGTTAAAAACAGTAGTCTAGCAGTATAGCATATAGTATAGCATAGTGTTACTACCATGGTGAGGTGAAAAGAATGAGCTCTGGAGTTAGACTGGGGTTGCAATCTGGGGCCAGCCCCTAAAAGCCACGTGATCTGAGCAACTTTACCAATCAGCCTCAAGTTTTCTATGGGTAAAATGGGGATGTTAAAAGTTATTAATATGAAATTAGAGAAATAATGCATGTAAGCCATATATCACAGCACCTGACACACTGCAAATTACTACAAATGGGTGCTTTAATTACAAGTTATACTAAATATTTATATTCAGATTTATTACATTTACATTCAGTTAGAAAGAAGAATAAACAGCTTATCCATGCTCATCATCCCGTTACTTCAACCAGTTACTAAAATAAGCTTATCGGTTGGTGCTAAGTTATACTGATTACCAACATAAAAGGAAAGTGAAGAAATTTCAGGCACAAAAATTCAAGAGGAGAAACAAATCCCTAAGGACATACTCTCCTTATTGACATATTTCATTCAAAAGAAAAGTCACATTTACAGATAACTTTGTAATTTCCATATACTTCTTATTAACTAAATCTGGAATAGTTATTTTTTAGTTGGAAATTAAAAGATGAGGCATAAACAGAACTTGTATTGGCTTCTTGGACCATTGTGGAAAAAAAGCTAGAAAAGAGAAAGGAATTATTGTATTATCATGCACAAAGAAGTATAATAATATGTTATAATTTAAAGACTAGATAGCCCCATAGCTATATATGGAATTATAAGACCCTAAAGATCATGTGTCTTAGTTATTTTCATTAGCAAAAATTACAATGATCAGTCTATGATCACTGCTCAAAAATGTTAAATCAATGAATAAAGTGGAGTTTCTAATGTTTATAATAAAATAATATTTTTATTTAAAGCCAATTGAAGAGAAGTGAGAAAGAATAAACATCTGATGATATCTGAAACAAACTCTTTTAGTATTTCAAAGAAATTCCCTTATAAGAATCAAAGAAAACACATTCAGCAAGAGGGTATGCTTCTAATACCCAGAAGAAAGAAATGTGCTGCTGACAAAAGGTATTCATAAAAAGTTTCAATTATATCCTCCACTGTTCCTAAATCATTCAGTCAAGGCACTGGCAACAACAGAAGATTTTATTTTCAGTATCAAAAGAAGATTATCAGTATCCATTGCTTAAACTCATCGTAGATAAACAAGATAGTACTTTTAAAATATAGGCAAGTGAAGCAAGAAAAGAGAACATTTAAAGTGTTGGAGAATTTTTTAAAATAATTGTGAAAAACTTCTTATAATATCTTAAGAATAGTCTCATGTAACACCATAGGCTCAAGATGATGAAAGGTCACTAATGTACTGCCAAACACATTTTTATGAGATAAATTCAATTATAATTGCTGCATATTCCAGCCACAATTTAGACATAGAATCCAATTATCCATTTCATTTTCATTTATACCTCATGGGCTAGATCATTTATCATGTTTCATGATAATGATCAGAAGACACATGGAAAGTGATTTCTGGAGGTAACAAATTACCTACCATATTAGCATAGCTTATAAGATCCTGTCAACAACTACTATGCATAAATATGAGGTAATTAAATTTACAACGTGCAGGAGTGTTTGATATGCTACTTGCTTCCTTCACAGCTGCCAAAAATCTGGGTTGTTAAATGCAGCAAAACCATTTGGTTGCAAATCAGGAAACATTATGCCCCAGAACTCCAACAGGTAGCTGGTATGCTGTGGCTCAAGAGGCTGAGATGCATCTTTCATCATCTGGTATTATTACTTCTTGCCACCAAACCATCCATCATTACTGCACAGACAGCTTGAAACGATAGTCCTGGACCCTCACATTACTGCTCCTTGAACTCTGTCTCATCCATCTTTTGCATCATTCTTGATTCACAGCTAAGTACCCTCTCCCGGCTGCAAAACCAAGTGTGAACCTCTAATGCCTTTAACCTACAGTGCCTCTCTAATAGTAATTGATTTCTCTTTATTACAGAGCCACTGCTCAGAAAAGAATACCTATGCTTGCTGATGCTGAAAGATGATTTTTAAAAGATCTAAGTTAAAGAATTCCAATAACTGTAGGAAAATACATTATTTTGTTTTGTTTTGTTTTGCAAGTTAAGCTTCAGAATTGCATGAGTATTTCTATTTGAATATTTATTCATAAGACTCAGAAACACAAACTTAGAGATAGACAGATATAGATGCTTCTGAGTGCAAAAGCACATAAGCCACAAAGAAAAGATAGCCTATGATATGTATATAAATGCAATACTTTAATCTGAAAACTATTAATCAGAGTTTCAAATATGCTTAATAGTAAAACTCAGAACTTTAAGATACTAAGTAGGCTGAAATTGCAAGATGTGTTGTCATCCTTGACACAATGCAAACAAAAGACAGGGATTAAAAGTTAGATGCAAGAATATTTGTGAAAACTGCTTCTTAAAACAAATCTCTCACCCACCCATCTTTTCCGTTTTCACTGATTGCTAAGAGAACCTTCAAAAACGATACCAGTTACACAGTGGTTGGTGTACCATAAACTATCCAAGACCAAAGGGCTTTAATTCCACTCCATCTGAATGCTGTTATAAAAGTTTAATAAATCAAAATGATCAAAATGTTCCCAGTGGCAGACTGGGATTTGGTTTCCAATTCAAATTCTCTTTAATATACGGCTCCTCTGACATCTTGCATTTCCACCATCCATGTTGAATCCCAAACATCTCACTTTTCATCATTGTGATGCATCAACCAGTCTGGTGATAGTTCACTACTTTTAACAATCCTGCACAATACAAAGAAATGTCAAGCCTGGTGGGGGTTTTCACATAGAACAATTATGGCAGGTGGGAACTCTTTATCTATCCTAAAGTAAATATTTTTAAATGACCCGCTGTAGTGAATGACATTCTTTGAGGACTGAGAAATGTTGTTGGCCAAAAGTCTTAGAAAGAAAACCTCCCTCTTTCCAAAGCTTTAAAAAATTGATGTAAGAAAAAGACACGTCTAGGAGAGTTATTATCGGGGGTGCTCAAATTCTGAAGAGCAGAGAAAGTGGAGTCTTTGGAGAGCTGGCTTTATTTCTCTGAAGTAAAAAGTTTTTACAGAGAGCAGGAGAAAGACTTGCACTTAACAGACAGTCTCACATCTAACCAGGAATCTATATGAAGCAGCAGGGGAAAAAATATTTACACGTGATATATCTCACATGTGTTTTTATATATGAATAATGTCAGGAATAAAGAAAGACATATTTAACCATGTCAGATTTCTTTCTAAATTTTCCATTTAATTGCATACATCTGCTTTTATCCTAGTTTAACCACATGAAAAATTCTAATAATATTGGCTAAAGGCAATGAAACGGACGCTTACAGAATATGAAGAATTTCTATACCCTAAGTATCTACTGTTTAATTTATCTTGTGTTGAATCCCTGTTTAACAACCTTCAATGAGTTGAAGCCTTTCCCACATGCCTAAAGATTTAAAACCTGTCTCTCCAGTGTCCCGATCAAGAGTTTACAACTAAAAGTACCATCTATGCTCTCACATAAGTTCTTCTACAAGCCTTCCAAATTTTTGTGCATAATACCATATTTCACCTAGTATCCCAGGCTGACTATCCCTTCTCCTGTCATTTCACAATGTTTTTAACAATATCTCCACTATAATCTCTCAACCTTGACTTACACTTTCTATCACAAGCGCCTCAAGGATGCCTTACCATCTCAAGTTTTTAAGATTTTTAGATTCCCCTAAACTTACATCATTCTCCAAATCATCCCTCATCCTAGTTCTCTGAGACAGATATGAATACATAAGTAACCTACTGCAAAACTCCCAAAAGTTCCCAGATCAAATGACATAATAATTTATATTCCTTAGTCTGGTATTCAAATTGCTCCACAATTAGGCCTCAAAGTACACTTTCAAGCTCATTTCAGACTTCTTCCCTGGAAAACACTGTGTCATGGTCCATATTTAATACTAGTCTCCAAGAGCATATGTTTCCCTATGTAACAACCTCTCTTGAAATGCCCTTACGTATTTTCAGCTATCCAAATCCTACCCATCTATCAATGGTAAGATGAAACTGTACCTCTTCCTCAGCTCATTCCCTGGCCACTAAAGTCAAGGATGAGGCTGTCCTCCTCTGTTCTACACATTAAGACCACGGCATTCATACAACACTTTACAATCTATCTTGTTTTTGTTTCTTTAACAATTACTTGATTATATCTGATGGGTATTGGCTATAATGCTGGCTACCGAAATACAATAGTAAACAAGCAAAAGGGAAGAGTCCTTGACTTAGTCAATCTAGAGGCAGAGACAGATGTTAGGAATGCAGTAATATTGAAGACTTGTGAAGATGCACTGCAGACAGAAAATGCTTAGGCCCTAAAGTTGAAGAGAGCATGGTGCATTAAAGCAAGTGAAAGAAAGCCAGCGTTGTTAGAGTTTGGTGAGCAAAGGAGAATCTGGACTGGAGAGGTGGCAGAGCCAGATGACAATGGGCCTTGAAGACTGTGATGAGACATCTGGGACTGATACTGCGTGAACAAGATGCCATCAGAACAGGGAGAGCACACGCTGGCTTACTTTGTGTGATATAGTTATTCTGTCTATTACTGTGTGAAGACTGACTTGGAGGAGGCAAGTGCAGATGTGGGGAGACCAGTGGGCACTTTTTACAAAAGTACAGTAAAAAGCTCACAGGTATAGAGAACAAACAAGTGGTTACCAGTGGGGAGGATGGAGAGGGCCAAGATAGGAGTATGGGATTAAGAGATACAAACCACTATATATAAAAGAAATAAGTAAGAAGGATATACTAAACTGCACAGGGAAATATAGCCATTATTTTGTAATAACTTTAAATGGAGTATAATCTATAAAAATATTGAATCACTATGTTGTACACCGGAAACTAATATAATATTGTAAATCAATTATACGTCATTAAAAAATGAAGAAATAAAGTATCAGCACTTAAAAATTTTTCTTAATTTAAAAAAAGTAAAAACTACAGTAAAAAGAAGATGGTGATATGGATGAAAGCAATGACACGGAAGGTAAAGAAAAGTGCTGAGCACCCAAAGGATATGTAATAAAATTCAGGAAATGAAAGAAGCAGGCAATTAACATACATATTTCTATGTGTTGTATTTCACTCAACAATGTGAGTATATTTGAGACCACTGCCTTATACAAATATTTGTTCTGCACATACTAATAGTAGGCATTACATAAAGATCTTTTGAAAACATAGCTAAGTAATTCTGGAGAAAAAAAACTGTAAAGCAAAATCGATGAATTTTCTTCTTGTACTAGAAAATAATTATCATTTGGCCTTTAGATATTTTGAAAAAAAAATTAGAGAAACCTGAATGAGATAAGAATGTGAAAGTATACATGTATTTGAGGGAAAAAGAAAAAAAAGTCCAGGTGGAGGAGACAGCAAGTGTAACGGCCCTAAGGCAGGAGGATGCTTGGAAGAGTCAGTATTGCTATGCTGAGGATTAAGGAAGCTGAGTGATAGAAAACAAATTTTGAGTGGTACCCAGGGCATATTTCATTTAAAGCCTTTTGGACCAGTAAAGTGCTGTAATTTTTCTTTTTCCTTAATGTGAAGGAAAGTCACTGGAGGGAGTAACACCGTAACATTAAGAGTAGGGATGGTTTCTTCCATATGCATATGAAGATGACAGAAAATGCCAGTGGCAATTAGGAAGATGTAAATAGCCATGTGGGTAAAATTTCTTTCTATCAAGTATACAGGTTCATTCATTTGTAGTTTGTTGTTTTAACACAGGACAGATTCTATGCCATCACAACTAAATCTGATTCCGAATTGCACAACACTGCAGAAAAGACAACAAAATATGTTCTTAGTTTAGGGCTCAGAAAGCAGAAAATAGACAGCAAAACAAACTTATCTTCCACATTATATACTACAGTTAAATGTAATTCTGTCCCTATAGCCCAGAAGAGGTGAGACCACCTCTTATAGGCCATAATTTCTCTAAAAACAAACATCAGAGGAAAGAGAAAGTATGGATTTATGCACTGAGAAAAGCTGTGCATACTTTGCCCAAATTATTTAATCTCTGTCCAGTTCCACAGTCTCCAAATCCTCACTTTTAACACGAAAATGGGACAATTTTTTTCTTTTTTATAAAAACTAGTAACTATGAACTAAACAAAATCCATGCTGAGGACTAACAAAATATAAATATTTATCTGTACTTATTTGTGTGACCTTACAATTGTTTTTATTTCTTACTAGGCTAAATGTTTCTCAGAAAAGGAAATAACATGATTTATATTAACCCAGATGGAAAGGAAAGTGCTTTCTACAGTAATATGATAAACTTTGTTGAACAAGTTGGTTTCGACTGATTTACCTAATATTTAACTCCTACCTAACATTTCATGAGTGTTTTCTGTTTCTGTGTATTTCCTAGTTTGTAATTAGTAAGTCAGGTTCCTGACGCCATTTTGCTTGTAAGCAGAATGTGTATTAGCTAGCTTTTAAAAAGATGTGCACATCTAACTGGCAAATGGTTTATGTTAACTGCAAAAAGCTATACACCGAAAGCCAGCTGTCAGTCATACACTGGTTGGGAAGCCTGCTATTATCAACCCTTTGGAAGATGAAGTGGTGGGAAAGTAGAAGAAACTCAAGTCATGTCCCACCACAACGCTTATAACACCAGCTACACACACTGTACCACTGAACACTATGACTTCTCTCTCTGCCTTGATGATTGATTTCAATCTGTCAGCTATAGCACTTCTGTTTATAACTGTATAAGACTCTCATAGTACAACATTATTTACCAAAACAGTGCTTAATAAATGTGGTAAATATCCATTGGTATATTTTCTATTTGTTAGGGGCTCTTAACCCCCCCTCCCCACCAAAGAATTAAAAATGTGACCAAAATCAAAGTCAAAACTTTGTGCCAAAATATTCAAGAATTCTACATTTTCCTATACAATTAAATTAAATTATAAATTGCTTGAGAGCTGAGACTATGTCTGAGGTTTCTTTGTAATTTCCTGGTGCCTATTACTTACCATTTTAAGTACTCAATAAAGGCTGCTAGCTGATTTTTCAATAAAGTTACAAATTGATTTCACTGCTTCCTTTTTGGTTTGGGGTAAGAGAAAGAAAAAGAATGAGCAGGGAGGGGAATATAAATTACAAAAACACTGTTAGTCTGGGAAGTTGATATATATCCTTTAGAAGAAATGAACCCAAATTACATTTATCACAAACTCCAAGAGAACAGAATTGAGAGTCTCAGAAGGAAAGTATAGACCAACTATCAGTGCTCTAAAATCAAATTCCCTAGAGTTCAACAGAAAGAATTATTTGGTGTGCAAATGACTCTGCTTCCTCTTTGATGCTTTTCAAATTCTTAGGAAGAAAGCTCCAACAAAAGCAAAGTCCCCAAAGACCCACTCCAAAGAAACAATGACCAGCACCTCAACTGCTAAACATTAGGTAGAGCTCTACACTTGACTTACCTATGCAAATACACTCAGAAATCCTTTGGGAAAGAACTCTCATTGCATTTTCATTTTTAAAACAAACAAGAAAATAAATAGCATGAAAATAACCACTCAGGCAAGATAAGTGCTACACTCTACCATTTTCATCAAGTAGCATAAGGAAACTCAGAGGAAAAGAAAATTAATAGGAAAAAGTATTTGGAATAATGGTGCACAAAAGTGGACAGAACAGAGTTTCAGTAATAATATACTACCTGAAATAAGGACATCCGGTATCCTTTTGCTCATTTAGAATTTAAAAATGTACCAGACATCTTGTACACTGAATCACCTGAATTACAAGTAGCTACTAAGGATGAGAGGAGACTCCAAATGTTCCTTTTATCATACTCAAGGGTAGCAACGTAACATTTATAGATATGCAACATTTGGGGTCTCCTCCAAATTTGAAACAGTTGGTATCCCCTAACTGACTGCAGGTGATTTCCTAATGACATAGGGGGAGTTAGGGGAAATTGTATGTGGTTTATCCATGTGTTCTTAGACTTCTTTTATAGTTTAGATTTCACAAAACATAAATGTTTAAATTGAATTCTCCAAGATAACTCTAAATTTCCTGTCAAGTTGACTAGTTTTTACAACAGAAGCTAAGAAAAAAGATCTTCAAGTCACCATTAAGAAAAAGGACCTTTACATGAATTCAAGAGTCTGGCAGCTGTGCTATGAAAACTAGTTTAAAATCAACAGTGTACAGTATTAAGCAGAATGCTGAAGGACTCAAGCAAGAAATTCCATGGCCTTTCACCATCAACTAACAAAAGTATTAATATGTCATGTTTTCCACTTCCCAAATGTCCTTGCTTCTAATATAAAATATTAAAATGAGACAGTCAGATATGATTTTTCACTGATACGTGCAAAAAGACTAGAATACAACATATTAGTTAAATCAAGATGGTTTTTCAAGTGAGAAGAAGATTCATACTAAACAAAAAGTCACCCTTCCTAATTCATATGACAAGGAAAGAGACCGGTTCAGACCCTAGAAAAAACAACTGCCATCATCTTTTCCTGTATGCCATCAATCTTCCCTCCATCTGTAGATAAGAGGGGAATGTGGTTCATCAGCCATTCCCTGTATCTTTTAGGGTCAGTCCCACCACTCTGACTTCAACTACATTGGACTTAACGTCTTTATGTAAAAAAATGTGCTAGGTGCTACAGCAAGCAAAGATGAACTAGACAGGGTCTGATGGAACATAAACTACACCCTTCTCCCACGTTACCAAATGCCCAACTCTGCATGTCCTTCAACGTAAAGTTGCACCTTCTTTTGAAAATGTCCTCAGTTCCTATTTTACCTGAACAGAATTAATTACTCCCTTTGAATATCACTGTTATGCTCTGCAGTCCCACTTACAAAAGTTCTCTACTGGCCATTCCAGTTGTCTCTCCATGTGCAGCCATGCAATTTTTGACACGTGGATGAGACCAAAGAAGTATATAGCCATATGGCTATCCTATGACCATGAAGAGACCCTGGCTTAGGATAAAAGCCAAAACTATGAACTGCGGAGTGAAGAACTGGAAAGAACCTATCCTTCATGACTAAATGAACCAACCCTGAAGCCTACCTCTGCACTTTTCTAGTTATAAAAGTCAGCAAATACTGTAGCCTTACATTTACATTAACTTGTATTGTCTTACAAAGGGAAGCACCAACAACAATCCAAAGTCCTTATGATTTTGAACACCAAAATTTGTTTTACAGGCCCACCTACATTGATACATGTGTTGACATTGACCTCACTTTATAGCTAGAGGTCAGAGGTATTCATTAGGAATAGATAAAAATATTAACTGAATTTGTACGTCCAGAGAGTTCTGATAATAGCTAATAGTTGCTACTAAAATTTTAAAGTCCAACCAACAACAAAGACAAACGAAACACTGTGCTTTTCACGTTAAAGAACTTCAAAACTGTAAGTGGAGTTTCACAGGTAAAAATAATAGGAAAGCACAGCTAACAAATGGGAATGGAATTTGAGTGTCAGTTGTAGCAATCGGAATTTTATGGAAGTTTATTGTGGGTCAATTGGCTGGAAATTTAGTTGGGTCTTTGATTCAGCCAGTTGGAAAAGAAAGGAGAAGGTTGCAAGAGGTCAAGAATGAGAATTTATAACATAACTTAGACTACAAAGGTGGTGCTTTTAGTCTGAAGTTTGTAAACATCATTTGAATGTGTATTTCACATTTTTTACACTTCCATTTTGTAGAAACATTGAGCAAAACATCTGCTCCTTATCTCATCTCTGTAAAAACTTCTTTGCCAATAAAGATTGGCTTCCACAAACTGAAAATGTTATCATTACTCAAAATGATCTGGAAACAAAGCTGAAGTCATGATAAAGTATATTCTGTTTCAGCACACTTTTTTTTCTTCCTGTGGCTATGGGAACACAGAGATCAATACTCTTCAACACGAGAATTTTGCAGTGAAATTTTCATTTGTAACAAACAGCAACCAAAAAGCCTTAAGCATGCCCTGTCACTTTCACTTTAGGAGAAAATGCACTAATAAACTCTTACCCTTGGGTCATCTTTGACAACAGGCAATACTATGCCAGATCTTATTAAAGACTATTCATATCACTGCCCCCAAAATTTCCTTTAAAATTACCGTCTTTTATATCCATGTAACAGGATGTCAGCTTTGAAAGTGCCAATGAGAGACAAGACCTGTCACCATAGTTAATTCTCAGCACTATTTCAACATCAGGAGAGCTGACCCCGAAGGGTGTGTTTTGTAGTTGGCAATGTTTATTTGGTGGTTATCTGAACAAACAAATTAGTTTTCAAATAAAACACCAAGCAAAGTATCACCTGTAAGTATTAGATACATAACAAACTAAAATATGTTGAAAAGAAAAACTGCCAAAACTATCAAAATACGTTTCTAAAATGTTAATGGACTCTGGATAGTACATTCAAAGCACCATCATATCTTAAAACCAACAGGTACAATATAAAATCTAAAACAAAATATAGGTTAAATGGCAAAACTTTCTTAAAAAATACAAAGAAAAAAGGGAAAGACAGCCAAAACTTTCTACGAAATTCAAGGAGTCTCCTTTTATAAATCTTACTGAAATAATTATTTACTCCACAAGTAATACTCCTAGAATAGCCATAATGGAGCTTCTCCAAGTAAAGAAAACCAAGCTTTGATAAAATCTACTTTTCAATTCAGATAAACAAGGGAAATTTAGTAATCTAAAATAAATCTCTTTTAAAATAAACAGGCATTAAATAGCTATCTGAAAGAAGGAAATTTATCTTTAAAGGGAACACCTGGATAAGAGCTTCAACTCTGCCTTCTATAAACTGTTGAATACATCAGGGGCCACTTCCTCAAGAAATTTTTATATCTAAATATCTTTATCTATAATGAGATATATATATATAACTATAAGCTATATATATATATAACTATGTATATAAATATATATAACTATATATATGACTATAAGCTATATATATATATATATATATATATAAAACTATAAGCTAGTCAAAACCACTCTAGCTGCACTATTAAAAGCCATCTCCTTAAGCGGCTGTGCATTGTGAATGCACGTATAGTGCCATGAAGATCCAGGGACCGTGATGACTGAAGAGCACACCTGCCTTCCCGTATCCATAGCATAGTCATCACTTTGAAGATTACCCAAGGGCAACTTCAGGCTTTTCAAAAGTACCTTCAGGCTCAGGTGAGAAAGATGCAGCAACAGGACTCACCAAAGATGGATATACAAACATATATGAACATAAGTAACTGTCTCTCTATCTAAACACTGGAGTTAAATGTTATCATATTTTCTTGTTAGTCAACGACTTGGGGTTGTGATTTCATGAACTTAAGCAGGTGATGTAAGCTGACTCAGGAGACATGAGAGAAGTTTTGTTTATAATAGAGTCCTATCCAATTTCCAAAGATAAACTTTTTTTTGATGAGCTACAGAATATCTCAAGACAAAAGCATTACAAGCGGCTAATAGCATTATTTAATAATGTTAATGTGATAAAAGCTGTGGTGGAAAAGAATGAGCCCAGTGCCAGGAGTTAAGAAATATGGAATTAAATTCTGGCTCAGCCAATTATTAGATCTTTGTGGCTCTGGGCAATTATCAAATAGTCTGAATTTCAATTTTCTTCTAAAAGTATTAAAGGTTAAAGTATTAAAATCAAGTAAATCTTAAAATGAAATAATACATATAAAAGACATTTGATGTCAAGCATTATAAAATATATTAACTTGAATCTGGATGTATTTCATTTTCTCCTTCCAGGCTCTAAGCATTGACACATGCCTTGCTCTCTGTTTGCTGGTCCTTCTTTCTCTTACCCCTGCCCCTACACCCATAACCCGCATCTGGTCAACTTTTTCTCAACTTTCAGATGAAATCTCAAAGAAAGTCACTGACAAAGACCTTCCTTGATGCCTCCGACAAATCTCAGTCCAGCTTAGATGTTTTTGTTAAAATCTGCCAAACTTCTCCTTGAAGAGACTTACGTGGTTTATAATCATTTTCATTTGTGTCATAATTGATTGATGCGTGATAGTCTATTCAACAAAGCTGCTTTTCCTCTAAATTTTCACATGGCTGATGTCCTCATTTTTTTAAGGATTCACCTCAACTGTCACGTTCTCAAAGAGGCCTTCCAGATCATCTTAACTAAAATGTGTATTTATTTTTATTCATAACACATACCATGACTCGACACTACATTTTCAACATCTTCCTCTATGATGTGCCTAACATACCTCAGTGTTAAGCTATATATGGGCAGAGTCTTTGTATTTTACTAACCATTGTACCTCTGCAACCTAGAACAGTGGAATATATAGGGACTCAAGTCAATTTTCAATACATGTGATATACATTGTGCCCTTGTACTTGTTTTTCCAGTATTCACTAAAGATATGTACGGATATGTCCTAATCCCTCACAATTCCTCTGTTAGCCTTAGTATCCAAGAATGCTGAGGCCCTCCTAGCAAGTCTAACTTTCTAAGATTCTATAGGGGGCCAGAATTAGTGAACACCCACAACAGGGTTTTGATGCTGGTAAAATTTAAGAGTATACATGGGGATAGAAACTTTGACCTTGACATAATTGCCCCAGTGCTTTGAAAAACTAAAGTATCTGTAGAACTACTGTAAACAGGAAAAATCAATCTAAAGTGAAAATGCAAACTAGATGATGGCAATATAGAATAAGGTATTTTATATGTTTAGCCCTATGACAGCATTTAAATATAGATTCCTTTTGATAGAAATCATTTGTTGAAAACTTGCCTGACGAACTATATAACTACAGTCTTGATCGGACTCCAAGATATTTTCAGAACTTTTACAATATTGTCTTATAGTGACTTGAGATGAAGAGCACTAGATTTAAAAATCAATCCAAATATCTACAAAAGTAGCTTTTGTTCTAATGAAGCCATGCAATTTTATGAAGTGAAAGCAATTTTACTTTACCTCTTACAATAAGTTGAGCAAAATTGGATACACCAGAACCTCGTTCTGACTGAGTTACACAGCGATACAAATCCTGGTCAGTTTTTGTCACTTCTTGCAATCTAAAGGAAGCAGCAAATCTTCTGTGATTGATGTTCTTAGTCTGGGCCACTGGTATATCTTCTCCATTTCGTCTCTGTAAACAGAAATCAATCCTTAAAAAACAGGTTCTTACCATTTCCAGAAATCTAAAGCATCTTGACAACCAAGATCTGTAATAAATAATTGTTTGTTAAAATTTGGAGGAAAATATCTGTGTAGCCCCACAAATTTTTATCATTGTCTTTCAACCAGGAAAAGTGAGTAAGTAAATACTAGTATCTTTTAAGGGGTGAAGGCTGAAACTATAATAGTAATCTCAGTCTTCCATAAAATTGCTATTAGTCCAGAGTTTATGAAATAGCAGGACAGTTAATGGCTTCTTAGCAAATGATTCAATGCCACCTCCCTTATCCCAGACTATATACATGTAAAGTCTTCCTTTAGCCCTTAGACTATACTGCATGTGCTTAACAGGTTTGTCCCTTTCAGGAGACTGAGACCATGCCCGATCATCTCAGTATTCTAAATGCATAGTGTGCGATCATGACAGGATGACTATAAAATGCTAACGAATAATTTAGAGTCAAACCAAATTCTGTACTCTTTGCAAACTTTTATCTCTTTGGGATTAATGACAGCCAATTTATACCATTTAAAAGAAATAATCAAAGGAACCTAAAAGTTAAAAGCATATCTGTCAACTTTTAAAGTGAACTACTGGAAAATATATTTACAGTATCAGGGTGCCTCACACAAGACCATAAAGGAAAAATTCAACTATAATAAAATTTGTAACTTCCATACATTGAGAGACATCATAAATCAAGTGAAAAAAGCAAGCCACAAACTGTAATAAGATATTTGTCACGAAAATAACCATCAAAAGATAAATAGCCAGGTTACGTAAAATTCCTCTACAGTTCAATAAGAAAAAAGATAAATAACCCTATCAAAAAATGGACCAGCTATAAAAAGAGAAAATGTGTATATCTAATAACCATGAAAAGAGATCCTCCACCTAAATTTAAACATTCTTTATGTCAAAGATAGCATGAAGGGCAAAGAAAAGCTACAATGATGAGAGAACTAACTGGTCAAGATCCTCATCCTCACTTCTTGTTGGTAAAATGCTAAGTCCTCCTGGTACCCTTTCACACTACTTGAAATATCATTTCATCACTAGATGTGGAAAACAGAACCGTAAAATTACTATAGAAGCATAAATGGTTTCAGTCATTTTAGAAAATAATTCGTGACTATCTAGTAAAGTTGAAGCTGTTAAAACTTAGGACCCAACAGTTCCACTTCTACATTTCTATATTTGGATCACTCTTCCATGTGTGATTATGCAGATATGTATAAGAATGTTGAACGCAGAATTGTTTGTAATAGTTAAGTATGGGAAAGATCCAAATATTTCTGAGTAGTGAATAAATAAACTGAGATTTATTCATTCAATAAAATTCAATGTGGCAGTTAAATTAAGCAAACTAAAGCCAGTAGAGTCCTGGTAAAAAAAAAGTTGAATATTTCCTGAATTCCATTGAAATACATGTTTAAATCTTGGGGGAAAAAAAATCCTTAACAAAAATTAAGATAGGAGACAAAAATGCAAAATGACAACTTCTATTAAATTGGAGTGGTGGGTATGTTAGTGATCAATTTACATTTTTTATAATTGTTTTTGTATGTTTGAAACACTGCATTTTTTAAACAATAAGAGAATCACCCTATTACTTTAATAATTTTTAAAATCCTAAAATCCACTTTAACTCCCTTCTCCGTATCTGAAATAACATATATGTGTGAATTATGTTATACATATATGTATCTGTCTGTATATACATATATACCTAAGGATAAAAAGTCCCGGTTTTGACTTTAGCATTTTTCATTCATTCAGTATTTTGTTAATTCTTCTTTTCTGACCCGCACAAAAGTCCATGACTTTTGCACCAAGATCTCATGCTCATTCCTTTGAATAATAATAAAGAGAAAAAGCAGCTTATACACAAAACCCCTAAAATATAAATTCATAAAATCCAGCCTAAATTCTCTTCCCCTGTAAACCACATGAACAAAACAAACAAATTTATACATGCAAATCTCAAACTGTATTTTTTTCAATTATCACATCATTTGAGACCATCTTTCTAACTGAAAGGCAGACCATGACTCAGCACTCCTTATACAGGTACATGCCCTCACCTCATCCTGCCCTAATTTACCCCTCCAGTTGTGCTCTCCACCTTCCATCACCTGTCTCACTACCATTTACGTTTCTCAGTTCTTCCTTTGGCAAGACCAGCCAACGCCTGCTGCCCACATTGCCTTCTAAATTTTCTTGCTCCTGTACACACACACTCAGGTCTTTTAACACCATGTCTTTTTCAAAAATCCATCTTTCTTGTGAAGAGTTTCTAAGTATCCTTAATGTTTCCCTCTCAAGAAGTAGAATTTCATCTTTCCATTTTAATTGGCATTCATCTCACAATAAACTTTCCTCCAAACTTTTCTCAAAGGAGGGCACATTTTCTTCTACTTTCCTAACCTTTTATCCCAGCTCCTCACTTGCAGACCACTCTTTCACTATCCCACTCAACAGCCTCTCAACTTCCAGAATTCCCAGCTTGTCTAAATAGCCTTCTAATCACTTACCTACCAGGTCCAATTATCCTGTCCGCCATAGTTCTGTGAAAATTCTCAGTGATCCCAAAACTCACCCTGGCCTCAGTGATGCCCAACAACCTTCCTAACTACCTTGTTCCTGTGTTGACAGTCTTCTCAATCTGAATCACAACTGCCCATGAGATTGTCTCCTATTCCTTCAATCTTCTGCACTGGTAGTGAGACCTCACTTTCTGACTCTTTTCTTTACAAGCAGTCATTTCAGAGATTTTTCACCAGACAGAATCCTAGATATTTTTAAAATAATTCCATTATTTATGCACTGCCAATGTAGGATCTACACTATTTCTTTGCAACAATTCCAAGACCACTGTTGACTTTTGCTGGAATCAGACATTTGCTCACATGAAAAATCTGAAATACACAACAATGGAAATCAACAACTCTTAGATGTTCGGTTGATGTCCACAGTGACATGAGCTATGAAGTCTAACAACGTCCTCTCTGCCTCAACCTCACATTTCATCAACTTATACATACTCTTCACTTTTCATTCCTACTGAAATTGTCATGAATAGTGTCTCAAAAACTCAAAGATCATCATAAAAATGTAATCACCAGCATTTCTATCTTGAATCTTTTCTATAATATATTCTATGTCCTTTTACCTTTTTGTGTACTGAAGTCATCCTGAAGGTAGGGCTTCAAATCTTATATTTTTTCTTCCATGGCATCATACATGTCATCATTATTTAGTGGATACTCCAGTTCTTTGTTAAAATGAACTAAATTCACTGATATTTTTAGACAAGAGTCATGCAAAACCTCCTTAGGTTTTCATAAATTATTACAACAAAAATATAATAACTATTAATTAAAATTAATAATAAATGGAAGCTAAAGAAATATAGAACCTCAAGGACATCTAGAGATCATTTATATCAAGCTCTTTCGGAACTCAGAGATGTTGAGGGCCCTGCTTAATGTGATCCCATCGGGAGATCACAAAGTTGAGTACACTGTGTTTGTATTTGTGTGTACTAATATACTATATAACTATATAGGATATACATTATTTCTATAATTAATGAGTGTAGTACACTTAGGTGCTATTTCTCTCTCTAAATAAAATAATAATAAAAATAATTATAGTCATAATATTGATTTTTCTTCAAAAACCATTTAATAAGCACCTTCATGTACCTCATGTTATATTAGCTATTATCTTGCTTCTGTCACTGTTCTCTATTATAAACCTTCTGTGATAGTCATTTCCATTTAAAGATTATAAAATCAGAACTCAGAAAGATTAGAAATATAATTCATAGCTTGTTAATAGCAGGATTAAAACTCAAAACTGGGTTTAAAGACACAAAATCCAGTAGTATTTCCTCTAAAATAAACCAAAGCTGCTTTTGTTTCATTTTTATCATAGGTCCTGTCCAATGAGTTGCCTATTTGTTGTTGATCCTTGATCAATGCATTGTATCAATGAGAAAATGTAATCGACTACACTAGACATTGCTTTACTTACTTTATCTTCTTTATTTACTTTCAGTAATGCATTACAGTTAAAAGTAGCAATTCATGACATGTACATTTCAGAAGTCAAAAATAATGATTACTTTTTCTTTTATAATCCAAAATAATAGGGCTTTGCCTGTCTACAAGCTATCAATTTGGCAGAGTAGGCAGGGCTATGGAAGAAGGAAATAAGAAGTAATGGTAAATTTCTCTCTTATGCAGCAGTGTTTGCATACAGTTTTCTGTCTTTATAGTCTACAGTTCCAGGCTCTTTATCCTGCTTTGAGATTTTTATGTGATTCTCCACTGCAAACTCCCCAACTCTGAGAAATACTAAGAAATGAACCACAAAATTATATGATCCAAGGATTATAACGCAGCACTCTGCATTTTTCGCTCCCTCTCCCCTCTTCCTCAGACCCTTGTCATGCTTTCTTAATTATTCTGTCTCCAGTACAGGCTGCTGAGACTCATCACTTACCAAATAACTCTAGGCAAGCCACCAGAATTACTATTATCAATTCTCTATTAAACGAAGTAAGCTTCATCATGCAAGGTGCATGCAGTATTTATTTGACAAATTTGGTTCCTGGCATAAAGTAGTATAGTGGTAATATTGGTTAATTCCCAGTATCTATAATAAATTGTAACTTTAGGATCACCTGGCAGATTGTTACAAACGCAAAGTCTAGAGATCTCTCTAGATCAACTGAATCAAAATCTGCATTTTTACAAGATTCCCTAGGTTATGACATCAAGATATTTCAGCGTAAGACACACTGGTCGAAAACAATCGTGGGGGTCCTGTTCCCATGAACAGTTGACAGGTCTAAAACTTGGTGTGATTCTAGCCATTGAGAAATGATAGAAATAACCCAAGTCATTTCCAGAAAGGTTTCCTCACTTCTAGAGAAGACATGGTGGGTCCCCTTTTCTTTCTCTCAATGTCACGCCTAAAATGCTGAGGATAGCACATCGAGGAGAAAGACAGAATCAGGTTCTTGATCATGTGTCTAAAATGGTGTCGACGGCTACTGACCCGAGTCTGCCTCTTCTCCCCCTGAGAATGTACTACCACTTCATAAATCCTCACTTTGCTCTCTTGAGAAAAATTCAAAAAATTAAAAATGAAATTTAAAACAATGGTGTCAATAGCTCTTAGAGTCCCCTTATTTCTGGACTTCCCGTTAAGTAATATAACACATTTGGTTTTCTATTACTTACTTTCAACTTGAAATCCTAAAAGTTAATGTGGTTTGGCTAAAATATAGTACAGTTTATTTCAGCTTCTCTTTTCAAAGCTTGAGGAATAAAATTAATCCAATTTAATTTTAAATTAAATAATGTGGCACTTAGAACACTTGCAGAGATTATTTCACTCTATTGACTTGAAGAAAAAATTAAATTATGTTTATTGTTTTATTTATCTTTCACTGCCTTTCCTGGGCAAATAATGATATATGTCTCCTCCATTTTCTTAGAGTTGGAGAAACTGGAAAGAGGCTGTTTTCCTATGTTTGGTATTTAACTTCCTATTGAATAATATTAAGAGGACCATATATAATTTGCTAGTACCTGTCCTTTTACCAAACTAATTTCAGTGTGAATTTTCACACTAAAATTAAGTAAGGTTAATGTGAATGACACAACAATCCAGCCAAATTAATTCCAAGGACCTGAGGACTATTTTGAGAAAAAGCACTAATTTATATCCATTAGAAATTATTATATTGATTTCAATAGATTAAACAATAAAAAAATAGTGTTCCTCTAGGAGAAATTACACTAAAATTACAATACTAAATTCACAACATATTTACTATATGGCAATGAATGGACTGGACAAGGTGAATGATATCTGACAGAGAAAAAGAGAGAGGTGGCAAATATTATAATTCTTATATAAAGCAGGGTAAAAATGTGCTGGGGATAGCAAATTATTAGAATCAGGATTATTAACCAAGTTTAACAAAAATTAAGTCAGCTATTAAATAAGAAAATAAATGTTAATCTAAGAAGTGAAGGTGTCTTTGCAATGTTGGGACAAGGTGACCAATACGAGGAGTTACACAAAGAGGGAAGAGTAAGCAGACCGAACCATGGGAGATGATACCCACATTCTAGTCCTGAAATGACTGTTTATTAGCTTCACAGTTTCTCAATACTTCCCCAAATCTGCCTTTTCATCTAAAAATGGGGATATCAGTTTATAACAGCTTATTCAACAGAGATACTAGGTGAGATAACTGTGCAAAAGTTTTAACTGCAAATCCTGATAATAGCAATATTATGAAGATAATAAAACAAGTGAATAATATATTTGATAACTGTCATCTTTTAATGTATCAACTTGACTAGGCTACAGTCCCCAGTTATTCAATCAAAACACTAACCTAGGTGTCTCTAAAAAGGAATTTTGCAGGTGGAATTAAAGTCCATAACCAACTGAGAGAGAATATCCTAGATAATCTGGGTGGACTTGATTCAATCAGTTGAAAGGTCTTAAGAGTAGATCGGAGGCCTCCCTGAAGAAGAAATTCTACCTGTGAATAGTAACTTTAGTCTGTGCCTGAATACTCCAGCCTGCCCTCTCCAAGTGCTTGACTACAGACTTCAGACTTGCCTAGCCAGGTTCCACAATCACACAAATCAATTCCTTGCAACAAATCTCTTGGAAAAAAAAAAAAGAAAGAAAATCTATCATCTATCTATCTATCTATCTATCTATCTATCTATCTATCTATCTATCTAATCTATCTCTCTCTCCTTCTGGTCTTCTCTGCATATTTGAACTCTGACTGACAGAGATCATTTTGTTACCAGAAATGGTTCTGGAAGAAAAGATTTTTAGGGATGAGTTTTCTGATTTAGTTTGGTTCTAGGTTTTCTAGAATTGATTCTCTAATCTGATTAGATTTAAAGACACAAATAACTCTATTGTCATTGGTAAAGAGGACGCTGCTTGTCCAGAGCATGATGTAGTAATAGAGATATGCAAAATATCACCATTAAATAGATATTCCTAATCAAATACCTATAGAAGGTTAAGTTCTGGGTGACCTTGTATTTGCTACCTTGATACAGATTCTTACAAAAGTAGAACCTTTAAAGAAATAGAAAAAAAGTCCTTTGAATATCTAGAAAAAGCAGGTAGGAGACTTACAAGGAAAAGAAAATTTATTGTCAGACTTTGACAGTACAGCTTTATGCCAGAAGAAAATGAAGTAACATATTTAAGTTACTCAAGGAAAGAAAATGTGAATGAAGGATTTTATAACCTTCAAAATTGACTTAAGTACCAAGGGCACATATAAACTATTAACAACATCCAAGAACTCAGGGAATATTATTTCCATGAGCTATTCCTACAGAATCTTCTAGAAAATGAGTTTCAAACAACCAAAATTACTAAGAAGACATGGCATACATACTAATGATGAACACTAAAAAACAGTTACACATAGAACTAACACCAAATAAGGGCTAAGAGAGTACAATATGCAATTGCTACATGCTAACAATGGAGATAGGGTACAAGTATCCAAAATAACACAAGATTTAAAAATGAGTGATTATGGGATATTCTAATTGTCTCTTTCTCTGTGTCTTCCCTGGTGGCGCTGTGGTTAAGAATCCATCTGCCAATGCAGGGGACACGGGTTCGAGCCCTGGGCCGGGAAGATCCCACATGCCACAGAGCAATTAAGCCCATGTGCCACAACTACTGGGCCTGCGCTCTAGAGTCCATGTGCTGCAACTACTGAAGCCCACACACCTAGAACCCATGCTTTGCAACAAGAGAAGCCACCGCAATGAGAAGCCCGTGCACCACAACGAAGAGTAGCCCCTGCTCTCTGCAACTAGAGAAAGTCCGCCTGCAGCAACAAAAACCCAATGCAGTCAAAATAAATAAATAAATAAATAATAAAAAAAATTTAAAAATGAGTGATTATGGGATATTCTAATTGTCTCTTTCTCTGTGTCATTGAGAATCAAAAATATTAGTATGGAAAAAAGATGTAACTGACAAATTGTATTAAAGAAAACATTAAGTGAAAAAATTTAGGCTTAAATTTGAAATATCAATATAAACTAATAGTTATTTTACCTTTAAATATATATGTATATTTTTCTTAGTTCTGTTCACTGAACAGATCTAGCAATGAATACACCTTAGCATTCACATAATGGTCCTGAAATATAATTTCTCAAAATTGTAAAGTGACACCAGGTCTGGAAGAGAAACTGTGCAAGATGACATTGGCATCAGACAGCAATACAGGAAAGTTATCAAAGGCTACTGAAGTCATATCAAATGGACTCGAGCCAACCAACAGCCAAAGATGGGACGGTCTGAGTTTTAAAAATAGTATTAATTGCAATGAATTGAAGTCTATTAAATATGTCTAAATCCATGAGTTCATGATATTAAAAAATAAGAGGAAGAATAATCAGTCACTTTTGGAGCATGATAGGAACCAACTAATTATATTGAAAACCAATAACTAAAGCCAAGATTTAAGAAGTTACCATCCCTTTCCTAAAATGAACTATATCACTGGGTAGCCAAATAGTAGATGATGAGAGGTGTATCTTCATTAATTAAGCAAAATGAAAAAGAAATAATAAAATTAGAATATCACAATTTACAACCACCAGGAATGAATATAGGTATTAAGCATCAACTGGTATCAGAATCACAAAAAGAAGTAGGAAACATTTTGTGCCTCTGGTAATCACACCATGCACCTCCTCTAGCATTGCCAGAGGATCAAACTTGACTCTAGATCTGGCTGCCAATTTTCAGGAAATCCAAAGGAAGATATTGAACTGAAGAGGACACTTGTATGCAATCAGTTAAATGCAGACTGTGTGAAAACTACAAGTCAAATGGCCTGTGTTCCTCAACGGATAAACTGTAACAAACACAATAGAGGACAAACACACAGATTAAAGGGACTTTAAAAGACATATTTTTAAAAATAGATAAGACTATAGTGTCTAAGGAGACTATATATATGTAAGTGGAAAAAAAAAACACGAAAAATATACCAGGGCTGAAAGTCATGATAATTATTATTTGTAGAGAGCCGGCTCAATTGTCTGGGACGAGCACTTGGAAAAAGCGTCTAGGATGGCTGGCAACATCTTTTTCTTGACCTGTGTGGTTAGTATCTTATAAAAATTCATTGAGTCGTATTTTTTTCATTTTTGTGAGGTCTTCTCTATGTTTTATTTTAAAATAAAATAATTTTATAAATATAATATCTCTAAATCAGACTGCTTTCCACAAAGAAGAAACCCAGCCCACTGCCAGAGCCCCCATTTTGTAACACTGATCACAGGAGCTCAATGGAAAATTGTAAAATGTTTGAGGTGACTCAGCTGAAAAACACACTGAAAGGGCAGCTCTGAGAACAGTAGGAGAGTGCATTATTCTTGTACAGAAAAAGCAGTAAATTGTTATTTATAGATATTGATAAGAAGAAATCCTTGAGCTCCTATGATGGCCAGGCCTTTACAGTCACGCTCCAGGGATAGATAAAGAAGATAAAGAATATCCCACACATTATTCATTTATAGTCAATTATGTAATCTGTAGACAACAAACTCAGAGTTTATGAATTATTGAAGAAGGAAAAGAATGCATTATACCTTTAAGGCACTGAACTCCTTATGGTAGAAAGGCACACAAAGCCAACCAAAATGACCTCAGGAATATTTAGCAATTCTAATAATTAAATATGATTAAACTTTCTGATGCTCAGTGTTACACACATACACACCCCAAATCCCAAGAGTAAAAGATAAACATTATAATCCATGATACTTGGTCAGTGATTTTACTTCAAGACCAATGATTATAATTCTTCACATGAAGCCATGAAGGAAGAAGATAATGCCATGAACTGCAATAAACCAAGGTCCTGGGGAAAACCAGGACTGATACGCATAACAGCTATTAGCTACCAAATAGAACATGGTCTCTTAAGTGGAGCAGAATTAATTGTAAATCAGCATACACACAGAAAAAAATCACTAATGCTTAAACAGGATAAACAGAGAAAATCAGAATTAAGTAGCAGGCTAGTGTTCATCTATCAGTTTACAAGGAGTCAGGAAAGCACAACAGACATGGTTAATACTCTTCTCTGACACGGGTTCTGTTCTGTGAGCCACAAGATACAGAAGGCAAGGCTGCAAGCACCAACAGCCTTCCCACAGATGAATTCTCCTAAGTGAAATCAGGACCACCCAAAGGTTTAATTTGTCCACAAGCTTCAAACTGTTTCGGTACACTTTTTTAAGGCTAAAAAGAGTCAAAAGGAATGGGAATGTCTCCTCATTTTTCACTCCTATTTAGAAAAACTTATATGCAATTATTAAGGTAGAAGAGGAAAAAAGTAAACAAATAGGTCGAACAGGCAAATTAGTTCCCAGAACACAAATTCACAGACTGGTTGTAAAAAATAAACCTTTGAGAAAATTTAAAAAGCTGTCTTTATTATTTCACTCTCACCTCCTCCCAAATTCTTTCACCTGGTACCAATCAGATCCAAACTCTGTTGTCTTCTTTCATTGTTCCCTCTCCTTCCCTCCTCACATTTTTTCCCAAATCCACCAGCATTGTCCAATCTTAGGCCCTTACGACTTGATGTCTGTACTGCTAGCAGCACCTCTTTCTTGCTTTTGTCTCCATCACAGCCTATTCCCAACCCTTCCATAAACTATATTTACTTCTCCTTCCCTTTGTGAACCTTACACTTCAAGAGGATTCTTCTCTTGATGTTCCTACCCCACCCCGACACACATACACTAAACTGCAGTGATAATCATGCCCACTTAATCCTTGCTTATCCACATCCTATATGTCCTTCAAAGACTCAATCAAATCTTCCTTAACGATTTCACCAAACACGCCAGTCTGTGATTCTCTCTTTCAACTCTGAAAAAGCACAGGGCTTAGATTCCATACGATCTTTTCTTATTGAGTTTTACAAGCATCTCTCAGAGCTGAAAGGATCTTTAAAAAGCATTCAGCCTCATGCTTAAACATCCTCTACATCTCTAGCAAGTACTTAACCAGATTATGCTTGGATACTTCCACTAATTGTAATTTTACTACCTCCTAGAGTAGCTCATTCTACGTTTCAACAGCCCTATAACTACAAAGGTCTTCCTTACAATCAGCTTATATCTCTCACCAAATAGCTTCAAACCACTAGTTATTATTGTACTTTAGTGTCTAGAAAAAAACAAATTAAATCCCTCTTGAATATTCCCAATATTCTAAGATTTTAATAAACTTATCCAGTCTCCCACAAATCTCAAGATATATTTATACGATGTACCTTTAGCCATTCCGACATCATTTTCTCAACTTTACTAACGGTCCTGGTAATTATATACCTCCTTTTGTTATTCTAATATTTCAGATATATGTCAACCACTCTTAGGGCCAATCTCGAAAATGTCAGAACTTTCACCAAGAAAATGTCAGAATGTTCACCAAATCCATTAGGACAATTTCACTATATCTCATTCCTTTCTCTCACCACCCCCATGGTATCCAATGTGAGCTAATCATATATTAAATGTTTAGTCAGTTTAACCTTGAAATAGTCCTCTCTAATTAGTCCTCAATGAAATGCTGTAAACTGCATTTTTCTAGGCATAGATTAATTTCTCCCAAGATTTTCCCTTCATTATAATAACTGGAAAATTACCAGATTTTTATTTTCTCAAAAAGAAATACTTTCAGCGATAGTAAATCTCTTGTGGAAATTAAACATGATATATATAGGCACTTCAGATGCCAGTATAAATAGACACAGGAAAATACTATAGCATGGCAGCATCAAAAAAGGGCTTTGTGAGCAATGACTAGTTGGCATTTGAAACATCATAGTGATATATTTCCCCAGATAAAATTTTTGTACTTTCAAATTATTCTTTTTTAAAAAATCATGCTTCTGATTTCCAACAGCAAAGGAACAAGACTATGACATTTGCCTGGATACATACAACACTTTGTGGCCAGAAGTTTCAGACCAACCATTTTCATTGACCCTCAGCTGACAACAGTTGGTAGCGCAAAAGGTCAGCCTCTCTCTGGTTGTTTTTTTAGAGCAATTTGCATCTCATTGTACTAATTTTACTCTCAATCTATTGCTTAAATGATCTATTGCTCCATAAGGAATGACATTTCCTTTGGCTGAGAAACTAGCTGTATCACACTACATTAGCAGTGACGAGCCTCACCAAGGGCAAAGTGATGGCTGGCTTTCCTGATTTGGCAGGCCCACTCAGGAGGCACGGTGCCAGCACCTGGGGAGATTACTGACAGATTGGCCCAATTGCCATAGCTTTGATGGCAATCTGCATAGGATTACCAGTCACACATTAAACAGCCTCATTTCAATTCACCAAAACAAATGGTGCCACCAAATCTCCCCACACAATTCCCTGCTTTCAATAACTCCGCTGGTGAATTTCTCTGTCCAACCCAACGATGCATGCCCACCAAGCTCTGTAATGATGGATGGAGTCATTAGCATTTCAGTTTCTACACTGAACCTGAGGCCAAAGCATATGGTCTGACAGATGTTCCCGCAATGGGCTCTGTTTGATTTGCCATGTAGGTGTCCACTTACACTGGACCTTCATGAAAGAATACTACTTTATGAGTTACAGTCCAACCCCTGTTTCAAATCTTTCACATCCTTGAACGTTATAACATGTTTTGATAACAGAACACTCAGAGCATGCTTTATTCTATATTTCAGTTTATACTGATGATTAAAAATTACCTTTGAACTTAATCAAATGACTTCACATGGACAAGATGGACAAAAATGCAGTTAATGTTTGTAATAGGCTATTGCCATCTATGGCTTGATTAGTACTGCCAGTGATCTGGTTATTTTATAAACTGTTTCATACGCTCACTTTTTCCTCATTCGTGGTTTATTAAGGTAAACTATATACAGCAAATCGGAAAAATCTTAACTTCTGACAAATGTATATATACCCATAGACCGAAAGCCCCAATAAAACTATATGACATTTATATTACCTTAAAAAGTGTCCGTGCTCACTTTCAGTTGATCCCCCCCACCCCCCCACAGAGTCAAATACTGTTCTGATTTCTATCACTGTAGATTAGCATCGTCTCTTCTGGAACTTACTATAAATAGAGTCATAAGGTATGCACTCTTTTACGTCTCTTCTCTTCCAGAAAACACAGTATTGCTGAGCTTATACATCCTGGTGCATGTATCAATACTGCATGCTTTCTTATGTATTGCTGAGTAATGTGAATGAACCATGAATTGTTTCTCCATTCTCCTGTTAACGGAGATTTGGGTTCTTTACAATTACTGGTTATAATGAATAAAGCTGTTATAAACATTCTTCCACAAGTCTTTTTGTGAACACATGCTTTTATTTCTCTTATGTAAATACTTAGGAGTGGAACTGCTGTGTCATATGTGATTGTTTCCTTATATATTCACTTTTTCCTGTCATTACTTTATCTACTATCCATATTATTGAGTTGCAATGAAAAGAGCATGACTTAAACCTTTTAACCCATGAAAATATATAATGCCTTTTTTTTCTTTCCTGTGAGAAAATTATCTGATACCTCTCAGGAATATAACCAGACATTTTTATTATTTTATTTTACTATAAATTGAACTTTAAAAAACATTAAACATTAAATTGTACCTTAAAATTTCACTTGTGATCTTATTTCCTATAACCTGGGTTTTACCATAAGCCTTAAGTTATGGTCCACAAATTCTCTACCACTGGGGGTTCCTTAGGAACACAAAATGGCATAATTCTAAAACTTGTTGTAAGCATTAAAAAACATCTGTTCGTGTGGGAAAACTGCAAATGGTAAGCTGAAAAAAAAAGTGGTGTTCATATCTAGAATGCAAGCTACTTCACTGAGCTTTATGAAAGAAAAGGAATTTGGAAGTTCTCTAGGAGCAACTAAAGACTTTATCCTAATTCCCTTATCCAACAGGAATGAACTACATAATATACTTTTTTAAACTATGTTCCACAAAACCTCATGATTTCACCCGATGTATAGCTTGCTGGCACTCAATGGACTTTCAAAAACATTCATCTATATTGTTTAATGCATCATTAGTTCACTCAGCAGGTGCAAGGAGGTTAATTTGGCTTATATTTTTGCAATTGTTTTCTAAATGTTCTCTAGTGAATGACCTACTTTTAAGACTCTCCAATTTTATAGTCTGTGGCCTCAAAGGAAAGAACACTCCCTAAAGACATAGCAGAGCCACTATGAGAGCCTTATGGATTATCCTAGATTATCTCAGGTAACCCATTAAGTGTCTGCTTTTTAGGGCTTCATTCTTTATCTAATTTGTATGTCTTTTTAAACAATAAAAATGATTGAAATATCAATGGTAAGCTAAAGACAAAAAACAAGTGAGAAGTTATTCTCTAAATGTATTTCTATACATAAATTACTTTAATTGTCATATACTATCAGGCATTCATGGCAGTTGTAGTGTATCATTTTTCATTAAAAATAGAAAATTGGCTGCTTTCTAGTTTTTGTTCTTTTACACCACATTCAAACAATATTTATCCATTGAAGCTCAATACTATTATATAAATGATTCAGAGGACATAAAAAGTTGATGGCTATTTTTATTACATCTGACCATGGCAGGTGTAACAGCTACTCCATTATTCCATTACTTTTGTAATAGGATGCAAAGACCTTTCATTCTGAGTTGACTCAGAGTACATTCTTTCACAGCAGTCAGCAGAGATTTTAAGCAGTTGTTCTCACAATGGTACTTAACTTAAGGGACAATTTTTTCCCATACAAAACTAATAACTTAAAAATTTTACTTTCCTCCATCAAACAAAAAAGGTGATCAAGACTAGGTTTTAGACCATCAAAAATGATGTAAAGACCTGGTTTAGCATCTTACAGCTGGAAAGGATTTTGGTCTCTATCCACATCTCCTTCTATAGATAAAACAAAAACAAACAAACAAACAAAAAACAAACTATGGACTGGAAAAGTTCAATGAATTCTCTACACGCATATAATTAACTGGGTTTTAAGAATTAAAGGGCTAGAATTAAGGTTAGAATTAAGAACTGGGCCTCCTGACCTTTAGGATGTTGTCCTATACCAAGCAAAAATGACTTGACATCTATTTGTATGGGTTGGCCTCTGGATTCATAGTGGAATCAAGATTCTTCCTCATTTATTATGTTTCTACTAGTTTCAGCAAAAGGTGGATCATTTTTTTTTTATCATTGGTCAATTTCTGATTCATTCACTCTATAGATACAGATATCAATTATAACTATATACCTACACATTTATCCATCTATATACCTACATCTTTATATCTGTCTTCTTTATTTGAAAACATCCCTACACTAGGCAACTGATAATTTTCAATATTTCTTACATATGGAGAAGAATGATTTAAGAGAATAAGTTAATTTAAGCAATATTATTGAAAAAGGCAGAAAAGCTTTTTCATGAATAACCACGTAAACTGCTGAAGAATTGGGCAATGTCAAAATAAACGAGAAATACACAAATGCACCTTGGAAAATGTAAAGAGAAAGAAGAGGCAAAAAAGGAAGGCAGAATAGAAATTGAACAGGATGTTTTTATCTCTCACCTTTATTTGAAAATTGGCAAGAGGAAAATTTTTAAAAACTGTAATGAAATGAGCCAATCTATAAAAATAAGAAACAAACAATAAATGAGCAGTATTTTGACAGCAACCCACTCGGACCAGCAGGGCCAGAAAGGCTTTGCTACACAAGACAGCTGGTGTCTAAGTATACAAAACCCTTTTTATTTCAATGTCACATTAAATCCTAGAGCATAAACCAGAGGCAGACTGCAAAGTCTCTGGTTCTCCAAGACAAGACTATATAGATCACAATTAAAACCAAATGCAAAAATGTCCCTGCCTAAATGAAAAACAATTAGCAAAATAATTAGAAAATATATCTAAACATCTTAATACTATTTAGGCTGAGAGAGAGAGAAACTAAGAGGGATTCTAACTTGATGTTTAGATGAAACAGGCTGCAGTGTATTATGCAGTATACTGTCCAGGAAGAGTTATCTTATATTTAAATATCTGTAGTGGAAATTAGCATAATCACAGGGAAAAAAGGAGAGACTTCATTTCCTTTTCATGTATTCAGGATGGTATCCTGATACCCACATATCAAATAAATTACAAAAGTACTGATAATTAGATTTATATGAAATACATCTGTTGTAACATCCAACTGGATATGGGAATTGAATGAAAAACACACTTATAAGACCCAGTACAATATCAGGCATTATATTAGGTATGATCTCAATAATCATTTATTATAATCATTACCCCAACCTCCTGCAACCTAACGATGATCTTTAACACTAATTTTATCTCTCTAAAGATATCGTAAAATAAAGCCTGATGTCTATGTTCAAGAAACTAAGCTAATGATTTTCCCTTTTGGTCTCTATTGGCATTCTCAGGAATTTAAAATTCTAACTAATTAAATCCCTTTCCTCATTCTGATGCAAACAGAATTAAACACTAATAATAATAATAAAGGTGCTCAAAGAATATTATTACTTACATTCTAGCTTCAAATATTTAGCTTAACAGTCATCTGTCCTAATTCCAGCCTCCAGGCTTTAGGGTTGCTCTTAGCTCCTCCCTCCTCCCCACCTACCTCTGCCCCAGGATGGACAGATATTCTCAGAAGGCACAGCACACTCCTTGGTCACCATTTTCTCACAGATTCTTTTAAAGCTCTAAATATGTACCATTTACATTTTCCCAACATGTAAGCTAAACTGCAATTCATTAAATACACATTCACTGTGGATTTAATACGTGCGAAGCAAATATCTTGTCCTCAGACCTTTGATTAACCCATATACACAAAAATCTGGAAAAAAAATTTAATTGGCTCTCTTCCAATTCACATTTCCAGAAATACTCCCAAAGGTTTCTTAAAATACTTTTGAAAAATTTATCAGAGTATGACAGTTCCTACTTAAGTACTATGCTCTTATAAGTTGAGTTTTCAAAATATTATATGAGACAATTTTCATTTTTTTCCCTTTCTGAATGGATCTAGAAAAATTGCTTTTACAGTTTGGACATAACATTAGAGAATCATTAGGTTTCACAAGAAACTAATCCAAATGTTTATTAACTGTATGCTGTTATATTTTTATTCATATTCCAAAAATGGAAATATCTGAAATGAATCTGCAGCGAATTAAATCAAACCTACACAAAAGACAATCTGTCACACACATACACTCCCCCCCCAACACACACAGAGAAAAAGGATTTGTGATTTTTTTTTAAATCAGGTGCACCCTTTAGCTCAGCTGCCAGTGTGGCCTTACCTGCAGCCATAACTTGTTATGCACAGCATCTCTCCCTGTAGCAATACACTGAAATGTAGCATTCTGCCCTGCATTGACCTCTACATCCCCCAGACGGAGGAAATGAGGAGATTTATCTGTGAAGGCAAGAAAAAAATTATTTTTTTCCACATGAAGAAAACATGCTGTGTTACATTTTCCCAACAGAATAAATGTTGTTAATACTTTAACCTTTGGCCAAGACTAATGTCATATGGAAGAAAATTGAGTTTTTTCTGTGCTGAAAGACACTGTTGCCTCTCACTCTCAGCTCTCTTTTTTTCAATAGCTCTATTAAGTATTGCCCCACAATTGCTAGAGCAGTTCTATACAGAGTGAGCACCCAACGATTACTGCTGAAGGACCCCTGCAGCATGTTGCATAAGGGTGCTAATAAAACAGTTACAAGTCAAAACAAGCAAAAGAGATCAAACAGGCACAAAGCAGAACATAACAGAAAAATATAATGAAAGCACAGAATGATAGCTCAAATACTGACATATACATGGCTGTTGAACTATTAAGATATACTTTAAGCAGTTAGGTCTTTCTTTTCTTTTTTAAAAAATTCAATAACTGGGCTTCCTAGGTGGCGCAGTGGTTTAGAATCCGCCTGACAATGCAGAGGTCATGGGTTCGATCCCAGCTCCAGGAAGATCCCACATGCCACGGAGCAACTAAGCCCGTGTGCCAAAATTAAAAAAAAAAAAAAAAAAAAAAAAAAAAATTCAATAACTATAATCCTCTAGTACTTCAAATAACAAGGGACTGTTCTTTCTCTCAAATAGAGTATTAGCTTAACTGTTGTTAAATCCACCTCCTATTCCTTTATAGTCCTAAGAAAGTTAACCAGATGAAATATTAGACCAACAAAACTGATGACTGCAATCAAAATATACGAGTTACACGACTGTCAAACAAGCATTCTCTATAACTACCTTTTAAAACTGAGGCTTATTCATGTTTTCAACTGAAAGGAAATATAAACAGGAAACGCTAAGCCTCAGTGAGTAAAGAAAGTGCATGCAGGACCACATCACAATGAAACTACTGTTGCGCTCAACTTATATGTTTTTTTAATTTGTTTACTCATGAAAGCCTTTCTTTACGTATTATTTCAAGAAGAGTAAATGAACAGTAGATGGAAACACCGTTCTCATATACAAAAGGACTGAAGGAGTTTAGTAAACCAACTTGAACTTTGAGTGAGATAATTTTGTTCTCCTTTTTCTTACAATGCACCACATGCCATAAGTCATTTGACCCTTGCCTGCTACATCTTTCTCCAGTGCCTCATCTCAGTAGCTGCTTCAGAAAAAGGAATGCTTGCACTAGAACACAAGTTAGAACAGTGCTTCTCACTTTTGTACTCAAGACCAGCAGCATTACTATCACCTGAAAACAATCAGAACCAGGTGAGGGGCCAAGCAATCAGTGATTTGCCACATTCTGTTGGTGATTCTGATGCACACTAGGGTTCGACAACCAGTTAGCAGGACCACAAGCCTTGGCCCCTGGCATATTGCTTACACAGTATTAGACAGTTTCCACCAGGAGGATTACTGAACAGATCATCTAGAATTCATGGGCCCCATAAAATGCTGCTGTTGGGAGATATTGCTGAAGTCTGAATTTATGCCAACTGTTTTATGCCTGGCTCTACTGAAGGCATGCAATAATTGTTTTTCAGGGTATGTGATGTAAACACAAATTTAGTTACCTATCCCATCTGAGGATCAACCAATGTGCATCGAAGAACATACCAAACAATATGTTAATAAATTAAGTTTCTTATTTTGTGTGCTTCCTATTGTCCCGTTGTTTAATATGAATTAAACAGATACTTATTATTAAAAAATTAGTCCTAGATTTGGAATAAGATGAATTAATTCATTTTCTTCATTTCACTCCAACTTTCAACTTAGCAGATCACATAAGTTAGTGGGGCTCCTTTTTTTTTTTCCTTTTCACTGAACTCTGATTTGTTATTCTCTGCTTTCCTAGGCAATGTAATAACACCAAAAGATGGAATGAGTCCTATCTAGAGTTTCGTTTACATTTTTTTTCTGTCAAAAATAATGCCAACTAAATAAATTGAAGATCTATTTGGCTTTACTAGGGGATTCATGAATCAGGTAGCATCCCATCTATCAACTAGAAGACAGATCTAAAGGGTTGTACAAAATGGAAGGTTTTTATAAGAAGAAGGGTGGGGCAAGGGAGCTATTAGCAAAAAGCAAAGAAGTAATTATTTTTAGGCCAGGGCATCATTCTCTGAGGAAGAAAAGGAACATCAAGGCTTTTATGATTCAGATCACCTCCTCTTCCTCTAGGGGATGGAGAGGTGTCACAGGACAGATTATCTTACTGGTGCTTGACCATAAATCAAGACTGGTCAATTAAGATTACATTTCTGGAAGAAGTTGAAATTGCAATTAGATCAGGTATAAATCTAGGTTTGGTATCGAACTTTTAGCATGAGTGACACCATTTTGGGACTGTGGTTTTCTCTCAAACAGTAATTCATTAAAAGAATCCTTTAACGTGTAGTACAAGTCTGAAAAATATTTGATTCAAAAACTCTAGAAATATTTTAGTGTTCTTTTAAAACTGAACAGAAGGCTGGGAGTAACAACAACAAAAGAGACAGCAATGACCAAGTGATAAACAATAATAGTCACCACCAATATAAGACAAGTGCTGAAAGGATAGAGAAAAATACAATTCTTAATCACAACCTACCACAAGGATAACTCAGGACTTGGATATCATCAATGGCAATATAACCATTTCTCCCTCCTGAGACTTCAGCTTCAAATATTACCTGTCAGGAAGAAATAGAAAACATTTACAACACTCATTTTTAAGGAATTTTCACAGTGAAAGGAAAATCGCTATAACACAGTTACAAAAATTAAAATTTAATTTTCATGCAGTAAGAATTAAAATTTTATCTTACAATGTGAGTAATTTCCTAAACCTTGTACAGGTAAATAATATTTTTTTGAAGAGCAATTAAATTCCTGAGGTCAAGCAGCTCTCACTAAATTTTTTAAGCAACTATTATTAAGTCTTGTAGGTTTCCTGAATGGGCAATATATAGGCGGAATAAATAGGCAGATAGAGCAAATCTCATATTCCTAAATTTTCCCTTATTGACATTTTCCATTTCTGTTATTTATTTAACATACACTGAGCACCTACAATGTGCCAAGCCAGTGAAGACATCAACTGATCCAAGCTTTTAAAGAGCTGAATTTTCAAAGACAGAGGCACTACAGGCAAAAGGAACCATATACAATGGAACAGAATAGAACTTTGTGTCTGGGAAATCAAATGAATGTAATCTGTATGGCTACAAAGATTCAAGAGGGAAGAGATGAAATCAGAGAAGTAGGCATGGAAGACTTTGAATACCGGGGCGTGGTGGGGGGGGGGTGGTGAAGTCAGGAGCATATCCTGTCAATAACTAAAGATATATATATATTATGAATAAATATCTAATAAATATATTTTTAAAAATCAATGTTCAAATGTAGGCTCATGTTACAGAATTTTGTTGTTACAGTCGATTACAGAACTTCATAAAGACTTTCCCTTAATAACGCATGCTGTGACTCTTCAAGAGAAAACAGATTTAGCATGCCACATTTCAACATTTTATTTGACTATGGGCTCCTTTATTGATGGAGATACACAGGTTATTCTTGGAGTATTCTGCAAAACATTTTAGGAAAGGTATTGGAAATTGCTGTTTAAAGCAGGAATAAAATATAATCAAATTGGTCTATTAGAAATATATTTGGCTGAAAGGTGGAAGATGGTCCCAAAGAAGGTAAGACTAGAAACAGACAGAAAATATGCTAGTAGCAGAAAAAACAGAAAGATCAGAAGAACAAGAAGAGATAAAGAAATAATACTAAGGAAATAGACAACACAGAAATTAATGATTCATTAGTTGTAGAGAAATAATAGGAAAATTCTCATTCCTGGCTTGGGTCCCTAGGTAGATAATGCTATTGTCTATTGTCGAGAAGGAGGAAATTTCCCTCTCTACCCTTCTTCAGTTCTTGTGACTGGGCTAGTAATAAAATTGACACAAGACAGATTAACAAGAGAAAAAGATCAAATTTTAATCATGCACAGGGAGATCTCATAGAAATGGTACCTAAGAAGTGGCCAATCCAGGTAGCTTTTATGCTTTTTAGACAAAGAAATAATAAATTTGTGAGGAAGTGACAGGACAAAGAAACAGATTTTGGGTGCTCAATTAATGAAGAACCTAAACATAGTTTGGACCTGTGGTAGTAAATTAGAGAAGTAGCAATGTTTGTTTACACAGACTTTTTCAGCTCCACATTCTCTATCTCTGATAAGAGATAAGGGTGATAAGGGTGTCTTTCTACCTCCAGATGCAGGGGATACGCCTTTTACATGAGAGATTTATTTTCTGCTTTCAGGGAGAAAGAAAGGAGGGTTAGAGTATCCCTCTTTCATTGGCCATTTTTTAAGTAACTTTAATTCAAAATAATCAGTATACTGTTGCGGCACATTTTGGGGCAGCCTACCCCATGTCCCGACACTATCAGGGTCCCTAGCCAGAACATGTGATGCAGAAAAAGATATAAATTTGAGGGATAACTAAGTATATTTCAGACTTTTCATATTCAATTAGCCTAGGATATATATGAGGTTAACGCTTAGGAGATAACTAGCCAGATATATCTCAAAGAGAAGAGATGGGTTTAAAATAAAGCTATAGATTTGGAAGTCATCATCATGGCAGTAAGTTACAGATTTGAAAGTTAAAGGGATTGATGAGTAAGATGGTATAGAAGATAAAGAGGAGTGAACCACTGAAACAGAAGGCAAGAAGACAGCCAGCAGAAGTAAGGCCAACAAAGTATGATCCAGACATAATGGTCCAGGAAGAAAGAGAAGTATCAGGAGGCTCAGGCAGGTCAACACTCCCACCAAAAGGATTAGAAAAGGCCAGATAAATTACAATAACCATAATGTTAAAACATCAGATATCTGCATAAACAATGGCATCTACATGAGCACAAACTGTAGGAGGACAGGATCTCTCCAATGTGATCCCAGGATCTCCTTTCCCATGGAAATATTTGCCAATTCTGGAATCAGGCTGTGGTTCTAGCTCAGTACAGACTTAGGGCCTCTATGGGAGAAAGTGAAAACACTGAAGCTTGCTGTAACTGTGCAAAAATAGAAAAACAAACTAGAAATTTTAGGGTTTGAATAAAATAGATGTAGACTATGGCAAAAAATGTGAAATGTAGGAGAGAGATCAAGGAAAACTAAAAAAGTATCAATTAAAGTTAGCCATTAAGAGTTCTCTGGTAACTTTTGACATAGACACTTTTACTAAAGTGGAGGGGCAGAAATTTGATTGTTTTTATTGAGCACTTACTATATTCAAGAGACCGCTCTAACTGAGCATGCTCATTCATGCTATCTGCTGTTGTTTCCCTCCTCTGTCTTTCTTACTCTGCACACACACAAGTTCATTACATCTTCACTACAATCATATGAGGTAAGTATTGTTTTTATTCTCAGTTTAAAGAAAGTTAAGTGACTGCACCAAAGTCTAACAGCTAACAAGTCACAGAGCCAAGGGATGGACCTAAGCTAACCTCCAGGTTCTAATCTTCCGTCAACTTCACTACACTTGCTCTCAAGATAAAGAAACAAACACAGGAGAACATTTCTTTTAATAGACTCTAAATTTCCTTTAAAAGTCTACTATATTAAATTTTTAAAGTGTCATTTTAAATAGCAAACTAATTAGATATTCTATTGACTAAAGAGCAGTATCATCATCATTACATCCTTCGCATACCCATTCGCATACCACATCTACATCCACCCCAAAGCCAATGACAACAGGACACAGCAGCCCGGGTGGATGGCTCCCCTCCCCTCCAATCACTCCCATCATAAGCTAGCTCCTGTGTTAGTTCTTTTCTACTTCAAGTTTGCCCTTGATGACTATTAATTTCCCTGGAATAAGTTAAAGCTGCGAAGCAGGAGAATGAGGTTTTTGTGGGAAGGCAAATGCTTCATGACGAAAGGAGAGCTATTCTATAAAGACAGAAATATGTGTGTGTGTGTGTGTGTGTGAGTGTGTGTATACATATGATTTGCATTTCATGTGAAGGTATTTGATTTGAGAACAACTGTCACATCACTTTCTAAATATTGAAACAAAGGTTTCACAAGAAATAGAGGAGAGAATCATAGGCTTTCAATAATGTATAACTTGAAGCAATGACGGTACAGGCCACATTCGTGAGGGTGAGAAAATTTGTATTTGACACCCAACTTTCCTATTTACAAATTCTTGAGCAAATTACATAACCTTTTAGAGCCAAGTCCCAACTCCATAATATGGAGATAATGCAGCTGTCATTATAAAGTTTTATGAGGACTGAATAGTAGCATCTGTGAAAGTGCTATATAAACCAAAATGTAAGATTATAAACATTGTTAATATACGACATTTGTATACGAGTATGCCAGGAAAACAAGTTTTACTTGTTTGAATGGTAGTTCAAGGAAAGGGAAGGTATAGAAAGAAAAAATGAGAAAATTATTTTTGGAAAAAATACATTCTTAAGAATAGACCACATAGCTGAATACTTAATCAGTTCATTATTTCAGTTTTGTTACAGTCAGCATTAATTAAATTATTTTAATTCTATGCTTAACCTTAGTTTTACTTTCTCAAATTGTTGTACTTCCTTTGCTTCATGTAGGTGATAAGTTTATACATGTTTACTATGCCCCTGAGGAAAAATTTCTTATTTGTTCATTTAAATTGAGCTTTATTCTGGACAATGAATTTAGGTCTTGATTTAAAAGGGAGTGAAAGAATTGGTTCTTTAATAAAGAAAAAAAAAAGTTTCTCTTTTTAGTGACCTCATTTTCCCTGCTAAGTGTTGTCTCTGCCTCATTAACAAGAGCAGGAGGAAATTTCTAAGATCAAATTCCTTTACTGCTAAGTATCTAATCAGCTTTATCACTTCAACAGAGCCCTCACCTTGTAAGGCTCTTCTGTCCACTGGGGGAAAACCAATCTCAATAGCTTAATTATGCAAAACTAGCTTGGGCTAATGCTCAGGTCAGGGCTAATGCTCAGGTCAGAGCTAATGCTTGGTGTCAAGTAGTCAACTAGGGTCTCCCAGGAGAAGAGAGCAAGGGAAGCCATACCAGATGTCAACCTGAACCCACCCAGGAGCCAGCCTGAGAACAGAATGGAAGGGCTCTGCTTTTCATGCTGTTTCTACTCCACTCCATTACCTGAAATACTGAAGGTGATGATTCTAATCAAATTTTTGCTACTCTAGCAACATTCTTGGATTATTAACTAAACAAGTGAAGTAAAGTTGAATTAAAGGAGGGGAGGAGGCAAACCCTAAAGAACAAGAACAACTTTATCCTTTGGCAAGCTGAATTAATGCAAAAGAAGTACCTCATATAATGGAAAGCTGAACTCAAAGTAAGGCGCCTGGGCTCTAGTTGTTGGTCTGTTATCACATGTAACTCAGGCAACTTGTTTAACTGTGTCTTCACAGCCTCGGATGGGCAATACTAGCCTTGCCCATATCAAAGGTTTGTTGTGAAGACTGAATGGTATATGTGAAATCATTAAATGATATATGGAATGATTAAAGGATATATGAAATGCCATGTAAGACAAGATATTATGGATATGAGAAAAATCTGAAATACAAACTTGCACTTAATTTTCTTTCAATATATCATAATGTTAAAAGTGTAGGCTCCAAAGTCTCATATACATTTAGCTCACATTCTTTAAATGTTAACTTTAACTTACGGAAAAACATATGTAAAGCTGCTTATGTAACTTTGATGTATAATCTAAACCCAAGTTTCTTTTTCTATAAAAAGAAACTATTAGTATCCACCTCAGGGTTAAGGAGGAATTAAACGAGATAACACAGGGGGACCATTCAGCACAGCTTCCAGCACGTGCTAAGTGTTCTAGGTTAAGGGGCACCACTGCCATCAGGGGAAGAAAATACCCATTAAGGACATGTATTAAAATGAAATTTCTTCCCATTTCCTCCTCTCTTTTCAAAAACTTAACTCCTTGCCCTGAATTTGGAAAATAAAAAACCCTTAGAATAAACTGGTATTTTATTCCCATAAACCTCCTCAAATATGTTCTCTGAGATTTGAATTTTTAAACATTGAATGCTGTTAATGTAAAATTCAAAGTAAATTACACATTTACCTTCAAAGAATAAATATACCAAAATGAAAACCTACAGAAATAGAAATAGGTTTATTTCTATGTGCTCCTGTCCAAATCTGGATAATGAATAAAAGAGTCATCTTAGCCAGGATAACTAAGGCTGCAGGTCCATCCACATCAGTGCTGGTAAAGCACAAAATCTGCACCCCCGATGACAATGTGAGGCCTCAAAGTAAGGAGCTGTGCTTGACTCAGTTTTGTGTCCTCAAGGCTTATTCATACGACCTGGCACATAGCAGACATTCAACAGGTGCTAGCTGAACAACAACAATAACAAATTACATATAGGTACATACATACATAAATACAATCTATAATATATATGAACAAAGTACGTTAACATCATTAAAGATAATTGACTTCTCTTTCTCTCAGGTAAACTCTAAACATCGGATTCTCAAAGATCTATCCCAGGCCACCTTCTCTCTTTTTGCCATACTTTTTACCCTGATAGGATAAAGAAAGATGAGCCTGCAAAAAGACAGTGGAAACTGAGAAAAAAAATAAAATGTACAGAGCTATAAAAGGGAAATGGAGGTACATGGTATCATAAAAGCCAATAAAAGAATATCTGAAGGGGAAGAGATGCCAGGACCAAATACTGATCAAACACTAAATAAGATGGAGAGTAAAAATACCCTCACAGATATCTTATAAGTAGAAGTTTGTACCCTGTGACTAACATGTCCCCACTTCACCCAAACCCCAGACCCTGGTATCCACCATTCTAGTCGCTGTTTCTTTGGGTTTTGTTTTTGTGTTTTGTTTTGTTTTGTTTTAGATTCCACATATAAATGATGGTATACCAGAGAACACAAATTTCCAGTTATAAGATGAATAAGTTTGGGGATCTAATGTATAGCATGGTGATTGTATTTAACACCACTATATTACATACTTGTAAGCTGCTAAGAGAGTAGATGTTAAATATTCCCACAACAAAAAAGAAATGGTAATGATGTGACATGGTGGTGTTATCTAATACTAAAGTGGTAATCATTCGGCAATACATACTTGTATCAAATCAACACATTGTATAGCTTAAACGTACATAATGTTATATGTCAATTATACCTCAACAAAGGTGGAACAAAACCACTCCTTACATGTAACATTGCGATTAAGAGTGAGGAAAGGTAGAACCATCTGTATGAAGTAACAGAAATGGAAACCATATTGGGCAATGTTGAAGAGAGCAGAGGAGTGGAGACCTTTGTAATCCTCCAACAGGAGGTTTGCCTGAATTGGTGGAGAAATCTAACCAAGGATGGAAGAAGATATGGGGTCAAGGGAAGTGTTCAATGTTTTTCTTTTTCTTTTAAATGAGACAGCTCTTTTATTTATTTATTTATTTATTTATTTATTTATTTATTTATTGGCTGTGTTGGGTATTCACTGCTGCACACACACACAGGCTTTCTCTAGTTGTGGCGAGTGGGGCCTACTCTTTGTTGTGGTGCGCGGGCTCCTCATTGCCGTGGCTTCTCTTGTTGCAGAACACAGTCTCTAGGCATGTGGGCTTCAGTAGTTGCAGCACATGGGCTCAATAGTTGTGGCTCCTAGGCTTAGTTGCTCTGCGGAATATGGGATCTTCCTGGGGTAGGGATGGTACCTGTGTCCTCTGCACTGGCAGGTGGATTCTTAACCACCGCGCCACCAAGGGAAGCCCCTCAACTTTTTATTTATTATCATTTTTAGGACAGAAAACACTTCAAAGTTTAGAAGTTGATGAGGATGATTCAAATTGATAGGGAATGTTTGAGTGTACATGAGACAAATGATAACTGTTAATGTGAGGTAGGATGGCATGGGATCCAACTCACAGGTCAGGAGGGGCTCTACTTCTTTTACAACATGGGAAAAGAAGGAGAGGATGAATGAAGATATGAGTAAATTTATAGGACTGGTAGATAAGAGAGTTTCTATTGCATGGTCTCAGTTTTCTCAGCTACAAGGGAAGGGCTAGTGGGAAAGAGGAGTGGTTGGAGTTTGGAGAGAACTGAATCGAGTAGAATAGAGAGGAAAGGAGAAAGGGAATTGAAAAGAAAAATGTGATAGGATCTCCAGGAATATTGTGGGCCCATCTGAAGTTGGTGACTGTGAATTTCTAGTGATCCTGATCCACCAGGGAGCATGATTCTATTTACAATAGAATTTGCTTGATTTTAAGCCCAGAGAAAGTATACAGGAAAAAAGGGGGGGGGGGGCGAATCAACGAGTTTATGAAAATAGCAAATGTGACAGAAAAGATTACAAAGAAATCAAATTTTGATACAATAAGCAAGTTGATGAATTAGCAAAAGACAGATGATTTGATGAACTGATGCTCCCCCTGAAGCTGATGGATGATCTCAGGAAATTAATCAAGTGGAAAGAGATGAACTTCTGTTATGGTCAGAAAGTGAGATGCTTACTTGTAAAGCCAGGACACTTGCGAGATATTATAAGAACTGTTTAACAAGAGCAACAGCTTAAAATAAGGTAGGTGATTTTGGGGGATGAGGTAAAATAAGGAAGTTGATTTCTGTAGATCAGGAGGTGAAGGAACTACCAAGGGACTTTCCACAATGACACTGAAGCCATCAGGATAATGGTGGCCCTTGGGAGTGAAGAAAGCAAGTCTGACAGCAGTACTAAAGTTCAGGATGAATAGAGGAAAGTCACTTGGGATCCAGAGGAACGCAATCCCGAGGATGATGTCATGGTTGAAAGGAAAGAATTCAAAGGGGCAAGGGTGCTTCCTACCCATTAACCTGATCCTAAGTTGCAGGGTATTAATATCTGCCCTTTCAGAGACTGTTTGGGAAGAAGTATCCTCAGTGTAGAGCCACAAACATAAGATAATTAATTCTCTAAATAAATTTTCAAGGTTTATCTTCACTACTAAAATATAAGCTCATTGAGGGCAGTGACCTGTCTATTCCCCACAACATCAGCGAACCACAAAAGTCCTACTGAAAACTGGGGCTTGGAAAGAGCTTCAATATGTTACAGAAAACAACTGTGCATCAGTTGATTCTAGTTAATAGTTTTGCCTTCAGGGGAATTATGGGATAAGGTATTTAATTCACTTTTACCTAACTCATAAAATTTTGTTGACATAATTAAATTGCTCTCCCTTGAGAAAGTTCCAGATAATTTTCCCAAGCTAATTTAGAAATCATGAAAACATAATTACTTCCCTTGAATAGTTAAATAATGCTGTGAGGAATAAGTTTCTGCTTACAGGCCCCAGAAGATCTTATACTGAGTATGTCAAATACCTATGTGGAAACTTCAAAATATGAAATCCAGTTTCTTTTCAAATGTGAAAATATTCTATTTCACTTCATACTTAAAAATTAATATACACATAACTGGCAGGTGACACCAAATGTCCAGTGGACCACTAGCAGTCACTGTCATTCACTGTAGCTCCTCTCACAGGCACTGTCAGTCTGGGGTTCTGCTTTCTCAGTAAAGATTTGCTGAAAGTATTATAGGAAAAAAGCTTCTCCCTGTTAGACCCCTGCATGCCAGGCTGGCTTGCTTACTGAGTCATGTAATAGCTGTTTTCTAAGAGTCTAACATGTGAAAATGTCTTTAGTAAAGGCCTGGGGGCTTTCTGAAACGAATGCACTCTTAACAGCCCATGCCTATTGGTTGCTTACTTGTTCATTTAGCTCCTGAAAAAGATAAATACCTGCAACTGCAAAAGGTACCTAGATAAAATATGTAAGCAAACGAAATACTGGTATACTCTTTGGCTTTAAAGCTGCTTGTGAGAGTATAGAGGACTCTAATTATAATGCCTACTAAATAGGGAAGGCAGTCATGACATATAATAAAGGCCAAATTGATTCTTCATCTAAAACCCTTTCATATTTCAGATTTTAGCTATCCTTAGCATCTCCATGACTTATAGATAACTAAAAACTCAGAATCAGTCATTTTCCTTATTAATATGGCCAGTTTCTTAGGGGGACTAGTCCTGTCAAGACTTAACATTAGGACCGTGCAGTCTATAGAGAGTAATGAGGGTTCCAGAAATTCTGAAACCTACACTGTTACCCGAATACATACAGGTTTCTTGTGTAGTTACAAGGCCTATCACACAACAGAAGCGCACACACGCACGCACACACAGTCCTATCACACACTATTACAGTAATAGTGACTTAAGTAGATTTTTGAATGCAAATTCTACGTATAGTGTGTAGCCAAGTATTCTTGAATAAAACGTCAATGTTACAAAAATATCCTGAGGTTTAAATTGCCTAAATGATGAGAGGGACTGCTAGGTTACCTAACATGGATGACAATAGTAGGTCTAACAGGACCGCACTTGCATCAGAAACAACTACAACATCCATCCAACTGCAACCCTCTTCAGACTGGTATTGCGTTTGCCTGATAAACAACAGAACATGAGTCAAAGCACATGCCAGTGTCCAGGCAACAGTAAAAATGCAGGACCACAGATCAAAAGCAGAAAAATAAAACCTAACAGATTTCACACCAGAGTAGACTATATAAAATAAAAGCCCAAAGAAGGCTGTCTGAGAAGGCTCCACACTAAAATTAATATGTAGGCATAGTACATTTCTATGCTTCAAATTAGTCCAGGAAATTAGCTCTCTCTAATGTAATCACCAAAATATCCAGAGGATCTAAATAAAGGAACTAACAATAATCATTTTTGGAGCTTAAGCCAGAATGTTTAAGCTCATAATAACAGTCCATTAATTATTTAAATTAATTTTCATTCATTAAGTGTACACTTGTAAAAAACTGTCAGTGGTCTTTTTAATTTGAATAGATATTAATGTAGATTCATACGTATAAAAAACATACGACTCCATAATGTGGCTAAGAGACACCCAGACAGACTCCATCTCTGAAAACAGATAAACATTTGAACCAAGAATAAATAGTATTTACAAAATAAATGCAAGAGGAATTTTTGTTCTCTGCATGTTCTCTATATTATTAAGAGGCCTCTGGGGAGAAGGAAGGCATATATTGCTTTCTCAAAAAGGTTTTGATATGTCTTTTGTGATAATGAAGACACACACACACACACACACACAGAGCACAGATAAGGGCACACCAGCATCAGGCAGAGCCTCAACTCTGAGTTACAGACCTCACCTCAAATTCCTGTACTGACCTCATGGGGTCATTGTGAAGATTAAAAGAGAGTATACACAATTTAGAAGGTTCTCCATAAATGTTAACCCTTTCCTCCCTTTCCTCTCTTTCCTGTCTTTCTCCAGGGACTGATCCAACACAGGCACTGCCCTAAGACCCCGGCTTTTGAGAAACAAGGCAAGAGGACAGCTGCAGGTGGCAATGATGCAGGAGACGACGAGGAGACAACTCTAAACGCTTTAGTACCGCAGCAACACACCCACTACCTTACCCATTCCTAATCTCTAATGCAAAAAAACAATCCTACACCAGCATTGCCAAACTACCCTTACCTATATGAAACCTTTTTCATCTCAATTTGGGGCCTACTATGGTGAAGCCAGCTGAGACTAGAGACCACAGTATAATATATCCAACTCCCTTCATTCTTCAGAATCCCCATTTCCAAGTTAAGCAGACAGACTGAGCATAATACTATATGCTAAATGCCTTTAAATATGTATTCAGAAATAAATTGAAGTAGGACCCACTATTCATGGCACAGCCTTATTTATGTCACAGTATGAATTTAGCAAAAGAGAGAAAAAGTCAAAAAGGCAATTAGAAGAGGGAAATGAAACAAAAGTTAACTGAAATAATCCAAGATCTAAAAATGCCATTCATCACATTTTTCATCCTATGGGTCTGTCCTTAAATATGTAAGCAAGCAACTTACATGATAAAAGATTTGGTATAAAACTGAAAGTGGAGAAGCAAAGGGTAGCAAATTCATCAGCAAAATGTCATTGCTGTATCTTTACTATCATAGCTCCACCATCTGGGTTATATTTTATAGTTAGTTGTCTGAGCCAAAAATAAAAGATGACTGGCTAAGGTTGCTATTTCTATCAACACGACACTGAATTACAGTACTATTTTTCCTTGCTTCTAGAGATGTGCCATTTGTCTTCCTACAATCCACAGGCAGAACCTTTTAAATTTTAGCACCAACAGTCCAATCTCACACATAGCAGAAGCAGATCCCTTCGCTTGCACAACTATATCTGAAAAAAATGCTTTCAAACTAACACAGTAAGGCTGTTTCTCGCCAAACTTAAGTGACTCTTAAAAGCTTTAATCTATATGTATGGAGCTCAATTAAGAAAATTAAAATGAGCAAAGCAACCTATACACACTACCACACTAAAAATCTATTAACATACAAAATCTGTAGATAGTATGCACTTATAGAGAAAAGCAAGCTTTAAGTGAACGAGGTAATTAGATGCCATTCAACCAGTAGTATAACCAGATCAGTCTACATCAAGGCAAAGCTCAACTGGATGCTAAACTTGAGCTGTCACATCACAAATGCAAACATATTAATAAGTAATTGTTTTGTTAAGACCAAGTGCAAAAAGAGAACTCTATTTTCATCATATTGGCTTAAGAATCAAGTAATTTCAAAGGTACTATATGTAACTTTTCCTTCTTGAAAAAATAGGTTAGGGTTAGAGTAGAGAGAGATTTTTACACAAAGTTAATTAGCGTAACCAATTTGCGTACTCAGCTGAATGTAGGGATGAATAACTCAATGAAGTTTTTTCCCATTTTATTTTACAGGTAAATGGGTAAGTACAGTGATACCTTTGACTCTAAGGATTAAACAGATATAACTAGCTATTAGATAATTTAAGATATTAGTGGGAAACTTGAGAAGAAATCCTAGCACTACAACAATGCTAGACATTCCAGCACTGCTGAAAAATGGGTGCAGACACAGAAACGTGCACACACATATCTGCCTTGCCTTTTTCATTAAAAAATTCTGAGATCAATTAACTAAAAGTATATATATCATTTACTTCTTTGCAGACTATCAACTAAAATATTTGGTGACAGTTAATAAAATAATCATGTATCATACATCAGCAAAGGACGCAGTCATGCTTTAAGAATTTTTCTTGATAAAATTTTAAGACAGAAAGTTATCTAGAATATTCAGAGATCTGAAGTTAGCTAGAGTGAAGCCTGAAATCCCAATCAAAAAAGAAGGAAAATGGATATCCCTTTCTATATTATAAAATCAATATTATTTTTGAAGAATACTCATAACCCCTCTGGTTGTCTGGCAATCAATAAAAAACAAGTTATCTGAGACAGAGAATTTTAGAAATTACAATACCGATGAGAAAGAAATCCTTGGAACTCTCTGTATAATTACAAAAGCCTAAAACTATATAAAAAATGTGATTGATTCACAAACCATTTTTGTTACCCACAGCAGACAAAAGGAGTGGAGTAAAATTGGGCTTCAAAGATAGTGAGAGATAAGCTCTATCTTTACTGAGAACAGGGAATGAAAAAGGAGGAAAAGCATCAATTTTATTAGCAGGATTTACTTATAGGTAAGGGAATGTGACAGACACTGTAATGACCAAGCATGTTCTTTAAGGAATAAAATAAAGAAGAGAAACCAACCTATAGTGATTTAGGTGACCTGAAAGAGTCACTCAATCTAGAAGTAGATTAGAAGTTTTTGAAAATCAAAGGCCTTTTCCAGAGACTTCAGAAGATATTTAACCTACTTACATTTTGCACTGGTTCTGCACAGTGACATTAATATACCAGCAAATCATATAAATGTTGAAGGTTGCAAGAATATCTTGGAAAGATAAGGCCAATGGTTCTCTACACGTGGTCCTGGGACCAGCAGCATCAACATTATCTGGAGACTTGTTAGAAATGCAAAATACTTGGGCCTCACCCACAAAATTTCTCTAAGTGATTCTGATGCAGGCTAAAGTCTGAGAACCACTCATCTAAACTGATCTACCTTGGTTTAGAGATAAAGAAATGGAGCTACATATCTCTGTCTTGGTCCTACAATTAGTAATGGAAGAGTTGGTTCTACGAACCGGTCTTCTTGCTTCAGTATCTTTTTTTTTGCATGGAAAATCAATTCATGGTAGGATTCATGGGTTTTCTTTTTCAGACACACAGCTGCCTGTATAAAATACTAATTTTATAAAGTTTAAACAATTGGCTACTCATCTATTCATCAAAAAAATGTCTGCAGTGAGTAATATTTGATAGTCACTAGAAAGAAAGAAGTACCTAATTTCTAATCCCTGTCCTCAAAAGACTCACAATGTGACAGAAGAGATGGACATGTTTAGAAATAAATGTAGCATTGTGATAAAGCAGAGTTAAGAGATATGAGAGAGTTCAGAGGAGGAAGAGAATTACTCCACCTGGGGGAAAAGCAAGTGACTTCAGAGAAAGTGACTTCTGAGTGAGTCTCTGGTTGAAGGGATCATCCTGTATCCCCCAAGCACTCAGGGAGAACACACTAAACTTCCCAGTCACTAGGGCTACAAAGATGGATTAAAGGTAGAACTACAACTTCTAGGAGGTAAAGATCTATGACTTATGTAGAGCAACAACATACAACAAGGGAAAGGACTGATGAATTATTTTCTATCTGGGAAAGCAGACAATGATTCAAACAGGAATTGATTCCAGAGTAGAGTTTTAAAGCATAAGGCAGAAAGAGAAAACAGGTATCACGGAGTAAACACAGTCCACTTGCAAAAATATGAAAATAGGAACTTCTTGATCTGTTGGCATAAGCAATCTGTAGAACTTTTAGGGATACTTGGGAAGAAGAGAACAGAGGAGATAAGGCTGGGGAGATAGGAGGTTGTGACCTTATCTTGCAAAGATATTTATGGCAGAAGCAGGAGTCTGCCCTTTATCCTGATACCTTTGAAGCGTTTTACAAATGAGGTGATGTGATTGATCTGCACCTAAAAAAGGACACTGGTAGCAACAACCACAATCAAGGACTGGAATCTCATCAGAAAAAACTAAATATCTAAAATTACACCTAAACATACTTGGCTATTACTCAGCAAATCAAGAAGTATCTATTGCACACAAGTACAAAGACGTGAGAAGATTTTATCCTTACATTCATATACACGTTTATGAAGAGAGCAAGTATGTATTATTATATGTCCAGGAAAACACACGTGTGTGTGTGTGTGTGTAACTTGCTTGTTTAACCCAAAATTTTACTACCAAAGCACCAGTGTTTAAGGTAAATAATATTAGAGGATTTACTTAAATTTAATGTGAGACTGAAAATAATGTCATAAACATTGGCCTCACTCTGAGATTTATAAAATGGTAAGTGAAGTTGGTGTAATAAAATGCAAATTTTTATTCCTTTCACTCTGTTTAATCCAGTTTTCACAGGTAGGAGAAAGGTGAAAATTCATCTTTAATTTTCCAAATATTGTATGTCAACAAAAAACCAACAGCTTACTGAACTAACTCAAACTGCAGACTCTCAAAAATCAGAGGGCTCTCTGATTCTTAAGTAGACCTAAACTTTACTGGTGATACACCTGGCATAAAGAAAAATAGCCAGAATGTATTTTTTATTAAGAAATCAATTAAGACCACTAAGAAACACTTAAATACAATATTTTGAGGAGATGCACTGGGAAGAATTTACAGGAAATAAAATCATTTCCTTTTTACTTATTAGTTTACCTATATCTAAACTGTTTGTACCTATTTTCTTCTTTAAAAAGATAAAGGTTATGGGAAATCCTTTAAAGTTTCTATAATAAGATCACTACATAATGTTAAATCAAGCAAGGCAATAATTAAAGCTTTCATATGATTTTATTTAAAAGATCAAAATATTTTACACACACAATACCATGGAGTTAATCATGCATGGTTTAATTGGCTAATAGATTAACTAGGTCTTGATTTTATATTTTCCTTTATCTCTTCCTGAAGTGCCCATGCTAATATAAGAGATAATCATTCAGAGAAATCCAAGGCAATGGGAAAAAGGAAGTAAAGGAGATAAATATGGAATTAAAATACTGGTTTCATTGTCTACTGACCCTTTTAGCATAGCATATGCATTTGAACATTATGAAATGACCTACTGGACACCTAAAATATACAAGAGAAAACAACATAGAAAAAGTTGGTGGCTTCCTAAAAAACATCCTAATATGGAAGAAAGACAATAAGGGAACATATGGTATGTGACAAAGTGCTGTGGAGGCACAAGAGCTAAAGAATAGAGGGTGAGACATGTGATCAGGGAAATCTCTGAGAAGGTAAAATTAGGGCAGTAATTTCGTAGATAAAAAAGTTTTAAACCATAGAGACCCAACCAATGGTAGTTACCTTGAGGGAGGGGTTGGGTAGATGGGGTGAAATAATATGAAGGAGGAGTTCCACTTTTTACTCTTTAAAGTTCTGTGTTTGAATGTCTATAATGTATAAATATATTACTGGTGTCATTTAGAAAATCTTGTTTAGGCCTATAGATTTTACTATCATTCTCTGAGATCCATTTTTGATGACATGGCTTCCTCAACAATATATCTTAAAACCATTTTTTAAAAAAAAGATTCGTTTTTATTCTAAATGTAATAGAACAGAATTATAGCAAAAGAGAGACATAATCCGAATTATGATCTACAGAAACTGACTGTGACAACTGTGGGGAGAAGTGGTTTGTGGGAAAGTAGGCGTCAGAAGCAGAAGCAATATTGAGGACCACTGCAGTCACTCAAGGAAAGGGTGACAACCGTATTAACTATGGGCACGGCCTAGGAAATGGAGAAAATGGCCCCTATCTTTGCCACCCTCAATGGCTAGCACAGCAAGTGGCATGTAGTATGCCTTCCACACACAGGTCTTCAGGTAAGAAAAAAGGAAGTGAGAGAGTTAGGGAGGCCAACCAGTCAAAGGGCTGTAGTTTCTAATTTGAGTTGGAGAGACAGGAACACTTCCCTTGGAGATACTTGAGTAATGTCCATTTCTGAAAGCAGTTTACTAATCTCCTAAGCAATTAAAGATTTATATAACCACTATTTTAAAAATTATTTTAAACTAACTTCTTCCTTAGTTCAATTCCAGTATTAAAGTATGCTGTCCCTGAAATTTCAAATACATTAGAAGATTTTACACACACACACACACACACACACACACAACAGGATGCCATAACAAGTTACTCTAAAGGTGGCTTAGAAACACTCTTTAATAGCTTAACATTTAATGGTACAGTTCCTCTTTAAAATGTGAAAAAAATTTAACCTAGATTACAAAACTGATTTGCATTCTCTCAGTTTTTCCACTTCTCTCTTTAGTTACACGCTGAGGTCTCTAATCAGTTTTTCATCCTGAACCTGTTTAGCCATAATTTCTTTTTTACCCGACTTGGTCTGTCACTCTGTCCAGCTCTGAACTTCATTTTCTATTTTACCTGTACGAATATAAATCCCATCTTGTCATAGCTTTTTTACTCTATATCAGACCCAATGCTTAAAATTAGAAATTCAAAACAAAACTTCAATTTCTGTTTCAACATATTAGACAGTTCACCTTTTTATATCCTTTAGCTCATATTATCAAAGATACAAAAGCAGAAATGAATATTCATAAAGACATTTCAATGGGTTATACAGATTGGAAATTTGAAGACAATGTTTCTAGAGGGGAAAAATAATGTTACAAATAACAGTTAATTTTCCAAGGTAGCCCTTAAGTTATTTTAACGGGTAAAACACTATGCTGTCTTTATCATAGGTTTATTTTTATTATACTTTCTTTATAAGATACATTTTGTCTCGATTTTTGAATTAGCAAAATGTTTAAAATACAATACAACCTAGTCATATGTCTAGAGTTATTAAAGGACAGGTACTACATAGGGAGATGCAGAGTCCAAAGCAAGTCCATCCAACAGAACTGTGTGCCACATGGAAACGTTCTCTATTCATCCTACGCGGTGGCCCAGCAACATGTGTGCATTCAGCACTTGAGATGTGTGACTGAGGAAATACATTTTTCTTTTCTAAACAAAGGAGTATTTGTTTTAACTTTTTAACCTTTCAGTTTTACTGAGATAAAATTGATATACAGCACTGTATAAGTTTAAGATGTATAGCATAATGGTTTGACTTAAATAAATCATGAAATGATTTCCATGATAACTTTTGTGAACATCCATCATCCCATACAGATTAAAAAAAGAAAAAAAAAATTTTTTTCCCTCTGATGAGAACTCAGGATTTAATTCTCTTAATAGCTTTTATATCTATATCATACTGCAGTGTTAACTACATTTATTATATTTTACATGACATCCCTAGTACTTATCTACCTTGTTACTAAAAATATGTACCTTCTGACAATCTTCATCCAATATCTCCTCCCCCACACCCCCTTCCCCTGACCTCTGGCATCCACAAATATGATCTCTTTTTCTATGAGTTTGTTTGTTTTTGAAGTACAAATGACCCACAATACCATGTTAGTTCCTGGTGCCCAACAAAGTGATTTGATATTTCCATACATTACAAAATGATTACCAAGATAAGTCTAGTTACCATCTGTCATCATACAAAGATATTATATTATCATTAACTATATTTTTCACATTGTACATTTCATCTCCACAGCTCATTTATTTTGTTACTGTAAATTTGTACCTCTTAATCTCCCTCATGTATTTCTCTCATCCCTCCCACCCCTTCTGGCAATCTGTTTGTTCTCTGTATCTATGACTGTATTTATCCTTGGTTGTGTTTATTCATTTGTTTTGTTTTTTAGAGTCCATATAAAAGTGAATATAGTATTTGTCTTTCTATGTCTGACATTTCACTCAGCATAATACCCTCTAGGTTCACTCATGTTGCCACAAACGGCAAAATGTTGTTCTTTTTATGGCTGACTAATATTCCAAAATATAGCTATACCACAGCTTCTTTATCCATTCATCTATCAATGGGCACTTAAGTTGCCATTTTAAATAGTCACATTTACCTAGTCACTACCTCATTAGACAGCAGAGCTCTGAAATATGCACTTCAACAAATTTGGAGAATAGCATTTAGGAGGTATATTAATGATAGTGAAATCAAAAGTAAAAAAGACACAAATGGAGTGTTACAATAAACTTTCATGTAAGAGCAATATAAATTCCACAAGAATCAAGAATGTAGGCTCTACTCTTGAGGAAAGGTTTGAGTTGGGCCCTTACATGGTGGACTAATTATTTAATGGCACCAGTGAGCAAGAGTAACATGATTAAACCTAGAATCCAACACCAGTAGTCATTCAGCTTGAGAAAAGTCTCTCCCTGTGTGCAAATGACAAAACTGGTCAACGGTGTTTTATCTGGATCACGCAATGCTGTATGTTTTGCTATTACAGTCAAATATTACTTTCCAAGTTTGGATTTCATCCCAGTTTTATGGATGACAAGCTAAGCAGCATGGGTGAAAGTTATACTACAATGCAAAATTGTTGATACACCAATTTTATGTCTAGTTTCCAATATGCTTTTTCCCTAGATTCAAACAGTGTGAGATAAACTGAAGATTAAATTTTTGAAACCAAGTAAATTCATGCAGTGAAAAGTATTATAAACTATATTCTCTTAAAAGGGGATTTTTATCTTAAGGGAATCAGATTGAGAGTCTGACTTTTAAGTTAAAATACAAATGTTGATCATCAGTATCAGTGTCTTACAATCATAAATTTTTGAACCTTTTTTTTTTTGTAGGAGTGAATTCTTTGAAAAGTGTTAAACCCTCCATGTACAAAGAGAATACTAACTTCCCAAGGAAAAGAAATGAGAGTGTTGGATTTCCCTGGTGGCGCAGTGGTTAAGAATTTGCCTGCCAATGCAGGGGACGTGGGTTAGAGCCCTGGTCCGGGAAGATTCCACATGCCATGAAGTAACTAAGCCCATGCACCACAACTACTGAGGCTGTGCTCTAGAACCCATGAGCCACAATTACTGAGCCCATGCACCACAACTACTGAAGCCTGTGCACCTAGAGCTGGTGCTCCGCAACAAAGAAAAGCCACAGCAATAAGAAGACTTTGCACCACTCGCTGCAACTAGAGAAAGCCTGACCACAGTAACAAAGACCCAACTCAGCCAAAAAATAAAATTAATTAATTAATTTTAAAAAATGACTGTTTATTTAAGTTTTCTTTTAAAAAGGTAAATCTTAAACTATCCCCACTTATAGGCTGTGGAAGGTGGTGGGGCAGAGAAGAAGGGAGAGAGAATAATAGACACTTTACCCAAAATCATCTAAACTGTCAGTTGCTTTAGAAGATGAGTTTAAGAGCAGAGCCTTAGATGACAGAAATATCTACATTTTACTTTTATTAGTTTATATGTCAATATGAAACATCGCTATGAAAAGTCTATTTTGTTAAATGCTTAAAAAATATAAAATGCTCTGGCTCTTTTAGTCTTTTTATAACAGGAGCTTAACTGATACTTCTTTTTTGCAAGAATTTGTAACTGCCATACAAAACCAAAGGCAAAAAATGTTCTAAGTATACTTGACATTCTAGATGATTCATAAACAATTAGAGTCTATCTTCCTTCAGGGTTTGTTGAGCAGTGGTAGGTCCAGCCCTGCACAGCCCACTACCTTGACACCCAGCTGATTTGACAAGGGAGAGAAATACCTGATTGTCCGGGATGGGCAGCACTGCCTCTGGGAGGGAGGGGAATCAGGGGCTTATCCCACGGGAACCTTTCCAAGGCCAAGTAGAAGGAAGGTGCTAAAGGAATCACTCATCAGGACTGGGAGTACCTGTGAGAACGCAAATGACTCCCAGGAAAACGCTTCATGAGAAAGTCCTTGGAAGAATTTGGTAAAAATCACCCACGAATGAACAGGAGACTGTTAATGGAGAGACACTTGCTGTAGTGACCTTCAGCAGTAGGACCAGAAGGGACCATAATTTAGTAAGCCCAGTGGCAGGCTGGTAAACGTTCCACAACTTCCTGGGAAGCAAGGGAGATGACAGATCCTGGTTTGTGGCACTTATTATTTCAGTGGTGAAAACATCCCCACCATGGCCAATTTCAAGCTATAAATACGAAGTTACTGAATGCAGAGTGGGAAGAGATGTGCAGTAGCATGCTATTATATAGTATTTTCCACCATAAAACACAACAAATGCAAACAACATCAAGCGTGTAGATAAAATGCAGTAAGCTCATTAGGAAGTGATCAATTTTGAGTATTTATTACTTTGTTTTTAAATATAATTTATTTGATTATTCATTTATATGACGTAATTAGGAATGGCTATGTTAACAGCAAGATCACAAAATTCCTGAAAATTTAAGTCAGCTTTTGTGAGCCAGTACCAGCCAGCTCTTGAACAGTACTAATGTGTCTAGAAGGTGCACAGGGGTTTCCTTGCTGTCCTGAGGACTGGAGGGCAGTTTGCCCATCTCCACATGAAGAAGCACCATGCAGAGAGAGGGAGATGGTACTAGGAGCTCTAGGTCTCCCCAGGCAGTAGGTAAGTGAGGGGCCACCCTGGCTGGAAAGGTTGGAGTGGTGGACCATTGGTAAAGGTTTGGGAGGGACAAGTAGCCTCTTTCCAAGGGAGTCCTTGAAGATAGAGGGGGCTGGTGTGAAGCAGAATACCATGTCAAGTTAATCATCCCTATGGCAGCTATGAGGAAAGCCCACATCCATCAGTGGAGCTTTGAAGCAAAGCTAAAAGCTATAAAAGCAGCAAATGCAGAGTAAAATCAGGGACTCCTCCCTACATCTGACATAGGTCCAGTTAAGGAAGAAGACCTCTGCCTCCTTTATGTCTGCTTCCAAACCCAGTCCTGGCAAAAAGACAAAAGAAACAGTCAGCTGTATCCAAACTTCTCTCCTTCAAAAGCTCAACTGCAAATCTAGGTGACAGTGAGTGGAGAAAAGGCAACATTAGAGCATGTACACTTAAACTGGACTGATCCAGATTTTAATAACTGAAAATGACCAAAAATATGAAATCTGTCCAGCTTGTTAAGAATCAGCGAAGAATGAATTGAGAAAGTATAAATGAAAATAATGGCTGGTGGTTTCCTGAAACCTCTCATCAAACTGGTTACATATATGCTTAAGGTGGTACTATTTAGAGTAGCATGCTAGGTATCTACTGCTTACAAGAAAATCAAGATTTAAAAAATAATCTTTACTTTATATTAAAAAAAAAACCTTTCCTTTATAGAAAAACAATCTGCTATTTTAAACAATGATGCCACACAAGCGGTGATATATGCTGTCCTGCTATTTCTACGTGGGCATCTTTTCTCCATCACAGATTAACAGCAAATGTGAAGGGTTGTAAAGTGCTCTAAATATGCAAGTCGTCATTATTAAGAACCAGAACACTACAGTATCTTAATGCACTTTATTTGCTCTGCACAAAGAGCTGCAAGGTAGGTAGGATGGTTATTAATAGCCATGTCTTACAGATACTAAAAATGAAGCTGAGAAAAATTAAATAACATGCCCACTTAAAAGCCAAAACTTGAATACACTCAAAGGCCTACACAGTTAGGTATGAGCTAAAGAACAATGGTTTTAGAAATCAGATCCAGGTTCTAATCCCGGTTATGGCACTTACAGGTGATATTAGGTCAATCTCTCCGAACCATAATTCTTTCTTCTATAAAATTAAATAATTGGACTGTAATATCTGTAAGGTCTCTCTAGAATCATGATTCTATTTCATCAGCAAGGAAGGCAACGTGTCTGAAAGACCAGAGTAGTGATTACATAACTAAGTACACAACGATGCCACAGGGAAGGATTCTTCAGACAAAGCATAAGCAGTGCCAGAAATAAGACAGTCTTGTACTAAACCAGGTCTCAACTCAGAAGCTTTTATGTGCTTCTTGGAAACAGTGTTTCTAAGCATTTCCAGGTTTGTTTAACCAGCAAGGCCTGCCTATGGATGTAAGTGAAAATATGAATTTGAAATAGAATATGAAGGTATATAGAAGAGTACAAATTGGGGGGAAAACTGCTAAGCAATCCACATGAAAATTAGATCTCACTCTGTTCTAGAGATTATCAACAAATATCAAAATGAAACACTTTACTATTTATTATGAGATTGCTATTATGTAATTTATCTTATAAAAACACAGATAACTAAATGCTACTTTTGATATTTAGATTTTCAGGAACAAGCAGAAATAAAATGTCCACATGTTAATGCACACCCAGAAAATAACAAATCAATATCAGTGATGAGTCTGTACAAAGTAAATGGAAAAAGGAGGAAAGTCTCTGATTCATCTACATGCCATAAATGTATCCCTGAACAGGCAAAAATGTAATGCATTTCTTAAAACAATTTACAAGAATGGAAGTCACTAGGTCAGTCGATAAAATATGAACTATTTTATGTTCTTTCCCTTATTTCTCTATCATTTATTACTTCACCAAAACCTATTAACTGCTGTATCGCTTAAAACTCATGTGTTTCATGGGACGAAAAATCTTTCCTTTATTTATATTTATCTTTCACATCCATAATAAAAACAGAGAATAAAAACATGTGGGCACATATATATGTAAAACGTGCAAACCAAAAATAGCCATAATTAGGTTTATAATTCAGCCTTGACACACCTGGGCTGGGATCCTGGGTCATCATTTACTGTGTGACTCTGAGAAAGTTATATTAGCCTCCCACATCCCTTCTTCATTCTTTGAAACATAGGGCTGATTTTAGGGGGTCATGTGATAACATATGAATTGTTCTAACATGGAGTAGGCATTCAATACATTCTTCATTTCCTATTAGACTCCCGTTAAGAAAGATCATGGCTTCAGTGAGGCTTCATACAGCTCTCAGCAAAGGCCTCCAGTATGTTGACAAGAAACAGTTATAATGACCTTTCAGGACTTCAGGAATCTCTTGAGTAACTCATGTTTTCCCTAGGAAAAACAATGCCTTGGTATCTTTATTCCTGTCTCTATACAAAGCTATTAACCACTACCTCAGAACCACCCACGCATCCAACACACATAGTTCAACCAAACTAGCCAACATGATGGCAAACATGAGATGGAAAAAACAAAGAATAACTATTCACTGAACACTTATTTGCCAGCCTCAGGCACTCTTGAACAAATTCGAGGTCTAGACACAATAAGTAAGGAAAATTTTGTATAAGGAAAAAAACAGTAAGTGATTCAGCTGGGATTTTACTATAACTGGATTTAATCCTAAAGCCCATGCTTTTTAAAAAGGTGTCATTCTTCCTCCAATATTTAGCTACTGCCAACAATTCACAAAATACCTTCCCCAGAAAAGTTTATACTAAGTACGTGACCGAACAACCCACAAGACTCCACAGTTAACAGCAGCAACATATAAAACTCCCTTGTCTGTTGGTCTTGGAACCATGGCTACGTACAGTCCCTGAAACACTGAGTGAAAATGTTCATTTCTAGCTTAAATATTCTAATAGTACACAAGAATGTACATCAAAGCTGTCAGTAGCAATGGAATATAAGTTAAAACTTGAGATTTATGAAAAAAGATCTGGTAAGTCTTATTAGGAAAGGCATGAACAAAAGAGCTTAAAAAATCTATTTTCTCTACTATATCAACTACTTGGGCTAATGGACCACTCTGATTTCCTTGTGATTATTAGGAAATGTACAGTTCAGCTGAAATACATATGGAACCATCACAGAACTACCAGCATCATATTTTATCATCATCTTTTGAGAAAAATTCTATTATTCCTCTTTCAGTCTAACAGAGTAGGGGAAAAAATGGGATAGTAGTGGCAGGGAAAACTGGAATGAAGTGCTCAGTTATTATGAAATAATCATTATGTCAAAGAAATAGATACATTTGTTTGCACCTTTCCCATTCTTATACCCAGAGGTATGTGATTATCTTATAATCACTGCTGTTCCCCAGAGAAACACATTTTGCTTCATGATACAATTTTTTAAAAAAGAAAACATATTGCCAGAGGTGCTCATTAAATTGATGATGATGATGACATAAATTAACCCACATTTGTCACTAAATTCCAGGGCCGTCCATTATTGAACACATAAAGACATATTTCTTACATGAGAGGAAACGTAAAATGCAAAGAAAGTGAGAGAACTGTTAATTAAAGTTTATATAAGACAGAGAACTATTAGAAATACTTATGATTTCAGTCTTCTTGAGAAACAGAATCCAAATTCAGAAAGGCAAAGTATCAAAGACAGACAAAAAGAGTAAAGCGGTTTACTTATATTTGCCAACTGCATAGGACCAACCGATAGAAACTATCGTTATTCTGTAATAATCACTGTGCCCCAGTGAACAGTAAAATTATTTTTAACAATTCATTTGTTTTACAATCTCTAAAATACAATGGCTCTAGTTAATTTACTGTACAATAATATGATCATCGAACTCTAAATCAGTCCTTTATGTGGAGTCCTAAGTCCTCTTTAAATATGTTATCTAAAGCAAAATATTTTCAATATATTGAACCCATCCTTACTATATTATTTTTTGCTACCTATATATTCTCTTAAGACAAAATAAGATAAAGTGTTTATTAATGAGTCTACAAACAAAAGTAGAAGATTTAATGTATTGCCTTGAGAGAGATTTTTCAGGTTTCTTTCCTTACCTTGATAGGAAAGAGAACTGTATGTTTAACATTCCTGAGGAAAATAATCATTAGTCTTATCATTTGCTTTCCACCAATAAAATGTAAATATGAACTAAATGAAGATGACTTGTGGCTGTTCATCTATTATGTGATCTTCTTTAGGCATTTTTTGTACTTTTACCCTCATGAAAGAAGCAATTCAAGTGAAATCATATACAATGAGCTATCTCTCTGATGTTACAGACAGAAAAAAAGAGATCGCATCAATCAGTAATTTCCTTGTCAAGTTAAAATCAGACAGGAGAACAACATGGTAAAAGTGTCTCAGGCTCACAAGCTCAGGGCTAATTAGTTCCAGAAAAGTCCCAGGGGGCAGGAATTTATTCTCTTTGATAAAACAAAGGCACTTTAATAAAATACCCTCTAAAATTCAGCTCTAAAATTCCAGAGTTTATCAATCTTATAAAAAAAGAAAACTGGAACCTGTCCTGCAAAAATGTGTAACTAATCCATTTACTAAATTCACTAATTTCTCCATTATTAAGTTAAGAATGAAATCGCCTAATTGTAAGCCAACAGCTACAAGGTAAATGCTATCAACTTGTCACTGAAAATACATGAAGAAGAACTAAATTCCCACAATTATATGTATAAAAAGTATTACGTGATATTTTAAGTATTAAAACTAAGAATGTTCTGAATAGGGAAATATGTGTGAAACAAAAATCATTAAATAGCATAAGTCAAAAGTATATAAGTACTTAAATTGAAATAAGGGTTCAAGCAGCAATTCTTAATTTTGTGCCCAGCACTGAGCAAGGCAATATGGAGAAGAGAGGTTACAGTAAAATACATGAATTCTGTGCTCAGTAGCAGAAAAAGATAACTTTTAAAAGTATCTATCTATAATGTCAGGCAATGCATCAGAACATTTGGCTACAAAGCTAAAATAAAGACAATCCCAACCATCAAGAAGCCAGAGACTAGGTAAAATTAAGTTACGAAACAACATTATATGGGCTACGGTAGACGTAGCTACATAGATCTGCTGAAACACAGAAGAGAGACAAATGTCAGGTGAAGCTGGAGAAGCTCAAAAGGTTACATTTCAACTAATATGAAAGCACAAAAGGGTGTGATTAAAAGGGCTTGAAAAACAGGCAAAGGGTCTCGAATCCCCAAAATCAGTTTGCAGGGTGCCATAACTTTGGATACTGATGCCCGAGAGACCAGTTAAACCGGAGAATGACATGTAGAAATCTAGGTAATGGTGGGAATAAAGAACGGTACCCAGATATGAAACACATTACAAAGACAATGCAATTCAAGAACTGACTTTATTATGAAGAAAATGAAGAGCAGTTTGGGTTATGATAAAGTTGAGTCAGTTTCAACTGCAAAGTTTCCAACCAGAGAGATTCTGAGAATGATGTATCACTGATAGAGAAACTGGGACACAGTTGGAGTATAAAGACTAAATATAAACAGTTTGTGTTTAAACTATTGATAACTGAAAACATAAAGCAGCCAGCTATACTTACGTAAAATCTTTGTTTATTTACATGCATTTCTTTTACCACCTGCACAAGTCCTAGGGATAAGAACTGACAGATGTTAAATTTGGGATCGTTGTTTTTAAGTATCTTAAAATCACTGGTGTAGTATGTAGAAGGTAATATATTCTCCAAAAGTAAGTTCTCCTGTATAATGAATGGGCTGCAGTTTTTCTATGAAATAAGGCAAAATCAATTTAGTATTCTCTGTGGCTACAAGAAAGTCTTTAAACCAATTAAATTAACTTTCCTACTGCTGATTGTACTTTCTAGTCAATTACCTTTAACCCATAGCAGGCAATCCTTACTTTTGGGAGACAGTGGTTTCTTAGAAACCATATCTTACAGGTAGCTGTAAAGAGGATTATGGTTTTCCATAGGAATGATGTCATAAGTTGGGTAGAGTTTTTGACATTAGTAAATTATGGTGATATCAATCATACATTATGAAAGCAAAAGAAAAATGCAAACATATTCATACACAAATATAATCATTTTAACTAGTAAAATTATATCCCAAGTCATCTCCTAGAATTTCAGTGAGGAAACCCTAGAAAGTGTCTAAACAGCAACATCATGTTTTTTTCAGATAAAAAAAGACACAGGTAGGTTAAATTGGATTCAAAAAGATTTCACTATATTAGAGACAGAAACAGGACTTTGAGTTCTGCTTGTTCAAAGGTCAAGATACTTAACATTCATTCCCCAACTTGACAAAACTATATACAATGACCATGAGTAATTAGTATACACTGGCTATAAGAGGAGAGCCAATGTGCTACAAAGTAAACATACTCCACATAAAAGAGGCAATTCCACCATATTCAATTCTGGGCATTTTCCACATATGGTACAGATACCAGAAATCTCAGAAACATCATATATACATGTGTCTCTATGGAGGGTATAATATGAGCACCCAGGATTTTAGAATGCACTTTTGAAGGTTACTTAGATAGTGTACATTTGTTTAAAATGCTACTTAGGAAATTTTTAATTTATTTTTCTACCAAAAACAAATAGACATAACACCATCTCAGGAAACATTCTGTTTTAATGTAGCCAGTGTAGCATCCTGTCACACAGGAATCAGTGAAAGAGTCAGGCAAGAAGCCAAGATTCTAACTTTTGCTTTCTTTTTTTGTATATATGCTATGTAAAACAAGAGGGCAGGACTGGGTAGCTATGGCCCTTTTTGGTTATCTTAAAGAGCCAAGATTCTGACTTCATTTGTCAACTTGTGGCAAGTAAGACTTGCTTTATTCAGATCCTTAACATCAACAACAGCCTTGAAGGAATTAAAAAACAAAAAACAAAAAAACAGACAAAGGGCTGCCTGAGTGCTGTGGTCTATGGAGGGAGAGAATACAAAATGCAACCTTTTGCCTTGATAACAGTAGGAGAAACACAAACCTGCAAAAAAAAGTCATCTGAAGTTAATCCAAGGTAACTGACATGGCTGGCAGAGAACCAAGTGCCAAAGAATCCACAGCAGTTGCCAAGTTGCAAGCAAATGAAACATGGTACCCTACTGCCCTGGAGTCAGAGCAATGATTACTAGTTAAGTGCTTTAAACTTTGACAGGGATGGAGAGGGGACCGACCAGGTGTCCACACTGCAGACGTGGTCCTCTCTGGTTCTTAAACAAATCATGATGAAAGCACCACAGGGAGGTTGAAAGCAGATGATTTTATTCACCCCCACCCTGTTATCAGCTTTACAAGAGCTGTAGCTGGAAAGTGGCTGATAAAACCAATGTAGTAATCTCCCCTGCTATGCTTTGATCTAGTTTTTTGGCAGAAGCAGCTATTATCTACTCAAAAAAAAAAAAAGAAAGGTCTGATCAGGTGCAAATCTCTATTGGCACCCTTGCCTAAGCTCTGAAGCCCCCCTCCTCGATCAAAGTCTAAAGGATTCAAAAAAACACTAGCACACCGGTGTTCTCAACTTTGAAGAAATCATTACTCCAACTTGGCAAACTGTGATTATAATATCTCTGGTTCTTTTCCAAGACTATTGTTGCATAATCTCTGGCCAATGCTTTGTGCCCTTAGCAAACTTGACAGGTTTGTTCACTCCATTTGGGAGAGGTGGAACAAATGCACTTAAAATTAATATCAAACTGAGAGGCTTAATTGAAAGTTTATCAGCAAAATAAGTATTTTCATATTAATAGCACCCTTAATTATATTTACAATTCAATTTTCTAAAACAAGAACCCTAATATCAACTACATCAGGGTAGCAAGTATTGATTATAATGGATTTAACCACAAATGGATTAACCATGAAAATTTAAGTTTAAAACAATAAACAATGGATTTTTAGTAAGCTATTAAAGAATATTTCAAGTACTTAGAGAAAGAAGTGATATTTAACCTTTGTGAAGTCCCAAAACCCATTCTATGAAAACCATAGATCCTCTACCCAATGGAGTATGTAAATTAAGTTCACAAGCAGTTCAAGATCAAAACTGGACAACCTAGTGATCCACAGACCCCAGATTTTGAACCTGTGTCTTGAAAATTCCTTGTATTTACAATCTAACATGCAATGTCTTCGACTGTCATCACTTCAAGATTGAACTTTAGACCAAAGGATGTCCAACAGTCCTTCTGTGTTGGATACAGGAATATCTGGAATCATCTCCCTTGAATACATTCATGGAATTCCCAGTTAAGAAGAATTCTAGTAAGGATATGTGGAATATTAGTCAATGCAGAAGTAGCAACTTATTACTGTAATGTCTCAAGAGCCCCATAATAGTATGAATTTTACAAGCTTTCTTCTCACTATCAAAATCAAATAATTATTCAGTGAATAAAATTAAACACTATTATTATAAAGTTATATCCTATATCTTTCCCAAATATATACATATATAGATAAGCCAAGGTTCCTTTTTCGATTATTAGTGAAAGTACTAATTATTAGTTTATCAAATATATTGGGTTGGCCAAAAAGTTCATTTGGGTTTTTCTGGATGCCATCGTATGGAAAAACCCAAATGAACTTTTTGGCCAACGCAATACTAAAGTAAGAGTGAAAACAACATAAACTACTAGACTAACCTCACTAAAAGATCAAGATCCTATTTTGTAAGAGGCAAATGTTTAAATTCTACCTTTACAATGTAATTATAATTTTTAAAATGTTGGCCAATAGAAATAGCAAGACTAAATAATGACCCACTATTTCAAATAAACACGATTTTTACAAATTACAACATCAAACGGTTGTCTTTGTTGTTACTGCTTTTATTTTCCTGGAAGAAGTGCATTCCTAGGACACAGGTCACAGGGTACATTTTCCTCTTAAAGAAACTGCCATTCTATAAAAATCAGAAAACTACAACTGTAATCAAATATTTGCCTTAGTAAATTATTACTATGAGCCTATAAAGATACCTCAGTAATTATTAAATACATAACTTGAAAATACTTTTGAGAGCATTTTAAAATTTACTATCTAGTCATGGTGAACTGTTCCTGGGACTACAATTCCCCTAAAGAAATTTATAATTATGTCACAGTCCCATAGGCAGATATGTCTACAGAGGAAATCACTGGCATTCACACTCAGATTAAAAAACCCAGGTTGTTCCATTGGTCACCACAGAAATAGACCTGGAAGCATTTTTATTCTGGGTTCAGACAAATGATTCAGAAATACCTCCTAAAAGCTACAAATAGCTTGTCTCACCATTAAATTTGTAGGCCAGCTCACGGAAGAGTAGCCAGTGAAATAGCCTAATGAATGAATGATGAAATGAATCCCTGTCTATACCATTTTTGATTATCATGGAAAAAGTCAAAAGGCAAATTTCTGGTTTAAGCTAACCAACAAAAGCGATATGAATGAACATGGCCTTTTTGTTGCTGCAGAGGTCTGATAACTAAAATTATTCAATAGAATCATATTTGAAAGCACCTTGCAATACTACCAATTCAATTACACCATAAGCTATGCTATGCTCTTGTTTCCCCAGTGAAGAATAAGTAAATCTGTGTGCCTGCAATACATCAGACACTAGTATGAACTCTTACCATGTGTATTACCTTGTGCTTCAACAGCATGTGCAGCACATGACACTGATTCATTTTATTAGTAATAACACACTTATGATGTAGGTATTATCCCTATTTTAGGGGTGAAGATACTAAACTTCACAAACGTTGACTGATTTCACCGAGCTCACAGTAAATGAACTCTAATGATTTCAAAGCCTGTGCTCCTACTTTGCATGCAACACTGCAAGAGTTATTTCTATGTATTTTCGTTTACTTTCTTGATTGTGAAGCTGAATGCTCAGAGCCCTGAGATGGTTTACTCTATATATTTATTTATTTGTGGGGTTTTCATTTGTTTGTTTCTCTTTATAACCAACAGGAAAATTCCATAACGTTATCGGAAAAGGGTAAAGAAAGAGTTCAAGTGCTGATAGCCTCCTCTGAGTCTATTTGTCTATAAAGAGAAAAGAGCTACTGAATTGGTAAGTGAGGGCAGTGCATTAATCCTAGGAATGGTTACAATAATGAGGGACTGAAAGGAGAAAAATACTGAACCAGGATTTGAAGTCTCTGATGGTAATCATTAGGAATAAGGATTAGACTACTCAGCTCTATTGTTGGGGTAAACGTGGTCTCAATGAGTAGACTCTACATGAGGATTTAATATCCATTTGAGTGTTCTGGAATAAAAATGGACAACAGCAACAGGAGACGTGACACAACACAAAGAGGACTGGTTACCGAGAGACAGGACTTGAAATTCCACTGTCAGTAACTCACTGTATAATACATGAGTGACAAATTTAAGACCTCAATTGTTTTCACCCACAATATGAGAAAGCTGGGCAAAATGCTTTCTAAGGTCCCTTTAAGTATTCTTTTTTCATGGGGCTAAAAAGATAACTTGTTACATTTGATAAATTATAAGTAAGTCTTTCAAGATTGAGTATCTTATTTTTCTTTGCCACATGATATATTTTTCTTTGTTGTTTTGGGCAAACCAAAAGCCCCAAGCCTTCAAAATGGGGGTATTATATAGCCATGCCTACTCTGTAAAATTTAACCAATGTAATTGTACATGTAAACCTTAAAAAACTTTAAAATATGTACATAAGATAATATTAAATATCAATTAAACATTAAATAATTAAATATTAAAATAATTTGGTAATATAAGATAGTATGTCTTAATTACAAATTCCCATGTACTAAATTATTGAATAAACAAGAGCATAAGATTCTGCTCGAGGCAACATATGTAAAGTTTTATGATTCTGTAAGTAATTTAAACACAAATTTCTTTATGCCTACTAACAGCATTTACCAGTACATCTTATTTAAGACAGCAAAAATATTGTCTTTAAACATAGAACAGAAGTTCAAAAGAAGTTCAAAAAGAAAACAAAACTGTTTCTTTCGTAACAATTCTTTCCTGCTTACAGATATTTTATATTTATTTATTCAGATCTGCCTCCTTTCTAGAAAAGACTAAAGGCAGCTGAAAAGATACATTAACCACAAGAGAATTCCGCAAGTGTAAAATCAGAGGGAAAGAAAGAGAAAAATGAGAATAAAACATCAGTTAGAGCCAGAAATAAAGCTCAAATATGTTTACCATAAACATTTATATATTTCGTATTAGAAAGCCATAAACTGGTTCTAAGCTTTCTAGCAATAAATGCAACACGCAGCTCCTGGTGTAATTTCATTCAGTAAAACAATTTCTTTGGGAAAGAGAAAACTGACATGTTCCGTATGCTAGTCTCCAAAGATCTGGTTTGATTTGGAGACAGATTTTAGATAATATGAGAAACCTAGAGGAAAAAAGGATTGCCTGTCTTTCAAGAATCTTCCCCAAATATTGTTTCTCCAAACTTTGGGCTCCAATGAGTTCAAAGACTGCTCCCTTCCTGAAAGGGCTATGGCATAAAACTATTCAACAACGCCATTCAAATACAGACACAAATGTTTCAACAAACTCTAAATTTTGAGAAATTATGTATGAGTTCATATACTTTAATGAGAATTAACGAGTCTTGGGCTTCCTAGGTGGCGCAGTGGTTGAGAATCTGCCTGCCAATGCAGGGGACACGGGTTCAATCCCTGCTCCAGGAGGATCCCACATGCCACGGAGCAACTGGGCCTGTGCGCCACAACTGTTGAGCCTGTGCTTTAGAGCCCGTGAGCCACAACTATTGAGCCCATGTGCTGCAACTGCTGAAGCCCACGCACCTGGAGCCCGTGCTCCGCAACAAAGAGTAGCCCCCACTCATGCACAACTAAAAAGAAAGCCCGTGCACAGCAAAGAGGACCCAACACAACCAATAAAATAAATGAATAAATAAATAAATAAATTAAAAAAAAAAGAACGAGTCTTGCTTTAAAAAGACTTGACCATGTCCACACAGGTACCCCTTCATTGTTGAGGGCAACACCACAGGAACAGAGATTTCCTTAGAAAAGTTTTTCTAAATCTTCTCTAACTGAAAGACAGTGCACGATCTGCTGTCTGGAAAGTCCATTCCTTATAGCATGGCACAACAGTGTGAACCTGAAAAAAGGTTTTACTAATGTGAAAACAGCTGTCACCTTCAGTTGATTGGGGAGGGAAAAAGTAATTCTATAAAACAAACACAGGAAGTTTAAATTGGAGCTAAGCTTAAGAAATACTACCGGTGAAGTATACACCAAGGTAACTTATATGGCCTTTCAAATAAAAGTCAGTCACAGTACATTGACAAAAGAAAATAACACATTAACAGTTGGAGCAATTGTCAATGTATGCCACTTTCAGACTGAGATAACAAAATGATGAAAAACTATAAGAAAATGGTTATCTTGTGTGCTCTATTAAGAGAACAGGCTTGCAAGAGCTCTGTCAAAACATTGTGAATCAATTTGAAGAGAAGAGAGGTCAGAGTAAATCATATTTTACCCTAATGAAATATGTGACCTGCTCTCTCAAAACAATATTCCTGCTGACCCTGATTCTAGAAATAGTAATAGAGAGACTGATTCTGAAACAAGATCAATAACTGGGGTGGAGAGTTGGTGTTGAGCTTTGGCAGCCTACCTCATAACAGATTCCTGGCCAAAGAAGTAAAGGTTGAGGAAACAACAGACGTTAGTTTCTGTGTGGTGAGAATAACAGTCTAGCATGATTTATGAAATGACTGACTTTAGTCAATCTCTTAGGCTTAAATTAATAGCCATCTTGAATTAATTCCAGCCTCCTAGTCCAAACAAATTATACCCTTAAGTTATGGAGAAAACTTGGAGAAGTACATGATCTCCTCTCTAGTACTTAAACCTATTTGTCTAATGAATGGCTGAATGATCCAATGTGCTATTTGCTAATACTGAGAATAATAAAAACGAACATAATATACGAACACGGGGGCAAATACAGTCTCGTTATTTTACAAACTGAACAAATTGAGTTTAAAAATCCTACAAATCAAGATTTCCAAGTTCTCAGAGAAATTCTATTAATATTTAAATGAATATTTTCTGAGTAATTCCAAAGAAAAGCCAGAAGTACCAGAATAATAGGTAAAGGAAATGATGCAGTTCATAATTCACCCATATTTCACTAAAGCATTTTTGGTAAAATCTCTTGTACTCCCCTTATGGGCAATATGCAGAAATGAGGGATGGCTAATAACACAGTAATGTCACTTTCTGACTACTCTAACCTTATACTGGAAAAGAAGGTGATTAATGCACTATTATCAAGCAGGAAGAAGCCATCCTGCACAAAGTCACAGGGCTCAGTCTTCGGCCTTAGTCTATTTATTATTATTATCAAGCACTTGAAAGAGAACATAGCCAATACTTATCAAACACACAAGATCGTAGAGAATTCCTAATACACTGCCTGAGAAAATTAGCAAAAAAATATTCTTTACAGGCTGTAATAATGAGATACATCTAACAAGATAAAATGTATTAGAGACAATGTTCAAACAATCCTTCCGATTTCTCAGGTCAGTGCTCCTGCTACGCCCCAACATACTCATACAGAAAAAGAGAGTGGAGACTTCTAATCAGTAACAAGAATTATCCAGGAAGGGGACCTGGGCCAAGAGGCCAGGAAAGAGAATAGAATCAGACTGGTTTGTTCTGGTCTTCAGTCTACAAAGTGCTGTGTTTACCTTTCCCACTCAGTCATTAATCACCCTGAGATATGGCCTAAGCACTTATTTAGACTAGAAGTAGCTCACACTGTGAGCCATTATAAGTTGAATATAACAGAACTCAGAGCTGGAAATCTCACCAGTCCCTGGAGGAACAATTCTCCCAAATTTCTACTGAGGAAAGATTTTTTAAAAGCTGCCTGGAAAAATTGCTTAGTGCTTAAGTCTGTTCTTCGAATGTGTTACAGCCTGATTCTAATTAACAACACCAACAAAAATAATGTAAATCAGACCCTACATTAAGAAAAACAAAAAAGAATTGATTTGTGATATTTGAAAAATGGAAAAGCAACAGACGCTGCAGCATTAGGCACCTTTAATTAAAAACACAAAGTAAATGGACTTGTTCCCCAATGAATGGTTTTCCTGCGCAGACTACAGAATTGCTTATCCGGTAAATCTGCTATAGCAACAGCCATTTCGATGGGATCAATGCAGCTGGAAGCCAAGTAGATACATACTTTAGCAGTAAACCAAGAAGCTATTCCTTGTTTTTACCGCCTTTTTTAATTGAAACTAATGGAAGAAAATACTCTCACCAAGTTTCTTTTGAAACATTTCAGATAGGCATGAAAAGGAATGCAAAAATGCATCCCCAAAGTGACTATTAAAATATTATTTATTGTATTTTGAGAAGAATAGTTACATATGATTTCTCCTACACATTTCCCTCCCAAATTTTAGTCAGTGGATGGAGGAAAGAATTCATGGTAAACACTAATGCCTTTATTAGTAACCACTTCTCAAATTCCATCCCAAGTCATTTCTAAGCATCTCACTACCAGCATATTTGTAAATTATAGTTACCAGCAGGCTGGAAAAGCCCATGATCAGACAGTAAAGGGTTTGTTAATTATTGACTGACTAGAAGAGATCCAGAGAGAGAGCGAGTCAGAGACAGACAAAAAGACATAGATACACAGAGACAGAAACAAAGAAAGAAAAGCTTTTGTTATTTACCTTTGTTAGTAGCAGTAACTTTTTAAAAATCATGTATTTACGACAAATATCAAGGTTTAAAAAAAATCAACCTCATCTCCATCTGTTAAATCAGTCTCTTCTAGCTAGTGTCCTTCTTGGCTTGCAGGATTAGGGGCAAGGCTCTGCAGATTCATCCTTAGGGGCCTGGAACCCATCACGCAGATAGGTGCATAGTAGCTTCTCAGTGTCAGTGAAAATATTTTTAAATACTTTCATATACGACCTTAGTGGCAATACAATTGTCACTGTCCTGCTTTTTTTAAACGTACTATCGGGAAATTTCACCAAAGAAGAAAATAATACTACCTAATAAAATATGTTTAAGAAATAACTTTTGGTGACACAATATTTTTAGAAAGCAATTTAACAATAATATAGCTTATGAGTCACCTTTTTTGAGGTCAAATGCCATCCTGTGGGAATTAAGGTCTAAAGAAATAATATAAAATATGATAAAATAAAAAGTATATATACAAAATTTAAGAGAAAAAAATAAAATCAACTGAATTTCTAAGTCAACCGTAACATTTTCTCAAGTATTATTTCCAGTCTTAAAATTATACTCACAAAAAAAAAATCAAAATGAGGTGGGAAAACTTTATTATAGTCAAACATCTAGATTTTTAAAATGGATATGATAAATCACTTATGCTATGATTACAACTACGAAATATACTTAGAAAAATCTAAAAAATGCTAATATAGTCATAGTTATGTTAGATGTTTAGGACTTAAGAGTAATTTTAAAATCTATTTTTTGTAGCAATTTACTTGAATAATTCTTTTCAAAAAAATGCTTTGTTACTTAAGCAAATCAAACTTTCAAGAAAAAGTTTATGTAATAGTGATTTCATATTTTAACCCTTTAAGAGATTTAGAGTTGGCAAAGGAAATTTACATCTGCAAATATTTCAGCCACATTTTACAACACAAAGCAGCAATTATTTCTCTACAACAACACAAAAAGACAGTTTGACATCCTGCTGACCCCACTAACTGGATGTGCTCTGCAGAACCCTGCTGAGCTGGTCAGGGATCAAATGACCATCCAAAGCGAAGGCAGCTGGGAGGCAGTTGGTGGAGGGGGCCATAAATGGAGAACAGGACTTGTCCAGACCAGGGTTCTCCAAACAAGGCAAAGACAGGAGGCGAAGGCTGAGCTTTAGGGTCGAATGGCAAAGAAAACAATCTTTAGTCTATTGTCTATTGAGAAATAACCTATATCTTAGGAAGGTAAGAAAGATAAACCCCACTGCCCCCAGCCAAACATTCCCTCCAAATGCATGTGAAAGGGAATTCAGAAGCCCTACAGGAAGGCTCTCTGAGGCTACAATGGTTGATAAATTAGTTTTCATTTAATTTCACATTCACTGCCCCACTCTCCCTCTTACAAACCTCCAGGTCCCTCATGCCTGGCACTTGAGTGGTCCAGAATCAGGGCCTTATATGATATTGGAATCCTATTTTCCATAAGTCCTTCCCAGGAAGGACTGATAGAAGACAGAGAGGTGCAGAGTAGTGAGCATGCACTGACACAAAGACTCAATTTTCTTACAGCTCCCAAGCTTCTCTGATACACCCAAGAATCCCCACTAGAATTAATCTGCTATCTTTGTGTATGTAGACAGAATTAGAATTTAAGAACAGTACTTTCCTACTTGTTCAACAATCACAAGAAGTAGAAGGAAGAGTGGGAAGAGAAAGGCAGCATGCATAAACTGTGCAAAAAGAGAAGGGAAGAGATAGGAAGACCTCCCTTTCCAGCCTTCCCTTTCCACGTCACTTATTTGCTATTTTCCCAGTGAATCCATATGATACAGTGGGGGACATACTAAACCACCTTAGGACTACATCTTGCTTTCAATTAAGAAACATAGTGAAATTCTCAATGGTGAAAAACTGAAAGCATCCCCTCTAGACAGGAAAAGGATGTCCACTCTCACCACTACTATTCAGCATAGTTTTGGAAGTCTTTGGCAGAGCAATCAGAGAAGGAAAAGAAATTAAAGGAATCCAAATTGAAAATTAGAAGTAAAACTGTCACTGTTTGCAGATGACATGATACTATACATTGAAAATCCTAAAGATGCCACCAGAAAACTACTTGAGCTAATCAATGAATTTGGTAAAGTTGCAGGATACAAAATTAACACACAGAAATCTCCTGCCTCTTTATACACTAACAATGAAAGATCAGAAAGAGAAATTAAGGAAACAATTCCATTCACCATTGCAACAAAAAGAATAAAATACCTAGTTATAAACCTAAGGAGGTAAAAGACCTGCACTCAGAAAACTATAAGACACTAATGAAAGAAATCAAAGATGACACAAACAGATGGAGAGATACACAACACTCTTGGACTGGAAGAATCAACAGTGTGAAAATTACTACTACCCAAAGCAATCTACAGATTCAATGCAATCCCTATCAAATTACCAGTGGCATTTTTTACAAAACTAGAAAAAAAAATCCTAAAATTTGTATGGAGACACAAAAGAGCCCAAATAGCCAAAGCAATCCTGAGGGAAAAAAATGGAGCTGGAAGAATTGGACTCCCTGACTTCAGACTATACTACAAAGCTACAGTAATCAAGACAATATGATACTGGCACAAAAACAGAAATATAGATCAATGGAACAGGATAGAAAGCCCAGAGATAAACTGTGGTCAACTAATCTATGACAAAGGAAGCAAGGATATACAATGGAGAAAAGACAGCCTCTTCAATAAGTGGTGCTGGGAAAACTGGACAGCTACATGGAAAAGAATGCAATTAGAACACTCTCTAACACCATACACAAAAACAAACTCAAAATGGATTAAAGACCTAATTGTAAGGCCAAACACTATAAAACTCTTAAGAGGAAAACAAAGGAAGAACACTCTTTGACATAAATCACAGCAAGATCTTTTTTGACCCACCTCCTAGAGTAATGGAAATAAAAACAAAAATAAATAAGTGGGACCTAATGAAACTTCGAAGCTTCTGCACAGCAAAGGAAACTATAAGCAAGACGAAAAGACAACCCTCAGAATGGAAGAAAATATCTGCAAACGAATCAACAGTAAAAGGATTAATCTCCAAAATATATAAACAGTGAATGCAGTTCAATATCAAAAAAACAAACAGCCCAATCAAAAAAAATGGGCAGAAGACCTAAACAGGCATTTCTCCAAAGAAGATATATGGATGGCCGAGGCACATGAAAAGCTGCTCAACATCACTAATTATTAGAGAAATGCAAATCAAAACGACAATGAGGTATCACCTCACACCGGTAAGAATGGGAGTCATCAGAAAATCGACAAATAGTAAATGCTGGAGAGAGTGTGGAGAAAAAGGAATGCTCTTGCATTGTTGGTGGGAATGTAAACTGATACCGCCACTATGGAGAACAGTATGGAGGTTCCTTGAAAAACTAAAAATAGAATTACCATATGACCCAGCAATCCCACTCCTGGGCATATACCCAGAGAACACCATAATTCAAAAAGACACATGCACCCCAATGTTCATTGCAGCGCTATTTACAATAGCCAGGACATGGAAGCAACCTAAATGTCCATCAACACATGAATAGATAAAGAAGATGTGGTACACATGTACAATGGAATAGTACTCAGCCATAAAAAAGGAACAAAATTGGGACATTTGTAGAGACATGGATGGACCTAGAGACTGTTATGCAAAGTGAAGTAAGTCAGAAAGAGAAAAACAAATATTGTATATTAATGCATATATATGGAATCCAGAAAAATGGTACAGATCAACTGGTTTGCAAGGCAGAAATAGAGACCTAGATGTACAGAAGAAACATATGGACACCAAGTGGGGAAAGGGGAGTGGGGGATGAATTAGGAGATTGGGATTGCCATACATACATTACTAATAAGAAAAAAAATATCAAATTGTACACTTTAAAAATATGCAGTTTAAAGGGAGTCCAACTCGAGGATGGAAGATGCCTTAGAGGACTGGGGCGGGGAGGGGCGGGGGGCTCGAGGGGGGGGGAGTCAAGGAAGGGAGGGAATACGGGGATATGTGTATAAAAACAGATGATTGAAAAAAAATAAAATTAAATTTAAAAAAAGCAAAAAAAAAAATGCAGTTTATTAAAAAAAAAAAAAAGGTAGAGGAAGAACAGCTTGTCCAGGGATTTTTACATGATTTATGCTAATCTTTGGGGGTAAATTTTCTTTCGTCCCTGCTACATTATTCCACAATCAGATTGTGATTTCAAACAATTCTGTTTGGTCAGATTTAACCATGCAAATCAGTGATGATTGTTATACCTTCAACTTGCTGAGCATGTGTCTACTACCTGAGAAAACAGACTCACAGTTCTCAAAGTCCTAAGCACCCTGAGCTTCTCTGCAGCTCTGGATCCTGTTTGTCTACTAGAAGCTCCACTGTCAGGATTATGATCACTGTATGGCATAGTATGTGATAAGCTGGTATAGAAGCTTCATTTCGCCTTTCACTGTATGTACCAGTTTCTGGTTGTTTCTTTTTTTTTCTATGTGTCAATAAATACGTATATTTTAAGACTTTTAAAAAAATGCAGTTTATTGTATGTCAATTGTATCTCAATAAAAATTCTTTAAAATAATAAATCATATATACATTGAAAAAAAAAAGAAAAAAGAAACATAGTGAAACTTCCTCCCTTAAGTCAGAAAGTCTTTAGCATGATTTTGTTTTGAAAAAAGGGTAATCCAGATGAGCCACATCAGGCTCTATAAAAGCATAAACACCTGCCTTGGTTTCAATAAATATTATCACTATATGAACACAGAAATACTAACTATATGTCAGTTAAGCTTTTGTATACATGTATATAAGCCGCACACATGGCAGAGGAACTTACTGTAACCTTTAAATCATGCTATTAAGAATCAGAGTTTGTCACTTGCTGGAATCCCAGTTCAGTAGCTCACTGCCTCCCTCCCACCCAGTGCTCCCCAAAAGGCAAAATAAAGGAAACAAATCTATCCAAAAGAGGTTTAGTGCGTGGATCTGAAATAATTTTTTAAACACCAGAAGTTGATAAACCATGCTTTACAATTACAATTTTATGCCACTGTCATGTTCATATTTTTGCTAAGGGATTCAGTTTACATCAATCTCTACAAATTTATGTACTCAGTGTATAAACATTTTAACATAATAATAATCCTCTGTCATAACAAAGACAGCATGGTCTAGTGAATTGTGTGCTGAATACCCTTATCCAGCCCTATCTACCTCAAAGGGATTCTGTAAAGATTAATTAGTAGATACCTTCAGGAAGCACTATGAGTTCTTTTCCAAAAATACCTTGTAAACATCATGTATTTACTATACCAGAAAAGAAAAAAGAGTCAATAATATGGCTATGAGAGTAAAAAGAAATGGCAGTTGGGATCAAAATGAATGAGAACTGCTGAAAGAGATTAGAGGGAAAACTAAATATAAGAAGTATGCGTATATTAGTCCTATAAACAAATACAACAAAGGCTGGTGCTTCTTACACAGGCATTGCAACAAACCAGCCAACCACAAGGGGTAAAAAAAAGCCCACACTCTCCCTGGACAAAGTGCCCCATTTCTCCTTGAAGGCAAGTACAGCCAGAACCCAGCTTACATTCACCCCCAGGCTCCTTCCTTACCTGCCCTGGCTACAGAGTCCTGAGTGTGCAAACATCCTTCACAGACCATTTTCTCCAGGGATGCCCCCATCAATTTAGAAAACTACAAGGGTGACAGGGAACCAAAAAGGAGAAGCCCTAAAATTGAGCCCAATATAGTCAGCAAACAGGAGTCAGAAATATATATTAACCTAGGAGTAAAAGTCAATTTAGGAGAGCGAAAAATACAATTAGTACCTTTTTGATTTATGAGATATTGTCACAGTTATATAACCACATAAAAGATAGTACTTCCTTCTCATATCCGTAATATTGCTTTTGTGGGGGGAAAACATTTTTAAAAGTGTGTAGTTTTATGTGCAAATCATTACTTTATTATTATAAATTCATAAACATTGCCTAGTACGTTAAGTAATTTTCAATGTTCTATCCCATAAATTAATCATTTCTAAATGATCATTTTCTGATATAGGAATATAGATTGAAAAACAATACAAACAGAGGCAATATGCATATTTATACTAAAATTAAAATCAATAGTTTTTATTAGAAAAATAGACTAAATATTTAGAGAAATAATTAAACAGCCCTTGAAGGATGCAGCAAAGCGGCAACTCATCAACCTAAGGATTCACTCATTTTGTTGCATAGTATAAGCTGTTCTTTACAATATCTCTGATATCCACCCTTCACTTCTTTTTCACACTGTACTCCACTCTTCAGGCTATTAGTACACTATACCTAGACTACAACAGCCCACTAACAAGTCCACCTGACTCTGTAAAGTTGCCTGCGATCTAGAAAAGGCAAAAACTTAAATTTACCTAAAGCAAGGCTCTGTAGATATTCATCACAGGTAAACCTTCAGAGTGGTTCTCTATCTTTTCCTGGATACAGCTCAAACTTGTTAGCCTAGCATTCACAGGTCTTCACAATCTGGCCCCACTCAGCCTGTTATGTTCTTGCTCCCTGTTCCAAAACTAACCCTACATTCTATAAGTTTGGACTTTCCCAATTCATTGAAAAAGCCTGTCTCTCAACTCCCAAACACCTTTTTAAAGGTGACTCCCTATTCCCAGAAGGAGTAAATCCTAATCCATTCAAATGCTTCCTTAAAATCCTTAAAATCTGTTGTACATCATGTTCATTAGATGTCCGCCTCCACACTCAGTCTCCCTGCTTCACAGTCAGAGCATGTAGGCTGCGCTAATCACATGATACTTTTCATATCCTGATGTGACCATCAATACTGACCCATGTGTTTGTTTCGAAAGGACAGAAACTGCGTTCTACAACTCTGGCCCTCATGTGGCCCATGCTTAAAAATGTTCACTCAATGAATGGTGTAAAATGCAACAATGAACGTCTACTTTTCAACAAGACTCCTAAAGATTTTTCTCAATTTTATTTGAGTTTGGAAGGACAAAACCACAATGACCTACTTTTAAAAACTTGGCGTGATTATTTATAGAAGAGATGCATTTACAGAACATTTTATAAAGCACATGACATTTTATAATTATTGTTCATAATACATACAAAGTAGGCCAGAAAGCATCATCTTCGCTTTAAACTTCAGGAAAGTAGACTGCAAATAATATTTCCATAAGGCTCTACCATACAATTATTTAACAGAACTTCAGACCACTGTCATTGTGCTTGGCTAGTAAAGTATGTGGGGTTTGTTGGAGATTTTTTTAAAAATCACAGTTTGTTTTTGTTATTAAAGAATGGCCACCAATTAAGAGAGCATGGAAAAGTTCATTAAATATCTTACTAAATCCCTAGTTATGGGCCAGGCACTGTGCTTTGTCATGAGATTATAAAGCTGAATAAAACAAATGTAGTCCTCATCCTTCCTGAGTTTATATACACAATATTAAGAGGAAGACAGATCTCTTCTTCCTACCAAAATTTTACAAGAACAGCTAAAATCTGCTTTCTGCCATCCCTGTGCAAATGCTGTAGCAAAGCACATCACTGTCCTGAGGCCACACCGGTCACTGTCCAAAATTCTTAGCCATTTCTAACATCAAAATGTCATAAATCAAAGTCAAGAACATTGAGGCTATTTATTGCAATCCTGGTAATCCTCAGACACCAGAGGGTCCCTCTTAGTTTTCATAGTTCTACTCAATCTCAATGTCTCCCTTCCCTCTCCCCATAATCCCCCAAAAGTGCTGTTCCACATGTCCCTGAAAGATCCTGCCATTGCTAAATTCCCCTTTGTGTGGGATCCAATCACCTAGCTCTAGCATGCTACTGGCTGTCTCAACCCACCCCAGGGTGAAACTGGGGTCCAGCCAGCCTCTATTGTGAATATCTTCTCCCCACAGCAGAGAGGAGAGCTATGCCTTTTCCCTCTGACTGCTTTTAAATTTATTTATTTATTTATTCTTATTGCCTGTGTTGGGTCTTCGTTGCTGCATGCAGGCTTTCTCTAGTTGCGGCGAGTGGGGGCTACTCTTTGTTGTGGTGCGCGGGCTCCTCATTGCCGTGGCTTCTCTTGTTGCGGAACACGGGCTCTAGGCACGTGGGCTTCAGTAGTTGCAGCACATGGGCTCAATAGTTGTGGCTCACAGGCTCTAAAGTGCAGGCTCAATAGCTGCGATGCACGGGCTTAGCTGTTCTGCGGCATGTGCATCCTCCCGGAGCAGGGATCGAACCCGTGTCCCCTGCACTGGCAGGCAGATTCTTAACCACTGCGCCACCTAGGAAGCAACCCCTCTGACTGCTTTTAAAATTTCCTCTTTACCCCTGGTATTCAGTTACTTTATTATGATTGTACCTTGGTGTGGTTTAGTTTCCATTCATTCTGCTTGAAATTCTTGTATCTGTGGGTTTATAGTTTTCAAAAAATTAGGAAAACATTGGGCCACAGCTCACTGAGACTCTGTTCATCTTTTTTCACATTTTTTCTCTTCGTGTTTCAGTTTTGATACTTTATACTGATATGTGATATTTCTATATTCCTATTCATAATAATAGGAATATCCCTAGAAGTTCCATTTGGCTCCTTTCGTAGCTTCCATTTCCCTTATTATCATTCTCACATTTTCTTTGTCTCTTGAGCATGTGGCACATATGCATATAATAGTGTTTAACATCTTTGTTTGTAAATTTCATCATCTCTGTCTTTCCAGGGTATGTTTCTTTGATTATTTTTTCTGACTACTAGTTATAGTTCATAGTTTCCCCCCTCTTTGCATGCAAGATAATTTTTTTATTGAATGCTAAACATTGTGGATTTTACGTTGTTTGGTGCTGGATTTTGTTGTATCCCTTTAAAGAGTACTGAGCCTTGGGAGGGCACACTATCACGTGTGATTCAGTATGATCCCCTGAAGTGTTGGTTTTAAGCTTAGTTATGGTGGGTCCTGAGCAGCCTTTAAAATAAGGCCAATTCACTCCCTTTAATAAGGTAATATCATTCTGAGGAATCTACCTAATATTTTGTGTATAATGAAGGCGTTCCATCCTGGCTAGAGGAAATGCAAATAAGCCTGAGCTCTGGGTGAATTCTGAGAATTATCTGCCCTGCAACTTTCCAGTGATTCTTCATCCTGTCTTTTGGAGTTTCACTCATGTATGTGCCAATTTGCAAGGATCCTTCTGCAAATCTCTGGAGCTCTCTCTCTCTCTCTCTCTCTCTCTCTGTGCATCTTTCTCTACACTTCAGTGCCCCACAAGTTCTCAGCTTCCCCAACTCCGATCTCAGTCTCCTGAGATAAGAGAGATCTCAGTGAACATGCTGGATTCTGTTTAGGGTCCTCTTCCGGTGCCAGCCTTGGACACTATCTCCAGGCTATAAACTGGGACAATCTTAGGGATTATCTCATTTGTTTCTCGTCTATCATGGATTACAATACTCTATTGCCTGATGTTCACCGTCTAAAAACTCTTGCTCAGGAGGACAACTCCTACAGCAGTTAATCCTTCACGGACAAAAGCAGCATGACAATTTAAAACTTCCCCTCACCTTCTGCTTCTACACCTCAGAGAGACTGCCAATGTGCCAATGCTTTATTTAAACCCCACAGTTGATCATCTAAATTCTTGTCTTACTTTAAGCTTGATTACTTGGCACTGTCTTCAACCTCACACACATGGCAAGCCGCTTCTCTCAAACTTCATCAAGAAAAATCAAAGAAATCAGACACCACTTCCTTCAACTTGTCACCAAGCTATGTTTCTATGCATCCCCAATATTTTTCCTGCTTTCCATCATTCTTGGACAGTGAGTTCACCTCACCTTTTCACAGCCAGCTCTATGCTTTGACTACTTGCTTTCCTGGATCTCCTTTCATCTGTCATCAATTTCTTCTATATCTTTAGTATTTCCTTTGTATTTGCCCCTTTCCATTAGCCTTAGACAAATATACTCTAGTAGTCCCTTTCATTTTTAAAACCCTCCACTGGATCATGATTATCCTGTGGCTACTGTGCAAACATGCTCTTTTCATCCAAGTTTCTACTCTCTACTTACTGTATTTTATAATCTCCCACGAGTTTATCAACCTAGTGTGATACGGTTTCTTCACTCAAAACTCTAGCACAGCCTTTTTCATTGAAGCAGCCTAATTATTAGACACAAAGGTCATTCTTCAGGTGCCTGGCTTGCTTCTTGTCACTGAACTGCCTTGGCTTCACAACACTGAAAATTTCTAGTTCACTGTATACTCATTGGCTATTCTCATTTTGGGATTCATTTTATTTAATGCATTTCATCATTATTGATGTTACTCAAGACTGATTTCTTGACCTTCCCCAATCCCTCTCTCCATATATACACACATGTGCGCACACCATCTAGGTCAGGCTCTTAACCTTTCTTCTTCCTTTTCATCAATATGTTGGTCTTTGTTCATTTTCCATCTTCAATGATCCATTCTTTCTCCCATCAAATCTTTGCCCACTATCACTATAACCTAGACCTGTGCTTTTCAAAGTGGGGTCCCTGAGTAATTTGTATCTGAACCATTCAAAACAAGTGTTATAAATTAGAATTTCTGAATTCTACTAAAGATCAGTGAGTCATCATCTCTGAGTGGTGGAATCCTTTGCCTTGCATTTTTAAGAAGCAAACCAAATGATTCTTGGGCCTTCTGACATTTACAAACCACTGGTGTAGACCCTAAATTCTAGAGATTCTTGTGCATACCAGAGCTCTAGGAGCTGTGTCTCACTAAGATCTCACAATCAACCTTAATATTACAACAAATACAACTTGTTAGCAATGAATTAATGTCTATTTTAAGGGACAGTCTTCTAGGAAATGAGCCACAAATCGAATTTATAAAATCCAACTCCAGTCTGAGTTCAAAAGGATTGAGAAAAGAATGTTTGACTTAAGCAGCTTAAATCACTCAAAAGTTCAAAGTATTTCAACAATGCATTTGATTCTCTGCTATTGTCCAATCAATACGATGACCTTAAACTTCTTAAAAATCATGGCTTTTTTTTTTTTTAAAAAAGAACACCTGCTTCTGTCCAGCTGAACTTTTTAAACAACATACTTGAAGGTTTTAATGAGATTTTCCTGAGGTCTTTTTCCTCCCTTTAAGATATCAGTCTTTATCACATAGATAAATACAGAAAATTTGACCTGTGCTGTCATAATATACTTTATGGAGATGGAATAAGTTTCAGAAACTTATTATAAGGTTCTATAGCAAAGTAAATCTGAGTTTAAACATGGCACAAATTATTAGATGTTTTATAGTACTATAACTCAAGGACAATTTCAAGGATGTGTCAAACAACATTATTAATTTAACATTTTATTTTTCATGCATAAATGTCATGTTGCAAAATAACAGCACTATGTTTAGTAACTTCAAGACAGTATTATTAAAAGACAGTTGATTTGTGATGCAGTAGCACAATCAGATGGAGAACCATTCAGTTTTATGATTTTCACAACTGAAAAACTGCCTGCTAAACTGACTGAAAAAAAGATGGGAAATAAGCAAAAAATTCACATGAATCCTAGTTAGATAGTCTTCCTTGGTCATTTTTTTTATATCTAGGCCCAGATTTTTTATATCTACTACATTGTTATAATTTGCTTTACTTCAAATAACAATGTTTTAGAGAACATATCTGCATTCTGGGATTTAAAAAAATGTTTATGCATTTCCATTAAAAATTAACACTTTCTACCACCACCCAGATCTTATCAGTATTTAAGGAGCTAACAAACAAAACAAAACAAAACAAAACAAAAACAAAACAGAAAACACAGAGATACACTTAACTTCACACAGGAAGAAAGCCAAATAAATTCCATTTTCTTCATGGTTATTTCTAGAGCAGTGATTCTCAAAGGGCAGTGGTTCCACACTAACTGCATTCAATATCCCCTGGGACATTGCTGCAAATGCAATTTCTCAGACTCTTCCCTAGTCCTAGTGAGTATGCTCTGTTCAGGGGGCCCAAAATTCTAAGTTTACCAAACCCTCCAGGTATTCTGATGCCTGCTCAAGTTTGAGAACACTGGTGTAGAGTTTCATGGAATAGGAGCATTAGGATATAGGATAGAGAACTGGAGGATGCTTTAAAGGATTCTACATATAAGCAATTTAATTTTTTAAGCTCTAAAAATTTCTAACTTATTTAAGCTCCTCTGTATACTTATTAGTATAAAAGCAACACATCTGAAACTTCTAATCACCAGAGAAAACCTATGAAGACTGATTTTTGAAATACAGAGCATAAGAAGAAAAAAGTGGGAGCATAACAGGAAAGGCAATGCAGGAAACAAGAAATAACAGCTGATAACACTTATTGAATGCCAACTACTATATATCAAGCATTAGACAAGGCACTTAATACAATTTTATTTTTTTGTTGTTGTTAATCTTCACAACAGTCTCATTTTACAAATGAAGGAACTAAAAATAAAAGATGAGTATAGTAGGCAGAATAATGGCCCCAGAAAGTATCTACATCCTAATCCCCAGAAACTGTGACTGTGTTGTTACATAGCAAAGGGAAATTAAGGTTTGTAAATGGAATTAAGGTTGTAAAGGGTCTTAAGGTTGCTAATCAGCTGGCCTTGAAATGGGGAGAGTACCCTGGATTAGGTCCAATATAATCATAAAGCATTCTCAAAAGTGGAAGAGGGAGATGAAAGTCGGAGGCATGTAACTACAGAAGAAATCAGAGCGATGCAATGTTGAAGGGTTCAACCCACTGCTCTTGGTTTTGAAGATGGAAAGGATGAAGGGCTAGCATGTGGATAGCCTCTTGAAGCTAGAAAAGCCAAGGAAACACTCCCTCCAAGAGCCTCTGGAAAGAAACGCACTGCTGAACACATGTTGATTTTAGCCCAGTGAAACCACTTCAGATTTCTGATCTACAGAACTGTAAGATCATGCACTTGGGAGTTTTAAGTCACTAATTTTGTGGTTGATTTGTTATGGCAGCAAGAGAACTAATACAGCGAGCAATGTGTTCAAGGCTACAACACTTGGAGGGGGGCTGAGCTATAGCATATGAACTCAGAGACTCTCCATGGGGTGATGTTGTTTTACCATCAATATCCACTGATAGACAGCATTTAACAACCCCTACTGCATACTGACATTTCTAATGCTGCTCTGGTTACAATTAGCAATCTCTTCAGGAGTATTACAACTAATCCAGTTGGGATCACCTATCAGCAGTCCTTTACCTGAATCACCTGGCATATATGTTGTGACTGATTGACATGGTGTTTTTATTTTTATTCATTTATTTATTTATTTGACATGTTTTTTTTTTTTTTAAAGCTCTTTATTGGAATATAATTGCTTTACACTGCTGTGCCAATTTTTGAGGTACGCCAAAGTGAATCAGCTGTATTTATACACATATCCCCACCCTCCAGCGACTCCCTCCCACCCTTCTTATCCTGGCCCTCTAAGTCATCATCCATCATGGAGTTTATCTCCTTATGTTATGCAGGAACTTCCCACGAGCTATCTGTTTCACATTTGGTGGTGTACATATGTCAATGCTACTCTCTCACTTCGTCCCAGCTTCCCCTTTTCCGCCCCCACCCCCGTGTCCTCAAGTCCATTCTCTACATTTATTTATTTATTTATTTGACATGGTGTTTTAAAAGAATACCCTCCCTAGTTCTCTGGTTCTGTCACTTTCACTTTTCTTACAATAGACCAGCTCACACTGTCACTTTCACTTTTCTTACAATGTTACCAGGTTGGCCCTGATAGGCATTTGTTTTTACTTCTCTTGTTATAGATAAAGAGTGAGGTCCTCTCACCAGAACTCTTAACTTCTTTGACTACTTGGGGAAAATCTATGGTTTTAGAAGTTCATGCCAATGCAATACAGCATGAAAGAGAAAATACACCACTGTTAAAGAGGAAAAGATCTATACGGCATTCTTTGCAGAAGATACCATTGGCTACCAATAAAATACTAAAAAAATTTGAAATAAAGAGTTGGTCAGAGGTCCATAAGAAAGATTACTGTATATTTCATGAACTTGCAGAAAGTAGTTAAGAATATACAAAGAAATACATTAATATACACTACAATTTGTTTTATTTTTCCTGAGAATAAAATAAAAAATTCACAAGAAAAATAAAACAAACATTAGTAACAGATATACAAATAAGTTTTATATAATTGTGTGTTGTTGACTTCATGATTGTAATCCATACATTTCTCATAAAAATTATGCCATATATTTTAAGCATAATTTTAATAGGATTATTTGAAAAAAAAAGTTCAAATGCACTTTTTAAGAGACTTTGAAAAATATTGGTTTATATGAAGACCAGAATATTTTTAAATATATTAAATAACATTCCTGTTCATATTCTAATTGCAATTTAATCAAAACTAAAAATTACTACATGTATAAATGAGAAAACATATATTTTCCTTTCAAAACATCTATGTCAAGTAGTCTTTTACATTTACTTTTCCCAGGCTCCAGACACAAAGAAATACAATTCCCAAAACATCTCTTTAATATTCTAGATTTTTATGTTATATTCTCTATCTGTCATAAACTTCTTCCTTTTCCTATAAACAAAACACAATGTGCCTTTCAGGACAGAGTGCATAGTGCTCTGTGAATTCTTTTGCCAATCTCAGGCAATAGGTAATCATTCTGTTTTCCCAAATATACTTACATACATCCATTACAGCACTTGAAATTTAGTGTAATTAGGTGTTATTTCCTTTGTATCCCCGGCAAGACAAGAAACTACTCTAAGGTAACAGCAGTGGGTAATCCATATTTTCATCCCAACATTTAAAAGAATGCCTGTGTGGCAGAAGGAATTTCAAAAAGCTATATTAAAGAAACAAAAATGTCTTGGTGGTCAATGAATAGTCATTGGAGTGAGACGGTTTGGGTTCAATGCACAAGTGAAATTTACTAACTTTGTGACCCTGGTTAAGTAAAAGTCACCACATCTTTAGTTTCCTGTTGTATAAATTGGACATGATACTTCATTTCACCCAGTCGTTATGAACTTCAAAGTAGGTGATGCAAGTAAAGATATCAGTATACAGCAAGTAGAGGTAGCTTGTTGTTACAAAAATGATTCTGCATTCCAAACTTTCATAGAGCTGTTCTCTGGCTGAGATTTCTAAAACCTTACCAGAAATACCAAACATAATTTACCAGCTTATCTATGACAGAAGTAAAGTGCCTAGTAAAATTTAGGGAAAATGAAACTCAGACCTCTTCCACAGTAATATAATAGATCAACGTATTTTTCCAGAAATTATCTGAGTTACAAGTTGTCGGGTCTACTAAAATTAAATAACAATAATAATTAAACTATCTAAGGAAAGAGGAGGTACCCCACTGACCGAAGTAGAATTCAGTTCATTTCAGCAATCGTTTAGTGACTGAGTAGCACAGATAACTCGTGAACAAAAAACACAGCGTAGATGCACAAACAGAAGGTAGACTCAGTTCCCTGCTTGCATTTTACATACTGAGTTTTATTAAGTCAATTTACTAAATTAAAGTTTTAGGGCAAGAGATAAAGCTAACTGCACTTCATCTCTCTCATTTTGGTAGACTATATTTGAACTTGGAGCATACCTGCAGTAACCAACAAAACTTAAATGTAGATAAAAATCACATTGGCTAGGAGTCTAATTTTTGCTAATTCACTGTGTTGGCTTAAGATACGCTAAATGTAGAGTTTACACAATATTTGTGTAATATATATCCTGCCTATGCTTTACCCTAAGTTCAATTGTTTTATTAAATAATTTATGACTATAGAAATTATTACCATTCTGCAAATATAAATAAATGACAGAGGGCTGACCAACTCAAAAAGAAATCATACACCTCTGGGAACAAAGCTAGAGTCATTAAAAAATACATTTGTGTAGAATTACAGTATGAAGCAGGAAGTATATAATACCCTACATAAGCAAGTATATAACTGCATATGTGATTTCATTATACTGTATGGAAATCCTTAGATTATGAGTACTGAGTTTTCTTCCACAAATTAACCATATGATCAGCTTGCACTTGGGACACAGGCTACACAATAAACTATGTATGTGTCACTATATGAATATCTGTAACTACTGTTCTTCAAATTTAAAATAATTTAATAGAAACTTTATAGCCCTGATTTGTTTTCACTGTTTACAAAGACAAAAGAAAACTTGACCAGTCCAAGAAAGATGAAATAATTCAAAAAAGTAAAATGTAAAATACCATTAATGTGATTAACCACTCAGTTTAACACAGTCATTTATGTAAGACAATTAGGAAGTTTCTGCAAAGGCATCTAAGTCAGGATAAACAGGAATACATAGAAAATTGTATGTGAGAAGGACAAAGCAGGAAAGAAGGAATGGATATTTCTATATTAAAATACACTCAGATATATGTTAAGAATACAACACAGAGGGTGCACAAATTTCAAAGATTGAGTATGTTTGGACTAGGTCTGCTTCTTGGAGCAGGCTGCTTTAAGGTTCACCAAAGACAACCCCTTCCACCTTCTTCCTCCCAAATTGGTTAATGATTGTAAGACAGAGGAAGTTCAGCTAAGATAGGCATTAAATTCAAGAAGGACCACTTTAGGGCAATGCTATAAAATTCTGTGGTCTGGCTGGACCTGGATTGCTTGAGAGTAGAATCCAGAGTCTCAGGCCCCACCCTATACTGATGGAATCAGAACCTCTGAGAGTGACGATGCCTGGGAATCTGGGTTTTAACAAGCAGTCCAGGCAACTCTATGCATAGCAAAGTCTGAGAAGCACTGCTCTAGGACACAGGTCATCAAACTTTCTGTTTAAAATGCCTAATAAAAAATATTTAAGGCTCTAAGGGTGTCACAATTACTCAACTCTGCCACTGCAGCACAAGAGTACTGTGAACAACAGATAAAGGAATAAACGCGACCATGTGTCAATAAAGTTTTATTTATGGACAACAAAATTTGATTTCACATAATTTTTATGTGTCATGAAATAGTCTTCTTTTGCAAAAACCATTATTGGATAACAATGTACAAAAACAGGTCATAGGCTAGATTTGATCATAATTTTCCCATCTCTGCTGCAGGATATGCAAAAACCATCAAGCAGGAACGGATTACAAGGTTCATATAAAGAAAGAATGCCTAAAAACTGATCCTGAGGAAGGAAAAAAGGATTGAATAAGATATAGTAATTAACAGAAAAGACCCAGTAGTAACAGCAATGATACATTCAGACCTGGACAAAGAGATGTGTTGAAGATGCAGCAAAGTAATTTAAGTGGGGAAATTGGATTAGAAGAAAATTAGTAAGGCACTGAGTACAAATCCGATCATAGTAGGTAGTTTTGGGTTCTTGCTTCTAATTCTTATTTATATTGGAGAAACCTAAACCCTAATCCTAGCGCTAACAAATCCAGTTTGTTAGCACTAGGATTAGGCAAATTAGTTATCTTAGGCAAATTAGTTTCCACATCCACAAATCAAGGTGATTATTTTAAACAAATCTTAATTTTCCAAAATTAAACTTTTAGGATTCTGAAAATGCGGCACATGCAGAGCCGACAGACCTTAAACTTCAGGACCCTAGTGTCACACAATTCCATACGTGGCCAGTAGGCTATACTGTAGTAATTATTTATAGCACACTGTTATAAACATTAATAAAAAAAATTTTAACTTACATTCTTATACAGTGTGTGCTAAAGAACATGAAAAACAACGCCCCAAAATCAAGTCTCTCCTCTACTCAGAAGTTTCCAATGAATCTCCACACCCTCCACCCTCTGAGTAACAGTCAGGTCCTTCCCAGGCACTGCAAGTTTCAAAGTGAGCTGACCCATCCTCTTGCTCAACCTCCTCTCCCCGCCCCCACTGCCCTCCAGTCATTGTGGACTCCACAGTGGCTACTCCGGGACACACCAGGCATGTCTCACCATATGGCCTTTGCCCTGACTCTTCCCTTACCTTGCAAGGCTCTTCTGAAAGATAACCAAGCGTTTATACCCTTATCTTCTTTACATCTTTGCCCAAGAGCCTACTCAGTGAAATCCACCCAGAATACGGAATGTAAAACCACAACCTGCCCCCACCCTTCAACTCTCAACACCCCCCACCATCCTGCTCTCTTTTCTTTTCCACAGCTGTTACTACCTTCCAGTCTTACTTATAATATTGTTATAATTGTTTACTGTCTCCTGTGACCTCCCATAATACAAAAGTTTCTTCAGAGGAGTGATTTACTTGTTTCTTTTACTCACTGATACACTGTGAGTGAGTAAAACTGAAAACAGTGCCTGAACTGAAGAAGGCCCTTGAAAAATATTTGTTGTCTAAATGAATTAATGTTTGCCATAATAGAAAGTAAATAGCACTACTTTTTTTAATACAGGCATAAAGTAGCAATTTTATGACTGTACATAATTTTAGCATAGCTTTTAATACAATTCTATCTTTCCCAAAATAACAATGTTTTACTCACATCATCTTTTTCAGATCTTAAAATTAGAAATTTTCTTCTCAACTTTTTTAAATGCCCTGATGTTTGGTGTTAAGTACAGAAACCAAAATAGTATTTTTTATCATTCTTTCAATATTTTAAAGTTGTTGAATAAAAGTATGTATCCCTTCAAACGTAGGTAAATTTTATGTTTTAATCATTAGCTGCCTTAAATAGAAGATAAACCATAAGAAGAGAAATGTTAAACACAAAAGCACACTATGATTCCAAGCATATAGTATCTACATTTCTTAAATACTGATTTATTTAAATTGTAAAAGCAAAAATTATGCTTTTTTCTTTTTAGAAGAAATGTTCATTACATGAAAGCATATCTATTATAAATACAGTTTATGGAATTCTGTCTTAATATACATACTCTTTTTAAAAGAATCATCACTGCTGCTATATTATTTGATAATTAGACTGTCTTGCTTCTACTGCTGGAAAACTACTCATATTTATTTTATTCTTCTTTTAGGATAAGGATAGCATCTCAATGATCTATCTAATGTAAAATAAAATTATTTACATTTATTGTCTTGCATCCAGTAGGTTATTCTGTAGCATGTTCAGAAACATCTACTAAGAACAGCAGATGATGATGATAGTTTCATTCATTTTAAGTTCCTATCACTAAATCACAAATTGTGAACAAGCGAAAAAGCAAACAAAACAAACAAAAAATCCCTCAATTCTATAAGAAGTCAGGAAAAAAAAAAAAGAATATCCTCTGCCCCAGAACTAAACCCATCTTTTGCTCTATTCACTCTATTTACTCAAAACATGGACCTAGACGTTAAAAGTAAAGTGTTCCATGTTAGAGTCAATAAACCCCTTTTATTTTATCTTCTTTGAGATTTCTGCAGGATTTGATAATATCATTTCCTCCCTTGAAATGTCCTCTTCCCTTAAATTTCCTGTCAATTTCATGATTTTCTCTTCATTCTTTGTACCTCCCTTTTTTCTCCTTTCTCGACTTGACTTGCTGGACTCTTCTATGGATTACCGATGTTTATGAAACTCCAGATGATTCATGGGCAATACTAGCTTCCTCTGACTTTTATTAGCATCTTCATGCCAATGACTTCCAAATCTTTTTCTAGTTAAGATCTTTCTTCTGACCTTTAGGATATCTAAACCATGAGTCAACTCCGCACAGATGACCCATGGTCAACTAAACCAGCATCATCAAGGTCCACAACTCCCAGTACATACACACAAACACTCTCACACACACTCACACAGACCAATCTGCCTCCTCTCAAATAACCCATACCACAATCAATTGCATCATACTCCACTATACTTGCACAATTAGAAAACACGGTATTACCTCTGCCTTCTTTCTCTAACCCCACGTGCAAAATCAACCTTCAACTCCTATCAATTCCATATCCGAACCGCTTCTGGGAAATCAACTGATTTCATTCAAGTCTGCACTATCAGTCTCAGCCTATTTCCAGTCCTCTGTTTCTATCTCTGACCGAAACTACTAAAGGAGTCTTCTAAATTGGTAAGTGAATTCCAGTACCCTACCAGCTCTGCATTCCAACTAGATCTTTCAAAGTTAGTCCCCTTTTTTGTCCATTGAATTCTACCTCTAGGTACATGGGACTTTTTTTTTACTACGCACCCCTATTACTGGTCTTCCTTTAAGAAGTTAAGGTAGCTGTCAATCTATAGGAAGACGCCCTTGGTTGGTGGAGGGGAATGTGGGTGAAGGTATGCCTATGGCTGAAAAGGAGGACAGTAATAAACAGCTGCAGATCACATCCATTAGTGTATTTGTCCTGTTACATCTTTCATCAGTTCTTTTCCATGTCACTGCCTGGGTGTTTAAACATAGATGGAATACCATTCAATATTCACTCAGATTACTCTTGTTATAAATCATGTAGTCTCTAAGTAAAAGTGACCCTGTACTACCTCAGGAGGGGTTAATCTAATCTCTCCTATAAAGTGATTTTCTTCAGCTAGAAGACTTCAGTTAAAGATCTGGCATGAAGATTCATTACTTAATTTTGTTCCATTAAAATAAATTGTTCAAGCAAATTTCTCTTTCTAAAATGGAAAGTTTTTCTTTAAAACGCTTGGACTATTTTTACACAGAATTTAAAGAGCAAGACATTTTCACTGTTATTGCAGTTCCAAGAGTAGATTAGCTCAATTACAACACTCAACAATTATTTGAAGTCGTGATAACTGTTGAAATAACAGAGACGTTTACAGTCAAAAAACAAAAGCTGCACTGTGGTCAGAATAAAACCCAGTCATGGAAGATCCTATCAGAGCCCATGACTTATGCAATTCTACTATGAAGTGTTCCATATTTTGCCTGTGGTTTACTTAAAAAGACTAAGAGAGCCGCACCAGTGCTTTCTGTTCTTCAGTGGTTAATTGGGGGTGATGTAAGAGCTCTTTCCACATAATCTTGCCAAGCAAAACCGAAGTATAATACTAAGAAGAAGGAACACAAATTCTTTATGGGAAAAAAAATGTTTTAGCATAACCTTCAGAGTAATGTATTCTTTAATTTATGTCAATATTGAAGGTAGCAGCATTGAACATCAAGAAAGCAAAACATTACCAAATATATTTTAACCTATTTAACTATCCGTGGTTCATTATATTGTATAGAAGAAGTAATTTCAAGGATGCAAATGATAAAAATACACAGAACAAGCTTTGACTTTAAGGGGAAGAAGTTATGTGATTGTGAAATGCTTAAAATAGCTGGTTATCTTGAAAGTAGTTGAACAGAAAGGAAATCCTGGCCCACTCAGACACTTTTCTCTGTATAACATGCACAGATCATGTAGTCTCAATGAGTCTCCAAAATCAGGAGGTTGGATAAAATAATCATTAAAGCCTTGCAGCTGAAAACATGTATAACTCTACCAATTACTAAATTTAAAAGCCATCTTTATGTCTATTAAGAAATGTGACTGTACACACACACAAAAGAGCATTTCTAGATTTACTTGTTCAAGAGAATTGAGAATATTAAATTCCCAGAGAATTCACTTTAAAATACAATCAGTATATGTTCTTTATTCCTTCTAGGAGGATGGTAACAGGCTGATAATATAAAAAGGAAAAAGACAAGAAAAATGTGTTTTATTAAAAAGAAAAATATAAAGAAAAAGAAAAAACACACTTATGAAAACAAATCATTCTAACCATAGCAGTTTAAGGACTGGATTGGATAGCACAGCTCTATGCCTATTTTGCTATTTCTGTATTTCTTTTCTTAAATAAAAAAGTTTCTGAATATAAAAATAGCTCTTTATTCTACCTGTCTTCTAAGCGTTTTCTTCTTGACTGCTTTAGAGGAGACTTATTGTTTGCAACTTTGAGAAGAGAGAAAAGAAAGTTTAATATGCCTTTCAGTAGATTTTTAAGAACCCCCTTTTCAAAGTCACCATTTCATTGATTTATCACTGTCATTTTGGTGCAGAACAATTAACTGCTGAAATAAAACTGACTAATGGAGAGGCTTGAACAGATTTTCCCTTTTCTTTTTTCCCCACCTTGCATGAATCACCAAAAAATATTAGATTCACTGTCTAAATTATTAGTAGCTTAGAGGATTTAAAGTTTCCTTTTCTCCACTATCTGGCTTGAATGGTTAGTCCAGGAATTTTTCACTAGTACTTTGACTGTTTATAGAAAATAGAAGAGGAAGAAAATAAGTCTACTAGAATGTGGAAGTATTCTTTCAGCAGGGATACTGAGAAACTGCTGAAAGATAAAGAGAAAAAAGAAATCAAGAAAAAACAGAAATTAAGCACTTGAAGTTAGCATTTAAAAATACCTGTAATTTAGGAAGAAAAGACTCTCCATGGAGACTGAAAATTTAGATCTCTCAGAAAAACACAGAATCTGGCATTTTCCCAAATAAAATTTGTTTGATGCAGAAATTTCAAAATCCAACTCCCCAAATCAGATAAAATTTTAAAAACTCACCCAGGATAATCCAAATACAGTTGCACTGCATAAAATCAGTATCCTTCTACTAATCAACCCACCAATATTTATTAATGATCTATTACGTGCTAAGTATTATGATGGATGCTACAGGGGATACAATAAAATAATAAAAATTGGTATCTTTAGTTCAACAAAAATTTTCAGGAAAGTTGTAAGTCAGTGAACCGTGAATGCCAAAAGAATGATAGAAAGGGTTTGATTTAGGTTTTCCAGGAAGTTAGAACAATGGGCACAATGGAATGTTGTAATAAATTAAAACAAAAAGCACTAGACAATTTAAAGAGAATCTAATTTAGAAGAAGAGAGATATTGTAGAGGAAGATAAGGTAAAGCAGAGTTGGGGCTAGACAAGAAAAACTGGAGAGCCTTAGGGACTAGACTCTTTAGCATGAGAACAAAGAGGAGTTAATAAAGGTATTTTAATTGGAGAGAATCAAAGTCTGGCTTTATAAAGATTAACACCAATATGGTGTCAGTATTCGTGATTAGGTTAGGAAAAATAGAGATGCAGGAAGTCCACCTGAAACATTACAGGAGTCTGAGGTTTAGGTCGCACTGTATGAAAAGGGTAGTAGTAGAAATAAAAACAATCAGATAAAAACTAATTTTAAAGGAAACAGTCAAAGAATTCAGGAACTTGTTAGATGTGGGTGTGAGGGTTGGGAAAGGGTAGAAAAAGGAATTCTGTTTTAGATATGAGTTTAAGGTGATGTACATCAACATAGAAATTTTTAGGAGGCAGTTGGAAAGAGGCCTTGGGGCTCAAGAAAATATATCAAAACAAAATGCAAATATGAATTTAATAGATATACGCAAATTCTGAGACAGAGAGAGGAGAATGCACATTTGTGAGTTCAGCACTAATGAAGATGATTATAAAAAGCCCTACTTCATTCCATATATAAAATCACTTCCAAGATCACTAAATACTTAAATTTGAAAGGAAAATCATAAAACTTTTAAAAGAAACAGACTAAAATAACCTCAGAGTTAGGAAAGTTTTCTTAAAAGTTTTTTTAATCTGTAAATGAAATTTTAATAAAATCATCAACATTAAAATTTTGTCTAAAGAACTATAACAAAAGTGAAAACTTAAGGCCAAACCTGAAAAAAATAAAAACACATGTTCTTATCAAATGATTAATATCTGGACCAATGTCTACCAATTGATAAGAAATGGATAAACCAATAGAAAAAAAGGCTAAAGGCACAAATAGGCACTTGAAAAAAGTCAAAATGCAAATACAAACATTTGAAAATCATTTCAACCTCAACAATACTCAGAAATAGTCAGAAAAAATGTGAATTTTGATTATAGTTTTACACCTACCCTATGGAGAAGAAAAGCTGAAAAATCTAAAAATACCTTTCTGAAAAATCTGAAAATCTATATGTCTGGTGAGAATATATAATAATAGAAGTGCTTACACCATGCTGGTTGGAATGTCAATTATTCAATCATTTTGACAAACAACTTAGTGTCACTTTATTAAGTCAAAAATGTATACTCCCTATGACTTTGCAAATTTCACTGCTAGAGAAGATCACGTACGTGTGCACAGACACATGCACAATAATGTACACACATGTCCAACTTTTCTTTGTAATATAGCAACTAGGAAACCCGAGAACTATCCAAATATCCATAGGCAGAAGGCTGGATCATTAATTTTAGCATATTCAAAAACAGAATACAATACAGCAGTGAAGAAGAACTACAGCTACACAAAAACATAGATGTTATGGATGTTGAGTGTGGCAGGACTGGGAGCAGCAATTAAGTGGCCCAAAAATGCATAAAACATGATACATTTACATAATATCTCAAAAACATTACAAAATTAATAAAATATTTTTTTAAAATAAGTCAAGAAAGAAAAAAGGAAGTCAATAGAAACGAGACTCTCAGAAGAGTCTGGAGATATTATTTCATTTGGTTTACAAGTACATGTATGTTTGTTTACTGTTCTTTGTATCTTGTGCATAGTCATATTCTTATAAAATATTTCATTAAAAACAAAGTTATAAAAGAAAACTGACTAAATGCTCAGAACCACTTACACTTAGAAGAATGAGAAAGCAGAAAGACCAGAAAAGGATAAAGGTGAATAAGTGTTCAGAGAGGGTCAAAGAAAAAAGGATAATATAAGCTTTTAGATTTAAAGAAGAAACAGAGAGTCCAGGAATGCCAGATGTTACACAGAAGTCAAGGGGAATTGGAACTGAAAAAAAATGTTAGAGACCATCATCTCAAGATGGTAATTTTCAGATGCGTGAAAGAGAGAACAACCAAGCTATAAGGTATGAGAACACCCTGAGAGGAGCTGGAGGCAATAGGTAAAAACCACCCTCTGCAGAAGCTGGGCTGTGAAGAATAGATGTGCATGGCAGTACAGAGCACATTTTTTTCAGCTGGATGAGACTTCGTATGTTTGCAGAGAGAGGGGCAAGCATCAGTGGGTATGTGGGACATATTGGGGTGGGCCTGGAGAGAGGAACCAAAGACACGGGAGAAAGGAGCTAATTGTGGAGATTCTATGTCAGTTTTAAATAAATAATATTATAATCTTGGGCATTAAAAAATGATAAGCTTGCTATTCCCTATATTAAATGTCTCACTCAACAGTCAGAAAACAGTCAATAGGCTATAAATTACATCTCTGCTACAGAATGGCTTCTTAGTTCAAAGAGTTCAACCTTCTCATTCCTTTTAACTCACCACAAAGTCTAATCCACCTGGGCACTCCTTAGACTTTTTAAAAGGGTCTTATTAAAGGGTACGGCAGAAGCATCATTCCTCCCACTCCCCAGTTCTCCTAGCCCCTGGTCCAAGGACAAGATTTTCTCTTAAGAGGGACATTGTTTCCATTGGAGCAGGGGTGGTAGGTGCCACTGGGCCTCTGGAGCAAGACCGAAGGCAGAGAGGGGCAGGGGAAGCCAGAGTCTAGGAAGAGTCAGGAGTCTTTGGAAATGATCCAAACAGTAGGGAAGTGACCAGATACAGAAGCCCTGGTCTGTAAGTGAGGTTCTTGGACCCTATGCAAAGCCACAGCTCTACAGGGGTGTGGGGGGCTGATCTGTAAAACGGCGTGAATCTCCTCTCACTGCGGGTACTGCCTCCAGAGTCCTTTACTTCAGAAGCAGTAATTAACTTCTCATAGCCCTAACTGCTTTGTACTGCTGAGGGAGAGAACCGTGATAACACTTAGGAATTAAAGCAATTTTGTGTGGCCAGGTCTCTCTTAATGCATATGATTCCCTCCTTATTAAAATATTCATAATTTTAATAAGTTTCTCATTCTTCTCAAAATTAACAAACACCATTTTTATAGAAAATTTCCCATTTGATACCAATTCACCACCTCCAGGCAATATGATCACAAATTATGGCTTAAGTAATCTCCCTATACACTGTCTTTTTAGTAGTGGCAATGAGATTGAAAAAATAAAAAGTTCCAGCCTCTGCTTCTACAAACCAATGTCATCCATTTATATGACAGCTAATCAGAGATGCAAAAGTACTGGACAAGGAACACTGCTTTTTATTCTTTCTTTTTTTAAGTTAAGTGAGCTATACCCTGTCTTGACTTAACAAGTACTATGCTCTACTAAGTTAGTTATACTCCTTATCGGCTTTTACTTGAAGAACAGAGGAAATGCATTGGGCCTGTCCTTCTGATTCCCAGTTATCATATAAGGTAGCTGATAGATAAAAGATCTCACTGGGTGTGCAGATGATTTGTTAGGAAGGTTTACATGACTGAAGTGAGAAGACTGTTTCTGTAACATGAGCTCTCTCTGAACTAGAGTAGAGTTCAAGGCTGAAATTCAATTCAGGGCATAACCTCTTGAGAAGGTAGCCCACTGAATTTAAGGTAGTAGAGTGATAACTAAGAAGCAGTGGATAACTTTGCCTCCTGTATTATTTGCTTGACTTTCTTCCGAAAAGAACCCTGATCAAGGAAGATCCCAAAACAAACTTATTTAAAACTTCTGTGCCTTACATCTCAGGCCCATGACTAAATAACCCAGCTGGCTCCAAACTGAGAAGTAAATAGCAAATGAAAAAAAGCAGAAAGGACCTTTTACTGCATCACAAAGGCAGCACACTGACAATTCTCAGAGGCTAGCAACCCTGCGAAAGGAAGTCTCAATGTGAACAAGGAGCTTCCTGCTGCCAATCAATAGGGCACTTCTGGTTGTATAGTGAGTGAATGCCATTTACTAACTGGGTTGCATTAAAACCAGCAGGCCCATTTGTGAACAGCAATCCACTTTATTTTCCAGGAGATCTTGGGGCATAGCATGCCCTTTTATGGCACAAGGAAACTTACTTTGTTGGCATATATGACACAGAACTTGTCCAACTTGGAACCACTGGTACACAAAGCAAATAAAGGATTAGAAGCCACCCAGGTGTAGGAGATTAAGGACTTAACGGGCAGATGGAGGAGAAGAGCATCACCTGGACAGCCTTCATCCTTTATAATAAAGTTCCCCCACAATCCCAGTGGAAAGAATAATCTTAAATGAACAAAATTTAGCAATTCTGTTGACAAAGGCAGAATCTTTCAATAGACTTTTTTTTCAAATGTGAGTTTGTCTGCCAAAACCTGATTACCTTTCATAATAAATAATACCTACCTAGAGAAAAGGAACTAAATAACAAAAATATGCCTTGCCCCCCACAGATCTTTATGCAAAAATGTTGAACGTCACAACTTCAAGAGTCTGGTTGGAACAGATGGAGCCTAAATAATAGCAGTGTGGGGATAGCCAGCAAATGCTGACTTAAGGTCCACCTTTGATCTGCTGAGCTCAGCCTTAAAAAGAATGACTTTTAAAAATCATCAGTCATCACACTGCTTTGCTGTTTAGACTCTTCTGAGTGGTCCACAAACATTTAGGAATCAAATTAACAAACAAATCTCACAACCTGGATTTGGAAATTTCTGAATGATAGGGTCCAACCAGTTCAACGTCATCTGTCATTCCTCTTCGTGTCAAAATCCTCCACTGCAGCCAGACCGGTATAGCTGTGCCCTCACACAATAGGATCATTCTCATTTCTGACAGCAGAGGGCGCTATCTATGCCTTGCAATGTGGAAGCCTCAACCCCCTTTTACACCTGCTTTGGCATACCCAGATCCCACTCCATTTTTGTCTGACCACAGAGCCTGTGTGTTGCTTCCTTCTTGGAGCTCCTTTAATACAACTGTCTTCTTCACTCCTTTGGCCATTTAATTAAATAATACAAGACAGCCAATATGGATGTTTTATCTCCCGCAGAAGACTTCTGTTATTTCCCATTGTTTTATTATGGCATTTTCAAATATACATAAAATTAGAGATAAATGTATAACGGAACCCCATTTAACCATCACCTACCACCAAAACTTGTCAATACATGGCCAATTTCCTGAGTGGACTTTATATTTCCTAAAGGAAGGTATGAAATTGTTTTCACACTTGTTTTCTCCCAGAGCCTAGATTAGTGCTAAGCATATAATAACAACTCAATAAATACTGGTTTATGGAAACGAATTGAAATCCAGTCCACCAAAGTTCTGAGCTGACCCTTAAGTGTTCAGCTTACTTCATCCAATCAGTTCTTGACAGACAAACCATAAAAATATTCAACGTTTTTAAAGAAATATTAGCAAATAACAATTAGAAAAAAACTTCCTGAGACATTGTATGGAAGTGAAATAATTACAACCTTACTCTTATCCCATCACTTAATATTTAATCATCAAATCAAATTTTCTTTTGAGACGGAGGCTGAAAGATCGTTATCAATACATAAACAAACAAACAGCCTGGTACTTAAGAGAGGAACTAGAATTTACCATTAGGGGACCTAACTCAATTCTAGCTAGAAACATGACCTTAAACAAGTCACTTATCCTCTCTCAGTCCTTATCTCTAAAATAAAAATAGTTCTCCTTTTCCTAATAAGCTCATAATGCTACTGTGAAGATGAATTTTGTTTTTTTAATTTGTCAAACTGCTTTCAAAATACAAAGCACCACGTAAATATTACACTGTCTTTATGGTGTACCCAGTCCCTTTTCAAAGAGGTTCTATAATCCACTTGGGGGCACAAGCTAAATGTCTAAATAGCAACGTAAGCAATACGGATATGAGAGAAGTGAGGTGGCTGGCAAAGGCTTCATGGTAGACGTGGGCATAGTCGGGTCTTAAAGGATAAACAGAACTTGGGAGAGGGAAAGGAAGAAACAAAGGCATTTTAGAAGAGATATATATATAAAATATATAATATATAATGTATTAGATATTAGATATATATAAGGTATACATATTATATATAAGGTATATATTATATACACTATATATTTATATATTAAGATGTGTGTGTGTATATATATAAACATGATATGTATCATGTTTAAATTCATACATACACATACAAAGTGCCCAAACTGCTCAAAGAACAATTAGAACAGGTTGCAGTCTGACTAAAGCAGAGGGTGTCTGTAAAAAAATAATGGTAGAAAGGTTGGAGCAGTTGACTGAGGCTAAATTATGAAGGACCTCAAATGAAGGCTAAACATTTTGACTTTAGAGGAAACACGGGCAAAATCTTAGGAGGTCAATATCAGCAAAGTAGCATCCCCCCAAAAGTAATTAATTTATAATAGAATTTATGGGAAGGGAAAACAGGGAACTGTTCCCATTATCAAGATGGGACACAAGCGGAGCTGTGACTGGAGAGTAAGCAGTGAAAAGACTAAAGAATATAAACTTCAAACATGTACAAGATGAGACAAAAATGAGTGAGTAAAATCCCTTTCAAAACATCTTTTTAAAAGTGTTCAAACTCTTTCCTTGGATGACAAAGCTGCACATAACTAGAACCTGCCCATCTCATCCTAGAAAAGGTCTCCTTTGACCACTCCTCCACCTGTCCTCTGTCCCTCCATGATGCCAAACTCCCCAAATTTAGGGTCTTGAATTAGCTGTTTGCTCTGTTTCTGCTGCATTTCTCTGATCATTGTGTGCCTGGGTCCCTTTTGCCATTCACATCTCCAGGTGTAACTCACTTTCTCCAACAGTTCTTCCTGAACCACCTGGTCCAAGGTGGTTTCCAGAACTCTAACTCTCACATTATTCTATTTTAACTATCTTTTTTAGCACTTATTGCATTCTGATACTTTGCTCATTTACTTATCTATTTGTTTTTCCCCCTCCCACCCCTAGAATAGAATTCCTGGGAGAATAGGAACCTTGAGACTTATTCAGAACTGTATACCCCAGCAACCAGAACAGTGCTTGGCATTGATTAGGTTGCTTGATACCTACTCGTGGAATGGAAAAATTAATGAGTCATTCATAGTGACCTACAGAGAGAAAGTCAATGTTGTTGTTGCTATTCTGGGGCCCGTCTTCAGGCTTGGATATCCCACTTTCCTAACATGCTGTGAGAGAATCACAGATCTTTTCAATTCTATCTCTTTTTGACTTTGCTACCTTTAGTTGGTATCTTTCATTTGTAAATAAGAGCTTTAAATAGAATACTTTGAGGCTCTTATTACATCATAAAACAAATGTATAATTAGCAGACTAGCTAATAGTGTAGGGACTGAAACTCAAAGGGTCACACAAAATATCACTTAATGAACACGGACATGATGATCAATGGACCTGGGATTGAACACAGACCAAAAGATGTCTAATTTAAACCTTTACTCGATATAGAAGATGGCCTCAACTTTATTCTCTACTAACACAAAACAGTGAGACCACATACTTCTAATTCTCATGCAGCATGTCACAATACCTAACGTAACAGACCTACTCAAAAAATAGTTATTTGGCTCTGTGTCTATTGGTTTGCTTACAGCTGCCCCCTCCCCAGAAGAAGGGGGTGGACAGTAAGAGGGGAAAACATAAAAGAAAAAGAAAACAAACAGCAACCAAAACAAAAGCAGGACAGAAATTCACTCCCACATTTATGGGGCTAAACGGGCTTCATTCCTTTGTAAGTCTAACATACTGAAGTTCACAACCAAACCAAAAGTTTCCTTTAATAAATATTAACCCAGAGAATTGCTGAATCTGTTCCCAAGTATTACATTTATGCTGTTGTTGCAAAACTCCAGGACCTAAAGATGTTTCAGTTTGAACCAATCTTTGATCTCTAGGTGCTAGAAATGTTCCTTTCTTTATTGAATCATTACTTGGTATAAATTTATGACTATACACCTTATTTTTAAACATAAAATGAGAATTGATCTACTGCTTCCAGAAAGCTGAGAATGATTTTTTTAAAAAATCATTCAAAGACTATTAAGGATCCAAATCTCATCAGGGAATTCCAGTGGTGTGTGCAGTGGTTATTTATATAACTAAATGCAGAAATAACATGTAGCAGCTAGTTTTACAATGACAGCTTTAAAAATACCTTTTGAAAATCAAAATAGCTAAAATTAACCATAAATTGTCCACCAGATTACATAAGTAGATGTTTTAATTTACGGTGTCCAAGGTTTGTTTTCCTTTAAATTCCAACTTGTATTACTAACAACAGAATAGATTCTATATATTATCAAAGGAATAGTGAAACATAGATATGAACTATAAATATGTCTGGCATTTTCTTTACATTTCCTCCCTACCACATTCTTTCAATTGAAAAGCAAACACTAAAATAGATAATTACAACTTTTCCTTTTTCCATTATGTACTAAGAATGGAAACTGAAATCACCACAGCAAGAAAGTTAAATTGTAGATAAAAACATGTCACCCTGTTTAGTTTTGTTTTTCACTTGAAGAGGCAATATTTTGTTATCTAGAATAAAGAAAAATCAGTCTCTGACATGGAAATGGACAAAGAGGTTGCACAGAAATTCAGGTTGTACAGAAACTCAAAAGCCCTTGGGGGGTAAAAAACAATTCCAATTAACCATCAAAGTCAGCAGACAAAATAACTATAGAAGAAATTGATTTTAAACTATCTATATTTTTCTTATTATTGTGGTATTACATTAATAAATGGTACAGCATTGTCAGATTAAACAGATTAGAAGGAAATGGTTCTTGCATTTTTTTGTGTGTTTGGCTAGGAATCCTGCTCCAGTAGGATACATTTTTTTTTCCTCTTCTTGGTACGTGAAGATCAGCCCATTAATGGATACAGAGGTATGGAAAACAAGGAATCACAAGTGTGTTAATTTGGATTCAACAAGCTGGGCTGAACACAAGTAAGTGAGTGAGTGAGTGAAGTACAGGCATCTCTTCTACTCTTTGGAGCATCTGTCTTCCCCAGTCCCCTTGGAAGAAACAAACTCCTAAGAAAAAGTCAAAAGTTGAACTTACACTGCCTAACTCTGTTTACTGCTCATTATTTTTCAATCTGCTATTAAAAGGGAAGTGCATTAATTTCAGGGAAGTATTTCTCAAAAGAATTAGTGAAAGGACACTTGACAGCTCCTGCTACACTAAGTGAAAACGGGTATGATTTAGTAGAATAACAAGAGACTCCTGTCATATACTTGCAATAATTATTGTGTTAACAGGACTCTTTTCTTCACTTGTTTACATCTGTTTACACACTGTAAGTTTTATCAATGAATCAATGCAAACAGAGTCCAAAGCAAAAGTAAAGCGGCTGTTTTATAATAAAAGCAAATCGCCGTCAGGAACCAGAGAGAAGTCACCCTCACAGGATGATAAATTTTAAGAAAACAATGACTGTGATAACGTGGAAGTTTTTTCCAACCTATTGGGAGTACTTTAAAGGAAACAAACAGGGAATCACTAAGAGTAAAAAATGAGCAGAAAAAAGCTGCTTTGTTATCAGCCTATCACACAGAAGGTATGGTGCCAGGGTAAAAATGAGCCAGAATGCCCACGTTAGGCAATTACTGCTACCAGAACAAAAATAAGCCGATTTAGTTGTAACTAACTTCAGATGCCACTGATAGGGCTAAAGTCCAAAATTTTAAAAGCAAGATTAAATTAGTAAAGAGGAAAAGGGAAATAATTTTGACCACTTAATAGCCAGCAACTTAGTCCATGCATGAAGATAAGAACCATTCACTTGATCAAACATTAAAACAATGTAAAGATGACATATATGCAAGTATCCAGCTCAGGGTCTTAGGCATGGTAGACAACCAACAAATTATCCCTCCTTCCTTTCCTCCTACTCCCTTCGGTCACTGACTCATTCTATTATAGTCCTATTTACATTTTCAGGTATATAGCTTTGTCTTTGCTCTGCAACTGGCCTGAAAAATATTAATTGTTTCATTCATAGATAGATATGTATACTTGAAATTCTGCCATATGTCTCACATGTGCTATCCACAAACAGTGTGTTGAGAGGTGAGATTGCCTTGTAAGGTCAACAAAGATGTGACATGATGTATTAGGATGCTTTGGACTGCATAGGAGAATACTCAACTAACAGTTGTTTTGAAAGTTATTGTTATTGTTATTCTTGTTGCTGTTATTGTCTGAGAGTAGCACCCTGGCTCCTTCCATACTTTCTTCTGTTACCCTCAGTCTGTTATCTTCTTCCTCAGAGTTACAAAATAACTGCAGCAGTGCCAGGCATCATGTTCTCATGCAACAACATGTATTTCTTTTTAGTCAGGGAATAACATCTTTCCCAGAGATCTCCCAGCTGACTTTCCATCATAACTCATTGGCCAGAGATGGTCACATGGCCACTCCTACCTGCAAAGTAAGTTGGGAAAGTAAGTAAGGTGGGAGAGTACCTGGCCAATGCGGGAAAATGTGAGTAGAATGACTATCAAACAGAAAATTAATATCTGCAATACTGTCACACAAGATAATGAGCCAGAGTCATGTATAAGGATTATAAATGAAGACGTTACAACTGTAAGTTATACTTAGTACTATGCACTGAATGGTGTCCCCTCCCACCAATTTCATACATTCAAGTCCTAATCACCAAAGTGACTGTATTTGAAGATTGGGCCTTTAGGGGGTAATTAAGGTTAAATGAGGTCAAGAGGGTGGCACCCTAATCCAATAGGCCTGGTGCCCTTATAAGAAGAGGATGAGACACAGAGTTCTCTCTCTCTCCATTATGTGAAGACACAGGGAGAAGGTGGCCATCTGCAAGCCAGGAAGAGAGCCCTCACCAGGAAACAAACAGACCAGCACTTCGATCTCTGACTGTCACACCACGAGAGAAATAAATTTCTGTAGTTTAAGCCACTTAGCCTGTAGTATTTTGTTATGGCTGCTCAAGAAGACTAGGAAAGAAAATCCATCTAGAAAAGAACAATCTTGCCACCCTGCTTTCTTCAGTGGGGCTTTACATGGTTGGATGAGGACCAGTAAAAATTGGGAGCATTCCAAGAGTGGCACAGGAGTCATATCCTCTTTTCCTCACTCTTTGCATGCATGGTTCATGAGCACGCCCTTACTTCAACCCCTTCAGGATCAATCTTTCAGAGACTTTTTATTTAAGTAAACAGTCATTTGGTTTAAGTCCCAATCTTGTTGGATCCAAAGCAGCAGAATCTCTGGAGGGTAACAAACATTCCACTGCCGAATATCAGCACAATACGTGCTAACATAAATCTTTAAGACGGAGCCAAAAACAAAAGACCCCATGCTTGTCCAGTTCTTACAATTTTTTAAACCAGTGGAAAATGTTGAGAAGAAAATGGGTTGCAAAAGTTCAGTGTTTATTTCTCAGTGAATTAGGGGGTGAGGGAAAAAAAGGCACATTCTGCTATATTATCACTTTCCAATTTCAGGCCAAACCCCTGTAGTTTTCATCACGCATCATTTTTGTGATTAATGATGTGCACCCAGTTAATGGAAAACAGCAGATTAGGTTTCCACTAATAGTTTTGGAAGTTATGTCTGCCTGCCTCATTTGGTAACAACCTCACTGTTCAATAAGAAACTAATGGATTTAATCCCAAAGCAGAATTTAGTTTTACACATACAAGACAGGTCAGATTTCCAGAATGGAGAAAATTACACTTTTAGAGGTGTGCTGATCCTCAGTTGAAATTTAACACTGAGATAATAACTCATAATGTTTGGGTGGTTGTTTCTCTTTCTACTTCTGTTTAGAGCAATTAAAAAATTTACAGTACTTATTTAAGGCCTATAAAAATAGGAAGAATTAGCAACTTGTAACCATGGCAAATAAAATACACATAATATGATACTTTCTGTAATTAGTATACTGAGCTAAAAAGACATCTATTGTTCTGAAGACACAGGCGAGAAACAGTTCCTTATATATTAGTGTATCACTGCAATGCTCATATCATAAATACACTTTACATTTGCTTATTGAGTTTCACTACAGAAAGTGTTGCTTCCAAATAACTGTGGTTTAACAAAAACAATAAGGTTTTTGCTTTCCAACAATGAGGTGTAAAGCAAACTAATCCAGGAATAGAGAAATCAAGCAACAAGAATTACAGTCCCATTTCTGCCTCAAATTACTTTGGAAACAAATCTTTTGTTTCCATTTTCCCACTAGATTTTAGATCCATCCCTCTTAAGTCATACAATAATGCTATATTGTTTCAAAGTTTTATCTACATATATCTCACATTCCCTTCTGGACTAGGCTCCTTAAAGGAAGACCCTACATCTGCATTTGCATTTTATCTTCTACAGGGCCAAGCTAGACTGTAAACTTCAAGAGAAGAGAGACTTTACCTGTATATCCCCAGAGGTTAGCATGGTGTAACCCATGCTAATAATACCCCCCCAAAATCAGACATTTTAACAAATAAAAATCCTGAAAAGAAGAGAGTAGGGATAGGAAGGAATGAATAGGTGGAACACAGAGGACTTCTAGGGCATCCTATAAGGATGAATACATGTCATTATATATTTGTCTAAACTTTTAGAATATACAGCACCAAAAATATACAACACCAACTCTTAGAATATACAACACTCTTTAGAGTGAACCCTAAAATTAACTATGGATTTTGAATGATTATGGTGTGTCAATATAGGTTCAGCTATTGGATTTCTCTCGTGGGAGATTGTTGATAATGAGGGCATCTACGCATGTGTGGGAATCAGGGGTATATGCAGAAATCTCTGTACCTTCCTCTCGAATTTCCTATGAACCTAAAACTGCTCTAAAAATATTGTCTTTGGGAAAAAAGAATTGCATGCTTTCACAACAGAAGAAAATGCTGAGCACTTATTAAATCCAACAGAGTTCACAACTTTTTTATTTACTCATCATAACGAACATTAACCTAATTTATGGTAAACACCTACTATTGTCAGACACTTTTCTAACACTCTATATGTATTAATTCACTTAATGCCTAGAACAACCCAGTGAGGTAGGTACTGTTGTGATCCTCATTTTTCAGATGAAGAAACTACAGTCAACGGGATTAAGGAATATTCCCAAGGCTACACATCTGCTAAATAGTAGAGTCAAGATTATCCCAGGAAGGGCTGGCCCCAGAGTCCATGGGCCCTTATCCTGATCTTCCAGGTAACCAAAATTCATTATTCATAGAATGATGTTTGCCTTTATTTCACAATTTCATGTATTTTTTTTTTCCAAGTCAGAGGTTAAGTTTCTTAGGGTTAAAAACTGGTATCTCCTCATTATTGAATAGTCCACAGCCTAAGTAATTAAATTACCACATCAATCTTCTCTTTAGGCATCCGGTAAGATGGAATCTCTGGGAAGGGAAAATCACACCAAAGACATGCTATATCTTTTTTGGATATTTAGTTCAACAGAAAAATGGAAAAGAAGTGCTAGCTTGTAAAGAGCATTTTGTTTTTACTTCCAGGATCACGATGCTTATACAAGTTATCTTATGCTAACTAAAGGTAGCAGCACTCTCAGCCTATTTTCTTTCTGATTGCTTCTGTTGTTATTGTTAAAGTTGGGTGAAAGGGGGTTGTACCAGAGGGGTGGTGAGATAAGGGATAGCTCAAGCAAAGAAAAGATAGGAGCCTCCACTAGACACATGAAAGAAAACTGAGTTAGAAAAATGAGAAATTAAAATTGAGAAATTGAAAAACAAGGTTAAAGAAGTCTGGAGAGTGTAAGATCTCTGGAGAATAGAAGCTAAGTAAACTGTAGAACCAAGGTAAACAATTTCTATGAATATCGTAACTCTACTTAACCTAGAGTCTGGGAAAATTTAAAATATGCAGTGTTTCTTTAAGAATGAAAGAGTAGGCTTATAAGATGGCACAGTGCATGGCTATATTTTAATTTTTAAAACTCCATAAAGATTCTGCATTAAGCAATAGTCAAAAGTTTTTCATGTTATTTCCTAATAGCAAAAATGCTACATAAACATAGTTGTTTCTAATAACTGATATACAGATACCACTAGGTATCTAAATGACAAAATCAATGAAAATATCAATCAAGTAATTTATTGAGCACTAAGCACATGAATAAAAAATATTCTACTCTGTTATTTGCTCTCCTTCATTGTTAAATTTTGCTGGTTAAGGAAAAGGATGCAGAAGTGCTTAAGAAATGATCTATTGCTCAAATTTCAGTCTGCAACAAAGAAACATTTACTCACAGGTGCTATGTATTTGGCAATCATTTTCTCTGATAAGAGATCTCCAAAAAGATCTCACTGGCCAGGCTGAAAAGTGCACAGGTTCCTTTTGTACTGTTTGCTTAAAAATACCACAGGTACAAGTAACCTAGGTAGCTCTGTCATACGAAATGAGACTAAACAAAGAAGCATTCATCCAGTTCTTGCTACTATAACTCGACATTAAAATTAACATTACAGAAATCTGTGCCATAAGAAATGTTACTGGGGGGTGAGGGAGGGATGGACTGGGAGTTTGGGGTTAGCAGATGCAAACTATTACATACAGAGTGGATAAGCAAGGTCCTAAGGTAGAGCATAGGGAACCATATTCAATATCCTGTGGCAAACCATAATGGAAAAGAATATAAAAAAGAATGTGTGTGTTTGTGTATATAACTGAATCACTTTGCTGTACACAAGAAATTAACACAACATGGTAGATCAACTATATTTCAAAAATAATAAAAAAATAAAATAGAAATTACAGTTTGGTTTAAAAAAGAAAATGTTATTAATATCAATGATTCAAAGATAGATCTTAGCAAAAAAATAGGAAAAAGTAATTATATGTATGCCATTTCTTAGTTACAAAGGATCAGCAGTATGATACCACAGATACACTATTTGCTGGATTTATCAAAATCTACTTCTATGGGTTTTATTTTCAAAGATACAGCTAACAATTTGATTCTTTAACGTACCATCTTTGCAGGGAGCAAACAATAAGCAGGACTGAATATATGCAACCTGACTCCAGAACCCAAATTTTTAATAATTTTGCTAGATTTGTTATCTGAGCTTTACTTTATTTTAAGGAGGCTGAATCTGTGGACAGCTTTATTTTGCTGAATCAGAGCTTCTTTTTAGTGATATGTTAAGCTCCAATAACAGATTCTAAAGAAATCAGTATAATGACAATGTGCTGTGAGGGTGACCCAGCAATGACAGCCTTCAACCCACTGTTGTCAGAGATGAGCCCATTAATCTTGCGTCAGTGCTTCAGCGTTAGTTTCACACACCTCCACCCACTCACCTACCACATAAGCGGCCCTCCCAGAGCTCTGAGCCCTGAAGAAGCAGATGGCTCTCCAGGACTGAAGAGAAACCTCCTTCTATTCAGGAATAATGGAATCAACTAGTACCTGATAAGAATCCATTGAAATCTTCATAGACACACAACCCTGAATGGAGAACCTTACCTGCAGAACCATACCTATAAAGTAAGAGACTTTTAATAAAATAAAAAATCAACTCAAAACAAAGCAATTAAAAGAATGCATTGATTTCCTCTCCCCTCTTCCTAGGAATAAAGATAAGCCTAACGTGCTTTTTTAAAAAGCAGAAATAAACCTGTTATTAGCTTATAAATTACTGATGATAATGAAAATATACGGTTACATAAACTCATTCCCGTTAGGTTCTATATAATAAGCTACAAATAGGCAAACCTTTAAAAGTTTAAATCTCCAGATCTAACACAGAAGTGAACTTTCAGAAGAGGGAACTTTCTGTTACCAGGTACTGAACCTCACAATGAAGATTATTGAACAACTTTCCAAACTGGTAAATGGATTTCTCTGGTTAAATCATATAAACTCAGTCACACAAATCACAACGTAGGTATTGACACTATTCATTGTCTGGTTTACTCATAATTAAATCAAGCATTTCTGGGGGGAAAAAATCCAAAGACATGTGGACACCTTTGTTGTTGGTTGCTTTTTTTTAAAATATAGTTGGGGCTGGAGAGGCCATGATAGGTCATGTACAGGGAGACTGATAAGTAATAATGAGTAATTAGAGAAAGTCAAGTGGCAGAGGGATGGAATGAAGCAGTCACTTAGTCACTAGAACGAAGCCTCTAAACTCTTACTGAAATTCTTTAGTGCTACCTTGAAGCCAAAACTGTCCTCCACTCAATTCTTGGTGAGGTTTTGTTTGCTTATTTTTATACTCCATGTAATTGACAAAAATATTTTTAAATAATTGAAGATGCCTACCTCTTTGATGACATATTTCACGAAACACTGTTTCATGTTTATTTTTCAAATATTATTTTCAAGGAGCCAGTAAACCAATCCAGTCTGAATATTACACTCAACTCAAAAAAGCCTATTTCTTCCTGAACAGAGACATAGAAATTATGTCAACGAGTGGCTCTTTGCCAAACAACCAACAAATTTTGTACCTAAACTACATTTTTACATATGTTGAAATATTTTCTCTACTTTGAAGATTCTGCGCCAAAGTATTCAAACACTTCCTCAAGAACAGCACTGGAGGAGAGCTAAAGAAACAACCTCTCATTCCTATGGGGCTAGTATTTAGCTCTAAGTATTACATATATAGTGAGATCCAGTGACATCAAAGCATGAACCAAAGAACAGATGATTACCTGATATTCATTGGGCCAAAAGGTGCTCACTGCTAGCTCAGCCCGAAGCCAATCTCTACCCGTGAATCCAGTCACATTCCAAATTGGATTGGCAAGAGGTCCTTTATTCACCCTAACCAGTATGTTCAAAGTGCCAGGATTCAACCCTTTCTGGCTGTATAACAGGTAACTGAAGTCAATACAGTGAGTGTCGTTCTCCTTCATTGTAGGCAGCTGAAGTCTGGCTTTTTCTCCAGGGTCATGATCTGAAGAGTCCACTATCATATAGGAACCTGAAATGACATTACATAAACAGATACATAAGCAAAATGGAAAATATAATAGAAAGAAAGCTAAAAACGATACCAATCTATTCTGAGTATTAAATTTAATTTAAAAATACCACATCTTCCAGAACAGAGCTATAGAAAGACATCAAACAAGTAAGTAGATGAACTGAATTCATAGTGAGTAACAGACATTGTTCAAAGTACATAACATGTACAAATTCATTTACTCTCCACAATAACCTGTTATTATTCCTATTTTACAAATTAGGAAATTGAGGCACAATTAGTAACTTATTCAAAGTCAAATAGACCATGTAGAGCCTGGTTCAAGTCCAGATCCCCCTCTAAATAATTTCTAGTGTTACTAAACAAAGGTGTTTTATCAAACAAACAAAAAAATATGCTATTGGCCTGGTTTGCACAGGGAGTATATTTTTTCCTTTTCCCCATCCGTAATACTAATGCAGAGAGGGGCTAAGAGTGCGGGCACTAGAATCATTTCTGATTTCAGATCCCAAGATCATCATTTATGAAAACTGTGTGACCTTCTTCAATGTACTAACAACTCTGGACTTGTTCAGGGAATATGGGTACTTCATAGTATAAGTGTGCGGACTGAAGTCCAAAATGCCAAAATTTCTAGAGCTGAGCATGTGACACACAGGAGATTCACCGACTTGGAGCTCCCTCCACCCCACTAGGCTGTCAGCTAACCACCACTGCTACTGTCCCCAGGCCTGCAACAGTCCCTAAGCGCTTCTAGAGCGGCAAGAAATCTGGTTTGAAAATCACTAATCTACTCCACTACCTTTGCTTTCATAAATATTCACTGGTCATCGGTCATGTGGAGGCAAAGAACATAAAGAGTCTCAGCCTCCCAGCTCCTCATAGTTCCAGCCTCAAACACACACTCTCTGCATGGCTGGCAAAGTCATATAGCACTAAGTATACATTAGCTGCTAATATTAATCCTAGGACCGCTTCAGAAAAACAGCCAGTTTTTCTCATGTCCCTGTGGATTTTAATAAAGACAAGTATCACAAAAATGTAACTATTCATAGTTTAAGTAATGATACTCATTTATCACACTTAAGGTAGAATACAAATTTTATGGTAAAATATTTTTCCTTAGGGTGTAATTTTAACCAAAATGTATCAGATGTAGTGTTACAGAACCCAGTGTTACAAGGGTTACACTTGGACCTCTCTTACTGACGAACTTGAAGAATTAATCAACCCTCTGCGTCTCCTCCTTAAAACACAGTAACTTGCCATGACACGCTAAACACTCATTGACTACCCATCTAACTAGTTCAATTAACCCCCAACAACAAGTTCAAATTTTAGCAAATAAGAGGGCTTCAATGACTTAAGAAACCAAAATTTCAAATTTGACCAATTCCTGGTCAGTGGTACTTTATGGTTCAGAACTTTTGTGAAGATTTCATGTGATAACACTGTTAGTTATCAAGCTGAGTACAGAATAAGCTTACCATAGTGATCATCATTGATGTTACTTTCCTTTTATTTTTCCCAGTCCTCATCTTCTCTTGTAACCTGGAATTCTTTTCTTTTCTCTTCTATTTTTCACCCCCCGATTCTCACAGATTGCACATTAATAGAATAAACTGGCCATGTATATTTCGAAGAAATTATGTCTTTTTTTTTCAAATAGGATATCCTGGATCCCAACCCAATTTATAGAAGCAGGATGTTTCTATTCTTGGTTATACTCACATGCTGAAGTCTATGGCTGAATTGCAGAGATGTTTTTCAGATTTACCACAGCAGAACAGATCAATTATGGCTTTTAAGTAGGACTAGGACTGAGATCTCGGATAAGTTACTTAGTGTTATTGGGTCTCAGCTTCTTCACAAACCTAGTAACCTATTTCTCCATGACTATCACAATTTTTTTTCAGTGGCATATTATGGCAGTAGTGGATTTAAATTATTCTCACAAGTCTGCATGAATTATGCCTTCTGATTGTCAGTTTTAAAGTAGTGCTCTCTAAACGACTTACAGGCTTTCAAACAGTTATTTCTTCCATTATAAAACAAACTTTGAAATAAAATGTTTTGTCTCACATTTTAATTATATAGTATAATATTTACCATTAAGACCATTCAGCAATTTTCAGCCAGCTGCACTTTTAAGCTACAATAATTTTCTTATTAAGAAAATGGGATCAGCAAAGTATATTAATTTGCAGTAATTACCAATCTGATCATTAGAAAGTCACAAAATAAAACCTTGTCCAAACTATTTCATAATTTCAAGGGCATTCGGTGCAAGTTAAATAAATTTTTGGAAGTGCTGATATTTTATTTCTCTGGGAATGTTTCTGCTAAATGGGCTTCTTTCAATGAAGGCTGACTATTGATACATTTTCTGAGTGCTATGGAATAATATGCATTTATTTCACAGTTCCAGAAAGGAAGAAGTACTAGCATCAAGAAGCCATCTAAATCCTTCTGCCATCTGACTTCATATGGTGGCAATTTTACCCCATAGGCACCATGGAGGTAGCTGCCTGTTTGACACAAGATTCCCTTCCATCATCCCAAACACAGAGAACACTATACTATTCTTATCAACTTCTAAAAATTACTCCTACCGTCTCCCTGAATAACTGGCTACCATCCGGTAGCGTCAAGAAAGTCTGTAATATGCACTTCCCTCATTTCTTTATGTTATAATTTAAGCTTATTTACTATTGTTTTGTTATCAGTTAACTAATCCCTCAGATTTCTAATGAGTTTCGCTCTACTCAGTTGTAATTTAGCTATCTCAAGACTTAATAATGAAATATCTGTGTGCACACACATATAAGGTACTAATTTCAATTAATGTAACTTCATTAGTGTGGCCTTCCAAATATGCCTTACAGTCTCTTCAGCAACAGAGTTCTTAAACATATCATTTAAGACAGAGGAAAAAATGTGAATGGTTATAATTATAATTTTTAAAAAGTATAACCTTCCTGTAAAGTAATTTGCCAATCAGAATCAAAAACCTTTAAAAAGACATACGCCCTCTGGTCTGGCAATTCCAAATCTAGGAATGTACACTAGATAAATAAGCATATATATGTACAAAGATATAGCCTAAAAAAGATGTCCATCTCATCATTACATCGTTTAAAATAAAGAAAAGCAAAAGTATTTAAATACTTCAGGCATTTGTAAAATTATGATAAAATAGTTTGATGAATAATTATGCAGTCATTAAAAATAATATTAAAACAATTTAATGGAAGATATAATATGTTAAGTAAAATATTCAGATTATAAGATATGCTCATTTATGAAAATATATATTTATATTAAATGCATGTGTGTAAGTATGTGAGTGTATTCATATATGTACACATAAACATGCATTTGACTGGAAAAAAACAAAAACTACATAGCAAAAGGTGAACTGTATTATCGGGGTGGGGGAAGCTGTACTTTGTCTTCTTTTTTCTTACTTTTGTTCACATATATTCTCTGAATGTTCTACAATGAACATGCATTAGATTTGTACTTTAAAAAAAAAGACTTCATGAATGCTATCTTACATGAGGAACATCAAATAAATAATGATAAATACTTAGGAAACAAACATAGGGGTTTTTTTCCCTTTTAAAAATAAATCCTATTTGCATCCTAAGATTAACAGCATCTCGGCTTTCAAAAGAACACAATACAAAAACCAGGAACTTCTTATTTATTTCAATTCATTAAAAAAAGAGAGGCTGCAAGTACTTAGACTAAATAGCAGTTTTGTGGGGTTTTTTTTTTGAGGTACACCAAGGTCAATCATCTGTATTTATACACATATCCCCGTATCCCCTTAAATAGCAGTTTTTATTTAAAGAAGAACCAAAGAAAATAAGTCCCATATTCATAAACTCCACAGTCTAATATCTAGATAAACAAATAATGCCCTATGGATTTTCTGTATTAATGAAAATTTTATCTTTAAGCTATACTTCTAGGGGAAAAAAATAGTAACACAGAAAACAGGATTAACTGCTAAGAAAATAATGAATGATAGACAGTTTTCCACACTCTCATCCTAAAACTCCTTTATTTATATATATCCTTTTGCACACTATTTTTATTGTCAGTTCTATTAAAAATCCACAGAATTTTCCCTGTAAAGTAAGCAGAGAGAAATTTCCACTTCTTTGCTTAGTACTGACCACTCTCCATGATCTTGCCCCAAAGTACTTTTTCCACATTACCTCTCACTACTTCTCTTCACAAACCAGCTTCGCCAAACTGACTGAGCGCTCACTATTTGCTTTACATATCATGCCAGTTTTCTCCTCCAGAACGGGCTCTTGCTCTTATCAGAAAGCCTCCCCTCATCTCAATACTTAGCCAATTCTTACTCACTATTCTTCAGTCCCAGCCCACTCTGACCTTTCCCTGCCTTTGAAATGCAGTTTCTGCCTTTCTGTCCCTTAATTACACAATGCTCCTAATATAAATTTTAAATAATTTACATAGGAACATTCATCTCCTGCAGAAGAGTAATAATGTTCTCTTAGAAAGCATGTGATTCATTCAGAGTCCAGTCAGAAGAGAGAAGCCACACAGTAAATGTAACTGTAAAAGTATAAGATAAAGAATTATTAACTATAAAAGGGTAGAGACGTTAAAAGTATAAAGAGAACGCCACAGGGTAACCACAATACCCAAGGAAGAAAAAAAAAATGTAGAAAAGGAAAGGAGGTTGCTGAGAATCAGACCCCCTTAGAAAGTGCGGTTGTAGCCCACTGGGTGGTGAAGACCTTTGCTGGGTCACTCAGGCTAGAGCTGGTCCATGCCTACAGGACAAGCAGGAAACACTCCCATATAGCAGGGTCTGGAGTGAGCTGTGAACGCTGGGAGGGCCACAGCAAGGTAGTCACCAGGGCAGGGCTGGGGCTGTAAGCTCACTGATGCACTGCATGCACTGGGAAACTTACAGCCATGTAGGACTAGCAAGAAGAAACTAAAATAAGAACAGTTCGGTCAAGAGTAAAAGCTCCTTCCCACTAAAATGCCCCCTCAGCACCCTCTACTAACAAAGCTTAACATTGTGCTAGTTACAAAGGAGAAACGCTTAAAGGGTCAAGCTCCACTCTCACTCATGGAGCAGATGATGAAGGGTAGATTTAGAGCAGCTCAGCAAGGAACTGACACAGCATCTAACAATGACTTTGCATAAGTAGAAGTTCAATGAATACAGGTTAGTTGGTTAACTGAATGACTGAATGAGAAGGAAACAAAGAGACTAGCTCTTAGAATATCTGTTGGGGGAGTACCAACTCTGCTTATACATGAGATAGATTATCAGAAAACGTTAAAACAACAACAAAAATAAAGCAAACAACTGGAACTGACTTATGTTGCTTCCAAACAGAATCATTTGATAAGAGTATAATGTTCAGAAATACTCATGCACATAACATTTTTGTCAGAGGCACCTTGTGTATATACAAAACCTTCTATGAGAACAATGGTTCTCAAACATTTTAGCCTTAGGAGCCCTTTCCACTCTTAAAAAATAGTGAGAATTTCAAAGAGCCTTTGTTCCTGTGAGTTCTGTATCTCAATACTGACTACATTCAGAATTCAAACTAAGAAATTTCAAAAACACTTGTTAATTCAGTTAATATTAACAATAATAAACCCACTGTATATTAACCTAAATAAAATATTTTTATGAACAATTACTACATTTTCGCAAAAAATACAGTATGAAGGGAGGTACATTTTTGTAAATCTCTTTAATATATGACTTAGAAGATACACAGATTCTCACTTTTACTTCTTCAGTCAATCTGTTGTAATATCACACATCATGAAGCCTCTGAGAAATTCTACCATCACTCATGAGAAAATGAGCGGGAAGAAAGAAAAAATAATATCTTAGTGTTATTATGACAATAGTTTTGACCTCACAGATCCTCTGAAATGGTCTGGGGGACCCACAATGATCCCTGGGCTGCACATGAAGAATCACTATATTTTAATATGCACAATTCTTTTTAACTTCATGCTATAATGAGAACATTATCAGCACACTTATTTATACTGAATCTGCTTCACTCATTCAGTTGCTGCATGGTATAAAGATGTCCTCTATGAAACAAAAGTCTTTACTGGGATGTTGGATGTCTGGAGAATAAAAATCAAAAAAGCTGAAAAGTTTTACAACAGTATAAATATAAAGGGTGTATTAATCAAGGTACATCAGAGAAACAAACAGATACACACACACACACACACAGAAAGATTTATTGGAAGGAACTGGTTCACATGATTACAGAGGCTGAGAAGTACAGACCCAGCAAAGTCCAAGTCCAAAGGCTAAGTAATATTCTATCTTAACAAGAAAAGCATTTTTGTGCATTCTAAAGACCATTTTGAATAGCTACCAAAAGCTACCAAAGCACCAACACACTGTGCAAAACAGTTAGTTCTTGGCATTGAGTGAGATTTTCCCAGTAGAAACAAAGAACATGCCAGAAACTGTTGATGTGAAAAAACTAAAGACACTGAACACTAATATAATTTCATGCCCAGCCAGCTTAAGAAGCCATAACCAGGACCGCTGGATAGAGAAAATAGTGACAACTGAAATCACAAGTTGGGTCCCAGTCCATCTGGGATGATTTTTTTCTTTGTTGCAAAATTAGCATCTCTAAGCATTTATGTTGCCTTTCCTAAACTGAAGGCTATGTCTTATTTTTCACAATATTTTCAGCTTCTCATTTCCTTTTATCAAGCTTCTTCTCCCCAACCCATTTTGCTTCATCTGATTAGGTGACAACATAATATACCACTTTACTAAAACTAAGAACCTAGAAATCATTTTGATTTTTCCCTTTCCCGCACTTTCCTCTTGTAATCCACTAGCAATTCTTATTGCCTCTAAACTACCTCCTCAACCCATCCAACTTTTCTTCATCTTCACTACTTTATCAAGCCCCTCTCATCTCTCAGGAGGACAACTAGAACAAGCTCCTAACAGGTTTCATGAATTTCACAGTAGCAGCCCTACAACAGTTTTCTACAGGCAGCCAGATTTTTTTCAAAACATATAGTTAATCTTTTCTCATCTCCACACTGCAGTGAGAATTAAATCCAAACTCTTTAACCGATGGCTCCAATATAATCTCGCCCCTGCCTTCCTCTCTCACATTATCTGCTACCCCTTTCTGCTCTTACTCAACATGTTCCAGATACAGTACACTCCTGCTTTTAAAAATCCAAGTTTATGTCTGTGTCTGTGTTTTTATACTGGATTTTCCTCCGCCTGGAATACTCTATCCAGCTGGCTTATTTTATCATTCAGGTCTCAGCTCAAATACCGTATGGTGAGGTATCCCTTGGTCTGCTAACTAAAGTAGTTCCTTCCAAGATTCTTTCTAACATGCCATTCTTTGTTATTGCCTTCATAACACTTACCATTTACAAAGTCTAGTTTGTTTACCTGATTGAAAAATTTCACAAAAAATTAGTACTTCATCTAGTTTGTTCATTCAAAAATCTAGAACAATGTAGGGAGCCTTCAGCACAGAGTGGAAGGTTTTTATGACAACATCTGACAACCATCTATTTGTGTTTCCTGCTCTGCGTGTAGCTCTTCTATACTGCTCTCTTATGTACCAAATATACCATATCTATCAGTGCATCCCCCCAGCCCCAGTGCAATCTTTTCAAGATCAAAAACCTCTTTTTCATCCTAGCACCTAACAGAGGAATTTTGCACATATAAACTTTTGGTGAACTCTAACAAAGGCAAGCAAATATGAAGTATTTCAAAAATTATAGCAGTATTGTTTTTTCAAAGATAGAACAAAAAGGGGGGAAAAATCACTGAATCTGAAATAACTTTAAACTATATTGTTAAAAAAAAAAATGTTCTCAATGTTGACAGTTCCCCCTAGAGATGCCATTATTTTTCTAAGGTTGACAAAGGTGCCCTCACTTTTTTGCATGGTCTATTATTATTTTCCTCAAACGTCTACCTTCTATTATTTCTTAAGATAATTCCTTCTACTGGATTTTACCCCCTACATTATACAGTTTGTTTCTAAAGGACAGAATGAGGCACACATTTAAAAACAGTAACTCTGCCCCCAAACTCCAACACAAAAGGATTGAACTTACAACTTCACAGGATTCTATTCCAACAATCTTACTTTCCCGAAAATGCCCCTTCCATTGCCTTGACAAAACATACAACTTTTTCATCTCTATTCTGCAGGAATAAAATTTCTCTTAATCCCTGAGTAACGGCTTTGTATTTGTTCTAAGTAGCCAACTTACATTTGAAAATAAAATGTATTTTATTTTAGAGAATAGTATCTGAAACTTTCAGAAAACAAAGAACTATTCGAAGAAGGTTTCAGGTGAAATGAACACAACATTTCTCCTTTTTGGGAGACTAGTCACCTGAAAAATTTTACCTGCTACACAGTAAGATCTAGGAACTGGGCCAAACATTGTGCTACAGTTTAATCTCCTTCCCCTACAATATCTTAGAAAGCAAAAACATGAACCTAATTGGCCCTTACGTTGACTACCCAAATTTTCATTTCCACCTGTATGCGCAGAAAATCTGTGCAACTTATTATTAAAAAATGTTAATTAATAATCACCCACCCCCTCTTAAAGAGAGGCTAATTTTATAACCTGCTGTGCTTTTCTCATCAGGATCTTTTAGGACTCCAGTTTTCCCTACCCCTTAACCATCTATGCAACTCTCTAGCTTGGGCAAATAATTAAACTTTTCTCTGTCTTGGTTTCTTTTTCTTGACATGCCTAAACCCCTTAGGTCTGCTGTCAGGATTAAATGAGACTGTCTCTATGATGCGTTAAAGCACACTGATTAGGCGGGTCCTTAATATGTGTTCCTTTGGTCATATTCATTCCTTTCTCTATCAAATAGTTCAGAGAATCAAACTGGAAAATGTATGAAAAGAATATTTTCAAAGGTGAAAAATGAGATAACAATGTTAAAGAAAAGTAAACTTAAAAACTTCCAATACAGAGGCACTTGAACCTTTCTCAATCCTTCCCTTCAAGACTCTACCTAACCCCTTTCATCCTATGTGAATCAACCCTCCTTCCCAGCTCTTTCATTCCTATTTCTTTCTAAATCTCCCCTTTTCACTCTTTTTATCTTTAAAATCTGATGTAAATACACAATGGAAACACACAAACACACATAACATTACCAACAATTATAAAAGACTCATAAATCTAAGTTTAAGATCTTTGTTCTAAGATTTCTCCAATTTCTGAAATCCTGACACAACCCCTATGGCTCTCCAACCTGTGTAGCTTTTGTGTTATGGGGTACTGAAATGTTTTGAGAAGCAGATGCTAAAATGAAAGCAACTTCAGAGAGAATAATCAGAGTTGCATTACCCCAAAAGGCAAGAGAGTTTTTATTCTATAGCTAATTTTGTAATCATCACTTGCCTTCTCAAAGTAACCAAGATTGAAAAGAACATTGAAAGGTATGAGAAGGTAGTACAACCTGCAGTCTCTGGAAACTGCCTAAAGACTAAGTATCATATTAACAATTCCAGTCTGTTGTCTGGATAGATTTTAATTCTGTTAATAATGAAAGACCAAAACTTAAGGTCAGTGCAGAATGAGTGTGTAGTATTTACTTATTTCCATATAAATGGATATTCCCAAAAACAAGATATCCTACTCAGCAGTCACAGTATGTCTAAGGGTACCAAAAATTTATTTAAAATTTTAATATACCACATACCAGAAGAACAAGGCTTTATTTTGACTCAAAATTAGTAACAAGAGTCAACAACTACTCCTGAGTAAGCAAATGCAAGCAATGATCAATTAAAGAAGAACTCAGATTGAGCAAAATTTCTCAGCTAAGCTCTCAGGTCCAAGGATAATCAGGTTACAAGATTTCAACTGGCAACCAAGGAAGCTGCTTCTTTTATCAAAGCCTGAAGTTCCAAATTACAATAGAAGACACTTTATAAAAGATTTGAAAGGAAGGAATAACATTTATTCCACTGTCATCAAAAGGAAATCATATTCCCACCTATGAAATGGTTAAAAATTCAGGCTCTGAAGGCAGTGACCTGATTCTGCAGCCTGGCTCTCACACCACCCACCCCAACCATCCACCTCTCCTCTACCATTTTACTGAAGAAAATCAGTCCCAGAAAAGCTAAGTGTCATAGATATAATAAAAGTACTGTTCGAGAGAATCGTTATCGAGATTACAGAAATAGGAACTATCAAAGCAGAAACATATTTTTACTTAAAAAGTATTTTTTAAACCAAAAATCTGTCTGCTTGTTTTTGCAAACAGTGCCTGCCTTAGAAGATGTAAGGCAAACAAAGGGCAAAAAAAGCAAAAGGGAATGAAAACACAGAACAGGAGAGAAAAAAATGAGAAATTGAATATAGAGAAATAGAGAAAAAAGTCCAAGTGAGATGAGTAAAAGAGAAGAAAGAAGTGCTTATACTTTAAATGTATAATTTGGGAAGACAAGAGAAAAGAGGGAAGAACACAGTGGTAGAAAAAAATGGGGTTATATTTATTTTCTGTCTTCCCAAGTAACTTCATAAACCATCCAATTATGATAAAAGGAAACTGAAGTCTCAGGAAACAAAAAGCAAAAGGGAATGATGTCATCACCTCAAAAGCTGAGATTATTTCTTTTGGTCACAAGATGATTAATCTCCTATAATTCAAGGATGTGATATAAATTTTTCTTTTTTTAAATCCAAGACCCTTTTGAAGTCTCCTGAGCCTACAGTAATTTAAGATAGCTCTAGTGGAATTAGTGGTTACCAATACTAGAGCAAAGCATAATACTCTTCTCTAGACTAAGCTATTCCATCTTCAATGCTGCCAATCCAGCTGTGAAAGAAAGAAGGAAAGAAAGAAAGAAAGAAAGAAAGAAAGAAAGAAAGAAAGAAAGAAAGAAAGAAAGAAAGAAAGGAAGGAAGGAAGGAAGGAAGGAAGGAAGGAAGGAGAAAGAAAAGGAAGGAAGAGAAAGAAAAAAAGAAAGCAAGAAAGCAAGCAAGAAAGAAAGAAAGGGAAAGAAAGAAAGAAAAAGAAGGAAAGAAACAAAGAAGGAAAGAAAGAAAGGAAAAAACCCCACAAAACACACCTGGTCAATTGTTAACTGCCATACTGGCCAATGTTGAGGAGAGGAAGAACGAGCAATTACTTCTCTGCCTGTTGACATATGACTAATTAAACTTCCTCTTAGCAAATACAATCACCCAAGGATATTCCTCCAACAAAACATTCCTTTAAACATAACCAGAAAAACTGCATGATGCAACCGTGCAAATGACCTCCATTCCAACAGTGTTCTTTTTGCCCTGAGAGCAACGAAGGACTGTACTTTGTTTTCATAAATGCTAACTTAAGGCTCAATGAGTGAACACAAACACTGAGAAATTGTAGAGTTTCAGTTCCCACACTAACTTTTTAAAGCTTCCCTCTGGAATGTACTGTAGAAGCTAAAATAGAAAATAGTTTCAGCCAAAACAAGTAACAGTGGGAACTCTGACCAGCAATCAAGCACAGGTGTTTCCCGAACCACCACAGCCCCCACCTCCCAAACGGAGGATGTGGAGAAGGGAAGAGGGAAATTTCAAAAGCTTCAAAATTTTGACTCAATCTACTATTGAGATGTACTTTCAGGATTTCAGCAATATTCATAAGATAAGTAGAAACACCTTAAGCACACAGAATAGGATCATGTTTTTCTCCCTTGAGGATAACCAGAAGCAGGGACATGTCTCCAACATTTTTTTTCTTCTAACTATAATATTATCAAATATCTCCCTAGGAACTATTTACATAACTTAAAAAAAAAAAAGTAATTACTTTTAAATGTCCCACAAGTAGTGACCAAACTCTGTAAGTACCATGAACTGGCAGTGACACTCCAATCATGGTGATACTTGTCCACTAGATGCAACCAAGTGCACGCACAGACACAGACAATCCCATACACTGTGCCTGGTGCTCAGAATCCTCACAAGTATAAACCTTGTGATGCTCATTTGCTATGACCATGAACTTACGGTTCACAAGTCATAATGATATGACACACATTTTTGCCTTGTTTTACCCCTCCTTTTTGTTTAGAAGGCTGGTGGTCTCTTTTTCTCCCCTGCAAAGTCTAATTCCTTTCTTCTTTAGGAATTCCTGTGATTGATCACATACCTTTGTAAGTAATTAACAAGTTTTACATTTCCTACCTTGGAGTTTATAATATATAGAATTTTCCAAACTCTACAGTAAACTTCTTAAAGCTAAATTTCTACTGCCTCTGATTCTGCATAGTGATCTACACCTAGCAGACAGCCCACTAATGGAAATGATGACGGAGGTTAACTCGAATATATTAACTATTAAAACTATTTTGAATTATTTGAAGCAGTAAAAATATCTTAATTCATCCAACATTCCAGTGAGAAAGATACTGAATATGTAAAGTGCTTAATATTATACAGAAGAATGTGGGATTTAGAAGAGTAACTTAACTTGCTCAGAACTCAATCCAAATCTAATACTAAAATCATCTCCTTTAGCCTCTATATTATACTGCCTATCAAAGTGGATAAGAAGTCCAGTTTACAAAGGTAACCCATAATTTAAATTTTTTAATTGCTTGGAAAACCTAGTGAGATATTTAAAATGCTCTAACAAATACCATTTCAGTACTTTTCCTTCATGGGGCTTTTCTATATGGATGAAGTATCACACAAATAACCAAAGGGTCAAAAATTTTATGTCAAAACAAAATTCTACCTCTTTAAAAGAGAGTTTGGCTATGAGATTGCATAATGGGATCCTTTTTCTCAGAAAAAAGAAAAGGATGTGATATGAGGAAAGATCTGTGATCTGAAGCATGAGAGTTACAGCTGAAGGGAAGAAGGAAGATCATTTAAGATAGCAGAGGGACTTCCCTGATGGTGCAGTGGTTAACAATCCGCATGCCAATGCAGGGGACACGAATTCGAGCCCTGCTCCAAGAAGATCCCACATGCCGCATAGCAACTAAGCCCATGTGCCACAACTATTGAGGCTGTGTGCCACAGCTACTGAAGCCTGCACCCCTAGAGTCTGTGCTCTGCAACAAGAGAAGCCACTGCAATAAGAAGCCTGCGCACCACAAAGAAGAGGAGCCCCCACTCACCACAAGTAGAGAAAGCCCATGTGCAGCAACAAAGACCCAACACAGCCAAGAAATAAATAAATAAATACATAAATACATAAATAAATAAATATATTTATTTATTAAAAAAAAAAAAAAAGACAGTAGAAACCACTTGTGTGAAGGACCTGGAGCAGGGCAGAGTATAATGAATAAGAGAGACTGAAAGTTTGGCTGGGTAGGAGAAAATGGTGGAGATGAAGATCGAGATGAAGGAAGTAAACAGACCAAGAAGGCCTTATAAACAAAATAAGAACTTCTGCCTCTATCCTAACTGTTACAGAAAGACACAGAGAAGTGTTAAGCTGGGGGAAGCAGAGGTTGCTGTCCTAAATAAGTTTTACATTTTGGAAAATCACTCTGGTCATAGTGTAGAGACCAGTTAGGAAATAGTTACAGCATTCCCACAGAGAACCCTGTATTTATGATAGCAGATGATGAAGATAATGTGAAGCAACCATCTAAAACCTACATAAGAAGCAAAAGTCAACAAGAACTGATGTTGCATGAGAAACAGCGCTAAGAAGAGACAGGTGTCCAGAATGTACAACTATGTTTCTTGTTCACATACCCACATAGATAGTAGTGCAATTTACTGAGTCTTGGCACACTGCACAGAAATCAATTTGGGGGGAAAGGTCAGTTTGAGTTTTTTATTGTAAACAACAGAAGCTACTACATCACTTTCAGCAAAAAAGAAACCTACTAAAGAACATTAGAAAGCCCAAACAATGACCAAAATATACCCCAGGACCCCTTTAGTGGAGACTCATTGCTGAGCACAAACAACACTCCTCCCAACACCCAGGTGGAGCCCTATACTTTGCTGGCTGTGGATGTCCATGCTTCCGCTCTCTGCAGAAGGAAATCCTCATGATGCCACCTTTCTGCAGCCAATAGCTTCCTAATCAAACCTTCTTTCGGTGGTCTGACTGGTGGAGATTTGGTCACCTACCAATATCCTAACTATAAGGATGGCTTAAAGGTGTTGGACTTCTTTCTGAAGTCATGAGAACTCACAAAGTAAGAAATTCACCAAATAGGGGACAGGCTGCCAAAAAGAATAATAAATATCATCTAAGGAAGAAGGGACATTAATTTTGTTGAAACATACCAGAGAAGATGTCAAGTAGGCAACCGGATATATGATTCTGTATCTTAGAGGAAAGATCTTAGCTATAAACACATTTGTGAATCATCTCCACATATATTTACACATGTAAGCAAATTCCTTAATCTGTGCTTTATGCTTTTTATAAACTTTTCAATAAAATCTTAAATGTTTTATAAACATGATACTACAGAGTAAATTTAATCCAATTAACATCACACCATATATGATTATGGGACACAGAACACACAATCTGATTGCAAACCTTTCTATCACTAATGTTGATAGAAATACTTCAGAAGACAAGAGAGAAATTCATTCTAAACCTTTAACTTATATGGCTATCTCTGATAATTATGAATGTTCTTAATATCTTTTACCAAAATGTTATTTCGGTACTGATTAACAATTTGGGTGATTTCCAAGACCTTACAACAGACTCTGTCCACAGCTGAATGAAAGCTACTTAATCTTGCATTCACAAGCACACATAACTAGTCTGGGTATCTCGAGTATATTCACCTCTTGACCTTCACTAAACACATCTTTGAATCAGAACAGTTGTCTCCTGATTAATTTTTTTTCAAATACAAAACCAAAATTCCCTGTTGAGTGTGTAGTATATTTATACTGAGCAGCATCCAATTTAAAAGACAATGCGTTCTGGGGAACAAAAAAATGACAAGATGCTAAAACGGACAAACGTATCTGGAAAGGGAAAATTGGAGTTAATTGTGATTGAAACACCATTGTGACTATCTTCTCCACAGTAGTTTTGGCCTAAAATTGCTTCCTGGAACACAGAAAAGCACACCTGAAAAAATGTCCTTCCATGCCTGAAAAAATGAAAATAAATAAATAAATGAGACTCAAACAAGTTCATGGATATACTAGCTGCAGTAACGTCTGCTGAATGAAGAAATTCACACTGATATCAACCTTGGGCTTCCAGAAAAGACAAGGGGCTCAGGACTTCCCTTAGATTATAAAAGGTCCTATGAGGGCACTAGTCCCTATGAGGGACTCTGATTCTTCTTTTACAGGTAGAAATGGCTTCACAATCAAGTTCCTTAAGGTAGTAATGGAAAAAGTGGTTCCGCCCACCTTTCTAGTTGCCCAGCATCATATGTAGGATGAAATCCAAAGGTCAAAATTACTACCCCAACCCCCGTCCAGTACAAAACAAGATAGAATGGGTGGTGGTGAGAGAGATGTAAACTGTTAAGGAGGTGAGCAAAGGAGAAATGTAGATGCCTGAGGAATCTAATTCTCAGACCAACTAAACAGATTTGTCCAGATGACCTAGAAGAAGGATAAGATTTCTCCAGTGGCTAGAATTTCCTCCTAAAATAAGTCATTTTGTCTAAGTATAAACTATTTCTTGGTTCTCTATCAAATCAGAAAAATAGCTAAGAGTTCATTGGTCTGAGCTGTCAGAGTAAACCCATATGGCTCATAACATAAACATGGCAACCAGATAGGGTTTCAAGACTTTCTCTGTTGATAAACATTTGTTTTAAGCACCAGTCTCAGTATGCCAATCACACAAGGAATCCCCTTGTTCTAGCAGACCCAGCAACTGAGTAAGTATTATTACTTTTACTTTAACAAACTTCAAATGTGCAAGAAAGCGTGGTCTGTTAAATCCCTATAGGCAGGAAGCAGTTTAGGAGTAAACCCTTAATTCAGTGTTTCTCAAACCACAGTAAAATACTAATCTTTAAAAAGGAAAACTTTCTCACAGACCTCAGTTTAATTAAACTATGCAGAGATAATCTCTGAGTATTAACCTATTATAACGAGTTTATCATTCTCTTATCCATACAAATAAATGTAAAAATCAATATAATTTAAATTAACACTAATTTGATGTAATAAATTATGTTTTGCAGAATCAATATTGCGAATATTTCATTTAATAGTGAAACCATGTATAATTATATTTCACTTTTGGATTTGATTCTTCTTTTGATTTTGATCACAATGAAACACCATCTGAGTTAGTGTTATATTATATCTTTGTTATTTTTCTTTGATACTGAGTTATAGCCACTGATTCATTTTTTGTTGGGCCAATAATTTAACAATGCATCCCAAAATACAACAATAGAAAAAACTTAAAGCCATTTATAAACATTTCTTTTCTGATTATTTACTATATTATTGTTAATGAACTTTTTTCAAGCTAATATATATAAACTCAGGAGCTGCACAATATATATGGTAAAAAATAGTAAGATATCAGCTAATATAAATGTCACAGTTTACTATAAGTTTCTCATGCTCATGGCATGTATTATCTGCCACATACTAGCTAAATGCTCTGCCACATCACTTTTCTCTATGTGAACGACTGTGAAACCATCATCTGTGCCCTAAACTATGATGAAATTTGTACTTTCCCTTAGCAAAGATATAACATCAACACAAATGCAAATAATGCCTTTGAACTATTTCTTAATCATCTGCATCATCTTAAATGTGTATAATATTAATTTTAGACTCAAAAAAACATACAATTTTTAAGACTTTCAGAGAATGTACCTATAGACTGTAGTTTGAGAAGCACTAACCAAGCTCACAATAAATTTACTGCAAAGAAAATTTTTCATTTACAGTGCAGATAGCTGTAAATGAAAATTTATCATTTATAATACAGATAGCTTCAAGTTTCTTTAACTTTTCAAAAGAAAAACATTTTTCAAAAGGTACTCAGAGGGATTCACCCCCTTAAAATAAGAACCACCACTCTATGTTCAATGGCTTCTTCTTTGCCCATAGCTTTAGAATTTAATACTAGGAAAGGCTTTGCTTACCCTGAAGGTAGTAAAAACTAAATAACTAATTATGTATTTCCTTTTGAAGTTGGTGCCAGGAAGGTTGCATCTAATTTGAAGTTCAACTAGAACAGCTATATAGACCTTAGTGGCTGGAAAAATTAGGTTTATTGGCTGTGAACTTGATTTTATAATCATATTTGCATTCTTACATAGCATGAGTCTTTTCTCCTTATTTATCTTTGCCAACTGAGTCAATATCATAGAGGTATAACTAAATATACATATGTATGTATGTATATATATTATATGTATATATATACACACATGCATATATATAAATGTAACTATTTGTACAACAATGAAAGTTATATGAAAGCATATAAATTAAGCAATGAATGATTAGTAAATGAAGGCAGCCCCAACTTGTTACTAAGGTCAAGTTTTCCATACATGCCTATATCACTTTGCCAAAAGCCCAAAAGCCAATTCTACATAAAATTGTGAATGGAAAAGATAGTCAACTGTGATTGTCTGTTAAGCTAAATCTAAGGAGAAGTAAAACCATCTACTGGTTATTTACCTCAATATTAAAACTGAACATAGTTAACGTCAAGAAAAAAATGCCCATCAGGTAGTTATACCTCTGTCCCAATACCAACTCATCTTCCTTGAATAGCAGTGTTCTGGCTGTAGAACAGGGTATTATAAATGGCACTAAAATGTATTATAAATTATAAAATGGATCCCCACTTAAAACAAAGGAGGAAATCCAAATTGATAACAAAATTTAAATGATAGAGCTACAGGAAAAGTTGTTATAAATTCAAAGAAGACTTTGAAAAATCATCTTTTTATTTAACAAGTTCATTCTAGCAAATTTTCAAAGAAGAAATCTCTTAATTAGAAGAAATCTTTCTTATCTTCAAAAGCATAGCTTACGAAACCTACATCAATCATCATTTTGAGTGGTAAAAATTCACAAAGATTCCTTTTAAAATCAGAAATGCAAGAAAGATGTCCCCTATCTTCCTAAAGAACATTGCTCTGGATATCTGAACAACACATTAAGATATAAATGTCTATATAAAACTTTTAAAAATCAATAGATCCTAAACATGCCACCAGAAAACTACTAGAGCTCATCAATGAATTTGGAAAAGCTGCAGGATACAAAATTAATGCACAGAAATCTCTTGCATTCCTAGACACTAACAATGAAAAATCAGAAAGAGAAATTAAGGAAACAATCCCATTTACCATTGCAATGAAAAGAAAAAAATATCTAGGCATAAACCCATCTAAGGACACAAAAGACTTACACTCAGAAAACTATAGAACACTGATGAAAGAAATCAAACATGACATGAACAGATGGAGAAAATACCATGTTCTTGGTCTGGAAGAATCAATATTGTGAAAGTGACTTTTATTACCCAAAGTACTCTACATATTCAATGCAATCCCTATCAAATTACCAATGGCATTCTTCACAGAATTAGAACAAAAAATTTTACAATTTGTATGGAAACACAAAAGACCCCAAACAGCCAAAGAAATCTTGAGAAAGAAAAATGGAGCCAGAGGAATGAGGCTCCCTAACTTCTGACTACACTACAGAGCTACAGTAATTAAGACAGTATGGTACTGGCACAAAAACAGAAATATAGATCAATGGTACAGGATAGAAAGCCCAGAGAAAAACCCACACACATATGGTCACCTAATATATATGACAAAGGAGGCAAGAACATACAATGGAGAAAAGACAGCCTCTTCAATAAGCAGTGCTGGGAAAATTGGACGGCTATATGTGAAAGAATGAAATTAGAACACTACTTGATACCATACACAAAAATAAACTCAAAATGGATTAAAGACCTATATGTAAGACCAGACACTATAAAACTCTTAGAGGAAAAAATAGGCAGAACACTCTAGGACATAAACCATAGCAAGATCCTTTTTGACCCACCTCCTAGAATAAAGGAAATAATAACAAAAATATACAAATGGGACTTAATGAGACTTAAAAGCTTTTTGCATACAAAGGTAACCATAAACAAGACAAAAAAACAACCCTCAGAATGGGAGAAAATATTTGTAAGTGAAGCAACTGACAAAGGATTAATTTCCAAAATACACAAGCAGCTCATGCAGCTCAATATTAAAAAACAAACAATCCAATCCAAAAATGGGCAGAAGACATAAATAGACATTTCTCCAAGGAAGACATACAGATTGCTAACAAACACATGAAGAGATTCTCAACATCACTAAGCATTAGAGAAATGCAAATCAAAACCACAATGAGATATCACCTCACACCTGTCAGAATGGCCATCATCAAAAAACCTAGAAACAATAAATGCTGGAGAGGGTGTGAAGAAAAGGGAGCCCTCCTGCGCTGTTGGTGGGAATGTAAATTGATACAGCTACTATGGGGAACAGTATGGAGGTGCCTTAAAAAACTAAAAATAGAACTACCATATGACCCAGCAATCCCACTACTGGGCATATACCCAGAGAAAGCCATAATTCAAAAAAATACATGGACCACAATATTCATTGCAGCATTATTTACAATAGCCAGGACATGGAAGCAACCTAAATGTCTACCAACAGATAAATGGATAAAGAAGATGTGGCACATATATACAATGGAATATTACTCAGCCATAAAAAGGAACGAAATTGAGTTATTTGTAGTGAGGTGGATGGACCTAGAGTCTGTAATACAGAGTGAAGTAAATCAGAAAGAGAAAAACAAGTACCATATGCTAATGCATATATATGGAATCTAGAAAAATGGTACTGATGAACCTAGTGGCAGGACAGGAATAGAGATGGAGATGTAGAGAACAGACTTGAGGACACGGGGGCGGGGTGGGGGGGGAAGCTGGAACGTAGTGAGAGAGTAGCATTGACATATATACACTACCAAGTGTAAAATAGATAGCTAGTGCGAAGCTGCTATAGAGCACAGTGAGATCAGCTCGATGCTCTGTGAAGACCTACAGGGAAGGGATAGGGAGGGTGGGAGGGAGGCTCAAGAGGGACAGGATATTGGGTTATATGTATATATATAGGTGATTCACTTTGTTGTACAGCAGAAACTCACACAATACTGTAAAGCAATTATACTCCAATAAAGATGAAAATATTTAAAAAAAATAAAATAAATCAATAAAATTTTGTTATCATTAATGAAAGTGATGAAAGTTTTTCTAACATTTAAATAATAAAAGCGAAATAAAGAAATAGAAGGGGATCTAATTTACATAAAAGGTTATTTCATATAGGCTATCTCTATAATACGGTAAAACTTCTATTTACAAATTCCCTTAAAATAAAAACTTTTAAATAGAAATTCAGCTGTTAAATGCTTTATCCAAAAACATTTCATAAATTATGTGAAACAGTTGTTTGCATTTTTAGCTGCTTAACAAAATATACAAGGGCAAAGTTCTTATTTCTCCCAAGTCCAGCTGAAATAAATAGGACAGATCTTAAACTAAGAAACATCTGCAATGCTATTTTTCTAAGTATATAGTTAAGAGAATGAACTCTTAAGTCAGATCAAACTTGGTTCAAATCCTAGCTCTATTGCTTAAAAGTTAAGTAATTTTCCCAACTTGCTTCCTCTTTTAGAGAACTGGGCTCCTTATCAGCAAAAGAGAGATAACACCACTTGCTTTATAGAAATTTTGGGAGGCATACATGGAATAGATTTATCCCTTTAAATGTTTCAAATATCACATAGAAAAAACACCAACAACAAATTTCTATACTTCGGTTTTTTATGTCAAAAATATTTCATCACTCTTCTCACCACCACACCCCAAAAAGCCCAAAACCCTCATACTGATTCTTTGTTGTAAACAAGTCAGCAACTGTATTCCGATCCACAGTACCAGGGTGAATATTCCTCTTGTGCCAACCTCTCTTCTTCCACTGATGCTGCTCCCTCTCTCAGAAATCCTCCCATCACCACTTAGCCAAAGAAATAACACACCTTTCAAAAATAAACTCAAGTTACATCAAGATCCTTATCCTGAATTTGCTAACAACTGGAGATCTGTGTTTACCAAAATATTGTAAAACATAAAGTGATGAAGCACAATGTAGGACATAGCAGCTAGGCTCAACAAAATAACACTATGGTTATTCTCAGTCTTTATTCCAGTCTCCAATCACCCCTCATTTCTAAGGAGGACTTATGTTTGTATTCCTCAGTTTTTGTCATACCCCTGTGGACAGAGATAAAGCCGGAAATTTTTGAATTAATCTAGAGAAACTATAAATTTGGTTATTTGATAAAGGGCAGAAATTTATCTGGAGAACAGAAAACATTGACCCTGAATGTAGAAGAATAGGGGGTAAGAGGTAGGTCTCTAAATATAAAGCCAATATAAAGATTATTTTTTTGCACAGACACACAAAATGAGAGTCAAAATCAGTGATATGGACCTTTGAGGAGCAATATAAAGAGGTTTTTTAAAAGCAATTTTTCCCTTTATCGTATGTATATCATACACAGAAACACAAATACATTGATACATGCATACACAGATACACATAAATTTGCAGGAGTCTTCGGTGAATGCATGCATGCTATTTTACATGGTTTTTGATATTGAATATATGCTTCTCTTTGATGTGACACCAAAAGGAATTGAGCCTTCAGGTACGGACAAGAAGATGCATTTTTGTTTCCATTATATACATGAAACACTTAACTTTGAGATTGGCACAAAGGAAGTATCGAGTGAATAGTAGCTGCTATCATCCTGTTGTCTATTCTTTAATTATTCTGTGTGTGTTCGCCAACTCCTCAGGTCATCTTGCTGATGACAATACCCTATACTGCTTCAAGCCACAGCATCCAGCATTGTACTAAAGAAGGGGTCAGGAATCAATAAGTATCGGCTAATTGAATCACTGACATTTGAGAAAATCCCAACATCTGAGACACAAATAATTAAGTTATGATGTGAAGCTCAGCTTCAGGAGAAGCAAGAATGTTTTCCATTTATTTCTCCTCCAACACTAGGATTTCCCTTCAGTACATAACTCAGACTGGAGAGATAATATATGTGCTAATCACCATGCAAGGAAAGAATACACTACCTGCATTTGTATCCCTTCTCACTGATACCTCTTATTACCAGGAAGGTGTTTAATACAATCTTGCCTGTTATACAAATGCTCTGAGATAATGAATCTAAATGTATAAGCTTTATTTCCATTAGAATTATATATATCTAATCCTCAAAATATAAGCACTCAATTTTAACTACAAAGGAAAGTGGTTGGTGTTTTTTTTTTTTTTAATACTTTCTGTATCTATTTTTTTGTTACATTTTAAAAGGATATATATCTCAGGCAATACATGTCCTATTTATCTACTTTCACCTTTTTAGTGAAAAGCAGAAAAGAATGTACTTTCACCTTAGTACACATCTGTTGTCTCAAAAATATTCCGATGAATAACAATCAGAAGCAGGAAAGACAAGGGAGACAAAAGGGTATTATATTGCTGACGTTTCCCTGTTAGGCTCTGAGTGGCCACAATCTCACAACATTCTGAGGTTTTAGTAACCTTAGAGATCATTTCATTTTGCCATATGTTTTATACATTAAAAATCTGAAAAACACCGAATTTGAGAGACATACCTAAATGACAAATATTTTAAATAGTCAGGGAAGCAAAGGAAAACAGAAAGATGATCACTGAGAAGCAGTCTTTTATTTTTGCCTGACAGTCAGTAATCCTGTCATTTAAAAAGTTGGAGGTTTTAGCCAATTTTCTGATACATCCTATGTATAATAAAACTTCAATGAATTTCCTGAGTATAATGATCTTATTAATAGAGAGTCTGCTGTAAAGCCCCAATCCAAAACATTTCATGAATGATATGAAATAGAATTGTTTTTCTTTTCAGCTGCCTGACAAATTAATCCAGTGCAGATTCTAGTTCTCAATAAACAGACAGATCTCAGGGAAAGATAAAACACTTATAAAGCTTAAAATTATTCCCAACAATTCAGATGGGGTCAGGCCAACTCACTTGAATACATGTTAATACGTGATCCTGAGCACACTGTTTCTCTCTTCTAAAATACAGGTCCTTTACCTATCAAACAGGGATATCATAGCCTGCCTCATAGGATTGGCATCAAGAATATATGGGAAAGTATCAGCAAAGCACTCAGTATGAGACATGACACACAGAAAATCTATGACAAATGAGAATCTCCCGCTTGCTATCCTAATCACAATAGGAAAGGAATAAAAAATATTAATTTACATGCGTCAAAAGTCTGAACTTAAGTGATAATACTTTGACCCTCAAGCACGTTAAACAGTAAATGAGGCTTCCTAACAAATGACTATTACAATGTTACCATTACAATCTCACTAGAAACAATAATATAAATTACTCTTTTAATCTTTGATCTGTGACTGTGAAAGATATCTTAAGTATTCACCAGCAAGCCTGGTGGGACAGTGGGAGTAATGGGAAGGAGAGGTGAGAAGAGGGATGGTTTCAGTCACGGTGGCCTTGTCTAGTGACTCAGGGGGAATTCAGACTTTGTATCCTCAAGACAATAAGGATAACGTCAATAGACTATACCTTCTCCTTGTCAAAATAGCACCATAAAAATATTGCTAATTCAGGCAACTGAAAGATGGATTGAACTCACTGCAAAGCCAGTATCTACCATTCTGAAGTATACCTAAATTTGTAGAACTGGAATTAAATCTATAGTGAAGAAAGGTCAATGTAATATATCGAGATTATTTTTCATTTGTTTGTTTATGTTTTTAAGAAGCCAAAAAGTCCACCTTCTATTAGAGAACTTTAAGTTTTTCATTTCATCTGTAAGTCTATATACGAGCATGTATGAGAGATGGAGGGGGCAGCAGGTGCATGCAAAGATAAAGCAATCTCATACCTCATACATTTTTTAATTTTAATTCCTGTTCTTATTCTTGTACAAAATACAGTTAAATATATACACACTAGTACTTAATCATGACAAATTCAGCTAGTGAATTCCATTATCTGAAAATAAACTCTTTAAGAAATCTAAAAGTTTCCTACATCTATATATTAGTAACACTTAAATGTCTACATTGTAATTGAAATGTAAAAGTGCAACCCGGCATCAAAACATAATATTCCATGACTTAGCAACATGGATTAGCTGTTTTCATTTTTGCTCAAAAAGTTGATTCTAAATACGTGAAATCTTGCTTTGTCAGAAATATAGTACCCATAGAAATTTGATTTTGTCAATGACCCAGACATCATGACAAAACAATATTGACCTGGTTCTCAACACAGGTCATCTATTTCACACAAACACAGATGCTTTGGTAAAAAGTTGTGAGAAATAATAATATTCAAAAGTAACCACAGCATTATTAGCATAAAAACATCAAATTAAGCTATATTATTTCCAAATATGTGTTTATTCACATAATTTGCAAATAAAACTCCCAATTAACTCATTATATGAAAAGAATGTAATATTAACTAACACATCTGATTAAAGAAAGCCCCAAGTAGTAAAACTGTGCCCAAAATGAGTTATTTTACTCAAATGTTGATGAAGACTGCTAGATAAACTTTTGAATTTCAAACCTACCATCTCTAGGCCAATAAAAAAAAATCCCCTACGCTTGCAAATAAAATAGTTGTCCGACATACTGAAATGTCTTAGGTATACTAACATAACAAAACCCTTGCCCAAATCTTTAAAATGTGATTGCAATTAAGACCTACGTTTATTGTATTTTATTCACAGTGAGTATTAAAACCATAATAATTTATAAAAATTTTCTATAAGAATTACAATCCAAATATCCATTATTAAATTGAAATGCTTCAATTTATTTTAACAAAATATATAATCAATTTTTATTTTTTCCTACTTGCATTATATAAGAAGTTTTACCAGAAACATAATCCTAGCAGTCAAATTGAAGCGAATTACTTTTCAGTTAGTTGTTAAGTATTTTTAGCTATGCCTTTAATAAGTTATGTATGAAAACTTGGAAGGTCTATAATTTGTTTAACTTCTAAATTGGAGGTGGAGCAAATCAAACATCCTGTTGAGCACTGATAAGAAAAATAATCATTAATTTGGTTACCAATGAATAAAAATATGTGGCACCACAGCACAGGAATGACTGTGTCCTCATTAAATAAGAAAATAAATAAAATCCCAAATATCTAAGAACACTAGTGATTGCTATGGGCTTTGGCAAACAGAGATTTCCATACCATACCAACCCTCCCTTATACTACACAAGAAGCCAATTATAGGTAAAGAAAGAAATGAAGGTAAATGAGAAATCATGAAAAGAAATATGAATAAGGCATAATAGAAAATTCTTATGAGAGTCCCAAAGAACTCAAGAATGAAATCCAGAAAAAGAAAAAAGTCAACACAGTCAACCAAGGGCAATGGGAATTACTACAGCAAACCTAAAAACATGTGATGTTACTATTTCTTATACCTCTTAGGCTCTTTCACTTAGTCAAATGTAAGCAGGAAACAAAATCAGGAAAATATTTGCCCATCAGTATTCCCCAGAGGACTTTTTTTCAAGAATTAAATCCCTGGGATAGTGGTTTATAATTGAATGCACATTTGCAGATGAATGAGAGATTTTATCAACAGGAAAAAATAGAAATTCATTCTAGCTTTATGCTTTCATGATCTCTGCCTTCTTATCTTCTTTTTATTGTATCAAACATAAATAAATGAATAAATGAAACATGCAGTGAGAGGCCCACTGAGACAATTTAGGTAAAGAGCTTCTGCTGTCTTATTGCTTTAGCAAACGACAAATAAGCCTATCTTCAGAAGCTGATTCTGCTAAGAGGGAAAGGTAACACAACTATATTCACACTACTCAGTATAAATCAGTTGACATCATGGGCTTTATTTGTATAATACATGCAGAATTTTGATGAAAAGAAGTGCTGTTGAAAAGACTAGGTGTTATATTCTGTCTGTTTTGTTTTACTTGAGCAATAAGGAAATTTTATGCATTTGAAATCTACTTGAGTATTGGAATTTGGGCTAGGTTTCCAACAGTGGAAACTCAGTAATGACTGTAGAAGAAAAGGCCCAAGGTGACGATTTAAGACTTTCTCCAAACAAAAACACAGGGTGAAATGGGCACTATAAATAATTATGTCCAGGTAACTAGTATAAACCAGGACTGTCCCAGAAAAACCAGGACAGGTGGCAATCTACCCACCAGTTTCAGAATATGAAGCAGTATTTTCACTGTGGCCAGTACCAAGTCCACGTAGATGGACCTACCCATGCATGCACTTGATGGGGATGGCAGAAAGTAAGAACTAAAAACTCCAGGCAGCCAGAGAGGAGCCAGAAATAACAGGCCAGAATGACTACCTAGATAATCAAAGACACTAAATTTTTATAGGATACTCATGGACTAGCTCACAGTTGAGGAAGAAGGTACTGAAGGTACCAATGAGGGTCAGATACAAAAATGTTCTCAAACTTCAAAGGCTTCAGTCTGTTGTAACAAAAAAAACAAAAAAAACAAGTCAGCAGATATTACACGTGTTGGGAGTGCGAAGGTGGAGGGTGGACAGGAAACTAACTCTGATAAAATTTAAGGACAAGTAGACTTATCAACAATATCAAAATGCTCTTAAAGAAAAAGAGGACAGAGGGTAAGGATGAGAACTCAGAGAGGTATTCATTGATTAAATGAACACTGACAAAATCCAGTAATGTGTATTCTGGATCAAGGTTTTCAAGTTGATAGATGAAGAGTGCAATCTGTCCACAGAAGTGTTTTGTGTGGCTTGCAGAGTGTTTTGTAAACATTTAAGCCAATTTAAAAAAAAGAAAGAAAGAAAGAAAAGAAACTAACATAAAAATCAAGATTTCTAGCTTCTCTGGAAAAACTGAAACTAATAGAAACACTGGGCCTACAGTTCAGCATGACAACAAACAAAAAACAAACAAAAAAAACACTGTGCACTGGAATATTCTTTAATATTTAAACTTTAAATGGAAAAATTATCACTAAGCTCTTACTACCTATTGGCTTAGCAGATCTTTGAATCTGCAAACCATCTAAACTCCTTAGGAGCCAGAAAGCTAGTCTTCTATCTCCAACTTAATGTAGTGCTCTTTGCCCCTACTCTCTAACTTAGAAGTTAAAAAAAAAAAGATGTCTTCAGCTCTATCTACTTTTTCAATTCTAGGGAACTTTACATAAATACAAGAATGAGTGACACTTTGCTAGGCATTGAATCACACCAGTGAGACAAATCCTAAAATCATCCAGTATTCTAAAAATGGTTGAAAAATGACTCTTTCAGTCTCCAAGTTGTAACTTCTACCACATCCTACTAGTTGAAGTCCAAGAGCCTGAAGAGTGAGGAATATAATCAAGAGTAAGGAATCCTAGAACATCAAGGAAATAAAGAATAGCACCACTCTGTCAAAATGAGTGGTGATGATATACATATAAAAGAAAAACATCTGCAAATCCAAAATCAGTCCTACTTTATATAAAGGGATTGATGTGTTTTATATCATAGAAAATGAAGTGCGAATTTAAATACAATGTGTTCAGACTAGAGAAGGTAGGCTAGAGAAAAATCATCACTATAATTCCTTAAAGATCTGAAAGAAGATTTGATAGATGATTATAAAGGACATGAGAACGTAAACTTCAAAAATAAAAGATATCTCTGAGGACATAGCATCAGCTGCTCACATAATTTTCACAAGTCAAACTGATTAAATGGAAGATCCCAATAGTTCATTTTCTCATCTAGTTCTTACTAAAAATGTATCCCAGTGTTTAAAATTTGCCTTCTCTAAATTAGAATTTACCAATCTAATTTCCAGAACACTTCAAGTAAGGATTTTCAAATATTTTCTTAGGGAGATTTTTTTATAAAAATGAAATCATGCAATGAAATTTACACAAAACAAGTAAAAGCTAAAATGTCACAGCTAAAATGGTAAGGAGCCTCTCTACCATGCACTCCAGCCTACAAGGGACACTGTATTCGAGGTCTGAAGAGATGTTGTCAAGATCTGATCAGAAGCAGGAAAGGAGAATCAGGTGGTGGTCTGGAATCTGGACAATCCACCACAATTTTAAGCAGAGTAGCTCAACTTTAACCAGTTTTACATTTTGATATTAGGCCTTTGAGTTAGTCTATAATCATTTGAACCATTCTGGAAACAAAAATCATCCACTACACACAAACACTAAAACATTTCTGAATGTGAAACAATTCTACAAAGTATTAAATATTTTAGTTGTACTGCCCTACAATTCATTTTCCTAACTGTAGTCAAAGGAATCTCTGTGAATTTCAGATTTACTGTCTCTCCCATGACCCCCTGTATAAAGACCAGGTGTTTTAACACAGATTACAATATCTTTATGACCCTGTCTCCTCCTATCTTTGCAGCTTCTCTATAGCCCTTCTTGCACTGTGCTTTAGCGATACTGAACTTCTTTTATTTCCTCTAAAGTGCTATGCTATCTCATACCTTCAAGTCTTTGCATATGCAGTTCTCTCTGCCTGGAAGGTAGCCTTTCTACCTATCTCTGCCTGGCTAGCTCCTATTCATGTACAGATTCCAAATGAGACATCACATTCTCAAAGGCTGTGAGCTTCCACAGCATCCTGTATATCCCTCCCTAACAAAGCATATATCACATTTATAATGCCACAGACAGTCCTCACTTTGTTCAGTATTGTGGGGCTGTAAAAATGAGCATGTAAGCTAAACCTGTGCAAATAAATCTTTATAATCAACAAGGAAATTTATGATTATACAAACGTTCTTTAAAATTTTTTGTCAAAACTCTATAAAATTCTTATTTTCAATCATAAATTTACAGAGAAAAATAAAATGAAACTAACATTTATTTGGTCTACTCAGATATAAAACATTGAAAATGTTGAGAAAACATTAATGTAAAGGACATTGAAAACTCAACAGAGACACCTCACTGAAGACAGTTTAGAGATGGCAAATAAACACATGAAAAGAAATTCAGTATTACTAACCATTAGAGAAATGCAAATTAAAACCATGAGATCACTAAAAAACAATCAAAATGGCTAAAATAAAAAAAACAGTGCTAACACCCAGTGCTGGAGAAGATGCTGAGAAAAAGGATCACTTATATGCTGCCAATGGGAATGTAAAATGGCTCACTTTGTAAAACAGATTGACAATTTTTTTATAAAACTAAACATGTGTCTGCCATACTATACAGCAATTGCACTCGAGCATTTATCAAAAAAACAGAAATTTACACTTAAAGAAAAAGATGTAGAAAAGTGTTTGTAGCAACTTTATTCCTAATAGCTAAAAAACAAACAACAAAAATGTCCTGCAATGACAGAATGGTTAAAAAAACACTGGTACATACATTCTCTAGAATACTACTGAGCAATAAAAAGGAAGAAACTATAGAGACACTCAATAACAATGCATGGATCTCAAGGGAATTACACAGATTAAAAAAAAGTCAATCCAAAAAGTACACACTGTACTTACACACACACACACACACACACACTCCCTTTATATAACATTCTAGAAATGACAAAATTACTAAGAAGGAGAAATGATTAGTGGTTCCCAAATGGGTACTGATGAAGGGGCAGGAAGAGGTGGATCTGACTATAAAAGGATCTGGTAGTGACAAAACTGTTCAATATCCTTACCATGTTGGTGTCTATATGAATATACACAAGTGATAAAATTGCACAGAACTGCATACGTACACACACATGCACATGCACATACATGAGTGCACACACAGACACACACAGGAGTTCATGTAAAACCAGCAATATCTGAACAAGGTCAGGGTGTATCAATATCATTTTCCAGGTTGTGCTACTGTACCATAGTTTTGCAAAATGTAAGAGGGTATCATCAAGGTGAAACGGATGAAGGGTACAGAAGAGCTCTATTATTTCTTGAAATTGCATGTGCATCTACAATTATCTCAAAATAAAAACTGAATTAGAAAGTTATCAAAAGTAGCTTGAATAGGGCTTGCCTTCATAAATGTTATATATTTTGCCAGTGTCATGTCTGGGACATCTTTTCCTTTACTGTCACAACCACGTTCCTCATTTATGACAATATATTCTCCTTCAATAAGTTTCTCTGGCCATATATCTAGTCTCAAGATCTGAAAGGTCAATATTTCCAAGGCCAGCAATGTCTTCTATTAAATCTATTTAAGTTTGATTCAAATTTTACTTCCAGCATTATCAATTTTTGTTTCTTCACTGCACTTTGATCTCTGTCAGACAATTTACTGTTTAAATTACCCATTTTTACAAAATGTCATGTAGGTTGACCACAGGGAGACAAGGAGGCAACACAACTACATGCTTGCTGTCTGCCTGAACTGAACACAGATGAGCAGCGACCACTCACCAACAGATTCTGAAAGAAAGGACGTGATTTGTCATTGATTATGATACACGTGTTATTTACATGGTGATTTGTGGGCGGAACACCTAGCAGTAGGTCTGTGTTTTATGCAATTATTCACAGTTAATAAACCAGATAACAAATTTGACCATGTTGCTGGTGGAGTACAAGCAAAGACTGCTTGAACTTGTCCCATATACCAGCTAGTATGTGATCCCCTGCTTTCCTAGGCATTATTGCCAAAAATATTCTTCATCCTATTCTTTATTTCCTCCTTATGTAGATATCGAGAGAGATTGTGATAAATGTTCCCAATAAATGTGAACTCTCATAATATGAAAACATAAGCCTGGAAAGAAACCACAAACACAGTCATACTGGTATAAATAACCACGTCAATACTGAACTCTAGTGAAAGAACACTGCCCATATTCTGGAGTTTAAAGTCATCTCATGACTATCTATTGTTAATAATGTAAGAAACAAAAAACCCTCCAGCAATAATTTATACGTGGTTTGATGGGGTTTCGCTTTGGTTTTGGTTTTGTCTTCTTTTAATTTTACTCTTCTTTACCCAGCAATTTCCATGCGAAAATGCTGGTTTTCATGTCTTGAACAAACACCCACTGACATTAGGATGCGCCATCTCAAACGTGCACTTCAGGGTAGCAGAAGAATCTTATCCCAGGATGTAAAATCTGCTAAAAAACATCCACTTAATTACCATGCTCATTGATTAAATCCAGAAAGTGCTTTAATTTTTTAGAAGGGAACTGCATCGCAAATATAAAAAGACTCATCCTGTATTCTTGTTAACGTTGCATTTAATCTCCAAATATTTCATATTTAGAATGATCTGTATTATTTCATAACATTGGCTATATCATTTTATAAAAGTAATGCATACTCATAGAAAATATGAAAAATGCAAAAAAGTTAAAATTAAAAGCATTCATAACCATACCACCCATGGATAATCACTGTTTACTTACATTTTAACATATTTGTTTTTTCTATATATGGAAATGATTTTCCCCCAAACAAAATTAGATTCCTAGGATACTCATTCCTATAAAGTGTAGCTCCTTACATAATATATTCTGAATGTGTTATGGTTTTTATTCCATTTTCTTTTATGACCCAACACAGGAATCAATATAAACAGTAATAAGAATAGCTAACATCATTAGAAAGAGTAGGGCAATGTGCTAAGCATTTTAAAATTCTTAACTCATTCAGTTCGTATGATAGCGTGAAGGTACTATTATTGTTCCTGTTTCATATGAAATATTAATCCTAGACAGTGTAAACTAACTAAAAATTACACAGCTGATGTATAGTGGAGTTCAGATTCAAGCCCAGACCATTTTCATCTGGATTGCCCTTTAATCACATGCTTTTAGTCTCTAATGGTCAGCCCTTACCCATTCAAGGTCGGTCTGAATTTATTAAGTCGAAATTATAGCGTGTTTTAAAATAAATATAGTTATTTCATTGGCAAATATTTAACAAAAATTAAGCATAGGAGACGTTTCAATGAATTTAACTCTTTACTGGAGGGTTCAGATTATTTTTACAGAAAAAAAGCTATTTTTTCCTTACGGTAACAGGTAACTGAAATTCTTAAAGGTATACTGACTTCATTATTGTACACTGTTTAAACATCCTCTCTTTAGCAGTGTTTACCCTCTGAATGTTATGTTGTGAAGATGAAAGCGTTTTCCTATACTTAGAACAACTGAGTTCAGTAAATTATACAGTGTCCGAAAGTGAATCAGTATAGGCTGAAGCTGCTAAGCAAACCATTTTACCAAAGATCATAGAAAAGTACATTTCTATCCATAATGTCAAAATTATCTGAAGTTTAAAATAGCAGAATTGAAATACTTAAAAATTTGATACTATCGGTCTTGTATTGTCCCTTTCCTTTCTTATCCAAGAAGTTTTTTTAATGCCTTTAACATGACACAGTCCACACTAGAGGGCCTACTGTGTGTACAGCAGCCTTTCTCTACTAATAATAATGTGTGAGTGTGAGTATGTAATGTATCGTATTATAAAATTCTAGCAACTGAAGAGAAAAGAAAAGAACTTAAGTAAATTTTTAAAAAACACTTTCACTAAAGTTCCCAATTTCTCTACACATAAACATTTTTTTCTCTGCTGGAATTTCATAATTTGAGATTGCTGCTGAATGCGGTTTTTCCCTAGTCATTCTCAAAGCATCTCTTGTTAAAAATCGGTGAGCCAACTAAAAGGCAAATACCTTTGGGCAAAGTAAATAAAGGAAAATCATTCCCCCAATGTGTTTAACCAAGCCAAATGGAGAAACGTCTAAGCCACAGGTGTTACTCATCCTGCTCAAGGCTAAGCCTTCTCTCCAGGTGGAAGCCCTCACTCTTTTCCCGGTCCTTTCCTCCAAGAGTTATACCCATTTCCTCCTGTCTCTTTAGTCTATCCCTTTTGACTGATTAGCCCTTGCGTATAACCTCCACCATCTTCACAACAACAACCCCTCGTTTCGGTCCAGATTCCTTTCTATCTCCTGTTCTTTCCCCTGCCTCCATCCAAGCTTATGGAAGGCGTGGTCAATGGGGTTCCTCACTTGCACAGTGAGCTCACTTCACTGCAACCTCACTCTCTGTTTCTGGCAGTGAAACTAGTTCCACCAAGGTCACCAATGAGTCCTTAATTAATGAATCTACTGGACATTTCTTATCTTAGTATATCTTTCCATAGAAACAAGAGGAATTTACTATTCTTCTGCCTTCTTGAAATTCTTGTACTTTCTGACATAACTATTGCTATTTTTCCTGCTACCTCTCTGATGACCCTCCTCAATCTTCTTATGGCCTCCTCTTTCTCTGCCAATCCCTCAATTAAAGATTTTCATCTGAGTTTCTTTCTTCACAACAGAAATTGCAGTGTTTCATGGGCAATCTACCACACAATCATGGCTTCAGTCATCAATTTGTGCTGACGATGCACGAATCTATATTTCTGCTACAGATCACTTTCCAAACTAGTAAGTCTGAAAATATTTCAATCTGTTCTACATCATGAAGATACACCAGGATCAGTTGAAACTGCAAGCCATGTCTTCTGATTCCACTTTAGTCCCATGCATTTTCTAACACAGTGCATAGCCTTTTTAATTCTACAAGGGAGGAAATGCTAAATTTCAAAGAAACAGTAGAAAAAATGTGAATTTCAGGACTTTACATAAGGATAATACTTCATGGTGAAGCTGGGACTTGGAAACTAAGAATGTTTAAAATTTCTAGACACAATTTTAAAATGAGAGGGAGCCCGAAAGTGTGGGGAAACGAGACAGGGTACAAGGATCCATCCCTCATAAACCAAGACACTGAGACATTTTTTCATCTTTCATATTTTCTTTTGCTATATTTGCAATTACAGAATAAAACAATGCAACGTAGCATTTATCATGCTATTAAATCTGAGCTTTAAGTGTGTTCACTCTGTAGTTATAACTCAGAAACTACTTAACCAGCTATGGATCAGAGTTCATATTTTAATAGTCTCATTTGATATCACAATATTAAGCAGCAGGAAAAAGGCAAAGATAGAGATCAAGGACATCTAATTACTAACTGCCTTTTACAAGTTGTATAACATGATCTTAGAAGTAGTCACTTCCCTTAGAGGGCAAGAAAGGCAGGAGTAGGAAAGAACTATGGAGAGAAGGACTATTTATCACTGCCTACGTGGGGAGCCCTAGCACCCAGATACCTAGTCCCAGCAGATGTGTTAAGAATTCAGCATTTCTGGCCACTGTCACAGTACACATCGTTCCCAGCCTCAACCTATTTATATTTATAGAATAGCTAGCTCTCTGTAACCAGGAAAAGAGATTAACACCACCCAAATAATTATAAATATGCATACTTAATTATAAATATTCAAGAGCAACTGTCTATTTTTCAGTGATAAAAAATGATACAATATTTCCATGTCAAGTACTTGACTATAATTAACTTATTATTGATCATATTATACTGGTCATATGTCTTCTTATGCTGGAACTATTGTTTACGTCTGTCCTCCTAATGACTATAAACATCTCTTTTACCAGTGCATTCTTTCCTAGAAATTGAAGACGCAGCATCACATTTAGGAATGTATGAAGTACAGATATGTTTTAACAGTAACTAGTAGTGATCTTATACAGCCATTCAAATCACCTCTCTTTGCCATGCCTATACTCATGAAATTTCTGTGAAATACATGAATGATTATAGAGAATAGGCCCACTCAAAGAGCCTGCACCAATTACAATTTTATTTCAGACTTGTAAACTTTCCTCAAAGTTAAATCCAATGTATTTTTATAACCTTTAATATTCAAATACATTAAAACAGGTTTACTTCTTTAGAAGTTGAGTGGTAAGAGCAGCCAATGATAATCTAAGCAGTTGTAATAAAGCAGAGACCGAATTCCACTTGGTCCATGATAATCACAATTTACTGTAATGGGCCTTAGCCCTCAAGGAGAGGGCATATTCAGGCCAGCGCCTACAATCCCATTCAAACACCAACAGTGGAGGGGGCTGGCGGTTCTCTCTCATACCTTTCTGTGCAAGTTGGCCCTTCCTCTTTCTGCACCACAGCTCATGGCTTCTGTGGCACCTGAAGAGTTCAATACCTGTTACGTATTCAGAACAAACCAGCTGTGTGCAGTTGAGTGAAAACACTGCTCCAACCACAGAGAAACATTAGTAGAAGGGGTTGCACATCCCTAAGTTTCACCCACAGTAGAAGAATGAGAAAAAGATGAAAGAAGAAACCTCAAGCACAGCTCTGGGGCATTTGTCAAAGACTGGGAGGTTTAGTCTACCAAAAATTCTCACTGGACAGTGGGATAACTCAGCAATTCTGGGCTGTCCTCAGTAGCAGATTACCTGAAAGTGAAACGTCTTTCTCAATCTACTGTTTCAAAGCAAATAATTACCTTGATAAATCATGCAAATAGAACTCTTGTTCAGCTGAATGACAAAAATGTCCAGTGCATTATCTCAGCACATGGGTAGGCAGAATGATAATATGAAATGAGATGCTTGTTTCAATTTTTAAATATCTGCAGGCAACTGCTGGAAAGCAGCAATATATTTCAGATGGGAAGAGTAGCTCCTAAAAATATAATAGACTGCTCAGATTAGAAGGCAGAAGGAGAAAAGTGGGACGATTGATACACACATAGATAAAAGTCTATACCTATGTGATATTTATACTCATGGTTTCCATCAAGTGAGCTTGCTAGGAAGGATGTGTGATGCAGACAATAGCCTATCTAGCCTTGCCTCACTAGGATACAGACTCCCCATGGTACTGGCACTCAAATGTGGCACAGGATTCCAACTGGAGAGCAACCACACAACACAATGGTTGCTCATTAATAAGCACAATTTCCAGGTACCACATTCTGATGTTTGGGCCCAGGAGTCTCCTTTTAAAATAAGCACCCAAAGAAATTCTGGTGTATGGGGTCCTTGGGTCACACTTTGAAAGAAGTGACATCATTTCCTGGTACTCTGTACCGGCTCCATCCCTGGCAGCTGAAGAAAACAAGTGGTGGATAATTTAAACGAAGTTTCAGGAAAGTTGGCTGTATAATACTAGAAAAATCACTGTCTTGTTGAATCTTGGAGAGTTTTTTCAAGTAAGAAAGAGTTAATTTTAAGAAATGGTTTCCATTTTCCAGTTTGATAGCCACATGATATTATTTCATTTATTTTATGCTTGCATTTTGTGCCTCATGGATTACTATATTGTATTTTATACACATGATTAAATATTTAAGAATCATGCATTTCAATTCCTTGCAAAAATTCTTGTTTTAAATTTGCAATAGTACTTACTCTATAAATTTACTAACATTTTCATTTCATTCAATTTAAAAAGGGTATTTTCTATCTTTGAGTAAATCTAATGTTATTCTCTATATAGTGGTATAATTCAATTTTCCCTAAAGAATAAAATTTTTATAACATTTACTAGCAATCCAAAAGTGAAAATTTATGTGTGTAATGTTTGCAGGTCAACAAAAAGTCTGAAACAGACCTGTGGGTGTCTGCCAACTAGCTCAATTGATAAGTGAGGAATTAGCCACAGGCTACACAGTAATATTTCAATACATTGCCCAGCTGGAATTATCCTTTAGTCTAGAATCAAGGGAAGGCTGGTCTCTTTCACAGACATTTTCCACTGTCTAGTTCAAGTCACTGCTTCCTGAGTGATGTAAGTTACGGGAAAGCCTTCTTCACTAACATGCATTTATCCAAAATAAATAAATAGAAATTCCTTATTTCCTTTCAAATATAAGCATGTTTACATTCACTGTTGCTAAAGGTTAGAGCCTACAAAGTTTTTATAATAGAAGAAAACTGTTTGAGATATGCATGATCTTTTGAGAATAAAAAAGTTTACGAGAGCATCTCTTAAAATCCCCATCATTTTAACATAAATCTAAGGAAGTTTATAAAACTTAAACTCCTCTTATTTTCCAGGGCTTGTTCACTTTACTATCAGAAAAACAAGCAACAGTTATTGATCTCCTAATATGTATAAGGCCAGACTATTAAAACTTGCCATATATTATTTAATTTAATCCTCACTTAATCTTTGTATTTCAGATGAGGAAGCAATAGCCTTAAAGTCAAGGGCCAGTAAGTGGTACAAACAGGATTCCAAAACTTTGCCCTATTCAACACCACCTTCTTGAAATTTCAATCAGAGAACATTAAGACGTGATGGCTGCTGCTAATACATAACGTCAAGGTGAATCACTAATTAGCATTTGAGAAACACGTCCAGAGTATTAACCTAATGTGATTGGTAATATGAAGTCACCTCCAAGTTTATTCTATATCTTCTACTTCCCTTGGCAGAACTCCTAGACTACTTCTCCAAAATGTTCATAATCTCTTGGACCCCACGTGATTCTCTTTATGTTGATTTGAGCAATGATAAAACGTCACTGTGCTTTTATATGCTTTTAGATAAACACTGATGAAACTAACAGCTAAGAAACTAAGCTGGGTTAGATGGCAATGTCATTCCACACCCCTTACGGCCAAAATTAGCCTGAGCTTGTTTTCAACACATTATTGTACTGAATTTTTTTGTTTTTGTTTTCTTTCAGATATACAAATATTGCCAATCCAGAGTTCTGAGTAACATGGGTCTGTGGCCATACCACCTTGAACGTGCCCGATCTTGTCAGAGCTCTGAGTAACATGAAATAACTTATGTCACAATTCTGAAATAATACAATTTCAATAAAAATCAGAGAATTTTGATAACTTCCTAGAATGAAAAAATTTACAATGTTAAATATACAATAGTCTTTAAACTTTTTTGAAATATTGAAAATGGGACAGAGGACACACAAGCCCTATTATTTCTTTCCTACACTTAAGAATTCAGAGCATATTAAGAATCATTAACTACTTGAAATGAATATGGCCAAGTGTCAAGTATCTAAGTCTATAACGACTAGCTTTTCAATTATTTAGAATGTTTAGAATGTTTATTAGCACAGTTTATATGGATTCCAGAAGTTATTTCAACAATACAATTTTTAACTCCACATACAGGTAGTCCCTGGGCAAACCATACACATAAAATTACCATCTCAGGAAAGAAAAACATTTACCTTTGAGAAAGTATGCTCTCCCATTTTGTGCCTAGGAATGACTATTGTTTTCCTCTATGAAACTAAACCTCTATTTCCCCATCAAAACAAACAAACAACAAGAACAAAAAAACAGTATCTAGCTACTACTTTCCACTATCTTTTTTTAACTTTTTATAGCACAGATCTGACTCTACAAGGGCCATTAATTTATGGATATGTTTATGTTTAATTTATGTATAATTGTCAATAAATATGGAACACTTTGTATATTTAAATAATATATTAAGTTGTTTAATTCATCTAAATAGAGATAGTTTTGTCAAAAAATGCCCTGCAAATAACACATTTCATAGTTTCTAGCTTATTCCCACCCACTCATACACTATCTTGATATCTTAACAGAGTAAGATATAAACCAGATTTCATTAAAATAAATCCATCTTGTATATCTTAGAGCACAGAACAGAATCTTTTGTGTACTTAATGTGTAAATTTGAGTACACAGATATAATCAGGTCATTTTAAGTATGTACTATTCTGGAGAGGATTTATAAACAATCTAAATTATACTCAGTCATTTATAAAGGCAACTCTTTTGTTTCCTCATTAACCATTGAGCAAAATTAAGAGAGAGAACTGTTGTGCAACTTTTTACCAAGAAATAACAGAAATCTTGTTTTCTACATTTAAAAAGACAGATTAAGGACCCCTGAATTGCCAATCTTACCGAAACGAATTTTAAATGTTGAATTAAAAATTTAAAAGAGCCAGTATTAAACAAAATTGCATTTATAAATGGAGGTAAAAAACACATTTAATGCCAAAATTGCAAAGAGAAAAATTACAGAGTATAAGTGCAAACATGTGTATACATTTTTTCTTCAAAGAGCACCAAATAGAGATCAAGATGATAAATTTAAATGTACATATCAAATGCACATATACTTTCCCCTCAAAGATGTAAGTGTGCTAATGACACAATGTAAATAGGAAATTGAACTATTATGAAATAGGTCACCATAAACCGAAGAGAACTGGTACCAAAAAGAGAAGATAGGAAGCAAAAGAGTTACTGCAAATCCAGTAATAAAAGTCAGATCTGTAGTTAATATAACTCTCTAAACTTAAAAAGGCAGAAAGAGGTAGAGAAGCTTCTCCCGTAGTCACAGACAGTGATGAGCATCAAACATTCCATCTGCAGTCCACATTTCCCATCCCACCTGCAGTTAGATGATGCAACGTGACTTTTTTGACCAATGAAAACAGCAGCAGAATGCTCATGGAAATTTTCTAGTCACTGCCTTCTCTTACCACTGAAATAGAGAAAGTTCAGTGATCCAAATGGTATAACTAGAAAAATGCAGAGCTTCAGTCAGCATGGTCTCTGAGCAACTACAGTACAAAGTTCTCAATAACCTGCTACGGACATGTAACATAAGTAAGAAATAAATCGGTATTATCCCTGAATGCCATGGTTAATCAGGAACTACAACATAATCCAGTCTAGCTCAACCAGAAGACCTTCCATAATCAAAGAGACAGTCATAACAACTGACTGTTCTAAACTACTTGGTATAATACTATCTGCTTCCATTCCTAACTGCACATCTGGAAGCCTCCTTCAGGTCCCTCCCTATTATTGGGGCTCATAAATTGCAGTCTCACTAGAAATAGGCATAAACGCTACATCTTCTTTATATGGGAATCAGTTTTCTGATCACTCATTTCTACCTATTACTTTTACCACTGATATTTGCTCAATCATGGCGAAGTAAAAATATTCACAATACAATTCAAACAGTCCCCAGAAAGCCCATCAAAGAGCAGGTCCCCCTTTTGTAAATCTGGAGAGCTTCCTATGTGTTTCCTTCAGGGCCAGAATTTAAGTTTGTAACATAGACAACACCCTTCCGATGACCTTTCTATACTCACATTCATGGTTCATTACCTTATCAAATTTGCAGCATTTTAGAACGAGAAGGAACAAAATATTTTAGCCAGTCCCCCTCTCATTAATACTGAAGAGAAAACCAAATCCCTCAGTTTGTAATTAGCAGAGCAAAAACCTGAACTTTTTGGTGTTATTGTAACCTCCAAATTAGATACCTAGCAATTTATGCAATAAACAGACCATACTCAAATTGTATCCTCTCATTATTATATAATTACAGTAACCCAAACATGGAAACGTTTTATATTGTGTTACATAATAAAAGTCTAACATATTATGATTTGCTCAAGGCTTAATTTTTCTTAAACATTCTCAATGCTGAGTTTTAGATTTTGGTGTGTTTCTTAGAAGCAAATGGCATTCAAACAATTATATTTTATTTCTTGTCCTATTATGAGGGGAAAATGATGCATACATAAACTTGTCAGATAGTTACAGAAGTCTGCATTACTTTTACTGAATTCAACACATATTGTGCAGTAATACAGGAAGACTATAAAAACATATCATTAGAAACAGAAAACTGACTTGTCACCTACATGAAAACAGGTTCAATTTATTCTCATGAATATCTCTCACATCTTAATAAGCTTTTGAAAACATTCGAAAAGGAAATGAAGGCATTATTAAGCTTTTCAATAGAGTCAATAATGATCATTGACTTCTCCAAAACAAATTAAACTAACAAATAAATAAATAACACTTCCCAAGCAACAATGCTTAGATAATTTACTTTAAAGTACATGGATAGGGACTTCCTTGGTGGTTCAGTGGCTAAGACTCCACACTCCCAATGCAGGGGGGCCAGGTTTGATCCCTGGTCAGGGAGCGAGATCCCGCGTGCCAAAACTAAGACCCAGCGCAGCCAAATAAATTAATAAATTTTTTTTAAATAAAGTATATGGATAATAGTTATCTCACTTGTTAATTTCACCTATGTAAACACAGTTTACATGTGCACATTTTAACTTAAAATGTAGTAATGAACAGTCACATCATTTCTACCACATACTGGCTTTCTTTTTAGGGTGATCCAAAGGTCTATAATGTCTTTAATATTATGAATCAATTTAAAAAACAAAAACAAAAAAAAATTCTCTTTTCCTGCCATCTCATATATCCAAGTCTGAGTTTATTAAATGATACTGCTGTGATGGAATCAATCACTTTCCTAGTCATGGATGTGCTTATGATGAGCTATATTTCTGTGCTGTTAGTGGCAAATTTGAGAACAGGTTATTATAAATATACTGTATCTGCATTAGATATATTTCAAAAATAGCAAAGAATGTCTAATAATGTAATTCAAACCTATCTCCAATTTCTTGGAAGCATCTTACAGAACCTAGCACAATAGGCCACAGGAAGTAAACATGGATGTGAATAAAAGCTTGTAGGCATTGTAGGCCACGTTCAAGCTCTAATCTGGGGTATAATCCACATGTTAAATTTTCGTTTTCCTAACAATCTTATCTAAATCGCCACAGCTGAGAACAAAGATATTTAGTCAATTTAAAAGTCATTTCTGGGTTTAAAGTTTAAGAGTCTAATGTGTCATTTGAGACTTTATTTCATTTGAATAGAGGTGGATGTGAAAGGAAAATTGAGGTGTTCTTTATCTAAGGACAAATTTATTTTGGCAAAATGAAAATACTTTCAGAGGATTAAAATTTAGATTATAAAATCCTTTCAAAGCCTTTTATAACTGACCTGAAGTGGAAATGGCTTTTCCTCTAGTCAGTGGCCATTCACACTCATGTGTACAAATACCTCAATGGTACATACCCACTAGCATGGTGTGCCTACTTCAGCTACTGATAGCATTTTGACACTCTGGGACTGTGATTATGTGTTTGTTACATAGCCTGTTAATATAAGTCTTTTAGAACAGAGAGAATAAGTCCCTCTCCTAGCTCCAGGGTTGGGTGTTTTCCAAGACAATGGTTCTGTGTAATGTTTAAGATAAATGGAGAACAGGGAAAACCTGACAGATTAGTTTAAACCCTATCAGGTTTGATATCCAAATGCCAAGCCATTCTTGAGTACTCTCAAAGAAACTATCAGTAGCATTATAGCTGTGATACCTGTCACCCAGATCTCAAGCCACAGAAAGTAGTGTTTTCCTAGTTTCTAAATCTTTTTGCAAACATTGTGGAAATACTGAGCCAGGAGATTTCCTCTGTGTGCAAATCAGTCACAAGATATGAGTTATTTGAATAGAAGACAGATATGCCTTTCCACAGACTAAAAACTTGACTTTATAGCGGTCAAAGAAGCCCAAAGTAAGCACAGAAATGAAATGAACCCTAGATGCTTCTATGTAGTTTATCACCCTGACCAGCTCTTTAGCTGCTAAATTACAGATGTTAGGGCACTGTTTTGAAAAAGCCTGCAAAAAAGAAAGCTTGGGCAAAAACAGTGTAGCTATCCAAAGCAGTTCTAACTAATCCAAGAGATTTAGTTAAAACACTTAAACCTTAAACTAAAGGATTCACACAAATTATGTCTCACAACTCTTATGTTGTGGTGCATTAAAATTCTTAAAATGTCCCTATTTCTCGATTTTAAGTATTAAATAAAAACTGTTGCTACTTTCCATAATAACACAAATATCTCTGTTCACTAAGCATCTGTATATACACCAAGTACCAGGCTAAGGGCTTTACATATGTCAAACTTCCACAAGATCCCTACAAAGTGGATATAATTTTATTAACTTTATGGCTGAGTAAATAAAGGCTTAAAGACGTTTAAGGTAACTTAATCACTATAGGAGACGGAGTTGACAAATGAACCAGGTCTTTCTGACCCCAGAGCCTTTGTATCCACAATGCCTTGCAGCTTTACTACAATAATAATATACAATGAGGATGCAGAGGCAGCTCATGTACGTACTTAAATTATATAAAATTCACTGTATGCATTCAAGAACCAGAAAAGATAGTGAATTAGAATCATTAGAATTTAAAAGCAGTTTGCCTGCTTTTAAATTTAATGAACATTAGTGTGAGACAACAAATATGGATCTGCTATTCTCTTCATCCTTCCTTCCTCCGGCTCACTGTATCAGCTCCTTTAGATGCAGAGGATGACTCCAGTGTCAAAAGATATGTGTCTTCATAGAAGTGGACTTCTAACTCCAAGCAAACTACTTATATTATGCTCAATTGTTCCAACACTAGGGATGCTGGGGGTGGAGGCATGGAGGATAGGAGCTGTGCTGGACCTACTGAATGAGAGTACCTTGATCGTTATGTGGTATCTTCCTCAAGGATCTAAACTCCACAGGGGCAGAATAGTTTACTACTGTGTTCATTTTTCTAACCCCTGTGTCTGATACATAGCAGGCCCTAAATAAATATTTATTGATGTGATGTACGGTTAAATTAAATGCAATTCTACCGTACATGGTAGTCTTCATGCTGTTTTTCCAGCATTGGCAATAAGCGACACTGAATTATCCAGGGCCCCTGACAGTCCTTGTACCATTGAATCTATCCAGTTTGACAACATTTACTTAAAGAAAAATTACCAGTATATCACAGGATTGTAGAATTTTTAGAGATCTGTAAAACATTCATGAGAATACCCAATTGGGCCCAAAATAGTAGACTTCTCAAATCCAAATCTTGGTGAATTCAGAAATCCTCCTAGTGTATCCAATATTCTCCACCCTGACATACCTTGGAGTACTTTTAAAAACACCAACACTCTGGCCCTGTCTCTGGAGTTAAATTTAATTGGTCTCAGGTAGAACCAGCACACGTATTTTTTTAAGCTCCCTTCGAGTCTAAGCAGTCAAGTTTGACCACCACTGTCCTTTGCTGAATCTTTGAATCGTGTTGACAGAGGCCCATATTAAAACAAACGATAACAGTAAGGATGGCAATAAAGAGTGTCTCTCCTTCTAGGTTGTTTCATATATAAATCAAACCCCTAACTTGGGCCTCATTAATACTAGGTCTCTACATCAAACACAGGTCTCTTAACACATAATAGCAGTGCTAAAATGGAAACCATTAACTACTATAAAAAAATACAAAGTAATGCCCTGTTTGAGAGTTTGAGAGAACCTTCGGGAAAAAAATATTCTCACTTTAATGAGTTACACTGTTAGTTCAATTTTATAAAGCAATTAAAATGAAATGAATCCGGTACCTAATTTTCAAGATTTGACTCTCTAATGTGCATCCATAGCCTTCCCCGCTTCCACAATCAAAAATAAGGCAAAATGCACAGATGTCATCTCATTCCAGAATTGCTAATCTTATTTTTATAAGTCATCGGCATTAAATCTACAAATGTCAGGAAACTGTAAAATCAATTTCACTGAAACTTAGACATGGAAAAGGAAGGGTGTTGGGGATAAGCAGGGAAACAGGAAGCAGAGACTGAAGGAAAGAATAACTGAGTTTAGGATGACAGAGAGCAGAGAAAATAAACTGAAAATGGGTCTGGGGTGAAAAGAAAGGGGTAGGGCCATGATCAGCACTTACTCTGATTAAACAAACAAAACAAAATCAATTAGTGTAACAGCAATTCCAGTAGAGGGAGAGGGGTGCCTTAGCAATTAACTCCTGTTAAAAAATAAAATAAAATAAAAATGCAGGCAAATCTGTGACAAGGCCAATGAGCAAGATCCTGTCTTTACCAGTTGCTTCCTCTGACTAGTTGTAACTTCCTTTGAGTAATCCTAATTTTCCCCCAATGAAGTTTTATCTTTATTTTTAAGTTACTTCCAATTTATTTTTAACACAAAGTAAGTGCTACTGACCCAAGATTCCTACTCACTGGAATGAGGAATATCTGAGTCAGAAGTCCTTTTCTTTAACTCTTTAGGGTCACAAGAACAGCATAAGGGAACAGCCACCCCTATTATAACCTAACTTTAAGTAGCTCCATGCTCTTCACCAAGCAAGTATGGCTAATTCACTGGGACTAAATTTTCATATCTGTGAAGTAAGGAAGTCGAGCTAGGTTTCTAAAGCACTCCCCAGTTCCAAAGTACTGTAAGATTACAGACTACAGTAAATGGTATTTAAAATTCAGATACCAGAAATCTTTCCATTATTCAGAGAATATATAAGAATAAAACTCTGCACTTCTTTCCAAAAGAACAAAAATCACCAAAGAGCTAAACTGCACAGCTGACTTAATTCACTTTCTTTTAAAGAGCCTTGACTTTGCATGCAATTTAAATTCCACCACCACTTCACAAGTCAAGCTTTCTGTCCTTAAGATATAGTAGGCATTTCACCAAGGAAAAAAAAGTTATCATGAAAGTACATTTATATACTGATTTCTGCCTCCTCACTGTCCCACCACTCTTAACCAAAGTTTCACTGAATCATTTCCTACTTATATATTCCTGAAGAAGAGATGCAGCTTTCAGAAGTGCAATAGTAATTTTAGAAAGTAGGATCTTTCCAAAGTACAGTTTAACTTCAAGAGCTCTGAAGAGAAAACGAAAAGGTTCCATATGTAAATAAGGTTCAAAACTGAGCATTCTAAGTAAAACCTCAGTAGAAAAGCACAGTATGGATAGACATTTATAAGACATTCAAAATATGTCAGGCCCTGATCTGATTCTAGATTTAATTTTGCCCTTCACCTGGTAAAATAAAATGCTGTACGTGAAAACTATTCCTCAGCCTTAAATTCTTGACACAGAAGTGGATATTTAAAAGAAATTTAGTTGTATTCCATGTCCAAATAGTTACATTTAGTAGATTAAATTTTATAGTAATTAATTTCTTCCAAAGTCAACATACATTTTTGGAGAAATGTATAGACTATGAAAATTTAATAAATCTTAAAAAAAAAAAAAAAGCTTTAGAAGTTCTTAAAAATTTATTTAAATTATATCTCTTGTCTTGCATTTCAGTGTATGCCTAGTGTGGCCTATACCATACAGATGTGGATGTCATGTTTCTGAAATCTACTCCACAACTGAGCACTTCGTTCTGATGAGGGAAGATCAGTAGAAAATAGGGAACATGAGTTCACTTTCTCTAAAGCCAACAGTTTTCTAGGAGCACAAACCATTAAAAATTAGGAAAAACAGAACAAACAAACAAAAAAAAACAAACATAATAAAACAAAAGCCCATAAGAGATTGAATATCTGAAGGTAAAGCACGGTTTAATCATGAAGGAAATAACCGGAAAGGCAAATAAAGTTAGGAGCTCTTGTTCAAAACAAAACTCCCTCCTAACTCAGCTTGTCTCACCCACACACACACATACACACACCCTTTGTCTTAAGGTCTACTTATAAAACTACATCATTCATGTTTATGACCTAAATAAACATTTGCTGATTATTCCCATGTAGAAGATTCAAAGCAAGATCTTAAACAGACAGGATACAACAATAAGTAAAAAATGGAAGCAGCATTTCAGGGGGTTAGAATCTACCAGGAAGGACATGTCATTTGGTCTTTTGCATAAAACAGGCCCCCAAATAAATATCTTTTTAAATAAACATTTTTTTTTTTAGAAAACAAGCAGCTCAACGATAACAGCTTGTGCTCATATTGTAGTACTTGCCTCCCTACCTACAGAGCTTAATGTACTAAATAAACATCATCATCCAACAGGGCATCCCTGTTATTGATGTAGCGGAAAAGTATTATTCATTCTTTACCCAAATGAGGAAACGGTTTTGGAAAGTTAAATTACTTGCTCACAGCTACAGAATTAACAGTAAAATAGGGAATAGAACTCAGGGTTCCCTAAGCTATTGCTCCAGATATTTTTTTCATTTCTTAAATAAAATATTTCTCTTCTATAGGCCTTTAGGGGTCTTAAGTAGTTTTTCATCGTAATATTATTCATGAAGCAGTGCCTTTTTAACTCAAGATAATTCATCATATCAAGTTCGCATTCTTCTATTTTAAAACCTATTTAAACGGACATTTTTTCCGATGAAAATTTTTCACTCAAGAAAACTCTAAAGTTTTAAATTCAAAATTATCACCTGGAACTAAGTTAGGTGGAAAAAAGACAAATACAGTACAATTTCACTCATACATGATACATTAAAAAACTAGTAAGTAAACAAAGAGCAAAACAAAATAAAATAAATGAACAATCCAAACCAAAGACACACATACAGAGAACAAGTAGCGGTTACCCAAAAGGAAGGGGGAGGGAGGGAGGGGGGTGTGAAATGGGTAAAGGGAATCAACTGTATGGTGACAAATGGAAACTAAATTTTTGGTAGTGAGCATGATGCAGGGTATATACAAGTAGAAATATAATGAACAGGTGAAACATATAATCTTATAAATCAATATTATCTCCATTTTAAAAAGAAAATAAAATGTGCCCTAACAGAAAAATAAATAAAATACAATCAGTAGGTGGTTTATTAATTTGCCTATCACATTTCCAAAGTATAAACAATGATCTGCATTGAAAATTACTCTGAAGAAAAACAAAAAATTATCACCTAAACATTTCAAATTTCTATATAAAAGTACCACCCAAAAAGAAAATCACCATTTTGTAAACTAGTTTTATACTTTTGTTACTACAGTAAAAAAAAAAAAAAATCCATTGACCTCATCAAGAAGAACTCTTAACTTATTATTTAAGGATAAAAAGATTACCTTTATGATTTACTATTAAAAAATTCACAGTTAAAGTCTGTTTGCCTGGAAATAATTTTAAGTATTCAGTTCCAGGCAATCACACCAACACTACGACATACACACCGTGTTTTCCCATTTTGCCCTTTGTTAGCACGGGCAATAACTTTATGACGTCTTATGGCTATTGTTTCAGTATAATTGAATTCTTAGAAGATTTCATTTGCCTCAGAACATTTCAACAGCACAGTACGCACAACTCAGTTATAATCAGACAACTCAGTGAACTGAAACTGAATAAACAGAAATACTGGGATGTGTCTATGAACTGTACCATGCTCTTTCACATTTTGCCACTCCCACCGCCCCCACCAACAAGAGACTAAAAAAACACTTGCTTTCTCTTCAATTCTTCCCCCTCTCCATTATTATCCTGCCAATTCATTTTATTAGTTACCTCTGTTTAATCAGTTTGGACTCTATCTGTACTATAATGTGGAGTTAGTAAAAATAAATGGCTACATTTATATCAATCACATGAAATAACACTTTCATTGCAAAGCATTTCTAATCCAAATTGCACAGCTTCTTAGCATATGTTAATTTTATATATTCTCATAAAAATTTTTAATGCAATCTACTTAGATTTTGACTACTGTTGTAATACTATCATTACTCTTATAGATCTGAATCATAGTTACTGTAACAATTTGTAACATTTCAAAATCCACAATTTGCCACTGTCCTTCTCACACCTCATCAGCATATTTCTACCCTAGTTCCTTTCTTTGCTACCCAGCTTCCTTTCTTCCAAAAGGTCAAAATGGGATACTGGGAGCACCATAACCGCTAACTCACCTAACCAAACACAAACTTTTTCTTCTCTGAATAAGAAGTAAATGTGTACTTAATCCCAAGAAGGACAGGCCATTCCAGATTTCATTCTTCATCCCAAGTTCTCAGCTCTTTGATGAAATTGTTTAAGCTGTAAGTTCAATGGCATTTTACTGCAAGGAAAGATGCTTACAGATTACACACAGCTGCATGGAATGAACACTATCCCAGTTGTCCTAGGTTTCTCTCTGTTATTTTGGGGCTATCCAGTTAGCACACCTTTCTCTAGCATAAATTCTCTGGTTTACACAGCCTTAAGCCCAAGTCTTCTTATTCTATGTCCAAGTTATGACTACAGAACTTTTAAACTACCAAATAAGGTTTCCTAGGAATAGCTCTGCTACCAGGTGCCTTTATCATAACAACGGAATGGATTTCAGAGGCATGGCACAAGGGTACTAGGTAATGAATGCTGATAAACACAAATTAGAAATAAAGAAGTAAAACTGACGGAGAGTCTGTAGAAAAGATTTTCTAATGCTTTGGATGTGGTGGCTCATATACACATCCACAAGATCATCCAAGAACAAAAGAATTAAGCCCAAATATTAGGTTTCAGCCCATTCTCACATTCAATGTATCCAGGAAAACCAAAGGAAAAGTGACAGAGTTATATAGCAGGCATATTGTATACATTGTTTATTTAATCCTTGAATTTCCAAAGAGTTAAAGAGTAAGCCAGACACCTAAGGACAAATAAAGGCTATCTGGAGTTGGTCTTTTTTATTTGGCTTTAAGTTACTGAGGATAGATAATGATAATTAGGACAATTTTAGTGAGGCTGCATTTTAACTGTTCACACATGATATTCTTTTTTTTTTTTTTTCCACACATAATATTCTGAGGAGTATGAATGACTGGTACAAATGACGACTCCATGGGACGTAGAATAGACCCCTACCTTGCTCTCAAAAGAGTGTACCTAACTTTTTGGTATTTCACAAAGACATTTCTAGTAAGTCAGTGTCATAAGTTATTTCAATTCCCCTTGCCAAATTTTGAACAGAACATGGAATGGGAAAATGAACAGAAAAGACTGGTATATGTGTATATATGACTTGGGGTGTGTATATAGTCTCGTGTGCATGCACCATACACTGTAATGAAGGAAGCAATTTCAGGACAGGAAACAGTAATCTAAGACTGGAAACATTCCAATATATTTTTAGGTAGTATTTCCAAGTAAAAGCAAGGTACACAATGGCACACCATAAGTTCCTGCCAACAATTTTGTATTAAGGCTGCTAGTCGACCAACTCAATTTGTGGCTGGTGTTCACATGTTATTTTTAGAATTTTTCACCCAATGATGATGTGCTTAAATACAGTTTCAAGGCTTAGGCCTTAAACCTTCTTCCCTGACTTTATGCCCTACACGTCTGTGGCAATTCACATTTTGATGTGCAGTACATATACATCAATCAGGCACCAATGCACGTTCAATACATCTATAAACAAAACAGGATGAACCACTGTAACACAAAATGCTAGAAATAATTTATAAAAAACATACACAGATAATCATGTTCTTTGCTTCTATGACTTGATGTTTATTACTTTGATGTTGCACATTAGTATCTCCCAGGGGACTTTAAATAAATATCTATGCCCTGGCCCTAACTCAAAACAGTTAAACAAGAGTTTCTGAGGGTGTGGCATTGGTCCTTTATAAAGAATCCCCAGTTATTCTAAAATGCAGACAGCTCTGAGAGCAAGCATTCAATAATTGTCTTAAAACATTCCCTAAATGTCACTTGAAATTATCTTCTCTTCTAGACGTAGTACTCTAATATTCCACTATACTAATAAGAATACATTACAAATTATTAAAGGCAACTATATAATAAATACATGTTCATGTATAATGATCAAGAATGTGGGGTTTTCCATCACCCAACTGTCCTTGTGATAGTGGTCACACCAAATTTGTTTATGAGACAAATCTTTTGCCAACCTATGGGTATCCCTTGGTCTCAGTACAAAAACTCTCCCTTGAGTAGCAAAAATGTTCCTACTGCCTGTACGATTATCCTTCATCACATGTTGCAGTTAATTGTATTTCATTTTTTTACCTGCTACATAAAAAAGACAGAAGACAGCTGCAAAAACAAATATATAGTCCCTATCTTTCAATTTCCAGGACCTCCCCAGTGTACATTTTAATACTAACTTCACACCTTGTTTCATATTATTTCCCTTCTCTTATTGATAAGGACAGAAAAGCAGCCAGATTTTTAAAATTCTATCCTACTCTCAATTCACCTGCACCATTCTCAGTATTTGCTGCTGTAGCTGTCAAGATGGGACAATTCCTCTGACAACACAGACCACTAGTCCTTAGTTCCCTTTGCGTATTTCTCCTCATGTTTGATCTCTAGACATTGGAGTAAGGCTTGGTTCAGTCCTTGGAACCATTCTGCTCCTTATTCATACCTACCATTGGGATCTCATCTAGTTTCCATGGTTTCAAACATCATCTACATACTGAAGACTCCCAAATAGTCCTCTCCCTCAAATATGAGACTTGGAAAACATGTAGGTATTTGAAATTCAACATCTCTAAAACCTAACTCCTGTTATTCTCCAAACATCTACCCCGCCCACATTCATCCTTATCTCAGTTCATGTCTATTCCATCCTTCCAAGTGCTCAGGCCAAAATACTTTTTAATCATGCTCAACACCACAAATCCAATCTGTCTCCCAAATCCATTAACCCTAATGTTTAAACACCTAGTTTGACTATATTCTGGTCCCAAGTCACTTAGATTTTCACAACAGGCTCCTAACTGCTCTCCCTGTTTCTACTCTTGCTCCATCCCAGTGTCTACTCTTCACATCATTCAGTCAGTTTGACACTGTCAAGATACCAGTCAAACCATGTCACTCCACTTAAAATCTTGCAAAGTCCTGTTGATGGGCCCATACAATCACCATTACTGCCTTGACCTCATCTCTTACTACAACCCCTCACACTCTTCTTCAACGCAAATGTTGGCGTGCTCCTCCTACAGAGACTTCCCACTCACTGATCCCTCTGCCTGGAATGCTTTTCCCCTGGATATCTGTGCGGCTTGCTCTGTCACAATCTTTTAAGTCGTTAGTTTTCTCCATGGCACTTAGAATCACTGTAAATTTTACTTCTTTTTACTATCTTTCCTCCCATCAAAATATAAGCTCCCTGGGGGTAAGGAATTTCATCTCTTTCATTCATGAATTTACCCCAAGTGCCTGGAATAATGCCTGGCACATATGTTATTAAATGGATATCTGTACAGTGAATGACTGAATGAGTTGGTAAGTAACAAGTGGTCACTAGAACTGACTGAATTATCTTCATCACATTACTCTGATGTTATTCAAACTCTTGAGGAAAGTCAAAAGGGATCTGAAAGTGATCAACTTCATTAAAGCAAGAAAAAGCCAAAAAAGAAAAAAAAAAAAAAAAAGAAAGAATCAAAGTTTACTAGACAAAGAAAATGTACTTAGCTCCAAAATAAATGAAAAAAATGTCCTAATTAACATGGAAGGTCAACTAAAATGAGAACTACATGCAATTTTCATTCACTCTACAGACTTTAATCAACTTCAGAACTATTTTAAGCATATAAATTAGGTTGTATTTTAAATACATTAAAACCCTTCTTTTCTTAATGTGAAAAAGAAGACTTGTTTCTTGCTCTGTTTAACTGCGATACAGTTAAGAAATATGTTTCAGATGTAACCTGTGGACACAGTATGCTTTGGGGGATGTGGGGCTTCACAAATCTTTACAGAAATACAACAAATTAACTACACATATTAAAGTGAAAGTTATATTTCAATAAATATGAATAAGTTACTTTCATTTATATATATAGAAATTATCAAAATACAATACTAAACCACACACACACACACACAAAAGAAATTATTACATTTATATGGTAGAGAGTAAATATAGTAAAGTAAGGTAAATAAAACATAAGTTATGCTCTGCCTCCAGACAAGACTGAGTAGTTCTTATTGAACCAACCTTCTCAAAGATGACAATTACAAACTATAGAAGTTTGGGATATTTATTGCAGCATTAATTATAATAAGCAAAAAAAGAAGGAAAGATATATATGCCTAGTATTGTGGAAATATTTTAAGATGTATGTCGCTTTCATATGATAAAGAATCTTTATATGTTACCCATCCCAAAATTATCTTGGAAGATGAGAATATAGATAATATACTGATAATATATTAAGTAACAAAAAAAGGAAAGAATCTTATATCCTATAGGGTCATTATTTCATCACATAAAGATATGTATACATACACAGAGATGTACACATAAACACTGTACTCACACAGTGTAATGTACATATAGATTTTCACTGGGAGCAAAATAAAAATAACATCAAATACTGACAGTGATTTCCTCTTGATTATGAGACTTATTTGTGATTTTTTAATGATTTTCTGAGTTATTTAAATTTTTGTACACTGTGCACGTACTAGTTATAAATTCAGAGAAAAAATGAGCATGACAAACCTCCACTGAAAACACGAATAAAGAAGAAATGTTGAGAAAAACACCTTTCAGGAATCTGAAAACAAAGACTATTCTCCGAAATAACTACTGTTAATGCATATGTGGAACCTCTCTTTTTTTCAAAGAAGCCCAAGTAACTCCATGAAATGTGCTATATAACTAAAAATAATATATATTTCACTCTGGGGGAAATTTTACAGAGCAGAGTATTGTCACTTCCTGGTGTCTTCTATTTTCTTTTTCAAAATGCTAGTGTTACCTATGCATAACTACCTTCTACCTTCACCAGTATAGTTGTTACACTATGTTAAGTTCAAATAAGATTGAAAATAACAAAACGAAATAATGGCTTATTTGTTATGACTAAAATGACCTGAGACACTAAAGTGTAAGAAGCTATTTTAATTACTGAATATTGATCACAGTAAAGTACTACTGTAGGCATTATTAGGAAAAGAAAGAAAAACATAGCACCTAATTATTAGCCACTTGCCTCATCTCCCTGAAATTTTTCTACGAGACTGTCTAGTTTCTGACTAAAAGCTCTACTCTGTTCTTTTTGGAACTTGATCAACCCCTGTTTCAGCCACTTTATTTCCACATACTTCAGTGTAGCTGGTTCTTGCTTCCTACTCTCTCTCTACACTCTGCCATTAATACCTACATTCATGGGATATAATACCATGAATCAATTATATGATATATGATGCACATTTGTGAACAATATAATTCACTCTCTCCTTTGACGTACTGGCCACTAAAATGACACGGAATACTTAAAGACACAAGGCCAATCCATTTACATTACCAACACGATACCCTTGGTACTTGTTGAGGTTATTAAAATCTACTTTCACTGTTTTCAAAGTATGCTCACAACCATGTATTATTTTGGTTCTTACAACTACCCTCTAGGAAAGTAAGGGCAACTATTAACATCCTGATTTTATCTTTAAAGACAGGACCATTGATCCAAATCATGTAGACTTATGTCCAAGTCATTAAGTGTTCGAATCTAGAGCCACCATCCTCCAAAATAATAAGCTCATAGTAAAAAAACAATTCGATCACTTCCTTTTCCTCATATGGTATTAGGTACATCTCCCGAAAACATTAAATCCTTTACAGGTTGCAGATATTCACAGACTCTCGGGAAATGCTTAGTAAGTCACATGGTCCTCTCTAACACTAGTTGACCAGATTAGGGAGAAAAAGCTTTGAGTCCAAGGTATTGAGTCCAGGGTATTCACTTCATAGAGTGGAGAGCAAATTCCCTCAGTCCTTATTTTTTTGTTCAATAATGTTTTGTTTTTACTTATTCTGCTTTTTTTTTTAAACTAAATACATTTTAATAGAAAACAAAATACAAAATAACTCTTTTGAGAAAACAGAAATATTTAATCCTCTTTCCACAAATTAGAAGTCGCTTTATCCTCAGAGTGTAGTTTTCAATGTGTGTGTTTGTACTTAAGATTTGTTTCACAGACTGTTCATTAAACTGCTATTGCAAAGCAGGAGGTGGGAGGGACGATCTCAGGAGAAAAAGACATTGGAAAAGCCACATCTCAGAATCATTTGGAAATTCAACATTTTCTAATTCTATCTTTTGACTTTTCACTTCAATTATTTTCATTTCTTTACCACAATCTGTCCTTTTGGAGAGAGAACTGTGAACAGAAGTGCAGGCAAGAAAAGAATCTTTCTTCCCCACCACCACTGCAAGAGCCCAAGACTTTCTCAATCAAATCTACCCACCCACTTCTAGAAATAGGTCGGCCGGAGTGATCAATCGGTCACCCAGAAATTTTCCCTTTCTCCCAAAACACTGTGTGACCAAATTCTCTGAATTCCCTGAACCTCAAAATTCCAAGTATCACAGCCAGTGCCAGGAGTAAAACTTGAAAGATGAGAGCAGAGAAGGCCCCCTCTGCCAGTGCTAGGTTTCCTCTTCTCAATAATAATAATTATTATAATTATAATAAGAATAATAAAAAATCCTGGTTCTCTGTAATCACGGAAAAGCAAAGACATTTGCCAGGATGACCCCTCTCCCTTTCCTAGTTCCCGCCCCCGCATTCCTGCCCAGACAGAGTCCCTTCCACCCAGTGACCCTGCAGCACTGCTCCCGGGGAGGGCACCCAGCCAACCTCCTCCGGCCAAGTGCAGCCCCAGCGAGGCAAGGGCATCTTGGCTCCAGAGACAGGAAGGGGCCAGCACGAGGACACAGTGAGATCTCCGTGCTTCTTGATCTCATGTTCGTTCCCCATCACTGCCCTTCCTTCCCTGTCCTTCCACACTTGGGGGCTGAGCGAAGGGTGGTGGGTTCGGGATGTCCGAGGGACGAGGGGGGGATGCGGGGAGTCTTTCACAGTCAGTCAGTGATTCCATCCGTCTGTCCTAAGACTTGCCACCTGGAGACTTTTGCACACCCAAGTCCATTACATGGAAGATAAAAAATCAATGTTCCTGATTTTCTTGTGTGATTCCGGTCACCAGCAGGAGGTTGCAGGCCATGAACTGCACGCTCAGCACGCAGCTCATCCGGCCAGCGTAGACGCCCACGAGCTCGCTGGATGAGCCGTCGGTGTGCACGCTGCAGTGCGCACTCCTGATGTCCCAGACGTGCACCGAGTTGTCCATGGACGCCGACGCGATCAGGCTGCTGTCCGGGCTGAAGGTGAGGCTGGTGATGTTATCCGTGTGGCCCCGCAGCTCTTTGTACAGGGTCCCGGACGCCAGGTCCCACAGCTTCAGCCGCTGGTCCTCACCTGCCGACGCCAAGTACTTACCATTGGGGGAAAAGGCCAGAGAGAGCACGGGGCCGCGGTGGCCCGTGAAGAGCCTCACCAAGTTTCCCTGCTGGGCGCTCCACAGCCGGACCGTCTTGTCAGTCGAGCCCGTGGCTAAGTAGTTTGAATTAGGGTGGAACTTGACACAGTCCACGTCCGCCAGGTGCCCAGCGTAGATCCGCAGTGGGTACGTCCGATCAAACGACCACAGCCTGGCCGTGCGGTCGTGGGACCCACTGGCGAAGTACAGGCTGTGCGGGCTGATGTCCAGGTCCCACACGGGGTAGGCGTGGCCCTGGTACAGCACAGTGTTGGTGAAGCTGCCGAGGTCCCAGTACCTGATGGACATGTCCTCAGAGCAGGAGAGCAGCCCTGAGCTGTCCGCGAGGAACCTGGTGCTGTACACTGGCCCGCAGTGTCCCCGCAGGACCTTCATCTCCGTTCCCGCGTTATCGTCCTCGTCGTCCTCCTCCTCCCGGATGTCACAAGCCAAGTGGATGCGGGACACATCTACTTGATGGGGTTCAGACTTTAACTTCTTGGAACGCAGACGCCACAGTTTGATACAGGAGTTGTCAAAGCCAGCGGCAAGCAGCTTGCTGTCTGGGGAGACCTCTGCCGTGTTCAGCAGCTGCTCCGTATTGTAGAAGGCGTAGAAGCAGATCGTGGTGGGGGGGGGGGGGGGGGCCATCCTTGACGCGCTTAATGCTCTCCTGCAGGACCTCCAGCGCGGCCTCGTTCTGCAGGACGGGCGCGGGCACGTCGGCAGGCTCCAGGCCGCCGCCAGGCTCCAGGCCGCCGCCCTCGCCCCGGGAAGAGCCGCCGCTGGCGTAGAGCTGGTAGTCCGTCCTCTTGGCGGGTTGCAACATCCAGGTGGATGTGCCAGGTGAGGACTCTGCACAGCGCGGTGTCGTTGTCACTCTGGAGGTAGCGGAGAAGGTAGTTGCAGCTGTCTTCCTGCAGGCGGACCATGTACTTGTTGTCCAGGAAGGCCTGTAGCCGGAAGTTAGACAGGATGTCCTGGATGGTCTAGGTGGTCTGCAGCTGCTCGATGACGTCCTTCTGGCTGGCGTCCTGCAGGAATATCCCATGGAAGCGGCTGTAAAAGCTTTCCACTGTGCTCTTCGGGCTGTTCTGGACTAGGCTGAGGTGGAGGTAGACAAAGAGAGGGTAGAGGAGAGGCATCACTTCGTGGCTGTGTTGGGAGTCAGAATCGGTGAGAAAATTCCGCAGCCGTCCAAACTGTACTTCATATTGCTGGGGCTCTGCCTGGCAAGGGGCTGCAGACACTATGTTGGCACAACCAGATTCGGATTGGACTGCGAGGCTGGCGGCCATCTCCTCGGCGCTCTGTGACAGCCGCAGGCCTTGCTTCAGTGGGCCGTCGGCATCCCCGTACTGCCGGCGTTTGAGGTAGCAGGACACGGCCATCTGGATCTGCTCGGTGCGCACCCGTTTCATGACTGAACATCCCAGGCGGCTCCCGCTCTCCCCGCCGCCGCCAGCGCCGGGCTCGCCCCGCGTCCGCCTCCGTCGTCTCCGCGGCAGGCTCGCGCTCCGCGGCCGGCTCAGCCGGGCCGCCGCGCCCCGCGCCCCGCCGCCCCGCGCCCCGCGCCCCGCCGCGGCTCTGGGCGGCCGCCCCATGACTGACTGACGCGGAGCCGCCGCGGGCTGGGCCGGGCCGCTCGGGCCTCGACCTCTGCTTGTTTTTACTTGTGGTTTTACCTGGAATAATCAACAATAAGTTGCAGTAAATGAAGAACACAGTGAAGTAATTTATCTAAGCTTTCCCATGGACAAGTACATAGAAGAAAAAGTAGGGAAAAGCCTTTCCAACTCCTGCTCATCCTGAATATAAACCCCTGAAAATAAGGCTTCAATCCCAACACTGTGTGGCATGCAGAACATCAAAAATGGGTTCATCTAGTAAAAGAATTAACCTAGGGACATTATATTCTTGGGAGGAAAAAATTTTCAAAGAAAAATCCTTTGAAAATAAAAGATTTTTAAATCTTTTAAACTCTAGATATGATTCTCTTTGAAGCTGCTGAGGTAACATTAAAAGGAAAAGGGGAGACATAGTAGAAAGACATCATCTTTGATTGAGTCAGTACGAAATAACAGACCAGGAGATGAGCAAGGTGTGAGTTCTGTTCCCCATTAAAAACTCAGCCTTCCCCCAAGAACTGCACCTTAGACAACTGTCCAATTTTAGACTCTAAAGAATTCTCTAACTATCTGTGTGATTTTTTTCTGATATCCAACATCTAATATTTCCCTGGAAAATCACATACATCCCTACACACAAACACCATACATACAATATGACAATGTTTAAAGGTTCATAAACCCCATAAAAAATCATTATTAACACAATATTTAGATGAAACGTACGAAGAGCAGAGAGAACTGAATTTAACTTTCTCTTATTCTTCAAAAGAGGAAACAAAGGCATCAAAAGAGCCAAAATAATCTATTTTCTCATTAGAACAAGAACTTACAACTAGCAACTTTGGGCATATCTCTAGTCTCTGATAAAAGATTAAAATTTTTCCCAAATATGTAGATGCTAAGTAAGTGCTTGTACAGTACAAGTTTTACTCTACTTGATAAAACCAAAGTCAGTTTGCATGATAGAAAAGTCAGATTTGAAAAATAATAACAATGAACCATATCAGGCAAATTCAAATGCAATTTTCAAATTTAAATATATACTGGTGTTTGCTTGAAGATATCTGTAGAGTAGCAAACACTCAGTTTTGGAAGCATAAGACACTTTTAAAAAATGTTTCCAGTTTCTTAATGTTTCACATGCTGTTACTTACCTTCTTTCTATGCCTTTATGGCATTATAGGCTGCAGCTGCTTTCAACATTAAATAAAATCCAAAGTAAAATTATGTATTTCATTTTTCAAATGTTAAAATAAGAATGATCACAGAGCAATTCAGTAAGCCTAATAGAAAAATAATTATGTAGAAAGTCTTAGAAAGTTGAGAAAGAATGAACCTTTTCCAAAATTACTGCCATATCTTAAATATCCTATCCTTGTTAAGAATAATATTTGAGAAGTTCAAGTTGACCTACAATACTGTTCTAGGGAAATCATTTTCAGATATCATTATGTGTCACAGTGCAAAGCACCTGCATTCAGTGAACAATTATGTAGGAAAGGTAATTTTCTGAATTGGACATAAAATAATTCCTAATGAGCTGCTGAAAAAGTATAATGGGGAAAGGCAATTTATTCCTTGCTAAAAAAGAAATTCAAATCAATTTCTTACAGATTAATGAGATTACTAACCAGGCATGTCACCTTGGGCCAGAGGGAAGAGGAGAAATAATATTTAATGAGTATCAACAACATGCTAGATTCTATCAAAGGCTGCACAAACATTTTCTTTCACTGGTACTGCAAAACTGAGGAAGGGAGGGAGGGAGGAAAAGAAGGTGGGAGAGAAGCAAGGAGTTGAGGCGGGAGGAGGGAGGCAGAGAGAGAGAATTTTATTATTCCAAATGTACTGATGAGAAAATGGAAGCTCAGGAAGGTTCTGTGTTATGACTAAATAGCAAGCAATAGAAGCTGGATTTCAATTCAGGTTACTCTGGTTCCTATGTCAGTTTACCTATTCCTACACTCTCCTATTTTTAAAAGGAAAAGCTGGTCTAGAGATAATCTCTAAACTCATTTTGATGATGATAAGGGTACTAGTCTGGTGCTACTACCCAAACGGTTTTTACAATACACTTAATTTCAGGATTTCAGCGTCAAAATATAAGGAAAATTGGGCACAAAGGAAAATGCCTTCTTTTATGGTATAATATTATTATGATATTAGTATAGTATAGTATTACAGTAAAAATGTATATAGCCAAGTGTCCATAAAAAAGGTAGTGAATATTTAAAAGCAGCAAGAAAGGAAACTATATGAAAATTATAAATCATTTTTGTTGACTACACATTTCTCTTTATTCATTCCACTCAAACTATTTCTTGGGGCCTGTAGGTGTCCACTTTCAAAACACAGATATAGAGCATTTAAAATTCCAAACAATGATTGGACCACTGCCATTGGCCCAGTAAAAAACTGCTCAGCCTGCACAAATGAGAGAATAACATGAAAGCTGTCCTATTTTTTAAAATGGATTTCAGTACAAAAGGTTTATATAAACATTGTGACTAGGGAGAAACCTAGACTTTATGATGAGGAATGCGACATATAACAGCAATAGTCAGCTCTTCCCACTGGCTTATTGTCTTCATTGATTTTAGTTTTGAGTAAAAGAGAACAGAAGAAATAGTCACCTCTGCCAAGCTATGGAGCCCCTTTCTCAATTTCATTGGCAATGAATATACCTGAGTAATTCAGCAAAAAATACAAAAATTTAAAAAAGCAGTGCCTATCACACGAAGCAAGGTTTCACTGTCGCAGCTATACTCTCAGTAGCCAAGTTAAACTATAAAATATAGCATGAAATACAATCTTCCAAAACTGCTGCAAAGATCTAAAATGCTAAAGTTTCACATAGTACACACATGAACACAATGAATATTATTATAATATTAACCAGCAGAAAATAGTATACAAATGATAAGAGAAGTACCAGAGATCACTTCTACATGTAGAAAGAGGTGGAAATACAACAGGGCTGGAATTAAACCCACTCATCCCTGCGAGTCGACCCATCCCATTCATCTATGTGAAAATGTTTAAAAAGGTTAATTTAGCAAGAGAATACTTTAACAGCAGTTAATTCAAATCATTTTCTAAAACACCCCCTTCTCTCTTTTTTAATCAATATTATCATTCCTTCTACTTATTTATGCAAAAATAATTTGAATTTCAAGACAATTAATATATGTTCCCACGGAAAAAAGTTGAGAAAAGCTCATTCATATTTTAAAAGATTTTGAGTCTTTCATTCAACAATTTTTTATTACAGGTCGATTTACCAAACAGTGCACAAAAGTGAATGGTGGTATTGTTTAACTTTATTCTTAATTCTAAGCATCAATCTCTTAATTTTCTTTTTCAAGAACTGCGCCACTTTATGAACACTAGCATATCCTTTAGCATTGTTTTAGATACCAGTGTTTTAAGCCACAAAACTGAAAGTCAAAATCAGCAGTAGGGTTACTTTCATAAGTCTTTTACCATTTAAACAGATTTTTATTTGCTATAAAATTCTAAGTTACTTCTTAGCCCTGTATGAAGTAGAGTAAAACACTAGAACCATGAGACAAATTGAATACCAAATGCTATTTACAGTTAACACTGAATTTAGTTTTTGAACACTTCAGAGAAGAATCAACTGTTGAAGTAACTACTAATTTAGGAAGTATATTCATGCCTTAGGCTTGTTCTTTACCAACAATAGAATCAAGAATTTCAAATTAACTTTGTCCTTTCTTAACAATTAGTCCTTTCTCATTAAAGAATAACTCTGTCTTAGACATGCAGATACAGAGAACAGGGCAGTGGTTACCAGATGGGAAGGGGCTGGAGCAGGAGTGGCAAAATGGGTCAAGAGGATCAACTGCATGTGACAGACAGAAAATGAGTGTTTGGTGGTACGCACACCATAGTGTATACAGAAGCAGAAATACAACGTTGTATACATGAAACATATAAAAATGTCATAAACCAATTTTACCTCAATAAAAAATAAGTTAAAACAACAACAACCACAACAAATAAACCCTTTGTCCTGACAACCGGTGTCAGGTGAACTTCTGATACACTCCATACACAGGTGTTCCCACAAAATCTTTCCCTGTTAACATTTTTATTAGTAGAACAATTCTTGGCTTAATAGCCAACTTAATAGAGATACCTCTCAATACAAAGATTTTGGGCCAATATATTCTCTGAAAAAGTGTTTTTACTTATGACTCAAAAAATCAATATAGCAGATAAATAAAACTATGCATGGCCAGAGTTGTGAGCTACATTCAAACACAGTAAAACATCAGAATTGTGTAAATATTTTGAAAAGCTCAGAGTGACTACAAGTGGTATGTGTGCAGATATAATGAATACAAAGCTATGTATTCCATACCAAGAAACTCTGATAAATTTAATTATTTGGGTGATATTAAGTGTTTGGAGTGGGAAAAAACTTTTCAAGCATTATATCACCTACTTCGATAACCTATTATGTATGCTGTGTTTTAGCTACATTTTAATTAACTGATCAGGCATTTTGGTTAGCGATCTAACACACTACAATTTTTCCCATTTAAAATAATACGAAATTGACTCCTTGTTATTTAGCATCTTCGCATTGAATATCTACTTTTTGGAAAAAGACTTTTGAAGTTAAGTGGAGAGAGATGCCCATGAACCAAGGGATGACCTCTTATGTGCCAAGGAAAAGACAGTAACTTTGTCTTAAAGGAAAAAATATAAGTATGATTGTTTCAGAATGCTGCAAGAAATGAGTCCAGGTAGAACTTCAGTGGCTATAAGAAACTGTAACAAGTTTGCAGAGATGAATTAATTAATTTATTTATTTTTGAAGTATAATACCTGCAAATAATGAGTCCTGAAAAGAAGCAATGAACTGTGTTAAGAACTTTGGCTCAGTTTTGATAGGCTTTTTTTTTTGTAATTTTTTCTTAGATTTTACTGCCAAATATCATATTAATGCCAGACTGGAATTATGTTTTCTTTCTGTTAAAGTAACAAATTGATCTTAGCAATTTCAATCTCCTCTTACCAAGAGGTTGTAAAAATTATTCCTAACGTTCTCTGTGTAATTTGAGCAGAGATTCTGTATCTCTACAGATAATTTCTTTTGTGTATTAAGCTGATTATATTATGGCTTCGATTATTAAAAACAAACACAACTTCATTACTTCTAGTTACATTCTATCTTATTTTTAAATACTAAATATTAATAGAAATTAATATAATTACTATGAGTAATTTTAAAACATTGATATTACTCCTTGTTCTCAGGCACCTATGCTACTATCTTAGTCAAGTGACTAATCTCTTGCTACAACTCTTTTGATTCTGTCTGCATAAGACTAAATTCAGAAAAATAAAAATTTCAGAAAGCATTTCCTCATAAACTGTGAAGTTTCCTAAAGGGCTGTGGACAACCACAAAGATTTCTTCCCTTAACTTATGAGACCACGGAAACTAAAAATAATTGTTTGGTATGCACCATATATTTTAACCATCTTCTGTTGTTTTTAAAAAGAATTATCTTTGGAGAGTATTTATGATCATAGGAAGGGAACTGTTAAAAAAAAGTTCCAAAACTTGGACCCAGGCAAAAGAATGACTACGTATCCTTCAATCAAGGAGTAGCTAATTCTTTAATTGTATGTACCTTTGAGTCACTGTTCATTATTGATTAAGACATTTTACAAATCTGTGAGAGAAGATGTTACTGTGTAGAAAGCTCATGGCAATACAAGCAACACTTAAAGGAGGACAATGCAAGAAAATTTTGTCTAGTAGAGTGGCAAATGATTTCTGTTTGGTAGTAAAGATAACCTCAAAGGTTTCAAATGTATTGACCTGTTAGACATTAATTTATTTAGTATAAAATTAGGAATCTTACTCCAGCATTCTTTCTTTCAGTGACTATAAACGCTTCCCTTGTTCCTATAATCTTCTGAACCAGTCTTACTACCCTGCTGGGTCCCACATTGATGAATTTAGCTTGTGTTCATCTACATTATATAATGCTTGACTCATTTTTAAGTTTTGGGTTTTTATAAAGTATGTTATTTCTTCTATGTCATAAGAAAACAAGAGAGAATATAAAAACTCTTAATAGCAACAACCGCAAGGTTAGAAAACTGAAATAAGATTTCCCACTTCTCAAGTTACAGTAAATGCTTTGAAATCAAGGAAAAACTGACCTTAGGCTGACAGTGCATTAGAGAATATCATGCTGCTATAATAATTGCTTTATTTGTCTACTCTTCTAAATCCCACGGCTTCTGAATTCTACTACCTATATATCTCTCCTACTATAGCTGCATCGAATAGTTCTTTAATGGGCACCACTGTTTACTTACCCATGTCCTCCCCGTCCTTATTCCATTACAAACCTGGTCTATCACATGCCTCAGGGGAAGCCGGCACTAACTTCAGTCTCAGCTCCAACTAGGGGAGGAGGACAGGCTGGAAAGTATCAGCCAATCACATCTTATTCTGCTCATCGTTGATTTATTTATGCATAGATATGGGACACAATTTTGGCCAATTGGACAAGAAAATAAATCTGCTGATGTGTACCTCATGAAACTTCTTTATGCTGATTAAAAAAAAATGAAAGCAGACATAATGAAGAAACAACCTCTTTTTCTTCATGTCTGGAATTAATACCTAAAATAGCTGCAGATCTTATATCTTATACCCATGAGGGGAGCTAGCCTGAGTTTAAAAGATAACCTTAAGAGTAGAGGAGCAGAGAGGGCTTCCCTGGTGGCGCAGTGGTTAAGAATCCACCTGCCAATGCAGGGGGCATGGGTTCAAGCCCTGGGCCGGGAAGATCCCACATGCCACGGAGCAACTAAGACCATGCGCCACAACTACTGAGCCCACGTGCTGCAACTACAGAAACCCTCACGCCTAGAGCCAGTGCTCTGCCACAAGAGATACCACGGCAATAAAAAGCCTGCATACTGCAATGACGAGTAGCCCCCGCTCACTGCAACTACAGAAAGCCTGTGTGGAGCAATGAAGACCCAATGCAGCCAATAAATAAAATAAATAAATTAATTTAAAAAAAAAGAGTAGAGGAGCAGAGAGACAAAAGAACCTGGAACCTTGAGGACATCACTGAACCACTTAATTAGCCAATCCTGGACCTCCTGTTATATGAAAGCAGCTTTCTTTATTTATGGTTTAAAAACATTTTGAGTTGGGCTTTCCATTATTTGGAGCTAGAGAAAGCATGAGAGATACAACTTTTGCCACATTTCCAAGTCAGCCCTGAAGCTTCTTTTTCTGTAGTCTCTAAAGAAGGATCTGTACTCCAATTTGTTTATATACAGTTTGAAAGTGAGAGCTTTCTCATACATCTCTACATACTTGGATTCCCAATCCTGAGTTTCCCAAGACATGAAACCTCTGGAAATTTACTTAACCCCTCTTCCCTAATCTATGGCAAGCATTAATACATACCTGAAAGGGCTTTTATAAGAATTAAGTGAAATGACATAAAAAAATGCCTAGGAATAGACAGAAGTGGTCAGAAAAGAATTTTTTTTTAAATTATCAATTTATTATCCAACTAGCTTGGATAAAAATCATGCACTCAAAGCATAATTTTTAAATAGCCAGATTTGCCATTCCACTTTTCTATTTAATTCACCAACTATTTCAGAACTGGGGGAGAGAGTGAGGAACAGAAATATAAAATTGACGATGAAATTTGTGGAATTGTCCTATTTAATTTTATTCTCATAAACTATAAGAAGCAAGTCAGCATATCTTTTTAATCTATGTTCCTAAGTGAAGATTTCAAGATGCTGCTGGCATTTATAAGTTGTCATGTGCTGTAAATATATAAAGCATTCACTTTTGTTGAGAAAAATTTCTCAATCAATAATTTCCTCTCTGAAGGAGGGGGAAGAGGTCTGTCAACATACTACTGTACTCTCGACTGATATAAGGTTGGAAAACTGACGATCTCCCAAGATTTTCAAAGCCTCTTTTTATGTAATGGTAAATATATATGAATAGCTATATATTTTTCACAATATTAACTATATGAGGAAATTAACATCACAAATTTTTAAATAATCTCTAATTCAATCACTTAGATTTCACTGCTTGTTTGTATAATTTTTTTCCTCTGGCATTCTTCTTGTGTTCAAAGACAAAGCTTTTAAGCTGAGAGTGTCTGAGTTCTTTAGCCATCATGAAACAAGTTTATTTTTGGAGAGAAAAGCATAAGGTCATAACTGTACTTTCAGTCACACTCCCCCCAAGGAAAAGTAATTTTGTTTTCTTGGACCATGTATTGATTTTAAGGCATGTGTTAAAGGTGACTCCATAGTCTTTGAGATTACCTTGTATTCTTATTCCTAATTCATTTAGGAGGTTGGAAGTTCTCTGGCACTGACACCAATATTAATTTCTTTTCTTTTCTTTTCTTTTTTTCTTAATACTGGCCTGTTTTCTTCCCCTGGGATATATCCGGACATATCTAACTTAGATACATTACGTACCTGAAATAGGAAAACATTCCTGTCTCAGCATGCCATTTCTGTCCACTGTAATTTAGACATTCTTCATGCCACATTTATGTCCACAAGGGTAATAGCACGTACATTAAAAACCAGCCCTCATGAAGTAGCTCACCCTTCACGTAGCCCATTACAGCCTTTCACTCTCTGACCCTGCACTGCCTCCAACTCCCACTGTTTTTAATAAGCAACTCAAACGTGGTAAACTATCTTCTCTGTGCTGAGGGCAAAAGCACCAACAGACACATGATAACACAGTTTGGAAAAGCACATTGAAATAAGCCCATAATTCTAGTCCTAAAATATCCCATTGCAAACAAAGTCTTAAAATTATTTTCAAACCCTAAGCTTTAGTCTGAGTTTTTTAGTCCAAAAATTTTTCTTCTACCATACATGCTCTAATGAGATAGCAGATAATATATGTGTTTCTAAAGGTTTGCTCAGACAACCATGCAGCAACTATTCATCAAATAACTAAAAATAACATACAGGTAAATCAAAGAAAGGATAAAGCATCTCACAAGGGAGTGAGACTGTCATGGAGGAAACCCTGAAGTTCAGCAGCAATTCCACACAACAGCAAGTCTCCGATCCCATTTCATATGATGACTAACACAATCATTTAAAGCTTTTAAATTTTGGAAAGAAATAATATTTTAGATGAAGTAGTAGAAAATCATTGTGGATTAAATATAATATATACCTCATTTTATAGGGGATTTAAAGATCCAAGACTAAGTCAAGGAAATGTATCAGCTATACAACAATTATGAAGCAGGATGGCACTGTGGCAAGAGTAAATGTGATATTAGACAGACAGACCTAACTTCAAATTCTGTCCCTAGGTGATTTAAAGCAAGTTATTCACTCCACTTATCTCTAAAATGTCACTAATCTTGTAGGGTTCATATGAGAATTAAAATTATATATCATGCCCCTGGTATAGTAAAATCCAGTAAACTATCAGTAAGTCATAGCTAATGGCAGCAAGTACCCTCATTTCAGAGATGCTTATCTGAAAATGTTCAGTGTGCATCTAACCATTGTTTTCAAATTGTCCCTTGGAGCCTTACTTCTATAAGTGTTTTTCAGAGACGCCATCTTGATGGAGCTTTGGTGGTAGAGAGGAAAGAGGTAGAGTAGGGATGTAGGGAGTACAAAGCAAGCAGGTTCTGGCACCAGTGGCTTTTTGTTACCAATTTTACATATTTGAGTGCTGAGAAGTATTGCTTTCAAAAAAAGAATGCTACATTTTTGTTTTGTTTCTGCATATACCCAGAGAACACCACACTTCAAAAAGACACATGCACTCCAATGTTCATTGCAGCACTATTTACAATAGCCAGGACAAGGAAACAACCTAAATGTCCATCAACAGATGAATGGATAAAGAAGATGTGGTACATACATACAATAGAATACTACTCGGCTATAAAAAGGAACGAAATTGGGACATTTGTAGAGTCATGGATGGACCTAGAGACTGTCACAGAGAGCGAAGTGAGTCAGAAAGAGAAAAACAAATATCGTATATTAACACATATATGCGGAATATAGAAAAATGGCACAAATCAACCAGTTTGCAAAGCATCAATAGAGACCCAGATGTAGAGAACAAACATATGGACACCAAGTGGGGAAAGCGGGCGTAGTTGGGGTGGGATGAATTGGGAGATTGGGATTGTCATACATTACTAATAAGAAAAAAAATATCAAATTGTACATTTTAAATACATGCAGTTTATTATATGTCAACTGTATCTCAATAAAAGTTCTTAAAAAGAAAGAAAGAATGCTACGTTTTTGTTTCTGTTTTTCAAATCTGAAATCAAATGATTTTGATGCATAACCTTCCAGCTTTAAACTTCTGAGGTTTTCAGGCTCTGTCACCTTCTTAGAATCTAATGCCTATATTCAGTACTTACAGATGTTCCCATCCATGTCCATGAACTGATATTAAGTTACTCTCTTACCCTTTCTCTCTTTCTGCTTCTTGCTTCCTTTCACTCTTCTCCCCACTAAAGACCCATCTCTCAATTTCTCTTTAAGACAACTGCACAGGTTCACAACACTATCTTCATTAGTATTAATGGACTATAATAACTAGATGAAAAACAGAAAATAAGCCAATGTTTTGGCCTGATTTGCTCTATCCTCTAACCCAAACAAAACTAGCTATAACATTGCAACTCAGTATCTCTTAACCAACACTAGATGCAAATAACTTTATTCTACAATTCTCTGCCATATTTTGACTCCGGTAGATCTGTTGTCAAATAAGTCTGTTAACTCAGGTGTGTAAGAATTTAGCAATTATGACCCTGTAGCAACACATGCCTTATTATCAATTGCCTACAAGAGGGCGATGGAAATATCAGGCAAGGTGATCTACTCATTTTACTGAGTGTCTGAGGTTCCCAGAGAGATAAACTATAGGTTAGAAATGGTAAGACAACACAAAAACTCCCTTGAAATTTCTTAGATATATTAAAATGTGATATACTGAATACTGATATCATTTAATAAATTTTACTAAGTCTTGTATTAGAAAACTAAGGGACCATCATGATTACATAGAAAAATGTAGCTGAAATTGTGTTACTTATCAAATGTTATCATATAAGCCAGACATTTTATTTGATTTTCACCATATAACACTATCAGAAGAAAGCCAGGTACAAAATCATGTGACCCATGCATGCTCACTATTGAATACAAAACACATTTAGTCTCTCCAAATTAGTATTTGAAGAAACCAAGCCTTATTTTAACAACTTGGCTAATAATTCATGTTTAAACTCTGGGATTAAAAAAAAAGAAAAAATAAATAATAAAAGGGCACATTGCTTATCAACAATTTTCATTTCTCATCCTCCTCTGTACAATGCCATTTGTTCTCTAAATTTTAGTTTGAGGATTTGACAAAGCGGTAGAATTAAGATCTACTAGGGCCTTAAACTATTGAATCACACCTCACTAAACTTTACAACAAAGGAGCAATGGTTTCTTATTTCAATCTTCAGATTAATTTAATAACAGAGAGCTTTTATTTTTACAATAGACAGATATGTACATAGGTACATAGATACAGAGAGAGAGATACGTAAATACGTAGATACACTGATAGATACACAGAAAGAACGTGTGCATTTTACAGAAGGAACTTTGTACAGTGATTTATATCATTATCAGTGAAAAGTACCAAATTCAAGGTAGGATACAATGTAGCATAATTTTAAACTGTCAAATGGGTACTCTAGAGACTCTAAACTAAAATTCAATTAGTCATTTTACAAAAGCCTGTTAAAAAGAGAAAGCAGTTATAATTACAGTTGAAGATAAATGTATTCAGATGTCATTCATGATCTCTGTGCTCAGATCTAGGTCAGAACATGTAGTAAAATTGTCCAATGAATTTGTTTCATGATGTCACAAGTATAAAGGAACACCTGACAAACAAGGTGATGAACGCATATATTTGAGATAGAAGAACAATTTCTAGTTCCCTGCAACACTTCTCATTCACTGTGGATTTGATTTTTATAGACTAGATTTTGAGGAATAGCAGACTGGGATTAATTTGACTGGCAAAAGACAAAAGAGAGACATCCTAAAAGACAGCTCCTTCTTTAGCATTAATAACATTTAAAATTATACCCAAAATAAATAGGTGAAATCATTTATAAAGGCAAAGCTAAATATTAGTAAGTATATGAAGGCCTTCTAATCACATTAAAAGATGAGCTGAATATAATGCTTGGGAAATGAGGTAGTTTTTCTTATTCAATTAATTTTTCAGCAAGAAAAAGACCTGTTTTTGTTTAACCCTTAACCAAAATATTTAAACCACATTATATAAATTGACATTGTTGCCAAGTAAAATGAAATAGCGTCTTGGAAAATCAAAGATGAAAAACATGATTTATGTTCATGAGGACATGATAGTTTTGTGGAGAAAAGGAGGTATTTTAAAAAGTACTATAAAAGCCTGAAATTGAAATACATACCAAGTACAGTGGGGAGCGTATCTGAATCTGAGGATAAAAGAAATATTACATAAAAGTTCCATGCTAACCAGGAAAATCTTCCCAAAGCAGAAGGAATTTGAGTAGACATAGTAAGAATGGGTAGGAGTTTGGTGAGTGGTAAGTGACCAGAGAATGATCAAAACAGAGGGAAGGGAACATACAAAGTCTCAGAGATGTCAAAGAGCATATTATCTTTGAATGTGGGGGAGGGTGTCCAGGTTGGTGAGAAGGAAAGGAGCTTGAGTCCTTCTGAGGTATCCCGTTACATATCTTTCATTCTAACTTATAACATTTTTTAATTCTTAGTCTAGTTTCCCCAAAGTATCCTTGTGAGCACTGTTTTATTTACTTTTTGTAATTTTCTATTAGCATATAAGACACATAGAGAAAAGTACAGAGCTCATAATTGTACAGCTCAATGATCTTCAGTTTGAGCATACCTGTTAAAACACCATCCAGACAGAACAAGGAAGACTGTATTATTAGCATTCAGAGGCCCCCTACATGCCACCTTCCAAGCACTAACCATCCCCCACACCTGCCCACCCTTCCTGGAGGTAAATAATACCCTGACTTCTAACATCTCAATTTGTTTTGCCTGTTTTTGAAATTTACATAAATGAAATATAGCACATATCCTTTTGTGTCTAGTTTCTTTACCTTGAGATTACATATGTGAAATTCATCTATATCATATATAGCAATAGTTTGCTCATTCACATTGCTGTGTAATATTCCATTATGTGAATATATCACCATTTATTTATTCATTGCACTGTTGACAGACATTTGGATAGTTTTCAGTTTGGGACTATTTTGGATACTGATGCTATAAATACTCTCATACATGTCATCTAGAAAATATGTGTACTGAGTTCTGATGGGCTTATACCCCAAAATGGATCTGTTGGGTAATTAGACTGTACAAAGTGGTTGTACAGATTTATACCTGACCATAGTACAGTAAATGAAGAGTTTCACCTACTCTATACTCTCACCAACACCTGAAATTCTGATTTTCATCCTTCTACTCAGTTTGTAGTAGTTTTTCATTGTGGTTTTAATCTGTATTCCTTTGATGCCTGAGTTGAGCAGGTACTCACATTTTCATATGATTTTTGGCCGTTAGGATATACTCATTCTTTTGCATGCTATTTTAAACATACTTAGCTGGCCTTTCAGCCATTATCGTCACCTGACAAAGGCACTTCTGCCGAAGAATACATTAAGCAATTATTGACAGCATTATGTGTTCAAATGAGAAATAATTTTCTTCTTTTCTACCCATCTTCACTGTTTGCTTATTCTAATCTATTTATTCACCCTCTCTTTCCTCTGCCCTTCTACATTTTCAGTCCAAAAAGATCAGTAAACAGAAGCCAATTAACAATGTCCAAGTACTTTAAAAGGAGTTCAGTAACAAGTCTGCATCAGAGACTCAGCCTTCTTATTTTCGAGTTGCTAAATGTTTGAGTTCTCTTTTTTTAATAATTGAAAAAAGTAAGCACGTCTATTTTAAAATAAATAGATCACTCATAAAGTTTTAATAGGATAAGTCTAAATGTCTCCTTTTTTCCAATTTATGAACAGATAATGTTCAGTGAACACTTTAAAGGACTATCAGAAGGAAAATGAAAAAAATAGTATAGGTTGCAAAAAGAGAACAGTAAAAGAATATATACATGGATGTTTTCTTTCACCTTCTCTGAAAATCAAACACAAATTACATTTGGCAAAAATAAAGTGGCCGTGACCTTTTTCCCTCCTCTGCATGATTAATTACTTAATGTCCTATTAATTGGAAGATGTGGCTGAATTTCAAACACTTTCATTTTCTGTGCACATCATCCTGTACTGTAACCACAGATTAAGCTGTTCATCAAAGGCGAACCAACAAGGTCATCTGAGCAGTATCTCTTCAGCTATTCATTACCCATCTTCAATGGTAATTAACAATGGTAACATTTCCATAAATCAACATCTTTCTGATTGTTCTCTGATGATAAACAGTCAAAATATGTGCATCCCAGCCCACCCCTTTTACTTTTACTTTAAAAAATTCAGTCTAAATATACCACAGAGAAACATTCAGGTGAAATATTACAGGAGTTTCTTTAATTAAAATGTACCAGGAAAATAAGATTATGTACCTTTGAAAGAAAAATACAAACCTACATGCACAACTAAATGAGTCTAAAACAATCGAATCAAAAACTGGGCAGAGGACCTAAATAGACATTTCTCCAAGGAAGACATCCAGATGGCCAGGAGGCACATGAAAAGATGCTCAACTCTGCTTATTATCAGAAAAATATAAACCAACACTACCATGAGGTATCACCTCACACCCATCAGAATAGCCATCATTAAAAAGTCCACAAACAATAAATGCTGGAGAGGGTGGGGAGAAAAGGGAACCCTCCGACACTGTTGGTGGGAAAATAAATTGGTGCAGCCAATATGGAGAACAGCATGGAGTTCCTTATAAAAGTAAAAATAGAGTTACCATATGATCCAGCAATCCCACTCCTGGGCATAAGAGCACCATACTTCAAAAAGATAATGCAACATACGGATGGCAAAGAGGCACATGAAAAGCTGCTCAACATCACTAGTTATTAGAGAAATGCAAATCAAAACGACAATGAGGTATCACCTCACACCGGTAAGAATGGGCATCATCAGAAAATCGACAAACAGTAAATGCTGGAGAGGGTGTGGAGAAAAGGCAACCCTCTTGCACTGTTGGTGGGAATGTACATTGATACAGCCACTATGGAGAACAATATGGAGGTTCCTTGCAAAACTAAAAATAGAGTTAACATATGACTCAGCAATCCCACTACTGGGCATATACCCAGAGAACACCATAATTCAAAAAGACACATGCACTTCAGTGTTCATTGCAGCACTATTTACAACAGCCAGGACATGGAAGCAACCTAAATGTCCATCAACATGTGAATGGATAAAGAAGATGTGGCACATATATACAATGGAGTATTACTCAGCTGTGAAAAGGAACGAAATTGGGACATTTGTAGAGACACAGATGGACCTGGAGGCTGTCATACAGAATGAAGTGAGTCAAAAAGAGAAAAAAAAATATTGTATATTAACACATATATGCGGAATATAGAAAAACGGTACAAATCAACCAGTTTGCAAGGCAGAAACAGAGACACAGATGTAGAGAACAAACATATGGACACTAAGTGCAGAACGCGGGGGGAGTTGGGGGGGGGAATGAATTGGGAGATTGGGATTGCTTTATATACATTACTAATAAGAAAAAAATCAAATTGTACACTTTAAATACATGCAATATATTGTATGTCAATTGTATCTCAATAAAAGTTCTTCAAGAAAAAAAGATACTCCACCCCAATGTTCATAGCAGCACTACTGACAATAGCCAAGACATGGAGGCCACCTAAATCCATTGACAGATGAATGCATAAATAAGATGTGGTGTATATATATATATATGTGTGTGTGTATATTATATATGTGTGTGTGTGTATATATATATACAATGAAATACTACTAGCCATAAGAAAGAATGAAATAATGCCATTTGCAGCAATATGGATGGACCAAGTGAAGTCAGCCAGACAGAGAAAGAAAAATATCATATGATATACTTATATGTGGAACCCAAAATAAGATACAAATAAACTTATTTACAAAACAGAAACAGACTCACAGACTTAGAAAACAACCTTATGGATACCAAAGGGGAAAGGTGGGGGGATAAATTAGGAGATTGGGATTAACATATATAAAGTGCTATATATAAAATAGATAACCAACAAGGACCTACTGTATAGCACAGGGAACTCTACTCAATATTCTGTAATAACTTCTAGGGAAAAGAATCCGAAAAAGAATAGTTACATGTATATGTATAACTATATCACTTTGCTGTACACCTGAAACTAACACAGCATTGTATATCAACTATACTCCAATATAAAATAAAAATTAAAAAAAATAAATAAATTTTTAGCACAACTTGATGGATTTCTATAAAGTGAGCTTACCTGGGAAAATACTACACAGGTCATACATAGAATATCAGTGGCACCCTAAGAAGATTCTTTTAAGTTTCCTTACAGTCACTAACTCCACCAAATATAACATTATCTTGGCTTCTATCTTACTAATTTTACCTGTTTTTTAATCTTTAAATAAAGGAAATCATAAAGATTGCAGAAATAAAGAAACAGAGAGAGGGAGGGAGGGAGGGAGGAAAGCAAGGAAGGAAGGAAGGAAGGAAGGAAGGAAAGGAAGGAAGAAAGTCTGCTGACAACATGAGGGTCAAACATAAGAAACAAAGGGTATCAGCCACCTAGTACCAATTCATTTCTTGGCAAGGAAATTATGGCTCAGCTCAGCTTCAGAAATATCCATTTGCCTGCTCGGCCATGGAAAGTTACAATTTATAATAGAAACCAGATTTAATTCACCCTGCTCTCAAAGAGCATACCACAGGGTGGACCAATAAGAAAAATTAGTTATAAAGTATTTGTAATCATGATTAAAATACTGAAAATATATTTTAAAATTTAAATTACTAGTAATAGGCAATCATCCCATCAATTACATATAATAATATACTATAACAAAATGATTATATATTATTACATAGTAATTAATGTATTACATTATTAAATATCATTATATTATATAATATATATGTGATCATACATAAGTATATTCCATACTTGTTTATTTCTAAATATAAGAAAAATAATTCATTCTCTTTATTAAAGTATTTTAAAATTCCTGTTTGCATTTTCAATTTCTCAATTTAATAAGGTATTGGTAAACATATGCATAGAGCTTGGATCAATTCAAAATTAATATGCAGAATTTAAGGCACAAATATTAGTCTGCTGGTATATAAAAAGGTATGTATATGTTAATATCCTATGTCAGTTAAGAGAAAACACAATTCAAACTGGTTTAAACAATAAGAAAATGTACTATTTCACAAAACCAAATTCAAAGGATGTAACAAGGTCAAGGTAAAGAAAGTAGGGCTCAGCCCTATTTTTCTACAATCTACTCATAAAAGATCTCTCCATTTGACAATTTAGTCTCCAGGCGGCCTCTCCTCAGAGCCACTGACAGGCTCATGACCAGTGGGATGAGATAAGCTCCTTCCCTAGCATGAAATAAAAAGGTTTCCCTTCAGTCTGATTAAATCAAATCTTGTGATTTAATAAAATAGGTAGTAAGTGAGCTGACCTCACTTTTTAGACTATTTTGAAAGGATTTTGTTTGTTCTTCATTTTATTACTTTTTTATTAAACTGGGGGGAAAGATACCATATTCTTCCAGAGTTAAAGAAGATACAGTGAACATTCTTGAGGAACACAGGATTGTATAAAGTTATTGAGAGAAAGGCAAAGAATCCATGGGGTCTTTGATGGGGTCAAGCAGTTTGACCACACTAGTTTATTATAATAATTAAACTATTGTATTATACCTAACATAAGAAAATGCTACATGTTCCAAAGGGATTTTTCCAACACTGGGTAAACAGAATGATTCTCACCTTGTGGCATCTCGGGTGGCAGATAATGAGGTTCTTGCGCACTAACATGTACCCATTCAAAGTCATCATATAGATCCTGATGGTAATCACAAGCTCCCGGACCATCATCAAAAGTACAGCCACCTGAAAGGGGAAAAGACGGACTACCGTTACATTCAAAACAGTAGAATGTGTTGGAGAAGAAAACATTATATTGAAATGTGCAATGTAGTACTCATAAATGTAATAATAAATGGTACTCCTATTTATCACTATTTTCCTTAAATGTTCACATAAAATGAAATTTCTATCAGTATCTGGTTTGAGCCTCAAAGCTGAGGCATAGAATTTTAAATACGAAAAATATTAGAAGATATATGTAATAGTGAGGCTTCCCAGAAATATTCAAACCACCTGCAATCAAAATAGTTTTTAATAACTTTAGAGGGGAGAGGGGTAGGAAAGAAAACAGTGAAAATTGTCTGTCTTTATAAGGCAGGTTCAAAAAGGTGAAGTTAATAATTAAATTTCACCAAATTTCTTGCTTTAGAAGAACACTTTGAAATCTACTCATAATAGCTAATGAAATACTTAAAGCTTTATAAGGTCTAAAGTGTTTAAGGTCAGTGAAACACGTTTCCATACTTTACTTAGATTACTTTCATACACAATTATGACTTAAAAGCGGGAAAAAATTGAATGAAGTATAAAACCGATCAGATTAGCCTACAATCACTCTCACCACTTCCACTTTATTTAATAACCTCTTTTTAAAAAATGGAGGTAGCCTTTCCCCTCTCCATCAGTCATATTTCCTGGCTTTATTTTCTGGGGTAATTTTAAGGCAGAAGTAGAATAATTACTTTTGCTTCTCAGCTTACATATACAGGCATATACAACTCAACATATTTAGTTTATTCAATTCATGAAAATCAGAACTGGCCTATATGTCTAATCTTGAAAGAAAATGGATTAGAGCTAATGAAAATCCAGCAGTGGGTTTAATGAGAAAAACCAATAACCTGTCTCCTTTCAAGTAGCTTATTTGTTTAGTTTCCATGGGGATCTTTGTGAAGAAACTCAGCGAATTCTCTGACCAAACAGCAGGCTAGGGGGTGGTAAACTTCAGGCCTATAAATTCTTCTCTGTAAACAAAGAATTCATTTTCCTCATCAAAAATTTATCAATTTGAATACGAATAAAAGTTATACTCCTCACCAATAACAGAGACAAGCCAACATTACAGGCAAAGGAGGCAAAATCAGAAATGTCCAGATGACACTGTGGCCCGCACAACCTTTTTCAAAAGTGGAATATATGTTGGTATCCTTGAATCACTCTTATGACCACATCAATCCTTTCAAATAACCAAACTTCAGCAGCTTGAAAGCTTAATATAGTCTTTTAAATATGCCTAAAATAGCCTTTATATAAATGCTCTCATGAAAAATGATGTACTTTTTAATTTAAAATTAATCAATGAAAAGAGGTTGCTAGGAAATGAATCTTCTCATAGCAAGGGAAAAGTTTTTCTCAAAATATAATTGGCTATCGCAACCCTAAAATGACTTATTGCTTTGCAACACATACCTTCAGGGCCTACACTGCCCTTATAATAGTGTGAGTGACCTCTTATATAAATTTAAACTACCATTGGAATCTACACTGGCTCATTTGGAAGACAAATAGCCTTAATTACTGTCCTTCATAGCCACTGTTAATTTTAGTCTCCAGGATTCTTATTAGCAATAACAACTATGAGCAGCTATGCAAAATAAGTGGGTCAACCCCTGATATTTGTTGCACATCACTGCCATATCAGTGAAGGGTACTGGGGAAAGCTCCTGGTCTACCTGACTTGAGTGATTAAAGAATTTTTAAGGAAGGGAGGGAATACGGGGATATGTGTATAAAAACAGATGATTGAACTTGGTGTACCCCCCAAAAAATAATAAATAAATAAATAAAATTTAAAAAAAAAGAATTTTTAAAAGATGATTTTTTTTATTTTTTATGATTTACAGTAAGTTTTAATCTAAGAGGTACAATATATCTATCCACCATGTATGAAGTATAGGAATAAACCTCTGGTAAAAGATGTTTATGAATCTTTTTGTAAAGAATTTTGTATTTCAAGAATAAAGAATAATGAGGTGTATCAGACTAGACATAAGAAATACAAAAAGTACTATTCTTGGCCTGATGAATGGGATAGACAGACATGAGTGGGAGAGTGTATATATAAAATACAGTGTGTTACAAGGGATCATAACAGTATGACCAAAGTCACAAAGAACACAAATGACAAATGAATTGGCTACCTATACCTGAGTTGGTTTTGGAAGGCTTCATAGAGTTAGGCCTATAAAGATGAGTAAGGATGTGCTGGGCCAGAATGGGAGATCAGTTTGAAATTAGAGAAAAAGCAAAAGCAAGGGTGTAACAAATCTAAAGAAACATGAGATGTTGCAGAATCTCAAATAATTCTGTGAAACGAGCATGAAAATTATGTAGAGGACAAAACAGAAACAAAACTAAATATGAAAGATTTTAGATACCATAAATAATTAGATTTTATTCTATAATTGTATGAAGCCATTAAAGAATTTTATCCAGGCTTGACACAGTTCAAGCCACATTAATAATAATAACAACAACAATAATACTAACAACAGCCAGGTAGAGTTTAAAGAGTAACGAGGGGGAAATGCAGGTAGATTATTTGGTTCAAACTTACAACAGATAGCACATAATATAATTTGAGTTAATTCCATTTTGCATAATCCCAGTTTACCATTAGGCTCACTAGAAAGCCCTAAAAACAAAGTCTTCTTTAACACACAGTCTTCTACATACGTTACTCTGTTCAAGGAATTTTTGAGTGAGTTGAAAATTACCCGCATTCTGGCTGTAGAACTTACTTTAATTAACTTTTAGAAAAGACAAATACATCATTCTTCCACATAATCTCCTTGCTTTTCAATACACTTTGTTCATCTGTCAACAAGCTTTCATATTCCCTCATGAAAAAATGTTTTGGGCTGAGCTGCGAGCCACGAACGCACCTCTGTCTTCACTTCTTCATTAGAAGTGAATCTTTGTCCTCGTAGGGCTGCTTTCAGGGGACCAAACAGGTGAAAGTCTGATGGAGCAAGATCAGGACTATAGGGAGGATGCTTTAATACCTCAAAATGAAGTTTCTGCAGAGTGTCAACAGTGTGGGCAGGTGTATGCAGATATGCATTGCCATGCAAGATCACAAGGCCCTTGGATATCAGTTCTCTGCGTTTAATCCGAAGTTTAGGCTTCAGCTCTTCAAAAAGCATCTCACTCTAATGAGCACTGTTGATTGTTGAACCTTTTTCCTAATAATGTTCCAATACTGGCCCTTGAGAATCCCAGAAAACAGAATCATTTCACGTGCTCAATGTTGTCATCAGCCGTGGCCTTGGATGGGCATCCAGCTCCTTCCTGATGGCTAACACCCGTACGACCTTCCTTGAATTTCTCTATCCATTCATACACACTTCTTCACAACAAAACACTTTCTCCATACTGCCCACAACATTTTTGATAAATAAAGGCACCAGGTATACCCTCAGACCACAAAAAACGAATCACTGCATGCTGTTCTTCTTTCGTGCAAATCACAAGTGGGGCATTCATTTTTGCTCGTACCACAGTTACAAATGAACTGCTGTAACACATTCACACCTGCACAGCAGTGACTAGGGAGACAATATCGTTGAACGGCAAGTGCTGATAAAACAGTGTGGCCAACAGAATTTTTAATATAACTGGATTGCGGATAATTTCTGACTCACCCTCGTAGTATTATGATCTATTTAAAAGAGAAATATCTTCGCAAGGTTCTAATTCAGAAACAAAAACATAGCTCATGAATTTAAAGTTTTACTGAGCTAGACAAAAGCAGGCAATACTGAAATGATGTTCAAGATATTTCCTTAGGCAAAGAGAATGAAAAATGAACAAGCAAACACCTTACATTTTCAATTTTGTATTTGCTACTGGTGATAGGACTACGAAGAGTAGAAGCAAAATCATTCCAGTGAAATGGCAACTGCAAGTTCCTTGACCCTTGGAGGAAAATTACTTCTGAAGAGCCATTTCACAGATTGCTAATTCCTCTATGCCAATCAGTCAGCTAAGGGACATATCTATCACTGCAATGGTCTGTTTCCACTATGACAACCCATTTATAGGGCTTTGCAAGCTATTCACCTGAAAATAAAAGTCAAGCTTATTTGGACTTGTCTGAATTTCTTTCTATTCCTATGCAGCTCACTGAAAGGATTGGTACTAAGAAACATTAGGAACAAAAAATAGAAGTATTCCTGTCCCCAAAATTGCCAAACACCTAGCATTTAGAGAGATTCTTGAGTGTTTATTTAAACAGATAGTTTTATGAGACAGTATGGAAATAAAAATCCTTTCTGTGGAATCATAAAAGAATGAATACTAAACTCAAATCCTTTCTGATATCAAACTTTTCAATAAAACCCAGGGTCAGGTTAATTTAAAACAAAGTTGAATTGGAGAAAAAAAGTTAGCAGGACCCTAGACAACTCTGAACACTTTATAGAGGACATTCTTTTAAAAGCTATTGTACTAGGACCTTCCACATTCTCCACTCCAAGGCATCTATGCAGTCTTAATTTTCGGACTGAGTCTAATAGCAAGAAACATCTCCACTCCAAGGCATCTATGCAGTCTTAATTTTCGGACTGAGTCTAATAGCAAGAAACATACAGAATTATCTTTCATGATTCTTTACTATTTGTAAAGAACAAGCTTCATTTAACTTGATACAGACCATTTTAGTTTTTATTTTCTTAAATTGATTGGAATATACAGGGTTTTGAAAAGTAAGAGTAAAGTCCCGGACAAAATATATTTGCAAATGCAATATCCTTAACACTTTGTTTATGACCTTCAAAAATGGACAAACTAATATTTTCCAGTTGTGAATTAAGCTGTGATACATAAATTTGCTCATGTAAGTGATCATCAACTCTGAAATGATCTTTCTTCCATTAAGAACATAAAGAAAGATTAACATATGTCACATTAGGACACATGCAATACTGAATTAAACTAACTTCGAAGAGACCATCTTTATCTATGCTAATCAGAACCATAATACAAATTTACTGTTATAAGCCCCAAAACTCATTACAAAGAAGCTAATACATTTCACACAAAAAAATTCAAAAGAACAGAAAAGTAACTTGTTACTGAATATCTTAAATGTAATTTCATTCATAATGAGTCAATATTGTCTATTCCCAGAAAAACAGATTACTGGAAAAGTGTAAAAATTGATGTTTTTAAATACTGTTCATATATCCTCTGATATCTACTAGAATATCTTAGTAGATTTTTTTTCTTTCAATTTTTGGGAATATTGAAGGTACAAAATAAGAATTGACATATCATAATCAATGCTTAGGAAGTTTACCTCCAGTCTAAGGATAAGCAATGCTTGTTCTCAATTTAAGTACTGAAATTCAAATAGGAAAAAAAATCCAAGTAGATGCAAAGGACTAATGTCTTTAAAGTCATAAGTATGAGTCACTGGCCTTAATACATCTGGTTCAATACCAAAGAGGATCTAATGAAGAAAAATAAGAAAATCTATGAATAAGATTTCATGAAAATATAACAACTTCAGATCCAGAAAAACAAAAACTCTTTTGCCCTGCTAGTAGTTAATTTGTATAAGAAAAAATTATTTGAGCCTAGCTTCTCCATAAAGGAAAAGGAACTTGAAACACATTTATGGAAATCCAAACCCAACATTTATTTATAGATATAAATGACTCTTAATGATGAGAGAAGAGCTCATTTCAAACACACCCATAAATTATCTAATTGTTCCTCTCTAGGGTTCCATTTCTAGCCAAGAATATATGTTTAATATATATAATCCAAGATTATTTAGCTAATAAGACTTCTATTCAAATTGTCTATGATTTGAAGCAAATGCTGTATATACTCCAACTGACTGAATAATCTTCCTTTAATAAGACTAAATTAACCAGAACAGAAAAATCAGTCCAGGTTTACCCCCTCCATCTTTGCAGAGAAGTAATATTAAAATCTCAACTTCAATTAATAAGACTTAAGGAATTTTAAGGAACTGGCACATACCACCACTTAGGTGGTAGAAGAAAGAATCAGCATTTCTAGATGAAGCATGAAGAGATGGAGAGCGTTTCTAGATGAAGCATGGCTAAGCACGTACACAGCTTTCCTATTTTATTTCTTTAAGCTTCAGTTCTCTTCCCAATAAAATCAAGATAATAATACCTACAATACAGTTGTATGAGGATTAGTGATAATGCATGGAAAGCCCCTGACACTCAACAAGTTTCTTTAACAGCACCCTTATTTTTTCATGTCCCGTTCTTAACAGTGTATTCTGTACATATGCTATACAGATGCAATCCTATGCACATATTAAACAGCAGAAGTCTAAGAAAGAAATTTATGGTTTCCATATAATTTATCCAGAAAGACTAAAGAGTTCCCATAAAGACATTATCATATTATCATTTCCAATTTTCCCTGAACACTCATCAGATATACTTTCAATAAGGAAATACCTTCCTTTAGATCAAGGGTCAGCAAACTTCACCTGTAAAAAGTCGATTAATAAATATTTTGGATTCTCTAGGCCATACCATTTCTGTCACAACTACATAACTGTTGTCATTGTAGCAAGAAAGCAGCCACAGAGAATACCTAACAAATGGGCATGGCTGTATTCAAATAAAACATTTATTACAAAAACAGGTGGCAAATTGGATTTGGCCTGCAGGCCATAGTTCATGAACACCTGGGTTAGATCACTTCGATCTTAAATATTCTTGAAATTATAGGTAGGACAGAGTCTGGTTAAAAGCTTACAACCAAGGGTCTTTGATTTCTGCATCACCTCCATATGACTTCATTTTCTTTCCCATATATCAAGATGAGTGGCAGTAGGCCACAGCCAGGAAACTGAAACTTGAAGTGGGGTCTGAATGACAGTTCTGCATCTAAAATCAAATTAGCTTGTCTGGCTGGACAGAGATCTAAACCAGAAAGTGAGAATATGAGAGAGCTGAAGACACTTTCAAGGTCCTCTAGTCTGGGTTTCAAGCTTTTAAGATGATAAAGGTAAATACATTTTACATTGTGACCAACATATACATGCATACATGCATGCAAATATTCAAATACATAGTGTGTGTGAACACAAATACATTTATTCACTCAATCATTTATTATCTCCAACTATGGGTCACTAGTCTGGTGCTCCTTCTATAAGTGAAATAAAATTAAGAGTAATTGTATGAATCAGGGAACTAGGTATAAGAAAAGAAAACAGGACGGCAATCCGCTGTCTCAAATACACAAGCACATGTCCATTTGTGGGAGGGTACCCAGAAGACAGACTTGAGCAATCCAAGTCTCTATGCCTAATTTTCAGGTGTCAGGTACAAGCTTAAGTCCAAAAATAAGCCTTTGAGACCTGGGCAGCCCTGACAGTACATATGTGACTTCATCCAACCTCATTAAGGAGCTAATGGATGATTACATGCCAAACAGCCATAGAAATGATTTCACAGATGCAAGCAGCTTTATTAAAATGTAAAAGGAACATATTAATGAAAAGTACCTCATAGTAGAAAAAATTAAAATTATCCAGGCTTATAGAGCAAGAAAGTATCAGAGTCAGGATCTGAACACAGGTACTATAGGTTCTTTACTCTTTACCATGATATTAAATGGCTTCTCAAATGAAGCTGATTAGATATTTTCAGAATCATCCAGTACAACTCCCTTCAATCAGCATAACCTCAAGCTATTACTCAACAAAGAGAGCACTACCCATCCCACCCAGGTGATGGTCTGGCGGTGCTGCATCTTTTGTGGATAAAATGTAGTGAACTTTGAACCACATTATATGTCAAAGTCTCTTAGGCTTGATGCTGGCAATAGAAAAGCTTCTTTATTGGACAGAGCTACAGAAGCCTAGCTGATTAGCTAGTAACTTCAGCAAAGAATTTTATTTCAATACGGTGACTTAAGGCTGAGAATGTATTGAATCTATGACCATAGCAGTGTCCTATCACTCTTACTTGACAACCTTCACTTTCACCTTATCTCCCGCAAAACACATATAAACAAGTGGCTTTTCTATCTTTAAAAACATTAAAATAAATCAAAAGCAATTTTGTCTTGGCAATTCTTATAGTAGCCCTTACATAAATCCTAGGATAAGAAACCAGGTGTTTTTGCAAAGATTATTAATGTAATTTACTCAAGTTTCTTTTCCTATTTTTTATCATTTTTTCTATTCCAGTAAAATCTCATCTTTTTTGTTTAGTGTTAGATACACAATCTAGACAAACCCACTGAACAAAGTAATAGAGAATAAATGTACTGAAAAATAAAATTCACAACCGAAGCCATATTTACATTCTGGTAAAATTGGAAACCATCCAAGCTTACATTTAAACATTTCTTTGTTTTGTTTTGTTTCTCATGGAGGGATTCCTGGTGGGCTCCACTTCACCCATATCACACACATTCTGGCTTATTTCAGCAATTGCTCCTGACTCAGCTCAAGCATGATGTGTGATGGATCATTCTTCATGTATAAGGGGACTGCTGCAAAATGCTGAAGCCATGTAAAACAGAATTCCATAGCCCAACCTCCTAAAGGAAGGGCAAAGATCTGCCTTGAGGCTTTGATTTTAAAGTTTTATATCAGATTGACAAAGGAATCTTAAATATTCTCAGCTACATTTTAAGAAGTTCAACAATTCAGCTTTGTAAGACTGAAATACACTCAAAAAAATGATAACTAATTTAGGTAATTAAAACACATCTTGAGAGTAAAAAGAAAAATTTATCTTTTTCATTAATATAAAGCTCCTTTCCTATTGAAACATTTCTAGACTTGGTATAATATAGAAGGTGTACAGGTCAATGTTTGGGTTTTCCACAGTTCTTAAAACATGTACTTAAGACTAAAGACTTACAGTTCTTTCTGCAATTTTCTTTATTTAGAAAAAAAAAAGGTGGATATCATTATTTCAATCAGTATATTTACTACTGATTTCAGATGTATTAACCAGTTCTTTCATTCTAAGCATCATTTAAACAGTCAGTTTGGCCTTTTACCAGGTCCACAGCAAACAAGCCACTTACCCAAACACAAGAAAATCATTACATTAATATTGCGATGTTAGAGACCTTGTTGTCAGAGATCTCTGCCCCCTTCTCATAAAAGAAGCAATCTAGGCTTTAACCTGTTTTGGTGAGACTTTTACCAGCCTTTAAAAACATCAACCAAGTCAGTGTTGAAGCCTGAATTACAATAATTTTCTCTGCTCATATTTGCTTTCTCAGACCAGTGCATATGGTTACCATTTAGTGGAATCACCACATAAAGATCTCTTACCCAGCAAAAACCAATGCTCTACACAGACATTTAAGTCATGATTGGGAGAATGATGAATAAGGTTTTATATCTGGCCTCACCGAGTGAGGTTCAGATCTGTCTGTATCCTCATTTTCTCATTTCAATACCAAAAAATCCCAAAACTTTAGCTTCACTTTCTCGTCTCTCCTTCCACCCACTACATAGGAATGCTGTGCCAATTAATTTTAAAAATCTCTCCACAATATCCTATGACTAGTAAAGCTACCTGCTATGCACATTTAAGGCATCATTAAGTTAGGGTTTTAGATAGGAAAACATCTAGGTGAGATCCTTATTACTGTTTTATATTTACATGACAATTTAAAGTAACATGACCAAAATTTGAAGGATTAGAAAAGAGAAGATGAGCTTACAACAATATCCCATCATTCCTTGGGCTTTGTAAAAAGATAAAGCAGCTATATTATAAAAAATTCAGTTACATGTCAGAAATTCATGCCACCACTGACTCTACTCCCTAGTAGAACTCCTAAAATGTAAACTACCACAATTCAACTATTCTTACATAAGAAAAATATTTTAAAGATGTTGACTCTGCCTGTATTAGAATTTCATACAAAATTTGAAAATATTAAAAAAAATGCTTCAGTGCAGAAAAGAGGTCTGGGCCTGGCAGAATAATTTCATACAGAGAAGTTAACCTTCTTTTGTTACAAACTCCATGCATATCAGGGGCTCTTGGTTCCCAAGAACAGTAGGTATAAAAATATCTACAGACTTGAAATATCCTTGTCTTATCAAATATAATGATTGACTGAAGCATTATATCCCATTTATTTAACATACCTTATCTTCCCTTCAGTTTTTGCTCTAAAACATAATGACCAACTTTAAATCATTGAACTGTACCATTTACAGATAAAAGGCAAACACATTTCTTCATAATGAACCATAAAAACCTGGAAATTTTTTATTTTCAAATGTGAGGGGGCGAGAAGCTGGCACACAGATTTGAATAATAGATTAAAAGCAGTAACAGTATGGAGATAGCATTTGAAGTCTGGTATCTGCTGTGCAGTAGGACAGCTCTCCTGCCTCACTTCTCACCTCAAGCCATAGCTTGTATTTTGAAATTGTCAAAGCTCTAAACACAGATAAAATAAAAGACAGTATTACAATGTGAAGTTGACAAGGCCACCCTTGCAAATAATAAGTAAAAACAAATTGCCCCTAATTAATGTCTTAGTAAACTTAGGAAAAGGTTGCCATCCTCACTATTCGAGTAAAGGCAAATTGCAACAAAAGGGAGCATTTTTTGTCCATATCATTTGCAAAACTTTAAAAGATTAATAATATCTAATGTTAATAGTACATGGGGGAACAACAGGAGGGCAATGGCATTTTGGGGGGTGGGGGAGGCAATTTGGTTTTTAATCACTTGCCTTTCAATCCAGCAGTGATACTTCTCAAAATCTATCCTACATAAATGTTCACGTATCTGAAGTCCTGAGTCTTATAAATACAAGCTAGGGCACCCCACTTCCACAAAAAAGCAAAAATAATTATGTATGGGTCTTCTCAATAACATCCAAAGACAAGGTCTACCTTCAAGCTTGAAGGGCACTTACAGCAAAATTATACACAAATAAAATCACAAACTTTGTACTAATGAGTACTAGTAAAATATTTTAATACTTAATTCACATGAGAAATGTAGACATTCAACACTATCAGTTCATAAAGATAAAGACAAAGCATATTTTAAGAGGCAATATAGGATCTAGCAATTATTTGGCAAATGATAAGACAATAAAAAGATGCAAAGATAGAGGTAAAAAATGTTGAATCAAGTGCACAAATGGAAAGAAGAACGTATCATAGAAGGTCAATGATATAAAAGTACCCCTCTGTAGCCACCAATTCTTTCAGCTTGGCTAGTTAGCCAGATTGGGAAAACAAAGAAAAACTGCTTGTGAGAACACTTTATGATAAACCATTCAAGATAAGATTGATTATAGAAATAGCATTGGAAGTCAGTTCAAATTAAAATTATCTAAAAGAATGGCTTTGAGTATAACTTCCTAGTATTTCTCCTGACATCTAATAATATAACACAGTTCCTTTCCACTTATCACTTCAGCACGTTCAGGCCTCATTTGAAGGTACAACCAGAATGCAAAATAGATTATGGCATAATAGAGAGGTAAACATGACAAAAGCATTTCTGATGCTACTTCATCTGCAAAGGATGGGTTAATAACTTTGTCAGAGAATGCATACATATATGTATTTCCATATAAAATATCTGGATTATGATTATGACTATCTGGTTACTACTTATGATGTTAATTCAAAATTTTTCTAATTGGATATTAGTAAAATAAAATCTATTTCTAGAAATAGCATTTTCAATTAGTGGAATATAATTCAATCGACTAGTGAAATTACATGTTAACCATATTAGAGGAAATAGGAAGACATCTTCCAACTTCAAGTACCTTCCTAACCCCTCCTCTCATCTCTCAATTCTGTGTTTAGTCTACAAATTAGATGTTAAGATAGATTTTAGTTAGATCAAGATGATGCATGCAGGAAGTAGAGGTGGAGGAACTGAGGCATGAAAATCATGATTCAGAGCAAACCATTTGCTGATATTCCGAGTAGTTGTATTTGACTAAGATTCTTTCAGGAAATGCTATATAGAGTGGGTAGTAACAGGGAGAAGGGCTATTGGGTTACAGAAACTAGGTGACAGAGACTCACAGGAATGAAAGCATTTTTTTTTTTAAACTTAAGCCAACAAGCTTGACAATTTATATCAAATGGATACATTTCTTGAAAAACACAAATCCACAATTAGTTGTAAATAAAGTTCATTCTGGTACAGATATCTGCACTGGGTTGTTATCTTCAATGCTGCTCCTAGTCTAGGGAGTGAAGGATGGGACCAAGATAAGTTAAAAATACCACAAAGCACTCTTCTTACCAAGATTTATTAGGTTTTCTTCATTAAGTGTTCCTCTGATTGCTGAAAGCTTTTGGTTAGTTTCCAGAGTTTCAAATTTTTTTATTCTGGTCATTTTCGCCAGTTTCTTTCATTGCTTTTATGGAGGAATGCACTTTGGGGTTCCTTATTTTGCTATTTTCACTGACGTCACTCTCCTCACATAATTTTATGATCACAGTATAATTTTTTTTTTTTTTACAATAAACTGCATATATTTAGAGTGTACAATTTGGTATCCCAATCTCCCAATTCATTCCCCCCCAACCCTCCCCACTTTCCCCACTTGGTGTCCATATGTTTCTTCTCTACATCTGTGTCTCTATTTCTACCTTGCAAACCGGTTGATTTGTCCCTTTTTTCTATAGTCCGCATATATGTGTTAATATACAGTATTTGTTTTTCTCTTTCTCACTCACTTCACTCTGTATGACAGTCTCTAGGTCCATCCATGTCTCTAAAAGTGTCCCAGTTTCACTGCTTTTTACAGCTGAGTAATATTCCATTGTATATATGTACCATATCTTCTTTATCCATTCATCTGTGGATGGACATTTAGGTTGCTTCCATGTCCTGGCTATTGTAAATAGTACTGCAATGAACATTGGAGTGCATGTGTCTTTTTGAATTATGGTGTTCTCTGGGTATATGCCCAGTAGTGGGATTGCTGGGTCATATGGTAGTTCTATTTTTAGTTTTGCAAGGAACCTCCATATTGTTCTCCATAGTGGCTATATCAATTTACATTCCCACCAACAGTGCAAGAGTATTCCCTTTTCTCCACACCCTCTCCAGCATTTACTGTTTGTCCATTTTCTGATGATGCCCATTCTCACCGGTGTGAGGTGATACCTCACTGTCGTTTTGATTTGCATTTCTCTAATAATTAGTGATGTTGAGCAGCTTTTCATGTGCCTCTTGGCCATCTGTATGTCTTCTTCAGAGAAATGCCTATTTAGGTCTTCTGCCCACTTGATTGGGTTGTTCGTTTTTTTGATATTGAGCTGGATAAACTGTTTATATACTTTGGAGATTAATCCTTTGTCTGTTGATTCGTTTGCAAATATTTTCTCCCATTCTGAGGGTTGTCTTTTTGTCTTGCTTATAGTTTCCTTTGCTGTGCAGAAGCTTTGAAGTTTCATTAGGTCCCAATTATTTATTTTTGTTTTTATTTCCATTACTCTAGGAGGTGGGTCAAAAAAGATCTTGCTGTGATTTATGTCAGTGTTCTTTCTATGTTTCTCTCTATGAGTTTTATAGTGTCTGGCCTTACATTTAGGTCTTTAATCCATCTGGAGTTTATTTTTGTGTATGGTATTAGGAAGTGTTCTAATTGCATTCTTTTCCATGTAGCTGTCCAGTTTTCCCAGCACCACTTATTGAAGAGGCTGCCTTTTCTCCATTGTATATCCTTGCCTCCTTTGTCATAGATTAGTTGACCGTAGTTTATCTCTGGGCTTTCCATTGAAAGCATCTCTTGGCGAAGAAACAGAAGAGACTTGGGAGGGGCCAGAGTGGGGGAGCTGTACTAAAGACTAAGAACTTGAAGGGTCCAAGGGGATGTGGGATAGGGTGCAGAGACCACTGAGGTGAGGCCTAGGTGGATGTGATAGTGGAGTTTGTACCCTACTCAATTTAATTGGCAAAGTCATAATTCAGGTATAAGTGGCCAACCACTCATGATACTGTGAATCATATGAAGCTGCATCTCTTTAAGAACTGCCTATATATATTATACAATATACTTAAGACAAATAAGAGGCATTCAGATTCTTTTGTTCAACAGGTTTTGAACTCAAACCTCTTAAAGACTAACACATCGGAAGGGAAATGTGTGAGGCTAGGAAACTTCTTGCGGTGATCAGGTCTGTAAGCAAATATCCCCTCAAAGATGAGCATAATCCATTTAGAGGATTCTGCAGTCCACCCCCACCCCTCCCCTTGGTAGTCCATAAAAGGGATTGGCTATGTTTCATATTAGGATTTGTTTTTCACGTATTTGAAGCATCTTGTAACAGAGACCAAAAGACTTGTTTTTGCTGTGCAGATATTGGCTATAACATGGTCATGTTTTCAAGAAAAATTATTTCTACCAAAACATTTAAAAGTCATTAAAAGCCTGTGACTTGTCATGTGGCCTTGCTCCAGGCTGCGGCAATGTCTACAAAATGCAGTCTTAAACTGGGTTATCCATGATTTCTTTAAAGACCACAAAAGCTCAATGAGTGAAAGACCATTGAATCTGACTCAATAGCATTAATTACACCTCCAAGGGTGACGTGAGAATTGTGTAAGTCGAAGAATAAAATTTTATAGTACTATAAAACACTGGTGGAGAAGTCACAGGGGAAGGGAATTGCGGAGCAAGTAATTGAAGGCAGGAGAGTTGACTTCCTGCCCAATCACTAACTTGGCTGAGCCTTCAGTGGTAAAACTTTCTTCCCAGACTTAAATTTATAATCACAATAACAACCACAGCCTCCAAAGAAAATCAATGAACACACTCCTCTTCTTAAACATTTAAGACACAAAGTAAATCTCTCTAAGGACTCAGGGTGTCAGGCATATCTTTTTTTTTTTTTTTTCAAATCTCTATGTTACCATGGAGAAAAGTCAGACCTAAACCAGTCAACATGATTGTATACATTATCCACCAGAACATATAAACATGTATTTTCTTACAGAGAAAGGAGCAGATTTTTCAAGTTGCCACTCCAAAATTGAGCAGCTTTATTTCAATTCTATGATCAAAACTATTCTCTACATATTGACAGCTTTAAGCAGACATAAGTAACAGGAAATTACAAAATGTATCATATGGTATCATTTTTGCAATTACAATCTTTAGATGCATTAGAATTCACAAACAAAACTCAGAAAGACTTTATGGATCTCAGAGGAGATTAATGAAAATATTTGATAAGAATACAAACAGTGTAAAGCCAACAGTTATTTTTAACATGAAAAAAATATTTAACACAGTTCACAGCACACAGTAAGCACCAAATAAGCATCAGAGTTTTTGTTTTTGTTTTTAATTTTAAAAAGTCACATATATTCCCACCAACCAGAGATACTCAGTGCAGACATTTTGGTGTGTACTTCTTTCTAGGCTTTCCCACATTATATTTTCTTACTGCTTATTGCTAAGATTTAGGAAAGCTACCACTTTCCTAAAATTTATGGTACCCAGCCATTTTGCTAATGCTATAAATCTAATAATGTTACAATTCATGCTATCAGGACTTCAAAGAATAAATTCATAATGTCTATATAATGCTACATTTGTTCTCCTTTGTGTGTATGTGTATGTATAATTATTTAAATCCACAGGAATGTCTAAAATAATATTTATAATGGTGATATTGAACAGATGTTAATTCCTTAGTGCTCTTCCTCTTAGCTGGAGTGTTAACTTTTTTGGCAGATTACTATCTCTCTGCACTCATCTTCAATGCTACTTCCCAAAGGGGATACTCTTTATATCTTTATATTCTTTATATACATATAGGATATTCTTTATACAGAAGTATAAATGTGTCAGAAGTAGTAAAAGAAACAGATGTCCCTATAGCAAAGATGAAAACTGCACCAGGAGCAACAGCAGTGATTGCAGCTAACAATGCCAAGTAGCTACTATGGGCGAGGTACTATTCTAAACACTTTCTGTGAAGCCATTCATTTAACCCTCACAATAACCTAAAAACGTGGGTATTATTACTTCCATTTTATAGATGAAGAAACTAAGGTAAGCTTCGTTTACCTGAGCTTAAGTTATTTGTTCGAGGTCACATTGCTAGTAAGGCAGCAAATCCAAGCAAAACTGGCATTTCTGAACTTTCTTCAAACAGATGGGAATAAGCATTTCAAAGAGAAGAGCAGCATCAAAGTTGAGGAGAAAAGCCAACAAGCAAGTTAGGTATCAGCAAATCAAAATGCATACTGAACAAGCAGCCGCAACCCATAGGCCAAATACCAGAGGCAATGCTACAAAGGCAGGAAAGCGCTCTGGAGAAATAAGATACATTTTTGAATAAACTATGACCAATTACAAGAGGTCCCTTAGGAAAAGCAGATTTCATGCTCCAAACACTCCCCTGTAGTCCAGTAATGGCTTCCCCTCCGCCTAAGAATCACACAGACTTCTCAAACCAGTGAATTTTAAGTAAGCTACTGGCACGAGTTCTCTTTCACCTCTTTCTTCGTTTCTTCTCTTGGAGAGGGGAAAGGAGGCATAGTCCCATTTTAGCAGCTGTGATTCAGCTGTCTACTCTCCATGCCCGCACCAGGAATTTGGACATCCCTTCAGAGATGCCATTTACAAGTGAGACATTGTTGGGAGAGCAAAGATACGTGCCTCTTTCAGCTAGCATCTCTTTTGCGTAATAAATATTTTTAACCCAGTTTATTTCAGCATCTACAACCCATGTATTTCTTCAGTAGTAAAGGGCATTTAATTTACTAGAACTAGCTATTTGAGGATAGCAACTGTATTTAAGCCCGCCTACATACCAGTAAAGCAGGACAAGGCAGTGACATTCTAACCTGACTACTGACAGAGCTCCAAACAATCCCATAAAGAAGGAGAAACCAAGTATTAGGGGTATCTACCAAGCGTCTATCTGCATGGAGTGTTGTTCAGACCAGTGTATGCAAAGAACGTTAATTTTTCCCTTACCTCAATGAAGTCCACCCCAATTTTTTAGGAGAATGCAGGGCTCCACTTATTTTAAATGCTCATTTATTTAAAATGAAAGAATTTGAGAATTCCTTGGCAGTCCAGTGGTTAAGACCCCACGCTCTCTCACTGCTGATGGCCCAGGTGCAATACTTGGTTGGGGAACTAAGATCCCACAAGCCATGCAGTGCAGCCAAAAAAAGAAATAAAAATAATTAATTAATTAATTTAAATAAATTAATTAATTAAATAAAAGAATTTGAGAACGTGAAGAGTTGCAAAAGATCCTCAAGCTCATTGAGTATAATTCTCCACCCAGGATAGGAATGTCCTCTGGAGTCTCAAGACAGATGGCCTCACTGCATCTGCTCAGATATTTTCACATCCAAGGCAAGGACCTCTGTGATATCAATGGTATTGCACCATGATGGCTTTGAACTCACTTAACAATTCGGATGGAATGGTATGACACTTCTGAGAAATTTTATCTTCCCAAAGATTACAGCCTATTGTGTGTTATAGAACCATTAGACTTCAGAATTGGAAAAGACTTTAAGGATCATTTCAGCATAGGTCACTTTTTGTTTAACCTAGACAACAATTTAGGTTAAGTACGAGGTCTACAGGTGTATATATATATGAAGCTCAGCCTGTAAAGATCACTGTATGAGGACTGCCCTTTCCTACTGAGCCAACTTTTCAAAACAAAGCTTCATTTCTGTTGACTTTTTCATATTCAAACTGGTCTATTTCATAATTTTTCTGTTTCCATCCTATTGAATTGACCTTAAAACTCCGATTAAAAAAAAAAAAGACTAATGAAAGTTAATAGGTCCCTAAAGGAAGTAGAAACTACAGTACTGAGATTCTGATGACCCATGGGTCACAACTTGAGGGAAAAAAAGAAACTGAATCCATTCAGCCTTTAAGAGAAACTGCATGTGGAGAAAAAAATTCTATGTGATACTTCCCAAACTCTAAGGCATAAGCCTATTTGTACTAAATATATCTGTAATATTGTGTAAAATGATTGCTTATAGCAAAACACTACATTTTCTCCAACTCCTAGTATGTAAGTATCAGAATGAAAAGAGACATCAAGATTTTAACTGAATCAGCTCCCTACCTCCAGATAGAAAACATATCCCAGCCTCCTTTTACACTGGGGACTCCCTAAGGTTAACTGACTTTCCCAGACTCACTAAATGATGAGACACTCTATCCCAGGGTCCCTTTCTCCTTGTTCAGCAATTCTTCCTCCATTACACACGATCCTGCAATGTTTATTGTTCAACTTGCCTTCATCAGTCAATTTAATTTAAAAATTTTTTTCTTGCTAGTTTGCACAAATGAAATTTCCTCAGAGTGAAAGATTTTTTGGATAGCAGATATTATATATAATTCACCTAATTTTTTAAAAAAATTAATCAAGCAAAAGAGAAGTTGGACTGCTATGCCACTACTTACTTTCAAAACTTCATCTTTTGGAGATGAGTTCTTTCATTGCTCTGTCCAGTTGATCTAATGTAATAAAGCCTTCTGTAAACTCTTCTAAATGTGGTTTAGAATATGAGAAACCAAACAGTTCAGAAAAAGATTAAATTTTGAGAAAAAGAAAAAAACCTAAGTATTTTTTGTAAATCACATATTATGTGTTAGATACTGTAGGTAGTACTATCATTTAAAATTCACAAACTTTTTAAATTTTATATTATTAATTTAATATTTATAAATGTTAACTTCCATATTTTTTCATTTCATATGAATATTTAATTTCATTTAATATTTACAAACAGAGTCATTGAAAATGTTCTCATTTTCATAAAATGAAACTGAATGGATCCAGTTTGTTTTGTTCCCCAAGTTGTGATCCATGGGTCATCAGAATCTCAGTACTGTAGTTTCTGCTTCCTTTAGGGACCTATTAACTTTTATTAGCCTTTTTTTTTTTTTTCCAGTTCTGAAAACTCAGATACAGAACAGTTCATCAATTTGGCCAAGGTTATGTATTAACTTTTAATTGGTAAATTGAAACCTTTATCTTTTTCATTCAAAAGCTTGTATATTTTTGAATCCATGTGAAAAACAAAAGCAACTGGGGCCTTGATGACATATAGCAGAATGAGGAAACTGCGGGAACTGTTCATAAGTTTAGATTAGGTGTTAGTAAAGCAAGTAATCTTGGTTTTTCTTTGATAAAATTTCTTTAATTTCTGCTCACTTGCTCACGATTCAAGGGTCAGCACAATCTGGAAGAGCTATTCTCTGCATGTTACTTTCCAAATCTCCTCAACTACCTTAGCATTCTCCAATGCCAAGTCTTCTATGTGAAAAAGAAAAGAAAAAAGAGATTTCTCTCTAAGAATTTTGCTTTTTATTTGTGAGAAAAATCTGGATGAGGCATCATCTAAAAATTTAATTTGCGCTTAATGCCCAAGGCCACAGAACCATTGCTACAATTAAAGACAGCTTTCCCTTTTAATAAATAAGTTTATTATTTCAATACACACACTAAAAGATATTCATATTTCAGTAGTGAAAAAAGCTCCATTTGAGATACATAGTAGTGAGAGGGAAAAAAAAACATTATTTTCACAAACCGCTTTGGCAGAGATGACTCGAGAATAATTTCCAGTTGTCAAGTCCCCTTCTCTTCTGAGAGAAGAGACTTGAGCTAAGGAGTTGCACCTGAAGCCAAGAGGCAGCAGAAGAGCCTTATAGAAGATAATGTCATTAAAAAGCAAACCACAACCCAACAATTGTTACAATTACAGCAACATTAAATCCCCATCTATAAGAGACTCAGTTTTGTTCCTTCAATCCCAGTAGGCTAGGTATACTTCAATCACAGTAGGCTAGGTATATGTGGATATATCTAGGTACATGAAACATAGAAAGGCTTTAATAAAAACTGTTGCAAATAATTGAAAATATAAAATAAAAAACTTTATTATTATATGTATGATTTTTTAAAAGGTTAGTTAAGTTTGTGATGGCTGGGATTAAAATTTGGGGGCTAACATCTTCTTAGGTAATATCAGAGGTCAATGAATCTAGTTAGCAGTAAAGAATTCAAATTAATAAACATTGAAATACAAGTAGTACCAGTACTTCACTAGATAATGGACATACAGAGGCGAAAAAGTGGCTGCCATTAAGGGAGCTGGAGAAATACAAGTAAGCGATTACAATATGAGAGATATACAGCATACATATAGCAACAGGAGACGTGATTAATAAACACTATACTTGGGTAGGTGGTTTGCACAGAAAATCTGGCATGAACTAAGTTTTGAAGGAAGAATGAAGTCCGCCAGACAAAGAAAACAGCAGGGACAAAAACAAGGATGACTAAAACCAGATTAACTTTGTTTTCAGGGAGTATCAGGTTTAAAGAGGGATCATAAGAGGAGAGCTGGAGAGGTAAACAATGCTCAGTAACAACTGGCATTGATGTCATGCCAAGTATACCAGATTTACCTTATTATTGAGGGACACCAGCAAAACTTTTATTTTCAAAAGACCAGGCTAGCAGTAGTGCAAAGGACAAATTATAGAAGGCCACACACAAGGAAAGAAAGACAACATGTGAAGAAGTGACTGCAATAGTCTGGGTGAGGTCTGAACTAACCAAGGTTTAAAACCAGATCTACTATTACCGGAGCAGGGCCCTGTGGTCCTTCCCTCCATGTCCTCAGTCTGCCTTTCCTCTGCGGAAAAACTTAAGCCAAAGAATAAGTTTAATCAGAGAAGTGAGAATACAGAAGCAAAGGAAAACAGTTCAACAAGACTAAATAATAACTGTCTAGTCATTAAGCAAAGTCAAGGACCTTTAGCTCCTCCTCATGGGCTATGGATATTATTCTGAGCCATATCCTGTGAGCTGTCTTATAGAGACTGAAACCCCCACCAGGTGGAAAAAGTTAACTACACGATGACCAGAGTGCAGCCATAGCATAAGCTGCCACAATTCCGAGAACTGGCCTCAAGGAAACGGAAACAAACCTACCCTGGAACTGAAGATTAATTGTACTTAATCAGGATGACGCTGGTCAGAACACCACATGACCAATTTCAAGATGACTGTCAGAGCTGACTGTGCTGTTTCTGCATGTAGCCCCCTTCCCTCCGCCTATAAAAACCCTTGCCCACTGGCTGTCAGTTGGTGGGAAGTAAGTGGGCCTTCAGACAGGAACTCCCGCCCCCCACCCGCCACTGCCAGAATCCAAAATAAAGCCGACTTTCCTTTCCACCAGCCCTGCCTCTTTATTGGCTTTTGAGCGGCAAGCAGCCGGATCCCACTTTCAGTTACATTACTACAGTAGTAAACAGATGTTTTCATTTTTGCAAGCGATTGGGGAAAATAATATAAAACTATAAATTGATAGGCATTATTTTCTAATTAAAAAGTTTGCATGCTCAATATATTTTAGGTTTCCTTCAGAATTAAAATGAGAGGAGGATGCATGGATACACAAAAACATACCTATGCATGCATAAACACATGCCTGCAAAAAACAATGGAAAGGATAGGTCCAAAAAATTGCCACATTTCTTTCAGATTAGTTGGATTACAACTAATTCTATTTTCCAAATTCCTTAGCATGAATTCCTTTATCTTAAAATAAAGATTTTATATATTTATTCTTCTCACTATCTAAACTAATTAAAAAAACATTTAAAAAAATGAGAATGTTTGCATCATTCAGTAGATATTTACTAAGTAAGGACAAATCATATGTTTATATATGTCACATGTGCATATAAATCCTGTGAAGCAGAAAACTTTATTTAAAATTCATATTTTCCTTTTTTTTTTTTGTATGTCCTCTGATATGTAATGAAAAAAAATCTCCATTTTCTTTCCCTTGGGTTAATGTTTATATTTTCAGAAAATAAACTAATCAGGTTTAACAGTGGTCCAGGATTAAAGATGTGGTGTGTGTGAGGTGTAAGAGAGCCTAGGAGTTAAAATACTAAGATAAGATGAGCCATTTCGAAGGTCGTACATAGGAAGACAATAGAGGGTTAACTCTAACTTCAAAACTGCTCTATAGATAACACAATTCTCCCTGCAACCTTACACAAAGCTAACCCATTAAATATCACTACCTCCAAAGAGAAGTTTATATACTGTTTATACATAGAAAACATAATGCTTAATAATGCAAATTCAAAAACAATAACATAATGGAAAGCATGGGAATCATTTAATGATGCTAACAGGCACAGATCACTTTAAAACAAGAAAACTAATTTGTTCACATACCATTAGATGTTCTTTCTGGATCTATCGCTATTATAAATCACTCCAACTTCACTAACAAACAAATATTTAATAATTAGGCAATAACACTGAAAATTCCATCTTGATTTGCTTAATAACAAGAACATTTCTTTGATCATAGCAGTATGTTTCTCACTCAGTCCCTCTTCCTTAATTTTCTCATTCCTAATAACACTACCATGAATTCAGAGTTCACCTTTCCTCCCTGCGGTACAAACGGCATTCCACAGTAAATCTCATTTACCTGAGGTGTGAAAAAGCAAAAGGAATATGGCCCTTTTCATCTCTAATTCCCAGAGATATTCTCAGCAACTCCTCTCCCACTCTTCACAGTCTGGGGTAATGTACTGCATTAGTTCCTAACCATATCCACGAGATGAAAAAAAAAAAGTAAAAAGAGATCAGATGCAACTGAGTGTTTGTTAATTAAGGTTTTTATAAAAACATACAAAATAGACCTAACATTCCAGAAGACACTGTATCTTGTCACAAAAAATAATTAAAATGCATTTTTACCAACACTACATTTAGTGAATTCTATTTATTATAATGACCATTTAAAATACATTAGGTGCCATTTTCTTAACATAGTTATAGTTCCTTCAAACTCTCCCTCCTCAAAATTTCAAATACTCCAAGTGAAGTTTTTTCCTTTAGGAAAAAAATGTGGTTTGAACCAGAGACCATAGTCCTTATTAAACATTTTTCTGCATGTCTTAAAGCATGCACAAGCATATGTCTGTGGCACCCATGTCTTGCAAACGTATCCCTTGGGAACCAGCCTGTCTCCTCCTCAGTACCAGAACACTACTAGACAGCAGCAGCAGGTAACTAACTTGACACATCACAGCTCTTGCAAAACTTTAAATGTTGCACAGAGTGTCTGATTTTTTTTTTTTAAAGATTATTTATTTGGTTACGTTGGTTCTTTGTTGCTGCACGCAGGCTTTCTCTAGTTGCAGACAACAGGGGCTACTACTCTGTGCCCGGGCTTCTCATTGTGATGGCTTCTCTTGCTGTGGAACACGGGTTCTAGGCACTTGGGCTTCAGTAGTTGCAACACACGGGCTCAGCAGTTGTGGCTCAAGGGCTCTAGAGCACAGGCTCAGTAGTTACGGTGCACAGGTTTAGTAGCTCCATGACATGTGGGATCTTCCCAGACCAGAGACTGAACCCATGTCCCCTGCATTGGCAGGCGGATTCTTAACCACTGCGCCATCAGGAAAGTCCTGATATATATATCTATATATAGATATATAGATATCTCTCTCTCTCTCTCACATCTTTATCCATTCATTTCTTGATGGACATTTAGGTTGCTTTCATGTCTTGGCTATTGTAAATAACGCTGCTATGAACACTGGGGTGCACATATCTTTTTGGATTAGAGTTTTCTCCGGAAATATGCCCAGGAGTGGGGTTGCTGGATCATATGGTAACTCTATTTTTAGTTTTGTAAGGAACTTCCATGCTGTTCTCCATAGTGGCTGCACCAATTTACATTCCCACCAACAGTGTGAGAGGGTTTCTTTTTCTCCACACCATCACCAGCATTTATTGTTTGTGGACTTTTTAATGATGGCCATTCGGACCAGTGTGAAGTGATACCTCATTGTAGTTTTGATTTATATTTTTCTGATAATTAGCAGTGTTGAGCATCTTTTCATGTGCCTACTAGCCATCAGTATGTCTTTTTTGGATAAATGTTTATTTAGGCCTTCTGCCCATTTCTTTTGGATTGGGTTGTTTGTTTTTTTGCTATTGAGTTGTATGAGCTGTTTGTATATTTTGGAAATTAAGCCCTTGTCAGTTGCATTGTTTATAAATATTTTCTCCCAGTCCGTAGGTTGTCTTTTCGTTTTGTTTATGGCTTCCTCTGCTATACAAAAGCTTGTAAGTTTGATTAGGTCCCATTTATTTATTTTTGCTTTTATTTCTATTACGTAGCGAGACTGACCTAAGAAAACATTGGCACAATTTACATCAGAGAATGTTTTGCCTATATTCTCTTCTAGGAGTTTTTTGGGTATCCTGTCTTATATTTAAGTCTTTAAGCCATTTTGAGTTTATTTTTGTGTACGGTGTGAGGGAGTATTCTAACCTCATTGATTTACATGCAGTGGTCCAGATTTCCCAAAACCATTTGCTAAAGAGACCATCTTTTCTCCATTCTTGCCTCATTTGTTGAAGATTAATTGACCGTAGCTGTGTGGGTTTATTTCTGGGCTCTGTATTCTAGTCCATTGATCCATATGTCTATTTTTGTGCCAATACCATGCTGTTTTGATTACTGTAGCTTTGTAGTATTGTCTGAAGTCTAAGAGAGTTATGCTTCCAACTTTGTTCTTTTTCCTCAGGATTGCTTTGGCAATTCTGGGTCTTCTGTGATTCCACATAAATTTTAGGATTATTTGTTCTAGTTCTGTGAAAAATGTCATGGATAATTTGATAGAGATCACATTAAGCTGTAGATTGCTTTGGGTAGTATGGCCATTTTAACAATATTAATTCTTCCAATCCAAGAGCATGCGTTCCTATCCCTATTTTTGATGCCTCCCTCTGCTCATTAATACTACACTCCAATGATTCCCTCTAGCTCTGTAAAGCACTCTATTATGTTACCAATCCATACCACTCCCTCAGTATACTCAATCAATTACATAAAGGCTTTGGCCTCCTTTCCTCTGAAATTCTTAACAGGGTTTTATGGAGACATCTCCAAATGTCTATAAATAAGCAGCATCTAATAGTTTCAAGTAAAGTATAAATAGTAGCACCAGGGTTCTGTTTTGATCTTACTACATGGTTCAGAAAACATTTGGAGGTAGAAAACATTTGGGGGAAGGGGGCTATTGTTTGAAACACAAGAATCTATTAAATTTGTGTATTACAGACCAAGAAAGGAAGAAAATGGAGGCTAAAAGGAGTAGATGTGGCTTTTAGTTGCCTCTTTCAAATAATGGAAAGTGGAAAAACAGATCATTGGAATTCAATAAGAAATAAAACTGAGAACTTCCTAGGTGGCGCAGTGGGTAAGAATCCACCTGCCAATGCAGGGGACACAGGTTCGATCCCTGCCCCAGGAAGATACCACATGCTGCAGAGCAACTAAGCCCCTGAGCCACAATTATTGAGCCTGCGTTCTAGAGCCTGTGAGCCACAGCTATTGAGCCCATGTGCCACAACTACTGAAGCCCACGTGCCTAGAGCCCATGCTCTGCAACAAGAGAGGCCACCACAATAAGAAGCCTGCGCACCACAACGAAGAGTACCCCCTGAATGCTGCAACTAGAGAAAGCCCGTGTGCAGCAACGAAGACCCAGCACAGCCAATAAAATAAATACATAAATAAATAATAAATGATAAATAAATAATAAATAAATATTTATTTTTAAAAAAAAGAAATAAAACTGAAAATCTGCTGAAAACTTTAAATTTCTAACAAGCTTGCTGCCCTGGGCACCCCTCCCTGCCAGTGCTGAGGAACCAGGACAAGAAAGATTCTGAGGTTGAAAAGGATCACATGTCCTTTGTGTTTTCAACAAAAAGCTGCTAAGCAAAAATGGTGAGAAAAACATCTGTTCCTCCAAAATCTTCCCTCCAGAAAAGAAAGTACCAAAGGATCCAAAAACTGTGCTTCCAAGAGTCCCAAGATCAACCTTTTTCTCTTGTGGAAACTCAGGAGATTGGTTTAGCTAGGCATGAAATCCTTCACAGTAGATGCACAGTAAGGAAGCCAATTAATACACAGCAAATGAATAATCATGTATAACACTGAACATGTATAAAATCCACTTTGTCATGTGTTTATGCCAATACATTTCCAAACATTGTTCCTGTATACGCGGTCTATCTTGCCTATTGCTTAAAATATCACTGCTCGTTCTTCCTGAAAAAGGAAAGGGCTTTTATGTCTTTGGCTATTAAGTCTACAGAGAAAAAAAGTCTTCCCAAATGACTAAACCAAATTGAAAGATAAAAACATAAATTGTCTCAATGAGGCCGGAATTCTGGGAATGGTCTTTTTTCCTACACATAGTGAAAGTAATCATTAAAATAAATACAAAGCTATAAATTTGCACAAATTTGCCTGAAAGTCTTCCTAGTAAAAAGCTAAAATGTATTATTTTTTTCCTTCTTTGATCTGTGAATGAGCTGTTGTTTTAAATCAATAACTGTTTTATTACCACTTAGTAAATCCAAGACCCTACATTAGATAAGTGAATCTTGCTCTGATGAATGAGACCTTGCAGCTGCCCTCAGAGAGCGTAGAGTTGCATGGAGAAGCCTGGGCAAGGATACAAAACAACAACACAGAGCGATCTGCGGTAATTACAACAGAAAATACAAGCAAAATTACGAAAGTGCTTAGAAGAAAGCAGGAACACTTTCACATTTGCCACTTATGGTCAGGATTTTACAGAAATGGCAGAATTAAGACTAAGCTTTCAAAGATTCAGCCAACTAGAACTGAAGGAGCACATTCAGATTGTGAACAGCACAGGACAGAAAGCCACAATGTGTGTAGCTTGTATTTGAATGCGATAAAGAGAGAAATTAGATGGTTGTTCTTAGTATAAATCATCTTCAACTCTAGCGAAAATGATAAAATCCAATTTTGGTATTCAGAAGAGACTTTCCGTGCCCAGGTGAGACGTCCTACCTTCCTGCCTCAATGGCTCCTCTGCCTCTCTCAAACTTCCACACTGCCCTTCCTACAACAGCTTCTAGTTGCTTATATACACACATTCATTAATTCTTAGATTATTTTAAACCAATATTTAAATTTATTTTTCCTACCTGTCACTTTTAAACAAATAAAAATTTACTGTATTTTTAGTACATTAACTGATAAAGAAAACTTAAAATATTTTGTCTTAAAATTATTAAAGCAACAAACTTTTTTTTTTAGGGTGGAGGGGATCTCACCATGTAAAATAAAGCTGGGAAATATAATTTCTGAATTTATCAGTTTGGAAAGGTGGGAACAAATGGGGGTATAAAAACAGAAGAGGGGAACTGGTTGTCAGAAATAGTCCATTAGTGATTAAAAAGAACACTGGTGATTGTGACAGAAGACATTAGTCTTCTATCCCTTTTGGATGAAAGAATAAAAAAGTGGAAATAAGAGAAGAGTGGGGAAATAAGTGTTTATTGTTTAGCTGGGTTTTTTTTTTTTTTATCTTTTTTGTTTTTTTTAATACCAAACAGAACACTCTTCTGAGAGAGATTCAAAACTTGTTGAATAGTAAGTACAAGATTTGTTACAAAGCATTCAAGACTATCTTCTTGAATACTCACGCTTCCAGAGTTACAATCCATTTCAGGAAGGACTCAGTAACTGAACAAGATAGCACCTCTCTGCTTCCCACCCCACACACTATACCCAAAATGAGTTGCTACATAGTAGAATTAGTCAGTACTATTGTTCTTTTTCAGCTGGAATCACAAAGATCTTCATACAAAAAGCAGAGACTGAGCAGTTGATTACAATGACAGAACTATCATCAAATAATATTTCTTCAAGCTTCACAGTAAAACTGAGAAGCTAAAATTCTGTTCTTAAAATCCTCCTGGTATAAAATGGGCCTGGGTTTGGTTACCATTTTGGCAGGCTTGTAAGAACACCTTACTCTTGTAAACTAACAATTCATGATTCATGAGGCGAGATCCATTTAAACAAAAAAACACACATTGCTAAGCAACATACAAAGGCTCACCCACCTCAGAGCCCAGGGCAGCAACCAGGAGTCCACAGAGCTGCTTTGCATCTCTATTTCAAGTTCCCCCTGCCTGCAACCCCTTTTCCATATTTGTAGATTTTCTAAGTGTGTTGATAAAGGTTAACTTAAATTTTTCCCCAGGCACACATTTTTAATGTTATTTAAGGTATGAATTTAATGTTATAGTTCTTGGGTGTGTGCATACATGTGTGTGTGTAAATTGATTTTGATACCTTATTATCATTCTAAACTAAAAATCCTTTCCTCTCCACTTTCTCCCAACAAATACAACTGTCTTTCTGTGAAAAATCTTAAGTACCACAAACTGTCTTATACTTTGAAAAACAAAACGTGCCACTAGGATAATTCATACAGATACAATGACGGGTAATTTAGTCAGAAAATTTCAAATCAAGTAACATATGCAAGACATTCTTTTTGCTAAGGCCACACATGGGATTTGTGCACAGCACCTATCTGTAAGTTCTACACCAGCCTCACTGCTATTCAACATGGTTATTCAGGGAACTGCAATGCTAGTTCCTCTGACCGTTCCCTTACCTTAGTGAACTGGCACAAGGGTGGAACCGAACCCAACACATTAGAATTTCCTGCCTGGAATTTTGGACCTGGTTAAGACTCACTCCGCTGACAGAAATTAGGACATAAAATTTAAGAAGTCTCAACGGCTGTACTACTGTGTGGGAAAAAGAGTGTTCCTCAAAGAAACAAAAATGAAGCCAGCACACAAAGAAATAGAGAAGTGAAATAAAGATGGCACCCTGAGGGGTTCTGTGTTCTAGTTCTACTTGTTCCAGTAGAACAAGGAGATCATGCTTGACCTCCCCATGACTTGTTGTTTATTATTCAGTTTATCCTTGGACTTCATTAGATTCTCACGTAGTTTTCTAATATATTCCTCTTCCCCCTCAAACAGTCAGACCTTTGTCCATAACCAAAAGATTCTTAACTAACAAAATATTGGCCCCATTTGTTACAGCATGGGAAAATGTTTTTTTCCCAAAGATCTCAAAATAGTTTACAACGTAGCACAGATGTTTTAAAAAAAAAAATAAACTGAGCATTTCTGATCTTTAGAAATGTTAGAAAACGGAGGTTAAAGGCTTTAAGTGATTAACACAATAACCTGGTCACTTGGTGGTATACATATTGTGCTAAAATAAAAGTCCTCAAAATTACTCTTCTGTGTTCCCTAAACTATGCAGTCCAAACTCAAGACTAGCATACCCTCATCTTAAAACAAGTTCAGCTGTCTCTGGCAATTAAAAACCCTTTGATGAGTGAAGCTGGGTGTGTTCTTTTCTGAGCACCTAAAATCAAATTAAAATGTCTGGCTGAAAAACTTTGAAGTCCAGCTCTTCTAATTTAAAAAGAGGAAACTGTCGGTGAATTTTTTCTCTTGTTTTCTAATGAGGATGTGACCACTGGTTAGTAATAACATCTGTACAACTAACAATAAATAAAAATTATTTTCAGATTCTTCTCATGACCTAGGTACACTATCAACCTACAAATTAAAAAAGAAAAAAGAAATGCTTAATGTTTTATAAAGTGACTAAACTCCATCAAACCATTATGGACAAGTTCTGGGACTTTAATAGCTTTTGTTGTTGTTTCATTGAGGTAGCAGGGACAGGGGAGTAAGAGAAGAAAAAAAATACTATCATGAATTTCACGACATTAACATTTATGCCAGTATATAGAGTCAAACAATATATTTCAGAGCAATTTAAGAATTATATATTGAATAAACCTTATGTCTTTTCATAATAATTTTCTGTATCAATACTTCTGTTTACGGTGGGAGGGTTGGTGTTTTCTCTTTAACAAACATTTCTTGAGTTTTTCAGACTATCAGAATAGAACGTATAGCGGTGAACATTATTTTAATTTATTTGAATCAAGGAAAAATAACAGATTTAATTACTCTTAAGAGAACCATAGCAAATAAAATGTGGTAGATAATTTTTATTTTTACAGCAAGAGAGTAAAGGTTTTCTGAAAGGAAAGCATGGGCACCACTGAAAAATCATTTTGAGACAGGAAGTTTAAGCCTGCTTATCTCGTCAAGTTAACATCCAGAAGACTGAGGGTGAGGTCCACAGTTCTCAAAAATGTAGCATTTAACCTCAAGACACACTACTCACAGTGGCTGGATAAAATAAGACTTAGAAAGTAAGTAAGTAAGTGATACCTGTGGAAGTTAAGATTCCCTCCCTTTTACTGACAGCCCAAAAAAGCCTATGGCGAAAGTTCTGAGGCCATAGGGGTTCTGATGCTCAGTCACTCTTTTGCTCTCAAATCTGCATTTCCTTTGGCCCAAAGTACTGGATGAGACTCTTCTGATGTCCTCTCTCTTCCAAAAAGGAGTAGAGAATATTGAAACCGAGCAGGACCCTGTAGGGCTCCTGGGTACAAATCTTTTCTGTGTTTGTAGGAAATAGGCTTCATTCAGGCTTCTTGACCTTCCCTGAGTTCTGAAAGGGCAGATTCTAACAGCTGCTAATTCGGGAAGGGAGGGTATGCATAAACAAGGAAGGAGCAGTCAAGAAACAATAGTGCAGCCTTAGGGCAGGGTCCTGGTTCCTACTCAAGGACTACATATAACAGTATCTTTGAGATCTTCTGCAGGACCAAGGCCTGCATCCAGGTGGAGGATGGCAACTTCAGGCTGTGGGCAAGATTCCTGGAGCACCCCCTGCTACCTCAGCACCAACCAATCAGAAGAAAGCCACACACCCTACAGCCCTCACCCCAAATTTTGCCTATAAAAACTTTTCCCAAAAACCATCAGGAATTTCAGGGGTTTTGAGCACCAGCCATCCCTTCTTCTTGCTTGGCCCTGCAATAAACCTTTCTCTGCTCCACACTCCGACATTTTGGTTTCACTATGTGTCGGGCACATGAACTTAATTAGATAACAATTTCACCATAGAAATTTCTTTGTGTATGTTACCTCTTGGGACTAGTATTCTTGGAGAAATAAACTACGACTTACTGCTTCCCATAAATAATCCTCTGATTTCTGTTTCTAGTACTTGCACACTCTAGTCCCTGCACACTCTAGTTCCTTTGTCAAGGACACATTTCCCCCTCATGGTCTCCAATGTGTATTTATCAATTTCAGGCCCAGTTCAAACACCAGCTCATTTTTAAAGCTCTTCTTGAGGTTCCTCGCTGGAAGAAATACTTCCCAGAGAACACTGATTCTACTTTTCTTTCATTATCTACCACCTTCTACTTTCTATTAAAGCTATTTTTCTAGCATTTTATTCAATCTTTATAATCCCTTTGAAAGCAGCATCTGGGCCTTATTCACCTTTTTATTCTTCTCAGCACCCAAGAGCGGGTTTTAATTATTTCTTAAGTGAAAAATTCAAATGTAGCCTAATCCTTAAACTTCTTATAACTCCCTATGACCCCTATCGCACACCACGCTCCTTCAAATGCTTTCTGCTTTGAGACAATGAATAAAAACAGTCAGCACTTTTGACACTCACTACATCTTTAAAATTATATAGGAACAAAATCTAACATTTTCAAAAGAAACCGTTTTGGTTTTAAAGTTTTACTGAAAATCTTGTCACTTCATCCTGTCATTTGTAACTAAAAAGCCTTTTTTTATAAGCCACGTTTGGTGGGGTGGAGGTGAAACAAAAGAAAAGCATTTGTTCCTGCACAAGATAACCTTATAAAGCCATTTTTTCTTGATTTACCTGAAACTAAATGCACAATGTTCGTATTTCAAATTAGAACTGTCAAGGAAACATTTTTATTTTTTATAAACTGATCATACTCTGAAGATTTCAGAGCTTTGACTTTTTCAGATATTCGTCAATTTCAGCCTTCCATAGGGAGTCCTCCACTTAGCCAGCATTGCAACTGCAAAAGCACAAGTTCTCCTTTCAAAACATAAAACATCAGTAAGTTGAACGATTATGACCATCCTTTAATGTATTTCCCCATGATGTGTTCTAATGTGCATCAGTACTGAACAGGCACATGTTAAGGGTGCAGAGTTAGTGCTGATTGTATTAATAAGTTATTGACACTCATTATGTGCCAGGAAATGCTTGTGTGTTTTACACGCAGTATCTCATTTAACCCTCCCCACAGCTCTATGAAGAAAGCACTATTATTATCTCCACAAATAAGAAAACCTAGAGAAATGTTACATAATCCATCCAAGTTCACACAGCTTAGATGCTAAAGATAGTTCCAGGACTTTAACCCAGGTAATCTTACTCTAGAGCCCAAACTCTTAGCCATCATCCTCTCCTACCTGCTTTCTATAAAGCACACAAGAAATATTCTGCAATTACATTCATGGTTGGAGAGCCACTCCTCTCAACCAGCACACTTCCTACCATTACTGACAGTCTGAAGGTATGTCAAGATACTGGAAAATAATGTTTGTACTCCTTCCTAGACAAGTGAAATGTGTTCAATTGGAAGAAGACAGTATAAAATAAGAACATGATTTTCAAAACTTTCATGAGTTCATTAATTTATTTACAGATTAATTAGATTCAATTAATTAATTAATTACCTCTGTGTTCCTCAAAGTAAAATTAAAAAACTTTTGTCAGTCCCTAGATGACTGCCAAACCAGAATCAGTCCTTTCTCCTTAACCTCTCTCTCTACCAGCCTCCCCACTTCTAGTACCAACCACTACCATTCAGCTAGCAAGACAATAAACAATAAAACACTTAGCACTGTCCTTTGCATATACAGTGAAATAAGGAACCATATTAGAATCTGCAGACACTGTGGACTGATGAGTCTTTTCCCTAAGGATTCACTTGCTCAGGGCTAACAATGAGTCGAGTCATCAACTGAAGCTGCTTGGAATTCTAGACCAGATCTACCCTATCACTGAGCATCATATCCCTAGGCTAGGGGAAAGCCATCCTAGCACTCTAAAGATGCACAACATTAGTAGACTACTAAAAAGATCTTAGGCCTAATCATTTGTACAAACTTTCAGCTTGTTCTGTAAGTTTTAAATGCCAGGCACTGTTCTGAGCATTCCAAAACGAACAACACAATGAAATATTCAGAGTCTACATTCCATGAGCAATGGCAGGTAGATTCGGGAATGTAACGCAGAACAGTAGTGGGGATGCACGTCTCCCACATGAGGAGCTGGAATGACTGGACGAAGGATTCCAGTGTGAATATCTGCGGTGAAGACTCATTCCAGGCAGAGCAAATGCAAATGTCAAGTACAAAAGGCCTGAGGTAGAAGCAATCTTTCAGGAACCACCAGTTGGTCCACCAGGTAACAAACCTATGACTTCAGATTGGCTACTACATTAATCCAAGCAACTGAGCTAATTACCAACATCAAAACCTCCTTGGGTCCCTGATAAAAATATTCATATTCCCTGATACTTAATTATTAATTAAAAAATAATAATCTGGAAATAGGGCACTAAAACCTACCTTTTTAATAGCAAGGGTTAGACTATAATGAAACAAAGGTAACAGTGCTACTTCTAAAGTGATAGCAAAATAAAGTTTGACAACTAAAAGCAAATCCCCATCCAATTCATCTATAAAAAATGTTACTTGTAGGAATAATGGAATCATCTTGATAAATGAGTGTGAAATTGGGTATGTTTTTGTAATATGAGCAACTTAAGTGAAAAAACTTAGATTTGAAAATAGTAGACTCTACCATCTGAGCTTAAAAGGAAAACGAAAAAAAAAGCTGCAAAAAACCTCTCAGGAGATAGCTTAATACAGCTTTGATAGGAGACAAAACAGGAGAAAGCCTAGTTCTGTGCTTGTCTGCCACATTGTTTCCTCATTGAAAGTAAAAGAGGTAATGTAGGGATAGTACCTCCTCTCTCCCAAGATTATTTGAAATATTATATGGCATTGAATTCTCTAGTAACTACTGAAGAGCTTAAAATATACTAGGCAATCAATACATGTTAGTTCTCTTTCCAAGTCACCCTCCTTTGAACATTGTAAGATTTTATTGGACTCAACAAGCATTTATTGAGTGCCTATTATACCAGAGAGTATTTTAAAAGCTGGTGATGTGATAACTAAAACATCTTACCTGCCTTTAACGATAGTAAAAAAAGATAGAACACAATAACTAATGTAGCATATTATATACTATTATGAGTGTAACAAAACACACAAAATATTTAATTCTGCTGAAAAAAGAAGAAGGGAAACCACAAAGAGGTGACTTTTAGATTTGACCTTGAAATACAAGCAAGAATTTGTCATGGGAGAAAGAGAAGAAAGGCCACAGTGGGAAAAAAGAAGACATTAATTCAGTAAATATTGATTAAGCAGCCTAGAGTATGCCAGGTCCTGGACTGGCGGCAAGTATGCCTAAGCAGAGGTCTGCATATGTGAATAGACATGTCATCTTCTGGAAAGAGCAAGTACATACTAGGCCCTCCCCTCGCCAATGTCTATCAAACGCTTCCACATAAAAATAAATATTAATCAACATGGTGATTTTTTAAATAGTCTTCATTATTATGCAAATGTTCAAATTTCGTATTGTGTTGGGAATGTTCTTCAGAGAAGTTCTTTATAAATTTTAAATAAATATACAGTCTTAAAACACAAATGTCTATTATACCTAAAACATATATTGAAAAATAATACAAACTATCATGTGAGCTAAGTAGTCTGAAAAATGCTTCATTTAATAAATGACAGATTCCAATCTCTCCACTCAACTAGTGGTCAAGGCTGATGATATCAGAATAAATTCATTTTTTAAAATATGCTTTTAAATTTATCAAATGCTACAAATAATGTCAACAGTGTATCAACTGAAAGACAGTCCTCATTATGAACTGGAAAAGCTCAAGACATGCTCATGTCAAACTGTCAAATAGTCTAGCATCCTTCTGGATCTAATTGTTTTTCTCTCTTTCTTTTTTAATGAAGAGTTTCTTATAAAACCTCATTTAAGTGCACAATAAAACTTAACATGAGATCTCCTTTTAAATCACAGATACCCAACTGTAAAACTGTTTCCTTGTAAAGCCAAGGGAAATACCCAAATGAATAAGACTTGGCCTAAGGACAGGGTAGAGCTATCATGGTACCCTGACATTTTCATGAAAAAACCTACTGTTTTCCACCCCCAATCCTTGTAGAAATAGTAGGGAAATGGACTATGTATTTTCTTACCTTTGATACATGAAGGAAGAAAGGAAGGAAGGGTGGGAGGGAAGGAGGAAGGGAGGGGAGAAAACGCATTGAATACATAGCTCTTTACAGCTCTATCTAATATAACATGTTAGAATTGCCATAAACCACCACAAATGAGCACCTTCATGACTACTATTTTCAAAAGATTTTGTTTTTAAAAGCTCAAACATTCAAAAATCCCACTGAAAAATAGACACTGCTCCTCATTTACAAAGTAGGTAAACTGTGATAACTTATTATTGTATGACACCCTGGTATATCTTAAATAGGATTCAGTTTTAAAGGGAAAAAAAAGCTGCTGACACGGACTAAATCTTTTAGGAATTACTACTGTAATATATAAAATCAAAGTGCACCTTTGGTGCATCTGCAAATATAATAATGTAATTGAGAGTAGTTCTTAGAGACAAAGAAATGAGAGTTATTATTATTGAAGAACTATAGTTATGTAGCAATAGGCCTTGACAATTTAACATGCTTTATATAAAACTGTAGAACCATTTAGACCCATTACAAACCATAACATTATCAGCTCTCATCTAAACCATACAAAAATATGCATAAGTCCCTATTTTCCTCCCAAGATAAAACTGTTTTAAGGTGGGTCGTCGATTCAAGATTTCCAAAGTCTAACTAATATTCTCACAAAGGGCTCAAATGAGTCATTTGACCAAAAGCATGAAACATGAGATTAGCCTAAACCAATGTTAACTCTAACATATAGGTATGTTGTGTTCACAAATACATACACACACACACACACACATATATCTAACTCAATGAAGTTTATTAAATTTAACTTTTATATTTTTACTATAAACTTTTATTTAGTATTTATCTTATTACTTTAAATTGTCTTTCCTTAATACTTTCCTTAAAGTATTCATTTAACTGATTTTGTAATTTTATTTTATTCTGAGTTTAATATTTTAAGTATTTAAGTATTTTATCTTTTAGTCTCTAATTATTCAATTTCCATAGCATTCTCTAATCTCTCTCTTTTTCTTTTTTTAGAAATTTCTAAGAAACTTTCACCCTTTTGAATAGATATGAGGAAGGCACTAGTGCAGAGAAGATAAAGTCACAGGTACACAATCCATAAGCCATAACAGAGAAGACAGAAGGACAACCTTCTTTTGAGAAGTTCCCTATAGAGTCACCCACATCCCAAATCAGAGATCTCCCAGGCACTTCAGGAGAATTTGATCCCAACTATCATTAGCCAGTAGCAGCTGACACACCTATTTTTTAATCCATTTAGACAACAGTCTAGGAACCACACAGCTAAAATCACTCTATCAGCAGGATGACAAACTAGCCTACAAAACAACCCAGATGAATTGAAGCAACAATATTATCTTGTCTCTGGGACAATTCACAACCTCTCTGAGGAGACAGGTAGATATACTAAAACCCAAAGCCTCTGAGCACAATTACAGGATGTGGCTTTTTCTCCTGAGCAAATCAGCCAGGATAGACAAGAAGGCATATGGGGCTTTGCCAATAAGGTGTTTTACTTCGTTTCAAATCTACTCTTACTAGAGTGTAAGGAGATACTTCTGAACCTCCCTTCCACATTTTTTGAAGAGATGTACAATAGAGGGCAGCAGAGCAAAGTTGTGAGCAACAGTAGGGTAGATTTACCACTTAATAGCTAAGTGACCTTGAGCAAACTGCTTCACCTCCTGAAGTCTCAGTTTACTTACCTGCTATGAGTCAGGAGTAGAACTTCCCATACACACACACACATACACATATACACACACACACACAGAAGTATTAAATGAGATTGTGCACACAGAGCATGACTGACACTTCAAAAACTCAGTAAATGTTATCTAGTTTATTTTTTAAAAATCAAAGTACTAGAATCTCTCTTATGCTGGCCCATTCCAAAATAAACTTGAATAAGTGGAATTATTTCACTTCAAGAAAGGAATCTGAATATTCCTCATGTGTACACCTCATGTGTCTTTATTATAAAAATTTTTTAAATGCCTATGGGTGAAATTCTCCCAAATAGGTTCCACAGTTGTTTAAAACAATTCCAAAGTTTAAAACTTCCAAAAGCTTGGCTTGGAACAGCGATCATGACAGGGTCTAATATTCTGAGTTCCATAAACACGTAATTAAATAGCTTCTCCTAAAAATCAGCTGGACTTTTTAGGATGAAATAGTTCAACTGAAGGTATAATGTACATCGATTACCAATAATGATAATTAAAGTTATTTTCTTGATGTGGAAATGATCTCAGCAATAATACAACTGAAGGAATCTTTCAAAATATATCTATTGCACCTGCTGGAGCTTAAAGAAAAGGAAATTTGAAAATTTGTGGAGGAGGAGTATTTGGAGATACACGAAGTTTCTGAAGACAACTTTTGACACTTTTGCTCACTTTAAAAATTGCTGTAAAGCTACTTTCTCTAAAATACCTTTTCTTTCCCATGCTTTGAGTATATACTGACACTAATTTCATCAACTGAAATTATTTACGACACATAAATGAAAGGGCACAGTGGCAGCTAAATAGTAAAAGCTAACAATAAGTGGGTGACTTTTTTGCATAAAATGATATACTGAAAACTTCACATACATCATTTTATTTTAGCCTCAAAACAACCCTGTAAGGTAGGTATTTTTTCCCCAATTTTATAGAAAGCAAAGGCACAGAGTACAAGCTAACTTGCCCAAGACCACCAGGTAGGAAGAAGAATTAAAAACCCAGGCAGTCACACTCTAAAGTTTTAACCATTATGATTTATTGCTTTTGTGAAAGGTTTTCCTAACGTTTAGCTGGCCAAATGTGGGAAGAGAGACAAGAATGGAAATAAGTTCTTGCTGGAAAGAAATTGAATGAGATAAAATTAAATGACAGGCAAGTGGAGAAATAATGAAGGCAGCAGTACAGGCAGTGCTGTTCCCTATTGGGTTGTGCCGTAGAGATACAGCACAAGGGCCCTGAGGAGAGTGAATGAGTGGAACTCATTGATAAAGTAGACATCTCCCACCACCGGCCAGAAGGTGTAGCTATTCCTAGACGTGCTGGGTTCAATGGAATGTATGTTGGGACTGATTCATTGCATAAAACACTTCACATCACAGGGGATTCAAAAGAGAGGCTTGTCTCTAAGTGACCCCCACTGACACTTCCACCTCTGCTGAGGAGTGAAGGAATAAATGAAGATTTGGCATGGCACTTTTAGATGGCTGCCAATCCCTGGCTCTTCACTCTATCTACTCTTAAACACACATTAACACTCTAAATCAAAATGATTCTTCTACTCTAAGTTTCTTCTTTGAAATGGCAATTGCCAGAAGGGATTTCTCTAAGAAGAATGTGCTTTATCACTGCCAGGGCACAGAGAAGTTTGAATTAAGGAAACAGCTGGCTGCTTGCCACAGGCAGAGAATAGAGAAGAGAGAACCAGTCAGCATTTATCTCTCTACCTGTGTCCAACTAACTACTTCTAGCTCTCTCCATCTGCCTTTATCTTACCTCCCTTGATTTGGGGATCAAATCAAAGAGCTGTAGCGCCACCTCAGAGGCAATGCATTATCAACTTACAAAGAGATATAAATAGTGAATGAGGGCTGCCCCAGGTGCCAAGTTAGGCTGAGAAAAGCCTAAAGAAAAGGGAGATAAGGCTCTAAAACTGAAATTTGAACACATTACCAAATACAAGTACCACCTCTTAAGCTCTTAGTGATCAGCTAGCTGCTTTTGAATTAATTATCAAATAATGGCTAGCATTTACAGAGCTCCTACTGTACACCAGGCATACAATAAACACCTCCAATCTTTGCATCAACTCTGGAAGGTAGCTTTTGCTTCTTCACTGAAACTAAAGTTCAGAGAAAAAAAATACTTAAATATGACCATATAATTAGGAAGTTATGTCAATATTCCAATCAGATCTCCAAATCTTATGTTCTTACCACTACACAATGATATATTTATAATACAAGGGGCACACTGAGATTTGCTTACAAAGTTCCTAGCAGCAATCAAGGAATTATTTTGAATTTTAATTTTAATTCTCATTTTAAAAATGAGAAACATTTCCTAAGAGATCAAGATTCCAATAAATGGTGAAAAAAGTTCTTTACTAAACATGAATTTACTTAGAAAAAAAAAACAGCTGAGCAATCATGCATCTTTCCCCTCTCCTACCTCACAATGAACAAAGTAGATAAACATATTTTTCTATAAAACTAAATATTAATGGCACCAAAACTCTGTCTGATTCACCAGTGAATTCCCAGAGCCATAAATAAATTCTACCCATGGCAAGTGATCAATATATTTTTTAATAAAAAAAAATAAAGAAAAATGAAAAACTGTTCACAATGATGTAATTTGAAACAATCAGCCTTAGTACATAGGGCTAATTCAGCTATGAAAGAATTATAGTTTGTTTGCAATAATAGAATCTCCCTTAAAATATTATCTTCATGATTTCTAGTATGATTTCAGGATTCTAAAATCTATGCTTTAGGGTAAAGAGAAAGTATGGGGGAAAAGGCCAAACACCAAAGAGTAAAGTCCACAGTGAACGACAGGGTCCAGGGCCCTGCAAATGATTCCATGCTGTTCCCAATTAGTCTTCCAAACGTTTGAGAATTAGTCTATTGAAAGTGAAAACTCATTACAACCAGACTTCTAAACGTTAAGGTCCCCAGAGTAGATAATTAAATATATTTGGCCTGCAATATACCTCAACCATGTGCTAATTCAGAGCTTTGCTTTAAAACTTGGTTCTGAATCTGATTTAAATTCTGAGTCACACAAGAAGCAGAAGGGATTAGGAAGAAGAATGTCCCCACCCTATCTTTTGATTTGCCTGGAGTTAGTTGGCTGCAGGCAAAATTTCAAAGTAATTTAAACTAGCCTTTGGCGTCCTTTTACCTTCATTTTCTTGCAAAGCTCCTACTACCTAATTTTCAGATCTCCCAGGGGCTGCAAGATGTCCCCATTGTAGGGAATGGGTGGTGTCCTGCCTCACCTGAGGACTGAAGGGTAGGCAGCTGCCACATTCCTCCTTCCTTCCTAATCAAAACTTTCCTTTACCTCAGGGCAACTCATTTCTGTTAAGTGTTAAGAAGGATACCATGTAATTAAACTAATTCATACTAAAGTACTGTTTTCTTAATTAAATTTAAATATAATATATTTGCATGTTTCAAAAAATTTTTTTAATTTAAAAGAATAGAGTGAAAATTTCCCCTTCCACAGGTAACTGCAAACATTTATCCTCTGGATTCTATCTAAATTTTTTTTATAAGCATGTATTTGTATATGCAAGCAAATGCGAATACACTCTATTTTCTCTCTTATTTAACAGAAAAGCCAGCAAACTATACATGCTGTCAGGCCCTTTTTTAAATTTTTTTTTTATCTTTAATAAAATGTCTTGAAGGACTGCCTCATTCTTTTTTTAACAACTGGGTAATATTCCACTGTATAAAAGGACTATAATTGATTTAAGTAGTTCCCTATTGGTATACATTTACTTGCTTTTCAATCTTTCATTATTAAAAACACACTGCAATGAACATCTTGTACATAGATATTTTTAACAAATTCTTAGGGGAGGTGTTACTGGATATACCCATCTGTATTTGATGGGCAATGCTAAATTATCCTCTACGGTGTGTGTTCCAACTTACACACCAAACAACAACATGTAAGAGAATGACTGCTTTCAAAACCTTTGCTAATGGAGCATTATCAAATGTCTGGGCATCTGCCAATCTGATAAGTGAAAACAATAGCATTTCTCTATAATCTTAATTTGCATTTCTTTATTGTAAGGGTAACTGAGCATCTTTTCATCTATTTAAAAGTTTGTATTGCTTTTTCTGTAAACAGTTTAATCACATCCTACCTACAATAGGAATTTTGGGTAGCCACTTAAACCCCTGAAAAGCATTTAATGTTTTTTTAAGTAGACTTAATCTTCTACATTAGCCCTTAAGTGGTGCTATTCCAGAAAACACGAAAATGTGAAATGAAAACTTCAGGCAGTGCAGGGAGAACACATTACTGGGCAGAAGTAATCAGCAAAGAGCTAGGTCAGCCTGGCGGTATTCTGAAGTGCTCTTTTATGAATAAGAAAACCCAAAGATTAGAAAGTTAAGTCAATTGATAAAAAGCACTTGTTTTCTTGCTTGTGAGGACCAGAGTTAACACTGAAGGCTCCTCTTCCAAAGACCAGTCCTGGCCTCCTGACATTAAGGCCTTATCTTTCTCCTCTGGACAACCCAGAAAAGCACTAATCTATGTTAGCTTGGGAGTCAGAAAGATTTTCCATAAAGAAAGGCAAAATAATAAATGTATAACACAATCAGTTCCAAAAAAAAAAAATTAACAAGACAGATTCACTAATATTGACCTCCTAAATGATAATCACAGATTAGAAATCGAAGCAGACATGTATAGGCTTAAATTGAAAAGCCGGGCAGCTAGTGTTATTCACTATTACAGTAACAAGAAAAGGTTAGGAAAGCATAAATGGTCTGCACCATCATCCTAAAGAGAAGCCAGCAGAAAAGAAAGGCTAGAAACACAGTTCAGAAGAGACCACGGCCACCACTAACACTCAGTAGCTACACACATCTAAAGAGCAAGCATAACTAACACTTCAGAGTCCTCAGACTTCCAAATCCAGACCAACCAAGAAATCATCAAAAGTCAAGTCTCAGGTACTGAAAAGATATTTGAATAAATATCAAAAAAGACACTCAAAGAGGGATATTAGTGGACACATCCTCAAAATACTTTATAATACTACTATGCTATTTACAATTCAGAATATAGGTGCAGATTTGTAAAAGTTTAAATATGCGAGAGTTAGTTCTGGAATCGTAAATTAAGCAGGTGGATCTTCCTCACTGACTTCTCTCTTCCCTGTGAGATAAAATCCTTCTAGCCTTACTGCCACAGTCACCTCACTTTGCTGTATATTGTCTACCCCCTTTTGTACTATATCCCTTTTGTAACTCTCTTCCATTATTTTATCTCTGTCGTTTATCTCTTTCCTTCAACATTGGTGGGACCAGAGTGTATGAGGAATATAAAGTCTAACATCGTACCCCCCTCTTTTACTCAGGCCCCCAAAATCACCTTAAACACCATTCCAAGTAAATAAACACGTGCTTACCATCAAATGCAGCTTCGTAACAAGCCCTTTGGCCTCCTGCCCACAACCACATGGCCACCCATAACCCTCTCCCTTGTAGAAGATTGGCCACCAGTGCCCATAAAATACACCTACTTGTTTCTAACCCCAGATACTTGTCCGCTACCAACCACCTATGATGAGATCGCAAGAAATAAAAGTATGTCTTCATACACAGCAAAAAAAAAATATATTCAAACTAAAACTGTGCCAAAATGGTAGAGCAGTCTCCACTATGTCCTGAGTAGAATAACTGAAGACAGTCACAGGCATATAAAGGGTTACCAGAGAGCACTAATTCATTCATTGATTGGCTTTCGCATTTTCATGGCTCTAATTAGTATAGCCAGTACATTAATACAGTGACTATGAAGTAACAATCAGGAGCCTTAATGAATAATTGAGAAGAAAAATCAAGATTTATTGTAAAAGCAATTCAAATTCTGATAGTATTAGTGAATAGCACACAAATGTGTACTTTTAGCAGAACTGCTCAAAATTTTAGAAGTTGGTTGCAATTTTAAAATAAAGCTGAGGCTTCCCTGGAGGTGCAGTGCTTGAGAATCAGCCTGCCAATTCAGAGGACACGGATTCAATCCCTGGTCTGGGAAGATCCAGCATGCTGCGGAGCAACTAAGCCTGTGTGCCACAACTACTGAGCTCTCGTGCCACAACTACTGAAGCCTGCGTGCCTACAGCCCGTGCTCCACAACAAGAGAAGCTACCAAAGTAAGAAGCCCACGCACGGCAATGAAGAGTAGCCCCCGCTCTCTGCAACTACAGAAAGCCGGAGCTCAGCAACAAAGATACAATGTAGCCAATAAATTGATTAATTAATTATTTTAAAAAATAAAAAAACAATAAAATAAAATAAAGCTGGCAAATCAAATTTCAATAGCAAGAGAGACTACATTTCACAAAGAAAAGATATAAGAAACCGATTTTCTTTAAAATGGTGGCAGTGAAAAACAGTCTGATCATTCTGAAAAATACAACAGATAATTTATACTTTGTCTTTTAATAAGCTCAGTCTAAGTCATGGATAAGCACCACAGTTGAGTTAAACACATCAGTCTTTAATTATTCCATTTTCCGGGTAACTGGAAAAGGAAGAGATGAGATGATGAGAGAGGAGTGAGGAAGAGGACTGGAAAAGAAGAAAGCAAGAAGGGGATAAGCGAGGAGGAGACAGAGTACGTGGACAATGGAGGAGGGCAGAAAGGGAAAAGAAAAGTAAAAGAATCATAATGACAACTCACAGATACATCTTTATGAAGAATGGATTTGAGGGAACTCTAAATTAGGGAGCAAATATTGTAGTCTTGGTGGCATAGACTAAAATGGTGAGGATGGGGTAAACATAATAAAGTAGAAAGATCTGATAGTAGACTACACAGCGCTTTATGCTTGAAGGCAAGGCATAAGGGAGAGGGAGAAGACTGACCGACTCCCAGGTTTCTGATAGTAACCACTGAGTCAAGGCTAGCAGGGAGGACTGGAGGAAGATGTACAGATTTGTACAGGAATTGGATTATTTCAATTTTTTATGCCTAGGAAATAACCAAATGGAGACACAGAATGAGTGAAAGGAAGATCCTGGGGCTTGACAGAAACATCTCCTTGACCAGACGTTAGACAGGTTCCTCTGAGCCCTTTTCTCGACCAAGCCCAAAAGCTTAGTCAAGACCTTCACAGCCCCATCTTAGCAAAAATCCTGCCCCACCCTGGAAGGCTGATCAACCTCAATAACAGATCAAAGCCCTCATCTCCCACCATTTCCCTTCTGTTATCTGATCACGCTGGCCTGCCTTCAGCAAGGATCCTGTCAAGTAGGTTCAACCAGCATCCCCCCTTACCCTTCCCTGATGTTTCCTCTTGGTAATCTTCCATCCACTGACACCCACCCTACTCCCTGGCTATGAATCCCCACCCGTTCACGCTGTGTTCGAACTAAGCCCTGTTCTATACTGAGGTCTCTGTTCCCTTATTGCAATAGCTCCTGAAAAAAATCTGTTTTTTAACTTTAACCACGTTAACTACAGTCCAGCTCTGGTTTTCTTTAAGAGGCTCAGAAGAGAGGTCAGGACTGGAGTTATAAATTTAGGGTAATGAATGTGTTTATAGACAATACTAATAGCTACGAGATTAAACAGTCAAGAAGAGAATATATAATAAACAAGAGACAGAGGCCATTATGAAGCCTCAAAGACATTAAACTGAAATTTAAATTTGAAGAGAGAGTGGACTTCCCTGTTTCAGCTAAGCAGGTGTGGCCAGAAAGGTAGGAGGAAAAAAAAAGAGAATGAGATAATGAATGAAAAACACAGGGAATAGCTTTCCAAGTAGCTTGTTGACAAGAGTATTCTCCAAGTATTGTATATTCAAAGGAAAACAGAATTTCCCCCAAAGCCAGGAGTTTCACATACCATTTTAAATGGGCATTTAATTATTGACAGAAAAAAAACAAAAACTTGAGCCTCAACACTTCATATGTAAAGAATACTTCAGGGACTTCCCTGGCAGTCCAGTGGCTAACACCTTGCCTTCCAATGAAGGGGGTGCGGGTCCAATCCCTGCCTGTGGAGCTAAGATCCCACGTGCCTCGCAGCCAAAAAACCAAAGTATAAAACAGAAGCAATAGTGTAACAAATTCAATAAAAACTTAAAAATGGTTCACATCAAAAACAAACCAAAAAAGGGGTTAAAGAAAAAAAGAAGAGTTCACTGGGGCTGCTAAGAAAATGTATACATATATATGTATATATAATATGTGTGCATATACAATGTATATATAATTTCTGGCACATACTGATGCTCAAAAATGAAAGTTCTTTTCTATTAAAAATTGAAAGACTGAGACTAAAAACGTATTAAATGAATATAGATCTACTTACATGATACAGTTTTTTTCTTCCTAATATATGGCCAACTTGTAGAAACCAAGCAAGGGCAACAGATAAACAATATTTACATATTTTGATTTTTAAAAATGCTTTGAAATTTTTGGTTTGGCCTTAGGAATATATACTGTTGTTTATATTATCACTACATTTCTACATCCCCAGTGAGAAAGAACTGTCATTTGAGAGAGTTCCCCAAATAATAACTGTTAAACGGGTAATGCACTGTCCACAAATGCCAAATTCTTTGCCATTCTTCCTCTGTATTTTTGAAACTGAACAGCAATTGACCTTGGTACGGCTGCCAGAAACCTCCATGTATAGACAGGCCTATCATGTCCCATCTTGTCTAGGTTAAGATTGGGCCCATTTTCTTTGCTTAGAATCCTAGGCTGGCCTCTCACCAAAAAGGCACGATACCTGAAGGATCAGAACAGAAAACAAAACAAAACAAAAAACCCCACTTATTTCTCTAAGTAATGGTGATGAACTCATGTACGATTTTGCAATCTGCAACTTCTCACTAATGTCCTGAGATGTCTGGCTGGATAAGAGATTTCCAGATAAACAAGAGAAAGGGTAAAAAACCTCTTACAGAAAACTCCCTCAATTAGCAATCACCTTCATTTAGCAGCAGCACCTCCACTATGCCAGCTGCAGGGGAAATTAATTAAATTTAATAGAAGCCACAGGGGAAGTAATTAAATTTAACAGAAGTCATGGATTCCAAATGAAGATAAACTGTATTTGTAATCAGACCTACTGTGTCACTTATTCCCCAGTTTGTAAAAGCTTGAGCCAAACCACCTTCCACAGGAACACCAAGTTACCTGGAATCACTCCCTCATTCTCACTTCAAAACGCAAAATGATTGATGCAATACGCTATGGAAAGCATCCCTAATTTTTTTTTTGAAGCTCTTTTTTCAAAATAAAAAAAACTTGCACCACCATAACATGTCAATTATGTGTAAAAGAGCAGATCTGAATAGCACAGAAGCCATAGCACAGACAAGAAGTAATGAAAGGTTGGCATGTTTGCTTTGGGAAGGGAAACTAGTGGCCCATTCATCTAAATGCAGTTATGTTTCAATTTAACTAAATTACAAGGTTCGAAGTTAGCAATGCTTCAAGCGCTCCGGGCTACCGCTCCCACCAGAACACTTCATCTTTAATACCTGCTCCAGCTTGCAAATAAAACTAAGGAAAACAGTAGGGGAAAATGCTCAAAACATCTTTTTAACAAAGGCCTTTTCTAACAACTACAATCTTACAGTTTGTTACCCCTCAGAAAATCTAAATGATACAAAGCTAAGTAATAATTGATCCTTTTTTTACTGTATATTTTATGCCTAGTTATTTAAATATTTATCTTACTTATGACGATAAAGTGTAAGCTTCTTAAGGACAAAGATAATTTCAGTTTCCAGTTTCTTACTTCTAGAATACGTAGCACAGCACTGTGTATACAGTATGGGATTAGAAAATATTTATTATCGCACTTTAACGGAAAAGAGTTGGATAGCATTCCCCTCTACAAAATCATTACCAACTAGTTTGAGCAGGCACGTGTCTCTTGGTTAGTAGCACAGGGCTAGGCAAGAATCCCAAGACTTCCAGCTAACCTGGGAAATAAGAAAGAAGTCTATTTTGGAGTTATTTTGAGGTCTAACTGCTATGTGATTTGTTAAAGTAGCTTAAAAGTAGTTTAAGACAAAATAATAATCGCTAACATATACCAAGCACCTAGCATATGCCAGGCACCATGCTGAGCACTGTATATAGATTATCTCATTAAATGCTCAGTATAACCCAAGGAGTTAACTACTGTGTTTATCTGTCATTACAGTTGAAAGCACAGTTTAGAGGGGTTACATAACTGATTCAAGAACCTAATAGCTAATTAGTGATGGGATTAGGGTTTGAACCAGGCTTAAACTGTTATGGGTGCTTGAAAGTAGTGGAAAAACCTTGGCCATTTTCCAGTGTGCAGAATCAAGAACATGTTCTTTAATGATAAGAAATATGCACAATGCAAAAGCAAAGCCTCCCTTTTTATTTAGGAATATTGGTATCATGTACATAAGAAAATATTCCATGACTCCCTGAACATTTTTCTTTACGTTTTAGCAAACACAAACGTCTTGTTGATCTGGCCAGCCACTGGCTATGTCAGACACCCTTCAGTGTGTTTGCCCTTCACAGCACTTACTACATTATACTGAAATGATGTGACTCTCCCGCTAGACTGCGGCCCAGTCAATGATAAGGACCAGACCATTCATGCCAGCAACACCAGGGCCTGCCACATAATAGATGCTATAGATGCTTCATAAACTTTTTGTGTACTAAACTGAGAACTATTAAATTTTTAATAACCTTGGTTCTAGAGTCCTAGAGAATCAATAAATGATCGCTACTTATAATTATTATATCATTTGAATACATATAATTCTAGTTGGTCACCTGTTACGCAAAGACTTTTCTGGTCTTTTCATTTCACATATTCCCTTCTCCATAAAATTAAACTCTTCTGAGCCCCCTGTATCTATTCTTACCATAGACCTTATAACACTTTTTCCTCACTTAATTCCCCACTGTCTCCCTCTGTTAAACTATAAAGACCTTATCTTGCTCCTCTTTTATCTTTAGCCCCCAGCACAGAGCATGGAATACATGAGGCACTAAATAATTATTGGAAATAAATTATTTATATGTGAGGCTCTTTAAGATGCTAGCTCTTTGCCATCAGGAATCAAAGATATTTTACTCTGTATGTTTGGAGTTGGGTAGGGGCAAGAAATATACAAATATCATCTACAACTTAAACTGTAATCATTAACCTAGTGCAAAAAAATATTAACTAAGTACAACATTTAAAAGTGGTCTCCTAACAAAATATTTTGCCCTGTGTAAGTGGCAAAGATCACATCAGTTTCTTGTGCATGCCTTTCTTAGGACATTCTAGTTTTACAAATTGTGTTTAAATGTTTGTACTAAGTAATTTTTAAACATAAACATGCACATGCTTCAGGAGGGGGCTTCACAAAATCTCATACTGTACATAATCGAAAACAGGCTCCTATAAACACTTTTAAACATCTATTCCTTTATCTATATAACTTTGTATTATTTAAAACACAGACTAATACCTATATTTTATTATTTCATTAGAATTTACTATTTTGGTCATTCCTGGTATTTGACATCAACCTATGGAACTGTTTTAAGTTCTTGTATAACTTGAAAAGAAAATGCACTATAAGCATTATTATTGTTAAAAGGACACTTCTCTCATGGTTCTAGCTAATACTTTAGTGTTGCTTTTTTCCCCACAAAGGTAACCTGGAAGACAAGGGGGAAAAAAAAAAACAGAAAATACTAGAAAGACTTACATAATATGATCTCTGTTCCCCAGGTTAAAAAAAGGGGGGGGGGGCTTTTCCCCCAAGGTGCAATTTTTAAATTAACTGGTAACCAAAATTAGGAATAAATATTCAATACTTGTATGTAGATTAGACCCTATGTGAATGCAATAACTGAAGAGTCAAACACATTTACCTTTAACTTATTTTTATCCATTCACTTACTGTGTAAAATTGAACTGCAGCAGAATAAAAATTAAACCAAAAATTCTATAAGCAGATAAATGATTGACAGTAGAGAAGTATGTCACCTGCTCAAACTGTATTTGTTCTACAGATACATACCCAGTTATAATGATAAGCGAGATCACTATTAAGAAATGCACTGTGAGGCATTATTGTATTTGATTTATTTGAAAATTAAAAACAAATTATTCTCTTCTCAGTAATAGCAATTTAATTTTTTCAAGCTGTTAATGAACTAATTAAACAAAACCATTTATTCTAACGCATGGAAGAAAGTCTACTGTGAGAAATACGTACCAAGATAATTTTTATTAACATTTATGAACAATTCCTTTACATTTACATGACAACCACTCCCGTAAACCAATGATACTCAAAAAATGAGTTCCCCAGGACTCTTCTAGGAATCATGAGGTCCAAACTGTTTACATAAGGATACGAAGACACTATTATCTTTCTCACTGGCAGTACAAAAGCAATGGTGAATCACGCTGTGGATGCCACTGGCGTCAATCAAGAGAGAGGCACTAAATTCTACTAGCAGACATTCAGTGACATGCAATCACAGTCAATAAAGTGCAGTTTCACTTAAGAAGGTCTTTAATAAATCTGTAAAATTAGTTAATTTTTAAAATCACAATCCTTGAGTACATACCATTTTAAAATCCTATATGATAAAGGAAATACGCATAAAGCATTTCTGCTGCATATCAAAATACGACGGGATAACTGTCTCAAAAAAAAAAAAACACTTATAAGACAGATATGGGGTGAACTAGCCACTCTCTTCATAAAACACTATTTTTTACTTGAATGAATGACTGAAGACAACCTATTCAGAATTGGACATGACTGACATTTTCAGGAAAAAGAGCAAGTGAGCCTGTTACTTCAAGGAAAATAACTTACAGTGTCTGTTGTCAATGATAAAAGTTGAACTTTCAAGTGAAAATTAGTATTTTGAAAATTTTATCCACCATCCTAAGCCTGACAGCTTTTCAAGACTTAAGCATCTTCTGATATTAGAAATTGTTATTGTTTGATTACACACATAATGAAATACGTCCACCCATGGAAGATCTGCATAACTTAGTGAACTGATATTTTCCAATTGACCAATGACAAAATCATACATATGAAGAACAAAAATATCAACATATTTTACTGTAACAAAGTACAAAATGTTTATTGTAAAAGTTTCAATTCTTCATTGAAACTAAATCTAAAGAAATACAATCTGTAGAGTTTTAGTGCATTATCAAAGAAGAACATCCTCTAAGGCTATTAAAATACACCTTCCTTTCTTTCATACAGTCTACCAAAAGAATATATTAAAAGAAACTGAACGCAGAAGCAGATACAAATACTTAGTTGTCTTCTAATAAACTAGAAATTAAAGGGAATTATAAAATATTTAGAGAAATGCCAGTCTTCTCACTAAATTTTTTGTCCCAGAAATGTAGAGGGTTTTCTTCCCACAAAAATGTTTTATGTTAACATATAATGGAATTTTTAACTATTATCTTTTAAACTTCTCAGTTTTAATTTCTTGCATCATATATTGTATATATCAGTAGCCATAACTTACATACACAAAATTTCGTTTGTGTCCTCAATAGTTTTTAAAATCATAAAGGGATCCTTATGGGTCCAAAAAGTTCAAGAACGACTGACCTAAACTAAAGGCTCATTAACTACTTTATAACATGATTCTCAATAAGATTTTTACCAAACCCCTAATGAAATTGATACATTTTTCCTATGCACACAACAGAGCCTATAAAATGCCAAGCACTATGTTAATTCCTCAGGATACAAGATGAAAGTGCTTAGTTCTTGCCCTCAAGTTGTTTACAGCCTCAAAAGGAGATGTCCCAGTCATCCCAGGACTGTGTGGGGACAAGACATGCAGCAGCTTGAACCCAAGCTCAACATCAGCATCAGTTCTGCTAGATCAGAATGCTTGTTACCAGTTCAAGGTGCCACTATTAATTTCTGCTTATCATATTTCCTGTGTTTTTTTGTCTATTTTGATCTCCTTTCACATTTTCTGGATTTTCTAACTCTAACATAAAAGGTCCCCCCGCCCCCCCACCCAATCTTTTAAATACGCAAGGCTGTTTATGTAAGTCTTCCCTTCTTTTCACTTAAAGTATACACAAGTGTGTTTGGTATAACCTTCTCCCCCCCGTGTTAATCTGCTGCCGGTTACTGACTATATACATATACAATCAATACAAACAGAATACAATCAATCTTTTTACTACCAAAGATTGATTGTATTCTCTTTATGAGCTTAAAGATTTTAAAAACTTTAGATAGGATAAAATTATGTACCTCTGAAACCTAAGCTTTAATCACTGGAGAAAATAATACAGAATACTTTCTTAAATTTAAATTCTACATTTATAATGAGGCAAGCCATAGAAGAATAAGATACAACAAGATCTCCTTTGAGTGCTCATTTTCAAATAATGAGCAACACCTACTGAAAAAAACCACAGCAAAATTCTGAACTGGTCATGATTAGTCAACACCTCATTCCTTCGGCGTTCAACAATAGGGAGTAACTAAAAAAACGAAAACAGACTACAGAGATGTGACCAAGTTCTGACACTGAGAAAGTTAACTGGATTACACTCTCTAAAATTCATGTTGTTTGTTGCTAGGTAGGTCTCCTGTACTGGCTGAGAAACAACCTTAAATGGCTTCTGGAAGATGTTATGTGCTACTCTCCAAACCACTCTTAACTCTTATTAACTCTTCCTCTACCTCGTCAGCATAAGGTGGTTAAGAATAAACACTGTGCACAGGAGCCTTGGTTCAAAGTTCACTGTGTGACACCCAGCACTTAGCTTCCTTAAGCCTATTTCCTTAGACATACAGAAGAGCTAAAAACAACTAACCTGCAGAATTTATGATTGAAAGATATCATAAGGGTAAGTAACCACACCATAATCATTCAAAAAATGCTACTTACAATGCTCTAATAAAAATTCCAATCATCATATACAACTATACATATGACCATTTTTCTGTGGCAGCATCTGAAGAGTAAAAACACAGTCATTCCATTTCTTTGCTGCAAAATAAAAGTAAAAAAAAGAAAAATCCACACAAAGGATGGATGGGATTAAACATATGAAATATCCCACTCTGAGAGGAGCAGGGCACTGGGATCCACCACACAGGCTCTGGATCTCCCAACTGCCTGCAACCATCAGTCCCAGCCCCACCCTTTGCTGATCCCATGATTTTAGACAAGTAGATAAATTTCAGCTTCTGGTTCCTCCTCCTTTGCACAAAGAATTAGATTTCCTACTTTATAAGGTGTTATGAGGGTCAAATGGGCTAATGATTATAAAGGGCTAAGCACAAAGCTAGCACAGAACAAGCCTTGAAGAAACATTAGCTAGTGTATTATTTTCAGGCTGCTTTTGGAGTGCTTCCTCTATGGTTCATTTACTTTAGTTTGTAATTTAACAAAAATAAACAAGCACCTCCCAGAACACGCCTACATAAATTGCTTTGAATGAAATCCATATGCTGTGATAAAGTTTGGCAAAAGAATATATCACGTAGTAAAAACAATAGCTATCTTGTAAATTTGCTTTTATAATAAGCAATAAAACTTTGGGACTTGAGATATATCCAAGCTCTAGACTGGTGCTTCTCAACCATGGCTGCACATAGGAATTATCTGGAGAAATTTTTTTAAAATACAATGCATATGGAGGAGCCAACTTAGTATGCTGAAAACTGATACATAAGGAAGAGAACTGTCCCATCTTCTCATTATAAACTGTATTTCAAGGTAACCAAATAGCCCTAGCAGATAAAAAAAGTTCTTCTATAGACAATATTTGTAGATAGTATATGGAGAAGGAATGATATAATAAGGAAATCTCTATTTTGCAACCCTTAATGGAATAAAGCAATGGTCACCATGAATGACAAAAACATTAGGTATAAGGTTGATGAAAAATCCTATAACAAAACGATTAGGATTTTACTACTAGTCAATCTTTCCACCAATAAATGTGAGGCAATCATTCCTTATATTCCTTGAGATATGATGCAGTAGAAGTACTTGAGGGGGAAGAAGTTAATAGGAAAGGAGGAGGGGTTTGAAGAGAGGAGGAGAGGGAAAACAGAAAGGGAAAGGGAAGAGAAAGAAAAGGGTGAAGAGGAAAAAGAGGTAAGAGGAAAGGCATGAGGAACGAGGAAAGAGGAATAAGGAAGGGCAGGAAGGAGGGGGGGATACGAAGAGTAAGTGGTGATGAAGACAGAAGCAGAAAAGAGAGGGTATGATGGAAGCAGAGAAGGCAAAGAAGATAAATAGACATGAGTTACTGACTATAGTTGATCCTAAAACTCACCATGTTCTTGTCCCTTAGTAACTAGGTGCCCCAGTGTCCTAATAATGGTTTTTGTTTCTTTGTTCAAGATAGCCAGTGCCAATTCTATTACTTAGAATCTTCACAGCTCTGAATACAAGAATTTAGAGAACAGAAAAGGGATCTACTTTATTCCTTTTCTTAAAACACTGCAGTAGTCAATTACAGGGATTATTTCAGATTAATTCTAGATAAATATTCCAAATGACAAAACACTAGAAAACAAATGCAATCAATACCTTAACCGCACTCTAAAATGACTCAATCCAATGAGCATAAATTTGAATTGTAATAAAAACAGTGAAAATTTTAAATGACCACCAAAAAGATTAAAAAGCAGAAAATCTGCTTAAGAAAAACACATTCTCTGCATATTTTAGAAATACAAATCTGAATTGATGGATAGATGGAAGGAAGGAAGGAAGGAAGGGGGGGGGAAGGAAGGGGGGAAGGAAAGAAGGGGTGAGGGAGGGCGGGCATGTAAGGAGGAAGGGGAAAAACATAAGTTCAGATGCTGTTAAACTTTGATGATAATTCAAAAATGATTGTCTAAACAGTATATATTTGTTTATTGATAATAAAATGCCTCAAATGACACAGGTTCCAGACCAAGCTCTGACTAACCAGCCATGTTGTCCTGAAGAAATCATTTTACTGTTCTCCTTTCACATCAAATTGACTAGTCTGAGAAACAAGGGTTCTTGTGAGTATTAAATATAATGCTGTATATAAAACCCTTTTACAAAGAACTGATCTCTATGTAGAAAATTTTAGAGTAATGTAAAAGGCAATTAATAGCAAAAAGAAGACTGAAGATAGAGTACTAATGTAATATGAACTATTGTAGTAACACAGAAGCTTAGTTTTTTCAGCTCCTAACTGATACGCTAATTATATGTAATAGAAAAATAATAAAACTTAATTTCTACAAAAGTATTTTACGATTTAGACTTTGTTAATTCAGACAGGTGCTGCCCACAATTCTTAAATTAGTAAGTTTTTACTGCAACGCTATTAAGCTGCATGGAAAAAAGTTAAATGATCCCAAAATGGGTATATTTGCTCATTTGAAATCTCATTAAAATTCTTATCATTAAGTACACTCATTTTCTTTTTAGCCTCACGCCAATTCTCTGCTTCTGTGACCTTGAAAGGAGGGATACTGCAGGTAGGAAACTACCATTCCAACTTTGGCTGTAACTACAGCAAGACTTTCTCAGAATCTGGAAACAAGTTCACCTTCCAGTACTGAAAACAATTAAAAATTAACAACAATAAAACAACAAAAAATTAGAAAGCGGCAAATCCCACCTTAAAAGATCTATCAATCAGGATATAAGCCGAATAGCAAGTGCCCTGACTCCAGAATCAGACTCAAATCCCAGCACCTCCACTTATTCCAGGGTGTGATTTGAGACAGGTTACTGCACGTTTCTCTACCTCTTTTTCCCACTCTGTCATATAGAAAAGCTAGAGTAGTTATTGCCTAGGGTTATTAAAACAATTTGAATGCGATTACGCACATAAAGAACTTCACACAATGCCAGGCACAGAGTAAACCTTTGACATACACTGGCAGTCATCGTCAGAGTCCCAGAGTGTGTTCTCAGGAAAGTCAGAACATGACACATAAGGTAACTATTACAAGTTTATTCACCCTCTATTGTCTGAAGTAATAATTAAAGGAAGGGTGAAGATATGCAAGTCATTTCAGGGAAAGAGAAGATAATTATTGGTGGCTGTATGACTCAGGATTCTCCAAAGAAACAGAACCAACGGGGATACATACTATAACATATACATACTACATGTATATAACTAATAGCATAATATTATAGGTGTATATATACGTATACATATATATATACACACATTTATTATAGCAATTGGCTCACAAGGTTATGGAGGCCCAGAAGTCCCATGATCTGCCATCTGCAAGCTGGAGAACCAGGAAAGCCCAAGGTACAGTTCAGTTTGAGTCTGAAGGCCTGAGAATCGGGAGGCCAGTGGTGTAAGCCCTCGGCTGACCGGGCATGTAATAGGGGCGGGGCGGGTGCGCGACCATTAGAGCGTGGTGACCATCAGCGTGCGGAGACCGTTGGCGCACTGCGACCGTTAGCGAGGTTCAGAGGTCCGTTCTGCCAACAGTCAGCCTGGCAGTGGTCCTCGCTGCCGAGAGTGCGGTGAGAAGCAGATCTCAGCCTTCTCCCCGGGGCCCTCCAGGCCCACGGGCCTCAGAGCAGGCGGGTGAGCTGGGGGGCCTGGAGACACGCTGAGGGCTGTGTCCCACAGAGCTCCAGAGCCCTCGCCACGGCCACCCACTGGCCCGGCCCAGGCCTCGAAGCAGCAGTGAACCTCTCCTCCGTCCCCACCTCTGCGACCTAGCAACAGCGGCCTCCATGGGTCACAGTCCACGGAGGCCTCAGCAACTGGAGTATATGGACACCGCCATGAAGTTAACAGCTTCCACCAGCTTCAGCCTGTCCATTCAAGTTTCAAAACTTGGTCCAGTGTAGATCAGTCATCTACCCCTAGGAGGTGGCCAGAGGTCAGGGTTAAGTTGCAAGGACACTGCACATCACTCCATCAGGTCCACCTCTGTGGTTGGTCTATTCTCAAAGAAGGGCAATTATTGTGAGCTGGGAATTAACCTGATTGGTATTTGCTACAACATGCATTCCTATCGGTCCTCTACAAATGATTCTCTCCAGTTTAAATGAAAAGCCCTACAGCTGGCTGGGTCCTGGGCACCTGGCTCCCTCAGGGATGACGGCTGGGCAGGGTCTGGGGACCTGGCCCTAAGGGGGCCACCAACTGAGATCAGCCTCCTCAGCGAGGCCTGGGCACTGGTGGGAGGACCCAAACTGGTGCTGGACAAGCACTCCCGGGCAGGGTAACCAGACCTTGCAGGGGACCCCCCCGCCAACTCTTAGCCAGGGTCTGGACCTCAGAGGCCAAAAGTCAAGCTTTGGGACCGTGCCCCTTCCTGTCAGAACAGAGAAGAACATTTGTTTTGGTGGAGGTTTACAGGAATATCGTGACCTGACCATGACCTGACCTCAAGAACAAACGATCTGATGCCAAGAAGTTTGCAACAACTAACCTCGCCACTCCCTCATCTTCCCTATAAAACGGCTTTGCTGAAAGCTTTTGGGGTATTTGGGGTTATTTAAGGCATGAGCCACTCGTCTCCTTGCATGGCCCTACAATAAAGCTTTCTCTGCTCCATGCTCTGACGTTTGGGTGTTATTTGGCCTCACTGTGCATCAGGTGCACCAACTGGCGTTCGACAACAGGAAGGCTCAAGAACCAGGAGCTTCACTGTCCGAGAGCAGAAGATGGATGTCTCAGCTCAAGCAGAGATCAAATTCGCCTTTGTTCTAGTCAGACCCTAAAAGGATTGGATGATGCCCACCAGCATTGGTGAGGGTGATCTTCTTCACTACCAATTCAAATGCTAAATCTCATGTGGAAACATCCTCACAGATACACATAGTTTTACCAACTGTCTAGGCATACCCCAGCCCAGTCAAGTGGACATACAAAATTTACCATCACAGCAGCAGTGGTATTTGTCCAATACAGTTCAGAGTGAGAACTCTTTTATCCCAGAGATGGTTATCAGGTAACTGCACAGAAATGTCCAGAGACAATTTATACAGCAACCAAAATACCTTTGGACACCTATTTCACCAAGTTCCAGGATTGGTTCACCTAGAAACCATCTAATCTATAATATTATCTCTATCATGGACTTGGTCTTCAAAAGAAGTTAATAGAGAGACAGAATCAGGAAATTATCTTCAATTATACATCATAAAGCAGTTTCACTTCAGTCTGCTTATGATGAATCAGTCTCCTAAAAACTGATTAAACCAAAATTTTAAACCTGCACAACTCAAGATCCAGCAGTCGAATGGAGTGATGCCACCAAGGTTCTAAGAATCTGTAATATCCTGACAATCGGTGAGATCACATCTATTTTTCAACACATAAAGTACCCACTGTGTGCCAGACACTGAGCGTGTAAAGACATGGTCCCTGCCTTCACTATATAGTCAGAGCGGGCAGAAGCCCAAACAAAACTGAATATGAGGCCAGCCTTACGACAAATTACACACAAACGGCTATGGAAAAGAGAAGTATCAGAAAGTTCTGAAACTTCAGAAATTCCTATGAACAAATTCCTATGAACAAACTTCACTACTGAATCTAAATTCAATAGTGAAGTCTGTTCATAGGAATCGACTCTAATTGTTTCCCCAGAGAGTCAACAGTAAAGAATGAGTAGAACTCATAGCTGGAATAAGTAGTAGAATATCAAACATTCTTCGATGGAGCACAAATGACACAAGAAGGAAGGCAAAGTACCACAAAATCTTTGAAGCTATGCCATCCACACAGGGTGGAGGATCATCTGTAGTTATGATACCCTAAACCAAAGACAGAGAGAGTATATAATGCATGGCTGGGGTACCATATACTAATAGTTTATACACATTATTAACTGAAAGAAAGATGGTTCTGGACCTTTACTATTCTGTACTACAGACAACTGCCTGAGTTTCTAGTTTTCTAAGCTCTTGAGTGAACATTAAATCAGATGCAAACTCTTACTTGCAAATGTCACACAGAGAGTAAACGCCCTTCATTATGGCTTTGTATACATAAAAAGATGGAAGAATATTCATATACTTCATGTATAATTTTATATTTTCCTCTTTAAAAGTACACTTACTTTTTTTAAAAGCTTAAAATTATTTCCCAAAGATATTTAATTCTCTTTCTTAAAGACCTGGACTTCAATAAGAACTCCCAATCCACCCCTGTAATCCAAATTCTATTTGGTCCTGCCGTGAAGTCAAATGTGAGATCCTGACATCAATCTGTTGCCATGGAAATAATTGAGATGTCAATGTTTCTGCATGATAACTGTACCATAGGAGCAGATGGGCTGACAAAGGGGAAAATATCTTTGCAAATCTCTCTCTAATAATTAACCAAAGTGTCAGGTATTATTTTAAATTTACTATAAAAATTTGAGTAAGATCAATTTGAACAGAATACAACCAATTTCAACTTCTGAATTTCTACTGAGGTAAACATGTTCAAATTATACAAACGGAAGGGCTTGCCATAGTCTTTTTATCCATTTGAGTGTGTTTTCTTGCTTGTGGTATCAGTTTTGTGCTGCACAAAAATATAAATAACCAAGTTCAGAATAAATCAAATTTAACAAAAGAAAACTATCTCACATAGAGAAGCGGTTGACAATGTTAGATGATGAAGAGACACACTCAGTCCTCGAACTTCTTTCACCATCTTGCTGAAAATATTTTCCTTCTCAGGAATACTGAACTTGGTTAAGCAACTCATACAACTAATCATTTACAATATACTTTTGCTATAAAAAATGTTTGTAGGGTCATCTATTTGCCACTGTCCTATGAACATGTTCCAGAAAATTGGCTATTTGCATATAAAGACCAAATTCTTTTCTGAATCCTCCACAGTGCTTAGCCATATCTCTTGGACTAAGCTGAATTTACTCACAGAGAATTTTTTCCTAAAAGTAACAAGAGTTAGTATACTAACAAGAGTTAATATAAAATAGGATGAGAGATTATGTATATGTACATGTATGTCTAAACGATAAAGTATGAAACCGTCACTCTCCTAATTTTTATAAGATATTGTCATTTGGAACCTCTTACTCTACCACCCACAGTGAGCCCTTTATATCCAAACAGGAAAATGTTGTTCTTCCCCATTGTGGGCTAATTACACCATCTGTTTAGCCACAGTACTATTAATGTTAACTCCTTAGCATTTCCACATGTACTGCTCTCAAACAAACACCTTATACTGTCAAATGAACAAGCGGCGGGACGAAGCCAGGAAACCAGTTCCCGATTCCTATTCTCAACTTTCTCTGCAGGAGCAACACTATGCTTTCCATACCGGCAGATTTCCAGCCATCTCACCTGAATCTAATGTTGCAATTTGTAAAGATGGACATAACAACAATAAAATCAATCCCCTTCCCTCATCAAAAGTAAACACTGGAAAAGATGTAAATGTTTTGGGAACAGATAGAAACAAAGCCAGGAAAGGGAGGAGAGATGAAGAGTAACTCACCCAACAGGCATTGCTTATCCTTGAAATTAAGCCAACCAGTTTATCGTCCTTATGATAAAATAAAGACAAAATTAAGTTAATAAAAAGCTACAAATCTCCTCACAGATTAGGGGTATGTAGCTATACACCTGCAAGATGGATAGATAGATTAGATAGATAGATAGATAGATAGATAGATAGATAGATAGATGATAGATAGATAGATAGATAAGGTAACTATATACTAAGAAATTTAAAATACAACCTCAGAAAAGACTGTACACTAGATATCTCACTGTTGGCTAGAAATAAACGGTTATCTCATCCAAATTGTTCACACACAAAAAATACCACTTGAAAGAACCAGAGCATTTTTAAATGTAATTTTTCATTAAACATATGAAAGAAATTCATTATAGTCATCTTCTTACTGTTCCCTACACCCATCTCCATCACCAATGAAAAGGCAAACACACTGATCAATAACTTTTCTCATGGACATTAAATAATAAATATATTCCTTTGATTATTAAAGCCCACTGAATTTTGAAGATACATGCATTTATCTTAAAAGTATATGCATATAAAAATCTATCCTCATAGTTTGAAAACTGGAACATTAAAGATGGGTACTATGGGTTAAATTTATCAGGAGTGTATTATAAAGGAAGAAAGGGAATGCTAAATGTGGTGGAATCTTTGGTAGACTCCTCACCTGGAAAATCATTATCTCTATGTTCCTTAAAGTTCTAACATCCAATAAATCAAAACATCTCCTTGTCATTAGATTATCACACTAATATACCCATTTCCTACAAAAGTCAGGACATGCTATCAAAAACATTGCAGAGTTCACTGCCCACTGTTAAAATGGGAAAAGAGAAAAAAGGAAAAAGGAAAAAAAACCCATAGCCATTAGGGCACCTTTTACCACTTCATCAAGTTCCACACTGGAGGCAAATGATATAGGCCATCCTCACACCATCTGAGTGCTTTCTATGGACTCTTCTATGCTTTGTACCCATAGCTACTATTAAAAGACAACCTGGTTAAGGATCTGCTTGCCAATGCAGGGGAAACAGGTTCCCTCCCTGACCCGGGAAGATCCCACATGCTGTGCAACTAAGCCCCCATGTGCCCTAACTACTGAGCCTGTGCTCTAGAGCCCGTGAGCCACAACTACTGAGTCTGTGTGCCTTAACTATTGAAGCCCATGCGCCTAGAGCCCATGCTTCACAACAAGAGAAGCCACTGCAATGAGAAGCACGTGCACCACAACAAAGAGTAGCCCCCGTTTGTCGTAACTAGAGAAAAGCCTGAGTGCAGCAACAAAGACCCAACACAGCCAATAAATAAATAAATAAATACTTATTAAATAAACTTATTAAAAAAAAAAGACAACGTGACACCCACAGCAACAAGAGTCATTTGGACCAGTGGAAAGGCAAAGGCCTTCAGGCTGGCCCCTCCCTCTACGGACTACAAGAAGCTGCTAGCATAGGCATACCTCAGAGAGATACCAAGAGTTTGGTTCCAGGCCACTGCAATAAAGTAAACATTACAATAAAGCAAGTTACAGGAATTTTTTGGTTTCCCAGTGCATATAAAAATTATGTTTACACCAAACTGTAATCTATTAAGTATGCAATAGCATTATGTCTAAAAAATGTGCATATCTTAAAAATACTTTATTGTTAAAAAATCCTAACCAATATATGTCTTCAGCAAGTCATAACTGTAACATCAGAAATTAATGATCACGGATCACCATAACAAATATAATAATAATGAAAAAAGTTTGAAATATTGCAAGAATCATCAAAAATGTAACACAGAGGCACAAAGTAAGCAAATGCTGTTGGAAAAATGGCGCTGACAGACTTGCTCAACACAAAATTTCCACAAACCTTCAATGTGTAAAAAATGCACTATCTGTGAAGCAAAATAAAACAAACCACAATAAAATGAGGTGTGTCTATAGTCTGTTACTATCATTCTTTAAGTTCCTCCAAGTGATAAACCTTCATGGACTACCATTCTTAATAAAAAAGGCAAAAATGGTGTTTATCAAAAAAGCAACACTACATTGAAGATAACAGTAGTGTCTCAGTCTATTTGGAATTCTATAACAAAATACCAGAGATTGGGTGGCTTATAAACAACAGAAATTTCTTTCTCACAGTCCTGGAGGCTGGGAAGGTCAAGATCAAGACACTGGCAGATTTGGTGTCTGGTGAGAGCCCACTTCCTGGTTCATAGGTAGTCGTCTTTTTGTTGTGTCCTTAGATGGCAGAAGTGGGCAAGGGAGCTGTCTGGGACCTCTTATATAAGGGTACTAATCCCCCTCATGAAAGTTCCTCCCCCATGACCTAATAATACCTCCAAAGACCCTACCTCCCAATACCATCACACTGGGGGTTAGGTTTCAACATATAAATTTTATGATGACACCAACATTCAGTCAATAGCAAGTAGTCTATAAATAAAGGGAAGAGATGCAGAGATGAGAGTCACAATACATCATTCATTTGTTATATGGCCCAACTGTGGCTTGAAAATCATGAAGAACGTCCTTTTCCTTACAAAAGAAGCAACCATTAAGCAACCATAGTTGCAAATTTGGGGGTTCCTTGCTCATTAAGTTAGGTGCACAATTCAGGTGCTTATAAGATTCTTCACTTAGGAGAAACAAAGCACACCTAATACAGTGGAGACACAATTACAGCTGATGGAAAAGATACAAGAAAAAAGTTTCTCCATTAAAGACGCTGAATTTCTGTAAGAAATGGTAAAACCGTCAAACTTTAATTTCTCCACTTTTTTCTCACTTAAGGGCAAATGGATCAAAGGGGCAGGAAGCATCTGTCAAAATTTATATTAGTTTTATAATTGTTTACTTACATATTTACTTTGAAGGTTAGAAAAGTAAGTACCTCAAAATGGAGGACAGATATAAAATAATGAACATTTATAAGTACAAATATAAAAACAATATTTTCTTAAGATATTACAATTTGCAGCCATCTTTAAAGCAAAATGGCGAAAAAAAAATATGCAGCTTGAAAGAAATTGTTTAAAAAATACTCTTTCACACTAATCTTTTTTCATTTTTTTATAATGAACCAATTTAATCAAAATGTTTCTCTTCAGCACATAGACCCATGTATTGTCCCTAACTGTTAGAAAAAAATACATATTTATGCACTTGTAGTATAAATAGAAATGTGTAACCATCTTGGAAGAAAAGACTTTTTTCTCTTTTGTTATTCTTTTTTTATATACAAGAAAGCCAGATGTCCTAATGAAAAGCCACAATTCATCAGATGTTGGAACATCATGGATTTATAAAGGAATAAATAAAAGCTATAAAAATGCATTAAAATGACACTTAAATACATTTGCCTAACAAGTCCCCTGAGGGAGAAAACTGCATTAAAGAAACTATTCTGCACACAGACCATATTTAAAAAGGGATTGTAAGTGCTCACAAAAGTTCCAACACATACTAACCTGTTTTTTTCCTTTTTTAAGACAAAAGCACCTGACCACTACTAACATTAACAAGAACATGCACTTAATTTCTAGGAAGGTTAAATTGATTAATAAAGAATAAGGCAAACTTAGAAGCAGACAAAGGAAAACAGAGCACCAAAAAGACCAACCCCATGACCCTCTGATGTGATGAGAATGATCTAGTATTATTTTAACAGCTTTATTGAGAAATAATTCACATACCACAAAATTCACCCTGTTGATGCGAACAATTCAGTGGGTTTTAGTATATTGAGAGTTGCCCAACAATCATCATTATGTAATTTTACATCTCTTCTCTCCTAAAAAAAAGCCTAGTACCTACCGGTAGTCACTCCTCACAACCCCATCCCCCCTCCCTTAGGTAACCACTGCTCTACTTTGTCTCTGGAGATTTATCTGTTTCACACACTGCATATAAGTGAACTCATTTAGTATGTGTTCTGTTATGATTGGCTTTCTTCACTTAGCATAACGTTTTTGAGGTCCATCCACGTGATAGCATGTATCAGTACTTCATGGCTTGTTATTGCTGAATATTCAATCTAACATTTATTTTTAAAGACAGTTTCAGGAGATCTGCCATTTTTCTAATTTCTGATCTCTGAAAATACTGGGACGGGGGTGATGAGCATAAAACAGGAAGGACAGGTGTCCAAAGTGGATTAGTAAAAACAATCAATAAAAGCATCTAGAGAAGCGCTTTCCAATAGAAATATAATTAGACCCATGGGCGTAACTCTAAATCTTCTACAGACACACTTTCCAATAGAAATATAATTAGACCCACGGACGTAACTCTAAATTTTCTAGTTAGCTGCATTTTATAAAGTAAAAATCAGATGACATTAATTTTAATGTTTTATGTAATGCCATATATCCAAAATATTATCACTTGGATATGTGATCAATATAAAAATAGAAATATTTTACATTCTTTTCTTCATAACATATCCACCACGTAACTTACATTTATCTCAGATCTCAATTTAGACTAGCCACATCTTAAGGGCTCAAAAGAAACATACGGCTAGTTGCTACCATTTGGACAAAGATTTAGAGAGTGAGTAACAAGAGAGGGACATCAGAGAAAAAAGAGAATAGTTAGACTGAGGAATGAGGAACGTAAAGTGAAAACAGAGTAGAGGATGGACGACTATCAGGGGAAAAAAACAGGCATATTTTAATTTTAAAGGAAACATTTTTTAGTCCCACATCTACAGTATCAACATTTACCACAGTATATGACACGTGGTAAACTAACTGGGTTACTGGGAGACTAGAAAGAAAGGTACAATATATGCCTGTCCTTGCTAAAATATCACCAAGAAAGAGAGAGAAATATTTTTTAAAACTATAAATTGGGGGGGGGGTAAGAACTGGGAGATTGGGATTGACATATATACACTATTGATACTATGCATAAAACAGATAACTAATGAGAACCTACTGTATAGCACAGGAAACTCTACTTGATGCTCTGTGGTGCCCCAAATGGGAAGGAAATGCAAAAAAGAGGGGATATATGTATATGTACAGCTGATTCACTTTGCTGTAAAGCAGAAATTAACACAACATTGTAAAGCAACTATATTCTAATAAAAATTAGTTAAAAACAAAGAAACAAACACTTTAAGTTAGAAAGTGATACATCCTATATGACAAATGCAGACAAAGTGATTGGAAATGGTTTAGAGGTGATGGAATTTATTCACAACTGGGAGAATCCAGCACTGCCCTTTCAAGTTTGTCCCATCCTCCCTCTGTGCTCTTTTACACTTGAATTGCTTGTATTAGAACAGTTACAATGAAAAGTCAGCTTAATGTTAGTGTACTCATTACCCGGTAACCTCTAGCATGTGATTCCCAGGGTTAATAACCTGTATAAGATTTGGAGCTCTGCTTACTTACATATGTTTTGTGTCTGTGATGTACATTCACTTATTCAAACTACTAAAGCCTCAATTTACTTATAAACTGTACCTTCATACCATATGTAGCCAACATCCACAAGCCACTCTAATAATTCTTATGGGTATATAGTTCTACATCATTTGTATTCTACCTTAAGTAGTTTTATATGAAACAAATTTTCACTTTAATGTGATAACTACAACATAAAATTAAGGTAGCTATTAGAAAGCAAAATTTGAAGCATTTTAAATGTTTAAATTTTAAATCAAATCATTATAATTTCTACAAAATAATACAGCCTTCTCTATAAAAGTCAAACTTTACTTTTATATAAATGATTTCACCTATGAATGTCATGACAAACTTAGAGATAAACTAAATTATGCCTGGTATGCAAGCTCCTATTCATTATTGCATAATATTTTAGGCAAAAAGCCAAATTACAATCAACACAGAGATATATCTATCTTTACACAGATAAACAGTTGCTTCAACTGCGAAATCATTTGAAAAATCACAGACTATTAAGTCAGAGGGGCAGTCTAACCTCTAGATGGAAAGAAAATGCTAAGCCATAACTAGATAAATACTGGCACAGAAGCCAAAGTAAATTCCTTAAGATTCCTAGAACTTTTGAGAAAGAAAGGCGTGCGTTAATAGCCCAAAATATCCATTTGTGTGATCTGCCTTAGTAAATATTGTAAAAAGCTAAAGTTAATTTGTATAAAATCAACAAGGCAGATCTCTGAAACATAAAAAAAAAAAAAAAGGCTGTACTGATATAACTTTAAATCAAAAGCAATACTTAGGAATCTTTGAACATCCTCTGAACATCCTTCAGAAACTTTGTTTTAGTTAAAACAAGAATGACAGCCACCAAATGACTCCAGCACATTCCCCAGTAAGCACCATAACAGCAGCATGATCAACTCTTGCAACTTATGACGAGAAAATTCAAACAAAAACACCAATATTTTTTAAATTTAGAAATAAAGTCACTGAGTGTTTTTTGTTTGCTTGTTTTTTTTAAGATAAAGCAAAACAACAAAAACATTGCTGGTCTACAGGAATGGGAATAACAGAGGTCACACAAGTCATGGATGGAAAGATTAAACCCAATTTATTCTCTCTTTCTCTTGGGTTTGATTTTTATGCTGAAAAGAGGTCTGAGAATTTGCCATGAGCAATCCTACACTACTCATGTATTAAGAGGCCTTGTCCAAAGCAAATATGACCGCCAGTAAAACAAATTAAATTTATACTTTCCAACAAAAGCAGTTTGATAACTTACGTGAATTGAAGGTGAAAGAACAGCTGAAATGCACAGTGGGCGTCGGGGGAGGTAATGAATGATCATGCTCAACTTAAAAATAAGTCTCCCAACACTGTCATGAGATGCAATCATAATAAAAAAAGATCACGAAGAAGACCTCTTATTAAACAATTACTATCAAGCAGCTTATTTTTCAAAAAAGGATAAACATAATTGTACAATATTTGGAATTAGTTTTGAAAATCCGTATTTTAAATTCAAATTCCTTGTGTTACTACTGTGAGAGTGTAAATAGCTCAATTTCAAAAGGCTTTTTTTTAATGAAATGTCAACTGAAAGACTAACAGCATGATCTGTAAAAGACAACCATTATTATAAAATATTTGTGTTCTAACTACAATGAAATCCACTCATATACCATGTTTCAAAAATAACTGTAAACATTTTGAAAACGTTTTGTCTCATTTCTAATATGTAACACAGTAAGTTGCAAAGATGAAGTTTGTTTCTCCACACTAGTTCACTATTAACAATTGTCAGGGACATCTATAATCTATATAATTTGACCAAAGCAAAATGAAAATGCAGGATCCTTGCTCAAAAACCAGGAAACATTCCTTTTACCTTTCTTTCTTTCACAGTGACTTAATATTTTACAATATTTCTTGTTTGCTATCTAATGTCAAGCTCTCTTAGACGTAGCAATACTCATGGGGTGATTACAGACCCTCAGAGATACCTGGGGCCTGTACTGTAACTCAATGAGCAGGCGGCACACACTAGATTCAACCCTCCCCGTACCAGCAACCAAGCGCCCTTCAGGGACAGAGGGTGAAGAATCACTGGGACTGGGTGGGACAGAAGAGCAGGTGACCAAGAACCCACCTCAAGAGGGTGGAGGGCAATGAGAGGTAGAACACATGTGAGCTGAGGGCCCAAGCCTTAACCTCCTGCTCCATTGTCCCATGGGACTCCATTTACAAAGCTGAAATCAAATATAAAATTAATACGAATTTCAAGACAGCAATCACAGGGCATTAAACCCCAAGTGTGTGCACTCTTTTGAATTTGAGGCCCTGGGTGACTGCATTAGTTGCCTGCCCATGAAGCAAGCCCTGACAATTGGGGTTCCAACAAAGTGAAAAAATTACTACACTCTTCTTTGTCGCAGCTACTGCCACTTCACTTGACTCTATCTGTCTTCATAATACCTACCTCCAAGTCATTGTCAGTGTTACAATTACAAACAGGAGAAATCTAACAGGAAGAAAAATACACTGGCTATACAACACCTTACCTATTAATTCATGTGTCAGACAATGCATACAAACTGCTATGCAAGTCGGTCCTGACACTTAAAGAAGACAACAGATGGGCAAGAATGGCAAGTATACCAACAAATAATTTTTTTTAATCTAAAAAATAAAACAATTACAGTTGAAAAGTTTCCTATGCATAATGTACAAGACTCCTACTGGCCCTAGGGTAACAACTAGTGGTAGCTGCATTTTAAGCCTTTGAAATGCATAAAATGACCAGAAATTTTTAAATTTTTGAAACTCTTTGAAATGCAAAGTGACTAGAAACATGGGAGAGAATTAGTTTCCTTCAAATAACCAGGGAGGGGAAGAGTAGCTATGGTCAGATATATAGACATTTTTAAAATAAATTATTTTTAATTTGGGATGGGGAAAAAACTAGTAACAATTTTGTGAGTACAGAGGAAAGGGAATATGGCTCATTCTAACAAACAAACAATTGAATATGAGATTAAAATGAATCAGCTAGAAAAGATGGGGTATACTTAAAAGCAACACACACAGAACTTTCTTCGAGCCAAGGTATTTAATAGACATACAATTTAAATAAAACTAAGAGAATTAAATTACACAAATGAAATGTACCCTCAAATAATGTTGGGAGACTAAAGTTGAGAATGAACTAAGACTCCTGAGAGAGATACTAAAAATACAAAAAGAAGCTTTTACTATTATATTTTGGACACGAGGAACAAGGAAAAGTTACGTTCATATCAGGGCAAATAGTGTATTGTTAACAATGGCAAATCCTATTTTGGTTTTGAGAGAGTAAGGTGAACGAAGGAGGAAGAGACAGAAGAAGTAAACCCTGCATACAGATGAGAATTCTATAAAATAGCAAATGACCACTTCTGGCAAGTTTAAGTATTCATTCCCAGAAGAATTACAACCCGCCATAAGAAATCCTGGGGTTTCATGCCATTGATTCCACTTTGACTAAAGTCGAGGGTGACTTTCACATCACCCATGCAATGCACATTTTTCAGCCTTCACTATTCTTCATGTTTCAGCAGAATTCAGTACTGATGACCACTCCATCCTCTTCAATTCTTGCTTTCCATGATGTGTAGCTACTATTTCTTCCAACTTTTCTGGCCACTCTTAGGTTTCCTTTGCAGATTCACTGTCCTCTCATTGGCTATTAAGTGTTGGAATCTCTTATCAGTATCAACAGCTTCAATCACAAGCTAAAGCAGAAGTCTCATAAAGTTTTCTAATCCAAACATTCCCTTTGCACTCTAGACCTGTATATCCAATTGCCTAATTGGTCTCTCAACTTGTCTGTCACAAAAGCATTTTTAACATATCCATATCAACCTTATGATCTACATCCCCATCCTCACCCTCAAATGTGGTCCTCTTCCAGGGCTCACTTTCTCAGTAAATAATACCTCCTATCATACAGATTTACCCAGAAAAAAAGAGGATACAATCTTGACTCCACCTTCTCTCTCAACCCCCCCATCCAATCCATCACCAAATCTTGAGATTTTTATCTTCTTTCTGTCAAATCCATCCCCTTCTTTCCATATCCTCCAAGACAACCAAGTTACCAATTTCCCTCACTTGCATAACTACAGAGGTCTCAAATCCTTTTTCTGTACCACTCCTACCTGTTTCCATTCCGCTTTCTACATGGTAGTCAAAATGATCTTCTGAAACAGAAATGCAGTTTTATCACCACCATTACCACTCCGTTTCACAACCCTTGAATGACTTCCTATTGTCCATCCTTAACCTGAACATCATCTTCCTCTCCATCTTCATCCCACTCAACACACTCTCCCACTCTGGATTCCAGCACCTTCAGTCACACAGTCTTTGTAAATGTTGTTCCCTCAAACTAGAACACTTTGTCCTCTTCCAATTCATCTCTCTTTACTTTATTAATTTCTATTTGTCCCTCAAATCACAACTCACCTTTTGGGGGAAGATTTTCCAGATACTCATAGCAGCATATATCTTAATAGTGTGTATCTTAATTAATATGTTTTTCCTCATTAGACTATAAACTCCATGAGGTCAAGGACTAAATCTACTTATATTCAGTATCCTCCATCTACCATCTAGCATAATACCAGGTAATTAGTAGACACTCAAGTTCTTGTCAAATAAAGACTGTTCTAATTTCAGAAATCTTACTTGATAACAAAGAGGACAAGTCTTTTCTATTGGTGATTGAGTCACCAGGACAAACTAATTTGGGACCCACAATTTCTACAAATATTAACAAGTTGATATTCCTACATTTACTAAATATATACGCAACACACACACAGTCTTGGACAAATTTCAGTCTGGCAGCAGCACACAAATCTTGAATTCCAAGCTTTTAGTTAACTATATTCTTCAGTCGGAGTTTATTAGGACTCTCATTTAACTGCCTGTCAATACCACCACTGAACATTTCTTATTTTATAAAGTTTATTTTCAAGTAATGTAATTTGTCTCTATTTAGACAGACATTTTTTCAGTGCTCAAGTCTATACTGCTGTCCAATCTATTATATCTAACATAAAAGTTTATGACTACAAAATTCTTCTGAAATAGGTTTAAAGAAAAGGATTTCCTAGCAAACCCACCAGTTACTCCATGACCTCCACGGACAGCATCCAAACCTCCTCACCGGCCATTCATGTACAGACATGCCCGCCTTCCCCCCACCACCTCACACAAAGAAACAGACTGCGACTAGTTCTCTTTTCTCCTATCTCCCACCTAACTAGTGTTTGTCACCTTGCTTTAATCAGATATTTCTCCAACCCTTTTAAAATTGCGATTGTTCTATCTCCATCAGAAATAATTGTCTAAAATCTGTGTACCAAACAGAAACACTACCTCAGGCTGGGAAATTCAATGTACACATTAAACACCTTTTCCGAAAAAGTCTTAATGTGTCTGATTTCATCAACACAGTGTAAACTCCTTTCTCACAGAAGCTCCCTTTGATTAATACATCTCACAACTTTGAAACAAGGTAGTTTGTTGATAGCAGTGATACAGGTACTTTTCGCAGCTGTAGAAAAATAAGATCACAATATCCATGGCAAAATTAACAAAACTAGATCAGTATCTAACCTTGAAAAAACAAAAATGACCACTATAAATGAGTGTCTTTCTCCATTTATTTTTATCTAGCTAGAAAGCATATATTAAGCCATCTATCAAGAAACAAAGGTTATCTTGTGTACTTAGCTGTAGATATATGCCAAGGGAAGTTGTTGTTACAAATTACTAAGGTAGGAATGAGCACAAGGAGAGCATGCCTGAGTTGCTCAGCTTCCAATAACTGGAAAATACCTCCAAAATAATTTATATCCTGACCTGGAAAGCCACTTCAAATCTAATAAAACAAAATGCTGGCCATTTCTTACATTGCTGTTACTTATTAATACCCTAGAGTACCTTTAGGGAAATGCCCTAACATAACGGTTGAAGAAATAGGAACATTAAACAATGAAATAAGTCTGTATCTGTGCCTCCAAACAAATAAGCATTTAGGTATTTCTAGTCACATTTTTATTTTTTTTTATTTTTTTATTTTTTATTTTATTTTATAGTTGTGGCACATGGGCTTAGTTGCTCCATGGCATGTGGAATCTTCCCAGGGCAGGGCTCGAACCCGTGTCCCCTGCATTGGCAGGCGGATTCTTTACCACTATGCCACCTAGGAAGTCCAAGTCACATTTTTATTTTAACATGAGTACTTAGCTTAGCACTGCTCATGGAATAATGGCCACCAAAATTGTCTATATCCTAATCTCTGGAAACTGTGAATATGTTAGATTATGTGGCAAAGAGGAATTAAGGTTGCAGATGGAATTAAGGTTGCAGACGGAATTAAGGTTGCTAATCAGCTGGCTTTGAGACAGGAGATTATCCTGGATTACCTGGTAAACCCAATGTAATCATTAGTGTCCTTAAACATGGAAGAGGAAGCAGATGAGGAGAACCAGAGAGAGAGCACCGTGGTAAGGGCGAGGCCTTACCATGCTGACTTTAAAAACAAGAAAGGGGACCAGGAGCCAAGGAAGGTACATGGCCTCTAGAAGCTGGAAAAGGCAAGGAAATGGAGCCTTCCCTAAAGCTTCCAGAAGAAATCCAGACCTGCCTTGATTTTAGCCCAGTGACACGCATCTGTCCTCTGACTTCCAAAAATATAAATTAATAATTTCTTGTCATTTTAAGCCACTAACTTTGTTGCAATTTGTTGCAGCAGCAATAGAAAACTAATAAAAACTTTGCAACTAACAAAATATTTCATACATTCTGTTATTCCTAACCATGACCCTTGTAATTAAACAAAAACTCATGGTCTACTTCAACCTCACTAAAATGATTAGCTACTTCTCCTTGGGCCTCAGTTTCCTTATTTTTCATTTAATGAAGTTTATTGGTATGTTCTAAGATTCCTTTGAGTTCTAAAGTTCTTTGTTTCCCTGTTTCATGAATGCTAATTATGAATTGTTGTTTGGGCTTTGTTTTCTTTTCTACGAAATCATTTTGTTAACCTCTAATGAGCTTTTTAACAAAAGTAAGTAATCATATTAAAGTAAATCTGATATAAGTTCACAAAATTACTCATTGTAACCTACTGTTTTTTACTTTAGATCTCTAACAATTTCTTTGCTTTACTATGTAACTTCTCTCATCTTTCAAAAAGACCAAGTTCAAGTAAAAGAACAGGTCAATTAGTAGTTGCAGGCACCTTTTTTCGTTGTTATCTTAGAAGAGGCAAGGAAAAAAAAATCAACGAAGAATCAGTGAAGAATTTCGCTTTTAAATAATTCTTAACATACAGATCTTTACAGGTTCAATACGGCATTATCTAGAAAAGAAACAATATATCTTTTTTAATGGCTAAAAAGCCTTTCCTGTAAACTATAACAAGTCCTGGTTATATTCCTTAATATCCACAGTTTAAAAATAAATAAATAAACTACTCATTTTCACTGCATTTAACCATGAAGTGAATTTCTTTACCTTAAAAAAGAGAATGTGTCTCCAAAGTGAAAAGCAACCAGACAAGGAAAGTTAAAGCCACATTACATTAAGGGCTAACTTAAGTCTCCTTTAAGTTGGAGAGTCAAAATATCATATAGTTAAAATATGTGATAGTGCCTCCAAGAAATACCACTGAAGGACAACATTTAAAAACTAATTTTACACAACAATGTTCTCGGCTTTAAATGAATTTAGTAAGTCTGAGAGTAACTGACAATTGAGGTCAGTAGATAAAAACATTCAGAGAGTACATATATGCAACATTTTCCCAACCACTACCATAAATATGCCTAATTATAAAAGTATTTGCAGAGCATCCAATTTTCTGATAACTATGTGATTTTATGTGTGTGTAAAATATGACTGAACAAATCACAATGTCTGATTTTCAATACATTTGGAAGCAGAAATTGGGACAGGAAATGAATAGGAAAAAGAAAAATGAACTGGGCAGAAGATTCCAGATATTATGAAATATAAGCAGAAAAGGATGGGACAATCTTGTTCCAGAAGGAAAACAATGATTTAAAAAAAAAAAAAAAAAAAAAAGTCAAACTCATGGAATCAGAGAACAGGACAGTGGTTTCCAGGGACTGATGAGGGTGGTGGGGAGGGAGGAAACGAGGAGGTGTTGGTCAAAGTGTACACATTTTCAGTTATAAGATGAATAAGTTCAGTGGAGTTAATATACAGCATGATGATGATGTATGGCTAATACGAACACTACATTGTAGACTTGAAATTTGCTAAGAGAGTAGATCTTACGTGTTATCACCACACACACAACAAACATGGTAATATGTGAGATGGTGAATGTATTAATTAACTTGATTGTGGCAATCATTTTACAATGTGTACATATATTAAATCATCACATTGTACACCTTTAAAAAATAAAATAAACACTGTTTTACATGAACAAAAAAGGAAAGAGAGCTGTCAAGAAGAGTTTGGGGCAAGGTACACATGGGGCAATAGAGATGTGATAGGGACTATATTAGTGGGGAAAAGAGAGGTCTTAAAGGGAAACAATTACTAGTAAGTGAAAAATGGAAATCAGAAATGCACTTAATAGATACAAAACAACCTCCAACACACACACACACACACACACACACACGAAAGCAAGCCAATCAATAACAGGAAAGTAGCCTGACTGTGAATTGGACCAGACTAACGGGCTCACAGTTGAACCACATTCCTTCCTATGTGTGAGGTTAACACTGGATATTTTCCTATTGCAGTTTGGGGGCTGGGTTGAAAACGCTTTGAACACACTTGTGCTGATTATAGTTTCTCTACAATGATTTTAACAAAGTCAATGTATAAAAATACATCAGAAGCAAATCCATGTGTTACCTTATGAAAGGGAGGTGAAAAGTACTGGAAGAGAGGAAGAAAACTAAAAACAAGCCAACGACAGAAACAAAAGGGGTGAGGGGGTGGGGAGAGAGAGCAGGAAAGAGAGACTGATACTGGGAGAAGGATAAGGAAGGCAGAAGCAACAAGTCCACATCTTGCTTCTTCCCCAAAGCTTTGTCCCTCGAGAGAGCATAAAAGCCACGTGAAATCAGGAGGTTCTGCTGAGCCCTTGTTCTTAATTCTGTTCTTTGGGGGGATATTTTGGATTTTTTCCCTCATGAATTCTGCCTTTGATTTGAATAGTCCCCCAGAAGCCTGGTTTTGTAGCTTCTGTTTATTCACATGGTTCTGTATGTCACAGATGGTGCAACGCAGCCAGACACAGGGAGTGGGTGTGTGCACACGTGTGTGCTAATTGTTACTTTTTTCTGCTTCCCTATCTCCTTTCAGTGTCAGGAACTCTGTTAATTTGCTTTTAACTTTTTATTTTGAAATAACTCCCAAACTTACAGAAAAGTTGCCAGAATAATACAAACTCCTGTATATCTTTTACTAACCAAATTCACCAGTTTTCAACATTTCGTCACATTTGTTTTCTTTCTCTTTCCATATATTTAATATTTATTCTATATAACTCTATACAACTTAGTTACATTTCCTAAACAATTAGATAGTAGGTTTCATACAACATGTGCCTCACCCCCCAGTATTTCCATGGTGTGTTTCCAAACCACAAGAATACTCTCCTATATAACCGCAATACTGTTATCACATTTAGAAACTTTCATTGATACGATATGATTACATAATACAGGGTTCAGCAAATGCTTGGGCTGAACCTGTCCTACAAGTACTTTTGTAAATAAAATTTTACTGGAACCCAGACATGCCCATTCTTTTCTGTTTTATCCGTGGAAACAATGTGAACAACAGCAGAGCTGGGTAGTTGTTTCAAGAGAGATGGTATGGCCTACAAAGCCTAAAAATTTTTACTATTTGGTCCCTTACAGAAAAAAAGTTTTGCTAATCCCTAATATCATTCATGGTTCCTGTTCCATTGTCAGTTGTCTCAATAATGTCTTTTTACCTATACTTTCCAGTCTTAAGATTCAATCCAGGATCATACATTGCATTTAATTTTCACATCTCTCAGCCTCCTTTAATCCAAAACAGTACTTCAGCTTTTCTTTGTCTTTCATGACACTGTCATTTTGAGGAAGTCAAACCAGGTATGTTTTAGAATATACCTCTGTTTGGGTTTATGTGATGTTTCCTCATGGTTAGCTTCAGGTAATGTACTCCTTGTCAGAACACCACAAAAATAATGTTGTGTTTTTCTTATGGTATCACACCCAGATGCATATGATATCTGTGTGCCCCTCCTGAATGAGGTTAATTTTGGTGTTCTGTTTCTCCACTATATAAATACTCTTTTTTATCCTTGCAATTAGTAAAAATTCTATAGAGTGATGCTTTAAGACCAGGTAAATATTCTACTCTCCATCAAACTTGTTCTGCCCCCAATTTAACATCCACTAATGATTCTTTCCCAAGTCAATTTTCACTATGATGGATGCAAAATAGTAATTTCCTAATTTGTGTGTAATGTCACAGAATCCAAGATGGTTTATGATCAGAAATCAGACATTCAGAAATATTAAATGATTTATCTGTTGCTAATTATTTTTCAAAGAGCTCTTAGAGAATTTTAGAACTTCTAAAATTCTTAATTTCTGATGCTCCTAAAGTGTCTCAGGCTCCAGAATACCAATTCAGGCAAATGTTCTCAAGACTCAAATAATCAGAATCCCTTGCTCATTAGCACACAAAATCTGTCTTGGGAAGCTCCCACTTATGTTATACAAAACCTATCCTGTGAAGTTACCAGCTATACTTAAAAGCTGTATTTCTTAACTTCCACTGTTTTCACTCAAAAATGAACATTTATTTCTGCAGTTCAAAGCAGAAAAGAGATATCTAAGACAGAATAACACAAAAAGAGAATCTAACATTTTGGATCATCTCAATTGTGCATCTGGACATAAATCATTTCTCTCCACTTAACCTACCAAAGCCACATGGTTCCATAACCATTGTCTTGGGCCTGAGGAGTTAGAATACAAAGTTTAGGGACTATATTAGTTTATTAAGGCTGCCCTAAGAAAATAGCACAGACTGGGTGGCTGAAAAAACAGAAACATTTTTTTCACAATTCTGGAGGTAGAAGTCCAAGATCAAGGTGTTGGCAGACTTGGTTCCTTAAAAGGCCTCTCTCCTTGGCTTATATGTGGCCACGTTCTCACTGTGTCCTCACACGGTCTTCCCTCTATACCTGTCTGTACCCTAATTTCTTCTTCTTTTTTTTTTTTCCAAATCTCTTCTTATCTCTTCACCAGTTGCACTGGATTAGGGCCTACTCATAATCTCATTTTACCTTAGACCTCTTTAAAGCTTGTATCTCCAAGCACAGTCACATTCTGAGGTACTGAGAGTTGGGACTTCAACACATGAATTTTGGGGGGACACAATTCAGCCATAATAGGGACCAATAATGAGATTCTATTTAAGATATCTGCCACCAATATTCTACATGACACTAAACCATATCTACTTATTATATACTGTGTCTACTAATTCAAAGTGGAACCATGATGGCAAAAAACCCTGAAAGTCATGTTGCAGGAAGAATCTGAATATTTATTAAAAAGAAACGTGACACAAAGGGACATGATGGCTGTCATCAAATAGATGAAGGGTTCTTATATGGAAGATAGATTTGACTTGTTTGGAGTCATTCACAAAAGTCTGAACTATGACTGAGAAACCACACATTTTTCAATGGAAAAAATAATCTTTCTAACTTACCTGACACTAGAAGAAAAATCAAAGACCTCAGAAGGCAGAATAAATGCTTAGAATAAACTGTGAATTGAAAGAACAGTAAGGAGTTAGTAAAATGAGGCTGAATATTGTATTTGTATATTCCTTTTCCCAAATCAAACTTTAAGACAAAAACTTTCAATGGCTCTGTCTATTAAAACTTAAGTTTTCTGAACTTCTGCAACAACTGAAAACTCATGATTGTCTCAGGTTGGAGCAAGAAGTGAAGAATCTTCATACCAAGGCTCAGTGTCATTATATTTTTCTCTGGAGCAAAATGCATGCACCAAACTGTCAACTACACAAGGACAGAAAAAGACACCTCAAAAAAAAAAAAGTATGCATGTTGCAAATCTACTTAAAAATGACAAATAATTCAACTAAAACTGAAGCCATACAATGTACCTAATATTTTAAGAACTATTAGTACTTAGTACTTACAATATACCAGGTCTCAGACCAAGAACTATTGCCTTTCCACTCTAACTTTATACTGTACAATTTAAAACAATCACCTTTACAGGAAGTGGCAGGGCAGGCCACACACACAGGTGTATGAAGATACAAAATGAGTACATCCTCTCTCCATCCACTGTGGATTTCAAACCCTGCCTTTATGAAAAGCTAAGAAGTTAGAATCATTATAGCATAGTTTTTACAGACAGTGGGTTTAGCATCAGGTTCCCTGGGCCAGATTAGGGCCCTGTCATTATCAGCTATGTGACCTTGGGCCAGGTACTTAAACTCCCTGTGTCTGTTTCCTCATTTGTAAAATGGAGATAATAAGGGTTAGTAAGTACCTTATTTACTTGCTGTGAGGATTATACAAGATAATATGTTTAAAGAGTGCTTCATACATAGAAACCATTTAAGAAGTAAAGCTATATTCCTTTGGACATAGGGAAGCAGTGAACATTTAAGAAAGGACTCACATGATCAGATTTTTGTGTCAGACAAACTACTTTGAGAGCACAGTGAAAAGATGGATTGGTTAGAGGAGGTCATTTATGCAGCCAAGGCAGGAAAGCAGATAAGAAGACTACTGCAATAGTCCAGGAAAGATATTCCAAGGGTCTTAGCTAAAGCGGTTGGAACAGGCAGGAGGTGCAGGTATGGGAAATTTTAAAGAGACAGTAGAGATTTTGGAGTAAGGAAGGAAAGAGAAAGAATCAGTTGGGTACCTGGAGCTCTGAAGGACTGGTATGAAGTGTGCTTGAGGGCCAATGATACAGCTGCCTATGAATATGTTGGGATTAAGATACACTCCTGGGCATCCCTGTGGGTTATTGCCTTAAATAGATCTGAAGCATAGAGGTAAGGACTGAGCTGGGATACCATTCTGAGTGACAGCCAACCATATTTCACTGATGAGAAAAACATTTTAAATTTCTTTTAGAGGAAACAGCTGGCATTTCCTAATAAAAGAGGGGGCTTACAGCCACATCCTAGTACCATGTTCAGTGTTAAGTATTTCTGCACAGTATTGTATACTTAAAGTCATTCCACCAACATTGCACCAATTCTTCAAATTCAGCACTGGTTTTGACAGATAGATCAAAAGATTTAGAAAGGATGTTCTCCCAACATAGGTTTTCTGTTATGCTTCATTCATTATTTTATTCTGTAATTCAATTAGAGGGCAATCAGCAGATCTAATTCTGCTGCCCATGAGCGACACCTCTCCGTGGCAATCCTTGTTGTTCCCCAGCATCATTTCCTCTAACACCAAGAAGCAATCTTGTTTGTATTGGGGGTCATGTAAACAGACCTTCAAAAACATCTCACATAGCATCTTGGTTGTGAATATGTCCAGCATGTCCTGTGCATTGGGGAGCATCCTTTTTGTCTGAGGTCAATTCATCCAAAACTATGTAAGCAGTATTGTCAGGTAGGTGTTAATCTTTGGATAAAATATGTATAAATAATACACTAGAGAATCATAAAGTTATTTTAATAAAGCAGGTTTGGTTTAATAAGTGTATAAAATATGTAGATTAATCTTTTTTCAACACTCTCTTCGCCACGATTTGGTAGACTTTTTAAATAATTTAGTTTCACTCATGGCTAAAAAATCATAATTTCATTTTGATTTGATTCAGCAAATTACTGCATATTTTTCAGGTTTATGGTTTATTACTTATTTAAGTCCTGGAATCCCGCAAACAATTACTGAAGAACTTAGACCACGTGATATTAAGGTCTAGATGATGATAAATGTCAGCAAACATGGGTTCCTTCTAAACGGCTTTTTAAAAAAATCAATCTTGAAACTGAAAAGAAAAATCAAATTTTACTAGGTTGTTAGTTACCACCAGTATGTAAAATAAGAATGCTTCCACGTGTTTGGTTTTCCAAACACTTAATAAAGAGGCAATAAGAAGTTAAAACATGATTTTAAGAAGTAGTAGAACAGTCAAGAATGCCACATAGAATAAAAATGTTTACCCATTTTGGTGCGAAATTACCCTGCATTAAACATGTTAGGAAAAGTAACTCACTTAGTGACAAACAAAGCAAGCCAATTTTATTTCAGGAAGCTAACAAATTCTATTAAAAAAAAATACACACTCAGGAATCTCTTGCAGATGTATTAGAGCCGAGAGAGAGAGAGAGAGAAAGGTAACACCATTATTTTCATGGTTACAGTCAACATTTACCATGAAGCTGCAATCTCTTTTTTGTAACCTATAAATTAAAGTCTAAAAGCTAAACTTCAAGAGGACTAGCCACCATAAATCAACTAATATTATTTAAAAGCACTAAAGAAAAGAACATACCTACCTAGTGCTTTCTACAACACTCAGAAAGAAAAACTCTTTTGTGTAAAAAAGCAGCTGATAATAGTGATATAAACTTGGCACATATAGAACATATTCAAATATACAAGTTAAATACTGACTTTTTTTTCCATTAAGAACAGAGCAAAGTTGATGATAATAAAGTTCCTATTCAAAAACCACCCTCATTTCATAGATCTGAGAGAAGAGGCAGAGCTCAACTCTGAGGCATTACCAGTTCCCCGCCCTGCCATCATTCTCCATATGCCATTGCCACTATCATTAAATTAGAGAAAGAATGAGGCACTTCATGTAAAGGGATGTGTTAATGCCATTAAATAACAGTAATTGAAAGAAGGGGCAAGGCATTCCTCCCAACTTGGAATTAATGAAAGCAGGCAATCTTTGGAGACACTGTTTTTATATCAACCCTCAATGAAAAAAAGAGTAAAACAAAGATCAAAGAGTTTAAGAACCGGCACAATTTTGCTTGTGGTTCATGGATTCCTTCCCACCTTGCCCACATTTCTCCTCCCCATTTCTTTGTTTTCTGATAGCGATACTAGCGATACATAAGAACTTCACTTCTTTCCTCACTGAGCTTTGGTCGCTGCAATGGGACGCATCCCCCGGTCAGAGGCAGACGCTTATAGTGGTTTATTCCCCCTCCCTGTGAACTGCCTCCTACCTGAAGTACTGCTGCGTACTTTTATTTACTTATGCTGGGACTGCTCTCACGTGCCTTTGGTCACCTATCTCCTCTGGAAAGTGGAATACATGTTTTCAGGGAAACCTAACATGACCTTTATCTTGACAAAGGCAAACAAAATAATGCTGCAAAACAAGAGTGTGCATACAGGCCATCTTGCACTTTTATGATGCTTTTGCCACTCTAGGAAAGAGATGATCTCAAATACACGTGGGGTTTTGTTTGTTTGTTTTTCAGCAAAAGGAAAGATAATTTTGTCTTGGGTTTCTATTACTTAGCAGAATATTTTCATAGTTCTGCCCACATCAAAGAAAAGAAGTATTATAGCTAGAAAAAAATTAGTAAAACATATCTTAAAAGTTTTGTTAATATGCAGGCAAATTAAGAAGTGCATTCAGGGGCTTCCCTGGCCGTCCAGTGATTAAGACTCCGCACTTCCACTGCAAGGGTCACGGGTTCAATCCCCGGTCGGGGAACTAAGATCACGAATGTCTCATGGCATGGCCAAAAAAAAAGAAAAGCTTCATTCAGTTGTAAGATACGATATACTGTTCAGAATAAAATTCCTAGGATACAAAAGTCAGCAGCCGTTCCCTACAGCACTTCTTGGACTAATGGGTGAGTTGAGGAGTTGAGTATTCAGCTCCATGTCACCCCCACGTCACCCCCACATCACCCCTACTTTCACCATCCTCCAGGCTTAATCTTTCTCACCCAAGGTAGTGGGGTTCCCAATCTTTCCAAGAGGGCTACAGAGAAAGCCACATATTCTCAGCGGGTAGAAGGGTGGGTCTGAGGCTGGGGTAAAGCCTCAGGAAACTGACTATACCAGAGTGGACCTGGAATTGTTCCAGCTGAAAAAAAAATCTACTCAGTGACTGGCCCATCTGAGATAGGACACTTCTGGTCCTGCCACAATGTTAGTGGTATACTCAGTAGTCCAGATGTTCACTGGTGCTTTACTTCCCCAGACTCAATAAAATGTATGGTTCCAGTGCCAAGTTACTGCAACTAATTAGATGTCTCAGATGGAAAGAAAAAAAACATCTGCATTTTACTTCTGAAATGATCATGACAATGAAAATTAGCTGGGGGAGGGAGGGAGACAGTAATCTTTACCATTCTCCAGTAGATGTTACCTACTATAGGTCTTGCTTCAAGTTCTTATTTACAAACTAAACAGCATCATAAAGTCCTATATTGATTCAATTCCACTGTCCAAATTCCACTGTAACAAAATCCATCTGAACTCACACATAGTGTTTACAGATGGGGGTGGTCAAACAAAGCTGGCCCAGGGCCTCTTTGTAGTAAACAGATTGGGGAGGGGAATATTTTTAATCTCAGTAGCTATGGAAGAGGGTATGTCACACATAGGTTTTCTCTCTCTGCCTTCCTGCATGGGATATGCTTTGTTTGAGTAAGGGGTAGTGCCGTTTAGGTAGGATTTGAAAAAGGAACGGTTAGAAAGAATTGTTAATTGCTCAAAGACAGACTTAAAAGGGGGAAAAACATTTTTCTTCTCTCTGGGCACACTAAATTGAGTGTCTTGAATTTTATTTCACACTATTTATTTTCCTACTTATTAGAACTTCCATATTATGTCCTGTGGTTCAAATAGGGAGTCTATTCTTATAATTTCTACTTCTTCCACAAAATTCTTTCTTACACTTTAATATTCTGGAAATATTACAAGGAGACTACCCGAGGTCACCTACTGTCTCAAAACCAAACTCAATGGCTTTCTCAACCTCTCAGGTCCCCTTGGCCTTCTCCCATTTCTCAAATTTGTAATTGGCCTAACTTCCACACCACTGGCTATAAATTACATGAAGGATTTTCCCCCATCTTCCCTCCCAGCTTAGGCCCATGTTCTTTTCTTCTTCCCATTTCTTCTTTCATGAGCTCATTTACTTTCAGTTCTGAAGACAGTCTGTGGCTGACACCCAGGAGCCAATACCAGGCCTGACCTCTGTCATTCCCCTTTCACACTGGTACTTCCAGATGCCTGCAGGACATCTCACTCAGATATCAACTAAAATTTGACATGTGAAAACCTGACCTCATCTTCTTCCCCCAGCAATAACCAAGTGTTCATAAATTTCCCATAACTGTCAACAATGTTCACTCAGTCCTCCAAATCCTCTAGGCTCCAAAATGTGTTGTTTTTGACTCTTTCCCACTTCTCCATCATCAACCTTCAACCTGTCTGCAAACTCTTTCATTTCTACCTCTACCAGATCTCCCTGATCTCTCCTTTCCTCTTCATTCTTAAATGTCACTCCAGCCCAAGCCTTTACTCCTCACACATGAATTAACAATAAGTTTCTAGCTCATCCACCCACCTTCAGTTTCTTCTTCTATAACTGAATTGTCAGAATAACCTTTACCAAATATCGAGGACACCCAACAGATCAGTCTAACACCCTTATTTTCCTGATGAAAAACAAAGGCTCAAAGAGGTGAAGTAACTTCCCATGTTTACATATCTACCAATATTTGAGAGATGGAGCAAAGGGTACAGAACACAGGGTTCATGCTTCCAGTCCAGTGTTCTACCCACTGTATCAGGACACTTCCCCAAATCACATCAACCACCATGGCCAAGGCCAATTCTGACTCTTAATGCATCACACTGCACAAGGCCTAAAATCCTACACTGGTCCATTCAAGCCCTTAAAAATACTTCCATTGTTTCTCCAAACTCACTTCTCATTACTCATCATTATATCCCTCTTCTCTAAGTCACTCTTTTTGTTACGCTCATACCAACATAACTTTTCACTGCTGAGTCAGTGTACATACAATACCCAGCAAAAACAATCGTCTATTTTTGACCCATGCTTGAGTCCTGACAACAGTTTTAAGACAAATATGGGGCTCAATTAGGCTTGCATTGCCAATTCTAATTTCAAAGGGCAAAAAAATTATTTAAGAGCCCTAATTACATCTTATCTTTTGAAGTAATTTTGAAAATGCATTCTTTATGTAATCTTTAACTTTATTCTACCATAAAAAACTAAATATATAGCCAGTTACTGAAGTTCAACTGTTAACTGGTCACTTGCCTTATCTCATATACCAATGGTTTTTGCCAAGATTTAGAACATGAAATCCTATATCTTTTTAAAATTTTGAATTTTGCACACCAAATGTTTTGTATTTATACTGCTTTATAGTGTTGAAGGCTTATAACCTACAATCGCTGAGAGTGAATGGAGACTCACTTTTTAAGTGATGAATTAATACATTAGTTTCCAATTTCCCCATGCAACATCTGCAACATTATACTGCAAAGATTGTGGTATCAAGGCCTCCTTTATTTAAAAAAAAAACACCTTCACACCTTTTTCTCTTCCAGTTCTAAATCCACCTCCTTCTTTTCTGATCAGATTCAAACATCATTCCTCAGTTACCTTATATTTTTGATCACATTACATCTCTTCAGTTCATTTGTTTTAAACTGTAATATTGTTAACTTAGTGTGAGCTGGTCTTCAGTTTCTACCAAGAATTTTTATAAATAGACATTTTAAGAGTCTCCAACAAGATTTACATACTTAAAAGAACTGGATATTACAGGTCTTCTATCTCTTCCAGGACTATACAGCATACTATTTTCCAGACGACAAGCACTCAGGAAAGGCTTGTTAACTAACTCAAGAATAGTTCTAAAATGGACCATCTGGCTACTGTGCATTTTCTTCTCAGAATATAATTTTGCTCTAATCAAATCACTGTCAAAAAATGAAATATATAAAAATAAATGAATAAATAAATCCTCTTGCATGGATTTCAGGCATTAATACAAATTAGCAGTTTACAGGGTCTTATATGTTGTTGCTTGTCTGCTTGTTTTTAACCCTCACTCCTAGTGACAGAAAGCATGCTCTTGCTGTATTCAAACAAGAAAAGCAATTGAAGAGCCCTGATAACGCTGAACAATATTAATATTCCCCAGCTCTCTGAAGAGGTGAAGTACCAACTGAAATAGTCAGAGCCATAGTATCCACCCCAGCCTATAAGTGAAATCAAAAACATATTCTTTGTGGTCTGGCTGTATCTCCCTTTTCTCATCATTCCTATGACACTGTGCTGTGTTTGTTTTCAGCCACAATATGGCTTAAACTACTCTGAAATGGGAACAGACCAAAAGAAAATCTTGATTATGAATGATGCCTGATCATAGTGATGAGAAATAAGAGGAGAAGGAGGTGGAGAAAGAAAAGAAAGACTAAAAAGAGACCTGTTTAAAATAAAATGTATGTATCAGAAGACACAAATAGAAACACACGGTAGGAGACAGGCTCAACAGAAATGCTCAAAGTACTGGCAATGCGGACATTTTCAGATACTGAGTGGTTACATCATGGTAATAAAGAACAGCCAACTCATAGAAAAGCAGCATCTTCTCAAAAGCCACTGATGTGCCCCTTCAGTTAGTCAGTCAGTGAGCAGTTTCTGCTACGGGTGGACAAACACAAACAGAAAAGGCAAGGTAAGAGAGAATACAGAGAACTCCCTACTGTTTGCAATCAACAAGACACCGATTGTTCTTGGTTGAATGGCTTATTCTGGGAATTCTTCTGACAGGAGGGATCAGATAGCATCTGCCTCTTACAAGTAAAGGCATTAAGCCAATGAACAGTTCTCATTATCCCCAGACAACAACAAATGAAGTCAGAGCAAGGAGGAACCAGGTGGTATCCTGCTCATAAAACCACTTGATGCACCGACATCACACTTTTTTCCTAATGGAGCCAACTCAGGGCTAACTTCCTTATGTGAAGGATTCTTGATAAAATAAAACTTTACTAATCAGAATATTTAATTATTAAGTATGTAGACACAGGCTCTTAATAGCGCAGTAATACCACCAATACTAGGCTCAATAATTTTTCTATTTATTCATTTTTAAATGCTTGAGAAATACATTACCTTATCAAGCCCACAAGAAAGGGATTTTTTTCTACCAACATATTGTATCCTATTGACTCATTTACATCCTATTTTCCACTACTCTGAGTGTTCAAAAACCAAAAAGTAGCCTTTCATAAAAGTAATATAATTCAAAAATAACAATTTTGATTTTTCACTTCCTTTTCCTTCTCATCTTCTTTTCCTCATATATTATGAATAAGTGTAGTTTGAGTGTAGTAATATTGAGAGTGACTCTCTGAATAACTATTTACTCATAAAGATGAACAAGGGGACAGAAAACAATATAGTATTGGAAATATAATGTAGGAAAGGAATCCACACATTTCCCTAATGCTCAGCTCGTGGACACTATGCTGTGCATTCAGTGTCACTTTACATGCAAGCACGGCTATCACTTGATATGAAGTCTTTACCAAAATCTCTATCATCAGATAGTGCCTACAACTAGGTGAGAATTATACTGTAATTAAACTGAAACTCTAATTAAAACTACTACACTAATGCAATATGAAATGTCCTTGATCATCACAGGCCAATTATGTCTCAGTGTGCCATTGTCCTCTGGTGTGTATACATTTTATCTTTTTATAAAAATAACAGAACCCAGATTTGGTAATGACATCCTGGGCAAGACGTCCTGGTAATTTCCAGAGTCAGTCATTTCCTTTTCAATTTATTTTATCTTCTTCATGGTTTTGTTATATATCCCCAATCTCCCTTGATTCCTCAGTAACATACCCTGACTACTGACCAAAGTGTCCTTCAACTATAGGGACTGATGATACACATTACAATAGCCATATTTATCAAACCAAATTTTTTTTAAAAAAGCTGTTTTTTTTTCATGTGGTATTCATGGGTAGCTTATCCATCACCCTTGGTCTTAAATTACTTTCAAGACAGTATAAAACAGGTTTAATAAGCAGTAATCTTTTATCAAAGCTAGATTTTCTCAAGAATAGTGCATTTCAGTTCCACTAATTCTTCTTTCTACTTCCTTTTATAGAAGCCTTAACAGTAAATGCTTAGCAACATTTATAAACTCCTAAGAGTAAAATTAAAATCTAGATCTTCTTAAAAAGTAATGCTTTCTACAGGTTATTTTAAATCCTGCTTATAATTTTAATTACGTTTTCAAGTGAATTATTAACTATCAATAAACATCTATCTCCAAGTTTTAAGTTAAACAATCTAATAACAGCTTCAACAAATTTGAGTAAAACTGAATCTGTGATGCTAATTTCATTGTTGTGAGCCAGTTATCAAATAATACTAACATTATTTGTTCCCAGGGTCAGAAGTAAACCAGGGAAGAAAATATTTCCTGAGTAATCCTTTGTAAACTTTTAAAACGGAAATAAGTCATTTGTAAAGGACTTCTTATTAATGCTCTATTTAAAAAGCAAAATGTCAAGAAAATACTGAGTTACACTTCAGAAATTCAGAAAGAGGCAATGGAAAATTATCCCCATCTATATTTTTTCTACAAATAGTGTCCTCAAAAATAAATTTATTTACTGGAGTTCGTTTGAATCAAATCACATTTTAAAATTCAATTGTTCCTTCCTTTCAGAAAATACAAATCAAATCCACCACCCCAAATGCTGTAATTATAATTTGCTTCAAAATACATAAAAACCCCATAAAAATTAAATTTCCATTTTAACATTTTTCCATAGCAGACAATCTCAACAAGATGTTCATAGGATTCAAAGCATTAGAGTGAAGTTACTGAACACACAAAAATGATCTACATATAACAATGATCTACGTATAACAATCTAAATTGTGTGAAGTTTTAATGCTATCCACAAATAAATATAAGCTATATAATTACAATTCAACTATATGATTAGGAAAATTATCAGAAGTACCTAGTAGTATTTTTTTGGCTTTGTTGCAATCAACCCACGGAGACATTTAAAAAAATAAGTAATGAATGGGCATCATCAGAAAATCTACAAACAAATGCTGGAGAGGGTGTGGAGAAAAGGGAACCCTCTTGCACTGCTGGTAGGAATGTAAATTGATACAGCCACTACGGAGAACAGTATGGAGGTTCCTTAAAAAACTAAACATAGAATTACGATATGACCCAGCAATTCCACTGCTGGGCATATATCCAGAGAACACCATAATTCAAAAAGACACATGCACTCCAATGTTCATTATAACACTATTTACAATAGGCATGACATGGAAGCAACCTAAATGTCCATCAACAGATGAATGGATAAAGAAGATGTGGTACAGATATACAATGGAATATTATTCAGCCATAAAAAGGAATGAAATTGGGACATTTGTAAAGACATGGATGGATCTAGAGACTGTCATACAGAGTGAAGTAAGTCAGAAAGAGGAAAATAAATATTGTATATTAACGCTTACATGCAGAATCTAGAAAAATGATACAGATCAACTGGTTTCCAAGGCAGAATTAGAGATACAGATGTAGAGAACAAACATGGACACCAAGGAGGGAAAGTGGGGTGGGGGTTGGGGATGTTGGGGTGGGATGAATTTGGAGATTGGGATTGCCATATATACATTACTAATAAGAAAAAATATATCAAATTTTACACTTTAAATATACGCAGTTTATTGTATGTCAATTGTATCTCAATAAAAGCTCTTAAAAAATAAGTAATGACATTCTAAATACAGCACAATTGTTTATAACAGCAAACATTACACACTTATTGTCAGGTTCTAGGCAAGTAACCAGGGCGTGTGTTATTAAGTCTTCACTCAGTTATGCCACCATCAAATTTCTAACAATTCCCTTCACTGGGTGAAAAATAAAGTGAGAAGGAGAAAACGTGCCTAAAGTGGGAAGGAGAAAACTTGTCTAATGTAATCTTATAAAGATCTGTATCACCAAAATGCTTTATCTAGCAAATCATTCATTGAAAATGCATACAGATGACTATACTTAATAATACTGTCTTAAACACTGGAAACAGGCTTAGAGTAGATCTCAGGTACACTCATCACACACACAAAAAATGGCAATTATTGAGGAAATGTCATGTTAAATAGTTTCACTGTAGTAATCATTTCACTATGTATGTATGTGTCAAATCATAATGTTGTATACCTTAAATACAAAGTCCCATTCGTGGTGGAGAGACAGAGACAACGCACGTGTGTTGCTATAATAAAGAAAGTGAAGTGAAGCAAAAGAAGAAGAAAAAGGCAAGAAAAGAAAAGAGCACTATCTGGGCTACAGCTGCTCTCACACGGATGCTGGCGAACAAGGGGAGAGCCCACGTAGCAATCAGCAGTAGGTCTTTCACAGGGACCAGGACTGGTCGTAATCACCACAGAGAAGATGGAGAAGCAGAGGAGGGAAGCTGACAGGGTTCAGGGAGAAGCAGAATGGTGCTCTTGCTGGAAACATATGATTAAAGAATAAATAATCAATAATCAGGAAAGCAATCATGGAAAATACCTTCTAAGAATGAAGAATAATCAGCAGTTTTCTTTAAGTGTCGAACATACTTTAAAGAAAATCTAGGTAACAGTTTTTCATTTAATCTTTATAACAGAGGCAGAAAAAAGGTATTTTTATCCCCATTTTGGACCAGGAAGAAGTCAAACGATGGTTGAACTAATGTAATTTAGATAGTGACTAGCAGAGAATTTCTATTCAGTTTTATGTGGGCTCCCAAGTCCACGATCTTTCATGATTCTGAATTCTGTGACAAAAGTCAGTAAGTGCCTGCTCCCCAACTCTAACACGGCTGTACCACACATTTGGTTTTCTCTCTAAAGTCAACCTTTCTTTGGGGACAAAGCACACTAATGTGAATAAGAATTTTAAGCAATCTAAAAATTAATACTTGTCTCATACCTATATTCTCTTTGTCAATAATCTTTATCCTCCAAATAACTGTGAACCATGTGTACCCAGAAAAGGGAAAGGAGTTATGTAAGGATGTGAAGAGAAAAGATACTGCCAGGAGTGATGAAACCAGTTATAAGCCAGCAAAGAAAAATTCCCTAGAGTAAGCAAATTCTACTGATTTCAAGGGAAGCATAAATTTCTCATAATTAACTTACATCCTGCGTGCCAGACACCATGTTAAGTATTCTACATGCATCATACCATTCTAAAATAGGTACCACTGTTAGCCCCACCTAGATTAGTAAATTGAGAATTTAATATTTGCTCAAGGTGATGCAAGAGGTAAAATATGAACACAGAAATGAAATATGAGTGGCAATGGGAGAGACTGGATACATTAAATGTTAGCTAGGAATCTATTCTAATAATACATGAATAAATTGATAAAGGACTGAAATAGGGTGCAAGTAGTAAAAAGTACAAGGAAGGGAGAGATCATAGAGTCTAAACAAAAACTACATAGGATTTCACAAGAATTAAACACAGAATGTATTATTAAAATTATAACAAAGCTGGTGCAGTTCTAGGTAAATGGTGGAAACATATATTGCTGTTATCAATACAAATGTGGAATATCCATGCAGGAATCCAATATGGAATTACACATTAAAATAGTCTCATATTTTTTTCAATAATCAAGCTTTTAGAAATTACCCTAGGGAATACTACTAAAAATGCACACGTTCCTTGTTATTTTTAATTGTAAAAAAAATTTTTTAAGGTGTTAAAGAATCCTAAATATTTAACATAAGTTAAATGACAAAGTATAGTATGAATTCATGTATCATACAGGGTTTTCTGACAAAGAAAATATTTAGGAAAAAATGCATTATTAGATGTATTAATTGGGGGAAAAAGCTTAAAACAAAGTTGTATCCACACTGTAATTATAACTAGAATATAGTCTATGCATTAAAAAAAGAGGTAAAATATGAACACAGAAAAAAAAACAATTTATCAGTTTGGTTGTAAGTGACAGAAACTGAACTCAAATTAGCTTAGGCAAAAGGAGAAATGTATGGACTTGTGGAATCAAAGGAAATGTTGAATAATAAACCATAGGATATGCAAGGAAAAAGCTAGTTCTCATAAATAGTTGCATTAAAAAACAAAACTCAACAGAGTAAATTTTAAAGATCTTATTGACTTCATTTAACAATTCACAAACCAGGCAGCACCCAATCTAGCAGACTGACAGCAGCCCCAAGGAGCCGTACAAAATGAAAGACTTTTATAGTTCCTAGCAGGAACAAAGAATACTAGGCAAAAAAGTGGAATGGTTATCACAGGGTTACTTTCCTTAGGGTCTATCAGGCAGATTACCTAATTAGAGCTGATCAGGTGATTCCTGATTGACTGGTTTAAGATTCCACTTGTGGGAGATAAAATTGTAATTAAATCTTGGTTTGGTGACCTCAGGCTTTGAATAAGCAACTCCATTTTGGGCCTGTTGCCTTGGTTTCAATGTCGGCACCAGGAATTTTTAACATGGTGGGAAATCTTCAGTTCCTCTCTTTAATACTCTTCTACTGCTTTCTCCACAAGGTGGGAAAGAGGGATGCCACGAGCTCTCAAATTCTAAATCTTACAAATTTCACCATCTGTTAGCAAATGACTTTCTTGTCTCACTTTAAGAAACCCTAGGGTAGAACTCTTATTTTCCTAGTGTGTCTCAGCTACCCACCTCTGAGTAAAGGACACCTTGACTAAAAGTTCTTCCAAGACTGCATACAATGAGGAGGTGTACTTTCACAAGGCAAAATCTGGATACTGCTCTCAGAATGGGGAATAGATGCTGGACAGCCACAAACCACAGCTGTCTACTCTAGGATCCAAAAGAATATAATATTTGGAACCTAAACAACAGCAGATAATTATCCTTGAAACAAGGGCTCCACCTCACCTTCCACGTTGAGCACCATGATATGTGATTTACAATATGAAGTACATATTGGTCTTCGTCCCTATTTCTAGCACAGAGCTCCTAAAACCCCTGGTATTTCCTAAGTGAAAAGAGCAGTAAAGGTCTTGATATTCATAACAAATCTCTTTCAACCACACCTGAGTTTATATTAATGAGATGACCTTTGAAAAGCACCTAGGGAAGGGGGCTGGTTGCCAGGGGAACCCATCACGTGATTGGAGGCTTGGAACTTCTCAGTCCCAACCCCTGACAACACACACACCTCTGGGGAGGGAAGAGAGGCTAGAGGTTGGCTCTATTGCCAAGGGTCAATGATTTAATCAATCTTGCCTCTGTAATGCAGCTTCCATAAAAACCCAAAAGAACTGGGTTCAGAGAGCTTCTGGTTGGTGAACACATGAAGATTTGGGGAGAGTGGGGTGCCTGGAGAGGGCATGCAAGCCCTGAGCCCTCTCCCTATACCTTGTCATGTGCATCTCTTCCATCTGGCTGTTCCTTAATAATATCCTTTTATGATAAACTGGTGATCTAAAAAGTAAAATGTTTCCCTGAGTTCTGTGAGCCACTCTAGCAAATTAATTGAAGCCAAGGAGGAAGCTGTGGGAACCACCGATCTATAGTCTATCACAAGCACAGGTGACAACCTGGACTTGCGATTGGCATCTGAAGAAGGAGGGATAGCCTTATAGGGCTGAGCCCTTAACCTGTAGAGTCTGATGTAATCTCCAGGTAAACGGTGTCGGAACTGAGTTAACAGTGTTGGGAAAACACACACACACACACACACACACACACAGTGGAACTGGTGTATCGGAGGCATGTTAGATAATTCCATGTTAAAACTGCTTGAATGCAGAGGGAAAAAAAAAACCCTATTTATGGTTAGTTTTGCCAATAAGTAGGATTCAGAATTTCTGGGAATGGGTACTGAGGGAATGTTCACGAAGAAAATCATTATACTTACATTGTTATAGTGGTACTGAATTTTTTCAATAAATAAATTTAAATGTCATTTAATTGTTCAAAATCTGATTAGAATTCTTAGAAGTGAGTTTCATTTATAATGAAAAATGCAATAATTTATTTCTTTCACGTTTCACTGGCAAATACGATGATTTAAAACTAGACCAAGTTTACAAACAACAACAAAAAATTTACACTGACATAAAGTCATTGATCTCTAATGGGAAAGAAAAAAACTCTATATGAAAACCATTTTTCTCATAAATTACATCCTTTTATTTTTATTGTGAGTAGGCTTGAGAAAGAAAAAAAAAATGCATGTGATTCTCTAATATACTTTCCACAAATCATAAGCCTAGTGTTTTGAAAATATTTCCACAGCAACCAATTTCATACATTGAGGAGGGTGCATTCAGGTATTAAATAAGGTAACTATATTATAAAGACAAATGTCTTATTTTAAAAGTAAAATATATTTTCTACTGAAATTATACACAGAAATACATAGATAACAAAGTGATTCCATGTTAGAGAAAAAAAATCATCTCATAAATCATTCTAAGGCAGTTTATGTTTACAGTTTCACACTTAGAGTAAAGCACAATACCTTCTCTTGTTTCCTCTAATCTATCATAATAAAAAGTGAAGTGCTGTTAAATGGTTTCAGAAACTAAACTATGCTTACCATGTAATAGTCAATCATAAAATTAAGTAAAATATAAAATCTGAACATTAATCACTATAGTGTAATTTTATTTTCATCTGTGTCTAAATATCTGTATCAAATTATATTTATATGGCACCTGTCAAAGCACATAAAGCAGTCTTCCCTTAATTACATCTTAAAAGGAGGATCAGGACAAGACTTCAAGTGTTCATTTATAAGTTTTTCTCTCCTATACAACCTATACATTTGCAAATTCATGGGAAATAGTTAATAAGCTCAGAAATAAACTCATGATTTCCCAGACCAACCCCACTGTAACTATGTATGTAATCCATTCTGTATGTATTTTCAGGCAAGATCCCACAACATACCCTCAACAGTCACTGCATTTTTACAACTGCACCACTTCTTTAATGAGGCATAAGTATCTACCAAAAACACTATCATATTTTAAAGACCATTTTAAAACATATGACATATTAAACATACTTTAAAATAATTAAAAAGTGCTCAATTCATCAGTTAGACCAGTCTTCGACATTAACACGGACACTTTAATTCTAACAAATTTTCCTCTAATTTCTCCCTTTTCCTCTTCCTTTCCTTTCCTCAAAATTCCTTTCCAAAAGACGGCAATCAGGGATATACTATGAAAACACCATGTAACAGAAATAATAAGACTAATGCTGGGGGAAAAAATGAAGGTGAGTTTCGCTATCATTTGAAAAGTTAATGAATGACAAGAAAAATTTCAACAGTGTTTCCTGACCCTGTTCATTCTGAACCATGAAATTGCCTGAGCCACGCAAATTACTAACCATGATAAAAGTAAGGGATGTTGCAGATATATCATTCCCATACAGTACAGCCCAAAGTGAACATGCCATGGATATTGTGCACTAGAAAGCAAGGAAGTGAGCAGAGGGAAGGAGGAAGGGGAAAATGCCAGAGGCAGTATGTAGTCACACGACCCAGGCCCAGTTAATGGGAAGTTCTGTCCACACGAGGACCAGTAGAGCATAGTGGTTAACTACATTGATTAAATAATCACACTTTCGAAGTGTTGGTCATTTTCTAGCTGTATGACCTTGAGCCAGTTGCCTCCATTTCCTCATACGCAAAATTGGTGTTTATTAATCTGTAAGGGCTGCCATAACAATACATCCCACCCTAGACGGCTTGGGCTTAAACAACAAATTTACTCTCTTGAAGTTCTAGAGGCTCGAAGTCCAAGATCAGTGTGCTAACAAGGTTCTCCTGAGGCTTCTCTCCGTGGCTAGCAGATGGCTGGCTGCCTTCTCCCTGTGTCCTCCCATGGCCTTTTCTGTGTACACTTGCATCCCTGGTGTCTTTCTCCTCTCATAAGGACATCAGTTCTACTGGATTAGGGCCCCACCCTAACGACCTCATTTAACTTTAATTAGCTCCTTAAAGGCTCTACTGTCAAATACAGTCATATTGGGGGTTAGGACTTCAACATATGAATGGGGGGTGGGGGGAGAGGCGGGCCACAATTCAGTTCCTAAGAGTGTATAACAATAAAACCTACCTCAGATGATGCAGTGAGGATTAAATGTGTTAATTTACATAAAGTGTCTAGCACATGGGAAGTGCTACATAAGTGCTTGCTATTAGGCTATGCTCCATTAAATTTACATTTCTAACAGGTATCCACAAATCACAGCATCAGGTGGATGAAAACAGACATTTATAATCTGTCTTTAAAATGTCTTGTATGGGAATGGTGATATCTTTGGGGAAAATGTAGGACACATCTTGCTGAAAACATTTATCTCAATTCAAAACCAGGGTGGTTAATATAGAAATGTTAGTAGTTCCTAACCAGGAGCAAAAGAGGAGCAAAACCAATATATAGGTTTGATTTTCTCACATTCCCGGTGGGACACAAAGGTTTTTTGTGTCTCAGGATTATGTGCTGATAAAGAATGCAGAAAGAATGTTTATGAGGAAGCAGACAAAGGCAGCCTGGCTCCCATGTATCCACACCTGGCAGCTGTAATGTCGTTTGGGTTATACCAATAATTTCCAATTATTTTACCTGCGGTCAATTCCTGAGCTGGAAAACAGTGATGAGAACATCAGGTTAATTTAGACAGACTCAAGTACTCATACAAATACCAAAATCTACCACCAACTTAAACATTAGGCTTACATTAACATACAATTTTTTATCTTGTTACTTTTTTAATAGCCCTTCATGATCCTGGCCGTGGCTCTGTGTACCACAAACATGACAGATGCAGAAGAGAATGGCTGATAACAGCAAGGACAAGGGCAGCAAAAATTACCACAAGCACAGGATGCTAAAAGCTAAGCGAGTCTGCTAGGTAATGAAGAGCCCAAGCATTAAGGCAGGGAAAGTTCTAGGTGATGAAGCTTCCCCTGGGAATTGATTCACCAATGTTTCCAATTTTTTAAATGAATTTAACACAATCTTCTAATTGTGGAAGTCTGATCCTGTCACTCCCCTGCCTAAAATCCTTCAATGTCATCAGGTTGTCTCCAAGATAAAGTCAACACTCTGTGGCACAAGACCCAAGGATTTTCCAATCTAGCCCCAACAAATTGCCACATTCACCTCTAGTGTCTTCAAAGACATCAGTAGCAGTTCTTACTGCTTTATTTCTGGGCCCTTCACAGGCTACTCTCTCTGCCTAGAAAATCCTCCTTGGCTCTCTCTTACCCTTCTCATTCCTGCACATCTTTAGATCTCAAAGCTGCTTTCACTTACTAGGTAAACTCCATCCATCCACTCCCCACTGAGTAATCTGCCTCTTCCGTGTGTTCCCACAATGCCAAAACCTAACACTATTACCGAATTTTTCATACTAGTATGCTATAAATATTTAAAGCACTCCCCTACTCTTCATCTGGAAACTCCAAGGGTAAGACCTAACACAACTGTTCCCTCATCTGTGATGCTTTTTCGACTTTTCCCGGGAGAGCCAGTTTCTCCCCCATCTGCCCTCTCTCAGCATTTCATTCCTAAGTGGGTTAGAACATTTCTCAACACATCTACTTCTCTCAAAAGACTGAAGTTCCTGGAGGGCAAAGTCTAAACAGACCCCAACACAGTGCCTAGCATACATTCATGGCTTAACACATTTGCTACTACTTTAATGGTGAATGGATAAAGAGTAGATACTAGAACCTGCTATTCATGAATTTACTTGAGGTTTTGTAGACTAGGTTTTATGTTGAAGTTCATCATGACCAGTTTTTTAAAAGCATATAATGTCAATAATTTAATTAAATGAGGTTTAAAGTTAAAATAAGCTACATTCCGGTAAGTTTTAACAAAGATTTCCCCTTCAACATACATCTCTTACAATTCATATTATTATACTTCAGACAAGATTTAGGAAGTTTTCTGACCAGCCACAACTACAGTGTGTAAATAAAGAACAGCTTTGAAACCGCTGCCCAACAGCTGGAGGACTCAGCAGGGGCACCAGAGTAAGAAAACACTTTTGTTTCCCGGGGGGTAAAAGGTTAGAGTCAAACACAATGGTACAAGAGAAACAACAAAACGAGAAAAAACATTTACAGGATTTATCTTGACTCTTTGGGAAAGAAAATAAAATATTACAAGCCTTCAATCGAAGCAGCACCATGCTGTCATGCAATCCGAAAGCATTTTAAAGTCTGCCCATGATGTTTTCTAGTAAACATTTCCGAAAGAGCCTGAAACTTGATTTATGTGTGTGAAAGGGAATTAGAGTATACCTCCTACACTTTACAATTCACATTAAAACTGTCATAATGCCCTCAAAGTATGTGGGGAAAAATAAGAATCGAACTATTTTTCTGACTTTAGTAAGCAGCCAAATGGTAAAAATCTTTGCTATTTTCCAAAAAAAAAAAAAAAAAAAAAAAAAAAGAATCTCAGTTCTCAACATTCTAGTATGTGTCCATTTTCTAAGACAAGTCATTAAAGAAAACAATTTTTTTTAAGTGGACTTCCCTGGTGGCGCAGTGGTTAAGAATCCACCTGCCAAAGCAGGGGACACAGGTTCAATCCCTGGTCCTGGAAGATCCCACATGCCGCGGAGCAACTAAGCCCATGTGCCACAACTACTGAAGCCTATGCACCTAGAGCCCGTGCTCCGCAACAAGAGAAGCCACTGCAATGAGAAGCCGGTGCACCACAACGAAGAGTCGCTCCCACTCGCCCCAACTAGAAAGCCCATATGCACCAACAAAGACCCAACGCAGCTAAAACTCAAAATAAATAAATAAATAAATAAAGTGTTCTTCCTTTCTCCATATCTTATTACACACCAACTCTATGCAGTCTAAAAGAAACTGTGTATGTGCGTACACGTTGGGGCATACATAGACATATATATGTACTTATATATATATACTCTAAAGAAGAGAAAGGTAACAGGGGAAGAACTTCAAAAAGAGTAAAGGTTATCACTCAAGGAAGCTAGAGTATAAAGGAGAGAGAATCAATATAAGAAAGGTGCCCGAGGATAAGGAGCTGGTTGTTTGGAAGTGAAATGGGTAATTTTTAATGACTAAGTTTTCAATAGACACACACGCACATATACTTACACATATACCTTAAACCATAGCAGAAAGGGAAACAATTTTGAAAAGTAAGAATATTCAATCATGATCCCTAAAATAGAATTAAGCTAGGGAAAAGTAACATGCAAACTTATTTTTAAATTCTTAGGGAGGCAAAGGTCCAAAATATCCAACTTTCATGTTCCCTATCTTGGTAAATGTTACAGTTTAAACCAGGTGCTTAGGCAGCATCACTCATCCTTTCCTCTCACTAAATCTTTCCTCTCAATAAATTCCCACAAATCTATCAGTAAGCTCTGTCATTCCTACCTTCATAATACCTCTCCTACCTGCCCATTCTCCCACCCTACCCTCATGCAGACCACTGTCATCCCTCAGATTTCCAGGATGTCCTCCTAACTGGTCTCCCCCAAATCCATAGGGCCTTATCCAAACCATTTTTCACGCTGTGCTCAGAGTGATACTTAAAAAATGAAAATCTGGCCATGTCTATCTCCCACTTTGGTTCCCCTTTTTCCTTTTAACAAAATCCTCACAATTACTTATAGCCAAGCTCCTCTTCACAGTCTCCTCTCCAACCACTGTGGGCTTCTGTCAGTTGCTACAGTCTCAGGCTGTGCTCTTTGCTTGGTATTTTCTGCCCAGCTTTCTTCAAGAATTCCTGTTCACTCTTGGGTTCTCAATGACTCCAAGGCAAGGGCAATCTTCCTGAGAGAACTCCTTATATTTCTCCCTACATTTCTTTACAGAACTTTACAGCCTTATGATTACTTATTTATAAGTATCTGTTTAACATTAGTCTACCCTAGACTGTAAGGACCATGATGAAAGGTCCATGATGTAAAGGACCATGTCCTCAGTCCCTAAAACATGCTACGGTGAAGATGCTCAATGTCTATTTAAAGATTCTCTGAATGTCCTCCAAAATCTTGGGAGAAGAAGCAGGCCTACTGAGGAAGTGTGATTTTAGATTCCAGCAATGTGATAGTTGGAAAAAAAAACATTTTCTTAAATCTTGAGGTTGAAAAGTAGGTCAGACAGAGAGGGAGCTAGTCATAAAATTCTGTCCAGCATTAAAGTGGAAAACAAAGAATATTAATTATAAAATTCTTCCTATGACTGTTATATACTTCATCTAGTAAGGAATTTATCATATACTTCATATCTTGACAGTTTTTAACTAAATGCTATAAATATAGTAGTATTTAATAAATGACTTTAATATAAAATACTAAGTCAAAATGAAATAAATTTAATTTAGGATCTGGAGTTTTGAGACCAGGTCCAGATTTCATCTTTATACAGCCTTGTCCTAGAAGATCCTAAAGACAGCAATATTTGAAATAATGTCACTTCCTTTAGCTTGACCATTAGTAACGACATACACAGCCATTAAAATTATCATCTTGTGAAATTCATTATCTTCTAAACTAATAAACATTGTATGAACCCACTCTGCTTCTAAATAAATGTTATACAAGGTATGATAATGAACTAATGATGATGTGATGTGACATTTTCCGGTGTGGCTTGTGGAATTGCTCTCATTTTATAATAAAATGCTTTATAAACAGAGAAGATGATCGTTTCCCTCAGAAATTTTTACTCAAAATATGTTTATTATGCTCGGCATCACAGGAACCTAAAGAAGGCCAGCATGGCTCTAGAATTAGGAAAACATTACAGGTAGCAAACGTTAGATTACTTACAAGCTAAAAAGGATAATATCCCAAAAGGGTAACAAAATAACCCTATGCCATAACCCTCCCACAAACACAACCGCATGGGACTAGTCGCTTACAAAATTGCCTTATAGTAACAGTCAACATTGGAGATGGCTGTATTCTACAGTACCGGCAGGAAAGTAAATTTTCACTTCAGAGGTACAAAATAAACATGTAAGTGCTAATCAGTAACAGAACATTAATCTTAATGTTAATAGTTTTAAGCTGCCAGGGAAGGAATAACATTAACCTCCCTCTTTAAATATTTTTAACTTAATTATCCCTGGCTATACATTGAAAAAATAAAACTTTTAACACAAAGCAGACAGAATTTCACACTTAACCAGGTACTATCAAAAATGAGAGACGTACACGTAAATACTTTGGCTTTCTTGTTTTGACTGAATCCTTCCCATCACTCTTACACATTCTCCCCCAGTATTAATTCATGCATATTTTGAGAAGCCCTGTTCTCTTAGTTTAGACCCAAAGTTTAAGTGATTATCACTTATCAGAAGGTTTTTTTCCCTCCCTTTCTGTGAGATCTAACTAACATATAAACAGTAATACCTCATTAACTGGAGGGGGTGTGAAGTGATTCTGTGAATCATTTTAAAATCTGAATTGCTGAATACTTTAAAAGAAATTTTTTTTTATACTTTGAAGTATTGTTTCTAACAGTAAGTGTTTTTGAACATGTTGACTAACATAAGTCCTCTAGAGGATTTTTCTCATGAATAGGTATGGGTGCTCTGCTATTAGCATACTGTTTATATCTGAAGTGTGAAAAAGTAAAACAATTAGTTCTCTTAGGAACTGTAAATAAATCCCCTGAAACTGCAGTTATCTTATATCCTAAACACTGTCTTTTTTGTCAAGTTGTTAAAAAGAGAAATCACAGCCACACTTGCATTCGAAGGATCCTAACTTCCAGTCTCAGGAGAGTTCCTGAAGGCCTGCCCCTCCCTGCAGGACCCAGGAATCTACATGTGGGGTATTTCTTTGAGAATTCTCAGCCCTTGGAGAGGGGCTCTTCCTGCCCACTTACACTAACCACCTCCCTCCAACCCACTCGGGAGATGTTCACTCAGCTCAATAAACAACACTTGGCAAAGAGCCTTCTTCTACTTAATTTGCATCTCAATATCCTCCTATGCTTTTAGTGAAGACAAGACTAAGGGGCTGCTGAAGAAGAGCGGCATCAATGCTCCTCTGTGCAGATAACTGCCTGTTCCTCTAAATGCTGAGAAATCTGTTTCATGATAATGGTCATAACTTGAAGCCTCTGAATGTATACTGAATTATGAGGTTGTTCCATACTGGCATGTAAATGCAAAATATGTATGTTTTTATGATTATGTGATGAAATTAGGCCAAAGAATAAATATGGAGTAAAAACACACATCTTAACAAGAAGTTTGACCAGATGGCCACATAGACAGAAAGATAGAGGACTGGGAGGTGAGAGAGAGGGAGAGAGAGAGAGAGAGAGAAAAGAAAGAGAAACAGGAGAGGAGACAGGCAGTAGCCAGCTAGCTAATTTACTGGCCACTTTTATTTATTTAAATACCACCACTCAAAAGTTTTACAATCAATTGAAGGTTTTATGTTTGCTTTCTGTTCCACTGCTGTTGTTTTTCTATAAAGTCTTAGATAACTTTTTATTTAGAACTTTTTAGGTGTTCCACTGAATATCACCATTAGTATTTCAAACTTTTGTTGAAAATCCAGTTTTATTTACACAGTGTTATTTTTCTTTTAAAACCAAGATGCAGGTTTACTGAAGACAAATATGGGTAATGAGCTTGTATAGATATATCCAAAGTACATTTGCCTTCTGTTGTTTTGTAAAGACTAACACCAAAATAGGAAAAGTAAATATAAATAAAAACCATAGCTACTTTATTCACAACATCTTGTGATAAACAAGAAACAAAAAACTATAAAAAATACCCAACAGGAATGATCTCTAATCATGAAACAATGAATTGTAGATTTTTGAGTTTGAAAAATACCTTAAAAAGCACTTAAATCTGACCATCTCTAGTGAAACCTAGTAGTCAATTAAGTGTTTGAAGAGCCAGAGAACAAGTTATTTTAATAATAAATCCTTATTTTGTATAGCTCCTTTAGGGTTAGAAAAGCATATTTACATAAATTACCTTATTTGATCTTTACAACGCTGTAAAGAGTTAGGGGGGTGGTGGTGGCATTAACCCCCAAATGGAGGATAAGGAAAGAGGCTCAGGTAAGTTAAATCAGTAATTTACCAAATTAAGCAAAACCTGTGTTCTTTGTAATCCACTAGAAGTGCCACAACATAACAGCTAAAGAATGACCTTGGAGTTTATAAACTGTTGACCTTGGACACCTCATAGACCCTGGATTACTTCATAGGATTGTAGTGAGCATTATATGAAAAAAATGTAGAGGCTTTCCCACATTTTTGGTCAGATCCACAGAGAGAAATTCATCTCATGTTGTGACTCAGTACACAGAAACATAAAGATTAATAAATCTATTTAATTAAAACCAAAGTTTCATGAAACAATACTTCTTCTATGAGATGCATGCTTATTTTTATTATTGTTGTTATATTTTCTTTTATTTCATTTCTTTTAAACTGGTTACTACAAACTAAATTGAATTTGGTACCCACAAAATGGGTGACCCCATGCATTTTGAAACTACTAAGCTGAAGCTTATAAAGTTCTTAGCTCAGTGCTGGACCCAGTAAACACTAGAGTGTTAAGTTTCTGAAAATACTACGTCTAAAAGTAAATGTCATCATAGGTTAGTGGACCTAAAACATTAAAAAGGATATCTTTTTGCCCTTGAAATGACAGTCTACAGGACATGTAAACAACCCAGAGAAATATACACTAATGCCTTTAGTTACTGACACAGAATCAGGTAAAATCCTGATACTCAGGTAAAATCACTGTTGTGTGATGTCATCAGGCTTCAGTGAAAAAGTGGCTAAATATAGTGAGAAATGAATTACGGATCTTCATCAGGCCTTGCTGAATAAACAGTGTTGAGATATAAAGTAATACAAAGTGGAAGCTGTCTCTCAAAAACAGATGCTCTAAAATGGGTTGTCCCAGGTAATACAATCATGTGATTAACTCAGAATTGTGGGGGGGAGGAGGGAGGTCTTTCATTTCAATCACCATGACCATCACTGGTAAGTTTTCCAGCCTTATGAATTACAATATACCTAGCATAATTAAATCTTTGATTATACAGCTAATTCAGTCACCTTTGCAAATATCAGCTAATTGCTAGAGTATTCTAGGCATAAAGATAATAGACTGAGTTTAAAGTCTACTGATCCCAGGTCATACAGTAGAAATTGATTTTATAAAGTGAATCCCTGAGAGTTTATATTAACATATGCCTCTTTTCTATGACCATGTAAGTGCAGAAAATAGAAGATTAAATTACGTACTACAGGCGTAACTTGTTTTGCTGCACTTGCTTTACTACACTTTGCAGATACTGAGTTTTTTTACAACTTGAAGGTTTGTGACAACTCTGTGTTGAGCAAGTCTTTCAGGGCCATTTTTCCAACAGTACTTATTTACTTTGTGTCATTGTGTCACATTTTGGTAATTCTCACAATATTTCAAATTTTTTCACTATTATTATACTTGTTATGATGATCTGAGATCAGTGACCTTTGATGTTACTACAACTCACTGAAGGCTCAGATGATGGTTAGCATTTTTTAGCAATCAAGTATTTTTTAATTAAGGTATGTACAGTGTTTTTTTAGCCATACTGCTATTGCACACTTAGTAGACTCCAGTATGGTATGAACATAACTTCTATATGCACTGGGAAGCCAAAATATTTGTGTGACTCTCTATTTTGATGTTCACTTTACTGCAGCAGTCTGGAACCAAACCCACAATACCTCTGAGGTATGCCTGTACATGTTTATTAATACTGAGTAATATCTGTCTCTTTTTTTCCCACTTGGTTTCTTCCAGAATGAGAGACCACTAATTGAGAAGAGTTAAAATCTATATTTTGTTTTGAACAGACTGGAAACATTTTGTTATGGAATTAGTTTCAAACTGTAGAGCCTGGAATGCTTCCAAGTTCTTGAAATTGTCTTACATGAGGGACGATAGTTTTTTTTCCCCAGAAATAAGATGAAAGATTTTATATAAGATATACAGAGAGAAATCCATTTTGCCAAAATAAGTCAGTTGGGCACTGTCAGCACTTTGTCATATATTGCAAAACTCAATGAACACACACATACATACACACACACCCTCCTATCAAAAGGAAAAAAAAAAAACATATACAACATATTCACAATCTGCCAATTTCAAAAAAAAAAATCTTGCAATATACTCTAAAGTATGCATATCTTACTTTCAGGCACTCACTTCTTTGTGGGCAGAGCCTAACAAAGGTATATGGGCACGCGCAGGAATTTTCATTCAGCGGGATTAACCTACAGGACATTTTTTAGAACATGGAATATTCTTGCTGTATAGAAATAAATATAAAAGAGCATGTGTTAAAACAAACATTTCACTTGTATGTGACACTGGTATAGATTAAATAACAAAAAAGTGTTTAAATCAAGTAAAAGGACCAGAAGTTAACTTTAGCTATCAACTGTATAATTCAGTGGAAAATAATAATAAAAGATCATTAAACCAAGACCTCAAATAAATTTAAGATAAGAAATACATGCTTTACATTAAAAAGCTATATTTTGTAGATGTAAATTTCATATACATGAAGAAAAAATCCACCAAAGTAACGATGTATAGCAGAATGCAATGCAAATCCATTCACTGTCACTGACATTTATTCTCCAAATATTTCTGAATAACACAAATGTTGGGTGGGCCACAAGCAGTGTGTTAATACCAGGGTTATATAATAATTTTTGAGCTATACTGGCTGGAAACCCACTACCTACTGTGTAATATTCTGGAAAAGATGGTGTTTAGCATAAAAATGTACATAATTTAAAGGCACTGAAAATCTTACTCTTTAAGTAGACTTAGCAGGGCTCTAAGTTAATGGTCCTTAAGGAGAGCCTGACTACTGACACCAACACCTACCAACAAAGATGTTCACCCTGGGCAGTGAGGAAACTTGGGTTAAGCAGAAACACAGTCTTCTTGGGACTTTTCCTGAGATTAGGCTCCAAGTGGATGCTCCAAAGCCTCTGACATCAGCATTCTATAGCGATGAACTTACACACTGTTGATAACCAAATCCTTACTAATAGGTTTCAAGATGGACTAGTCTTTCTCACACTAAATTCTGTTGTTTGAAAAGTGTTCTAGAAAGGCCCCATAATTAAAGAGGAATCATTCACTGGGCCCCTCACACCCACATCCAAGATTATAATACACCAAGTGCTATGCTGGAGCAAGCCCATACCAGCACCTGACAGTCAGTTATTAAAACTTCCAGCAATTTTGTGAGCCAGTTGTTAGCCACAGCCATTAAAAAATTAAATTATAAAAACTTATATTTGAATAAATTATACTTAAAACAGAGGTATTAACTCAAAACTCTTTACTTCCTAATTATTTTACTGTAGTTTATTACTATTACTATATTTATGTTTTGAGGTTATTTCCTTCTCTTGTGTCTGTATGGTGCAAATACTACCCAGTGCTGGGCTACCATACACCTCTTCCCAACTCTGTGTCAGTGATGTCATATTGGTAATTTGAAATTAGCCACAGCGAGGAGTATTTACATGGTGGAAATTGGCAAATGCTAAAACTTGAAATTTGGTGGGTTCTTTTTTGTTTTTTTAGAGTCAATTATTAAACATTTACCACCATCACCATGACTTTCTCATTTTTCCATGAACACTATGTGCCCATTCTTGGCAATTTTACCACAGTTAGCTTTCTGATCCAGAAAGGTCTAACTAATCACCCCCAGAGTGAGTGACTGTCCTTTCCCCATGTCCTGATGGTCCTTTCCCCAGGTCCCTCTCTCACTGTACCCCCCACTACGAATTATACCTTATATACTTCTCGATCCCAACTAGTCTGTGAGGTCCTTGAGTACAAGGACTTAGTCAACTTTTCCATCCTTTTGCCCTCTGGGCTAAACACACTGCCTGGCACAAAATGGACGTGCATTAAACTCTTGGTGAACTTAATCAAATTAACATGAAAGAACTGCGACAAGCTCTGCCATATACAGCTTAGTGAATGAAGAGGCCACTAGCTCAAGAGCCTCTCACAGGGATCTTAATCAATGACATGAATACACACAGCAATGCTGCCTGCCCCAACACGGTTTTGCTGAAAGGAAAGTGCTAATAATTTAGACTGGTATCTCCTATTCTAACAAGCTCAAAAGGATATTATATTTGACATGCTGTCATTAAAGTTTAAGTCTATTGCCATAATATACAGCATAGATATATCCTTTTTGTCGTTGCTCACATAAAAGACAACACTTGGTGCAGCTATAATCCCAACAACAATAGATGAGGGTGTCGACAACTCTAAGTCTCCACCTCAGAGGAAACCTGGCACTGGCACCTGAAAAAAGAAATGCTGATATGACATCCTGCCCCTCCTTTCTCTCCTCCTCTTTACTTGACTATATTTGAAAGCAACATGAGACACTCAATAAAATTACATGCTTTTCTAAAATGTGTTGGCAACCGGGGAAGCTTATGGTGTAATTATGAACGAGTGACGGGGTTGGATAGAGTGCTTCTATCTACTGCTGTCTGGACTCCAAACTGTGGGCAAACTGCAGAGAGACCAGGAAAGATCTCAAAGAGATACTTCAGTGAACAGCATGTGCTTGTGGGAAACCAGAGGCACTGCCCTATGGATTCCTGGACCTAAGCTAAAGGAGTGAACAGCCATCAAAACAATTCCCAGGCCCCACCTAGGATCTGCGTTCCTCTTAAGAATGGGCCAGGAAAGGACACAATCTACTCTCAGAATCCAAGATTTTGCCTTAAGAGCAAGGAGTCAGAGCACCTGATCCCTCAAGAGATATCTGCACCCAGTTATGGGTTTCTCAGATTCCCTTATGCGAAAAGACTGGACACCCAGCCTGAACCACACTAACTAGAATGTAGAGCTCCTGTATATATTATTATATTTACGTATACGGTCTATTATACATAGATCTGCCATTCTCAATTAACCTTTTTCTGATTCAGTATCCCTTATATGTTTGCTGTGAAATACATAAGGATCAGTCTGCTCTCCAAATAACTGGGTCATGATTCTGGAGCAGAGAACAAATAGTCAAGGTACACATCCCCTTTTTTGAATGGATCTATATTTAAAATTACATGTGCTACAGAAGTTTGTTTTTTAATGCTACAGAAGTTTGTTTTTTAATCTTTTTATTAAGACATAAACCTGGTCATACAGTGTACCCAAATGACAACATCTTAAGAAACTTTACTTTGTAAATGAAGAGGAGCTTATGAAGACACCTGCTACCACCAGGATCACAAAGACCCAGGTCAGTAGGAGCATTCAGTGAGGATACAAAACTGCATTATTACGGTAAACTGAATACTATAAGAGCACTTATTTCTGCAAGATTCAAGCCTGCAGTGAAAACAGCTTCTCTCATAAGAAAGCTAACAAGAATGTTCAATTATATCTGGAAAGCAAATATTTTCACAAGTATAACCCATGGAAAAGGGAAGTTTATTTCACTTAAAGCTAGAAGAGATGCAATAAGAAGGTGAAAGAGGACAAGAAATCCAAAGCTTGAATTGGACATGAAATCACTGTTCAAGTTTAGAATTTTCTCGGCACTGACTGGCCAAAGGGCAACCCTGCAAGTGAGCGAACAGTTGTCAAAAGTTCAACCAGCCCCACGCTCCATACAGCAGGACTCTAAAAGGGCTTCACCCTGTTGACAATGGCTTGAAAAAGCCTGAGGGTTTAAATGGATTTGAAACTACCTATGCTAAGGAGGACTAAACATCAACAAAAAGGAAAAGAAAACAAAAAACGTTACCTAAAATTCATAGGTAAATGGCTATTCTAAATGCCAGTAATACATTTAGTTACCACGTGTCAAATGCGAATGAAACAGCACAGATATCCTTTTCTACATCCTTTAGGTAAACAACATTCTTTAGGAGCTAAGGAGGCTCCCTATCTCTGCTTAATTCTGATGATCTCATTTCTAAATCTAAGTGCTGTTCCTAGACAGGACACTAGTTTCACTGGGATGGACACTTCTTAAAGTGGTACAGATTACACATCTCAACTTTCTGGTCAATTCTCATTTTAATCTTATTACCGAAGTAGAGTTTTCATATTTTAACTGAGATTAAATCTCCCAGGGGGTAAACTGTTTCACCAATGCCGCATATTTCCCACCTCCTCCAAGCTCCCTGAAAAACATTAAATGCATTTTCCACAGACTGTTTTAGGTATTTTATACCAAAAACTTGATCCTTTTCACACATTCACTCGAGCTCCCCAACGTATTACTTTTATAGTGTTTTTTGGTTTGTTTCTGTTTTTGTCATTCATCCTAAGATTCTGATTCTTAGGAATCAATGTACATTTGCCTCTTGTTTTCATAAACATTGAATTACACTCTTTATAGTGCTTGCTGCGGTCTTTGTTAATCGGCCGACGAGTTGATCTATTTCTGGCATCCTATTATCTACCTTCTGCTGGTTTTATTTTAAAGTAAAAGAAAATGCAGTTAGAAATTTTAAAAGATAACAGTATGGGATCAGGATAGTCTGCAAACAGTGTTTAATGTAGTCCAGTAATAACGATGATGATGGCCTCTCGCCTTCTGAGATGGACCACACTCTGTCTATGGAGTGTGTATCTCTAAATAAATGCACTTCTTACCTATCACTCTGTCTCTTGCTAAATTCTTTCTGTGATGAGACATCAAGAACCTGAGCTTCATTAAGTTCTGAGACCAAGAACTAAGGCCCCCAACCAGGTGGAGGATGGCAACTTCAGGCTGAGCACAAGATTCCTGGAGCACCCCCTGTTACCTCACCACCAGGCAATCAGAAGACAGGCACACACCCTACAGCCCTCACCCCAAATTTTGCCTATAAAAACTTCTTCCTAAACACCATCGGGGAGTTTGGGGGTTTTGAGCATGAGCCACCCATTCTCCTTGCTCGGCCCTGTAATAAATATTTCTCTGCTGAAAAAGAAAAAAAGATATAATGGTGATGATAATGATAAAGGTAAAATGAATGAATTTTATTAGTGTGCCAGGTACTCTTTTAAGTGCTTTAACTCAGTATTTCTCAAAACAAACATCTGAGATAGGTACTTGCATCACCCCATTTCACCAGATGTGGAAACTGAAGGAATGTGGTTGGGTCACATAGCAAGGAAATGTTGGAACCAGTATTCACACTCAGGCAGTCAGGTTCCAAAGTCTGTGATCTTCATTATTATGCTATATATTCTGTGAATGTCCTTTGTTGAATATGAAATGGGCATAAAATGTTACTGACTCGACTAAAACAGTTTTCTAATTTCTATTTTTGAAGCTTGGGTCTTTGTAATTTGGCAATTTTGATTTTACTTAGAAAACATTTACACGTCTCCAAAATTACTTTTCTCCTTAATTCACCCACTGAAGATCCTGTGGACCTCCTTTAATACAGATGTTCAGAATCTCCATTTCCTAGTAGGACAATAGGTGTATTGAAATGACAATACTGTTCCGCCCCTTCAAAATGATGGACCCAAGTGCCAGGAATAGAATTTGCTCTGCTTCCAAGATGCAGGTGCAGGGGCAGTTTGAGGGATGGTCAAGGTCCGCCCTCATTCCCGTCTGTCTCTCCGGATCCCCTCCCTAGCGGCTGGCCACTACTCGGAACAGCATGCCACACTGAAGCAGCAGAGAGGAGGCAGATCAGAGTCGAGGCACCAGCGGCTATTGATAGGCAGCTGCAGGTTGCAGCCAGTATGAATCTGCGGCCAGAAAAACCAGGGCGTCTGCACCCAAATGTTGAGGTTGGGAAGGCATATTTCCATACACTGTCCACTGTGAGGACGCCTCCCAGGCTTCCCCATCCTGCTTCCAAAGGGAGGAAAAGTGGGCTTCCAGAAATCAAACGTGCTCTCCCCTCTGCCCGAATTGTTTACTCTTCCAACTACTCAACTTTTGGAAATTTCCACTTGGTGGAATTTTACTACCATTGTGGCATATCTTGCATAATTCTTTTTTTGGTAGGCTTCTAGTTTTTTGTGTGTAGACTCAAGGATATGGAAAGACTGCTGACACACTGCATTGTGGACCCACAAATTATGAGAGACAGACTGTGGCTGTGAGACTTGCCAAGCACAGGGTTAAGGTCAGTCACAAAACAGCCCCAGGCTTCACTCGTGAGTTGCTAAATGTGGAGCTATGCAAAGATTACCGCTGCTTAATTGTCATAAAAGTCACATTTGTGCCCACCAGCATACCCAGGCTCTGCCACAGCACTGACACACAGTAGATGCTCAAATAAATGTGGACTAAATAAATCGATGCAAACCTTAAAATCATGCTCTCACCAATCAGGCAAACCAGCTCAGATAACAAGAGCATTTTTTCTCTCTTCATGAAAATATTCAAAAAGAAAAACTATACACACAACTTGCTATATATGAGCACAGTTCTTAAAACACATGTTCAAAAATTATCAGTAAAAATATTTTATAATCACATAATCTTTATTAACATATCTGATGAAAATACAAAAAGTATTTCAGAGCATTAAGAGACCGTGTGTGTGTGTGTGTGTGTGTGTGTGTGTGTATAAAATACATACATGTGAAAATGGATTTGGGGGTTAAGGTTTATGATACATAAAATTACTCATTGTTCACAAGAACCTTACAGACACTTCTTTTCCACACCACTTTCCCCAAAAACTTAGATATGCAAACAACTTAGATGGCAATGCATAACTTAGATATGCAAATATACAAAGCATCTATTGTTTTCATTTCTATTCTTCACCATGTATTTTGTGCCTTCAACAATAATTTATTATCCAAGTTTATATCCCCCCAAATTTACATTTTTATGGTACCTTCCAATCAGAAAAGTACTTTCACATATAATAACTCGATTTTACCTTTAAAAGTGTCCTACTGAGTAACTAGAGAAGCTATTAAAAATCACTCTTCATTGTAATATTCCCATTTTAGTGATAAGGAAATTAAGGTCAAGCAGAAAGGAATTACTCCAAATCTCAGAGCCAAAAAGTTACAGAGCTAAAATGGAACACAGTCTTATAGTAGCCCAATGCTCTGTGCACTAAAACGTTTTGCACATAGACCTGCAAAGAATCCTGCTCTCCCTGAAGGAGATCACTGTTAAACCCTTCACCTCACATACTCACTAAGTATTTAAATGCAAGTTTAGATAAAGGGGCAAAAACGGGTCAAGACTAGACAGCACTCTGCTTCAAACAACCAGGTTGTTAGGCAAATTATTACAAACATCACCATTCAAGAGTCACAGTTATCACACCTAATGAAGATATAATAGGGGTGAAAGAATCATAGAGAAAACAGGCAACGCACAGGGAAGAAACCAATAATTCATTAAGTTCTTTAAGATAACAGACAAAGGTGTGTGAAAGTAAACCTCCAGGGACAGAAGGAGGCGTGCTGAACAAACAGCAGTCAATAAGCTTCCTCCACAACCACTGCTTCACCCCTAAGTGCCAGGCCAGCTGCTCTGGCCAGAGAAGGGAGGACACTCTGGTCTGAACTGGCACAGCCACTTTTGGGCGCCTGATCCTCAGGAACAGCCAGCTTCACAACCGCCTATCTAACTCAGGCCCGGTAGATAAACCTCTCACTGTGAAAGGAGAAGGCTGGGCAAACAGCTGCTGCTTCTCTACGTTGTATTCATTATTCAGTACGTTCTCACCGCAACTCTGTCCGACATCCCGTGTTTTCAGATACGCATTATAAAGTTAGACAGCAGAGGTGAGAAGATCAAAATGATAAACAAGTTCACCTTCACCTCTTGAGTTTTTCAAACTCTGTTTCAAAAGTGAAGACTTACTAGGTTTTCTTTCTCTGTGTCAGTTAGCATCATTTACCACAGTAGCTTACCCTTTGGCATCTATGAAAAATAAACAAACACATACATGCAAACACCTGTTCCTGCACGTATATATGTAAATAAATCTTGTAGGATAACTGAAAAAAAACAAGCAATTATCTAAGACAGTCTCTGTCTGGGAATTCCCTGGTAGTCCAGTGGTTAGGACTCTGAGCTTCCATTGCAGGGGGCACAGGTTCGATCCCTGGTCTGGGAACTAAGATCCTGCAAGCCAGGCAGTGCAGCCAAAAATAAACAAACAAACAAACAAACAAAATGGTCTCTTTCATTCACATATGTACAAATTATTATAACCTCATACTTGGATTACTATTCTAATCAAACCCAATCATTGTCAGATTTGCCTTTGGAAACACTGGTTTAGGACTTCAGAATAAAAACTAAAATAATTTTTTAAAACCTTAAATAATAATCATCTACATAAATTACTATTAAGCAGAAACAATGCATATGTTGTAACAACAGTGACCAAATAAATCAAAATCTTGAGTTTGACCTCAAGTTCTTCCAAGCTATATGACTTTGGGCAAGTTATATTAAATGAAGGGGCATTAATTTTAAAGGTCCCTTTTAACACTCAAAATTCAGTCAAATTTTAATGTTGGACTTAATACTGAGGCCAAGAGAACACAATCATGAAAACAATAAAATGCATGCTTTAAAGCAGGGCTTAAAGATCGAAAAAGAAACACTCCCTGAATGATGAACAGCCGATCTGCAATGCACGCAAACCTGCTACAACCTGATGGCCTCCTTCCCCTCTTCCTCCTGCACCCCCTTCCCCTTAGAGACTAAAAGGCTTAGACCACCATGTCTTCCTGAGGTTACCACCTACTGGTCCAGAGCAGGGAACTATCTGCTCCAACTGTCTTTTCCCCACCCCTTCTTTTCAGCCCCTCTCAGAAGGATTACAAATACATATACAGGTGTACCCCTCTCTGCGTTCACTGCTCACGACTTATTAATTCTATCTCAAGCAACCACACTACGGTGTGGCTGCTTTTCCAGAACCTATCTCTCTATCTGTTGACAAATGATGGTTTGATCCAGAGTCCCCTCGCCCCCATCAGTCCACATGACCTGGTTGGGGGATCTAGGGCCTAACCCAGAATGCTAGTAAACTAAGCCAATCAGCATGCTTCCCCTCAGCAGCTAGAGATATGATTCACAGAATCCAATGCCAGTGAACCTCAGGGCCTTTGCAGATGCCCAGCGCATAGTTCACACTTTCCTATTGGACCAGAATCTGGGAGCTGCCAAAGCCACCTCGCTTCTACAAGAAGCCTAAGACTGAAGTTCTGGAGCACCCCAAAGCTAAGTTGAGGAGGCAGAGAAAGGTCATATCCAGTGGAATTTTGTGAACTCCTAAGTAAAGCTCCACCTGAATTGTCAGGAGAGAAAATAAATTCACCTTTTGTTGCAACCAGTCTAGGCTGCATTTTCTGCCAATAAGTCACCAAAAAAAAAAAAAAAGTCATTTCTACATCTGTGCACATATTCAATAATGAATCTTGGCTCTACTAGTCCCTCACACTGTCACCTGAGACAAGTCAATACTTAACCTCTCTAGGCCGCAGTGTGCAAAATGGAGATGATGCCAATCGTAAAGGATTATGGTCAGGATTTTAAATTATGAAAAAACACTGATCATAAGGCCTGGCAGGTTGTAGAGACTCAGTAAATGGCAGTTCCTATTGTTGTTTTGGCAACCGCTTTTTGCTGTCTCCTCTCCAATGTGTGGAGGAATAAATGAACCTAATTATTGCTGACAAGAATACAAGTAGAACTAGTACAAATGGCAAGCTCTAGAATTTGGTGTAAGTTAGAAAAAGCAACGTCAGACACTTCAGACTCTAAAGTTCTCCAAGACGTATGGAGGTAACTTTCAGAGTTTCTCTCCATCACTAAGTTCTCTAACACTGATCTGTCCACAAATTAAACCTCTTCCTTTGAACACTAGTGTCTAAATCAAGTAAATGTGGAAATCATCAATTTGTAGTTTATTCATTACTCCAATAACTATATTTTGCATTTTTAAAACAATCCAGGTTAAGCAGACTTTCACTTGCAGCATCAAACATGTAGAGAATTCTGCTCTGCACTGCCCCAAACTCCATCTCCTGCTATCACAGTACAACCAACTATTATGGGTTAACATTAATTTATCTCTCTTGTTTTTCATTAGTTTCTGTCATAACCATGTCATTATGGCAGTATTTTCTGAGTCACTAGTGAACGGCAAAAACAAATAGAGCAATCGTGATTTAATCAGAGACTTCGCTGTTCAAACAGCCAGCAGAAGTAGACACATTTAGAATAGTAAATGGATAACAAAACACACTTACAGGCTCATTAATAAGAAGGCAATTAGGTCTTCTGGGAAAATTCATTTTCTCAACGAATGCTAAAGCGAGCTATAAAATGCAAGTAAAATTGTGTTTTGACATGAATAGTGTACACTGTCTATTACATCATAATTTTTCTCTGAAGAAAACTGACAAGAATCTCTGTTCTTAAATACAAGCACAAAAGATAGTAAAAAGAACATCAGTGATATTTAATGCATTCTACCTAACTCTCATTCGTTAAATTTGATTATCCTATAAATGAGTGCCTCATTACAAAGATCCTTAAATTACACGTAGAAGAAAGAGAAATACAAAACAAAAAACTGCAGTTACTAGTTAAAAAAGAGGGAATACCGTTTTCTGTATCAACATGTCAACATGCAAAGTAGAAATGATTGGCATATATCATGTTTGGTTCCCCAGATAATATGTTTACCTTTAAATATTCTTATATAATACGTTCACAACCAAAAGTACCTGGCCTTATTTTTATTCTCTTATGATAATTTTTTCAAAATTGTCTGAGTATTCTTTTTAAAAAAAAAAACCTGAACAGTATTGTTGTTTTGATGTGTCTGGGGTGTTAAATTATAATTAAGTAAATACTGATCAGAAATATAATTCCAGGGAAATTTGTCTCATGTTGTAATTAATCCTTTCACAATACTCTTACAATTCTACAGTAAAGTGCATGTGGCAAACCTTTTCACGCTGAGCTTTCTTTGTCCTAGAGTAGTGGTTCTCAAAAATTAAACGTTCGATCACATCACCTAGGCATATATTAACATGCAGATTCTGAGTCCACAGGTCTGGGGTGGCTCTGATATGTGATCACAAGATCATCACAAGTTCCCAGGTGATGCAGATGCTGTTAGTTCACGGACCATAATTCGAGTAGCAAAATTCTAGGGCATCTTGCTGTTGATGAATCCAAGGATCATGAAGCAATCAGCCATCAACACTTAAATGGCCAGTGAGGGCGTTAGAAAGTCTTCCTCCCTCCACTCTTGAATTTGCCAAATGACCTAAGTCAAATCACATCCACATGAAGGAGCTGTGGCCAGTCTGCCACTTAAGCAGCTGCTAGGTCACCCCACCGCCCAACAAGGATTAGGGGAATTTCTGTAGCTGATCAGCTGCTGTCCTGGACTGGGTTTGGAGAATCAGCCTACAAGCAGCTGGTTAAGGAACAGGCTGCATTCGGAAGGGTTTATATAAATAGACACCAATCTGGAGTTCGTTTCTTATTTTCTCCTTTAAAGTATAGTATAGTGCAGGATATTATATACTATATAGTTCATATACTTTCCATTTCAGTTTCTTCATCTATGAAATTGACAAAATAATTCTCTACTTCCAAAACTCTATCTAGAATATAAATGTAGGAGTTTGATCCCATCTCCAGGTATCCTTGGTTTCCTTCGCACTAGAAACTTTGGACAACGATGTTCTATCATTGTTAAGATATGTGTGTGTGTGAATACACATATTTACATCTTTCCATTTTCTCAACAAAATAAATGCAAACAGTAACTCTAGACACTATTTTATTTGGATTTATTTCTATTTGAGGTCTTCTTTTGAAAATAATTCCTAGAATGACACCTGTAAAAGGACTCAGCCAGCACTGCTCTGTTCATCATTTTTACTAACAGAGCTCTAACTACAATCATACAAAGTGGAAACATGGATTCTTTCATTCAGGACCACTTAATTTGCTCCTAAAACAATTGTAAGTGACAAAATAATAAGCCCCTGGTAATTTTAATGGATTATCAACACACAGAGGAGGATGCCAAAAGCTCAGCCAGAGTTAAGTGGGGAACTGGCAGTGCCCACAACAGGATCAATGTGATCCTTACATCCCAAGCCCAATGTTTCCCAGAAGCTCTACAATCTGCAAAACCTCACAAAACTTTTTTAATTATGTAAGTTCAGTTTTTATTACTAAAAAACTAACTACAAATCAAAAGAATTCCTATAAGAATACTGCAGGAAAATATACGTTTCCCAATAGAATTTTCATGGAACTAATAAAATCTTTTATGTGGAACTATGTTTAAGAGCATTTTTCATAAAAACTCATTTCTACTAAGATGGAATTTGAATTGTGTAAACTATCTACCTCCAGAGTTCTCACTGATATCACATGTTCAAACATAACTTTTAAAGTTTTCCAAAGCCCAGATGTATGTCACTTATCTCAAGATAACAGGCAATGTGGCACTCAAATTTCTTCTACCCCCATTTACAAAAAGGAACTCAGTCTCTCTTCCACTGAGAGATATATAAGCATAAACAAATTCTCTGTGACATTAAAAGATTATTTCATGGATTTACAAGTTTATTTCTACCTTCAGTTGAAATAAAAATTAGCTTGATTGATGTACTTACTTTGTTACCAAATACTCGTTTGAGACATCATGAATTGATAAAATACCATTATTCAGAACTATGACAAACAGCATGAGTTTTGATGAAAAAAAACAAGTCATGTTCAAAAGCAATTATAACCTTTTTAGGCAAAAAGAAACACCATTTGATAAAGGCACACAAACCAGACACATATGATCAAAGGGTAAAGTCTGAGAGGAATACACAGAGGGAAGTTTTTACATCCACAGAATAAGAAATGAATGTGTTTGGGCAAAGGCTGATTCCAATAAACAAATCAAAAATAGGGCTTTTTTCCCTCTTTAGAAAATTAAATAAAAGATCAAACACACACACACACACACACACACACACACACACACACACACACGATCCCAGTGTTCTTTGTTTTAAGAACAATCTGTAAACTCCCTTGATATTTCCTGCTCTCAATCTTCCAACATTCCTCTTCCTGCCCTCCATGAAGAGCAAGTAGCGGAAATAGGAAGAGCACAAGGCAGAGGACAGTATTTTCCATGCCTCAGAGAAGCAGATCCATATTTAGCATGACTTACACTGTCTTTAACACCATCTTGAGCAGACCTAGAACACAGCACTTCAAAAGCATTAGTAGGCAACAAGCTAGTTTCTCTATACAGGACAGTATCACATGAATTAAATGTTTGTTAAAGGCCATAAAAAAACATGTAGTAAACCATCACTACCTGAAATATGAGATTAGGTGGGAGGACTGGCATTTGTTCTGGGTAATGGTTGAGTCATATTTACAGTTTTGAAGAACATGATCAGCACTGAAAGATATCTGGTGAAAACAGAAAGGCTGTGATTTTGTGTATCTGCACGTGGGGCTTTGTTGTTGCTACAGGGGAGAGGCAAGGAGTGTGGGAGAGGGGCAGAGTGGCAGAGAGGTTGATTTATTTTTCGAATTCACATTTATGAATACAAAGAGAAGAGCTGTCAGCAGCACACATGCCAAAGCCCAAATAGCAGCCAGACCTGCCTCTTCCCGTCTGGGTTGGCCAGACACAAAACGACATCTTGCAATCTAGGAAAATCAACAGAGTCAGATATACGGAGACTTGTGAAAGAAAAAACAGTCCCAGAAATGTCTGGTTATATATTATTAATAGTTTAGAACTTGGAGTTTTGATGAATTGAGGGATCGAGAGATTCTGGCCAATCAAAACCAGAACACTGAGAGGCAAACCTTTAAAAAGCTGTTTCTCTGATGTATCTTCCCAGTATAGATAAGCATAAGAGAAATTTAATTCACATACAGGGACAGCAAAGAGTCAGACACGGGGAAAGTGGCACTGCTTAGATGAGTAGCAAGGTCCTAAGGGATCAAGTGAGTAAACGCTTACAGTGAGACATGCCAGGAACCATATCTGAGGCAGGACCTGGAGTTGCATTTCCAGGCTCACATCATACTAGAGACAATAGTCCCTCTCTAGGTCACTGATAAGACTGCATCTAAAGAGCAGCATCTTTTTCTCCCACTGAGATGAAAAGGGTTCAGCCAATAGTTGAAGAGACAGCTAAAGAAACTGACTAAAAATAAATTTCTTCTATTGTTGCAATACTATGAATGTTAATAGTGACTCTTCCACAAGTTCAGCTCAAGTAAGGATTTACAGAAGTAAAAAAAAAAAAAATTTAAAGGATAATTTCTCTCACTGTGCTGATAAAATTATGGTCTGGCCAGCCTAGGACGTTTATGTTTAACAACAATTAAAATGAAAAAAAGAAACAATTAAAATGAATGAGTGGCCAAGTGACACACACACACACAACACACACACACAAAATCCTGCGCAGCCTGTGCTTACTAGGACAGACTGTGGGAGCAAGAAAAGACTGAAGTCAAGGCACTAAGCTACTTTATGATTACACCCCAGATATCTGCATAATGCTTAACAATATACAGTGCCGGCTCATGTAAACTATTTCACACCATCCTCATAAAAACCATAAGGGAAGGTCAGAACAGGTATTTATCCCCATTTTACAGATGAGAAAGCTGAGTCTCCAGTTACCTCATCTGTGACTGATTTTGTCAGTCATCTGAGTCCTAACACATAAAACTTTCTCACATTACGATATCAAGAGATGGCAACAACACAATCCAGTGAATAAACTTCAGTACATGTTTGTGCTTCTATGCCTCAATTTCCCCAGATATAACATAGATATGACACATTTTTTAGGTGTTGTTTTAAGTGAGCCATCAAACAAAGAACATAAGTTGAGATTCATAAGAGTTTTTGGAAGTTCAGGTTTTCAAGAGGCTCACCATGTAGCATTTTTACACTGTAACCCCAAAAGCTGAGAAAACAGTCCAACTGATGAAAATTTTCATAAAATTGTGGTTTAAACAAAGAAGACTGGATGAGTATATGATATGTCAAATATCCAACAATCTGCAGTCTTTCAAATTTTGCTTTTGAAGCTTACTACATGAGGAATACACGATAATATCTAAAATTGTAAAGTGGCCTGAGTGTAATTGTTAAAACATATTTTAGTTTAAAATTTTGAACATGTATTCATTTTACACTTTTAAAGTATGTTTATTTAAATTTCTCAAAATAAATAAAAGTTCATCATTTAAAGTAGAATGTAAGAAAAAAAGGCAAGAAAGCATACACCTCCAATCTCTGACTCCATGTCTTTGCAACAAATCTGACTGCCATAAAATCTGATGACAGCAGAATAACAAATGATTTAGGAAAGGCAAAAAATGGAAAAGTTTACAAAACAAACTTTTAATTTATGGAGAAAGGCAGATCCATAATCTGAACTGTGGGAATAAAAGACATTCATTTCTGGGCATATATACAAATCCTGAACAGCAAAATGCTGAGATACAGTCCTGTCAGAACTGCATTTATTAGGACTGCACATTCTTTCACTTAAATATAAAATAAGGTCAAATGTTTTGCTTTGTCAACAAAGAAAAGCCAGTCTTATTTAGTTCAATTACTTAAAACTGCATATCTAAGAACATAACTGTTCATTAGCGATATCTGAATTCCAGGGATCAGAAAAGCTCATCTGTACATTCTACTCAAGGAAATTTAATATTTACTTGCTCATTAAAGGGTAAATAACATTTGAAAGGAGAAAAAGAAAAATTTCTTTACTGAGAAAAATATATCCATCAACTGTTGAAACACTGATAGTTGCAAATTTTGAATACATGTAAGTTTAATCACGCAACTGGTAGAATTCCAACTTTCAATTAACAAACCACATGCCTTTTCAAGCGTAGGCTCTCTGTACAGTGTCCAACACTGTGCAGAAATCAATACCCACTCCAATTTGCCTGCATATAATGTCTTACATCAAGCAGGCTTCCCATACTAAGGGGCATTATATGTTAGAGATGCTTGCAGTAATGCTTACTCCAGAAAGAATTAAAATTAAGCTATCGGACCATTCATTGCACAGAACTCTTGTCCTCTGCGTACATCACCTGTATACATAACTTTTCCTGTACTCGCTGCATTTCATAATCCGCCTGAGTGCACAGCACATGCTGCCATCTGAATTTGTTGTCTAACTCCTTTTATAGAGTTCTAAAGGGGGAAAAGACGACGGAAGGGAAATAAACATTACTCCGGGAAAAAACGCTTTGAGTTTACTTCCAGGAAACCAGGCAGCCACAACAATGAGAGAAACGGACGGTGCAAAGTTCTTCCGTTTTCCGCGTCCTGTGGCCTCAGCCAGGAGCGCGGCTGTCGCCTCCCCCGTCTTCTCCAGCACCCCTCGGCCACCTCCGCGTCTCCATCTGCACCGCGAACCAAGGCGGCAGATGCGCTCGCCAGCCAAGCTGAGCTGGGTGGGCTGGCCAGAAAAGTTGTCCGGACCGGCGGGAGGCAGACGATCGCCCGGGAGCCTGCTCCCCAGCGTCCACCTGGTGAAACTTCAGAGCCCCCAGAGGAGAGAACGAAAGAAGCAACCGACAGGAAGGATGACAAAACTGGAAGGGAACGAAGGACGGGACTGGGAGAAACCGGCTTTCACGGACTTCTCTAAGTGGTTTTTCCTACAACCCAGAGGGCTAACTGGCGAGACCGCACCGCCTGCCTCCTTTTGGGTCCTCTTGGAGGGCGGCAGTCGTTTGCAGCCCCCATCACGCGGGCCGGTTCCTGGAGGAGCTGGGCCAGCTTCGCGGTGGCTCTGCCGGAGAAGCGGGCTCCCCGACCCGGCGCCCAGACCTCGCTGCCCGGGACGGCTCGGAGTGGAACCTCAGAATCACGTTTCAAAACATCTTACGGGCTCCGCCAACACACACACACACACGGAACCTACCCCGCGCAGTGCCCTAACCCGCAGGGCGAACCTAGGAGCAGCCCAACGCTGGAGGAGGAGAAAAGGGCTGGGGGAGGGACGGGGAAGTAGTTAGACAATAGTCAGGGGAGGTTATTCCCGGGACAAAAAGCACCTGGCAAAGCGCGCCGAGGTCAATCCCTTCGAGTCTCCACCTTTCTGACAATGGCTTCCCGGGGAAATTTTTTTTTGAATGCTCTAGCCGCGAAGAGCAACAAGCCCGCACCACGAGCAACAGGGCAGCCGTCCCCAGAGTCGTAACTACTTTTTCTTTCTCTCTTGGCCGGCGCGGTGCCGCCTGCGCCGGACGCCGAGGCTCCCAGTTTCCCAAGAAAAACACGGTCTCGCGCACCCCTGCACAGCCCTGCCCGCCTGCGCCCCGGGCGAGCCTCCGCCAGGAACAATGGGTCGCGACGAGGAAAGTTACCTGCGCCGGGGCGCCCGACCCGGTGCCCCGCGTCCCACCTGGCAGAAAGTCTGGGGACATCATCCCTCTGCCCAGTACCCCGCCGGGTCGCGAAAGCTTCCCCCAAACCCTTGCCCCCCGGCCCTGGAGAGGAGCCGGCTCCACCCCCGGCGAGCCCCGGGTCGGGGCATGCGTCGGGGCTCCGGACGCCCCCTCGGCCACTCACCTGCGGAGAACTGGCCTTGGGCCGACCCCAGCAGAGGCCAAGGGGAGAGGAGCAAGAGCGCCACAAAAGCAGGCAGCGCCGCCGCCGCCGTATCCATGTCGACTTTGGGAGAAGTTTCAAGCCGCTTTGCAAAGAGCTGCCGGGGGGATCGCAGCGAAATCCACAGCTGGGGGGCCAGCCGGGCCTGGCGGGGTGAGGGCGGGGAGTGGACAGCCGCCCGCCCGCACTTTTTCCTGCTCCGAGGTCGCCAAACTACCTCTGGGGCGCCAGCGTCGCCCGCGTCGCCGGCCAGCCGCGGCGGCAGCTCTCCATGCTCGGCAGAGGCTGCTCCTGTTAGTCAAGAGTTACTTTGCTCGGGGAGGGACGGGGGCGGAGCCGGGGGTGACGTCGCCCCGCGGGCTCGGGCCGCTTCTGAGGAATGCGGGCTCGGGCGCGGCGCCGCCGCTGCCGCCTGCCGGAGAGACGCGCGCCAAGCCCGGCCGCGCGCCCCGCGCTCCGCGCCGCCTTTGTTCGCCGCCCGGGCCCCGCCGTCCGCCGCCGCTCGGGGGCAGCGGGCGGGAAAGGAAACCCGCGCCGCGTCTGCCCTGCTCCTGAAATCGCAGCTTGAGAATCGGGAGTTGGGTAGGCAGTGTGGCCGGATCCCAGAGGACGAGCGCAGAGAAACCCCGCCGTCCCGGGGTTCTGTCCCCAAAGCGGAGGTCCCACCGGAGCGGTGGCCCTTAGGAAAAGGGGGGGAGTGTCAAAGCCCCCAGAAGAAACACCCACCTGCATCGCAGACTCTCTGTTCCCTATTCATGTAATAAGGAATAAGACACCCCACCCCCGTAGAAAACTTATTGTTCCTTCTTCATATAAAAATAAAACTTGAACCAAAATACACGTTCAGTAACTTTCCAGTGTGAACAGCTGGCATGTCTCCTTTCTGGTTTGTCATTTGCTGAATATTTGAATTTACTCTCTGCTTCACTGACTTTGCTTGTAGTTCTGAAACCTTCCGGCCTCTCTCCACTTCTTTCCTCAGGAAGAACCTAAGAACTGCATCGGGATTTATAATCCTTGCCTTTCACAAGGGTTTGCTAGAGCAGGAAAGGTTTTTTGTTTTGTTTTTAATATCCAAGAGCTATTTGAGACCTAAGTATTTAACAAAAGAACTTTACACCAACAATGAAAACAGCAACGAATGATTTCATCCCGAGGAAAATAATGCTATATTATGACAGTAAAGTATTTTACAGTTTGCTGCTTCTTCAGCAGCTTGAAGTGGTTTCACCATATGCCATGCTTACTTGCTTCTGTTAGAAGACTGTATAGTGAATACTTGATTCATTCTTGTAAAATAGCAAATAAAATAATGTCACAATTGAATAAACATAATTTTTACTCAGAATTTTGACGTCTTATATACAATTCCTAGAACAATGGAATCTCTTGATTGACATCTGTCACTCTTTATCTTTTGTATATCAAGACAATGTGACATTCAATTTAACTTAAAATTCACAGTTTACCAAGACACATTTTCCTTTTTTCGGATTAAGTATATGATATTAAAGACCAGATTTATGATAGAACTCGTTTTATATATATATATACACACACACATATATATACATATATATGTATATATAACAATCAGCAAGGAAAATACTTCTAAAAATTTGGTAATAGACCTTTGATTAATATGATTAAACATAACCGGGAGTCTTACAGCTGGCTCATTGGCGCACTGACCAGCCCAACACTTGTCAATTCAATTCAGGATTAAGTTCATTTTTCCCTAGGGTACAATGTAGAATTTTTTAAAGTCATTAACCTATGACTGTTAGCACGTCACTGTTCCTATTTCTTTGATTGAAGAATATTCCTAAGTCCTAGTTAACAAAAAACTGAAGGACATATATTTTCCTTTTAAAGGACCTAGCAGAACTTTGTAAAACTTAATGGTAATATGTCTCAGGAAAAACAAATACCACCCCCGCCATCCATATACTAATTAATCTCTCCCTCTATTCCTGAAAGAGAGTTCATGACTTGGTAGGTTTGTTTGTTTAAAAACACAGAAAGCTTGTTTAAAAATTGACATACAGGGCCCAGGACAAAGTGCACACAGTTCTAAATTGCCCATTCCTTGGGTCAGCTGACAGAAGATTCATCTCACTTTCTCCCTGCAGGAAGTAATCACAATAGCAAGTAATGTTTACAGAGTACTTACAATGTGCCAGGCACTGGTTTAAGATACATAATGTCTCGCGGAGACTTCAAGATATACAAAGTCTCCTTGAGTTCAGACAACAATCCTATGAGGTAAGTACAATTATGGCTCCCATTTGACAAATGGGGAAACAAAGGTAGAGATTACCTAATTTGCCCAACAGCACATATATGGGTAAGAAGCGGGGGAGTGGAAACAAAGAGGGACAAGGAAATCCTCAAATGGACTCTGCAAACTAGCACGGATGCCTTCTCACTAAAAATCAAAGAAATGCAATAAAACTGTTGGACAAGTAAATCAGTGTTTTTGTCCTTAGTGGTCACTAATGCTGGCCACAATACCTAATACTGGCCACAGTATATTGAAATCATTTGAGTAGAGAATATGTGTCTTCCACATAGTACTCAGCAAATTATTAGGAATTTACTAGGTCTTTGTTAATTTGAAAGAATGGATGAATGTATCAGTCAAACAATAGAAGTTAAATTTGGTATAACAACAACAAAAAAAGTCAATGTGTGTTCAAAAAATCACTAAAATGTTTGTATTCTTTAATCTACTAGCTATCCTAAGGAAATAATCCAAAATATGGAAAGTATTATAGACACAAAGGCATTTACCATTTACAAAAGGGAAAACTGAAAATAATACAAAAGTTCAACCATAGGCAGATTCATGAGCACTACCTGGATTGAGCATCTCACAGCCACTAAAAATGAAGGTATTAAAAACAAAAAAACAACAACAAAAAAAGAGCTTCAAAGTGGGAAAATGTTTCTGATAAAATGTTGGGTAAAAAACAATCAGAAAAAAAATCAGAAGACAATACAGATACATCTTCAGTTTGGGAAGGTGAAAAAGTTCTAGAGATGGATGGTTGTGATGGTTGCACAACAATGTAAAAACACATAATGCCATGGAACTGTATACTTAAAAATGGTTAAAGTGGTAATTTTTATGTTATACATGTTTTACTACATTTAAATAATCAGAAGACAAAGTCAACATGTACTATGAGTCCCATTTGTTTATTTTTGTTATTTCCATTACTCTAGGAGTTGGGTCAAAAAGGATCTTGCTATTATTTATGTCATAAAGTATTCTGCCTATGTTTTCCTGTAAGAGTGCTATAATGTCTGGCCTTAGATTTGGGTCTTTAATCCATTTTGAGTTTTTTTTTGTGTATGGTGTTAGGAAGTGTTCTAATTTCATTCTTTTACATGTAGCTGTCCAGTTTTCCCAGCACCACTTATTGAAGAGATTGTCTTTTCTCCATTGTATATCCTTGCTTCCTTTGTCATCGATTAGTTGACCATAGTTTATCTCTGGGCTTTCTATCCTGTTCCATTGATCTATATTTCTGTTTTTGTGCCAGTATGGTTATGGTGTATATTTTTAAAGAGAACAGGTTTGTAATCTGATTGTAGATTTACCATGAAGTAACTCCAGTCATAAATTTAGATCTACATTTGGCAAAATGGTTTGTGTAGAATCCCAGTTCTAGCAAAACTTAGCAGGTAAAATTGGAAAATAGAGTCTTCAGATCAAATAAGCTTGGAAAGCAAAGTTAAACAGTTTCCTTTACTATAGTTGGCTTTTTTAATGCAGAATTTTCCATGGTTACCAGTATGGTATTGTGCAAAGTGAATCTGTTGGAGGGAGGAAAAGAATACATTGTTTCTCAAAGTTTTGGACAATAGCATTCTTTAAAAGAGAAGTATTTCTCAGGATTAGAGTTCCAGGGAACAGAATTTGAGAAGCACTGTTTTAAGCAGCATTTAACATTTCGATGTCTCAATTTCTTTCTTATGAAACTGAGGTTAATCAATCAGATTTTTCAGAGGACTAAATGAAATAGAGTATATTTTAATATATATTTTTGTAAAGATGTAAATTTAGTTATAGGTATAAATACAAAAGGGCCTGAATGATATTAATTGCTGAGTAAATATTCTTTCTCTTGTTCCACTGAAGGATTATATACAAACCTGTACCCAGCAGAAGCAAGGTTTTATTTACCCGGTGACAGTCTATGAGTGTACCTGAATGTATTTATAAGCAATTAGATAATATTCTCAGTTTGTTAATAACAACTGATTGCTTATTATATGCTTTTCAGTTTGTGATGCCTTTTCACCCACATGATCTCAATCTATCCACTCCAACCCTGTGAAGTAGATAGGGCAGGTAGCATTATTAATTTTCATTTAACTGATAAGGAAAACCAAAGTTTAGAGGGATTAAAGTACTTGGCCAAAGTTTGACACTGATCAATAGCAGAGCTGTCACTCTGACTTGCATATTCTGATTCTGAATCTCATTTTTCCCCCATTCCCCGTGTACCTAATTCTCATCTCTGAAAACGTTCATTTAAATTACGTGTCAAAATTCTCAATGCCAATTGATCAGATAGAGCTTCTTAAGCTGGTGGATGGAAATGAGGTTCTATTTTCTCTTTGAAAGGAAAGAGAAAAAAAAAAAAAAAACCTAAATGCACTTCCTTACAGTCATAGCCTTGCATGGGTACGTATGTTGTCAGTAGAGTCCTCCAGGAAGGGAGGGGCAGGGAATTTTTGACCGTAAAGTCCTTGAACAGAACAGGGACTTCCAGAAAAAAAAAAAAAGAAAGAAAGAAAACAAAAAAAAAGTGTCTGTTATGCCTTTGAAAGCTATTGTTCTGGATGAACGTTGGAGACTGTAGGGCAAAGCCCACTGATTCCAGGGGTAGTGCTGGTACCTAGCCAGTTACTACTGAGATCTTGACACCAGAGCATCCAGAAGCAAATGGAATTGTGATAGCTATGTGCCTAAGTCTCTAAGGATATTCTTCTCTCTGTATGCTCAGGTAATTTTGGATCAAATGGAAATAAATGCATTGTATCAAACCCAGAGTTATTTTGTGAGTCCCTTGAACACTTTAAAATATCCTTAACTGAGGATTAGTTCAGAAAAGACTAGTCAAGATAATGCATGCTCCAAAGGTTTTTATCCAGGGAAGGAAAAAAGAAAAAAAAAAAATGTGAGCAGCTTGAGAGCTCAGTGTTGCCAATCTGGAAGAGCAATTTGCCTACAGCTGGATATAATTAACAAGCATGGGTCAAAAAGAAAGCCAATCATAAAAGTGTGAATTGGATTGCAGTGGAGGGATGGGACAGTGACAGTCACTTCTAGAGCTGGTATATTCTGACTTCAGAGTCTCTCCCCATTTTCAAAAAGCCTAGTCTAATGATGTTAATAAAAGATTGAGCTCTGAGGGGAAAAAATGTTTGGTCTTCATCATACCCTAGTATGTGTTTGATAAATTACTTTTTCTGGGATACTACATGGTGTTTTATTCACCCTTTATACTAGTGAGCAATTTCCACACCAAAAAAAAGTATATTTTTCCCTGGCTCACTATAAGAAAAAAGGCATAAAAGGCACAAGCTATGTAGCATCCCACTGAATCCTGTTTGAATTATTTTGGTCTGAATAGACAAATTATCCTGGGGTATTTTTGTTTTGTTTTATTTTGTTTTGTTTTTCATTTTAGTAAAACCCAAGAAAGAGGATCACCCTTAAAACTAATTAAATATATCATGTATTCAAATAATACATTTTGCAGGGTTAAAAGCTTATATGCAAAGTTGCAGCCTGGGGAGAATTAATACAGCTGAATGAGAAATTCTCTAATGATCATGTTCCTTCCCTCCTCCCACTTACTTCGGAGGGGCGGGGGCTGCCTTCACATATGGAACCCTGTGGATCTTGCCATCTTTCTTCCCTGCTTATTCTGGTCTTGAGACAGAATGAAATAGAATTCTGAACACAAAATGTGGTGCTTCCAAAGCTCTAGAGATTTTTCTAATCCTCCAAATGTTCTCCAATAAAATCATCCCTTTACACTGTTGGTGCTGCCACCACATTCATAACCCGGGGAAGTCTGACAAGAAAATGAACCATTAAAAGCTATACACAAACATAGGGGCTCATTTCAGTGCTGAAGTCCTCTTTAACCAAGGCAAAGAATTCATTTTGTCATTTGCAAGCGTTTATTAAGTGTACAACACAGTGCTAGTTACTCTATAGGGGATACAGGAGAATTAGCAGTTTACATTTGAGATCAACCGACAAAAAAATAAGAGAAAACAAACCGTATGTGTGTGCATGTGTGAGAGAGAGAGACTGAGAGAGAGAGAGAGAGAGAGAATATATTTGAAATATGAAGAAATAGATAGCAAAGCATTAGGTCCTGACGAAGTTCAGTTGGAGGGAAAAGCTTTTGGAGATGACCAGATTTAAGCTATATCTTGAAGAAAGTAAGAGCTGTGACTGGCAGGGGGAGAAAAGGCATGAGATGTAAACTACTTATTTGAGCTTGAACTTCTTGAACAGGCTTTCTGTGAAGTAGTTTTCTCTTGAAGTAGTTTGCTCAAAATGTGCCTCTCACTGACCGCCGTACCTGTCTATCCTGGAAATAAGTTCTCATTTTATTGTTGAAGGTTTTCAAATCACCTGAGAAGTTTTGTTGGAAGACATATGAAATACCTTTATGCTGTAACATCCGTTTATATGCTTTTAAAGCTTCACAACTGCCTAAACTAAATAAACTCAGAGAAGAGTTCCTTGAGATATAGACATACAAGCACAGCGGAGTATTAAAATCACATGTAATTTCCTTGGGGCCATAATGAAATAGTCAATTAGCTCTTTACTTGTTGACAACTACAGCTGATATAAACTAATGGTCCATTGATCTCAGCAGAAAGTCAAAGGATGACAAACTACAATAGTCTGGGAAAAAAATCAGAGGCTGAGTTGATCAAAACCTAGTTTTATTTCAGTTTCTGCATAATGTAAAATGGTCACAATTAATTTTTATAAACTTTAGAGAAGCTTGGTGGCCAATGGGAATGTACATGGAAATAATAATATTAACTAATTTAAAAAAAAACAACACTTTATGTGGGTTGGTAGGCAGAATAATTACAAGCTCCCCCTCCTCCTAAAAAAAAATCCCTGGAACCTGTGAATATATTCCTTTACATGGTAAAAGAGACTTTACAGATGTGATTAAGTTAAGGATCTTAAGATGGCAATATTATCCTGAAGTATCTGGATGGGCTCAATGTAATCCACAGGGTCCTTACAAGAGAGAAGCAATAGTGTAAGAGAGAAAAGATGGAAGGATGTATACTTCAAAACAAACAAACAAACTCATAGAAAAATATACCAGATTTGTGGTTACCAGAGGAGGGGCACAGGGCATTGGATGAAGGTAGTCAAAAGGTACAAACTTCCAAATATAAGATAAATAAGTAATAGGAATGTAACATACAACATTATTAATATAACTAACACTGCTGTATGTTATACATGAAAGTTATTGAGAGCAAATCCTGTGTTCTCACCACAAGGAAAAATTATTTTTTCTTTTTCTTTTATTTGTATCTATATGAGATGATGGATGTTCACTAAACTTGTGATAATCGTATGATGTATGTAACTCAAATCATTATACGTACACCTTAAACTGATATAGTGCTATGTGTCAATTATATCCAATAAAACTGGAAAAAAATAAAATAAACTTTCCTCCAAATTAAAAAACCGCTAATTTTGAATGGTAAAAACATATTGAAATACCATACAAAGGTTCCTTTGTGATAAAAAATTTATAAAATTTAGAAGTGTATTTGTAATTTTCTGTATTGGCAATACATTTCTCAACCTTCTGTTATAAATCCTTTACTATAAACACTAGCAATCACATTGTAGTTTAGCATAACTATATTCTTTAGTCAGGGTAACACATAAACTAGGAAATAGCCTTTGTAATAGTTATCTTGAAGATTAACCATCATTTACATTTGGTATATTTCCTGTGGTAACTTTCACTGTATAATCTTCTATAGATTATAAACTATTAAAAGGGCTGAAAATTTATTTCCTCTATTTTCTACAAGGCCCACAGCCCATGTCATCATATCCACTTGCTTGAATCTTTTTTATATGAATCAGTTGGTCATTAATTCTGGGGATCATTGCCTCCTTAATCAAATTTTTGTTTCATTGGTTCATAGGATGTCATTGTACTTTGGTGGAAGTCAGGGATGGGGTATTGTTTATCATTGTATCTCTACCCATAAAATAATTGCTGTCATATAGTCATTCAATTACTGATAGTTGAGGAATGAATGGATGGATAGATGGAGTTGAGGAGTGAATGAATGGATGGATGGATGAATGAAAAGACTTTTCAAGGTCCAATGGCTTTATAGTCTGGCAGAAAAAGATGTAGAATTCTGAGATAATAAAAGAACAAACCCCTGGAGAGAAGGCTTAAGAACAATAGAACAGAGTAAGAAAATCTTAACTCTTATTGCCATTGGAGTTTAAAACTATTATTCTGATGCAAGATATTGAAGCCCATTTTTCCCTTAATTTCATTTCTAATACATTTTTGTTTATAGTTACAATACTGATTGAAAATGTAGATTCATTAGTTTATTTCTTTTTGTGTTCTTCCTGCTAATGAAATATTTTCTTTTGTGCATAGCAAACAACTGTCAACATCACTTATTTATACCCAGAGGTATTAAATGTTTAGGATTACAACTCACTGTATGATACTCAGAACTCAGTTCCTACTGCAGCAATGAGAGCTGTGATTCTAAATCCAAGGCATCCTGGGTAAAGTAAGATTGCACCCTAGAGCAGTTTAGGGCTGTTTAATTCATCTTAGATCTGAGTGTTTGAGGATTCCTCCCCCCATTTTCTAGATAGCTTCAAGAAAGGAAAGCTAAGTTCATACCTCATATTCAAAATGTTGTCTCTCCATTGTAAAATACCTCAGTAAACAAATAGCAATCAGGTTGATAGCATAGGATCCAGTTACTAGTTATACACCCTTAATTAGCATGGTGTGACTTAGACATCTTTCCTGTCACCCTGTCCCACACAACCAGTTTTTTTTCTCCATTCATTTAATAAATATTCACTGTGTGCCTCACAGTGCTAGGTACTATTCTGCTTAAACAACAGGGTGCCAAATAGGCAGAAATCTCTGCACTGTATTTATATTCTAACAGAGGGAGATGGATGATAAATAATTAAATTATATAGATGGGCAGGAAATTACTGCCATCATTACTATTGATATTGTGATATCTCAAAAATATCACAAAAATAGATAATTTTATTGTATTTTGCATTTGAAAGCAAAACTGGGTTCAATTCATATTGGTAATAATGTTACCAAAAGTAAAATTTTGGTTCATTATAAGAAAAGGTTGTATGATTAATAGATAATTTTTTTTCTTTGAAACCATGTCTCTTTATATTTCATAAATAATTGTGTAACTACCTGGGTTTCCTTTTTTACTTTGGCTGCTGGGAAACTCAGAGCTAAATTTCTGGTCATTATTTAGCAATAATGTACGACTTCTTGGTCTATATTGTCATATACTCAATTTCCGGTGGTCTCATTTTACTATTCTACCCTGGTTTTCCTTTTACCTTGGCATATTTACTTATTTATATTTTAATGTATTGGTTTCATTTCTGTAAACCAAGAGCTAAGTCTCCCAATGAATATTCAAATCTACCCCAGGAGAATGGGTACTTAAGTTTTGTAGATTCATAGTATAGGTCAAGAGGCTCTACCTTCCTGCTTCTTAATTTTTTAGATGAAAAATGCCAAGTCACAGAAAGTTAAGGTGCCTTAAGCTTTAATAGTTCATCCTCAAGCATATGCTAACTTACTACTTGTCAGGGTGAATGGTGCCTGGGATGATATCTACATTATGGTTAAAATGTGATCTGAGTTTATTCATCTCTAAATCACAGAATTCTAGTAGCTTTTAAGTTTCTCTCTCCTCTAGGTGACATTCTGCCAGTTATCCTCAGATTTTGGTGAGAGAAAGAGATTAGGATGACCCACAAAGGTCTTCCAAATTCTTAACAAAACTGTCAAGAAAAACAAATCTTGGAACAGAATCTATAAATGTTAGCAAATGGACATGTTTGAGGAGACTAGGTAAGACATCAGAAATGCCTTTAAATTATTGCAACCTACTCCTGCATTAAAAAGAAAGTATGTGATTCAGATCCAAAGGTATGATTTCTCAATGAAGAAAAATTTCACCTGAGTTGGCAGGTGACAAGACCCATCACAGAACTATTTTGTCCAGTAGTAATGTGGCTGCTGATCGGTTTACTAAGGAGCCCAGGGGTAGATTAATTATTTAGCAGTGGAATAAATTGAAAAGTTGGCCCTAACTACTTCAATTCAGATTGAAACACCAGACTCTGCGAAACTCTCAGCAGTAATCACAGAAAATGCAAGTGAATTTGAAACTAGGTTTTGCAATTGGTCTATCATCTCCATCTCCTTTTTCTTCCTCTTAACCTTCAACCTCCATTTTTCCAACTTCGGCTCATCCAATTACCTCTACTGCCCGGCAACTCCTGCCCAACCCACGTGCCCACTTCATACTAATCAATACCTTCCTAATAGGGCAATTCTTCTCTGCATCTTTCCCTCCCTCCTTCCCTCTCGCATTCTTCCTATTGATATATTTAATGGTCTGTAACTGGGCATTGAAGGATAAGGAGATAGTGCATAGGGTCCCATACCTCCAAGAGCTTAAGTTACCATCTAATGGTGAGTGTGGTGACATGGAGGATGACATGTTAAAAAGAATTAGGAGTAAAGGCAAAAATAATAGGCACAATTGAGGTATAAACAACTTGCTGTGAAAACACAGAGAGAGAAGCAATTAATTTCTGTCATTTTCTAGCAAAGATGGGAGACAAAATATCTTCACTCTGCTTATTCCCCTCCCATCTGTTTCTCTCACTTTTAATGGGGACAATTTGGGATCTGGGTTGTCAGTTTCTGCTACTGAAATGTGAAACTGGAGGATGAAATTTATTCTGATGTCAACCACAGAAGAGGCTGTTTTTAGTTTAATATAGTGAAAGAGCAGTTTGGTGACCAAATCTCTATGAGGAACAATGATCCCAGGTTCCTGTTGCCAGTTGCTGCTTTAGGACTGCAATACTAGTTGTTTGAGCCATGTTTTCTCATTTATTCCTCTCACTCCAACTTCCTAATGCCTTCCTCGGAATTTCCCAGTGTTTCGCCTGACCAGTTCCTTGTACCAGACTATTCTAGTCGCTGTGTACCTCAAGTACAGATCAGTGTATGTAACAGGACAACCTTATTGCCTGTGTGTTATGAATTCAGAGGCACTCTCCAGAGTCACTTTGTCTGAAATGCCATGATTTTACGTGTCTTATCAAACATTCAAATGTTTCTGTAAGGGTAGAGTGGAAGGTCTATCAGTCATTTATACCTCAGTTTGAATTATTTTATCATATCCTTTTCCCCTAAACATCTAGCCATCATGAACTACCTTCGGGAGGCTAATTCACTCATTCAGGCACTACTTATTTAACATCCGATTTCAGGTTACCTTGTTACAAAAACGGAGAAGAGTTGTCTGACTCATATGCCAGTTGGGGAAAGAAACACACCACAATTTTAATAAATGAAAACTGTATGGGAGAACCACCAATGTTGCCTTGGGAATGGAGTATCGGCTTCAGAGAGAGGATCATAGATTTGAGGTAAATCTTGAAGTTTAAGTTGGAGTTAACCAGAGCTAGGGAAGGAGGGAAGAAATTGGAATCCTAAACATTTTGAAATGGGGAGGTTTGGGGTGGAGGCCAGGATAGCCAGGAATAGCATAAGACAGTGAGTAGGGGAGAAGAAGTAGATTCCGAATTTGGGAGAAAATATCAAAAGAAAGGTGAGGATAGGGGAAGATTATAAGGCATTTGCTACTGAGAGTTTGTTTTAAGAGGCAAAGCAACAAGGCAGTTGGGATTCCACTAGTGGGATAATTTGGAAGGAATTAAAATATAAATAATGGAACTGACAGTACATGAATCATCAACATTCCTTTTAATCAACCGTTCTCCCAGTCACCTAGGATCTGCACTGTTTGTTACACAGAAACATGTTGAAAAGTACAGGAGTCCTGGTTCTATCATTCACTAACTGCTTGCAAGTACTCTAAACTTCCAGGAGACCATTCTTCATATTTCACAGGGAAGCACAGGAAAAGATGATCACTAAGATCGATTTTAGTTTTAAAGGCTATGATTAGTTGTAGGTATTGGAAGAATTGTGTCTTGTATAGCACTACCTACATAGATACAATCTCTTTCTACTAGAAACATAAGCATTACCAGAACACTGGCATCAAAGAACTCAGGGGTTTACTATTTTAAATTTTTAAAATAACATTTCCTCATTACAAAAATAATATATGTTCATTACAGAAAAATTAGGAAGAAGAAAACTGTAAAATATCACAACTCCTACCCACTTAGACACAACTGTGGTTGATACTTGGTGTATAACCTTACTAAGAATACTGCCATTGGACTTCCCTGGTGGCACAGTGGTTAAGAATCCTCTTGCCAATGCAGGGGACACAGGTTTGATCCCTGGTCCAGGAAGATTCCACATGCCGCGGAGCAACAAAGCCCGTGTGCCACGGAGCAAAAAAGCCCATGTGCCACAACTACTGAGCTTGAGTGCCACAACCACTGAAGCCGGCAAGCCAAGATACCTGTGCTCTGCAACAAAAGAAGCCACCACAATGAGAAGCCCTCTCACTGCAACAAAGAGTAACCCCCACTCGCTGCAACTAGAGAAAAGCCTGCGCACAGCAACGAAGACCCAATGCAGCCAATAAATAAATAAATAAATTTATATATTAAAAAAAAAGAATACTGCTATTTCATGTAAGACCATTTACCTAAATTAATGGTGAATCATTCCCTACGAGAAAAAAAAAAAAAAGCAGTTTGCTTCTTCTAGAGCTGAGAGATTTTTACACAAATAACTATTGAGTATTTCATGGGGTTCAACAAATCCAGGCAGATTTCATTCTCCCTAGATACTCAGTCAATCCACATTAAGTAAAAACTAATAGAATTACAACTACATACAAATGTCTTCCCTATGAATTCAGATTAATGCTTCCTTAAAGTTCTTTTAAGGAACACACTCAAACATTAGTAGGAGGCGTGATTTATGGGGCATGTACCATGTATCAGGCACAGCACAAGGTACTTTCTATGGGCTGTGTTTAAACCTCACAATAATACTGCAGGGCAGGTATTTTGATCCCAGTTTTGCAGATAAGATTTCAGGGACTTGGAGAGGTTCACTGACTTTATAATAGCCACATCGTAGTAAAGAGCCGAGCCAAGATTTGGACCCCAACCTGCCTCGTGCCAAATGCCATCTTCTTACCACAACACCAGCATTCATCAAACTCTTTACCAAATGATACTAGTGTCTGGTGAGATAATAAGAGTGTTCCATGAAAAAAGATTTTACTGCCAACTGTGCTTGAAAAACATCACACCGCAGGCAAGAAACGTATTTAACTTAATTTAATGCTCAGTTCCTTATTATTTGAACACTACACATATGCTTTTCACTAACAGACCTTCAGCTACTTCATCCTAGAGACCAAGAAGAGTAGTAAAGAATGAAGAAAACCAGGCTTTTCTCTATTCAATACAATTTTAACAGCCACTGACTACTAGGAACATTTTATCCAAGTTCAGGGAATCTTTAAATAAGAGAGTATAAAAATAACAAAAGTTATTATTTTCTTTCTGGTCTCAAGTGCAAATAGAAACTGATTTATGAAAGTTAATGAACCTTAAGCTATAAGGCCTCCTGTCACTGACCCCTTCCAAAACCATAGGAGGTCCCTACCAAGGTGCTCATATCATCATAAGCTTTTTGTAAAATTTGTGAAAAAGAAAAGATACTGTATGTGCAGCTGGTTAAGATGTTGTCTCTTTCCTCTTCATCTTTCCTTGTGCCATGTTTTGCCCTACTGAGAGATATTGGAGTAGCGGTGAAGTTTCTTGGTATTCAGTTAACTAGATGAGTTGGGAACGCCATTGATTGTCTAATGCTTTGATTATCAGCTGGGGACAATTTTGCCCATCAAGAGATATTCAGCTATGTCTGGAGACATTTTTTTAAAATTTATTTATTTATTTTTATTTATTTATTTATTGGCTGTGTTGGGTCTTCATTGCTGCACACGCTTTTCTGTAGTTGCAGCGAGCAGGGACTTCTCTTCATTGTGGTGTGCGGGCTTCTCATTGCAGTGGCTTCTCCTGTTGCGGAGCATGGGCTCTAGGCGCGTGGGCTTCAGGAGTTGCAGCACATGGGCTCAACAGCTGTGGCTCACGGGCTCTAGAGCACAGGCTCAATAGTTGTGGTGTGCAGGCCTAGTTGCTCAGCAGCATGTGGGATCTTCCTGGATGAGGGCTCAAACCCGTGTCTGCATTGGCAGGTGGATTCTTAGCCACTGCGCCAACTGGGAAGTCCTGTCTGGAGACATTCTGAGGTGTCACAACTGGAGAAGGAGGTAGGAATGTTACTGGCATATAGAGGTCAGGGAAGCTGCCAAACACCTGGAATTCAAAGAATGCCCCTCCCTCCTTCCAACAAAGATTTATTGGGCCCAGAATGTCAATAGTGCCAGGCTGAGAAATCCTGGTTTAATGGAATACATTTTTTGTAGTTTGCAGTCACTTTCATGTATAGTTAAGTTATTCCTGGTTGTCCTGGTGTAGAAATGGTTTCCATGGATATTCTGTGCTGACTCCCCCAGAGTCATGATATGCAGATGGAAGAGCAGAAATTGTATTTGAACTGGCTCTACAGTAATGGACAGTAGAGTATACAGGTAAGTTGTGGAGGAGAAAAAAAGTTTTGAAATTTATAGAGCCAGAAGCTAATCTGAGATAATTTTTCCAAACATCGAACATTGAAAGTAAGGGGTAGCTGCCTACCCAAACAGAAATCCTCTTCTTTTGGAAACATACTAAATAACGCAGCATATACAATTGTAAATGAACATACATTTTTCAATTTTTGATGAGAATTATGCAAAATGGAATTTATAGAACTCTTCAGATTGACTGTAGGGCACACACCTAAAGCAGTACTACAAACATCGTGCATGTCTGTTTTTTAAAGTCAGCTATTTTATGCATCCCAACATAGGGGCATCTTGGCATGACAATACCAACTACCAGTTTATAGGCTGAAATAAAGCTTTCTAAATCAGCATTAATTTAAAATTCATTTGTTCTACAAGGCTAGAAGACATACTGAATTGTCTTTTCTTTCCATTTAAAGAAAACACAGAAATCATCATATAAAGAAAAAAGTATTATACAGGTATGATGGGCAGTTAATTAATTATAATTAATAATATTAATAATGTTAGGTTTTTCTTGAATTTCATGATGTTTATTTGTCAGCTTTTAAAAATACACAATTTATTGTGATTTTATCATCATAAATGTTCATTTCTGAATCTAATTAAATTTTAATTGTAATTTCTTTTGTTAAAAAGAGTCCACAGGCTCTTGATCCTAGAGGTCATGAGTCCCCCGGTCCCATCTTTCTCTTGAATCTGTGTCTGTGTTTCTTTAAGCTTGCAGCACCCGTCAGTCGCCTGGAGTCCCCGAGCTGGTCTCAGCAGTACAAGTTTGCTCTTGCAGCACCCGTCAGTCGCCTGGAGTCCCCGAGCTGGTCTCAGCAGTACAAGTTTGCTGTGAGTATTAAATGGCGGCGAAGTAGAGAGACGTGGAGTGCATCCCTCTCCACAGATGCATTGGGAATGCACGGAAGGACACAGTCATTCCCACAGAGAACCAGCTGAACACCAGCAGACGGCCTCGGACACCGGAAAGGGCTGCGGAGAACCTGACATAGCCGACTGAATATTCGTCTAATCCAATACTTGGACATTAGTCTGAGGCTTGGACAGTCTTCTATAAACACCTCTATCACCAGGACAAGCAACCCCAAAAGCTTGGACAACCATGAGGAAACAAAGAAACACCATGCAGGCAAAGGAGCAGGAAAAAAACCCACAAGACCAAATAAATGAGGAGGAAATAGGAAAAATGCCTGAAAAAGAATTTAGAGTAATGATAGTAAAAATGATACAAAATCTCAATAACAAATTAGAGAAAGTACAAGAAACAGTTCATAAGAACTCAGAAAAACAAACAGCAATGGATAACAAAATAACTGAAATTAAAAATACTCTAGATGCTCTAATCAGCAGAATGACTGAGGCAGAAGAACGAATAAGTGAGTTGGAAGATAGAATGGAAGAAATAAACGCCACAGAGCAGGAAAAAGATAAAAAAATAAAAAGACTAGAAGACAGCCTCAGAGACCTCAGTGATAACCTTAAACGTACCAACATTCGAATTATAGGCATCCCAGAAGAAGAAGAAAACAAGAAAGGGTCTGTGAAAATATTTGAAGAGGTTTTAGTGGAAAACTTCCCCAACATGGGAAAGGAAATAATGAACCAAGTCCAAGAAGCACAGAGAGTCCCATACAGAATAAACCCAAGGAGAAATACACCAAGACACATATTAATCAAACTAACGACAATTCAACACAAAGAAAAAATATTAAAAGCAGCAAGAGAAAAGCAACAAACAACATATAAGGGAAAACCCATCAGGATAACAGCTGACCTTTCTACAGAAACTCTGCAGGCCAGAAGGGAATGGCAGGATATACTGAAAGTCCTGAAAGAGAGAAACCTACAGCCAAGAATACTTTACCCAGCAAGAATCTCATTCAGATTTGAGGGAGAAATCAAAAGCTTTCCAGACAAGCAAAAGTTAAGAGAATTCAGCACCACCAAACCAGCCTTACAACAAGTGCTAAAGGAACTTCTCTAAGTACGACACACAAGAAAAGGAAAACACCTACAAATACAAACCCAAAACAATTAAGAAAATGGTAATTGGAACACACATGTCAATAATCACTTTAAATGTAAATGGATTAAATGCTCCAACCAAAAGACACAGACTGGCTGAATGGATACAAAAACAAGACCCTTCTATATGCTGCCTACAAGAAACCCACTTCAGACCAAGGGATACATATAGACTGAAAGTGAAGGGATGGAAAAAGATATTCCATGCAAATGGAAGTCAAAAGAAAGCTGGAGTAGCAATACTCATATCAGACAAATTAGACTTGAAAGTAAAGACTATTAAAAGAGACAAGGAAGGACACTACATAATGATCAAGGGATCCATCCAAGAAGAACATATCACAATGCTAAATATCTATGCCCCCAATATAGGAGCACCTCAATACATAAGGCAAATGCTAACAGCTATAAAAGGGGACATCGACAGTAACACAATAATAGTGGGAGACTTGAACACCCCACTTACATCAATGGACAGATCATCCAAACAGAAAATAAATAAAGACACACAAGCTTTAAATGTCACATTAGACCATCTCGACTTAATTGATATTTATAGGACATTCCATCCAAAAACGACAGACTACACTTTCTTCTCAAGTGCACACGGAACATTTTCCAGGATAGATCACATCTTGGGTCACAAATCAAACCTCAGCAAATTCAAGAAAATTGAAATCATATCAAGCATCTTCTCAGACCACAACGCCATGAGACTAGATATCAATTACAGGAAAAAAACTGCAAAAAATACAAACACATGGAGGCTAAACAATTCACTCTTAAACAACCAAGGAATCACTACAGAAATCAAAGAGGAAATCAAAAAGTATCTAGAAACAAATGACAACGAAAACACAACAACCCAAAACCTATGGGACGCAGCAAAAGCAGTTCTAAGAGGGAAGTTTATAGCAATACAGTCCTACCTTAAGAAACAAGAAAATGATCGAATAAACAACCTAACCTTACACCTCAAACAACTAGAGAAAGAAGAACAAAGAAACCCCAAAGTGAGCAGAAGGAAAGAAATCGTAAAGATCAGAGCAGAAATAAATGAAAAAGAAAGGAAAGAAACCATAAGAAAAATAAATAAAACTAAAAGCTGGTTCTTTGAGAAGATTAACAAAATTGATAAACCATTAGCCAGACTCATCAAGAAAAAAAGGGAGAAGATGCAAATCAACAGAATTAGAAATGAAAAAGGAGAAGTCACAACGGACACCTCAGAAATACAAAACATCATGAGAGACTACTACAAGCAACTATATGCCAATCAATTGGATAACCTGGAAGAAATGGATACATTCTTAGAAAAATACAATCTTCCAAGACTGAACCAGGAAGAAATAGAAACCATGAACAGACCAATCACAAGTACAGAAATTGAGGCAGTGATTAAAAATCTCCCAACACACAAAAGCCCAGGACCAGATGGATTCACAGGCGAATTCTATCAAACATTTCGAGAAGAGTTAACACCTATCCTTCTCAAACTCTTCCAAAATATTGCAGAAGGCGGAGCACTCCCAAACTCATTCTACGAGGCTATCATCACCCTGATACCAAAACCAGGCAAAGATGTCACAAAAAAAGAAAACTACAGACCAATATCACTGATGAATATAGATGCAAAAATCCTCAACAAAATACTAGCTAACAGACTGCAACAGCACATTAAAAAAATCATACACCACGATCAAGTGGGGTTTATCCCTGGGATGCAAGGATTCTTCAATATACGCAAATCAATCAACGTGATACATCATATCAACAAATTGAAGGATAAAAACCATATGATCATTTCAATAGATGCAGAAAAAGCTTTTGACAAAGTTCAACATCCATTTATGATAAAAGCTCTCCAGAAAATGGGCATAGAAGGAAATTACCTCAACATCATAAAAGCCATATATGACAAACCAAAAGCCAACATTGTTTTCAATGGAGAAAAACTGGAAGAATTCCCTCTAAGAACAGGAACAAGACAAGGGTGTCCACTCTCACCACTGTTATTCAACATAGTTTTGGAAGTGTTAGCCACAGCAATCAGAGAAGAAAAAGAAATTAAAGGAATCCAAATTGGAAAAGAAGAAGTAAAATTATCACTCTTTGCAGATGACATGATACTATATATAGAAAACCCTAAAGACTCTACCAGAAAACTGCTAGCACTCATTGATGAGTTTAGTAAAGTAGCAGGATACAAAATTAATGCACAGAAATCTCTTGCATTCCTATACACTAACAACGGAAGAGTAGAAAGAGAAATTAAGGAAACTCTCCCATTCACCATTGCAACCAAAAGAATAAAATACCTAGGAATAAACCTGCCTAAGGAGGCAAAAGATCTGTATGCAGAAAACTTTAAGACATTGATGAAAGAAATCAAAGATGACATAAACAGATGGAGGGATATACCATGTGCCTGGATTGGAAGAATCAACATCGTGAAAATGACTGTACTACCCAAAGCAATTTACAGATTTAATGCAATCCCGATCAGATTACCAATGGCATTTTTCAGAGAACTAGAGCAAGAAATCTTACGATTTGTATGGAAACGCAAAAGACCCCGAATAGCCAAAGCAATCTTGAGAAGGAAAAATGGAGTTGGTGGAATCAGGCTTCCTGACTTCAAACTCTACTACAAGGCCATAGTGATCAAGACAGTATGGTACTGGCACAAAAATAGAAAGGAAGATCAATGGAACAGAATAGAGAACTCAGAAGTAAGCCCAAACACATATGGGCACCTTATCTTTGACAAAGGAGGCACGAGTATACAATGGAAAAAAGACAGCCTCTTCAATAAGTGGTGCTGGGAAAATTGGACAGCAACATGTAAAAGAATGAAATTAGAACACTTCCTAACACCATACACAAAAATAAACTCCAAATGGATTAAAGACCTACATATAAGGCCAGACACTATCAAACTCCTAGAGGAAAACATAGGCAGAACACTCTTTGACATACATCAAAGCAACATCCTTTTTGACCCACCTCCTAGAATCATGGAAATAAAATCAAGAATAAACGAATGGGATCTCATGAAACTTAAAAGCTTTTGCACAGCAAAAGAAACCATAAACAAGACTAAAAGGCAACCCTCAGAGTGGGAAAAAATAATTGCCTATGAAACAACGGACAAAGGATTAACCTCCAAAATATACAAGCAGCTCATGCAGCTTCATACCAAAAAAGCAAATAACCCAATCCACAAATGGGCAGAAGACCTAAATAGACATTTCTCCAAAGAAGACATACAGATGGCCAACAAACACATGAAAAGATGCTCAACATCACTCATCATCAGAGAAATGCAAGTCAAAGCCACAATGAGGTATCACCTCACACCAATCAGAATGGCCATCATCACAAAGTCTGGAAACAACAAATGTTGGAGAGGGTGTGGAGAAAAGGGAACTCTCCTGCACTGTTGGTGGGACTGTAAGTTGGTACAGCCACTATGGAAAACAATTTGGAGGTTCCTTAAAAAACTACAAATAGAACTACCATATGATCCAGTAATCCCACTCCTGGGCATATACCCAAAGAAAACCATAATCCCAAAAGAAACTTGTACCATCATGTTTATTGCAGCACTCTTTACAATAGCCAGGACATGGAAGCAACCTAAATGCCCATCAACAAATGAATGGATACAGAAGATGTGGCATATATATACAATGGAATATTACTTAGCTATAAAAAGGGATGAGATGGAGCTATATGTAATGAGGTGGATAGAACTACAATCTGTCATACAGAGTGAAGTAAGTCAGAAAGAGAAAGACAAATATTGTATGCTAACTCACATATACGGAATCTAAAAATGGTACTGATGAACTTAGTGACAAGAACAGGGAAGCAGATACAGGGAATGGACTGGAGAACTCGAGGTATGGGAGGGGGCGGGGGGTGAAGGGGAAACTGAGAAGAAGCGGGAGAGTAGTACAGACATATATATACTACCAACTGTAAAATAGTCAGTGGGAAGTTGTTGTATAACAAAGGGAGTCCAACTCGAGGATGGAAGATGCCTTAGAGGACTGGGGCAGGGAGGGTGGGGGGGAATCGAGGGGGGGGCGTCAAGGAAGGGAGGGAATATGGGGATATGTGTATAAAAACAGTTGATTGAACCTGGTGTACCCCCCAAAAAAATAAAATAAAATAATAAAAAAAAAAAAAAAAAAAAAAAAAAAAAAAAAGAGTCCACAAAGTTGTATTAAATTTCGTGCCTCACAGAACCTACATATTCTCCTATATATACATTTTATTTTGATATAAAGTACTGAATTGGTATTTCTTTTATTTCTTTAAAGACAATGTTTGCTTCTAGGTCATGGCTCACTGCAAAAAGCAGCCCCACTGAGAAGTCCATTTTTTTCCTTCTTCTGTTCTGTCTTACTAGGACTGAAATATTCTCTTCCATTTCCCTTACTTAATGGAAAATGAAGATGCAAGGGAAAAAATCCCATTTCCTCTGTGAAACCTGCTGCCCTAAAGTCACAAACATAATTTATGGATTCTAGCCATGCTTGCATTCCCTGCCATGCCAATAAAGTTTATTGAAATTGGAACTGGAATTAAAAAGCTTAAACCAAAAGAACCAGTCCAGGGATTGGAAAAAAATATATACGTAGGCTGTACCCAAGTAAGAATGTTGCTCTACCTTGGCCAGACTGTAATGCAAGCTAGCAAAAGCCAGACTTTTTTATTTTTTAATCCAAGCTAATCATGTTAATATTGAGGAAATTTTTAATTTTTATTTAATATTTTATGACCTCAGACTGTCATTCCATATTAGAAAGGAGATCCAATAAAAAAACAAAAACAACAACTTTTGCCTTGTGGTTCAGAGTTCTAGGGCTTTAAGATTTAGAGGGAACATGCAAAAAATATCTATGGTAAGGCTAAAATTACTAGTCAAGGTGAACATTATAAAAATGTAAGTAAAAATGAATTTAAAAGTGATATGAGTACGTTGAATTGGTTGAAATGTAAAATCCCACAGAGAAGTATTTGTGGATTGCTGCAGGAAATCTACATTAAAGTACATTATTTCATGCAGAGAGAATCTTACTGAAATTATAAAGTACTCCTATGGCAAAAAGGAAAGAACAACCCACTGCTTTATAGCAGCAGTCAGGGTAACAGCACACATCTCAAAATAAATCCCTCATACTTTCAGAGGAATAACTCCTGCTAATCAAGTGTCTCAAAACATCTGGGCACTACTTGAAGTTGCCTGCACATTCTGGACAAAGAGACAGAAATGTAGGTCGCAACAGGGCATAATAATATTTCAGAGATGCTGCTTTTGAAGCATATCTAATTTCATTCAGTCTTAAAATGCCCCAGTCTAATAGAGAGACACAAGAATGACAGGCATTGAGAGCCCCAGATTGCAGATCAGGGAATATCTGCAGCTAAAAACAACTCGTAGGTTGGATGTGTGGGGATAATAGCACAAATTAAGCATCCGAGCTCCTGATTCAATTTCTTATACTCTACTTCGCGTAGAACTGAAGTGATCTGACAGGCTTGTTGCCAGAAACTTTACGGGAGAATCTGTATGCTTTGATATTTTAGTGGGAGAATTTAGTGGAGAATTCTAAGCTCCTAGTATCTGGAATATATTTACATGGCTCTATAGATTCAATCTTTTGCAGAATGAGGAAAAAAGGAAGTTGTCTGATATTAAGAAAAGGCTACCAATCCAGAGACAGAGAGACTAGACTGTTCATAAAGCTGACTAGGTAAATCTCTTTTAATTTATCTGTAAAATATACAATAGTATACATATGAGGGTGTTGTGATGAAGGTTAAATAATAGTAACATATGTGAAATGACTTCACATGGTGCCAGGAACAGAATGGTTTTCTTGCTGTTGTTTTAATAGTTATCCTTTTCTTCCCCTATCTAATCTCAACTATGCTTAAATAATCATGTTTAAGAGAAAGCTGTGTGTCTACTATATTTTTAAATTAATTACAATAATTTTGTTTCTTTATATGGGTAAACATTTTGAAATTTGAGGGAGAAGGTATCAACAAAATGAAGAGAAAGATTCATTATATGATTCATAGACTAACATTATAGTTTATAATTGCTTAGGAGTGGGAATGGGCACATGGCATTTTAATAGTATCAATATTATTAAATACTCAGCCTACTTTGTGAACTCAGAATTTCTTTTCAATGTATCAAAGTCCAACCTAATCTGAATAAAAATCCAGTTTCTAAAAACCAATATTACATATGAAAACCATGCTGAAATTAAGTGCATATTTTAACTTAAGCAGGAAGCCTGAGCTAACAATTTCTATCATCACACATGAAATATCTAATATGTTACTCACCAAAATGAAATACAATTTGATTTCTCCCTCCCTCACTTCCCCCTTCCCTCCTTCCTTCCTTCCTTCTCTTCTCCCTTTCCTGCTATCTGATTTTTCTTTCATTAAAAACAGAAGTCAGTTGGCACTGTCTCAATGTACTACATTTTAGACCTGAAAGATTTCACTGTAATAGTCTTATCTATAAGGTTGTTCTACACAGTACATGATGATAGCATCATAATGAGGTTCCAATGTAATAGGAACATAATTTACCATCTTAAATTTAATATAAGTATATATAAAGTATGTTTTAAGTATGCTATTTTAAGTATGATATATTATAATTTTTACAGTTCTGCCTACCACACCACCCTTCATAATTCTTGAGGTTTTCTCCAAAAATAACATTGGTTTCATGATCCACAGCCACACTTTTCAGAAAATACATGGCCATTCTGTTAAAATTCCAGAAAAATGAAATTGAAATACAAAAGTTGAAAACTACCAGCCATATATCTATATTATCAGCTCTCTGAAAGTTAATGAGAATCTGTTAAAATGTGTGCATATACTTTATTTTTTACTTTTAAGACTATCTTCTCCATTTTTAGGCCACAGTTTTCTTCTCTTCTTCTCAACATATTGAAATTACAGGTCCATAATGCCTTATCGGCAAATCTGAAATCCAAAATAATGTGAATACCAGGAGATATTTTGAAACTCACATGATGGCAAAACCTACCTGAACATGAGGTTATTTATGATCTCAGTTTTATACACTTATGTATGTTAACATATTTTCCTGCAAAAATAGCTGAGCCTTTGATTACAGTGCTTCTACAGACCTCACTGTAGCTGTATGTGATAATACATGGTATATGTACCACATCACTGTTCTAAAATTCTAAAAGGTCTTAACTTTGATACACATTTTGCCCCATGAATTCCAAGAAAGAGGTTGTAGATGTGGATTTCCTTTAGGATTACTCTTGTTGTACTGACTCAACTTTTCTTCTTTATTTACATTTTGTAAAAATTCAATAAACTTGGATACATTAAAGGTCAGATATGTTTAGAAATTTATCAGGGGGACTTCCCTGGTGGCGCAGTGGTTAGGAATCCGCCTGCCAATGCAGCGGACATGGGTTTGATCCTTGGTCCGGGAAGATCCCACATGCCACGGAGTAACTAAGCCCGTGCGCCACAACTACTGAGCCCACATGCTGCAACTACTGAAGGCCATGCACCCAGAGCCCATGGTCCACAATGAGAGAAGCCACCACAATGAGAAGCCTGCGCACTGCAACGAAGAGTAGCCCCTGCTCACCACAACTAGAAGAAAGCCTGCACGCAGCAACGAAGACCCATCGCAGCCAAAATAATAATAATAATAACAAAATAAAATAAAAATAAATTTTTAAAAATCTTAAAAAAAAAAGAAAGTGATCAGGGGTTAATAATTCAGAGCCTCTTTTGTGAGCTATTAAAAATAGAATTCAAATTATTTCTATTAGAGAACAGGAAGAACACTAGATGTTATACAAGGGTATTCATTTGAAAACCAACAAACAAAAAGATATGATTCCTTATCATGGTGGCAAATAGAATGATAAATTCTAGGTAATCTTATTTAAATGTAGGAGTTTCATTTTATCAACACAACTCAAAAAGTGATGCCTGACACTGTATACTAACTGCTAAAAGTTCCATGATTATCTACTGTAATCCAGTTGTTTTCAAAGTTTTTGATAGATGGCCCTTGGTGCTCTGCCACCCTGCTCTGTGAATCATGTAATTGTTTACTATACTGGTCCATTTCATTCCCATTTAGTACCATATCTCATATATACCCAGCATATTTATGTTTCCTTTCTTTGATGATAAAAGAAAACATTTTATATTTTCTATACATGGCAATTCAGAAGTCAAGTTATTAATGCAAAAAGATATATATTTTTGCCTTTGTTAGGTCTTTCCCTTCCTTTCTTCCTTCTTTTCTTCTCTCCCTCCCTTATTCTTTCCCTCCTTTCTTCATTGCTTGCCTCTTATTTGCCCTTTCTTCCTTCAAATGAATATTATCTTTAAGAAATTTGATGCAAGGTGGAGCCCTTCTTTTGAAATGCAATGCTTTTTTTCCTCACGTAGAAGTTAAACATGTGGATATACCGCCCTATTTAGAACAACTGTAATTCACTTTTGTCTTTATTTTGAAAATGCTATTAGATAGCACTTGATCAAGTGATAATATGATCATATCAATTAAGCAAGCATACTCATATGTTAATGACATTTGATCTGGATAGAAAAATAGGAATTTGAGAGTAAGCTTTTTTTTTTTTTTTTTTTTTTCACAGCAACCCTTAGGGTTGGATTCGTTGTGTGTAAATTTCATATGAACTCTTGCAGGGACATTTTTGGGGTCCACACAATAGATTTCTAGTAAATGCTTTTTGACTTGAAAACAGAAGGTACTTGGTACAAGTTCAGGGCTGGCTGATAAACCAAAGCCAAATCAAAGGTTTTCAACCAGCTCACATACTTCTTTCTACATCCTGTGCACTTCAGTCCTTTCAACTCTTTTTTTTTTTTTAATTTATTTATTATTTTTTTGGGGGGTACACCAAGTTCAATCATCTGTTTTTATACACATCTCCCCATATTCCCTCCCTCCCTCGACTCCACCCCCCACCCTCCCTCGAGTCCCCCCCATCCTCCCCCTCCCAGTCCTCTAAGGCATCTTCCATCCTCGAGTTGAACACCCTTTGTTATATAACAACTTCCCACTGGCTATCTATTTTACAGTAGGTAGTATATATATGTCTGTGCTACTCTCTCGCTTCGTCGCTTCTTTAACTTGGTAAAATTTCTATCAACTCAGAATGGTAAAAATGTAATATAATAAACAATACATATTTAAAGTACACAATTTGATAAATTTTGACATATGTATACACCTGTGAAAACATCAACTCAATCAAGATAATGAACTTATTCAGCACCCCTAAAAGTTTCTTCAAGATTTTCTGTCACCATTTCCTTCCACTCCTTTGGGCATTCTCTCACATCTTGTCCTCAGACAACCACAAATCTGCTTTCTGCCACTATAGTTTAGTTTGTATTTTCTGATTTTATACAAATGGTATCATACAATGTGTACTTCTTTTTCGACTGCTTAATTCAGTCAGTCTATTTTGAAACCCATCCATGCTCTTACTTTAAGTAGATGTAGGTTAATTGTATATTGTGGCCTTTATCAGGTTGAAGATTTTCCCTTCTATTAGCTGAGAGTTTTTTTTATCAGGAGTGAATTTTGAATTTGTCAAATGTTTTTTCTGCATTTTTCTGCAAAGACTTTTTCCTTTTTAGTCTGTTAATATGGTGAATTACTTTGGTTAACATATATTATTGCTTTTAGTTTTGCTAAAATTTTAAGAACTATTTCATCTAACTCCATCATAAATATTTGTCTGATTTTGGTATTAGCATACTACTGCTAGCATCATAGAGTGACATGGGAAGTATTCCTTCCTCTTTAATTGTCTGGAACATTTTGTGAATACTTGGTATTATGTCTTTAATAAATATTCAGTAGAATTCACCAGTAAAGTCATCTAGGACTAGAATTTTCTTTGTGGGAAAGTTTTTAACTACAAATTCAATTTTTTCAGGTAAATATAGAGTGATTCAAGGAGATGAATAAGTCCAAATAGGACAAAGCCAAAGAAATTCACACATGAGTATCAATCTTTCAAAAATTAAAGGCAAAGAAAAACTATTTAAAGCAGAGAGAGAGAGAAATGACACATTACCCAAAGGGAGAAAACCATTCAAATGACAGTAGATTTCTCATTGGAAACCATGAAGACCACAAGGATGTGGCACAATATTTTTCAAGTGGTAAAAGAAAAGGTCTGTCAGCCCAGAGATCTATATCTAGCAAATATATTCTTTAAGAACAAAGTAGAAATCAAGAAATGTTCAGATGAAGAAAAACTAAGAGAATTTGTTGCCAGTAGACCAATCCTCAAATAATAGCTAAAGGAAGTTCCCTAACAGGAAGGAAATAATAAAAGAATGAATCTTGAAAAAAAATGGAAAGGTAAAAACGTGTTCACTTACAATAATTTTTTCTCCTCTTTCTGAGTTTTCAAATTGTGTTTGACAGTTGAAGCAATAATTATAACACTGTGTGATGTGGTTCTAAACATAAAATATGTAGAGGAAATATTTAAGACACATGTTATAAATGGATAAAGGATTGTAAGGGAGCTAAGTTTTCCACATTTCACTTGATCTAGTAAATTATCAACACCAGTAAACTGTGATATATTAGGTACATATAATGTGATCAACAGTGTGGCCACTAAAAAATACATACAAAGACATACACTTAAAAACACTATACACAACTCCTTCAGCTTATGATGGAGTTATGTCTCCATAAACCCATTATAAATTGAAAATGCATTTAACACACCAAATCTACTGAATAGGATAGCTTAGCCTAGCCTACCTTAAACGTACTCAGAATGTTCACATTAATCTACAGTTGGACAAAATCTTCTAACACAATGCCTGTTTTATAATAAGGTGTCGAATGGCTCATGTAATTTATTGAACACTGTACTGAAAGTGAAAGAATGGTCGTGTGGGTACAAAATGGTTGTAAGCTTATTGGTTGTTTACCCTCGTGATCACGTGGTTGGCTGGAAGCTGCAGCTTGCCCAGCAAATTGAGAGAGTATCACACTTACACCACTAGCCCAGGAAAAGATCAAAATTGGAGGTACAGTTTCTACTGAATGCATATAGTTTTCATACTATAGTAAGTCAAAAACCACAAGTTGAAACATCAAGAGTCAGGGACTGACTGCAGATAAATCAAAATGGAATTCTAAAAAATGTTCAAGTAACCTGCAGGAAAGCAAGAAAAAAATAAATAAATGAAAAAGAAAGAGAACAGAAAACAAAAAATAAAATGGTACACTTGAACCCTAACATATTGATAATTGCACTAAAAGTAAAGTATACAAACACAATGAAAAGACAAATATTGGCAGAGTGGATAAAAATACATGGCCTGGCCATATATTGTCTATAAGAAACTCACTTCAAGTGGAACAACATAGATAGATTGAAAGGAAAAGGATAGAAAAAGGTATACCATGCAAACCCTAATCAAGAGAAAGCAGGAGTGGTGGTTTTAGTATCAGATAAAGTAGATTTCAGAGCAAAGAAAATTACTAGAGACAGAGAAAGCCATTATACAGTGTTAAAAGGGTCAAACCACCAAGAAGATATAGCAATCCTAAATGTGTACTCACTGAACAATGAGTTGTAAAATGTGTGAAGTAAAAACTGATAGAGCTGAAAGGAGAAATAGGTATATCTATAATTATACTTGAAGACTTCAACTATCCTCCATTGAAAATTGATAGAAAAATGAGACAGGTTTTAGAAGAGCTCATCAACACCATCATCCAGTGAGATCTAATTGAGATCAAACCTTCTACCCCAAAATAGCAGAATGCTTACAAGTGCTACAGAACATATACCAAGATAGATCATATTGTAGGCCATAAAACAAACCTCAACAAATTAAAAGGAATTAAAATTATACAGAGTATGCTCTCTGATGACAATGGAATCAAACTAGAAATCAATAACAAAAATGATAACAGGAAAATTTCCAAGCACTTGGAAACTAAACAACACACTTCTAAATAATTCAGGGGTCAAAGAAGAAGTTTCAAGGGAAAAAAAATACATTGAAGTGAATGAAAATGAAAAAAAAAAAATCAAAATGTATGGGACATAGGTAAAGCAATGCTGAGAGGGAAATTTATAGCACTAAATGCTTACATTAGAAAATGGAAAGTCTCAAATCAATAATCTAAACTCCTACCTCAAGGATCTAGAAAAATAAGAAAAGTAAAACCAAAGAAACCAAAAGGGAGGAAACAATTAAAAAATAAATAATAGTAATGTAAATAACAGAAATACATGAAATTGAAAACAAAAACCACAGAAAAAAAAAAACTAGTTCTTTGAAAAGATCAATACATTTGACAATCTCTAGCAAAACTAGCGATAACAAAAAGGCATAAATTATGAACACCAGTAATGAAACAGGGGATATTACTATATAGTCTTCAGCCATCACAATGATAGTAAAGAAATACTACAAACAACGGTAAATTCATAAATTTGACTACTTATCTTAGATGAACTATTTTCTCAAAAAAGCACAAACTAACTCAACTCAATATGAAATAATCTGAATAGCCTTATAAACATTAAAGAAATTGAATTTATAATTAAAAACTCTCTTCCCAAATATTCAGACTCAGATGGTTTCACTGCAGAATTCTACCAAACATTTAAAGAAGAGTCACGTGCTAATTAATATAATCACTTCCATGAAACAGGAGTACTTCCTAACCTGTTTTATAAAGCTAGTATTTCCCTGATACTAAAACCAAAACAACATGGTACAAAAGAAGAAAATATAAATCAATATCTCCTCCAAATAGAGATGCCAAAATTCTTAAGAAAATATTAGCATATTGAATTCAATAATGTAAAGAGAATTATACACTATAAACTAGTGGGATTTAGTCCAAAGATATTGGGTTGGTCAAAAAGTTTGTTTTGGTTTTCGGTAGCATCTCATGAAAAAAACTCAAATGAACTTTTTGGCCAACCCGATACACGGCTGGATCAATATAATTCATCATATTAATGAGGTAAAGAAGAAATATCACATGATCATATTAATTGATACAGAAAAATATCTGACAAAATTCAAAACCTACCTGTAATAAAAACACTAGGAAAACTTGGAACAGACAGGGAAGTCCTCAAATTGACAAAGAACATCTACAAGATGGATGAAGCTGTGGTGGTCCTACAGCCTCCTTATACCAAGAAAGAAGCTGCCCAGAAGGTGGGCGCTGTTGCTGCTGCTCCCTCTTAGAGAAGGACAAACCAATTCAAAAGCCAAATAAACCTCATGGAATTCAGCTCAAGGTTTGAAGACTTCCTAGCTTGTCCTATGGACCTCAACACCAAGAACCACAAATTGCAAGTTTAATAGGTCATTTTGTATCAAAAGGTCAATTATGAAGTACCTAGAATTTTTCAATTAAATATATAAATATATATATATATAAATAAATAAATATATATATAAATATATATATAAATAAATAAAAATATATTCTCAGGGTTCTAATATGGCCCAGACAATGTTAACTTTTTTTTTCTATTGTGGGTTTTGCTTTGTTTCCCCCAAGAAATTGGTTTTATTTGATGTACCCAAGGCTTAAGTTTCTCAAAAGAGAAAAAAAAAGAACATCTACAGAAAACCTCCAACAAACATACTTAACAGTTAAAGACAATGTTTTTCTGCTAAAATCAAGAGCAAGGAAAGTATGTCCACACTCACCATGGCTATTCAACACGGTACTAGAAGTTCTAGCTGGCACAATAAGAAAAAGAAATAAAAGGCATACACATGAAATAGGAAGAAACAAAATTGTCTCTAATTGCAGAGACCATAATATTTTACATAAAAAATCCCAAGGAGTTTACAAAAAACCTCCTAGAACTACTAACTGAGTTCAGCAAAGTCACAAGATATAAGATCAAGACACAAAATCAACTGCACTTTTATATTTTAACAATGAACACATGATCACTGAAATTAAAAATACAATACCACTTACAATCACTCAAAAAAATTAGGTGTAACCCTAACAAAACATGTCCAGGACTTGTATGCTGAAAATCACAAAATGATGAGGAAAGATATTATTAAATTTCTAAATAAATGAATAGATGTAATATGTTCATGGATTGAAAAGTTCAACATCGTATAGATGTCAATTTTTCACAAATTTATATATAAGTATAACGCAATTCTTGTCAAAATTCCAGAAATATTTGCTTTTAGAAGTAAATAAGATTTTTTCCTAAATTTATATGGAAAGGCAAAGGGACTAAAACAGGTAAAATAATTTTGAAAAATAAGAATAAAGTAGGAAAAATTACTTGTTTTCAATACCTACATAACGACAGTAATAAAAACTGTGATGTTGGTTCAGGGAGAGGCACATACATCAATAGAACAGAATAAAGGACTCATATATAGCTCTAAATAATTATGGCCAACTGACTTTTTACAGAGATGATATAACCATGGGCAAAAAACCCTTCACCAAAACAGTGCACCTTATACAAAAATTAACTCAAAATGGGTCATAGATTTAAGTGCAAAACAAAAAAACATATAAAATGTTTCAAAGATTATATAGGGAGGGGCGGAGTCAAGATGGCAGCGTGGGAAGACGCGGAGATCGTGTTTCCTTACATATAGATTGGTTGCTGGAGGCTGGCAGGGTATCTGAGGCCCAAGGAGACGCGAGGAACCCTGGAGCAACCAAGTAGGACTTGGGGGAAGTCAGAGGGGCAGGGAAGGGGACACGGGATGGGACTGGGTGAGGGGGTGGTTGGGTGAGGTGGGAGGTTCCCGCCTGGAGAGACCCTTGAGGGCTGGGGAGATTGTGAAACCGCAACTGGGTTTCTCCCGCCCAGGAGGCCAGGAGGCCTGCTGAGCTCCCAGGCCGGGAGGCTGTTGGGCTCTCAAGCAGGGTCCTCCGCCCTCCAAGGCCCCCACCAGGCTGCCTGGGTCCAGGGAGTGTAGGAGGGAGGGAGGAGGGGTGAGAAGGTGGAGAGGCTGACTGGTGGGGATAGGGGCTTTGAGATCGGGGAGGCGAGAGGGTGTTTCCCCTGCCCTCTTGGCCAGGAAGGCCGACTGGGCTCCCAGGCCTGGTCCTTCACTCTCCGGGCCCTGCTCTGGCAGGTGGGTCCTGGGGGTGTGGGGGGGGAGGGGGACGGGCGGAGAGAGAGAAGCAGACAGTGGGGGTGGGAAGGGATTTCTCCAGGTCAGAAGAATAGGTGAGGTGCTGCCGGATATTTCTTCCGGGCGGGTCCTCCACGTTCCAAAGGCCCTCCGGGCCGTTGGGCCTAGAAGTATAGGAGGGAAGCAGGGTGGGGAGAAGAAGAGAGGCGGAAGGGGGGAGGGACCCTCCGGGATCAGAGGATTGGGGGAGGAGCAGAAGGCATTTCCACTGCCGACTGGTCAAGGAAGGCTGCTGGGCTCCCGGGCCTGGTCTCCAACTCTTCAGGGTCCCCTCCCAGATGCGGTGGTCCTGGGGGTATAGTAGTGCAGCAGGGGAAGAGGAAGAGAGGCAGACTGGTGGTGGGACATTCCAAGATCAGAGGACCAGGGGAGGTGCGGAGGACCTTTCCCCTGTCCACTTGGGCCTGGCAGGCCTGCTGGGCTCCCAAGTCTGGTCCCTCGGTCTCTGGGGCCCTCTCCAGCTGAGTGGGTCGTACAAGCGTGGGAGGGAGGAGAGGAGAAGAGGAAGGGAAGCAGACAGTGGTGGGGGGAACCTTGCAGGACCGGAGGATCAGGGGAGATGCTGTAGGAAATCTCCCTACCCACTTGGCACCAGGAGGCCTGTTGTGCCCCCAGGCCTGGTCTTCGGTCCTCCAGGGGCCCCTCTAGGTCTCACTGTTCCTAGGGGTGTACAAGGAAAGCAAGGGAGAACAGGAGACACGGGCAGGGGAGGGGGCCTTCTGGGATTGGAGGATCAAGGGAGGTGGGGAAGGTATTTCTCCTACCCACTAGCCCTGGGAAGACTGCTAGGCTCACGGACCTGGTCTTTCACACTGCAGGCCCCCCTCCAGCTGCTTGGGACCTAGGAGAGTTGGGGGTGGGAGAGGGGAAGAGAGGCAGACAGGGACCCTATGAGACTGGGGGATCTGGGGAAGTGCCGCAGACATTACCCTAGTCCAGTTGGCCCTAGGGAGTCTGTTGGGCGTCGGAGTCTGGTCTCCTGCCTTCCAGTTCCCCCTCCAGCTGTGGGGGTCCTAGGGGAATAGGAGGGAGGGGGTGAAGAAGAAGAGATCCCAAGAGGGAGGGACCCTCCGAGATTGGAGGACTAGGGGAGGTGCCTAGCATTTCTCCCACCAACTTGGGCCCAGGGAGCCTCCTGGGCACCTGGACCTGGTCCTTTGCCTCCAGGACCAGAGGTATAGCTGGGCCCCTCTGCCTCATTAGGCCTAAGCCCCATTCCCCACCACCCGCAGGGCCTTTTCTAAGCATAGGCCCTGCCCATTGTCTAACCCCCCTCCCTGCCCCCCACCCTTGTCTAAGCCCGGTCCCCATAGCCAAGGCCTTTCCTGGCTCTTTTTTTTTCTTTTTCTTTTTTTCCTTCCCACCTCCTCACTTCGGCTATTGCAGTTGTTTTACCTTCCAGATGTTGCTCCATCTATTTTCTTTTTAAATTTTTTCTAACACATCTATTAGTTTCCCATTCTTATAATATTTTTTTATCTTGCTATTGTTCTGCTGTTCTACTTTTTTTTCTTTCTTTCTTTTTTTTTAAATTTTCTTCGTTTTCCTGCTCCACACAGCTTGTGGGATCTTGACTCACAAGCCCGGGATAAGGCCTGAGCTCCTGAGGTGGGAGCTCTGAGTCCAAAACATTGGACTAACAGGGAAACCCAGTTCCCAGGGAATGTTTATCAGAGTGAAGTCTCCCAGAGGTTCTCACCTCAACACCAAGACCCAGCTATACTCAACAGCCTACAAACTCCAGTGCCTGAAACCTCAGGTCAAACACCCAGTGGGACAGGAACACAATCCTGCCCATCCAAAGTGGGGGGAAAATGAGGTGACAAAAAAATATGTCATAGATGAAGGAACAAGGTAAAAATACACAAAACCAAATAAATGAAGATGAAATAGGAAAGTTGCCTGAAAAAGAATTCAGAGTAATGATAGTAAAGATGATCCAAAATCTCAATAACAAAATAGAGATAATACAAGAAACAGTTAATAAGTACTCAAAAGAACTAAAGAGCAAACAAACAGTAAGGGACAACAAAATAACCAAAATTAAAAATACTCTAGATGGTATAAACAGCAGAATAACTGAGGCAGAAGAACGAATAAGTGAGTTGGAAGATAGAATGGGGGAAATAAACACCACAGAGCAGGAAAAAGAAAAAAGAATAAAAAGAATGGAAGACAGTCTCACAGACCTTGGTGACAACATTAAGCGCACCAACATTTGAATCATAGGCATCCCAGAAGAAGAAGAAAAAAAGAAAGGGTCTGAGAAAATATTTGCAGAGGTTATAGTGGAAAACTTCCCCAACATGGGAAAGGACTAATTAACCAAGTCCAAGAAGCAAAGAGAGTCCCATACAGAATAAACCCAAGGAGAAATACACCAAGGCACATATTAATCAAACTAACAAAAATTAAACACAAAGAAAAAATACTAAAGGCAGCAAGAGAAAAGAAACAAATAACATATAAGGGAAAACCCATAAGGGTAACAGCTCATCTTTCTGCAGAAACTGCAGGCCAGAAGGGAATGGCAGGATATACTGAAAGTCCTGAAAGAGAAAAACCTACAGCCAAGAATACTCTACCCAGCAAGAATCTCATTCACATTCGATGGAGAAATGAAAAGCTTTACAGACAAGCAAAAGTTAAGAGAATTCAGCACCACCAAACCAGCCTTACAACAAGTGCTAAAGGAACTTTTCTAAGCAGGAAACACAAGAGAAGGAAAAGGCCTACAAATACAAACCCAAAACAATTAAGAAAATGGTAATAGGAACATACATGTCAATAATCACCTTAAATGTAAATGGATTAAATGCTCCAACCAAAAGACACAGACTGGTTGGATGGATACAAAAACAAGACCCTTCTATATGCTGCCTACAAGAAACCCACTTCAGACCAAGGGACACACATAGACTGAAAGGAAGGGGATGGAAAAAGATATTCCATGCAAATGGAAGTCAAAAGAAAGCTGGAGTAGCAATACTCATATCAGACAAATTAGACTTGAAAGTAAAGACTATTCCAAGAGATAAGGAAGGACATTACATAATGGTCAAGGGATCAATCCAAGAAGAAGATATAACAATTGTAAATATCTATGCACCCAACATAGGGGCACCTCAATACATAAGGCAAATGCAAACAGCCATAAAAGGGAAAATGGACAGTAACACAATAATAGTAGGAGACTTGAACACCCCACTTACATCAATGGACAGATCATCCAAACAGAAAATAAAGAAACACAAGCTGTAAATGACACATCAGACTATCTCGACTTAATTGACATTTATAGGACATTCCACCCAAAAACTACAGAATACACTTTCTTCTCAAGTGCACACGGAACATTTTCCAGGATAGTTCACATCTTGGGTCACAAATCAAGCCTCGGCAAATTCAAGAAAACTGAAATCACATCAAGCATCTTCTCAGACCACAACGCCATGAGATTAGATATCAATTACCTGAAAAAAAAACTGTAAAAAATACAAACACATAGAGACTAAGCAATACATTATTAAACAACCAAGAAATCACTGAAGAAATCAAAGAGGATATCAAAAAATGCCTAGAAACAAATGACAATGAAAACACAATAACCCAAAACCTATATGATGCAGCATAAGCAGTTCTAAGAGGGAAGTTTATAGCAATACAGTCCTACTTCAAGAAACAAGAAAAATATTGAATAAATGACCTAACCTTACACCTAAAACAATTAGAGAAAGAAGAACAAAGAAACCCCAAAGTGAGCAGAAGGAAATAAATCATAAAGATCATATCAGAAATAAATGAAAAAGAAAGGAAGGAAACAATAGCAAAGATCAATAAACTAAAAGCTGGCTGTTTGAGAAGATAAACAAAATTGATAAACCATTAGCCAGGCTCATCAGGAAAAAAAGGGAGAATACTCAAATCAACAGAATTAGAAATGAAAAAGCAGAAGTAACAACGGACACTGCAGAAATACAAAAGATCATGAGAGACTACTACAAGCAACTATATGCCAATAAATTGGAAAACCTGGAAGAAATGGATAAAGTCTTAGAAAAGTACACTCCTCCAAGACTAAACCAGGAAGAAACAGAAAATCTGTATAGATCAATCACAAGCATGGAAATTGAGACTGTGATTAAAAATCTCCCAACAAACAAAAGCCCAGGGCCAGATGGATTCACAGGCGAATTTTCTAAAACAGTTAGAGAAGAGCTAACACCTATCCTTCTCAAACTCTTCCAAAATATAGCAGAAGGAGGAACACTCCCAAACTCATTCTACGAGGCCACCATCACCCTGATATCAAAACCAGGCAAAGATGTCACAAAAAAAAGAACATTACAGGCCAATATCACTGATGAATATAGACGCAAAAATCCTCAACAAAATACTAACAAACAGAATCCAACAGCACATTAAAAACATCATACAGCATGATCAAGTGGGGTTTATCCCTGGAATGCAAGGATTTTTCAATATATGCAAATCAATCACTGTGTTACATTATATTAACAAAGTGAAGGATAAAAACCATATGATCATTTCAATAGATGCAGAAAAAGCTTTTGACAAAATTCAGCATCCATTTATGACAAAAACTCTCCAGAAAATGGGCATAGAAGGAAATTACTTCAACATAAAAAAAGCCATATATGACAAACCACAGCCAACATCATTCTAAATGGTGAAAAACTGAAAGCATTACCTCTAAGAACAGGAACAAGACAAGGGTGTCCCCTCTCACCATTATTATTCAAATAGTTTTGGAAGTTTTAGGCACAGCAATCAGAAAAGAAAATGAAATAAAAGGAATCCAAATTGGAAAGGAAGAAGTAAAATTGTCACTCTTTGCAAATGACATGATATTATACATAGAAAACCATAAAGATGCTACCAGAAAACTGCTAGCACTAATCGATGATGTTAGTAAAGCAGCAGGATACAAAATTAATGCACAGAAATCTCTTGCATTCCTATACACTAACAATGAAAGAGCAGAAAGAAATTAAGGAAACTCTCCTATTTACCACTGCAACAAAAAGAATAAAATATCTAGGAATAAACCTGCCTAAGGAGGCCAAAGACTTGTATGCAGAAAACTATAAGACACTGATGAAAGAAATCAAAGACGATGCAAACAGATGGAGGAACACACCATGTTCTTGGATGGGAAGAATCAATATTGTGAAAATGACTATCCTACCCGAAGCAATTTACAGATTCGATGCCATCCCTATCAAATTACCAATGGCATTTTTCACAGAACTAGAAGAAGAAATTTCACGATTTGTATGGAAATGCAGAAGACCCCAAATAGCCAAAGCAATCTTGAGAAGGAAAGACAGAGTTGGTGGAATTAGGCTTCCTGACTTCAAACTATACTAAAAGGCTACAGTGATCAAGACAGTATGGAACTGGCACAAAAATAGAAAGGAAGATAAATGGTACAGAATAGAGAACCCAGAGATAAACCTACACACATAATGGGCACCTTATCATTGACAAAGGAGGCAAGAATATACAATGGAAAAAAAACAGCCTCTTCAATGACTGATGCTGGGAAAATTGGACAGCTACATGTAAATGAATGAAATTAGAATACTTCCTAACACCATACACAAAAATAAACTCAAAATGGATTAAAGACCTAAATGTAAGGCCAAACACTATAAAACTCCTAGAGGAAAACATAGGCAGAACACTCTATGACATCCATCAAAGCAAGATCCTTTCTGACCCACCTCCTAGAATAATGGAAATAAAATCAAGAATAAACAAATGGGACCTAACGAAACTTAAAAGGTTTTACACAGCAAAGCAAACCATAAACAAGACAAGAAGACAATCCTCAAAATGGTAGAAAATACTTGCCAATGAAGCAGCAAAGGATTAATCTCCAAAATATACAAGCAGCTCATGCAGCTTAATACAAAAAAGCAAATAACCCAATCCACAAATGGGCAGAAGATCTAAATAGACATTTCTCCAAAGAAGACATGCAGATGGCTAACAAGCACATGAAAAGATGCTCAACATCACTAATCATTAGAGAAATGGAAGTCAAAGCCACAATGAGGTATCTCTTCACACAGGTCAGAATGGGCATCATCAAAATATCTAGAAACAATAAATGTTGGAGAGGGTGTGGAGAAAAGGGAACTCCCCTGCACTGTTGGTGGCAATGTAAGTTGGTACAGCCACTATGGAAAGCAGTATGGACGTTCCTTAAAAAACTAAAAATGGAGTAATCCCACTACTGGGCATATACCCTAAGAAAACCATAATCCCAAAAGAGACATGTACCATAATGTTCATTCCAGCACTATTTACAATAGCCAGGACATGGAAGCTACCTAAATGCCCATCAACCGATATGTGGATAAAGAAGTTGTGGCACATATATACAATGGAATATTACTCAGCCACAAAAAGGAATGAAATTGAGTTATTTGTAGTGAGGTGGATGGACCTAGAGTCTGGCATACAGAGTGAATTAAGCCAGAAAAAAAAAATACCGTATGGTAACTCATATGTATGGAATCTAAAAAAATGATACTGATGAACCCAGTGACAGGGCAAGAATAAAGATGCAGATGTAGAGAACGGACTTGAGGACACGGGGCTGGCCCGGGGGTGGGGAGGTGGTGAAGGGGAAGCTGGGACGAAGTGGGAGAGTAGCATAGACATATATATACTACCAACTGTAAAATAGATAGCTAGTGGGAAGTTGCTGTATAACAAAGGGAGATCAACTCGACGATGGGTGATGCTTTAGAGGGCCAGGATAGCGAGGGTGGGAGGGAGTTGAGGGAGGGAGGGGATAGGGGATATGTGTATAAATACAGCTGATTCACTTTGGTGTACCTCAAAAAAACTGTTGGAAGAGTGTGAAGCAATTATATTCCAATAAAAAGCTAAAAAAAATTATATAGGATAAAATTGTTAGAACTTAGGCCTTAGTGAAGAGGCTTAGATGTGACCCCCCCCCCAAAAAAACCCCATGATCTCTAGATAAAGAGAAAGCCAATAAACTTGCCTTCATCAATATTAAGAAATTTTGCTCTTCAAAAGAGCCTGTTAAGATGATAAAATACAAGCTACAGACTGAGAGAAAATATTTGTATACCTTATCAGACAAAGGACTCATATATTGAATATTTAAGAATTCTCATAACCCAACAGTAAAAGGCAAAAAAAAAATTTCAATGAACAAAACAAATGAAGAGACATTTCAAAACAAATGGAGAGGTTACACAGATGGCAAATAAGCACACGAAAAGATGCTGAGCATTATTAGCCCTTACAGAAACACAAATTAAGACCATGATGAGATATTACTGCACATATATTAAAATAGCTAAAAGAATAGTCACAATACCAAATGCAAGTGAGGATGTGGAGAAATTCAAGAAGCTCTTATACTTTCTGTTGGGAATATAAAATATTACAGCCACTCTGCAAAATAGTTTGACAGATTCTTTAAGAACTACATGTATTTACCATACATTCCAGCAATTGTACTCTTGAGCACTTATCCTAGAGAAATGAAAATTAATGTGCACATAAAAACTTGTCACGGTTACTCAGCAGTTTTACTACTAATAGACTCAAGCTGGAAAAAGCTAAAATGTCTCTCAATAGTTGAATGTGTCTCAAAAGTACATCCATTCCATGAAAACTACTCAACAATATAAAGGAATGAATGACTGTTATATTTGTTACCGTCTTGATGTGGAAAATTCTTCATTTTTTAAAAAAGCCATTAGAAGAGAATGGACAGAGTTGAATACCAAAAAATTAGTCATCTAAACGGCAATAAACCAACAAATTTAGAAATATCAAAGTTCAGAAAGCAAACAACAAATTGGAAAGTAATATATACAATCCACATTTTAAAGAGTTTAAGTTGCTAAAAGCATAACCTCTGGAGCCTAACTTGGTTCAGATCCTACCTGTACCACTTTATCACTTACTAGGCTTTGGACAATTTATACAAATACTTTGCTTTAATTATTACTTGTTTGTTTAGTGTGGTAAAAGTACTTAACAAGAGATTATTTTCTTTTAAATGATTATAAATATCCAAGACTGATGAAGGTGTAGAAAAAATAGGTATTCCCATACACTGTTGATGAGAGAGTAAACTGTCAAATTTCATGTTGTCAAATTTCATGTTTTGCTCTCTGTGTTGAATGTTGCAAGTTTTCCTCAAATGTGCTGGGATTTGTAGCTTGTTGCTGATGTCCTTAGATGTTGGCAATGGAAGAGAGTTAGTTGTTAGTGGGATGGTGTGGGAAGACATTCGGGAACCTTTTCGAAACCTTGAAAATGTTGAAGTATGTGGGCCGAGCGATGGGATTCAGAATGTCCTGCTTGAGCAGTGGAGGAGCTGAGGGTGCGGGGCGTGGAGACTAATATCACCCTGTTTGGTCCTGAAGGATGGCTGGTTAGCCAAAGATGGGTAAGATTCCTCAGAGGAGGAACAACCTAAGACAGGCACAGCCGCAGAGGGGCCAACAGGGGTGGTGCATAGAGCCTTCCTTATATCACCGTGTTTGGCCCTGGAGGATGACTGGTTAGCCAGAGACGGGTAAGATTCCTCAAGGGAGGAACAACCTAAGACAGGCACAGTCGCAGAGGGGCCAACACGGGTGGGGCACAGACCCCCAATATCTGAGAGAGGTCTCCTGCCCCCAGGGCTGTTTTGCTCTCCACCCCCAGCTCAAATCCACACCTGCTCAACTCGGACCCAGGAAGTAAACAAAGATAATTGCCTCAGTCATGTGAGGCCTTTGATTGTTTATGAGTGTAACCTGAGAATGTTAGCCCACGAACTCAATAAAAGCAACCTGGGATGAGTCAGCAGGGCTCTTGATCCGAGAGGTCTTGAGCCCCCCGGTCCCACTTTTCTCTTCAGTCTGTGTGTCTTCTTCAAGCTTGTGGCACCCGTCACTCACCTCGAGTCGCCGAGCTGGTCTCGGCAGGATGGGAGTCATAACTACAGGCACACCTCTGAGATATTGCAGGTTGGGTTCCAGACTACCACAATAAAGCAAACACTGCAATAAAGCTAGTCGCATGAAGCTTTTTGTTTTCCAGGGCATATAGAAGTTATGTGTATACTACATTGTAGTCTATTAACTGTGCAATAGCATTATGTCTAAAAAATGTACATATATTAATCTAAAGATATTTTGTTGCTAAGAAATGCTAACCATCACCTGAGCCTTTAGTGAATCATAGTCCTTTTGCTGGTGGGGGATCTTGCCTTGATGTCAATGGCTGCTAACTGATCAGGGTGATGGTTGCTATAAGTTGAGGTGGCTGTGGCAATTTCTTAAAATAAGCAATGAAGTTTGCCACACTGGTTGACAATTCCTTTCACAAATGATTTCTCTGTAGCATGCAATGCTATTTGATAGCATTTTACTCAAAGAATTTCTTTTAAAACTGAACTCAATCCTCTCAAACCCTGCCTCTGCTTTATCAACTAAGTTCATATAATATTCTAAAGCCTTTGTTCTCATTTCACCAACCTTTGCAGCATCTTCTCCAGGAGTACATTCCATCTCAAGAAACCATTTTCTTTGCTTATCCATAAGAAGCAACTCCTCATTTGTTAAAGTTTTATCATGAGAATGCAGCAATTAAGTCACATTTTCAGGCTCCGCTTCTAGTTCCAGGTCTCTTGCTGTTTCCACCACATCTACAGTGATTTTCTCCACTGATGTCTTGAACCCCTCAAAGTCATCTATGAGGGTTGGAATCACCTTCTTCTCAGCTCCTGTTAATGTTGATATTTTGACCTCTTCCCAGGAATCACGAATATTCTTAATGCCATGTAGAATGGTGAATCCTTCCCAGATAATTTTTTTGTTTTGTTTTTGGTTTTTTTTAAGCTCTTTATTGGAATATAATTGCTTTACATTCTTGTACCAGCTTTTGAGGTACACCAAAGTCAATCAGCTGTATTTATACATGTATCCCCATATCCCCTCCCTCCTGCAACTCCCCCTCCACCCTCCCTGTCCTGGCCCTCTAAGGCATCACCCATCATTGAGTTGATCTCCCTTTGTTATACAGCAACTTCCCACTAGCTATCTATTTTACATTTGGTAGTGTATATATGTCTATGCTACTCTCTTACTTCGTCCCAGCTTCCCCTTCGCCCCCTGCCCCCCCAACCCCGTGTCCTCCAGTCCATTCTCTGCATCTGCATCCTTATTCTTCCCGTCACTGGGTTCATCAGTACCTTTTTTTTTTTTAGATTCCATATATATGAGTTAGCATACGGTATTTGTTTTTCTCTTTCTGACTTACTTCACTCTGTATGACAGACTCTAGGTCTATCCACCTCATTACATATAGCTCCATTTCATTCCTTTTTATGGCTGAGTAATACTTCCCAGATAATTTTAAATTTACTTTGCCCAAATCCATCAGAGGAATCACTATCTATGGCAGTTATAGCCTTACGAAATGTATTTCTTAAATAATAAGACTTACTCCTTGATCCATGGGCTGCAGAATAGATGTTGTGTTAGCAGGCATGAATACAACATGAATCTGCTTGTACATCTCCATCAGAGCTCTTGGGTGACCAGGTGTACTGTCAATGAGCAATAATACTTTGAAAGAAATCTGTTTTTCTGAGCAGTAGGTCTCAACAGTGAGCTTAAGATATTCAGTAAACCATGTTGTCAACAGATGTGCTGTCATCTAGGCTTTGTTGTTCCATTTATAGAGCACAGGCAGAGTAGATTGTGCGTAATTCTTAAAGGCCCTAGGATTTTTGGAATTATAAATGAACATTGGCTTCAACTTAAAGTCAACAACTACAAGAGAATCAACCCATTCTTTGAAGTTTGAAGCCAGGCATTGACTTCTCCTCTCCACGTATGAAAGTCCTAGTTGGCATCTTCTTCCAGTGGAAGGCTGTCTCATCTACATTGAAAATCTATTGTATAATAGAATTAGCTAGATCTTCTGAATAACTTGCTGTAGCTTCTACATCAGCACTTGCTGCTTTACCTGGCACTTTTATGTTATGGAGATGGCTTCTTTCCTTAAACCTTGTGCATCAACCTGTGCTTAGCTTCAAACTTTTCTTCTATAGCTTTTTCACCTCTCTTAGCCTTCATAGCACTGAAGAGAGGTAAGGACTTGCTCTGGATTAGGCTTTGGTTTAAGGTAATGTTGTGGCTGGTTGGATCTTCTATCTAGACCGCTAAAACTTTCTCCATATTAGCAATAAGGCTGTTTTGTGTTCTTATCATTCATGTGTTCACTGGAGTAGCACTTCTAATTTCCTTCAAGAACTTTTCCTTTGCATTCACAGCTTGGCTAATTGTTTGGCACAAAATGCCTAGCTTTCAGCCTAGCTTGGCTTTTGACATGCCTTTCTCACTAAGCTTAATCATTTCTAGCTTTTTATTTAAAATGAGAGATGTGTGATTCTTCCTTTCATTTGAACATTTAAGAGGCTATTGTAGGGTTATTAATTGCCTAATTTCAATATTATTGTGTCTCAGGCAACAGGGAGACCTGAGGAGCAGGAGAGACATGGGGGGACAGCTAGTTCTGGGGGCAGTCAGGACGGACACATTTATCAAGTTCACTGTCTTACATGGGTGCCTTTGGTGGTACCACAAAAACAATTACATTAGTAACATCAAAGGTCACTGATTATTATAACAAATATAATAATAATGAAAAAGTTTGAAATATTGTGAGAATTACCAAAATGTGCACAGAGATATGAAGTGAATAAACGCTGCTGGAAAAATGGCACCTATAGACTTGATTTGATGCAGCTTTGCCACAAACCTTCAATTTGTTAAAAAAACAAACACCTCACCATTTATGAAGCACAATCATGCAAAGTGCAATAAAACGAGGTGTGCCTGTATTCAGCATTTAGTCTTTCACTTAATCTATTTCCTTCGTCAGTACGATACCTCAGAATCCTTGAGTAAACTTCAGGCCTTCCGCTGGTGTCGGTGAACTGATCTGAGGGTGCAATGGGCTCCAAGGCACACCTTTGCTGTATCAAGACTTTCTGGGATTCTGAGGGGTGAATCTGCTAGCTGATCTTCAAAATTCTCCTTTGCAGTTCTTAGATTTCATCTTCATTTAGCTCTGCCAATTTCATTACTCTCCATCTGCTTCTTATTCTCAAAAATTTGTTCACCTCTCTGACTTGCTATTGTCTTCTCTCTAATTCTCTTTGTCCTTGCAGGTTTATTCTTTTATTAGCATTCCATTCCATTCCATTCATTCCTTTTATTTCTAGAGGGAGTGGACATAAACACAAGAGTTCAGTCTGTGGTACTTAAATGAAATCTGTTTCCTAACATTACCACAAGAAATATGATTTAATTTTAAAATTAAAAATGTTAATTTAAAAATGAATGTTGAATTTGACACATGAGGATGCCTCCATCTCTATATTTCTATGATTCTTTAACTAAGTAGAATTAAACAGAGTAAATGAAATGTTTTATAATGCCTGTATCCCATATATTCAACACAGCTCTATCAAGTATATTTTTACAGTTCCCTTTTCGTTTTTAGATTGAGATTTGATTCTCAATTTGTTGAACAGTTTCTTATTGCTATAGGACCAAAGCATGTAGTATGGGGTTTTGCACATTGAAGAACTGTCAGCATACTATGAAGGAAATCTTCAGCGCTAGATTCAGGGAATTTTGTCTAATTTGTATTTTTTTAAAGTCCAAACTGTGGGAAATTTATGAAAGAAACAACTCACTAACAACATTAGAAGCATAATAATGCCAGATAATTAATAGCCAGTTCCAGAAAACATGTGAATTAAATAAAAATAATAATAATAAAACCTTCTTTGACTTACATGGAATATTATTGATTTGCTGGCTTGGGTTGATTTTCACAGACATTTCCTATAAAATTTGAAAACAGAAATTAAGTTTAACTAGTGTCATCTCATGTGTAAATACCTACCTTATGCGTGTATTTGTCAGTTTTTACTTCTTCACGGGCTATAATACAGTACTCTCAAAGGGGAGCTTTATCGTTTCTGCTCTATAATTGTTTTCATTTCCATTAAAGGAGAAAGGCCCAAATAATAGATAGAATGAAAGCATGCAATCTATGTTATGTCAGTAAATCGTTGATGTCTATTAAAACCCCACCTAAACTTGCAATTCCCTTGACAGAGCACGTAGGAAGGCCTTTCTCCAGCTGCTGTTTTTGCTGATGAGATGCCAAATGTCTTTACAGATACATCTCAAAAATAAAGAGAGAGAGAGAAAGAGAGATGGGAATGCAATTACAGGAACTCTGCTCTTAAAAGAAGTAGTTCAAAAAAGGTGACTGATTTTATACTTACTAGATCACCACACAATGATGATTTCAAATGATATTCATTAACAATAAAAGAGAATTTGATCTGATTTTTAAATATTGGATTATATCTAATCAAAAATGCATGAAATGGCCATCAACTGCCACTCAAAACTGGAGCTTCATCTTGTGATTTTTTTCATCCAAAAAATATTTCAAATTTTAAACTTTGAATATTAAAAAATTTTATTTGGAATTCAATTTATTTTTATACATCAATACTCATGAGCTATACTCTGAAGACTTGTTACACCACAATGAAGATGGAAGCAATCAATATGTAAATATTACTTATTTTCAGGCATAACTTCATTTTATGTAAGTAACAGAACAAAGGAGTAGCACCAATGTTGTAAATATAAATTCTGTAGTCTAAAATTTCAGTAATTCCCTTTCCTGTTTTCAACAATGACAAAATAGCCCAATATTCAAATAATTTCCATCATTTCTGTATCTCACACTATCCAACTTTCAAAGAGCTTAATCCTTATATATAGAGGTTGCTGGTTTGGATGAATATTCATATTTGTGAACATATTACTGGCATTAACAGTCTTTAATGAGGATCAGCACAACATTAAAAATTTCTAATTTCAAACTTGGGATTTCAGAAATATTGTTTGCTTGTTATTATATTCTCTGGGTGTTTACAACCAGGATATAACCTGTTAGTGTCATCCAGTAAATAGAAATTTCAGAAGGTCAACAAAAAGTAAAACAAAACAACAAAACTTCTCTCTCTTTCTCTGTCTTTGTCTCTCTCTCTCTTTCCCTCCCCTCCCTCCTTTCCTTCTTCTTCCTCCTCTTTCTTTTTTTATAATAGTAAACATAGCAAATTGAGTTCACAGTTATTTGAGATTGGACAATATTTCTTATTCATCACTTTCTAAGTTAAATTTATACGTCTGTTCTTTAAAGTATCAAATTGTTGCGAAAGTGTGTAGGAAAAATTAAACTGCCTTTGAGGCCGGGCGATACATTTTTAGTGTTCTTGAATATAAGTGTGAATTGAAATGGAATAAAACAAGCAAGAGCAAACAGGGTAAGAATTAAAAACACTTTATCTTTGTTCTTTCATTTCCTTTAATATAGAGTGCAATCAATACTTTACAACAGGGTTAATACACTCTATTCGAACATGCTATTATTCTTTCACAAGAGCACAGTAACTTTATTAGTTATGCTGTCTGCAATCTTTCCAAAGTGACAAGAATGCATGGGTATGTTAATCACAAGCAATTCTTGGTGCCCTCTGTTGGAGGGTTTTCAGTGTACACCAACAACAGCAGCAAGACCCACACAGCTGCAGGTAATTTTAATGGTGGAAGCTCTAATTTTAATTAGTATAATTAACTGAAACAAACAAAAAACAGAGGTTTACTCTTTCTGCTCAGTAGTTATTGAATATTCAGATCTTACCTCTGCTCTGCATTCAAGCGAAGCCTGAGTTGCGTTACTTTGTTTTAAAGTAGTCCTAGTTTTAGTTCATATGAAGATAGTTTCTCAATTTACTCCTGGATATTTTAGCACAGTTCAATCTATTTTTATAAGGATTTTGTGATCCTAAAAATGTATTTTAAAAAAAAGCAAAGATATTATTTGAGCAACATATAAAATAGCGAGTAACATATCATTACTAAAACCTGTATTTCAACCTGTTTTTCATAGATGAGAGCAGAAAATCCTTTCTCATTGGCAGTTTTCTTCTTATGACCATTACCACCAATATAACTAAGAGTAAAAGGCATTATATGTGTAGAAATCAAATCAAATAATGTGAATTAAACGTTTCCAGTATATATAACATCATATTAGATAATTCATCACTGTGATTTCAAATGGGATAAACAAAAGGAAAGGTATCTGTTATGGGCTGAATTGTGTCAACAAAGAAAATATGTGGAAGTCCTAACCTGGGACCTATAAATGTGACCCTACTTGGAAATAAGATCTTTACATAGGTAGTCAAATTAAGATGAGGTCGTACTGGATTAAAGTGGATCCTAATCTGATGCCTGGGGTCCTTATAAGAAGAGAAGAGACACAGAGACACACACAGGAGGAAGGCCATGTGAAGACAGGCAGAGATTGAAGCTATTCTGCCACAAACCAAGGAACACCAAGGATTGCCAGCTACCACCAGAATCTAGAAAGAGACAAGAAAGAATCCTCTACTAAAGTTTTCAGAGAAAGTATGGACTTGCTGACATCTTGATTTCAGACATTTATCTGAAAAAAGTAAAAATGAGACAACACATTTCTACTGTCTTAAGCCACAGAGTTTGTGGTACTTTCTTACAGCAATCCTGGGAAACTAACAGAGTACCCCCAGCCAAGTGAGATAACTTCTAATCAAGGAGATTCTATTATTCATTGGGGCCCTTCAAACCCTACATACCACATGATTTGTCTGGGAATGCAGACAATGCTGAGAGAACAGTTTGTAGGAAAGATGACAGATCATAAACTGCTTTTGTGCACATTTACAAGAGGACATTTACCTACATCTAACTGATGAAGTCAATAAGATATACGGCAACAACAGGACACATTCTGATGTTCTGCAGATACTGAAATTCTGAAAAGAAAAACATAATATGTGTGTCATCACTTTATTAGCTACTAAAGATGGCTAATGTTCTCTTTGAAAAACATTTTTTTGGGGCAATTATCAAAGTGGAAAATTACCAAATATAAAGCAGATCAATGAATGAAAATTTCAAATAATTTTAGGACTGGAAGTCTTAGCACTGATCCTGTCAACATATTATTCCGTTGGCCTCCTTCCCTGGCCCTTGCCTTTCTATATTTTGGCCCTGGCTTATTACAATCTAGCATCAGCTTGCAATATTATTTGCAAATACAGGGAATCCCCTAATACTGAGAGAGCAAAACATGGATGATCCAGAGGGGATAATGTATTAGATTGAGAGACTAGAAGAAAAAGATAGAAACAGAACTTTAACAGGTGGACTGGACACAGAATAATTAAAATATGGTACATTACATCAAAGAGAGGAAATAAACATTGAAAAGGAAACAGGAGAAAGGAAGAATCAGAAACAGAAGTGCCCTGGAAAAACAAGAAAGCTTGAAACAATATTAGAGATAGAAAAAAATAACCTAAATTGCATTTTAGGGCAACATTTTAGAATGCTATATAGGATTACAACTTCACAAATATCTTTATAAAAGGATAATTTGATTCAAAACAACTACTAAATTATGTAAATGTAGCTGATTTTTTATCGAATATGTGATTGGAGATGTTTACAATAGATTTGTCAGAATCACGAAGAGAATAGATACCTGGAGATTACAACACTCTTCTTGAATTTATGTTTTACATGCTTGTCCAATAATCATGATTGGTAGGTTCACTGTGTTCTTTCCCTTTAGATGTTGTTAATGGGAGCTTCTATGATGTTTAATTGTGCTTATAAAATACTTTATTTTCATAAAATGTGATATAAAATATTATCAGAGATCTGTGTATGTACTGTGTGTGTAAGACAGTAACCACCAATAAACAATACAACACCTTTCTTCAGAAAGCCTTCTATGTTCAAATAATGTTCACACTCAATTACTCTTATAATGAGTACAAGCTCATCTGCTGCTGTGAATAGATAAGAGGCACAAAGTATGTAAGAAGAGAATGGAGTGGAAGAAACATTTTATAATTGATCAAGATCTGCTGTCAGTAAGTTATTAAAAAATAAACGTTATTATTATGAGGTTATTCTATCCTGTTTGCTTTCCTACTATCTGTGCTATTTTCCCCTTTGTTCCAATTATTTTCCACTTTGTACACTTTGTTAGCCCTCAAAATCATTAAGTTTCCAAAGTACTATTAGCTTGGAAAATGTATATTTTTACCACTCACATTAATCTATACCACCACATTTCTTTTTTAGTCATTTTTTTTCTCCTTTCTATCTCCTAGAATGCCTTTCATCATGTTAAAATTCTCCCCACTACTTATAATTCCATAAAGGCAAGCGTGAGGATGAAGGATGACAAATGTTAGGGTTAATTCAAATTTCCTTAATTTCTTCTAGACTATGGGGATATAAAATATTCCTTTTGGAGAGCACAGCATATGTATATTTATTTATAGAATACTGTACATGAGAAAAAAAGAAAGAAAAAAGAAAGATGTTCATCTAAGGGCCTAGGGGAGACTGGCCCTCTTGACATCTCTGACTCCTCTCAGTCATATTGTTAATACTCAGTACTACACGCCTTTGTCTGCTTGTCTAAAAGGATTTATACAAGTGTTTTCTGTTTAAATGCAAAACACATTAATCTATTATCAACCAACATTTTAATGGTGATTATCCATGCTTATCCAATGGTAGGCCCTGGGGAAAAGAGATAGGGCCTTAAGAAGACAAAGAACCTGGGAGGTCAGATGGACTCAAAAGGAAGGAAGATTAACACATGGGAGGAACTGAGGACAAACTGCCTCTTTTGATGGTCTTGCCAACCACAAATGTTCCGACTGTCCCAAAGTCCAAAACTTTGCCATAATTACTCCAATATTCAGTATTGAATTCTCATCTCTTGCTATAATTTAGTTTTTGTATTTTAGATTTGAAAGCACAGGTAGGTTGCCCTCTTCAATATTCTCCCAGATATACTTTTTCGCGGACACTATTGAAAGTTTTTTGTTTATTCTGTGCTCAGATGTATTAAATAAACTTGCTAATTGGTAATATGATATGAAAAACATCATAAATACCTGTGTCTTCCTTTTGGGTTTTACTGTAGTTTGACTTCTCTGAAAGATTTTTTTTTTCTTTCTGAGTTCACCTATCATCTCTGTAGCACAACCCTCAATTCTGCTCCTTCACTTAATAACTTTCACATGGTGATTTTAATTTTGCTATTAACATGTCTTTTTCATTTTCTTCTCGTGTTTTGCGGCTTTAGAATTTTTATTTATTTTTTTGCTCTTTCACTAACATCTCCCGCCCCCCACCTCCCAGTCCCTGGTAACCATCATTCTATTCTCTGTTTCTATGAGTTCAGCTTTTTAGATGCCACATCACATGTAACTGATATAATATGGTATTTTTTTCTGACTTATTTGCCATAATGCCCTCAAGATCCATCCATGCTGTTGCAAAGAGTAGCATTCCTTCTTTCTCATGACTGAATAATAGTCCTTTGTATATATATACTTATTCTTTATCCATTTATCCACCCTAAGCTTTCTTTAAATACACATATTACTGGTTTTGTTAATTAATGATGTGTGTGAGTAGGTGTTTTAAAATATGTTAAAAACTGGCAAAAATCCACAACAAAAAGAACTAGCAAAAATCCACAACTATAAAGTGTAAAATTAGACAAACAATTAAAAAATGGTTGTACATGTGCACCAAACCCTGCTCAATCAATCACAGCTAATATCAGAAAGACCTATTTTTTTTTTTAGAACTTTTATTGACATACAGTTAACAGACAATAAACTGCATATATTTAGAGTGTACAATTTGGTTTTTTTTTTTCTTATTAGTAATGTATATATGGCAATCCCAATCTCCCAGTTCATTCCCCCCCACCCTCCCCGCTTTCCCCACTTGGTGTCCGTATGTTTGTTCTCTACATCTGTGTCTCTCTTTCTGCCTTGCAAACCAGTTGATTTGTACCATTTTTCTATTTTCCGCATATATGTGTTAATATACTAACTACATTTGTTTTTCTCTTTCTGACTCACTTCACTCTGTAGAAAGACCAATTGTTAAAGCTGTAACAGTGATGGAAATTTGAGCAGCTTGATTATAAGAATAAGATAAAGCCTTGCTTATTTATACAAATTCAACAGGTATTTATTGATGTTTTATTATATACCTGAGTATGCTGCTACATGATATGATAAATATAGATTAGTTTGAGAAACTATGCATATCTTACAGAAATGAACAATTTAGTAGCTTTATCTTTGGACTTCTCATATTATTGTGCTTTCTCTGTACTTAAAAAGAATTAGTGGAAGTTCCCTGGTGGCCTCGTGGATAGGATTCTGGGCTTTTGCTGTTGTGGCCTAGATTCAACCCCTGGTCAGGGAACAGAGATCCTGCAAGCCCTGTGGCATGGCCAAAAAAACAAAACAAAACAAAAATGAACTACATAGAGAAAAAATAATAGTTAAAAAAAAGGAATTATTACCTAAGTCAGAGCTGGGCTACAGAATTATCTGGGCTATAGAATTCTTGTTCTGGCTACTACATTACACTATTACAGGACCTACTGATTATTTCTTCTAAATATTTCTCAGCTATACAGTTCTCATTATTTCACTATTATTACTTTAATTTGGTACTTCTTTAATAAATAACTCTAATAATTATATTAACCCCTAACCGGTCTTCCTGTCTATTTTGTTCTTCTCTCTGTCTCTGTTCCTGTCTCTCTCTTTCTCTTTGTTTCCACCTACCCATCTGTCTGCCTACCTATTTATTGTCTATTGTTTGCCGAGTTCTTGACTAAACCCTGGTTTAGTCAAGGCACCAAGGTGGTACCTCCTTTAAGGAACTAACAGCCTGGTCTACTTCACTACTGTTCAATTAAACCTTGTATTTTCCTTTCTTAAATAAAACAGAACAAACAAAAAACTTTAACATATTCCAGTGGCTTTTAGCATAAGGTTCAAATTTATCAGGGCTTGCAAGACCCTTCACATTCTGGCATAATATATTATTATTTGAAGGGAAAGACAGGAGCCAGGGATGGTTGATGTCCTGCAATGTGCAGGGCAGTTCTATTTAAACAAGGGATTATATAACAAGAAATCTTACATGACATTCACATGCCCACAAGGTGTTTGAAACTTCATCTGAACCCAGAGCCCAACTCTATTTTTCATTATTTATAAAGCTTTTATTTTATTTACTTTTTTGAAATGGTTTTCATATGCACTGATTTTGATGCTGATTTCAACTGAGATACTAAACTAGCCCAGGAGCTAGATTCCTCTTTTATTTTCAACCTTCAGGAACCAGAACAAGCAAATGAACAACACTGTGAGAGAAACTTGGGTTATCCTCTCTCTGCTGCTCTCAGTAACTGGTGTGTGTGTGTGTGTGTGTGTGCACACGCACGCGTGCCCCCACTCTCTCTTGCCCACAGGTGGTTTTAGCCTGAGATAAGATGCGGTTCAGTTCTTGTTCCCCTGTTCCCCATTATCTTGGTACAGTTAACACCTGCTCCAAATCCCTGTTCAGGACTCTTGTCCCAATATCCTCAATAGTAAATTTTGGTCAGTAAAACAGTTCTTTCCCTCTAAGGAGCTAAGAAAAATAGGTAGAGACAATCCCATCTCAGGCGATTGTGTCTCCACCCCTCATTCTCCAAATTCTTGGGAGAGTGGTTCTCAATTTTAGCTGCACAATGCAATTATCTATGAAACTTTAAGAAATACTCATGCCTGGGTTTCACCTTTAAAAGCTTTGGATTTTATTGGTACAGGGTGTGGGGGTGATTAAATGGTTCTCTATAAAGTTTAGTACTAAAGAATTATAATCTAAGAAGTATCTCCCTCTAATGCTGATTCTGCCAAGGGTGGTGAAAGGTGAAGTTCGTTACCTGAGATGTTTCTGGAGTAAGGAGTGATTTTCCTGGTGTTTGGAGCTCTTCATTTTAAGAGTCATCAAACCCACCTCACATGTATTTCCTGAGCTGACACACTGGCAAATACACATGACTTGACAGCAAGGCTGATAAAACTCCTAGAACAGTGGTTCCCCAATTTTGTTGAAATCACCTGGAGATGTTGAAAAATACTAACACCTAGGTCCCACTCCTGGACATGCTGATCTAATTGATGGAGTGGGACCTGACTTTGGGAATTTTTTTTTTTTTTTTTGGGCACACAGGCTTAGTTGCTCCGAGGCATGTGGGATCTTCCTGGAGCTGGGATCGAACCCGTGACCTCTGCATTGGCAGGCGGATTCTTAACCACTGCGCCACCTAGGAAGCCCCTGACTTTGGGAATTTTAAAAGTTCCCCGGGGTTATTCTGAAACAGGAGGGAAGGGGGCAGGGCACAACCTTTGAGAGAATGACATAGTCTGAGGACATGACAGAAACTGATTAGAACCAAACAAGTCCAAGATGGCAGACGAGTCGACTTCCACAAGACCTTAAGCCTCAGTATACACTCATTGCAACACATCAGCAAACTAAATGACACACCCACAGGTGCTATGACAGTTCCAAAGCAGACCATAAGGATCAAAAAGTGGGCAGTGGCCCAATTTCTGGAAATCCTTGCCCCTACTGGGAAAAGCTGGAATACTCCTCCCACTCATTAGCCTATGAAATTACCCAGCCCTGTAAAAACTGACAACCCCACAGTCTGCTGCTGCTCTTGCCTTCTGACATGGCCCACATTGTGTCTGTGGATTGTATTTCTTTCTAAATAAATCCACTTCTAACCCATCACTTTGTCTCACACTGAATGCTTTCTGACATTAGACATCAAGAACCTGAGCTTCATTAAGTCTTGAAACCAGGTGTGTGATCTCAGCTGGAAGACTGTGGTTTTGGCAGGGTTCGAGTCCTGGCTGCGTGAGTTCAAGTCCCAGTCTGTGGTGCACAGTTTCAATTCTAATGGGCAGCAAAGCTCGGGAACTAGCCCTAATGAAAAAGAACTCACAGAACAATATAGCAGGACACCTGGAGAGCACAGTCATTTCAAAACAAATTTCTGGATTACAGATATCCACAGAAGCAGACTGTGAATTTAAAATTACGGAAGATATTCAAAAAATAAGAGGCAAAATAAATAAATAACATTGTGTATAGCCAAATTCACACTATATACATATAAAAATTTCTAGAGCAGAGCACCAACAAAGACTCTAAAATCAGACTGATATCAGATTTTTCAACAACAAACATACATAAGAAGAAAACAAAGAGGTATTTTATAAGTACTAAAGGAAAATAATTTAAAATACAGAATTTTCAAATATGTCAGCATAATAATAAAAAACAATTCTCAGTCATGGAAAGGCTAAAGTGAATTGTCATTCAATGACTCACAGCAACAACAGTTTTAAGTAAAGTAGGATGAGAGAAAAATGCAAGAGATGCTGTCAAAGATATATGAGTTAAAGGTGATTGAATGGCTTGGTGAGGCTTGTTCTTATTGTAGCCATTTATTTAAGACCAAATAAAAAGAGGAATTACATCCACAAGAATCCAAAATTAAAAGTCTTGGAAAAAAATTACATGATATGAATTGTTATGGAGGAGAATTAAGGAATTTAAGAATTTGCTAATTTTTTGTCTTAATAGGGAAGACTAGATTTTTTGTTTTTTGTTTTGTTTTGTTAAGAGATAAAGTGTTAAAAAGAAACAGTAGGGACTTCCCTGGTGGCACAGTGGTTAAGAATCCACCTGCCAATGCAGGGGGCACAGGTTGGATCCCTGGTCTGGGAAGATCACACATACGGCAGAGCAACTAAGCCCATGCGCCACAACTACTGAGCCTGTGAGCTGCAACTACTAAAGTGTGTGTGCCTAGAGGCCGTGCTCCACAACATGAGAAGCCACCACAATGAGAAGCCCATGCACTGCAACAAAGAGTAGCCCCTGCTTGCCACAAGTAGAGAAAGCCTGCTCGCAGCAAGGAACACCCAAAGCAGCCAATTAATTAATTAATTAAAAAAGAAAGAAACAGTAAATAAAAATAAGTTAAGGTTGGTAAAACATTCAGGTATATGAGTAATAGTGATGAATGTAAATAGATTAGAGTCATGAATTTAAACTCCAATTTTAAAACTGAATATATAAAAAAATCCATATAGATAGATAGACATAGATATAGATGTAGTTTAAAAGACACATCGACTTTACTTGTGGCCAAGATAGAACAATAAAAATAAGATTACCCTTCAACCTGAAACAACCTAAAATCTGGACACATAGGAAAGAACAGTTTTCGAGACATTGGCCTCAAATAACAAAGGACAGTGATCTCTGGCAGATAGGAAAAAAATGAGGTGAGTCCTGTGATTGCGCCAACCTTGAGAGAATGTCCAGACCATACAGAGGTAAACTTAGGTGGAGATCAGTGCACTTCCTGATTTGAGGAGGCTGAGCTAAGAATCCAAGAAGAATGTAGTTAAAGTTCACATGGCAGCTAGAGTACAAAAAAGGAGTTAGCTACACGAAAATAAAATTCCGGACAACTACTGAGAATTACCCTCTTATTGTTAGCAAAGTACTGATCAGTGCATGAACTTGAGAAAACTACCTCAATAGTAACTGAGAGAAGAAGAACACCCAAAATGATTAAAGGGAATAGGACCCATCACTCACAAAGGATGGGGAATAGTGATTGCACCTATCAGCCACACTGGAAAACTACCCTGGGTAGGAGGGGCTAGTCTTGGCACTGGGAGTATTTAACTAAAATACAAATGACTCTAGTATTGCATAAAAAAATCTTAAAAGCAGGACTCCAAAGGATCAAACTATTTTATCTCAGAAAAAGCTCAAAGTATTTTTAGAATACAAAATATCCAGCACCTAACAAGGTAAAATCTATATTGCCTGATGTTTAATAACATTTTTCTAGACATAAAAAGAGTGGCAAAAAATACAACCCAGCATAAGGGGAAAAATCAGCCAATCAAAATCAATCAATAAGAATTGACAAAGATGTTGCAATTTGCAGAGAAGGACATTAAAATACTTATAACTTTATATAACTCTCTATAAATACTTATAACACTATAATCTATATGTTAAAGTAGCTAGAAGAAAGATTGAACATAACAGTAAGAAAATTGGAAGATATAACAGGGAACCAAACAGAATTTCTAAGAATGAAGACTACAGTGTCAGAGGTGAAAAATATACTAAATGGTATTAATAGGAGACTAAACACTCAGAGAAAAAAAGGTTATTGAATCTATAGATATAGCAATAGAAATTACCCAAAATGAAACAAGTAGAGAAAAGACTTAAAAAGAAAACAAATGGTGCATCATTTAGCTCTGGGACAATTTCAAGTGACCTAATGTACACGTATTTGGAGTCTCCAAAGGGGAGAAGAAACATTTGAAGAAATAATGGCCAAAATTTTTTCAACTTTGATGAAACCTATAAATCCACAGATTAAAAAAAAAAACATTTGAGGGAAAACAGTTTAGTTCACAACCTTTACAATTTATATATTTAAAAATTATGCTACAACCTATTAGTAAGAAATCTATTGTGGAAAAGCACAAAAATATTTAAATAATTTGGGGTTGTTTTTCAAACTTTGATACTGTCCCTGGAGGATAGTTGCACAGCTTCTCTATAGACTCCTGTTTTATAAAGTTTGCTTGCTTGTTTATTTCTTGTCAATTTACCATTTATTTCCCTAAACAAATAGAGGGATATATTTTAAGTTTTAAGTACCAGTGCCTAATATATGCTGTGACATGCAGTAGCTATCAGGAAATGAGATGTGTTTTCTAATGTTGTATCTCTGTCTCATTCTATGCCATAAAATAAGGAATTATTTTGACTCCATATTCATAGAGCACAGTTTCTTTGTGAGAGTATCATATATCCCTTTTTTTTTCTCCCTTATAAAAGTTTGTAATTTGTCTTGACTCATCATCATTATTTCAGTTAAGGTTATGTCCCTCTTTATCATATAAGTAAGACTGGCATGTTTACTTGCATTAATTTTCTATTGCTGCTGTAACAAATTATCACAAATTTAGTGGACCAAAACAACAAAAAAGTCTTATCTTACAGACCCTTAAGTTAGAAGTTTGACACAGTTCTCACTGGGCTAAAATCAAGTCTTTGACAGGACAGTGTTCCTTTCTGGAGGCTGTAGGGGTGAATCAGTTCCTTCCTTTTGCCAGCTTTCAAAGCCTGCCAGCATTCCTTTAGTCCTCCATCTTCACAGTTAGCAAAGGTGAGCCCTGTCCTTCTCACATCACATCATTTTGGCCTTGCTTTTGTCTCCACACCACTTCTGACTGTGACTCTCTCTTCTACTTACTTTTAATGGCCTTCATGTTACCCAGACAATCCAGAATAATCTCCCTATTAGCATATGAATTCCATCTTAATTTCTCTTTGTCATATACCCTAATATATATTCACATGTTCCAGGGAAGATGTGGAATCTTGGGGTGGCATGGGGACATTATTCTTCCTATCGCACTTTTTCACAAAATCAGTTTTTGTTCTAGTGTCCATGCATCTTTTCCCTCTTTCACTTTCTTATCAAAATCATTCTCATTATCAAAATCATATCTTATTCATTTCACATAGATGCAAGCATGTGACAAGTTCAATATGTCTTTTGGTGTGCCTGTGCCTAAGTCCTTACATGTTGAAATATGAATTCTTTTCTTTTTATGACTCTATAATTTTATTGTTGGGGTATCCTTTCTTTTTTACTTCCTTCCCTCTTTGAAATTATGTGTGCTAGTAGGTTATATTATCTATAATTTTATTTCAGGTTCATAAAAAGTGTATAAAAATAATTACAATAAAAAGGGAGGGTTGGATATCATAAGACTGAGAGTCACTCTATTAAAAGTTGGAAGTTGATTCCTTGAATGATAAACTGAAATCTCTTTAAGGCTAATTGAAGTGTTCAATTGTATGATTCAAAAAATCTCTTTAAGGCTAATTGAAGTGTTCAATTGTATGATTCAAAAAATCTCTTTAAGGCTAATTGAAGTGTTCAATTGTATGATTCAAAAAATCATACAAACACCACCCACCCCCAACACACACCTCCAAATACCTTGGATATTCAGGCAGATCTAGAGCCACTGTGAGTGGAAATATTGACCTTGGTATGTCATTTATTTTAGTTTTATAAAGAACTTCTTGTAGATCTGTGACTAGAGTATTAAATAGAGCTTGTGTAATATACTTTGCTAAAGGCTTCATAGAGCAATAGCAGAAGATTAAGCAAATTAACTAAATAATTCGAACCAAAAATGGGCTAGTTTAAAAAAACTTTTAGGTAAAAATTAAAATGTGTCTAATTTTATGTTGGCTACCAAATGATAATGTGCATACATTTTCAAAGTTAAAATAAATATTATATTGTTCTTGCAACACTTTTAATTCACTTATATGACATAATGTAATTCATTACCAAAAGACTCCTTACTTTTATGGAAATAGTTTACATAAAAATATATATAAAAATAGAATGTTTTACATTTTTAAAAAATTTTTCTACATTTTCCAATTGAGTAAATCTCATTTTTGATGTTACAAGTCAAACACGAGCCTCCAACAGATTTCTCTGCCTTCCTTCATAAAGACAATAGGGTAACAATATTCTGTTTCAGCTTTTTTCTCCCATCCTTCTCTTTTCTCTAGCTATGTAGTGATGGGCAGTGATGGTAGGATGGCATTGAGCACAAAGTTCTGAAAATCCTGTTCCTCTCCCAACTGTTTCATAGTTGGCTCCTTCCTGGGGTGAGCACAGGATCCAGAAGGAGTTGAATAAAGTATTCATGGAAATCCTATCCCTTGAATGTGTTATGGGAGAAGTATCCTTAATGATTTCCTCCTTTTAGAGGCATGTGTGTACCTTCCAATCAAATTGTGGTCGAGTTGATTGTGGTCTTCTGCCTTCAGGAAACTGCCAATAAGCAACTCATATCGCCTCCACGTGCCATGAGTAAATATACAATTCCCAATGAGTGCCTGGCTGGGTTCAATCATTCACCTATCTCCCTGACCCTCTATCTTTTCTTTTTTTTTTTAATTTTTATTTATTTACTTATTTACTTATTTATTTATTTTAGCTGTGTTGGGTTTTCATTGCTGCACATGGGCCTTCTCTAGTTGCGGGGAGAGGAGGCTACTCTTTGTTGTGATGCTCAGGCTTCTTTTTGCAGTGGATTCTCTTGTTGCAGAGCATGGGCTCTAGGCACTCAGGCTTCAATAGTTGAGGCACATGGGCTCAGTAGTTGTGGTGCACGGGTTTAGTTGCTCCATGGTATGTGGGATCTTCCCAGACGAGGGCTCAAACCCGTGTCCCCTGCATTGGCAGGTGGATTCTTTGTTTGTTTGTTTTTAATAAATTTATTTATTTATTTATTGGCTGCACTGGGTCTTCACTGCTGTGCGTGGGCTTTCTCTAGTTGTGGCGAGCAGGGGCTACTCTTCATTGTGGTGCGCAGGCTTCTCATTGAGGTGGCGTCTCTTGTTGTGGAGCATGGGCTCTAGGCATGCAGGCTTCAGTAGTTGCGGCACATGGGCTCAATAGTTGTGGCACATGGGCTTAGTTGCTCTGTGGCATGTGGGATCTTCCTGGAGCAGGGATCGAACCCATATCCCCTGCACTGGCATGCGGAATCTTAACCCACCAGTTTAGGCAATAACATATCTGTTTTGAATTCTTTTTTGTTAGATAGGGTGCTTTTTACTCATAATGTTTCATTTAACGCTCACAACATCTCTATGTGGTTAACACTATTATTATTTTTAAAAAGGAAGGAAATAAAAAGATATTTAGGGAGGTAATTAACTCTCAAGATTATGCAGTAAATAAATAGCAAGGCAAATAAATTAAATATGGTTATTTAACACCAGTTTGCATAACATTCATTCATTCAACAAAATATCTGCGTATTTAATATACATCCAGCAGAGAGCTAGGTGTTGAGAAAGCAATGATCAATAAGACAGAAAAGCTAATTGCCCTTTGGAAACATAAATTCTACTGATGGAAATAGATACAAGCAAGGAAATAGGTTAAGTAGTAATAATTTGTAAAAATTTTTGATGAAGACACATAAGGAACCCAGCAGGGAAGAGAGGTATCTCTGGGTAGGCACCAGTTAAGCTAAATCTTTAGAAAGACAAAGGATTGGACAGGGAGAAAGTATAGGGGAAAACACAGCCTCACAAGCCTGCACACAAGCCAGTATGGAGGATGAATTGCATGCAGTTTGGGTGAGACTGGAGATGTCATACAGGTAAGGCATTTTTTGCCGTGTAATTTGGCAACATCCACACATTTAAAATTTGCTTGGATGCAGCACTTTCTTTTCTCTTAGACTTATAAAAATATCCTTGCGTAGAACTAAGCTACTCAAAATCAGGTAAACCTTTCCCTTTTCTAAGGGAAAGGAGGACATGGAATCTCAGGTTGTTGTTGCTGTTTTCTCTTTTCTCTTTGTATTCTCTAGGCTATAAGTTATAATGCTCCAGTTTGGATTTTTTTCCCCTACTCTGCAGGCAGTCACTGATAGACATCTTTCCTGGAATAGTAATAGGAAAATAATGTACAACAAAGCTGACATGCCACATGCTGGGCCGTATTGCAGGTGCAATCATAACTTTCAATAAAAAAAAAAAAGTTTATTTTGGTAAAATAGTATCTTTGCAGCTGTCCTAACAGATACCAGTGAGAAATGCCCTCCGTGGACAGGATGGTGGTGGGAAGCCATCCCAGATTCCCAGGGGGCATGCCCTTAGGGCAGAAGCACAGAGCATTCACGTGGTGTAGTAGTGAGATTGCCGCTCTACCAGTAAAACCTGCTCTGTAGGACTGCACCAGACTAGATTTTTATTTGTGCTTTTGTTTTCCTGCAAATCACTTTTGAGTTTGTTTCTCAAGTCTGGACGCAGCAGGCATGTAATTTTGGCAGAACATTTCTCAGCGAGTTTCTAGTTGTTTTATTGTTTATTTAGAGTGTGGGGGTGAGTAATAATGAAGAAACTGGTACCATGGGTTAAGACTGGGCAAATTTCCTCTTGCAGCTCTGCCAGCTCGCCACATTCTAGGCAGAATGGAGAGGTAAGCCAATTATCTTGGTAGTTTAGGCAAAAAGGTAAAAATAAAGAGAGGATGATTAAGTGCTTCCTCTGCCTCCTGCTTGTGTCACTGAGGTAGCAACCACAATGTTCTGCTTTAGTCTGGCTACGGAAACCTGAACCTCCTGTGGCTCAATGTGACTGAATTGTGAGAGTAGACTCTGTCCAGCGCACTAGGCTGTGATTTCTCTTTGTGTGGCATAAAGAATCTATGAGGTTAACTAGGGCATGTAAATAGACATGATCTAATTCCTGATTCCAAATTTATCACTTATTGCCTTGTTTTGTATGCTCTTAAATCTCCAGCATAATTTGGCATCAATATGTCCATTTCTATTAAAACTTCTACAGGTTCAGATCATGTGGTCATTTGGAATAAACCGTGACACCTATTTTCATGAATGTTTATCTCCTTCCTCCTTCCCTTCCTTTCTTCCTTCCTTTCAGCCCTCTACATTTATTTAGTGTATGCAATATCCCAGGTACGGGTTACATATCAGGGAAACAAAGTCAAATGAGAATCCATACCCTAACAAACTAAAACTATAGTTGTTGGGGAGACAGGAAAGGAAATTAATAATTGTAATACACTGTGGGTTAATATTTGGATAGAAATATACATTGAAAGGTGCTAGAAAATAACACAGGATAACATTTTTGTACCCTGACTAATACACTCACACACACACAAATACACAAAAGCAAATCAAAAACTAATAGTAAGTAGCAAATCTACCCAGAAAAGAAAGTGCAGAATATATGTCCTGATTGTTCTTAATTTTACAGAAAATAAACCTGCTATATAATTATAAGTGGTCTAGGAAAATAGATTGACAGAATAAAATAATTTAAATAAAAAAGAGGTCAAATTTCTCTTAATCTTTCATTGAGTCATAAACTTCATTACAATAGGGGTAATAGTTATTCTTTCCTTGAATTATCTACAATCATGACACATAGTAGATGCTTAATTAAAATGTTCGGAGGAAAGAAGTAAATATCACAACTTAAAAAAGTAATAATTCTTTTTTTGTGGGGGATATATTTATGAAACATTACATACTACTCTGTATTAGAAAGGACAACATTGAACGTGACATCATTTCTTTGAGAATTCAGAGTCAGTATTATGAGCAATAATTATTTAATTCAGCTTTAGGTATATACGCAGATAGAAACATTGGATATAGGGACAAACGGATGTCAATTTGAGGAGGTACATCACATTTTCTTTCTTGAAAAGATGCCTAGATAGCTGAATTCTTGCTTCTAGTTTATTTTCACTGATTTGTTTTCTTTCTCACATATGTGGAAGAAAACCAATGTATTGGTTGGCCCCAGGGAGAATGTAATATGGCTGTTCTTTCCCAATGTAAATTATGGAAAAAAGTACACAGTCCTCTCTCAAATAATTTCCTTACCCTCCAAAACTTCTTCATTCTTATTGTCAGTTGATTTCTTAGTAGCACACAAATCATTATCTCCTTGTTCCAACCTGTCACTATCAACATAGAAACTTCAATATATTTTTTTCTATATACTTATGTTAATATTTATTGAACAAGTATTTACTGAGCACCTGCTATGTATCAGGCATAGTTCTAGGAGTTCAAGATACATCAAGGAACAAAACAGAATTGCTAACTTCATGGAGTTTATAATCTAATATTTTTAACTGAAGTGTCTCTCTATTTTAAGAATTCACATTAATATAATTAGGACAAGAACACATATTCATTTAAATTTTTATGATATTTTGCAGTTGACAATGCTCTCTTGGAGAATACAATTTCATTTGAATTCTGCAGATAAGATAGGAAGATAGGTGTTATTACTGTGTTTTGCAATGTATATATGCAAAACTTGAGCTCTTAGACAAAATAAATTACTTCTCTAGGTCACACAGGTGAAGGAGTTGAGCTGCTTGAATGTAAAACAATTAAATATTCCAAAACTGCCTCAGTAATTTTCAAATTAGAATTTTTTCTTAAAATTTTATTTACTTTTCGCTGCGTTGGGTCTTCCTTACTGCACATGGGCTTTCTCTAGTTCGGTCGAGTGGGGGCTACTCTTCCTTGCAGTGCGTGGCCTTCTCAGCGTGGTGGCTTCTCTTGCTGTGGAGCACGGGCTCTAGGCACGTGGGCTTCCGTAGTTGTGGTGCTTGGGCTTAGTAGTTGTGGCGCCTGGGCTCTAGAGCACAGGATCAGTAGTTGTGGCGCATGGGCTTAGTTGCTCCGAGGCATGTGGGATCTTCCGGGGCTAGGGATCAAACTCATGTTCCCTGCATTGGCAGGTGGATTCTTAACCACTGCACCACCAGGGAAGTCCCTAGAAAATATTTTTATATTCATGATTTAATTTATTCTTCATAGTGATCTATGTGGTACTTACTGATCCTTCTCTAAATTTTGGTACCTAATGGTGTGGAATTGTTGGGTTATCTGTCCAAGGTCATCTAGCTGGTAATGGTGGAACTGGGAATCCAACCATGTTCACTGAAAAAAGCATCTCTGTATGCTAAACACCAGACAAATATTTTCTTTAATCTCTCTATATTCTCTTAGGCAAAAGAGTCCTACAAATTCATCATAAATATGATAGAAATTTTTGAATGCTTTATGAATTAATATCCCATGAAATTAAATTTTCTTATAACATTACATATTCTGAATAACACCCAGGTATACAGTTTGAATAATGAGGTGACAGTGGCAGGCAGTGAAATTACAAAACTACTACACTATACTTTCTGTTTTTCATTGTATATTCTACAATTTTCTTAGCTGAACCTATCATTCAGACAAGGCTTTTAAAAAAAGTACATTTCAGGTGACAAAATAAGGTTAAAACAACCAGAAAAAACAAAACAAAACTCTAGCCACCCATCCATTAATACACACCTGGTAAATATAGAGTTAGAAATGTACATTATTTTTGATGGATGGAATTTCCAATAGTGCAGGTTTTAGTACATAAAAATCAGCAGGATTGGTATATGTAAAAGCTGGTAAGGTATCCTTTTTCTTCTTAAACTCAGCAGTTTGAGATTATTACTATTTGGCAAACAGGAGTAAATTGGACCACAATTTCATCAGCTTTGTAGAACAGTTCCAGGAGACTGTGTTTATAAATGAGTCTTAAAATGCCACATAATTTTCCTGCAGCTTCATTGTTTGATGACTTACTTTCCATGGACACACTCAGTCCTTAGGCCTCATGTCCCACTGCCAAATGTGAATGCTGCTGGTGAAGGGACACATAAAGAACTTCTGCCTTTTTGCTAATAAGAAACACTTTGCATACTGGTTTCTATGGAACTGTTATCCTTCTTGCATATATCTGAATGTTGCCCTGGATATTATTATGGTTTCCTTTGCCAGTAGATACCCCTTGCCCAATACCGTTTAGAGGACCCTTCAATACAGCCATGCCCTACTTCTATGGTCAACAGGACTCAGATTGCCCTCCTCCATGAATAACCTAAAGAATCTGGTGAAATATAGCTGTTTTATATCTTGTTTTAAGAGGCTACTGAGGTATTTAGAGTAAGGGAAAGATAGGAAACCATCATATATCAGGCACCTAGTATCTATCAGGCCCTGTGAGGTGCTTTCTACATGCTGTCTTATTTAATTTTCACATCAGAAAACTTCCTCTATAAATTGCATATTATCCCTATTTTACAGATGAGATATCTGGTACTCAAGAACGTTAAATAATACCTTGTCCAAAGTTAAGTAGCAGAGGTGGGATTTCAACAGATTATCTCACTCCTAAAATAATGCTCTTTCTGCTTACTATTTGATTTACTGGCCTTAATTTGCCCTTAGACCAGATGAAAGTGAAAGAATCTCTCTTTTGATAGGCAAACTGGTAAATTAAATTTATTTTTCTTAACTCCATGGATCTTTCACTTTTCATGGCTCTGTTCTTTGTCTTCCGTTAGTAAAGATGGAACATATTTAGGCAGAAGTAAATTTGGTTAAGGTGAAATTTTGTAAGTTGAGTGGAAGTAAGACTGCCTAACTGGGTTTGCTCACTTTTTGCCCAAAACTCTATGATAATCAGTAGAGTCTACTCAGTCTAGATATCTGTATGAGACAATAGGTTAGAAAGAGTGTTTTGGTTGAGACTTTGTGAAGTTGACCAAAATAATTATTAAGAATGACTAACTGTGCTCCTGAATAGGGACTACATTCATTTTCTGGATAGGTAACCTAAGTCTAGCTAGGGTGGCCATCAAAATAGCTTGTACATTTAATTGTTTCTTTTGGGGATTTCTCCAGGCTCTACTACCTGCAACTGAATTTTTTCCCCTGGATGCCTCACTAATAAGATCTTGGTCCTTGGATATATATATAGCCAAAGTTCGATTTAAGTGGAATGTTTATGGATAGATTGTTATGGAGACTTTACCTCCTTCCAGTATGCTCGTTGCTTGACTTACCTATTAGCTCTAGTCTTTTCTTGCTTTTGTCTATACCATTTAGGTAGGAGTTTTTTGCTTTTTTGTTTTTGTTTTCTTTTGATTTGTTTGTTTTATTCTTGGTTAAAGTAACAGGAAACCTAACTTAAACTGCCTTAAAAATTAAAAGCGGTTAATTCACTCTCATGACAGAGTTTTAGTGTAGTCTGGGCTTCAGGTTCTGTTCCGTGGAGAATCCAGCCCTATTTTTCTGTCCTTCTCTTGGCTCTGGTCTCCTGCAGTTTCAGCTTCGCCCTCAGTCTGTCTTGCCTTCTGGTTATAAAATGGCTGCCAGCAGCTTCTGGAGTGACCTGTTTCTTAATTCGGGTTTGTAGAAAAGCAAACATTGCTTCCCAAACTGTTGAAGTTCTACATTTTTCTCTGAGTGAATCAATCATGGATGCCCAGTGGGAATGAGTTTAACCTAAATGACTTATTCTAATCAAGGCTCATCCTTGGAGGAGGCCAACTGCGCCCCACACGTGTAGTTTCTATGCAATGGAGAATGACAAATACTCGCGCGGGTAATCAACATGCCCATCATACAGCATGAACCTAAACATTCAATGTGTCTTTATTCTTTTTGTTGTTTGTTTTTTCCACTAACAGTGGAGCAAAGAAAGTTAGAGAAAGGTTTTTGGATCTTTTTGATGAGAAAATCACATTCTTAATGGTAACCAGGATGAAAACATTTTCTCCTCTATGTAAGTACTGAGACACAGTGTTGTCAACTGTTTTCAGCAGTAGTTAGTACGGTTTAACCAAGTGGTTCCCAAAACAGGGCCTGGGGGCCAGCAGCATCAGCATCTCCTGGGAATATTCAGAAATGCAAATACTGAAACAAAAACTCTGGGAGTGGGTAAATTTGAGTTTCAGCAAACACTGAAGTTGATGCTGATCACATTAGAGTTTGAGAATTGTTGCTCTGGTCTAACAATTCCTCTAACTGTCACTATCCTTTGGTTTCCATGTGTACTTGATAGGATCATTTACTTTCATTTAATTGCTATTTAAGACTTGGGTATACCAGACAATTGAGCCCCAGATAAATTATTTTGTTATATTCTGGTACCTACCAATAAAATTTTGAATTCAACCAACCTTGTACAGTCAGTTCTGTTATAATGATTATCTTTTAAAAATGTGAATTTGTTCCAATGCAATTGATATTTTAAGAAAGAAGTTTAGCATGACAAATTTTGCATTTGCTTATGCACTGTTTCATCTGCTAGAAAAAAATAGGTACACACAGGAAACTGTACATTGCTGAGCTAAGCCTCCTAGGAATGCACAAAACTTATACACATTCACACCTTACAAGAACAATCAGTGGTTCACACTCATACACATCTGATGTTTCACTTCCTATTGACTCAGAAAACCTTCCTTCCATCCACAATGACTCACAAACTGCGACCCTTTCACAAACTTCAGGTTCTTTTCAAAGAAAAGTGCCATATTTATTGTAGTATTCATGTATTTCTTAACCATTTAACAAGTGTAAAACTGTGCTACCATTTACATTAGGTTTTTTCCTTTCTTTTTTTTTTTTTCATAGTGGGGATATTTTTAGAAACACCTATGTTCCATTAAAGCACAACTGAACGTGATTTGATCAAACTTAGTAACTTAAAACTATCATAATCCTTATTTCAAGGCAAACTTCTTGTTTTATAACTATATTTTGTTTCCCCGTTAGAAAGCATAAAAACCTGAATTTAAAATTTTTATCATTAGGGAGTGATAGCCTTTAAATATTTACCAGTTTACATATTGATGTATTTTGTTTGACTCCAAAATTGCAGGTTTTAGGCGCTAAAATGTATTAGTCCATACCAGAAAACATTCCAAAAAAAAAAGCATTTCTCCTTAATTTCCTCTTTTTGCTAACCAATCATTGTAATACACAAATATCTGAAAATGCCCAAGTTTTCCTTCTCTTCTTGAAGTAAAGATTTATCAATAAGAGCTAAAAGATTTTTAAAGAGTGTTAGGAGTTTGACATCAGATTAGGAAGATTTAATAGGAAAAGCTGTTTGTTAGTATTATCATTTTGCTGTTATTACTGTTTCCTTGAAAATATATTTCTTTGTCCTATTTACACTTTTCCAAAATATTTTTATTCTTATTTTTTAATCAGTTTTTTAAGGAATGCAAACATGCTTGATAATTATAGCCATACCTTATTGTATGAAGGAGGGAGGACTTTAGTAATTAGCTGTGTACATGTTATGTGAGGTGAAAACAACTGGCTTAAATGATGTTGTACAGAAATGACTCTTTGAACTTATTTATTTTTCACTATATTCCTCACCCCACCTCTTATCCCTTTATCCAGTGATAAAGTGCTCAGAAAGTGATTTCTGGAGTAATGAAAGCTCAGTGAGAAAATAATAGCATCTGATGACCCTTTAAAGCATTTAGCAATCAAAGGTGAGTTGTCCAAAATGCATTTACCTGAACAAAAATACAGTGAAACTGCTTAGTTTTATCTTTGTAATTACTCATTGCTTATTATTTTGTTGTCTGCCTACCCTGTATGTTTTCCACATCAGTGTTATCTGTCTTAGATTATGATCTGTCTTGACCTAGACTCTTGTTTCCTAAATTGCTCTGTGCAATTAAATGCTTTGTGATTATGATAAAAAGCAGCGTTATAACTGTTAGACTAGAGGTGTATCCCACAGACAGCAGCTTCTGTCACTGAGCAACGGCTGGGTATACTCTGTATAAAGGCAGGACAGACAATTACCCACTTTAAAACAATCACTTATGCATCTCTGTCAATATGGAACACCAGGCCAGTGTGTGTGCATGTGTGTGTGTGTGTGTGCGCGTGTGTGTGTATGTGTAATTCACTTCTTAATCTATAACAAAAGGAATAGCAATTAAATTGTTATAAAAATGATCAATTAATAAATTTGTTAATTGGGGACCTTTGAATGGCTTTGTTGATCGCCTATGGTTTGATCTCTTAAAACTGCAGTCTAGTTCTCTCTAGAGACTCAGTAAGTGGTGAGGCATTTACATGTATAAATATAACTTAAAATATCAGACTTTATACTTTGTACAATGAAAAAGTCCCAGGTCATAGTCTCAAATAACTTCCAGTAACATTTGCTTAACATCTGCTACATTATTAGACACCAGGTCCTACAGAACAAACAAAATACTCTTCTCTAAACTAAAGGATTTGCAAAGATGTTCACAATTAGTTCAATGGGCCAGTTAGTTTCCAGAAGTACAAATTTGTGACTCCCTCTTTAGTCTATAAAACCTCCAGAAGAAATATGAAATAGTTATTAACTTGTCTATTTTAAAAATATTTTTTTTCTTTGCAGTCTTCTACTTGTCATCAAATACCAAATGGGCTTAAAGTAGGAAAGGGAAAAAATTAGAAACAGATGTCAATCATGCATGTGAACTTTTGGCATTGTATAATGAAGTACCCCTAAATCCTTGATGAATAAACATCTTGAATGCCAAATGGATTTTCAAGAGACATATAAACTGACAAACATTTCTAAAGTTCTAAAGTCAATTTCTAAATTCTAAGTTATTCTTTCAGAATGTACGAAACACTGTTTTTGACAGAAAGCACTTTTTTTTATTAAAAAAAAAGAAATCTTAAAGTTTGAAAATAAAAGCTTATATTTAAGGGACTTCATGAGGAAATAATCCATTAAAAGCAGCTTTTAAAAATATAAACAGCTGGGGACTTCCCTGGTGGCACAGTGGTTAAGAATCCACCTGCCAGTGCAGGGGACACAGGTTTGAGCCCTGCTCCAGGAAGATCCCACATGCCATGGAGCAACAAAGCCCATGCGCCACAACTACTGAGCCTGAGCTCTAGAGCCCGTAAGCCACAACTATTGAGCCCATGTGCCACAACTACTGAAGCCCCTGCACCTAGAGCCCAAGCTCCACAACAAGAGGAGCTGCTGCAATGAGGAGCCCGTGCACCACAACAGAGTAGCTCCTGCTCACCACAGCAAAAGAAAGCCCATGCGTAGCAACGAAGACTCAACACAGCCAATAAATAAATAAATAAATAAATAAATAAATAAATAAATAAATTTATATTAAATATATATATATAAACTGCTGGAGAAAAACAAAAATTAAAAAAAAAAGACATTGAAAACAATCTGACATCGCATCATGATTAGTACTGATCAATGTATCTCCCACTTGAAGTCTTTGTTTCCTAATTCTGTCCTGGTCACTAACTCAAGCTTTGACTTTGGGCAGATCATTTAATCTCTCAGGGCCTTGTATCTCTTATGTCAAAGGAAGAGGTTTTTCTGTAAAATCTTTTTTTTTTTTTAATCTTTAAAGTCCTTCTATTTCTAAAGTATTATTATTTAATTATTCAGTTGCCATGGTATGATTTTGAAAAATTATTTAAATGTTTACAGAAAAATATTTTGGAGGCACACTGAGATACTATGTTTAGAGAATCTAAAAAAATCACTTAAATGTAATACTTCTCTGATAACTGACCACTACTGGAGAGGGTTGCAAGTTCTCGCTTAGAATTTATTTGCCTTAAATACTGATGGAGAAAAAAGCATGTGAATGTCTGTTGTAAAAGTACAGACAATTAGATATAATTTAGCATAATAGATCTGTAGATAACATGGACCATTACCTACATATTACTTGTTAAATTTAATGCCCTCCAGCGCTCAAGTAATTGTACTGAACTCTTCATTTGTGTATGTGTGTTTATCTTGAGTAAAGTTTATTTCAAAGATCAGGGAGTTTGGGTTAGCAGATGCAAACTATTATACATAGAATGAATAAACAACAAGGTCCTACTGTATAGCACAGGGAACTTATTCAGTATTTAGTAATAAACCGTAACGGAAAAGAATACAAAAAAATAGAATGTATATATATGTATAACTAAATCACTTTGCTATATGGCAGAAATTAACACAACATTGTAAATCAATTATATTTCAATTTAAAAAAGAAAAAAAAAGAATGGATGATAGTAACAAAAAATAAAAAATAAAATAAAAAGAAAGGCAAAGATCAGTGCCCCTGAGTTAGTCAGGAAAAGGTCAGAGTTCATAAATCAGTCCTATGTATGTTAACTAAAAGACTCAGAACTACTGGCATTTCTCATTAAAGCCTTTCAGTTGAAAGGGAGAGAGAGAGACAGAGAGAAACCACAGGGCAGGCATTTTTCTATAGCAGTTTGCTTTAGTGAATGTTGGATTGGTAAACCTTTAACTGAATATAAAAACATTGAAAATACATATTTTATGTTTGTTTTTGTGTTGCCTGCCACCCTGACAACTAAAGGGAAAATAATGCATTTGCAGGAGTAGGTAATCCTTGTGTTTCTGAGTTTCTTATGCATGAAATAATTGGCAGTGTGAATTTGAAATGCAGACACAGAAAGTCACCCTTGGTTTGATGTCTTTTTTTGGGGGGCTTTTCATGTTTTTATTTTGGTGCATTTTTTTTCTAACATCAACTATTACCTTGGTGCTAAAAATCAAGAGGTGAAATCAGAAAAATAAGGAAAACCAGCTCATTACTTCTCTGCCATGTATGATGGGGCTCATGTGATTGGTACATTAGACTTTGTAGTGTCATTTCATTCCTTTCTCTGTAGACATCAATACTAGGAAATAAAAAAGCAAAGTTCTAAAGTGGGAGGAAAAGCACCAGTTATTTATGTATGCGCATAGTTTGTGAGGGTTTCTAACTATTGATCTTCAGGTAAATGTCTAGGCTGAAGTAGATTTAAATGTGTAGGTGGCTGGGCTGTATTTGTACATTTACTGTAATTAATATCTAAAGCAGGAAGGAAAAGACAAATTGTCACTCTTATTATTTCCCCCAATTGCCTCTGCAAAAATAGGAAAGACGGGGGATTGCTTTCTATCTACTTGAAACAGACATTTAAACTACAGTGAATTCAAAAATCCTTGGGCATTTTTCTTAAAGTTTCCTTCAGTGAAAATTGATAGGAATCAAAAATTTATATTTAAAAAAAATGGCAGGGCCACTGCTCCTAGCAGAGCTATCTGAATGATTTGCTAGGTCAAGCAATCTGTCAACTATCTCCCTCTAGATCAGAGGATTAGTATATCAGGCCAGATTCTTATCCTGTATAACACTGAGCAAAGTTATTTTTGGAATCTGACAGAGGGTATGATTTGACACTCCTAAAGGAGATATCTGAGACTTTACTTCTAATAACTGAGTGGATATTATAGTAAAATATAATTCCTATGGTAAACTACAGCTGTAAAGACTAAAATACAGTTTGAATACATTCAGACTGAATCTTCAATGCTTTCTCCATTAAATAAAGAGATTGCAAATTAAAAGTACTCAAAAATTGCAGTTGACATTCAGAAACTCATTAGCTTCATTCTTTTCCAAAATCACCACAGCAATTAGTCTAAACTTTAATTGGCCAAAACTGCTCATCACTGAAACACTGATTTTTAAGAGACAATTTTTTTTTCTGCCTTGGACTTAAATTTTTTAGAATTTTAAATCCATTCCTCTACCAGTTCCTGAAGTGATCGAGCACATTTGCATTTGCATTTTGTCTTTCCAGGGAAGACTATTTTTCTTGAACTCTCTTATGCTGGCTTCTTATGCTTGGTCAGATGCTGTGAGCATCTTATGCCAATCAGCTATAATTGCATACTAATCTATATTTCTCAGGGAAAAAAAATGGAAACATTTGTACACAGGCATCTAATTTATATTTAGAAATCTCAGGTAGGATCTGTTGTCATTCTTAACTATTTCTTTGTGATATAATCTTTATATTTTCATCTCAATTTAACTTCTTCAGTTTAAGATACTGCTTCCTTGTTAAAATATTTGCCACTTTAAAATTACCCACTACAACTTAATACATTCAAACATATTCCTTCCTTCATATGCTCAGTCAATTAGTTATTTGTTCATTCAGCAACTTTCAGTGCTGACACTGTGCTAGAAACAAAGAGGAAAGAGATGTGTTCTGTTATTTAAAAATGCTTTAAAGGCCAGGTAAACAAACAAGTGCATTTAAATGTTAAGAGAGCTAAGGCAGTAGGATACACAGGGCACCCTGGGGGCCCAAAGGAAGGTATGGTTTTTACCACCTGGGAGAGGGGAGATGAAACAGAAGCCTTGTGGGTGCAGATGATGCATGACCTGAATGTTCAAAGGTGTTTTTCCAGATGTTCAATGGATGAAGTTGCTCTTCTTTCAAAGGAGAACCAGAGGAAAAACACAGGCTGAGAAATAGAAGGGTGAATTCAGGAAACAACAAGGAGCTCAGCCTGGCTAAAGCAGAATGAGAGACAAGACACAAGAGTGGGTCAAGGCCCATTTAATAGATGATATCAAGACAGAAAGTGTGGATTTCAAACAGCAAAATATGGGTCAGGAGAAGAATCAGCAAAGTTAAGCAAGAAAAACAATATGATAATTTTTAATTTTTTTCTTTTAGAGAGAACACATCAAATACTGGAAGAAATAGAGATGAAACATTTCAGAGTCTAGCTTTTGCTTCTGGTTAACAAAGTTTCCATTACAGTGGAATGAAAACATAGCTATGGAAGAGAGGGAGAGAAATTGCTTTCCTTCACGGAATGACAGAAAGGTTGGAATATAGGATTCTGAGAATATGAGGACCCAAGCACATTCTTTTCTTTCTTTTTTTTTTAAATTGGAGTATAGTTGCTTTACAATGTTGTGTTAGTTTCTGTTGTACAGTGAAGTGAATCAGCTATATGTGTACATATGTCCCCTCCCTCTTGAACCTCCCTCTCCACCCCATCCCACCCATCTAGGTCATTAGAGAGCACCTCTTTCACCTGTGCTTGTAAATATGTTGCTAAATATATAATTATATCATATGATGAAAACCAAACTGCAAACCTATGATTGAGTAAACAAACTATATGATTGAAACTACAAACTCTATATTTGTAGACATAATATATATGACCACAATAATAAAAAAGGACAGGAGTGGGTAAAAGGAACTCATTTTGCAAAGTTCTTACATTTTATTTAAAATGTTATAAAATTAACTCTAAGTAGATCATGCTAAGTTAATAATGCATGTTGTAATCTCCTAAACATCCACTAAAAATAAAAAGCCAATAGAGGAATTCAAAGGAAAAAATAAGTTAATCTAAAAGAAAAGTAGGCAAGAGAGAAGACAGGAACAAATAAACAGCTGTGAGAAATAAAAAGTTATAGTTTGGTCTTGGTATTTTGGTTGCTATTGTTGTTGTTTTTTTTAACTCTAGGTGAAGAATCTCTGTCTTTTAATAGGAAGAAGTAATTTATTTATATCTAACATAATTTGTGAGATGAGATAGTAAATTCTGCTTTATCCATGAGGGATAAACTGGTATAGAACATGCCCTTTATCTGTAAACAATTAGAAAACTGGACCAAATATATGAAACGATTATTTTCAGACATTGGCCAAAAGATAGCAGAACACTGTAATTCCTTAACAAATGAATTAAGCTCTACCGGCCAGAAGCAAAAAAGGCATATGAGAATGACTTATTTTCAAAAACATGCAAGTCAGAAAGTAATGAAACAGTATTTTCTAAATGCCAGAAGAATTTTATATCCAACAAAATATTTTCAAAAAAAGCAGGCAAATAAAGACTTTATTTAGGTAATTATTTATTTAAAAAATTTTGAGGTATAATTGGCATATAACATATTAGTTTTAGGTGTACAATATGATGATTTGATATCTGCATATATTGCAAAATGATCAGCACAAAAAGCCTAGTTAATATCTTTCACCATACATAGTCATAAATTTTGTGTTGTTGTGATGAGAACTTTTAAGGTTTACTCTCAATAATTTTCAAATATGCAACATAGTATTATTAACTATAGTCATCATGCTATACATTACATCCTCAGGATTTATTTACTTTACAACTGTAAATGTGTACCGTTTGATCCTCTTCACCATTTTACCCACCTTCTCACCTCCCCACCTGCAGTTTCTGGCATCCAACAATCTGTTCTCTGTATTTATGAGCTCCGTTTTGTCTTTTTTTTTTTTTTTTAATTTCACCTATAAGTGAGACCATATGGTGTTTGTCTTTCTCTGTCTGACATTTTACTTAGCATAACACCCTCAAGGTCCACACATGCTGTTACAAATGGTAAGATTTTATTCTTTTTTATGGCTTAATAATATTCCATGGTATGTGTATATCACATTTTCTTTATTCATTCATCAATGGATGATTAAGTTTGTTTCCATGTCTTGGCTATTGTAAAAACATGTTGCAGTGAACATAGATGTACACATATTTTTTCAGGTTTGTATTTTTGTTTTCTTCCGATAAATACCCAGGGGTGGAATTGCTGGATGATATGGTAGTTGTATTTTTAAAATTTTAAGGAACATCCATATTGTTTTCCATAGTGGCTGCACCATTATAGTTCCACCAATAGTGCACAAGGCTTCCCTTTTCTCAACAACCTTGGCAACACTTGCTATTTCTTGTCTTTTTGATGACAGCCATTCTAACAGGTATAAGAGGATATCTCACTGTGATTTTCATTTGTACTTGCCTGATGATTAGTGATGCTGAACATTTTTTTTCACATACCTGTTGGTTATCTGTATGTGTTCTTTGGAAAAAATATGTGTTTAGATAATCTGCCAATTTTTAATCTGATTGTATTTTGCTATTGATTTGAATGAGTTCTTTATATATTTTGGATATTACCTCCCTATCAGATATATGATTTGCAATTATTTTCTCCCATTCAGTAGGGTGTCCTTTCATTTTGTTGCAGAGGCTTCTTATTTTTTTTTAATTTTTATTTTTTTAATAAATTTATTTATTTATTTATTGGCTGCATTGGGTCTTCGTTGCTGCACTCAGGCTTTTCTCTAGTTATGACGAGTGAGGGCTACTCTTCATTGTGGTGCTGGGCTTCTCATTGTGGTGGCTTCTCTTGTTGCAGAGCATGGTCTCTAGATGCATGGACTTCAATAGTTGCAGCACATGGGCTCAGTGGTTGTGGCTTGTTCAGGGGCTCTAGAGCACAGGCTCAGTTGTTGTCGCTCATGGGCTTAGTTGCTCTGTGTGGCATGTGGGATCTTCCCAGGCCAGGGACTGAACCAGCGTCCCCTGCGTTGGCAGGCGGATTCTTAACCTCTGTGCCACCAGGGAAGTCCTGCAGAGGATTTTTAGTTAGATGTAATCCCACTTGTTTATTTTTGCTGTTGTTGTAAGACTTTTTTAGAGATGTAAAAGCTGAAAGAATTGCTAGCAGATTTTAACTACAAGAAATAGTAAACAAAGTTCTTAGGTTGAAGGTAAATGATCCCAGGTGGAAACCTATATGCACACAAAGGACTCAAAAGTGCCAGGAGTAAGTTAGCAGTAAATATAAAATATTTTCATCTTTTTTTGTAATAAAATATACATAACAAAATTCACCATTTTAACAATTTTTGAGTGTACAGATCAGTGGTATTAAATACATTCACATTATTGTATAACCATCACCACCATCCATCCCCAGAACTTTTTTATCTTCCACAAAATTCTTTTTTTTTGGTTTTGTTTATTTTTCACTTGTTTAAATAATATTATACTATTTAAAGCAAAAATAATGACAATATATATCATTATTGATGACATATATAGAAGTAAAGTATATGATAAGAGTACCAAGTGGAGGAGATGTAAGTTTACAGTTGTAATGTCCTCACATTACACATAAAGAGGTATAATATTATTTTTATGTTGAATAAATCATTTAAATAATTTAATAATTTTTAAAAGCAAATTGTGAAAAGTTAAGATGCATATTGTAAACCACAGAGAAACCACTAAAAATATAAAACAAATAGATATAGCTAGTAAATCAACAGTGAAGATAAAACTGAATACTACAAAATAATTATACAATCCAAAAGAAGCAAAAGAGGAAAAAAATTAACAAAGAAGAAATGGGAAAAACAGAAAACAATAGTAAGACTCTGGAGGCTTAAAGGCAACCCTATCAATAATCACATCAATTCAAATGATTTAAGTACACCAATTAAGAGGCAAAGACTGTCAGAATAGATAAAAAGTGGAGTACCCAATTACATGTTGTCTAACATGAGATATACTTTAAATATAATGACACAGGTTTAAAGATTTAAAAGTTAAAGACTGGAAAGAGATGGATCACGCATCACAAAGCTGTTATGATACACTGAGAGGGATATAGCACCACCTCTGTTATAGCTATGCCAAGAATGCATACCCTGAATCTAATCATGAGACAGACCCAACTGGAGGGTTGTTTGTCCCACAAAATAACTGACCTGTCCTCTTCAAAAGTGTCAATGTTATAAAAGCCAAGGTGAAACTGAAGAACTGCCCCAGACTGAAGGAGACTAAAGAAACCTGTAAGAGGTGATTCTGAACTGGATCCTTTAAATATAAACATCATTGGGATAATTGGCAAACTTGAATAGGGTCCAAAGAGGTAGCCTCAAGAGTTTGACCAGTTGGCTGACAATGTCGCATCAATGTTAATTTTCTAATTTTGATGGCTGCCTTTTATTATGTAGGAGCACATTGAATGTCTTTGTTTTTAGGAAATATATACTAAAATAATCAGGGTATTGAAGCTTCAGATTGATACCTTATTTTCAAATAGAGCATGAAAAAATTTCTTTGTGCTATTTATGCAACTCTTCTGTATGTTTGGGAATTTTGAGAATTTTTTTAAACTTTAAAATTGACTATAAAAAAAGAACAATAATTGGAATAACATTGAACTTCACGACAGTAACATTAGATGCTAGAGATAGGGTAGTAGTGACTTCAAGATTCTGAGGAAAAACGTTCTTCAACAAAGAATTCAATGCCCAAACCACCTATTAATCAAGCATGAGGGTAGAACAGCAACATTTTCAGATCTATAAGAACTCAGAAAGCTCTATCAGAACTGATGAATCTACTCTATTAAAATAAGGGAAGAAAAAAAATACATTCATTGGTGAAGAGAAATATTAAAATGGTAGTGTTCAGGTGACCTAAAGTGTTAAAAGAGGAGTCCAAGAGTAGCCAAATCAGGAGGTGGAGAGTGGTAAGTCTGGAAATTACTATTCTTCATTTAAAAACAGGTACATGCATTGCTTTCATGATGAGGTTAAAGAATTATATTCTTTAAAATAAATGAAATATGGGGAAGTGAGTGAACAAGCAAAGATGGTAAGCGAAGGCTATTCTTAGCAATAAAAGGATGGAGAATGCAGGAAAGGTAGCTAGAGAAGGAACATAGATTTGATAGATTTTTTTTTCCTGCTAAATTAAGAGAAATAGCATGATTTTATAATCTGAAGGAAAGTCAGAAGAGTGGGTGATCACATAGAAAGCACTAGGAGGAGTGCTTTTCAACTACGGTGGTAGAAAGCACGTGGTATGCCATGTGGATAGAAATAATTTGCAGTCTTGTGTGCTATACAGAGCCCCATTTTTTCCCATACAGATCACATGTCAAGAAACAAGTGGGACATACAGAATAAAGAGGATTTCAAAGCTTGGTGAAGATTGGAAGTCATATTTGTGGCTCATAGTTGAGGAGCTGAAAGCGGGACACAGTGGGTTGCCGAGCAGCATTGGATGGTCCCACTGAAGAGATGAACACACGTTTTCAGCAGCACTAGCTGCATATTTGTATGTTTCTTTTCCCTCAAATGTTATCCAGCCTGGGTATAGGGATTTGGTATTTGACCAATGGGTACAAATATGTAATAACCAAGGGGTGATCTAAATTTTTCCAAGAGAAAAGGAAGTGAAACTATGCAAGGAAGACAGACAGGATTAAGAGGGAGGGTTGAAAAGCTGAAGGTCAAAATGCACTGAAACAGCAGTCAGAGTGAGATTACAGGAGCCCAAAACTAGGATGATGTGAGATTGTAGTCCAGGCAAGAATGGGGTTAGGGAAAGGGAGATTTGGAATTAGGACTGCTGATTCAAAAAAATTGCCATTCCAAAGAAGCACGTTGGTGGAAAAGAGCGTCAATAAAATAATCAGGGCTCCTTGTGTAGAATGAAGAAAAGCAGAACGTGGAACTCTTCAGTTGTTTTGGGGAAGTTAGGGTGACTTACAGCCTCTTTGCTGTATCCTTGCATTCTTGGGGCTATTTCTTGGATGAATCAAACTTGTACCACATTAAACTATCTGTGGGTGATAAACCACCTACTATGAAGTTGGCGTTCCAGGTTTCTATCTTGGCACCAATTTAACACCTTAGTCCTTTCTAGCAAGGTTGTTTTTTATTTCTGCTTTCAGTTTCCTCTGCATTTCAGTGATAGTTGTCTTGGCACACAGTCCCAGCTGCAGACAGCTTTTATTTTTAGGTTTCCCTATTCAGAAAGAGTAGTCCCTGTTTAGGGATTTCACTGTCATTCTAAGCTTTCCACTGAGCTACGACCCTGCAGCTTTCTTCAAATTCAAGTCACTGGGGAAACCTTTTGAAATGCTGAAAAGACAAGACAACATTTTGTACAAGGGAGAAAAAGTGACCAAAAAGAGATCCCAGAACCAAGAAGATACCACAAAAAGGACAGGAAAGTGAAGACAGTGACAGGAGCCAAAAGGACAAAAGACAAGACATCAAATCCTTAATAAGCCAGCCAGAAGCACCAAGACCAAGGGCAATGACTTGTAGCTAGAGGTTGGAGAATAGGGAAGGAAATTCTTGCTTCATAATTCCCCAAAGTACCATGGAAGTACTATAGGTCATAAAAATACTTCCTATTGTTAAAATAAGGAAGTTACTTCCTGGTCCACAGTATTAGTGAACTGGTTAGATTTTGAGGACTCTCCTTGAAACTCATTCAGGTATAGATTTTCAAATAAGCACATTATTTGAGTTCAACAACCTTATGTTGAACCTATATCTTAAAAAAGGAATAGCATAGTTAAGTAATGGGCCTAGATATCGAAAAGACATTCATCTAAGCATTGCCATATTTTATCAAGGATATGTTCAAATCTCCTTTCCCAATATTTAGCAGTCTTAGTTATGATGCACGAAAGATGAACAAATATCCTCTAAAGTAACTGTAATCAAATGTAAAGATACAATTTAGGGCATGCATAACGTGCCTTTAAATATGGGTGTCAGGAGCAATACATACTTCAAATGATGCCCAAATATGTCACATTTTGGTCTGATTGAAAAGCCTGGAAGTGATGATGGTTAAGAGAGGATGCAAGGTACATCCTTGCAAGGTACATGGCAACTGCAAAACTGCAGCAGGAAAGTATTGTACTAGAAAGCATTAAAATTTTGTGGCTCCCAAATAAGACCCTTCTTATCCCAGAAGATTTTAAGAATGATTTTTCAGTCATTTATTTCTTAAAAATGAACGATATTTTAACCTGATACACTTCAGCCACTTGGGGTATACCTAGGAAACACTGAAAGACCATTAACCATTTAAGCTAACTCAGATGTCGCAGCTCCTGCCTCCACTCACAGATTCACGCCTGGTTACTGCCTTCGCTCTCCCCATATGTGGTTCTCCACCCAGGGTCATTCATTCTTAGCAGGATGGGAGGGAACCCAAGAATTAGGGACAGGAGAGCAGGCTGCCTGGGCTCAGGGTCCCTGTCCTGGCTTTGTGTCCTACAAGTCTTGCTTTGTCTCTACATTTCTTTGGCTCCCCGGCAATTTCTGATGGCTTGCCTGTTTGGTCACACATTTTGCTTTCACCCCTTCTATTTCTGCTAATCATCTAGAAGAGGTTTTCTGGGGCCTCTAAAACTCCTGACTTGCTCTTACTTCCAATGTTTATGTCTGTCTTCTTGATTCTTTGTTTATTCATTTCCCTGATGTTTTAAAATATATTTCTCCCCAGTTTGGGGGCTTCTTCTGACCTCCACTTTGCCCTGCCCCTACATATTCTGCTGTAATTAGTGTTGTATGAATGAAGCTAATCAACCAATACTTGAAATTCACAAAACCTTTGAAGTAAGAAAAAAAAAGCTTGTCTTTCTTTCAATGTTTCCCCATAGATCTGACTATCAACCTTCAGAGTCAAAAGGGTGGCAATCAGCAGCCTTAAGTGTCAGATGACTTCTGGGGGTTGTGCGTAACCCCTCAGCTCTACTACATCATAACTCTGTTCAGGATAAACAACAATGATGGCAATGACAACATCGATCATAATAATGACCCTTTCCCCCTAGACTTAGCATAAAGCTGGATAAACAGAAACTGCTCAATATGCACTAACTTTTATGGTGATGAATAAAAATGTGTAATGATCTTCAAGATTTAGATTGACGTTTAGAGGGACCTTCTCTAGCAGGTGCCTGGCTCCGCAAAGTTTCTCACATCTATGGCATTCTCTCCTACCCTAGCAGAGCCTCTCAGTATATTACTGTGTTGTTTTCTAGAAGGTCTGCATCTACACTTCTAGCTTGGTGGCAATACTGTCCCTCCCAACAGTCTCTGCTGACATGTTTCACCTGGCATGATGGTCCCTGTCTAGTCAGATGCTATCTTTTTGTCCTGTGACACACTTACTAGAGCTGTGTCTCTCAGAGACCATCAGCTGACCTCAGGAATCATTTGGAAAGATTCCCTCCTGAATATGATTCATACCTTATCACCAACGACCATCAGGAAACAAGGTCAGTACATAAAAGGCACTCGCCTTGTTTACTATCTCAATCTTTTCCTCATTATGAGAAGCTGATCCTTAGGCTAGGATGATTTATACTGCCCTGTCCCTACAGTTCTTCCTTGGCTCTCACACAGAACTTGACACTTGTAACTGTAATTGGTTGTCTTCAGCATGTCTCTCCTTCAAAACTCTAAGCTGTACGAAAACAAAGAAAATGTATGTACCTCCTTATTACAGCTTTATTCTGAGTTCCCAGCTCAAGGACTGGCAGTATTACCTAGCGGTTAAGAGCTTGCGATCTGGAGCCTGGCCTGCTTGGTTCAATTTATGACTCCACCTCCACTATCTGTGTGGATTTTGGCAATTTACTTAAATTACTTGTATCTCAGTTTATGTGCTTGAAAAATAGGTATTTTAATAATAGTGTTTACCTCTTAGGGAAGATTAAATAAGTTAATATGCATAAAGCACTTAGGATGGTGCTTGGTACAGAGCAAATAGCTACTAAAGTAGGTTCTCAATAAATACTTGGTGGATTGATAAATGCCACAGTAGGTCCAGCTATCAGCATTCTGCAGATGTCATTTAATCACTCTGAAGGGTCCAGCTGCCTTGAGAGCCTCTTGATTTTTTTCACACATGTTTTTCATTTACTGCCTCCCTGGTTTTATTGTATTTGTGTCAAATCCACTTGTCTAAACACTTAAAAAAGCAAAACAGTGCTACATAGTTTTAAAAACTGTTGTAATTTAGCTCTATGGATTTCTAAAACTTCATATACAAAGTGCTTAACTGCCTCACCTGAGGTTTCATGTTGCTGATCAAATCCATTCATTTAATAGATATGTAGTAACATGGTGTGTGGTGTATAAAGAACAATGCTAGATTAATGTTTGTGTGTGCCCGGGTACTTGTGTATATTTGCATGTGCACATGTACTGGGAGTGCAGCTGATAATGCTGAAGACGAAAAAGATGAAGTTTCTGCTCTGCGGAATCTTAAAAATTAATAAAGGAGATAACCATGCAAACAACTAGCTAAATCACAAGGCCTGATCCCCTGGGAGCCTGTGAAAATCTGCATCCTGCTCTGAGAAAGAATAATCTCTCTTTGTGTCTATAATTTTACCCAGGCTGGCATCTGAGTTAGAGGTAGACTCCTAATGTTTCACAGTCTCTGTACAATGCCCCACATCTGCGTACACAGAAGTAAAGTGCTGCTATCAGCACAACATGAAAAGCACTTTTCCCCTGAAAGGAACAAAAGTTTTGCCATGAAGCTATAGAAAAAGGTAAGTCTTTCAGGAAAGAGATTTTTCCTAAAAGGACCTCCTAAGGAACATTTTAAAGTATTTAAACAAACAAACAAACCAGGATGACTGAGTAGAGTTTAAGCCTATGCTCCTTCTAGATTCTCTCATCCTGTTTCTTTTGACCTGTAGTGAATCACTTCTCTGGGTTATTTATTTCCACCCCCACTCTGTTGCAGTACTAAGAGAATTCTCAGAGAGGAGACTATGGACGTCTATCAGCAGCAGAGTCCACTCTGGCAGGAAAACTATTCTGTAAAAGAAAAAGAAATGGATTTCCTTTCCCTGTAGCTCAATATTTTCTTCCTCTACACATTGGCTAAATTCCTCCATCCTAGTTCCTCACAAGTGTCAGGGCTGGGCTGCCCCACTGTCAGACAGCTCTCTCCATTATGGTCATCAGTGTTAATGCTACGTCATTAATCCTCATGGGTGTAAGGAGGCCTCATACCGAATGAATGGGGAAGGTCACCATGGAAACATTTGTCTCCATGGCTGACTCACTGCAACCCCCATAACTGCTGAACCACATCCTGTCTGCCATCTGAATCGCACTGGATGAAGCCACAAATCTGGCATCTACTAGAGAAACATATTCTTTTTAAAAGCTATTAGAAAGCTACGCCAAGGAAACGTTCCTCAGACTCAGGGTAAAAATACCATCTCAGATGCATCTTAGCGGGTGATGCCATGCAATTACTTGTTGACAGCTTTTAATAAACACAGAGAGTAAACATTACCTGTGGTTTTCCAGCTCCCAGTTATTGTTGTAGCCTCTGGAAGTGCCCCTGCAGAAAAGGATTCTCTCACATTTCAGAAAGGATTCTCCTCAGGGTTAGTGTGCTCTATCAACCTGTATCGCAGTGAACTGGAGGGGATTGAAAAGGTCTTTGCTGAGGTATTTTTTTGTTTTGGTTTGGTTCTTTCAGTGTAAAAAAATTAGCAAGATAACCCATGTAGAAAAAGTTACATTTGAGAACTGCAAATTTCTCATTTAGCTTTACCGTGGCAAGGCAGGATATCAGCATTTCCTAGATGGGAAATTAAGTCTATGCTGGGAAATATCAGGCGTAAATAAAATCACACGAGAACTACAGTGTACATCCCAGCTACCTCAGCACAGCTCAGCGGAGCAATCTGTCTAGTTCTATGTTCAGAGCTCGCCATTATTATTCAAACCTAGGCCCAAGCAGGAGAGGCAAGTGTGGGAGTGAAAAAGAGAACGGTCTATTTGCCAAGTTGCACACTGTCACTGGATCTTCACACAGGCAAGGTAGGGTCCCAGATGGAAGTCTTAAACTTGACTGATAACAGTAGCCATTTACACAGCACTTGCTTAAATATATGCTAAGCTGCATATGCATTAGTTCATTTGTTCTATACATTATCATGTGAGGTAGGTATATTCTTTACTTCATTTGACAGGTTAAAAAACTAAGTCATGGAATGATTTAGTGATTTCCCCATGGTCACATAGCTCTTAAGACTGAACTGAGACATAAGTCCAGGCAGTCAGCCTCCAGAGTTCATTTACTTACCCATTAAGCCATATATTTGCCTTTTGTGGAGTCATATTTATTCATTCTCGCCCTTCTCCTCTTTCCCCCCTCTCTCCTTCTCTTCCGCTCCTCTCTCTCTTTCCTCCCTCTCTCTATTTTCCCCCTTTTCTCCCCTCTGCCTGCCATCCCCACATCTCTTTCTCTCTTATCTCCTTCCTGTTACTCTCCCCCTTCACACCCAGTCCCACTATCAAATTTTTTCCTGGAAAGTTTGGGATGTCTTAAATTCATACAATGAATTCAGTCTCTTGTTTTAAGTGTTCACACTTTATGGAATTTACTTCATCTTTTCTTTTTAACTTTCTTATTGAAGCATACCATATATTGAGTTGACCAAAAAGTTCATTTGAGTTTTTCCATAACATCTTACAGGAAAACTCAAACGCACTTTTTTGGCCAACTCAATATGTGGTGCTATGGATTGAATTGTTCCCCCGGCCCCCAACAAATTCATGTGTTGAAGCTTTAGCCCCCAGTGTGACTATATTTGGAGATAGGCTTTAAAAGAAGGTAATTAAATGAGGTCCTAAGGGTGGGGTCCTATTCTAATATGACTGGTGTCCTTCTAAGAAGATAAAGAGACACCAGGGATGGGCATGCATAGAAAAAAGGCCATGAGAGGAAACAGGGGGAAGATGGCCATCTGCAAGCCAAAAAGAGAGGCCTTAGGAGAACATTGCTGGCACCTTCATTTTGGACTTCTGGCCCACAGAACTGCGAAAGGATAAATTTCAGTTGTTTAAGCCATGCAGTCTGTGATATTTTGTTACAGCAGCCCTAGTAGACTAACATATATGGAGAACCACATAAATCTTAACAGATTTGGTAGCTTGATAGATGTTCACATATTTAAATATCTATAAAATTACTATAGATCAAGAAATAGAAAATTTCAAGTACTCAAGGAAGCTCTCTCATGCTCCTTCTCACTCATTTTAGCTACTTGTTCCCATATTTTCATATCTTCCTGCCTGCAGAGAGGGTACACTTAGGTCTACCCCTGTCATGAGGGAGGTTTCTGCTCCTGCAGGCATCTACCATGCCAGTGCTTGGATGAGTGCATCAATTTGGAGGTCAGGGTCAGCAAGGCACTGACTCAAGACCTAAAGCCACATCCTCCAAGCTACTTCACAAATGATAAAGATGATGCTATAACCTTTATCTGACTTCTGTGTCTATTTCTCAATTGTTTCTGAATTGGTGAGGGAAAAGAGTACCATTAGTTTTTTAAAACCAAACATGTTGATACTCGGTTGTGCCCAAGGTTGGAATTTTTTAAAATGCCTTACTATTTGTCATCACGAAATATTTCAGACATTCAAAACATATAGACACTAATAAAACACACCTACCACCTGATTTCAATAAATCAGTGTGCTTACTACAGCATTTACCTCTGAAAAAATTTTAATGTAAGCTATTCTAGTAAATTCCAGAGTTTATTCTACTATTTTAAAGTCTAAAGACTCCGGGTCTTGCAGACAAATAAAGAGTTCCTCTATAAAAAACACAAAACTCCCATAATAGACAATCCCCCTGCCTTTTTTTCTAACTTATTAGACCATTGATTTATTGTCAGTGCTCTACATGTTCAGGGAAACTTCTCTAGTAACAAACTATAGAAATGATCCCTGAGAGTACAGTCTTGCCAATCCCATTTTTAGCTCCTGTATTTCCCAATATGTTGCACACCATCTGTTAATCTAATGAAACACCCCTAGGCTCATATTGTAAATTTTAAAACTTCTCACTTCTTTTGATATGTGATTGAAGATCCCATTCTAATTTGGATTAGATCTTCAATGAAGGAGTGAGGACAACGAGAAGTTTAAGCAGATTTGGGGCTGGGCTGCAGGACTAATGTCATTTGTCTCAATTCCTAGCTTCCAGCCAAGAATGGTGTTGGAATCCATTTACTTACCTTTCACTCCAATCATACTTATGGGAGGGGCAAGTTGTGAACTGCCCCTTGAAGACTGGGCAGCTACACTAACTGGTTACAGAAAATCTCAGTAGGTTTGAGAGGGAAAGAACAGTGTAAACTCTTCAAAAATTGCTGGATAGGTTTAGAGGTGACAAAGCTATTACCGGTGGATAGTCAGCACGAAGAGTCCTGTGTCCTTAAGGAACATGCTAAAAAAATGAGTAGATAGAGACTTTAAGGGAAGACAACTTGAAGCATATTAAACGTAAGCCAGGCAGGAGATTAAATTCAGGCCAGGGTTTGTTATTGTTTTGGTGAGATTATCCACTCTAGGGTGGTGAGGGAACATAAAGAACTCACTGACTTCATGTGGCTACCCCAGAGCTCTAAAAGTATGGTTTGAGAAACAAATGAAACAAATGGTCAGGGCTGAGAGAGACAGAGACAGAAAAAGAGAGAGACCAAGAGAGAGCAAGAGAGAGACAGAGAGACAGACAGAGAGAGGTGGGGAGGGAAACTGAGAAGTAAAGAAAATGAAAAAGAAATCAGTCACGAAAAGCCTACAAATGGCGAGAGACCTACATAAATAAAGAGACCAATTTAAGAAACAAATTAAACTGTTAAAAGGTGCATGTCTTGAATATCTGGCATGATCATCTAACTCTTTGGACTTATCAATGTGAATGAGAGACCGCAAGCATTCCAGTAATAAAAAATTCCAGGCCACAGCTACTGAAGAAACTTGACACCCACCCAAGTATCTGAGTGAGATGTTTCTGCCAGGATTCAGTAGTAATTGTAGAGGAATAGGTATGGACTTTAATTTCTTTGAAAAATTAACTTACAAGGGGAAGATCTGATGTGTCAGCTCAACTGGGCTAAAGGATCCCCTGATAGTTGGTAAAATATTATTTCTGGGTGTGACTATGAGGCTGTCTTTGGAAGAAAGTAGCTTTTGAATACTGAGTAAAGAAAATCGCTTTCACCAATATGTGTGGATACCATCCAATCTGTTGAGCGCTTACATAGGACAAAAAAGGTGGAGGAAAGGTGAATTCACTCCCTCTACTTGAGCCAAGATATCCATCTTTTGTGCTTAGACTTGGACTTACACCATCACCCACAAGATTCTCAAGACTTTGGACTGAATTATGCCACCAGCTTTCCTGGTTCTCCACTTGCAGACAACAGATTGTGATATTTCTTGGCCTCTAAAACTATATAAGCTAAGTCTGATAATAAATCTATAACAAATTCCTAAATAAATATCCACATATGGCCTATTGGTTCTATTTCTCTGGAGAACCCTAATGCAGGGCCTGACCTCAGCTTAGCCACTTTTAACTTATAATACACTGGAACTTTATTAAAACAAGTTTGGCCTTGAATTTCCTAAAAAATAAAACTTCTGTTACCAGTGCTAATACTTCTTTTCTCCCCTTTTCCTTTTAATATTGGAATATATTACCAGAAGAAAAATTAAAAATTTAATGATCTCGTAGGATATCCTGCCAAAGTATACTTCAAAAAGTTTACCCCAGTTTTACTTGCAACTAACAATACATAAATATGTAATTTTAATCTTCCTGGTCAAAATAGGGTGTTATAATGTTTTACATTTTATTTCAGTCAGGACAGGCTATTATGCATGGTAACAAGCAACCCCCAAGCCTCGTGACTTACAGCAACTTAGGTTTATATCTTGCTCATATTCTATATCTTTTGCAGGCTAAGATGGGCACTCTGCTCTGGAATCCTACCAAGGAGAGGGGAAGGTTCTGCATCGGAAATAGACTATTCTAAGCCCGAAGTGAAAAGTAGCACTTATTTTCACATCCCCATTAGCCATCACTACTCATATGGCTTCACCTAGTCATAAGTTGCCCAGGAAATACCAATCTACCATGCACAAAAAGGAAGAGAGCTAGAAAATACTTCATGATCAGCACTAGGATTGTGACACATTTTCACAAATTTCATAGTGGAAAAACGACACCTAGCTTATTTTGCATTAATATTGCAAGAAATGTTGAGAAATTTCTCCGTTATGAATTATTTGTTCATGCTCTCTTTTGTCTTGCACATTAATGGGTATGTTGGTGGAGTCCGGGAAAAAAAGTGGGTTGAAGAATTGAAGTTGTTTTCGAGTTATCACCAAGGACTTGCCATGGCCCCCTTCACCAAGGAGTTCTATATATATATAGGGGAAAATTCTGGAGGGTAGTGATCACCTGACCTGCAACACATCTTAGATTTGTTTCCAGTAGGGGCACTGACTGTTAACAATGTTTGGTAATCTATGATTGATTCATATTTACAGCAATATCACAGTCAGTTTACCTAACTTACTCTGCCAAATGTACCTATTTTTCCACTGTATAGTTTGTTAGGCTTTTTTCAATTGGAAGTGACAGATTTCCAATCCAAACTAGTTAGTAAAAGAAAAACATATGGCCTCAAGTAAAAATTATAGAAGCTCCCTAGTTTAGACATGCTGGATATGTGTGGTCAAATAATATCAGAACTCTTTCTCCTCCTTTCCATCTCTCATGTCTTTTTTCCTCACGTTGATCCTTGACCAGTTTTCTCTATATGGCTTATAGGTAAGCTCCAAACCTATATCACTCTTGGAACTATGGATCTCAGAAAGTAGGATATGACCTTCCTTTTCTAATTCTTATCACTCCTCAAAAAGACACTGCATAATTTTACTTGAAAATATCTCCAAACGGGACCAACCTCTCTATTTAGGGGTATGGGATATACTGGTTGGTCAGCTTTGGATCATTCAGTTATGGGTCAAGCTGTATTTCCCCCAAATTCATATACTGAAGTTCCAACCCCTAGTAACTTAGAATGTGACTATATTTTCTGGAATATGTTCTTTAAGGATGTAATTAAGTTAAAATGAGGTCATTAGGGTGAGCCCTAATCTAACATGACTGATGTTCTTATAAGAAGAGGAGATTTAGATTCAGATGTGTACAGAGGGGAAGACCATGTGAGGGTACAGGGAGCAGATGGCCATCTACAATCCAGAGAGTGAGGCCTCAGAAGAAATCAGCCCCACTGATACCTTGATCCTGGTCTTCTAGCCTTCAGAACCATAAGAAAATAAATTTTTATTGTTTAAGCCATCCAGTCTTTGGTACTTTGTCTTGGCCGCTCTTGCAAACTAATACACATTTCTAATTCTATAGTATGATGGGGTAAGTGTGGCCCTTTGATTGCCCACCCAATCACTAACTCCAGAATGGGAGACAGACAGTCCTCAGGAGGAAAGGCGAGGTTCCATGACTTGAAGAAGGAGAGAGTGATGCTGGACACATCATAATTGCTGATGTCCCCACAGAGGGAGAGTAACGGATGTGCCTTGGTCGAAAGGTCATGATTTCACATCACCATTCTGGAAGGAGAGGTTATTATCTATGACAGATTTCTTATCTAAACTTTTCAAAACATTCTGAACCTCAGCCTCAACCATCATGATTTTGTATTATGTTGGAATGGCAGCATAGTATTTACAAGGCAAGAGAGAGCATTATCACCACACTCAAGGTGGCAGATAGCATTGATTGGAGGGGTGTGTTAAAAAAAAAGAAAGCCACATTCCCAGACCCCTGGTAGGCTGGGTGAAAAGATTCTACTAGTTTTGTCAATTAGAAGATCACTCATGGCATACATTAATAAAAGCAGTTTTATTCTTGTGATTGGACAGAACAGTGGACAGAGGAAGTGAGGAGGTCCTTTTCCTTTCTCTCTCACTCTCTCTCTCTCTCTCTCTCTCTCTCTCTCTCTCTAAGTCTTTTGTCTAATGGAGTGATATCTAGATGAGGTATTTCATAGGAGGGCTGATTTTTTACTACAGAATAAACAAGCGTTATTGACCAACTAGGGAGAAGTTCAAGTAGGAGATACTGCAAATAGAGTGAAGGGACAGAAACAATAGATGGAACCTGATTCTAGCCAGCGGAGACTGACAGAGAAAAAAAGAATGGTACCCACATAAACCTCTTAATGCATTAATTTAAAATATTTTGGGTGGGACATTTGAATTTCCCTCTGAAGAAATGAGAAAGTGTTGGGTCTCACGCCCAAAGCCACTTCCACCAGCCAATAAGTACCTGTTGTGAGGGTATTTCTGTTGCTCTGAAATCTTGAAATAGATATGTAAAGAAATGGCATCAAGTGTTCACGTGGAGCGATGCCACGGAGTGGACCCCAGAAACCTGTCAGGCGGGGCATCACGGGTCTGGACAGTCTCGCGGGGTGTCGCCAGGAGGACGCGCGGGCTCGTGGCTGTGGTCGGCGCCAGCTGCGCGCCAGTGCGACGCCGCGTCCCTTCCGGAAACGGGGGCTGGGAGGCTGCCTATCATCTCTCCCGGAAGTTGTCAGGGGCTGAACTCCTTCCTCTGGGCTTTGTGCTCGGGTGTCTCCGCGTGACCTCGCTGGGGTGGGGTTGGGGTCCGCAGGCACGGTCGGCCGGGGGTCAGACACGCACGGGGGGAAGGCCTGGCTGCCGGTGTGGACCTCAGGTGGGCGGTGGAGCCAAAGGACTCGCTGACGGGCCTTTACGACAAATATGGGGGTGCCAGCCCCCGGGGCCTCCTCTAAGACGTGGCCCCGCTCCCTGTTCACGCCCTGTAGATGCCACCTAGCCCTTGGTGCAGACACGGACCTCCACAAGGACCTCCGCGGGCGTGGCTGGCGGCCAGCCTGGGGTAGAGGCAGCGCCAGGCGTGGGGACGCTCCGGACGGGTCCGCACAGCGTCGTGTCAGAGCGCAGACGACCAGGCGCAGGGCCCCGCCTGTGCTCTCGGCGTGCGCCCTTGCTCCGTGGCGCCTGGAGGCTGGCAGCCAGGCTGCTGTGTTCTCCTCGAGGTACTGTGAGCCCCGGGTGATGTGAAAGCACTGCATCCTTCTGGCCTCGGCCAGGTTCCATTCGTGTTTCTTGCCCAGATAGAGGCCCGCTACTTGAGCTCCTGGTGGGTGGATACCTCGCCCTTTTCAGCGTCAGGCACACAGTCGAGGAAAAGCCGTGCCTTCACGTACAGCCTGTTGTGCTTGTTGGGGACTCCTTGCTGATGGTCTCCCTAGCACTAGGTGACTGGTGGGATTTTTATTTTCTTTTTTTTTACTTTATTGAAGTGCAGTTGATTTACAATGCGGTATTAATTTCTGCTGCACAGCAAAGTGATTCAGTTTTACATATATATTCTTTTTTGTATTTTTTCCCATTATGGTTTATCACAGGTTATTGAATATAGTTCCCTGTGCTATAGAGTAGAACCTTGTTGTTTATCCATTCTCTACAGAATAGTTTGCATTTGCTAATCCCAAACACCCAATCTCCCCTGCCCCCCAACCATGTCTGTTCTTTATATCTGTGAGTCTGTTTCTGTTTTGTAGATAAGTTCATTTGTGTCATGTTTGTAGATTCCACATGTAAATGATATCATATGGTGTTTGTCTTTCTCTTTTTCACTTACTTCACTTAGTATGATAATCTTTGAGTCCATCCATGTTGCTACAAATGGCATTATTTTCTTCTTTTTATGGCTGAATAATATTCTATTGTATATATCTACCACATCTTCTTTATCCATTGATCTTTCAATGGACATTTAGGCTGTTTCCAAGTCTTGGCTATTGTAAATAGTGCTACTATAAACATAGGGGTGCATATATGTTTTTGAATTAACAGTTTTGTCTGGGTATATTCCCAGGAGTGAGATTGCTGGATCATATGGCAACTATATTTTTAGTTTTTTGAGGAACCTGCATACTGTTCTTCAGAGTGGCTGCACCAGTTTGCATTCTAGGTGGGATTTTTTTTGATAGGAATGCGGGTGTGGTTTTCCTCTGGGTCCTTCAGGCAGATCTCCAAGTGCAGCTCACTAGCCACTCTCGATGATGTGCTGCCCTCACTCTTCCATGATGCGTTTCACCAGGATTGAGCAAAATTATAATCTCACAAAATGTGAATTTTAAGATTTGCTAGTGTTGAGGTGAATGTCCCATATCCTAGAGCTCAAAAAGTTTAAAATTAATTTCATTAATTGATCCTACCCATTCTCAAATATATTTCTGTTTCTGCACTCCCCCCTCCTAGTTATCCACTCTCCCAAATGAGAAGTCTGGAAGTCATTTTATACTTCTCTTTTCATCGCAGCCTGTTCCTCTTATCTTTCCTGCCACCTCTCACCCATCAGATGCAAAGTCCTATTGATTCTTCCCTTAAATATGTCATTAGTCTATCTGTTTTCTTAATCAAGTTTCTCTTTTTGTGATCTCCACTGAACTGGAAGCAGCTTTTTGTGAATGAGGCTTTTTCTTTATGTTCTTCCTCATTTCAGCTCCTAAAAGTGTATAAAATATAATATGTACTATTATATGGGGAGATGAGCTAAATAATCTGGTTCCTGGTTTTTCCATTTTCATGTCCTACTACCCTTGCATCCTACACTCCACTCAGATTATACAGCCTACTCTTCCACCAATACTCCAGATGATTCCATGTTTCTTTGCCTTTACATACGCTGTTAACTCTGCCTCAAATGCTCTTAGCAATGCATTGTTTACCTGAAAAGTGGGTATGTCTCTGAAAAGTTAGTAGCAGAATTAATATTCCTGTGAAATTTCCCTTTATTCCCCTACTTCTGTGCAGACTTTTCTGGAGAATAACAAATACATTTCTTCCTGACACACAAGGAAACTTTGCTCAGCCTCACTTGTTTGTCATGGCCATAGAATGTAGATGGAAATATTGTGTATACTCTTAGGCTCTGCTCTAAATTCCTCCCGAATGACATCCTCCACAGTGTTCTCCACTTTCATATGGCTGCTTTAAAGAACCCCTCAAGGATATCTCAGGAACTGTGTATTTAAACTGGTAGAATTATCAGAAAAAGAGAGCCCAGGTACCTGAGTCATTGCTTAGAGAACTGCCCAACCAGCAACTCCTGCATGGGACCATTATAGGAATGAGAAATAAACTTCCATGATGTTTAATCACTGAAATTTTGGAATTTATCCATTATAGCCACTAATTTAATCTTAACTACTAATACAGCTCTCATTGCATCTTTTAGCCCATTGTAACATATTAAAGTGTAGTAATTGATGGGTATGCCTATTGCTCCACTAGAGTGTGCTCGTCCTGTAGAGTTAGTCTGTATCAATATCCCCAGTATCGGGTACAAATTAGGTGTTGTTTTACAAACACATACCCTAAATTTTATGGGAGAGCCACAATTTACTGTATTGGCTTTTTCTCAAAGGAGAAATGAGGAGGATGGCTCACAAAAAACTGTCCTCATAATTGTAACTAACTAACTATATATATTTTTTCACATGAAATTCTCTTATTGGAAAACATGTAGGATGTAAGCAGTCATATTTTTACCCAGTTACCACGGCACAGCCAGTTCCTTCTATTTGGCATAACAAGTGATATTGGACATATTTTCAAATTCAAATGTAGTTTTCAAATGTGTAATTTGTTATTTGTATTTTCATGAGGAGCAAGTGCAGTAGTGGTTTGTGAAAATTAACGCTCATAGTGGGAGTGTTTTAATACTATTGAATAATAACAGTATGCAATTTGAAAGGTAATTCTATTATGGCAAGCTTCCTGGGAAAGACAAATGGCCTGATTGTTATAAAATTTGGCTTCATTGTTAGAAATTACAAGTTTATTGAATAATAAATACAGTAGCAACTTGGCCTTTAAAAGTGAAATTCTGAATTGGTGGTAAGAAGAGGTAGTTTCATATAATTCTTTTCATTACCTGTTTCTTCTTTTTTCCAAATTACCAAACCCTGGATTGGAAGTAAGGGAGTTGTGATGGGAGCAAAAGGGTAATTGTTGCTCAAGTCAAAATAATAGCTCTTTTAATTCTTTCTAAGTTTTTTCTTCATTCCAGGGCAAATAAGATATTTTCAGGCCATTTTAATTATAATGAGTGATTGTTAAAATCATAGAGGATAGAAAATGGCTTTGTTATCCAGGATTATTCTAGAAAATAATTAGTACAAGTAGATCTAGGAAGTAATAGTTACAAAAATCCAATAGAAGGACACATAAATATTGCTGTTGTATAGAACTTTATTTTATATTTTATCTTCAGAATATAGTCTTATTAATTTGAATTGACAATTATTTAAAATTTATGATAAATCAAACGTTTTATTCTGAAGTTTGTTTTGTCTGTTTTAAAATGTTGATGGTAAAAATGAAAGTTTAGAAGATTTTTATTAACCTACATACAGTATTGAAAGAAAGAAAGAAAAAAAGGCATAGTTTTGCTTATACAGTTAATGCTAATTACAATGGAATCATAGCTGTTTACCAAGGTATATATAATAGGATCTTTTTTATTTATTTATTTATTTATTTATTTATTGGAATATAATTGCTTTACACTCTTGTACCAGTTTTTGAGGTAAACCAAGGTCAATCATCTCTATTTATACGCATATCCCCATATCCCCTCCCTCCCTCGACTCCCCCCCACCCTCCCTGTCCCAGTCCTCCAAGGCATCATCCATCATCGAGCTGAACTCCCTTTGTTATACAGCAACTTCCCACTGGCTATCTATTTTACAGTTGGTAGTATATATATATGTCTATGCTACTCTCTCACTTAGTCTCAGCTTCCCCTTCACCCCCCGCCCCCCCAAACCTCAAGATCTGCAGTCCATTCTCTGCATCTGCGTCCTTATTCTTGTCTTGTCACTGAGTTGATCAGTACCATTTTTAGATTCCATATATGTGAGTTAGCATACAATATTTGTCTTTCTCTTTCTGACTTACTTCACTCTGTATGACAGACTCTAGGTCTATCTACCTCATTACATATAGCTCCATCTCATTCCTTTTTATAGCTGAGTAATATTCCATTGTATATATATGCCACATCTTCTTTATCCATTCATTTGTTGATGGGCATTTAGGTTGCTTCCATGTTCTGGCTATTCTAAATTGTGCTGCAATAAACATGATGGTACATGTTTCTTTTGGGATTATGGTTTTCTCTGGGTATATGCCCAGGAGTGGGATGACTGGATCATATGGTAGTTCTATTTGTAGTTTTTTAAGGAACCTCCAAACTGTTTTCCATAGTGGCTGTACCAACTTACATTCCCACTAACAGTGTAGGAGAGTTCCCTTTTCTCCACACCCTCTCCAACATTTGTTGTTTCCAGATTTTGTGATGATGGCCATTCTGACCGGTGTGAGGTGATACCTCACTATGGCTTTGACTTGCATTTCTCTGATGATGAGTGATGTTGAGCATCTTTTCTTGTGTTTGTTGGTCATCTGTATGTCTTCTTTGGAGAAATGTCTATTTAGGTCTTCTGCCCACTTGTGGATTGGGTTATTTGCTTTTTTGGTATTAAGCTTCATGAGCTGCTTGTATATTTTGGAGGTTAATCCTTTGTCCGTTGTTTCACAGGCAACTATTTTTTCCCATTCTGAGGGTTGCCTTTTAGTCTTGTTTATGGTTTCTTTCGCTGTGCAAAAGCTTTTAAGTTTCATGAGGCCCCATTTGTTTATTCTTGATTTTATTTCCATGATTCTAGGAGGTGGGTCAAAAAGGATGTTGCTTTGATGGATGTCATAGAGTGTTCTGCCTATGTTTTCCTCTAGGAGTTTTATGGTGTTTGGCCTTACATGTAGGTCTTTAATCCATTTGGAGTTTATTTTTGTGTATGGTGTTAGGAAGTGTTCTAATTTCATTCTTTTCCATGTTGCTGTCCAATTTTCCCGGCACCACTTATTGAAGAGGCTGTCTTTTTTCCATTGTATATTCTTGCCTCCTTTGCAAAGATAAGGTGCCCATATGTGTTTGGGCTTACCTCTGAGTTCTCTATTCTATTCCATTGATCTTCCTTTCTCTTTTTATGCCAGTACCATACTGTCTTGATCACTATGGCCTTGTAGTATAGTTTGAAGTCAGGAAGCCTGATTCCACCAACTCCATTTTTCCTTCTCAAGATTGCTTTGGCTATTTGGGGTCTTTTGCGTTTCCATACAAATCATAACATTTCTTGTTCTAGCTCTGTGAAAAATGCCTTTGGTAATTTGATCGGGATTGCATTGAATATGTAAATTGCTTTGGGTAGTACAGTCATTTTCACTATGTTGATTCTTCCAATCCAGAAACATGGTATGTCCCTCCATCTGTTCGTGTTGTCTTTGATTTCTTTCATCAATGTCTTAAAGTTTTCTGCATACAGATCTTTTGCCTCCTTAGGCAGGTTTATTCCTAGGTATTTTATTCTTTTGGTTGCAATGGTGAATGGGAGAGTTTCCTTAATTTCTCTTTCTGCTCTTCTTTTGTTCGTGTATAGGAATGCAAGAGATTTCTGTGCATTAATTTTGTATCCTGCTACTTTACTAAACTCATCAATGAGTGCTAGCAGTTTTCTGGTAGCCTCTTTAGAGTTTTCTATGTATAATATCATGTCATCTGCAAAGACTGACACTTTTACTTCTTCTTTTCCAATTTGGATTCCTTTGATTTCTTTTTCTTCTCCGATTGCTGTGGCTAAAACTTCCAAAACTATGTTGAATAATAGTGGTGAGACTGGACACGCTTGTCTTGTTACTGTTCTTAGAGGGAATTCTTTCAATTTTTCCCCATTAAGAACGATGTTGGCTTTCGGTTTCTCACATATGGCTTTTATTATGTTGAGGTAATTTCCTTCTATGCCCATTTCCTGGAGAGCTTTTATCATAAATGGATATTGAATTTTGTCAAAGTTTTTTCTGCATCTATTGAGATGATCATATGGTTTTTTTTTGTTGTTGTTTTTTTTTTATTTTTTTGGCACATGGGCTTAGTTGCTCCGCAGCATGTGGGATCTTCCTGGAGCTGGGATTGAACCCGTGACCTCTGCATTGGCAGGCGGATTCTTAACCACTGCGCCACCTAGGAAGCCCGATCATATGGTTTTTATCCTTCAATTTGTTGATATGATGTATCACGTTGATTGATTTGCGTATATTGAAGAATCCTTGCATCCCAGGGGTAAACCCCACTTGATCATGGTGTATGATCTTTTTAATGTGCTGTTGGATTCTGTTAGCTAGTATTTTGTTGAGGATTTTTGCATCTATATTCATCAGTGATATTGGTCTGTAATTTTCTTTTTTTGTGACATCTTTGCCTGGTTTTGGTATCAGGGTGATGGTGGCCTCATAGAATGCATTTGGGAGTGTTCCTCCTTCTGCTATAGTTTGGAAGAGTTTGAGAAGGATAGGTGTTAGCTCTTCTCGAAATGTTTGATAGAATTCGCCCGTGAATCCATCTGGCCCTGGGCTTTTGTGTGTTGGGAGATTTTTAATCACTGCCTCAATTTCCATACTTGTGATTGGTGTGTTCATAGTTTCTATTTCTTCCTGATTCAGTCTTGGAAGATTGTATTTTTCTAAGAATGTATCCATTTCTTCCAGGTTATTCAATTTATTGGCATATAGTTGCTTGTAGTAGTCTCTCATGATCTTTTGTATTTCTGTGGTGTCCATTGTTACTTCTCCTTTTTCATTTCTAATTCTGTTGATTTGCATCTTCTCCCTTTTTTTCTTGATGAGTCTGGCTAATGGTTTATCAATTTTGTTTATCTTCTCAAAGAACCAGCTTTTAGTTTTATTTATTTTTGCTATTGCTTCCTTCCTTTCTTTTTCATTTATTTCTGCTCTGATCTTTATGATTTCTTTCCTTCTGCTCACTTTGGGGTTTCTTTGTTCTCTTTTTCTAATTGTTTTAGGTGTGAGGTTAGGTTGTTTATTCGATAATTTTCTTGTTTCTTAAGGTAAGACTGTATTGCTATAGACTTGCCTCTTAGACCTTCTTCTGCTGCATCCCATAGGTTTTGGGTTGTTGTGTCTTCATTGTCATTTGTTTCTAGATATTATTTGAGTTCCTTTTTGATTTCTTTAATGATTTAATGATTTCTTTAATGATCTTTAATGATTTTTGAAATCTTTGATGGTTGAAATCTTTAATGATTTCTTGGTTGTTTAATAGTGAATTGTTTAGCCTCCATGTGATTGTAAATTTTGTAGTTTTTTTCCTGTAATTGATATCTAGTCTCATGACGTTGTGGTCTGAGAAGATGCTTGATATGATTTCAGTTTTCTTGAATTTGCCAAGGTTTGATTTGTAACCCAAGATGTGATCTATCCCGGAAAATGTTCCATGTGCACTTGAGAAGAAAGTGTATTCTATCGTTTTTGGATGGAATGTCCTATAAATGTCAATTAAGTTGAGATGGTCTAATGTGTCATTTAAAGCTTGTGTGTCCTTATTTATTTTCTGTTTGGATGATCTGTCCATTGATGTAAGTGGGGTGTTCAAGTCTCCCACTGTTATTGTGTTACTGTCGATGTCCCCTTTTATGGCTGTTCGCATTTGCCTTATGTATTGAGCTGCTCCTGTGTTGGGTGCATAGATATTTACCATTGTGATAAGTTCTTCTTGGTTGAATCCCTTGATCATTACGTAGTGTCCTTCCTTGTCTCTTGTAATAATCTTTACTTTAAAGTCTAATGTGTCTGATATGAGTATTGCTACTCCAGCTTTCTTTTGACTCCATTTGCATGGAATATCTTTTTCCATCCCTTTACTTTCAGTCTGTATGTATCCCTTGGTCTGAAGTGGGTTTCTTGTAGGCAGTATATAGAAGGGTCTTGTTTTTGTATCCATTCAGCCAGTCTGTGTCTTTTGGTTGGAGCATTTAATCCATTTACATTTAAGGTGATTATTGACATGTGTGTTTCTATTATCATTTTCTTAATTGTTTTGGGTTTGTATTTGTAGGTGTTTTCCTTCTCTTGTGTTTCCTGCTTAGAGAAGTTCCTTTAGCAATTGTTGTAAGGCTGGTTTGGTGGCGCTGAATTCTCTTAACTTTTGCTTGTCTGGAAAGCTTTTGATTTCTCTGTCTTTGATTTCTCCATCGAATCTGAAAAAAAAAAAAAAACTGGAACTGATCCCAAAATAAACCAGTTCAATAGAATTGATACTAATATTTCTGTTTCCTTAGAGTCTCAGCTGTAAGTGTCCTTCTACTCGCCTTTGGTTTTTTGATTATTCTGTGACCCACAGAGCTTCCTTTATTGTTCCTCTGTAAGCATTGGTGCATGGGGAGGGAGAGGATACAATAGTGGTTCCATCCCCTGGGAGTGAGTGAGCAGTGGCGCTCTGTCATTTCAGTCGGGCTTGGAGGTGCCTGTTGCAGAGGGGCGCTGTTGGCTCAGGTGTAAACAGAATGTCTCAGAGTTGGGCCTCTCTCCGGGCTTCTTTGTTCTCGGCAGCCTCCCTGCTGCCGGCGTTCCATGGAGTTTTAAGCTATCCCCGCCCAAGGGCCTGAGGGTCCCTATTATCCCTGAGTGCCATAGGTGGCCCACAGGGGTCCCTCCACTGCCCGCTGCAGGCGCCGAAAGAGAGAGAGAGAGACTATGCCCACGGCTCCTCCCCCCCAACCTGTTAGCCTGCAGCATCCAGCTACCATCATGGCCTGGCAGCTCTCAGGGGCAGGCACTCCTCGCCGTGGACCTCTTCCCTCCTGTCCTCTCGGTCCGTCACCTTACTGGCAATGATTTTTGACACCCTCAACCAGCTCGCTGGTTCCCACGCTCCCGCTTCCGGACCCTCTGTTCAGCTGTGAATCGACGTCTCAGTCCGGGAATGCTGAGCTGTGGTGCGGCCCCTCTGTGTGTTTCTCACTCCCTCCTGTCTGCCACAGCTCAGCCGCTTCACCCTCTTTGAGCCATCATAGATGCCTCCCTACCCGTTATGTCGGGATCCTTGCTGTCCTTTCTGGTGTCCGAGGTCGTCTGCTGGTGTTCAGTTGGTTCTCTGTGGGATTTATTGCATCTTTTGGTGCATTCCCAATGCATCTGTGGAGAGGGATGCATTCCATGTACCTCTACTTCGCTGCCATCTTTTCACTCTATAATAGGATCTTGATTCATCAGTAATTGAATTTATGTTATTATATATACTGGGGGTGGATGCAACCATATTTCTTTTAAAATATCATAGAATCTTTGTTTTTTGCATTTTGTTCATATATTTCTTCATTAAATAACACAGGAATAAGCAGTAGAGTTCAGAAGATTAACACTGAATCTTTGCTGTTGGGAAAGAAAAGTCTAAGTTAATGTACAGAGATTAAAAACATGAGATTCAAGGAAGATGGTAACCTTAATTGGGTGTTCTTCCTTCCCACTACCTACCTACTCCATTTCCTGAGTAAAATGGCTCCCATGGAATGGCTGGGTGGGAAGGAAGTCTTCATTTCTCCCACTCTGGTGGGGCAAGTGGCCAGGACCACTAAAGGAGCCTTAGGCGAGATTGTTAATTACTGGAATCTGTAGAGAGCTTGGCCTTTAGAGATTAGTGGAAACCTAGTGAAAGGTCACCATGTTTGTGGGCATGGTTTTCACTGGCTTCCCAAGAGGAAATAACATTTTTTTTAATAAAGGAAAAGAGAATTGGACCATCCCCAGATGTCGTCCACGTACCCAAGCCTGGGAGAGAATGACAGGTGCTTTAGCAAGAACTTATACACTGCTGATGGGCCATCAAAGAGGCCTCCAATATATGTGTCACTTTCATCACTTTGATACTATATAACCAGTCTTGAGTGCCACTGAGCAGGAAAAATGAAACAAAACCAAAAACATCTAAAAAAGCCCAGCAATGAGAGGGGAAGATGGGTCAGAACAAACAAAATACATACCGAACAGAATTGAACTTCTGGATGAGGTAGATAATAATTTGAGCTGAAATCTAGAGTTCTCAAGGAGATTGAAGTACTTCTCAAGAAGTGTTTTGAAGCTAAAACAAAGAAACTAACAAAAATAAAATCCACCCCTTCTCTTCAAAAAAGAAAAAAATATGATTTTCTAACCAAAGAATTTACCAAAAGAACCGAAGGAGTGACAGTCTTCAGTAAGGTGAAAGAAACTGCTATATGTTCCACAAAACCTTTTTATCCTGGGCATGTAGGTAGATTACATTCCCCAGCCCCTTTTGCAGTAATGAGTGCCCATGCCATAGAGCTCTTGCTAATGGAATGTGAGTAGAAGTATGTGCACCAACTCCAGAACTGACAAACTTCTAATGGTGATCCTCCACTCTCTACCCATTTGCTGGCTGGATGGAAATATCTGAGGTGACCTGGGAAGCCGTATGTTGAAGATAAGTTTCTGTCAAACAAGCTTGATTGTCCCTCTAACTTTTACCACTTATACTTTATGCAATCAAGAAATACACTGCAATTGTGTTAAGTAACTGAGTTTATCTGTTATGCCTTAAGTATACTTTAATGAATATGGTGACCTGAAAATTAGTGGCTTGAAAGATCAAAGTAAAGAAATATCTCAATGTATACATTATAAAAATAGATTTATGGAAATCATAGGACATTTGGAAGGTAACTAATGTGTGAAGAAATGGAGTTCCAAAAGGAGTAAAAAGAACAGATACATAATTAAACCAACAATACAAAACTTCCTGCAAATGAAGAGAGACCCAAGAGAACTTAATGATGTTCAAGTATAATTGATGAGAATACATGCACCGAAGGATTTCATTATAAAATATTTTTTTAAAAGATCCTTATAAGCTTTTATCCAAAAAAAGAGGAAAACTCTTACAAAGGAAAGAGAGTCTGTCAATGAACTTCTCATCTGTAAAAGGTAATATAGGACTTCCTAGGTGGCGCAGTGGTTAAGAATCTGCCTGCCAGTACAGGGGACACGGGTTCGATCCCTGCTCCGGGAAGATCCCACATGCCATGGAGCAACTGAGCCCATGTGCCACAACCACTGAGCCTGCACTCTAGAGCCTGTGAGCCACAACTATTGAGCCCGTGTGCCACAACTACTGAAGCCTACATGCCTACAAGCCCGTGCTCCGCAACAAGAGAAGCCACTGCAATGAGAAGCCCGCACACTGCAACGAAGAGTAGCCCCTGCTTGCCGCAGCTAGAGAAAGCCCATGTGCAGCAACAAAGACCCAATGCAGACAGTATATAAATAAACTTATTTGAAACAAGAAGAAAAAAAACTATACACACACACACAAATATGCATGTATGTGACCATAAATATTACATTTTTATATCCCTTAAGTAGAGAAAATTTTCAAGATCAATATGACATTTTAACATATAGGTTAAAAAATGAATTCAATGTTAGAAAAAGAATCTTAAAGTTTATTAAAGAATTAATACACTATGATAAAGGTTCTATTTTAGAAATGAATGGTGATTCATTATCAGGAAATATGCCACCAGAATTTAATACATGATTTACTATAAAACAAACTTAAAGAGAATAAATATATAGATTTTAACAAAACTTAAAAAAAAAGCCAAAAAAAACTACAATAAAATGTAAAAGTCCATTTATCAAAAACACAGATGAATTCTATTCATTTTCTAAGTAGTGAAATACTAAATATCCCCCCCCCAAAAAAATCATTGAGGGTATGTTTCCAAATGGAAAAATGGATGAGAGACATAAATGGGCAATTCATAGGACAGTAAATCTAAAAGGTCACCAAAAAAAAAGAAATGATTAAATTCACTAAGATTCAGGGAAATGCAGATTAACAATGAGATGTCATTATATCCTGATTATATTGCCCAAAATAAAAAAGACTGATATCTTCCTACTGCTTGTAGTGGTACAAAGAAAAGCATATTTTCAAAAATTGCTAGTGGGTATATGAATTACTGCTTTTTTGGGGGGCGTTAGGACAGCTATTATAATAAAAAAGGAAAAATACCTAACATACCCCTTGATCTATCAACACCATCCTGGGTATTTAAACCATAGAGTTAAAATATTAATATATAAGGATGTTTAATTAAGCCAAAAAAAAAAATCAGGAGGAAAGTGAATATCCATTATAATGGTTGAATTATGGTAGCTGCATATAATGAATTATTTTGCAGCCATTAAGAATGAATTAGAGCTATATTAAGGTACTCTGCAGAATTTTCATGAGGTATTAGTGGGTGAAAAGGAAAAGAAAAAATGTATAATAAAACTTGGGATTTTTGTAGCAAACAATGCAGAAAATCTGTATATATTTATGCATATAAAATATGATAGAATAGCTATTACATTTTTAACATTTTCTTGGGCTGGAAAGGTAGAATAAATATCATGAAGAAGAGAGGTAGGGAAAGGTGGCATCAAGAATAAAAAAAAGGAAAAACAAGCAACCAATAACAGACTATAAAAGAAAAAGCAAATGTCCAAGATACAGTCACAGTAATGTGTCTATGTGAATTGGTATTCTGCTGGTCTTATGCTTTCTAGAAGAAGAAATAGATTGATATTTTACCATTAATAGGCTTAATTATAAATTCAGTAAAAGCCCCAATAATGGGAAGCCTCACTCTATCAGAGTATCAGGCTCCAAAAATGTGGAATTTCTTGGGAAATTTGGGTTTAAGAAGGGTGTGCTGTGATGAGGCTATACTTGTTTCCTGCAGACCAGACCAGGGCATAGGCAAGATGTTAGCCTGACCATTCCTCAGGAACAGTAATGATAGCTTGAGGGCTTGAATTTCTCAAAGAGGCAGAAATCCTACCCATTTCAAAAGAAACCAACAAGATATTTACCTGAGGGTCTTGTTACTGGGCTTTGTCTTCACATTGACCACTGGAGCCAATTGTTTGGAAGGTTAGAGCAGGTAGCCACCTATATACAGGAATGTGAACAAATTTCTCCTTTGCAGAAAGATTCCCTAGGTTTGAAAAAAAATTCTGATGCCTGAGTCCCAATTGCAGAGATTCCGTTTCAATCGGTATATGGAGAGGAGCTGGGTTTTTGAGATAGAAGAATAAAGATGAAGAGAGGGAAAGTTTACTCCACAGGTAATTCTGTTGCTCAGCTAGAATTGTAGAATTGTAATCCACTTCAAATCTATGTAACATCTTTCTTATTAAAAACCATTCCCCATCCAGCTTAGTTACTAGAATGACCAAGATCCAACCAAGGCTGCATCATTTAGTCCTTATCTATTAGTAAAAGCTAGGGCAAAGTAGAGTAATTAACTAATTATTATCTCAAAAAATCATATAAATTTTTAAGATATAAGAAAAAACTTCAAAGTCACTGAGAGGTAGGTTAAAAAAGAATGGTCACTGAAAGATGGGGGTCCCTGAGAGATGGGTTAAAAAATAATAGTGATGTTTGTCATCAAGTAAATATATATGAGGTGGGACACAGACCAGTATAGAAGAGGTAAACCTCTAACTGTAGTCAACTTTGGCAGTACATTCAAATCACCTGGGAATTTCAAAAAATACTAATGCTCTTCTTTTTTAAGATTCTGATGTAATTGGTCTTGGGCATAAGGATTTTTAAAGTTGCCCAGGTGATTTTATTATGTAACCAGGGTTAAAAACCGCTGATCTAAGAGGAAATAGCAACAAAAAAATATTTCTGTAGAAGTGCGAAGACCCTTTGAGATGAGTGTCACTCTGTTCATTTATTTCTTCAGTTCAGGCATTCAGTTTAGTCATTCTTTTCATTATATTCAATTAATTTAATAATTATTAAGCACCTATTTTGTATTTGTCATTGAAATAGCGGCAGAGATTCTGCACTCAATCGCTACTTGATAGCTAAAATGCAATTTTGTTTTCACTAATTTCTCTTTGTGCCTAAAAGGCATCTTTTTTCTGATTCTGGCTCTGTTGGAAAGAGAGGCAAGTTTCCTCTTTCCTCTCTCCTTTTGTATTCCTTTCTCTTGCTTGGTTTTAGCAAACTGGGAAGGATAAAAGTTGGAAAAGAGAGAAACTGGGAAACTTTACTGAATACCTTCTCTCTTTTAGGCAAGAGTTAGCATTTCACAGTTGGAATCTCGCAAATGTGTCAAGGCGGTATTACTAGACTCAAAAGTTCAAGTAATTTGTTCAAGGTCAAAAAGCCACTTAGTTGCAAAGCTAGGATATACACTGCAAAGTACTTTAGATTACAGTTTCGATAAAGTCAGAGGAGAGTAGAATTATGTCGCCTGCGGAAGTTGTGTGTGTAGGCATGTATTTGGGGAGTGTCTGGGAAGGTAGTTCTCTTGAAGTTTCTTCTTGTATCTTAAAAATTTATATGAATTTTTATTTCATTCCTTACACATTAATTAGGATATAAAAGCTGTGGTTACCTCCTACTAGGAAAAAATTATCTTGTGTTTATGCTTTAATGGGTACAATTGCATCAGGTTTATCAATTTCAGATAAATATGATAAACTAAAGACAACTGACTCTACATATAAGTTTCGGTGTCCAGGAAATGTCTCTGCTATGCCTTGTAATCACTAAATTTCAGGAGTTCGTAGTAACATAAATCTAGGGATACAAATGACAACAGACTTTTTCACTGTGCTTCTGAAACTTACAAGTCTTGCTGAGAAGAGACTCAAATGCTGTCTGAATTGAAAAGGTCTCTGCATCCACTGGCCAGTCTCACATACTCACTGATGCTGATCTTTATTTTCCCCTAATTGTGTAATTCTCATCTCAAGAATCAAAAATCTCAAGTGACTCATAGTCGTTATTAACTCTTTCTTCATCCAATTAAAACTTTATTTTCTGTGTAGTGATCATATATGTATTTTATCCACTCAGTTTGCACCTGATAATTATTCAGCCCTTGCAGTTATCTATTTAATTTGTGTATTTCCTACTGGTATAAGCTCCAGGAAGGTAGGAAACTTGGCTATCTTTTTAACTAATATATCCCCAACATCTAACATTTTGACTGGTGCATATTAGGCATTTAGTATTTGTAGGACTTTCCTAAATAAGTTATTCCTAAAATATACTTTTTATTTTTTTATTTTTTAAAAAATTTATTTATTTATTTATTGGGTGTGTTGGGTCTTAGTTGCTGTGCTTAGGTTTTCTCTAGTTGCAGGGAGTGGGGGCTACTCTTCATTGTGGTGTGTAAGCTTCTTATTGCAGTGGCTTCTCTTGTTGCGGAGCACGGGCTCTAGGTGAGTGGGCTTCAGTAGTTGTGGCATCTGGGCTCAATACTTGTGGCTCACAGGCTCTAGAGCACAGGCTTAGTAGTTGTGGCACACGGGCTTAGTTGCTGCACGCCATGTGGGATCTTCCCAGACCAGGGATCAAACCCATGTCCCTTGCATTGGCAGGCAGATTCTTAACCACTGGGCTACCAGGGAAGTCCCTAAAATATACTTTTTATATGTGAAGCTTCACTGATTTTGAAGAAAGCCTGAAGTAATTTTTAATTTCATTTATTGTGTTTTTAACTGTATTGTTCTATCTGCTTTCTCTTTTTAGTTGCAAAATATCCTGGAAATCTCTCAGATTTGTTTGACATGGTGCGATAAGAATGATGATTTCTTGTTATTGCCTGGGAACTTAAAAAAACAAAATTCTACCCAATATTTGGAATTATTTATATCTTTATTGTAAAAAGTTTAAAATATAAATGAGCATCAGAGTTCATCAACATCGTTAGTATTAATAGCTTTTATGTACCTTAAATTTACCAGTTTGGATTGGAAAAAAGCCCTTTGGTTGTTCATTTTATCAAGATCATCTCAAAGATGTATTAGGGACATCTGAGGGACAGTTGACTCTGTGATCTCCGATTGCTGTGCATTTCTGTTGTTTTGTATGTTTTTACTGGTTTTAGACCAACTTTCAAGTTATTGGCTTTTAAATCCCTTTCAATATTGCTAGTTAAAAATAATTTAAAAATTATTTCCCTTCTTTGAAGTAAATAGAAAAGATAATAAATTCCCTTACTTACCTATAATTAGAATTCTTACATAATCGGGGAGCTCATAATATCAGGAACTAGAGTAGTGGTAAACTTGTGCATATCTAGTAACCAGGTATATGCAACCATTGTATTTCTTTTATGATATTATTTCATATGAATTTTTTACATATCACATATCAACTTATATAGTTTTATCACATACACATGTATATATCACTTTTTAGTGACACATGACAATTTTATGTTATAGTATCCTCACATTAATACAGATGATATTTGTTCCTTAAAAAAGTAAAAACAGAAAGCAACTGATAATTTTGAGATTTAGTCTTGCCCAATATCACATAAGTCTATGAAGAGCTGGAGCCAGTCATAGATCTGCTCTTTGGTACTGTCCACTGATTTCAAAGTAGAGGCTCTTTCTCACTTTTCCTATTTTAATTTTAGAGTTCTGGCAGAATGGAAAAAGTATAAAGAAAGTGGTTCATTGCTTCCTCTGATATACACTTTATCTTGTGAGAATTTATGGTAGGTAGTACTTGAGAACAGTGCCTGCATGGCAATTCTTGCAGCATCTCTACTGCTGTATATTATCCCATTTTCTGATTTGTCACATTGTAAGTCAGCTTTGCAAATTGCTACTCATGCAGGGAAGTAACACTTTATGCTGGATACTATAGTACTTTCCAGTTTTGAATGCATTTTATCATTGTCATCTCCAAACCATAATTCATATTAACTGACATATGGTGATCAAGGTAACAGTCTCAAAACTCTTTGGGCAAACAAATGATGCCATTGTAGTGCCACTGTGTTAGACAGGATGTATATGAGTAGTTAATAGTTTTATGATATCTAAATAGCTATTCCATGGAGTTAAGGTAGAAAACCTTCACCAGGAGTTGGAAAATATAGATAAATAAAAAGGATGCAGTATGGTAAGATGCAGCTGAAAAATAACCTTGGCAGGAAGAAGAACAGGTACAAAATACAAACTGGGAGCTCTTTTCAAAAGAAGTTTTGAGATGATCCAAGCAAATATAAAGTATGAATGCCCAGGGTAAGACTCTGCAAAAAGACAGTGACTGTGTATGTGTTTATGGTCCTCAAAGCTAGAACTACCTCATGCCTATGGCTTTGACGGCTTCAGATGGGTGAGAAGCCACAGGAGTCAGGAGGGAGCACTGGACTAGCCATTGATGCCCTAGTTCTGACTTACGAGCTAGCCTTGCCTGTTGCCGGGGCTGAGAAGCTGCAGTCAGCCTAGATCTAGGTCCTGGGGAGGCACTAAGCAGGTGGTTTGATCTGAGAGACTTGAACTGGCACAAAGTCAAGTAGGTCACACAGGTTGGGCAGAGGCGGGCATGGCAAGAGCTCCAAGAACTCGTGGCTTTGAGAGGAGATGCCTGACCTCTAAGGTCTTTTTAGCTAAGGGCTGCTCAGTTGTTCTTTACCTTTTCTACTCTCCCATGAGGTGGAATTCTCAAGTCTAAAATCTTCAAAAAATTGGGAAAAGCATTGTTACCTGGAAGCAATTTCATATCTTTGAAATATCCCCCAGGAAAATTCTTTGTGTGCTAAGTTAGAACATGATATTGGTCTTTGCCCTCAGTGGTAAAATCATTCCCTGGTGCTAGGAAAGGAGGAGTTTGTGCTAGTGAAAGTGGGAAACTTAAAGCCAAGGATGGATCTGTGCTTAAGCAGTAAAACCCTAACCTGAGAGATTCATAAACTCTGCAGCCCTCCTTACTTTGCCCTTGACTTTGGCAGCTCTCTTATTTGAAAAAGTGATGTGGGGCAGACTGATTAGATAGGTTCCCCAGAGTACATCCACCCCCTCTTCAACCTGACTGTGGTTGACAGTTTATGTAACAGTAACTCTGAATATGTGGAACTGACAGTTGTCAAATTAATATTTTTTTACAGAATTTGTTCCATATGCAAAACCAGTCAGGCTCAAGTTTTTAAAGAGTGGACCCTGGTTTACAGTTTCTGATGCTTTAAATACCATCCTGGTATGACTGAATCTTACCTTGGTGATGTGACGGCTGGGACATTTTTAGTGCACAGTAATTGTGTCTCCCACAATATAACTTTATTATTGTCCTTCAAGATAACTGTGATATTTTTGAAACTATTCTTCTTTTTCTCTCCTGTCTAAGTCTAATGGAAAGGAGTCTTAACTAAATTTTCATATTCACCATAACTTCTAGACAACTCCATCAAAGCTTCAGTATTTGGAATAGGCCCAAAAGCTCCTGAAAGGCTTTCACTGACCAAAAGATCTCTTTTCTACATTTACAAAATGGACAATGAGCTTATGACAATTATTACTCCAAGAAATTGTACAAGCTGAAAATATATGGAATTTAAAGGCATATACTTAAAATATTTTGAAAACATTTAGGCATATCTGAGGAGTAGCCCTGCCAGCTGAAAATACTTCTCAAACATTGTGTTTCAGGAATGGAGTCATGAAGATGTTTAAGAAATAAGGCTTTGGTCAATGAACTGCTACTAGACAATATCTAAGCAGGGGAGTAAATAAGACTAAGAGGAATTAAAGGAGATCCTTCTGTCACGTCCCCATAAGTATCTTCATTATCCTAGATATTTTCCCCTAATGACACGGTAAGAATTATATTTCTTCAAATGAAAAATGCCCGTTTCCTCAGATAAACTGTAAAATCCACAAGGGCAGGAACCTTGCTCATTTTTCTCATCTTGAATCCTCCATGTACTATGTATGATACACAGAGCCTGTGCAAGGTGAGAAGTTAATGCATTTTTTGTGAAAGAATAAATGAATGATTGGAAGAATGAATGAGTCTAGTAGATAATTAGAGGGTTAGACAATGAAGGAAGTAGGTCCAGGGATACCACAGAAAGTCAGCAGAGTTGACCTTGAATAATACACTAAAGGTTCTATGCTCTGTGCCCTGTTTTATAGTCTGTTGGGTACCAGTGTTCTGAATGCCCAAGTGTTGGTCATGGCCAGGGAGTGTTGTGAGACCTGGAGATGACTCTTTTCTCTGATTGTGTTAGTGGAAGCACAGCTGTTATCTTACCCTGGATTCTGATTACACACTGTGTATACAGTAATTGTGTAACAGGCCAGGTGAACTGTAAACAAAAGCTGTTTTCATTTCTTCAACTACCTGTGCATTTCTTTAGCATGAGATGATAAACAACTTTGGCAGGCAGTCAAAGGTTTTAAACATATTTTCAGGGTGGTCATGAACACATCATTATTGTAATTCTTCAAATTTCCTGGTAACTCTTAATTGTATGTTCAATAGGAACAAATCCAAGCTGACCTAACTAGTTGGTTGTATAGTAATTAATACACATAATAAAGACATTAAAGGACCATTTTAGGTAATAATAGCAAGTTTATCTTCCTTAAATGGGCTATTTTTTCTGCAAAATGATTTGCATGTAATTTATTCAGGCTAGTTTGCATTCACCAAATTTCTTTACGTTCTGTCTACTAGAAGTAATTTGTCTTCTTTTGTTAATAGGCTTATAAATTTGAGTTTTAAAACCAATTAAAGAGAAAATCACCAAATGAACTAAGCCTAATTTATTTAACTGACTAGCTTTTTCTTTTACAGAATTAAAAAAATGTGTAATTTTATTTTTTATATTGTCTTTAATGACATTCACTGAGTACTTTAGATTTCAGTTTCCCTGTTACATAATCTGTAGAATGGGGTTAGTCATTTAATGATTATTCTCTGGATATTATGGAGGTATTACATTATAAGCTAAAGAATTTCAAATACGAAATATTCAAAACAAATCTGTATTAAGATGTTTGCTTACTACCTCTTATTTACTAAAACATTGAAAAAGTCTCAGTGGTTTCAGAAAACATCTGTTAAATAGTAGGTTAGACATTGGGGCTATAGGGATGAAAAATGTAATCTTTGTTTTAAAGCAGCTCACTGTCTAGTAGGGAATATAGATAAGGAAAGCAAGCATTACATTCCAGTGTGATGAGTAATATAACAGAGGAATTCACATAATATTTAAAGATGAGAGCAAAGAGTTAGAGGCATTTTTTTTGTACTAGAAATAATTTATTTTGTTGTCAAAGAAGATTTTCTAAAGGCATTATACTTGATGGGTTTCTTGAAGGAAAAGAAGATACCAGCCAGAAGGAAATATGTGTGTGTGTGTGTGTGTGTGTGCATGCGTGCACACACACACACACCTGTAGGCTGAATATTTCAAAGAGAGAAAAATAACATGTGCAAAGATATTAAGGCATCAAATAGCTCTGTATCACTTGTAGCTCTATGTAGTATTTATATTTAGTGATCATTGATGAGAAGCTGGGGGAGAGAAACAGGAACCAGATCATTGAGAATCTTATAAAACATGCTGAACAAATGGCTCTTTATTCTAAAGATAATGTGGACCCACTGAAGAATCTTATGCCGTATAGTTTTTTTTCTTTTCTTTTTAAAATATGTACTCTTTTCCAATATACATAGAAATAATATGACCTCCTCTAAAAGATTTGAGTTCAAAATAAAAATTATTACTCTCCAGTAAGATTTTCCAAATTACTTTATCAGTAATATGACTTGTTTAATTAAAGAAGACTCTCTTCTTTCACCCTACTCCTTCCATAACATTTAGATGGGACTATGTGATTTTCTTCTAGTCATTCAGTTAAGAATAACAGCTTTAGGGTCAGTATGAAATGTGGATAGAGAAGTTTCAGAATAAACTTGGGAGATTTGTTAGGAGCCTATTGGGTATTGCAAGTAAGAAGTGATGAATGCCTGAGCCAAAGAAGCAGTGGTAGGAACTGAGAGAATGGGGTTGGTTTAAGAGATAGTAAGGAGGTTAGATCAATAGGACAGGTTGAAAAATTAAATAGGGGGTGAAAATGATAGAATGGTTAAAGTTGATTTCTCAGTTTCTGGCTCAGCCTAATAGATAATGATCCACACCAGAGAGTTTTGAAGAAGTTGGTATGGAAAAGAGGTAGGAAAAATGGTGAGTTCAATTGGGAATCTATTGCTTTAGAAATGAATGGTGTTTAATAGACATATGAATAAATGGGTTGGAGCTCAGGAGAGAGATCTGAGAGACAAATACAGATTTGAAACTCATTACTGAACAGACGAAATCACAGGATTGGCTAAGATGTTTCAGGACAAAGGATTAATAGGAATCAGAAGAGTACAAATGAAGAAACTTTGGGAAAAACCTATATTTACAGGGAAAAGGAAGAAGATAAAACTTATTGGAGGGGCTTCCTGGGTGGCGCAGTGGTTAAGAATCCACCTGCCAATGCAAGGGACACGGGTTCAATCCCTGTTCCAGGAAGATCCCACATGCAGCGGAGCAACTAAGCCCGTGCGCCACAACTATTGAGCCCATGTTCTGCAACTACCAAAGCCCACGTGCCTAGAGCCCATGCTCCACAGCAAGAGAAGCCACAGCAATGAGGAGCCCGCGCACCACAGCAAAGAGTAGCCCCCACTCGCCGCAACTAGAGAAAGCCTGCGTGCAGCAAAGAAGACCCAACACAGCCAATAAAATAAATACATAAATAAATAAATAAATAATGATAAATAAATAATAAATAAATAAATTTATTTAAAAAAAAAACAAGGGAAGCTGAGAACAAGTACCATAGAAGTAAGAATAAATCCAAGACATAGCAGAATCTTGGAAGATAATGGAGGAAATAATTTCAAGGTAGAAGAAATAGTCACCATGTCAAAAGTGACTGAGAGAAATAGTCACCATGTCAAAAGTAAGATGAGGACTTATGAGTGTTCATTCAGTTCAAAAGTTAAGAAGTCAGAGGTGGGCATTGCCTCATTTGTTAAAATTCAGGTGACATTTTAAGGATTTTTGTTAAGCAAAAGGTTTTATTTTGGAAGGATAAAACCAAATCAAGTCAATCAAAACCTACTCTGATACCATGAAAGTATTTACTTATTTTTCTAAATGTTACAAGACCCTTTGGTCATTTGATTAAAAAAAAAAAAAGAGGAGAGGAGTTATATTTGCTGCTTCAACATCCTTATTAATTCAGAGAATTGTTGATTTTATTAAATCCATATAATCAAAATGATAAAATTGGCCACTCAGATTCTATTTCTTTCTTTTCATGAGATTATATTTCTTTTATTAATTTAAATAATAATTCTGAATGTCATTTTCTAGACTAGCATTAATGGTTCTAAATTCATAATGTAGGTATTATAATGTGAAATTTAAGTGAGATCATACAATATTTGTCTTTCTCTGACTTATTTCACTTAGCATAATGCCCTAAGTTCCATCTATGTTGTTGCAAATGGCAGGATTTCTTTCTTTTTTTGACCAAATAATACTCATTGTATATAAAGTTGAACCCTTGAACAAGCTAGAGGTTAAGGATGCTGACCCTCCAGGCAGTTGGCACTCTGTGTCCCTGGTGCTGCATCTTTGAATTCAGCCAGTTGTGGATTATGTAGTACTGTAGTATGTACTTATTGAAACAAATCCACATATAAGTGGACCTGCACAGTTGAAACCTGTGTTATTCAAGGGTCAGCTGTGCATACCACATTTTATTTATCCATTCATCCATTCATAGACACTTTTAGGTTGTTTCCATGTCTTGGCTATTGTAAATAATGCTGCAAGGAACACAGGAGTGTATATAACTCTTAAAGATAGTGATTTCATTGCCTTTGGCTATACCCAGAAGTGGAATTGCTGGAACATATGGTAGTTCTATTTTTAATTTTTTGAGGCACCTCTATACTGTTTTTCATAGTGGCTACACCAATTTATATTCCCACCAGTGAGGTACAAGGGTTTCCTTTTCTCCACAGTCCCATCAGTATTTATCTCTTGTCATTTTGGTAATAGCCATTCTAACAGGTCATTATATATACAGTATAAAATTAAACATTGACATTGGAAGAAATTGACAGTATTTACACTGTGTGCGTGTGTGTGTGTATGTGTGTGTGTGTTTTAAATTCCATAAACTCTCTCAGGAAGACTGGCTTCCCCAGGTTAATAAGTAAACTAAAAGCATCAAGGAAAATTTCTGCCCAGAGCTGGATTGCTTTCCAGCTGATTTAGGTTTTCCAGTTTAACCCTTAAATATGGGAAACATTGTACATGAAGTTTGAATTTGGTGACAATGAAGACAAGGAGAGAGGAGAGAAATACAAATAATTGCATTATTTAACAGTATTATTGTAAACAACAGGTCAACTTTTATTTCAAAGTCGAGTGATCACAAAGCTCAAAACAGCCTTGGGCAGTACAGGAGAGCAGAGAAGGTACTGAACTGGATGCCAAAGATGAAATATTATGAGAGGAACTGATGAAAAATGGCAGCAGGAATAACATTTTGGGGCTAGGAAAGGCTGGGATATTTCCAAGAGGTTATTCACTTCCTGAAACAGGATTATGTGAATTATGTCTCCTAGATATACAGAACCTGCAGTGTACGTGGTTAAGAATTTCAGAGAAGTTAAATCAATTATTTATTTCATTCCAGGTCAATGCAAACATTTTGCAATAAATAGGACTTCTCTACAATTAAAAAGGAAAGTTCCAGAAAGTATAACACTTCCTAAGACAGGGTCTACTTAGTGAGTATGTAGATGTGTTCTCACTTCTACGATCTGTTGTTCACACAAGGGGCAAAGACAAGACTGATGAAGAAAATTTCTATTCTCTCAATAAAGTTAGCATAGCTGGTTGGAGCCCTTGGCCTTCAGACCATCCACAGAGGTGTGGTGTCCTCTAATCCAGTTTGTGAGGGTCAAAAGAGCTTCTGTCTCTGCAGAGTCAGAGAGGCACTTTCTAGAAATCCCCCTTGGAGTTATATCTGGAAGCAGCAGTTTCCTTTATAATTCTAATTGGTTTTAAAACATTTCAGTTTGGAAACGAATTAGGATTTTTACCTAAATATTTCAATAATCTAGTACTGTGCATACAACTTAAGACACCTTTGAAAATCACTGCATATATCCATAAAAGCACATGGGTCGTACACCTGAACACACACAAGGTTTTCAGGGCATGATCAAGAAAATATGAGATTACGCTCTGTGATGGAAAATTTCAAGTCCTGATACTTCTCTCTATCTTGATTGATGTGAGTAGATAATTTTTAAAGAAATATGCAAAGGTGCTTTAAAAAAGAAACGTACTTCTCTAGAAAGGTTATCAATTAGTTACCAGGTCATTGTTCAGATTTCTATGATCTTATAAATGAATTGTCATAGGAATGGCTAATTATTCCATAAAATTTGTTACCAGTTTTAAATTTGTGAGAGTTGCTAGGACAAATTAAGCAGTATTAAAAAGAGTATCAAACTCTCCCTTCAGAATGAATAAAATTGCCACTGAAGATGTTGAGGCAATATGTTAGTTCCTCCTTGTCAGACCCTGGCTGCAGAGGGTGACATCTTTCTGACTTCCAGTGACTACCACTCTTGTTCAAAAATATTCAGTGACTGCATATTTGCTAGCAAATTACTCTTCCCCCAGCTGTACTGGGGGACAAAAATCCTAATCATTTTCAGTTGCTTTCTCAAATGTCACTTCTTTGTGAAGCTTTTTCTGAATCTTTTAAATTGAATGTAATCTCTCCTTCCTCTGACTGCACAGAATACTTCACTCTTCATATAGTTACACCTATTTGTTTAGTTTGTTCATTTGCCACACTACTTTGTAAGCTCCTTAAAGGCACAGAGTTTCTTCTTCAGCTTTGTATTCTCTCTCTCTTTAGCCCAATATCAGATAGATAGACAGACAGATAGATAGATAGTTGATGTTTCAATATTTTATTTTAAATTAAAATTACAGAGAGGAAAAACAAGTAGACACAAAAGGACTTAGAAGAAACTCTGGTCAAAAAGATCTTTATCATCAGCACACCAATGACCTACAGTTGGAAGCATTATGCCAATCCACGTGGGGACTAGCTCTTTTTTGGTCACTGCATGCTTTTTACTCTTGTTATGATAGTTTGTTTATTATATGTTAATTTTGGCTTACTGGCCTCCTGCTGCTGGGTTCTAGAATGATGATGTTCCCGTGTGGCCAGAGCAGGAAATGTTTAGAAGTTTACTTAGGGAAGCCCAAGTTGTTACAATTTCAAGGTCACCTTATTGCTGCACTTGTAGTCAGCTATTTAGTTCATCTTTGATCTTTGGCCTTTGTATACGTCCAACTCCACTTCAGACCCATTTTAGGACCTTCAGCTCTGTCAATTTTGGGTCCCAAATGTCTCTTGGTTGTTCCAGTCCTGCCTTTTAGTAACTCATAATCTTGGCATGATCTTTTAAAGTAAGGTTCTTCTTGGGTATTTTTATTGGATTAAAGTGAAAGGTAGGTAGGGGAATGGCACAAAACAAAATTGATTACCTACCTTTATATGATTATTATCACATAATTCATGCTGCTATCTTTGCCAGTAAATTTGTCTGATGGTTGCTGCTATACCAAGTGGTCCTGAAGTCTTCTTAAGGCGACTTTTGCTTCTCTAATGATCCAGGCATAGATTAAATGTAGCCCAGAACATTCAAACTTCAGTTTTTACCTTCTTGATAACTAATTAAATATAACTTACAACATTCACAAGTTAAAATTCGCAGTTGAGTTAAAATTAATTAATTGATTACTTTAAATTTGAAGAATATGAGAATTTGTCTGTATGGAATTTTAAGATCAAAGGAGATGAAATTCCAGAAAGCAGTATTTTGACCCTCAAATTCCCTGATTTTATATACTCTTAAAGATATGGGGAAACTTGGGATTTTCTGTGGTGATCTGTATCATAGCTTTTAGGAAATAAAAAGTATGAGTGAAAAAGTTTCAAAATAAGTTAGTAAGAAGGAAACTAGATTTTTTTTGATGTGTGTAAGTTTAAACAGTTCTTTTTTTTAAGGACTTTTATTGAGATATAATTGGCATACAATAAACTATATATATTTAAAGTGTACAATTTGATATATATTTTTTCTTCTTAGTAATGTATATGTGGCAATCCCAATCTCCCAATTCATCCCACCCCAACCCTCTCCCCTGCACCCCCCGTGAGGGAAACTAGATATTTGAAAAACTGTTAAATATGCACGGTAAAAATGATGATTTCCTTAACATTAATTTGCTTTATTTAAATAAAATAAATTTATTTAATTTTTAAATAGTTCTACTTTTATAATTTTGAAAGCAAATTATAAAACTAATTGTAACCATAAAGTACATTTCTTTATAAAAATTATTTTAAGATTAAAAAGTGATACCCTGATATCACACTATTAAAAATATTAGAGCTCAGATATAAGATTATATTTTTTCTATCAGGACCAAAGATGGACCACCTAAGTCTATGGAAAAACACTTAGATGCTTGTTGGTGTGGGTTTCTGTGTGTGTGTGTGTGTGTGTGTGTGTGTGTGCGCGCGTGCGCGCGCGTAAGAGAGCAAGAGAGAGAGAGAGAAACCAGAAAGTTTGAATTTGCATTTGGTTGTCTTTCATGTTAGATTGTCTTCATGTTAATTACTCTTTGTGCATATCTAAAAGTCCTTCTTAAATTGCACACATGGATACTTTTTGATTTCTATTGGCTGCTTGCAACATAGTCATAAAAATATTTCTAATTACTTTCAGAACAGTTAAAAATGGAGTTCTAAGCAAATCTGGGTATATTCTCTTGAGATAGTTGGACCAGTCAGAATTTTTGTGAGATTAATATTCAGCACAAGAGAATTTGGCTCTTCCTGCTTAAATGGCAAATTTAACCAAGGTCCAGTTTAGAAAATTCCAAACCAAACCATTGGTGGACAGAAAGATCCTGGAACAACAGCAAAAAAAGAAATCCATTTGAACAGCAGACTAGGGTAGTGGTTGGGCCTGGAGATCACAGTCCAACAAACAACTAGTAAGGTTGTATTAAAGCCAAATTCAGCAATAAAAGAGAACAAAGCCAGGTGACTAAGTCAAGGGCAAGTATGACAACGATCATAAGCAGCACAAATAATTATGGCACCGAAGTTTAACAGACTGGCCGGAAACATGTGAGTAGGAGACTCAGGTACACTGAGTTGTTGCATGTGGTGTGTTACTTTAATCCCCCTTCCTTCTTCCTTCCTTCCCTTCCTTCCTTCCCTCCCTTTTCCTTAACTTCCTTCTATCTTTCCCTTTTGTTACAAAAGCAACCTCTACTATGTGCCCCGTGGTAAGCACTTGTTATAGTGATGAATAAGAGGTGTTTTTTGTCTAAAAAAAGTTCTCAGACTATGTGTGTTGGGATCATAGGTTAATATTTGTCCTTATCTAATTTATCTTGAGTACTCACCATTTGCAGTATTTCAGTTGTTCACAATCTAAAATACGAATTTGACTCTGAACACATGGCTTGAGCTATAGGGAATTATGTGCTTATGGGCAGAAACCTCACTCCTGACCTCAGAACTGACTATTCTAATCGATGTAATGTGTAGAGCTCATGATGTTATACAGTAAAATTCACTTGGAATAGTGGTGCTGAGAGACTTGGATAATGGCCACATATAGACTTACTAATAAAGCAAGAGAAATTCATGATGAAACTTTAAGTGAGAGGACATGATTTTTCTTGCAATACAGCTGAACCTTTGCTATTATTAAGAAACATTAGGGTGAAATTTTATAGAATTACACAAAACTTATTGAACTATTATAGTAGTATGAAGCATGATACCAAACTCATACTTGTACAGAATATATGCTTAGGCTTAAAATATATTTAAAATATATTGTATTTCAAGTTGAACTTCATGACAGCTGAATAAGGGATATGATATTGCCTTTTAATGATCTAATTCCTTTCCAGTTACAAGAGTGACAAAAGGTCAGCCCTTTCAGATTGCATAGCACACACTTGTAAGAAACCTTTATAAATCATCCCTATGTTCAAGTGCAAGGCAACTATAACACAACTCCATGTATTAAAACAAAAGTGCCTTTTCAAAATAGGGGAGAAAGAAGAAAATGTTCACAGTAACAATATACTGAGTGCTTTGTGAAATAGAAAATTAACTTTGGTAGTTTCTCAGTGGACAGGGCTTGGATAAAGGAGAAAGTTACTCACTGAAGGATACCAGACCACATAGAACACTTCTCATTTGGTATGTAAACATATGTGCCATCTCTTCATTTCTAGGTATCAGGTCAGTTTGCCTAATCCCCAAATTTCAGAAAATGTCAACTACATACAGCATGGCACTAATGGATGTGGTTTAGAGAGGGATTGCCTGAACATTGGAACATTTCTGAATGCTCAATTTAGAGAGATTGAGAAATAGCAAGTGCCACACCTGAAACCAGTACAAAACCTGGGGCTAGGCTGTTGATGGGTGATCTGAATTTGGGATCCACCCTCAAACTTCAAAGGAGCTTCGGAGATGTTTTTCTAACAAAATTATAGTTAAAGGGGGATGACAGTAAGAATATAAATTGGTGGCAAGTTATTATTTTCCAGTGGCAAGTTATTACTAAAAATTAGCTAGCATTAATTAGTACTTTCTATATGCCAGGGACCATACTAAGTTATTTATATATTTGGTTTTATTTGCTATGTGTCAGGAGTCTTAAAAGTTTTAATTTTCTTGATCCAGTATTTCTATATCTAGGTGCTAATTCTATAGTAATAATCAATGATCTACATAAAGAATTATTCACTAAGATGTTTGCTGCAGCACTTTTTATATAACACAGAATCTAAAACAAACGTCTAACAATAATGAATGCTTAGGTAAAGTTACATGATAGGGTATTATGCACTCACTGGAATTATGTTTGCCAAGAATACCCATAAAATTGGAAAATGATCTCCGTGTATTATTAAGCAAAAAAAAATAGGATGCAAAATAATATATATAAAATAACTTTAATATTACAATAAATGTATTTTTATAAAAAGAGGAAATACAGCAATATATTAATTATGATTTTAGCTGGGTGATGGGAATTATGAATAATCTTTGTGAGTCTTTTAAAATGCATATCTCCACTTTTCAAATTTTCCACAAGTTTACATTAAGCTTATAATTAGAAAAACAAGCTTAGAAAAATTTCTGACAATATAATTTTCGGTTTCTCTACAGGAAGATTCCTTTCATCTGGCTCCCTGACCAACTACCTTGTTGTGGGATCTTCTGCTCATATGACAATTCCTTGCTTGGGCTAACTTTTGGATCTCCAGGTTAGAGTTATTTTCTTCTGGACTTTGAATACTCAGTTTTCTCCCTCTTAAGAAACCATTCCCCATGGCAAGCTGTTGATTGTGGCACTTCCCTTGGGCAAAGGGATCTTCAGGTTGAAATGGTAAAGTATTCCATTCTACCTTTAGTTATTCACTGATATGTCAGGCTTCATGCTTTACTGAAGGTACTCTGCTAGAACTTCTGGGGGTATACTGAGTGTCTCAAAAAGTACTTGAAATTTTGGTATGTCAGCGGGGGTTATCTTGCAGTCCTCAGAGGCTTGGCCATACCTTTCTACACACCTGCCTGCTTAGTTTGAAGACTATTGGCAAGATAGGCTACAAGAATGTTTTCATGAATGTTTTTAGGACTCCTGGATAAATTAAGAGTAAGGGACTCTGGGATTAAAAGCCATTGTCTCTCATAGACCTTGGAAATTATGGAGGCTCAAGAAATAAGTGATTAAAAAGGAATACAGAGGGAGATAAAGGTAGTCTTTACTATAATAAGTATTTTTATTAATCAAAAGAATAAACATTATTTTTCAAAGAATAGATAAAAAGTAGAGAAGACATTTGAAGGGGGTAGAGAAATCATTCTGAGGTAGGGACAGTTTAGGGACAGGTTCCCCATCTTTGGACAGATATTCAAGGTTGATAAGGAAAATTAAGAGGACAATGTAGGTTGATAGCATATAAATGAACATCGAGATACTTGATATCAACTCTTTAACATGATAAATTGTGAATATTTCTTCTAAGGATCCAAAGAAATAAAATTACTTATGGTCCAGGCCCTCTATGGCAGATATCACTGAAATATATCAAATCCTAATCTCTTAAATTTGTAAATGTTACTTTGCTTGGAAAAAAAGGGTCTTTGCAGATGTGACTAAATTAATGATATTGAGATGAGGAGATTAAGTGGCTTGTTCCCTGGGCTCTAAATACCATAACAAGTGTCCTTAAAAAATAAGCATGCTTAGGGGCCAAATTTAATAATGTAGCATATACTACCATCATAGACCCAAATAAAAGTGCAGTATAACATAGAGTCAGAGGGAGACTCCACATAGACACGGAGAGGAAGAGAAGGTAATGTGACTGTGGTGGCAAAGATTGGAGGATGCGTACACAAGCCAAGAAAATGCTTGAAGTCACCAGAAGGCAGAGAGACAAGGATGGATACTCCCCTAGAGCCTTTGGAGGGAATAAAGTTCTGCTGACATTTTGAGTTTCGACTTCTGGCCTTCAGAACTGTGAGGGAATACATTCCTATTGTTTTAGTCCATTAAATTTCTGGTAATTTCTTACTGCAACCCAAGAAATGAATATATTAACTAAAATAATTCCTACCTTGGAGAACATCCTCATTGCAATTGGTTGGGGAGAATCATGAATGTAAATGTGCTTTTATCATTAGCCAGACTTATCAGGAAAAAAAGGGAGAAGACACAAATCAATAGAATTAGAAATGAAAAAGGAGAAGTAACAACCGACACTGCAGAAATACAAAAGATCATGAGAGACTACTACAAGCAACTATATGCCAATAAATTAAATAAACATGGAAGAAATGGATAAATTCTTAGAAAAGTACAATCCTCCAAGAATGAACCAGGAAGAAATAGAAAATATGAACACACCAATCACAAGTACAGAAATTGAGACTGTGATTAAAAATCTCCCAGCAAACAAAAGCCCAGGCTCAGATGGCTTCACAGGCAAATTCTATCAAACATTTCGAGAAGAGCTAACACCTATCCTTCTCAAACTCTTCCAAAATATAGCAGAAGGAGAAACACTCCCAAACTCATTCTACAAGGCCACCATCACCCTGATACCAAAACCAGGCAAAGATGTCACAAAAAAAGAACATTACAGACCAATATCACTGATGAATATAGATGCAGAAATCCTCAACAAAATACTAGCTAACAGAATCCAACAGCACATTAAAAAGATCATACACCATGATCAAGTGGAGCTTATTCCTGGGATGAAAGGATTCTTCAGTATATGCAAATCAATCAATGTGATACATCATATTAACAAATTGAAAGATAAAAACCATACAATAATCTCAATAGATGCAGAAAAAGCTTTTGACAAAATTCAACATCCATCTATGCTAAAAACTCTCCAGAAAGTGGGCATAAAATGAAATTACCTCAAGACAATAAAAGCCATATATGAGAAACCAAAAGCCAACATCGTTCTTAATGGTGAAAAACTGAAAGCATTCCCTCTAAGAACAGGAACAAGACAAGAGTGCCCACTCTCACTGCTAATATTCAACATAGTTTTGGAAGTTTTAGCAAGAGCAATCAGAGAAGAAAATGAAATAAAGGGAATTCAAAATGGAAAAGAGGAAGTGTCACTCTTTGCAGACATGATATTATACATAGAAAACTAAAGATGCTACCAGAAAACTGCTAGCATGAATCGATGCATTTAGTAAAGTAGCAGGATACAAAATTAATGCACAGAAATCTCTTGCATTCCGATACACTAACAATGGAAGAGCAGAAAGAGAAATTAAGGAAACTCTCCCATTTATTATAGCAACAAAAAGAATAAAATAGCTAGGAATAAACCTGCCTATGGAGGCAAAAGACCTGTATGCAGAAAACTATAAGACACTGATGAAAGAAATCAAAGACAGTACAAACAGATGGAGGCACAAACCATGTTCTTGGATGGGAAGAATCAACATTGTGAAAATGACTATACTACCCAAAGCAATTTACAGATTCAATGCAATCCTGATCAAATAACAATGGCATTTTTCACAGAACTAGAACAAGAAATTTTATGATTTGCATGGAAACACAGAAGACCCCGAATAGCCAAAGCAGTCTTGAGAAGGAAAGACAGAGTTGGTGGAATTAGGCTTCCTGACTTCAAACTATACTACAAAGCTACAGTGATCAAGACAGTATGGTACTGGCACAAAAATAGAAATATAGATCAATGGAAGAGAATAGAGAGCCCAGAGGTAAACCCACACACATATGGGTAGCTTATCTTTGACAAAGGAGGCAAGAATATACAATTGAAAATAGACATCTTCTTCAATAAGTGGTGCTGGGACAATTGGACAGCTACATGTAAAAGAATGAAATTAGAATACGTCCTAACACCATACACAAAAATAAACTCCAAATGGATTAAAGACCTAAATGTAAGGCAAGACACTATAAAGCTCTTAGAGGAAAACATAGGCAGAACACTCTATGACATCCATCAAAGCAAGATCTTTTCTGACCCACCTCCTAGAATAATGGAAATAAAATCCAGAATAAACAAATGGGACCTAATGAAACTTAAAAGCTTTTGCACAGTGAAAGAAACCATAAATAAGACAAGAAGACAACCCTCAGAATGGGAGAAAATATTTTCCAATGAAGCAACGGACAAAGGATCAATCTCCAAAATATACAAGCAGCTCATGTAGCTTAATACCAAAAAAGCAAATAACCCAATCCACAAATGGACAGAAAACCTAAATAGAGAGTTCTCCAAAGAAGACGTGCAGATGGCTAACAAACACGTGACAAGATGCTCAACATCAGTCATCATTAGAGAAATGCAAGTCAAAGCCACAATGTGGTATCACCTCACACTGGTCAGAATGGGCATCATCAAAAAATCTAGGAACAATAAATACTGGAGAGGGTGTGGAGAAAACGGAACCCTCCTGCACTGTTGGTAGGAATGCAAATTGGTACAACCACTATGGAAAACAGTATGGAGATTCCTTAAAAAACTAAAACTAGAACTACCATATGACCCAGCAATCCCACTCCTGGGCATATACGCTAAGAAAACCATAATCCCAAAAGAAACATGTACCACAATGTTCATTACAGCACTATTTACAATAGCCAGGACATGGAAGCAACCTAAATGCCCATCCAGAGATGAATGGACAAAGAATATGTGGCACATATATTCAATGGAATATTACTCAGCCATAAAAAGGAATGAAATTGAATTATTTGTAGTGAGGTGGATGGACCTAGAGTCTGTTATACAGAGTGAAGTAAGCCAGAAAGAGAAAAACAAGTACCGTATGCTAATTCATATATATGGAACCTAAAAAAATGGTACTGATGAACCCAGTGACAGGGCAAGAATAAAGATGCAGATGTAGAGAACGGACTTGAAGACATGGGATGGGGGGTGAAGGGGAAGCTGGGATGAAGTGAGAGAGTAGCATTGACATATATACACTACCAACTGTAAAATAGATAGCTAGTGGGAAGTTGCTGTATAACAAAGGGAGATCAACTCGATGATGCATGATGACTTAGAGGGCTGGGATAGGGAGGGTGGGAAGGAGTCATGGGAGGGAGGGGATATGGGGATATATGTATAAACACAGCTGATTCACTTTGTTGTACAGCAAAAACTGGCACAACAGTGTAAAACAATTATATTCCAATGAAAAGCTTAAAAAATAAATGCTCTTTTAATATGGTGAAAGATAAAATTTGCAAAGCATGTAAACTGGTGGGAGGTGTCTAGCTGACAGTGGCAACAATAATATTTGCTGTTGAAGGAGAACTGGATCATGAAAGGAGGGGAGAATAAGAGGGAAAAGATCTCTTTTCTGTGTGCCCCAATCTCTCTTTTAGTTCAGATATTAAATCTCACCACCTAGTTGGGATGAAATTGGTTTAGTTACAATACTGGATGAGAATGGGTGCCAGATACTCTTTTTTTTTTTTTTTTTTAATAATCCAAGTCCTAGATTATCCTTCACAATTGCATGGCTGAGTAAATAGGATCTATGCTATAGTTCATCAATAAGGAAACCAATAGAAGGAAAATTGCTGGAATCATTCTTTTTAAAGAAGTGGCTTAAATTACCTGGGTTAAAAAAAAAAAAAAAGCAAGAACAACTGCTGCTTCAAAATTCAAATTAGATCCACTCCAAAGCATTCTTTCCTCAAAAGGACCTTGTGGATGCCAGACCTAGTAAATTTACATTTGACAGACAAAAGAAAGTTTTTTATGTTACACAAAGGCAACATTATAATCTAGCTGTCAGACTTTAGTTCCATTGATGCACAGAGATGTGGGACAGATGAAGATAATTCAGGGAATCCAGCTGTAGCCCCAGTCTCAGGGAGCCTTCCCTCAGTTAGTTGAAATCCCAAACGCTTATCACAGAAGCAAGAGAAATTTGATAAAGACCTGGCAGTGGCAACCAGACTTATTCTTGCTAGAACAAGAGAGTGATATTCAGAGACTGACATACTCTTAAAATGATCAAAAGGGAAATGCAAAGGTTTTCTTTTCAGAGTTCAAGTCACACTGAGTTTGGTCAGATAGTGTGAGGGGCCCAGTCAAGTCACTTGTTAGAGTATGTAAAATAAAATTGGGAAAGAAAAGAAGAAATTGAAAAGAATGGCGTATTTAGTTACTGAAAGGACCAATGAAATCAGTTCCCTCTGAGTGTAAAAGGAGGAAGGGAAGATACTCTGCTAGGTACTTAAAATGTATATACAGAAGATTATTTCTAGAAGACACAGTGGGTATTTGCCATGCACCAAAGATAATAGAATTCTGTTATGTCAGTTATCACAAAGTAATGAATTGAAAAATCTATAGTAATGTTTGTTTACAAAAGTGCTGCATATTATTTAAATGGGAAAAAAAAAACAAGAGCTGTAATAAAGGCAGACATTCCCATGGATGTCCACTCCTTGAAGTCAGCCACAGTTAACAGTTTGGTGTACTATAGAATTTAGAGCTGGAAAATTTGTTAGATGTCATTCAGTCCAATCCCCTTACTTGATAGTGGGGGAAAATGAGGCACAAACAAAGCTCTTGAGTTGTTGAAGTTTGCACAGCTAATTAGAAAAAGATCTTGGTTTCTTTTACATCACCTGAATATACAGATGCTTTTATTCACCTGATTTTTCTCTTAAACTACTAGAGAAACACATCCTAGATATTCTGAACTTCCTACTAGGTTGACTCAAGCAAAGTAAGAAAGGAAATTTAAAAAAAATAACTGAAGACAGTTAAAAAGAGCTACCTAAGGTAATTTTTGAAGAGGTAGCATATGACTGAATCATCAGTCTCGATAAATTGAAAAGGACTCCATTCTTATTTTCAAACTTGAGGAAAAAACATCATGACAATACAATATTTACAATCTCCAGAACTTTGTTTAATACAGGAGTATAATTTTAGCACTTTCTCTAGGAAATCAACCTCCAGTTTCTGAATCATTTTGGCCAGTTTCTACATCCTCCTAATCTATCCTCTGGGGCACCCCCAAAGCTGCTTATTTTATGGCAAAGAATATAAAAGAATTTTTAAATTTTCTTTGTGTATCCAAAATTTCACTGAATGCTGATGCTTTTTCCTCTAAAAGAATCCTTATGAAAATCTCTTTATTTCTATCTCTTATAAAAACCATATTTAATATCTAAGCTCCTCTAAGGAAATTGTTTTCAGTATTATGAAAATCCCTGAAAATTGACTAAAATCATTTAACATATCCTTAACCAGTACTAACAACCATTTCTCGCTTAAAAGTCTCCATTTTTCCCCCATGATTTTATGCTTTTTCAGTTTTTCAAATAGTGAGCAGCATGAACAGAGAAATGGTAAACATCTCTTTTCCCCCCTTTAGCACCTAGTACAGTTATCAAAGTATCCTAAGATATGTGCATGAATGATACACTAAAACTATGTGTATTCAAATCTTTTACATGTGTGTTTACATATGTATGTGGCAGTGATTAATATAGATTCACAAATTTTTGAATAGGAAAAGAACTTGGATTTTGAGCCACATAAATTTGGGATCAAATTTTGGTTCTTTTACTTGCTAGCTGTGTGATCTTGGGCAAGTTGCTTAGTTTCTGAACCTTACTTTCCTCATTTATAAAATACACTTACAAATGGCAATTATTATAATTATTTTCTCATAAATAACATTACATTGTCAGAGGACTAAACAATGTTGCCTAAAAATAATCAGCTCTTGTCCTTTCTGTGCCAATTTCTGCCCTTTAGAAAATGCTGCTTCTTTGGAGATCATTTGCAGATTGTAGCTTTCTTTATTCAGTGTTTCTCAAACTTACATTTTCTCCTCCACTCCATCTCTGACAGTTATAGCTGCTCTGCTGTACCCCTTTCTGGCTCTTGTCCTGTGCGTGCATTGTTTCAGATTGGATTGTAGCATGTTCTGGAACCATTTCAGGTATTCTGCCCTGTGCAATTGCCTTAGAATCAACTTCTTCCACAATTAGTTGTCACTTGTTACATTTTTATCAGTTGACCAAAATACTTAGTTGAACGTAGATTTGGTTGTCATGCCTCTGGAGTGCCTGAAGTTCAGAAATTTTTGCTGGACACTTTCTCTTGTCACTTGATGCTAAGAGAAACATGTCAACAGTGAAACTTATCTGGAAGCTGAATATGATGTTACTGATAGATTTAGGTGTCACATTATATAGTAGACAGTAGTGTTGCTTGATAGAACCTTGTTTGACTTTGTGTCAAAAGCACAGTGGGTTCACTGTAGCTGTCTAGCTCTTCGTATGTCAGTGTGTCATTTGCTAGCATGCTAAAAATGTAGCAAGAGGCCAGGATTATTTTTAGTTGGAAAAGCTTCATTTAGTTCTTATAGGATAAATAGATATTTAATGAGTAACTTCTTTAATTTAGCCTTGTTCTTAACACATGAAAAATGAATAAATATTCAGTGATTTGAATGATGAGTTCCCTGTAACAATGAAATATTTAAATGCTCTTACCAGTGGCATTAATCGACCATAATGTTTCTTTTGACAACCACAAGTATTTTCTATTAAGTGAGAGTAATCTTTTCTAAGCTAAATGTAAAATCACAAACAGAGCTTTCATTTTGAACTTTTAATACTTAGAAGTGAGACTTTGTTCAGATTAACATAACTGCTGCATGCATAAAGATTTCTTCTAAATCAGCATTAGTTTTATAATTAATTTTGAAACAAACCCCCCAGTTTTAGTCACTGCCATGAAATGTTTCTTGGAGCAGGAAACTGGAATTTGTTTTCCTTGAGCACTAATTCATTCATCATTTGATGCCCTCTGGTATTAAATAACATATTTTCAATGATCTAAAATGTTGCATAATTTACAAAATATTTCAATTCTATTGTTATAACATTAAATGTGGTAGATTATATATAGTAACATGAACTGACATAATAAATTTGCTGAGATTATCTGAAATCTGGATGAGAGACATGCCTGTGAAGTATTATCCTGCCTTGAGTAAGAATCAAAAAGATGGTTCATTCCTTTGACTAAAGCTTTGAGTACACAGTCATGTACTTTTCCTATCAAAAAATGCATAACTAAAAAAATTTTTTTGAATAATTTCTTACAGTAAATGAAGATAACAATAACCCTTCTATTTCCCATACATGTAGCCCTTGAGGTAGAGTATTATGTAGTAAAATCCCCGATCTATGACTTCATCAGAACTGATATCAAGGGTGTTTTTTTTTGGTTGTAGTTTTTGCTTGTTTGTTTGTTTATTTCTCAGTTACTTTTTTGGCCGTTTCAAACTTGTGATATTTTCCTGTATTAAAAGGTTGTAGTTTAAAAAGCAGAAACCTCTCGGACTATTCAACAGGAAGGGGTTAGACACAAGAATTACAGATGTAACCATAGTTATGGCTGGTGAGTGAGGGTAGGGAAGCCAAGACTCAGTGGCCAGCAGACCTTGAGTGGATTTTTAAGAGTTTGTCTGGAAGCTGTGAATTTTAAGAATCTCTGAGAGGGGAGAAAAGATGGCGGCGAAGTAGAGAGACATGGAGTGCATCCCTCTCCACAGATGCACTGGGAATGCACGGAAGGATGCAGTAATTCCCACAGAGAACCAGCTGAACACCAGCAGACGGCCTTGGACACCAGAAAGGACTGCGGGGAGCCCGACATAGCCGGTAGGGAGGCATCTACGAGGGCTCAGAGAGGGTGAAGCGGCGGAGCTGTGGCAGATGGGAGGGAGTGAGAAACATACGGAGGGTCCGCAGCGCAGCTCAGCGTTCCCGGACCGAGACATCGATCCGCGGCTGAACGGAGGGTCCAGGAGCGGGAGCGTGGGAACCGGAGAGCTGGTTCAGGGGGAGAAACATTGTTGCCGGTAGGGTGACAGACAGAGAGGACAGGAGGGAGGAGGTCCGCGGAGAGGAGTGCCCGTCCCTGAGAGCTGCCCGGCCATGATGGCGGCTGGAGGCTGCAGACTCACGGGCAGGGGGGAGGAGCCGCGCGCCTAACCTCTCTCTCTCTTTCCGTGCCTCTGCAACAGGCAGTGGAGAGATGCCCACGGGCCAACTAAGGCTCTCAGGGATAACAAGCACCCTCAGGCGCTCGGGTGGGGCTAGATTAAAACCCTTTGCAACGCCAGCAGCAGGGAGGCTGCCGAGAGAAAAAAAAAAAAAAAAACAGCATCAAAAAGAAAAAACCCCGAGAGAGGCCCAACTCTAAGACTTTCTGTGTACGCCTGAGCCGCGGGCATCCATCTGCATCAGGCACCTCCAAGCCTGACTGAAACAACAGTGCGCCACTGCTCACTCACTCCCAGGAGAAGGAGCCACTATTGTACCCTCTCCCTCCCCACACACCGAGGCTTACAGACGAACAATAAAGGAACCTCTGCTGGTCACAGAATAATGCAAAAAAAACCCAAGGCAAGTAGAAGGACACTTACAGCTGAGACGCTAAGGAAACAGAAATAGTAGTATCAATACCTATTGAACTGGTCCATTCTGGGATCAATTCTGGAGTTTTTTTTTTTTTTTTCTTTTTCTCTTTCTCTCTCTTTTTTTTTTTTTTTTCATTATTAAATACGATCTTAGCCCTAAGGGATCTACAAGTTTTATAACATAATTTTTTAATGATATTTTTTATTCTTTTTTTTTTTGCCTTTTTATATACTTCTATATCTAGCTAAGTTTTTGGTAGTATGGACAATATATCTCTCATACTTTCCTTTCATCCCTATCTTTTATACATTTCTATTCCTTTCTTTTTATTTGCATATTTCCAACCACATTACGCTCTTCTGTTCCCCTTTCTTCCAGCCATTTTAAGTTTATTTTATCTTAACATACTTATAAGCAACACTATCGGTCTGCTCAGACTCCTTGCTCTGTTCTCCAGATGACGCACTGCCTTGGTATTTAATATTAGGCTTTTGTCTTTATTTTAGTTCTTAGTACAGTTGTCTAATTACATTCTGAGAATCTCCATTCTCTCTGGTGGTACTCTGGCTCTTTTCTATATTTGATCCTAGCTTACAAAATCTCCCTGGATTAATGTTTGTATGTGTAAGGTGTTATTTGTTTGTTTGTTTGCTTTTCCTTTTGTCTCTGATTTGTTCTGTTTCAGTTGTCAATTTCTGTTGGGTTTCTCTTTGAATATCTGATAGCACACTGGGGTTCTGTCAGGTTTTTCTAGAGCCTTTGTCCTAATGGATTCAGTAATTGTGTGTCTCATACATGTATGTGTTTCCTAGACTTAATATTTGTTTAATCCAATACTTGGACATTAGTCTGAGGCTTGGGCAGTCTTCTATAAACACCTCTATCGCCAGGACAAGCAACCCCAAAAGTTTGCACAACCAAGAGGAAACAAAGAAACACCATGCAGGCAAAGGAGCAGGAAAAAACCCCACAAGACCAAATAAATGAGGAGGAAATAGGAAAAATGCCTGAAAAAGAATTTAGAGTAATGATAGTAAAAATGATACAAAATCTCGATAACAAAATGGAGAAAGTACAAGAAACAGTTCATAAGAACTCAGAAAAACAAACAGCAATGGATAACAAAATAACTGAAATTAAAAATACTCTAGATGCTATAATCAGCAGAATGACTGAGGCAGAAGAACGAATAAGTGAGTTGGAAGATAGAATGGGGGAAATAAACGCCACAGAGCAAGGAAAAAGAAAAAAGAATAAAAAGATTAGAAGACAGTCTCAGAGACCTCAGTGATAACCTTAAACGTACCAACATTCGAATCATAGGCATCCCAGAAGAAGAAGAAAACAAGAAAGGGTCTGAGAAAATATTTGAAGACGTTCTAGTGGAAAACTTCCCCAACATGGGAAAAGAAATAATTAACCAAGTCCAAGAAGCACAGAGAGTCCCATACAGAATAAACCCAAGGAGAAATACACCAAGACACATATTAATCAAACTAACGACAATTAAACACAAAGAAAAAATATTAAAAGCAGCAAGAGAAAAGCAACGAACAACACATAAGGGAAAACCCATCAGGATAACAGCTGACCTCTCTACAGATACTCTGCAGGCCAGAAGGGAATGGCAGCATATACTGAAAGTCCTGAAAGAGAGAAACCTACAGCCAAGAATACGCTACCCAGCAAGAATCTCATTCAGATTTGAGGGAGAAATCAAAAGCTTTCCAGACAAGCAAAAGTTAAGAGAATTCAGCACCACCAAACCAGCCTTACAACAAGTACTAAAGGAACTTCTCTAAGTAGGAAACACAAGAAAAGGAAAACACCTACAAATACAAACCCAAAACAATTCAGAAAATGGTAATTGGAACACACATGTCAATAATCACTTTAAATGTCAATGGATTAAATGCTCCAACCAAAAGACACAGACTGGCTGAATGGATACAAAAACAAGACCCTTCTATATGCTGCCTACAAGAAACCCACTTCAGACCAAGGGATACATATAGACTGAAAGCAAAGGGATGGAAAAAGATATTCCATGCAAATGGAAGTCAAAAGAATGCTGGAGTAGCAATACTCAAATCAGACACATTAGACTTGAAAGTAAAGACTATTAAAAGAGACAAGGAAGGACACTACGTAATGATCAAGGGATCCATTCAAGAAGAACATATCACAATGGTAAATATCTATGCCCCCAACATAGGAGCACCTCAATACATAAGGCAAATGCTAACAGCTGTAAAAGGGGACATCGACAGTAACACAATTATAGTGGGAGACTTGAACACCCCACTTACATCAATGGACAGATCATCCAAACAGAATATAAATAAAGACACACAAGTTTTAAATGACACATTATACCATCTCGACTTCATTGATATTTATAGGGCATTCCATCCAAAAACAACAGACTACACTTTCTTCTCAAGTGCACACGGAACATTTTCCAGGATAGATCACATCTTGGGTCACAAATCAAACCGCGGCAAATTCAAGAAAATTGAAATCATATCAAGCATCTTCTCAGACCACAACGCCATGAGACTAGATATCAATTACAGGAAAAAAACTGCAAAAAATACAAACACATGGAGGCTAAACAATTCACTCTTAAACAACCAAGGAATCACTAAAGAAATCAAAGAGGAAATCAAAAAATATCTAGAAACAAATGACAACAAAAACACAACAACCCAAAACCTATGGGATGCAGCAAAAGCAGTTCTAAGAGGGAAGTTTATAGCAATACAGTCCTACCTCAAGAAACAAGAAAATGATCGAATAAACAACCTAACCTTACACCTAAAACAACTAGAGAAAGAAGAACAAAGAAACCCCAAAGTGAGCAGAAGGAAAGAAATCATAAAGATCAGAGCAGAAATAAATGAAAAAGAAAGGAAAGAAACCATAAGAAAAATAAATAAAACTAAAAGCTGGTTCTTTGAGAAGATTAACAAAATTGATAAACCATTAGCCAGACTCATCAAGAAAAAAAGGGAGAAGATGCAAATCAACAGAATTAGAAATGAAAAAGGAGAAGTAACAATGGACACCTCAGAAATACAAAAGATCATGAGAAACTACTACAAGCAACTATATGCCAACAAATTGGATAACCTGGAAGAAATGGATACATTCTTAGAAAAATACAATCTTCCAAGACTGAACCAGGAAGAAATAGAAACCATGAACAGACCAATCACAAGTACGGAAATTGAGGCAGTGATTAAAAATCTCCCAACACACAAAAGCCCAGGACCAGATGGGTTCACGGGCGAATTCTATCAAACATTTCGAGAAGAGCTAACACCTATCCTTCTCAAACTCTTCCAAAATATTGCAGAAGGCGGAGCACTCCCAAACTCATTCTACGAGGCTACCATCACCCTGATACCAAAACCAGGCAAAGATGTCACAAAAAAACTACAGACCAATATCACTGATGAATATAGATGCAAAAATCCTCAACAAAATACAAGCTAACAGACTCCAACAGCACATTTAAAAAAATCATACACCATGATCAAGTGGGGTTTATCCCTGGGATGCAAGGATTCTTCAATATACGCAAATCAATCAACGTGATACATCATATCAACAACTTGAAGGATAAAAACCATATGATCATTTCAATAGATGCAGAAAAAGCTTTTGACAAAATTCAACATCCATTTATGATAAAAGCTCTCCAGAAAATGGGCATAGAAGGAAATTATCTCAACATAATAAAAGCCATATATGACAAACCAAAAGCCAACATCGTTCTCAATGGCGAAAAACTGGAAGAATTCCCTCTAAGAATAGGAACAAGACAAGGGTGTCCACTCTCACCATTATTATTCAACATAGTTTTGGAAGTTTTAGCCACAGCAATCAGAGAAGAAAAAGAAATCAAAGGAATCCAAATTGGAAAAGAAGAAGTAAAATTGTCCCTCTTTGCAGATGACATGATATTATATATAGAAAACCCTAAAGACTCTACCAGAAAACTGCTAGCACTCATTGATGAGTTTAGTAAAGTAGCAGGATACAAAATTAATGCACAGAAATCTCTTGCATTCCTATACACGAACAAAAGAAGAGCAGAAAGAGAAATTAAGGAAACTCTCCCATTCACCATTGCAACCAAAAGAATAAAATACCTAGGAATAAACCTGCCTAAGGAGGCAAAAGATCTGTATGCAGAAAACTTTAAGACATTGATGAAAGAAATCAGAGACGACACAAACAGATGGAAGGACATACCATGTTCCTGGATTGGAAGAATCAACATCGTGAAAATGACTGTACTACCCAAAGCAATTTACATATTCAATGCAATCCCGATCAAATTACCAATGGCATTTTTCACAGAGCTAGAACAAGAAATCTTACGATTTGTATGGAAACGCAAAAGACCCTGGATAGCCAAAGCAATCTTGAGAAGGAAAAATGGAGTTGGTGGAATCAGGCTTCCTGACTTCAAACTATACTACAAGGCCATAGTGATCAAGACAGTATGGTACTGGCACAAAAATAGAAAGGACGATCAATGGAATAGAATAGAGAACTCAGAAGTGAGCCCAAACACATATGGGCACCTTATCTTTGACAAAGGAGGCAAGAATATATACAATGGAAAAAAGACAGCCTCTTCAATAAGTGGTGCTGGGACAATTGGACAGCAACATGGAAAAGAATGACATTAGAACACTTCCTAACACCATACACAAAAATAAACTCCAAATGGATTAAAGACCTACATGTAAGGCCAGACACTATAAAACTCCTAGAGGAAAACATAGGCAGAACACTCTATGACATCCATCAAAGCAACATCCTTTTTGACCCACCTCCTAAAATCATGGAAATAAAATCAAGAATAAACAAATGGGGCCTCATGAAACTTAAAAGCTTTTGCACAGTGAAAGAAACCATAAACAAGACTAAAAGGCAACCCTCAGAATGGGAAAAAATAGTTGCCTGTGAAACAATGGACAAAGGATTAACCTCCAAAATATACAAGCAGCTCATGAAGCTTAATACCAAAAAAGCAAATAACCCAATCCACAAATGGGCAGAAGACCTAAACAGACATTTCTCCAAAGAAGACATACAGATGGCCAACAAACACATGAAAAGATGCTCAACATCACTCATCATCAGAGAAATGCAAGTCAAAGCCACAATGAGGTATCACCTCACACCAATCAGAATGGCCATCATCACAAAATCTGGAAACCACAAATGTTGGAGAGGGTGTGGAGAAAAGGGAACTCCCCTGCACTGTTGGTGGGACTGTAAGTTGGTACAGCCACTATGGAAAACAATTTGGAGGTTCCTTAAAAAACAACAAATAGAACTACCATATGATCCAGTAATACCACTCCTGGGCATATACCCAAAGAAAACCATAATCCCAAAAGAAACTTGTACCATTATGTTTATTGCAGCACTATTTACAATAGCCAGGACATGGAAGCAACCGAAATGCCCATCAACAAATGAATGGATACAGAAGATGTGGCATATATATACAATGGAATATTACTCAGCTATAAAAAGGGATGAGATGGAGCTATATGTAATGAGGTAGATAGACCTAGAGTCTGTCATACAGAGTGAAGTAAGTCAGAAAGAGAAAGACAAATATTGTATGCTAACTCACATATACGGAATCTAAAAATGGTACTGATGAACTCACTGACAGGAACAAGGATGCAGATACAGAGAATGGATTGGAGAACTCGACATATGGGAGGGGGCAGGGGGTGAAGGGGAAACTGAGAAGAAGCGAGAGAGTAGCACAGACATATATATACTACCAACTGTAAAATAGTCAGGTGGAAGTTGTTGTATAACAAAGGGAGTCCAACTCAAGGAAGGAAGATGCCTTGGAGGACTGGGGCAGGGAGGGTGGGGGGGACTCGAGGTTGGGGGAGTCAAGGAAGGGAGGGAATACGGGGATATGTGTATAAAAACAGATGATTGAACCTGGTGTACCCCCCAAAAAAAATTAAAAAAAAAAAGAATCTCTGAGAAGTAGCTACTAATGTTTCTGTTGCCTCAGGTACCAAAGTGGATGATTTGGAAGCACTCATCAGAGAATCTCATGTTTACTATGTACATTTCTTTAATTGCTGCCTGAAAATAATGCTTTTCTTCTTTGCTACTTTCTGCATGTTAATGCTTGTTTGCCCTTTGCAGACTAACTTGGGACCATCTAAAGGGGGTCTGGGAAATGGAGTTTCAAGTTCTTCTCCTTTAAGCAGACTAAAAGATAAAATGCTGTCTTAGTCAGTTAGGGCTGCTATAGCAAAAATAACTTTGACTTGGTGACTTAAACAGCAATTATTTATTTCTCACAGTTTGGGAGGCTGGGAAGTCCAAGATTAAGGTGCTGGCAGATCCAGTGTCTAGTGAGGGAGCACTTCCTGGTTTGCACATAGCCATGCTAACACTCTGTCCTCACATGGCAATGAGAGAGACCTCATGTCTCTTACTCGTTTTATAAGGGCTTTAGTCCCTTCATGGGGACCCCACACTCATGACCTAGTCTAACCCTGATTATTTCCCAAAGGTCCCATCTCCAAATACCATCACATTGTGGATTAGGGCTTCAACATACAAATTTTAGGTGCAAACATTCAGTCCAAAGCAAGTGGGAACAGGAGTGATGCCAAGTTGAACACAGTCTGGCATAGTTCACACTTTGTCAACTCAAAGTCTACATATGCCTTTCTACTCATATTTTAACTTGAAAAACAACAACCATTCAACTTCATGCTTCTACATAATATGATATAACTTTGCTTTATATAGCCATATATACTTCTGGCCACATATAGCTCAAAGGGTTGACACATGATTCCATGAATTTATCCCTAGGTGATGTCTATTCCTTTTCTAACTTAATTCCAGTTTTCCTTTGATAGCTTATAACTTACAGACTGAACTGTAAGGTTCATCTTTACTAATACACTTTATATTAGATAGGAGAAAAGGAAGGTTAGAAAACAAACTGATTGATCTATGCAAATATGTGTATCATAAATCAGAAAAGGAAATAGGCTTAGCTTCTACCTGCCTCATTTTCACAAGTAAATAAGAGGGCATACTCAGTGTTTATAATTTCCTTCTCTCACTACCCATTCCATTTGTCCTCAGCACCTTAGCTGGTTATGTTCTTTACCTGATTTGGTGATGCAAAACTGCATTTTTGAAGGGCTAGAGTTATTAGTGGCCCTTCTTTTATGGCTTGCTCCACTACTTTATTAACCTGTTTTTCATGGGACTTGTGTGTACTAAGAGGCAACCCAGAGAATCCTTTGAATCTTCTCTGCCTTAATTATGTAGCAGTAACTATATTTCTCCTTGATAATCAGGATCAATCATTCCAGTTAGTACAGCAAAACTTTCTTTGCCTATTGGCTTAGTGGCATGAAGAGTTCAAGGTTTAAACTTCAAGTTTGGTGGAATCATGTTGAGGTATACTAGTGGAAGTGTTTGTTCTTCAGGAATTAAGTCCTCTAAACCTGTAAAGACAAAAAATGGAGAAATGGGAGAAAAGCTTTTGTGATTGGGTCCTAAGAATAACAGTGAGAGCAAACACTCCCATTCCCAATTCTTGGTTCCTTGATCAATGTCTTCTGGCTATGAGAAAAATACCACAGTATTGGTTGCTGGTTCAGAGAATACACAAAATATTGTAGGATAGCACCTAGCTGAACAAGGTATTATTACTTGTCTTTGATAAGGTATTCCACTTTTTGTATCAGGCAAGGAAATTTGAAGTGATGTGGCACATCATAAAACTGATAAATTCCATGGGTGTGAACGTTTTCCTCATTTTTTACTGGTAAATGTGTCCTTTGGCCAGAAACAAAATTTTGTGGTTATCACGATAGAAGATCAAGGATTTCATTAGCCTGTGGGTAGTGGAGCTTACAAAACAGTGCAGACAGGAAAGGCATATCCATATTTATTGTGTTTATTATCATGACATGTTGCTTCCTCCTCTATGATGGTGTGGTCATTGTGGCTAGATAATCCCCTTGGGTATGGTGCCACAAGAGGGGATTAGCATCAGACTCAGCTGATGGCATGTTAGGTATTTAGCAATAATAATAGTCAGAATTATTCTTGTTGAAGGAAGACCATGTTTTTAACCCATGCATAGCCTCTATCACTGATGCCTTGAATACTTTGTTCATGAGCCCATTGATTAAGCTGGAATGGCTGGGGAAATAAGGTGGCTAATATCCACAGAAACTGTCATTGTCTCCACTTAATTACTGTGGAAATTCTTTGCAGTTGATGCCTGTTTGTGAGCACTTACTCGGGCACAAATAATTTCAAACTCTTACTCATTCCCAGAAGTTTACCACTGCTTATTCAGATCTTCTTGTTATCAATCCTTTAATTTTTTTTCTTTCAAAATCCTGATCAATATGAAACTATTATCCATTTTCCATGGTGTAGGTCTGCCATCTCTTTTAAGGAGATGTAAAAAATTGTAGGCATTAATTCATATATGCAAGTGCACTCATTTCTGAATAATTTGATGTATAATTTGATGAATTTTTGCAAATGTGTACACTGTAACCTCCACAAAACCACAAATATAGAACATTTCCTTCATCCAGAAAGTACCCTTGTGCTTCTTTGCAGTCAAGACCTTCACTTAACTCCCTCCCAAACAGACACTGATTTGCTATAGATTAGTTTTGCTTATTCTAGAATTTCATGTAAGTAGAATCAAGCAGTATATAGTCTTTCTTTTCTGGCTTCATTTAACTCTTTAATATTTCTTTTTTTTTTCTTTTTTTAATTGAAATACAGTTGAAATAAAATATATTATTAGTTTTAGTTATAAAGCATAGTGATTTGACATTTATATACATCACTGTGTAATTTTTCTGAGATCCATTAATGTTGCTGCATATTTCAATAGTTCATTGTTTCACAATATTCATTGTGTGAATATAACACAATTTGTTTACCCATCACCAATTTGTTTACCCATCATCTGAATTAAGATGGATATTCATGGGATTTTAAATCTGGGCTCTAAAACTTAAATTGAAAATTAGGGGAGCTATGGGGTAAGATGCAATCTTAGGGAGCTGTAGGATGGGCATCTTTGTTCACTGTATCTCTGTAACCTTCAGAGAGAGATGAATAGATGAGGCTAGTACTCAGCAAGAAGCAGAGGGGAGGAGAGAGGTTCCAGGTTTTTAATGTCTTCTACTTTTCTAGTTCCAATGTTTTTCTAAAACCAGCCTACATTTCTGTCCTTAGGCATTGATGAAATGTACCTATATCCTGATAATAAATTCTCTCTCTTGCTTAATTTGGCTAAATTTAGTTCATAATGCTTGTAAGGCAGGAGTTCCAACTAATAAAGTATTCAACTTTTTTTTTAGTAACAGTTTGGTGTAAATCATCAGATATGTTATCCAACATCCACACTATACTACATAAACTGTATACCGTCTCCTGGGCAGCAGATTAAGGCAGTTTGCAGAAGAAAGATGCTAAGGTCAAGTCAGAGGCTGGTAGTGCTTATTTATATCAGATTCTGTAATTTCTAAGAAGAAGATTAGACTTGAGCCAAGTTTAAAAAAATTCTGTGTGGGAAGTTTAAGTACCAGTACTCTAGAGCTGGATGAGACAGAAGCAGGATGGAAGAGTGATAGGAAAAGGCTGGAAGTAACATTTAGGAAAATGAGGTAATCCATGCAGAATTAATCTAGGGTGAATCTCAAGGATAAGGAGTTTAGTTATTCATTAATTGTTTCATTGGGCAGCTATAGAGGCGTAAGGCACTGAACATATAGCAGAAACCAAGGCAGACACTGCCCTTTCCTTATGCAGCTCATATTCTTGTGAAGAGAGAAGAGGAAGACATTAAATGATTAACTACACATTTATTTACTCCACTGTTACATAATGAGTGCTATTCAGGAGAATCATTAAGAGAAGGAACTTCATAGACATATATACTACCAACTGTAAAATAGATAGCCAGTGGGAAGTTGCTGTATAACAAAGGGAGTTCAACTCGAGGATGGATGATGCCTTAGAGGACTGGGACGGGGAGGGTGGGGGGAGTTGAGGGAGGGAGGGAATACGGGGATATGTGTATAAATACAGATAATTGAACTTGGTGTACCTCAAAAAAATAAATAAATAAAATAGGAAAAATAAAAAAGAGAAGGAACTTGACATATCTGGATAACATGGAACGATTCTTTGAGGAACTGAAGTAAAGTGTTTTTGTATATATTTTCTAAGCCAGATGTTAAAGTGGCAGACTTGTTCCAATAGGCCTGTGAAATAAAAAAAAGTCAGTTTATAATTACGTGTAATAAAAAAGTGGAGAAATGTAAAAGTGTATGGGTTTAAATTTCTGAATTCTTTTTTTATGCCTTTGACATTAATTTTCTTCTTGAAATAAGTGTTAGTCTTGCAACTTAAAATGCAGAGAATAATACACATTGTCTAGCTTTGTCAGTGGGATGCAGTGAATGCAAAGAATTATCCTGCCTAAGAAATCTACTGTTCTAAGTGGAAAGGCTTTAACTATCAAATAAACTTAATGCTGGTTATATATATTTCCTCACACTGTTTCAGTAAGACTTGTTTTCTTTCTGCTACCCAACTCACATTGCTCAGACTTTTCTCCAAACCTTCAACTACTGGGAGGAGAAAGAAGGTAGGAGAACTTAGCAGATTTTAAACATGAATTATGTGCCAGATTGTATAGGAGGTGCTCAGTCATTTTTGGCTCTTCCTTGTCCTTGGAAACCTATTCTTTTCCTCATCATCGGTCTAATCATATCTAATTCTCTAATAGAACAGAACTTTTTCACCAAAGCTATGGACGACTTTGGAGTTTGTGCATAGGCTTCAGAATGTCAGTGAAAACTTAGAACTGAATTTCAGAGTAAGGACTGGGCAAGAGAAGTGAGTCCATAATACTTACCAGCTTTAAGAGAAAACAATGAGTCAAAATTGTTAGGTAGCTGCTTAAAAATCCTGCCTTGTCTTTGAAGACACTAGTCCACATTGATCTCACTCTGGAAGTAGTTCTGAAAGACTTAAATGTACTTAAATATAAACTGGTTCACATGCTACTTACTAGTTTGAGAAATGAATGGCTCTCTTACAGATCAGATAGAAACTTCCAAGAGGCATAGTTCTTTTATGCCTTTTGTATCTCCCCTTCATTTCTATCACAGGGTTTAATCTTAAAGGTTAATTAAAAAATTTTGTTTGCAAATAACCTATATTATTACCCCTTAAAATTATAGAAACATTCAATTTTCTAGTGAAAATTCATCTACCATCACATATCTCTACATTTCTGTAGTTTACAAGTGGATTTGATTATTGTTCACAGGATTTTATTTATTTGTAAAAATAATGATAAAATATGTTTAGTTTAATGAACAATACATATACAGTTTGTTGACTTTGTTCTTATCTAATATCACTGGGTTATTTTGCAAAGGAATCTTGTAAATATAGATATTTTTCTATTATTCCTAACTTTTTAAAATGTTACAGTTAGTAAATTAAATAATATTAACTACTCAGTATGTGGTAAGCAGAAGAATACCCCCTCAATGATATCCACCTGCTAATCCTCAAATCTGTGAATAAATTAAGTTGGCATAATTTCATGGCAAGGGGAAAAGAAGTTGCAGATAGAATTAAGACTACTAATCAACTGACTTTAGAATAAAGAAATTATCCTGTATTTTTGGGGTGGGTACCAAGTAACCACAAAGGCCCTTAAAATGTGGAAGAGGAAAGCAGAAGAATTAAAGTTAGAGTGATTTGGTGTGAGAAACTTGCCAGACTATTACTGCCTACGAAAATGAAAAAGGGCCATGGGCCAAGGAATGCAGGCAGCCTCTAGAAGCTGGCAAAGGCAAGAAAACAGATTCTCCCCTAGAGCCTCAGATGTAATGCAGCCCTGCTGACACCTTGATTTTAGGCTACTGAGACCCATTTTGAACTTCTGACCTCCAGAACTTTAAAATAATAAATCAGTGTGGCTTTAAATCACTAAATTTATGGTAATTTGTTACAGCGATAACAGGAAACAATATACAGTATCAGGTAGAAATAATAACATTAGATTACATTATTGTTTACATACTGAGCACAAAGTAATGGGTTAAATACTCTGTGTTTTTTTTTTTTGCTCTCATACAACCTTATGAATTAGACTTTCATGGCAGAAGGCCGAAGGCACTTTTGTTTTCTTGTTTTTTGTTTAAGCTCTTTTTTGGAATGTAATTGCTTTACACTGTTGTGCCAGTTTTTGCTGTACAGCACAGTAAGTCAGCTGTATTTATACATATATCCCCATATCCCCTACCTCCCGCGACTCCTTCCCACCCTGCCTATCCCAGCCCTTGGCAGTTTTGAATCAAACTCTGTCTGACTCCAGAGCCTGTAGTCTTAACCACTGTGCTATACAACCTCCAGTTTTATAAATCAGTGAATGAATAATTGAGATATGTAACATCAAGCTAGGTATATATGGAGCATAAATGAAGTGCTCAAGAGATGCTTATAAATAATTCATGTTATAGTTATAAATTGCATTTGCTATTAGAGCCCAATTCTTATTTTCTGAACGGCAGCATTTTGGTCAATAGGAATATTCAGGAGGCTGAAGTTATTCTACCTTCCTGGATAGAGGTGCCAGTGGCTGGAGCAACTTAGAGCTTGGCTTTTTCTATCTTAGCTGTTCATTACATCTATCTTTTGAAAGTTACTCAAGCCTTTGAAAGTTTATTTCTTAGAATTCTGAGAATCAGAAGATACATGAACCTCCTAGCACACCCTGGTGAATCATCTTAATGTGGGTGCTTCCCTCAAGGTGTTGCAAACACATTTTTTATACAGAAAGTGAAAGCATACTGAACCTAAGGCCAAATTATAGATTCCCTAAAGGTAAGCATCACATAAAACAAGTGATCCATTTTTTCTTCCACTTTCCAAACTTGTTTTTATCCATTTGCTTGAAATGTTTTCTCTCTTGCTCTATAAGGATGTTAAGTATAGTGCCTGATTCTCCCTATGGTGTTTGCTTTCCATTAACTTCCTATTGACTTCTGGTTATGGGTACACAGTACTGCACCAACATAAACTGCAAATACCAAATTTAAAGAAATTCTGAACTATAACTGTTTTATCTTGGTGACAGAGCACTACAACATGAATATTATCTGTGGCCTCTTAAAAATTGTGACAAATAGGGTTGTGTCTAACCAAGTGATAATGTATATAAATTATAGTGGGAAGAAACTTGGCATCTGGGGATGAAGGATATTCAAGTAGAAAGGACAGATTAGAATGGATAAAGATGAGTTTTTGAAAATATAACATTATAGAAGGTGAAGCAGAGTGTAAATCATTACGGAAAGAAAGGTACTAAGAGATGAGAAAAGTGGGAAGGAGTGCTAAGGAAAAATACAGCATGTTGAAATGACGCCTAAAAGGGGGTAAAGTTTTTGAGACAAGTGAAATTTTAACAGTTATATTTTAACTTAATATGATTAGTAATGTCTCACATTTAAAAAGCATTCAAATTTTTTATTGTTTTGCTTTAGAATCTCAAACAAAGTAGCAATACTTTGAAATCACAGAGGCTTGGATATAGATTGGGCAAAATAATTTCTTTATTAGTCTCCATTATGTCATCTGTAAAATAGAGATAATAAATATTAACTCACAGAATTATAGAATGGCTTTTCTACTAGTAAAGAAACTAGTAAAGTGCCTGTGTAGCTTTTATATTTTTAAAAGTAATATAAATAGTCCAATATCCATATTTATATTGAAGCTGATTGAAATGAAAAAATAAATGTAATAGAAAAACTAGCCACAAATAAAATGGATTGAAATAATCAAGTAAAAAGCACATATGCTTTAATTTCTTTCAATTATTCTAAAGATTTTGATTGAAGTCTCCAGTGCTGATTAAATGTCTATCTCCATTAATAGGCGTTAATAGGATGAAAGAAATAAAAGCTAAGGAGATTGATGGCAAAGATAGGATTTTTTTTTTTTTAAGCTGATGTGTTTTGGAAATGATCTCAAATTAAAAGAATGTAGTGAGGTTCTTTTGTATTATAATCTAAGGTAAAACTTAAAAACATGTGTTTTCCCCTGTATCAAACCATTAATAAGTAATTTTCTTGAATTTTGAGATTGGATTCCACTCTCAGGCAGTATTTTTAAAAACGGAGCTAAGTTACATTTCTTGTAAGAAAACTTTTAGCACATTTCCGAAAAACATTTATGTAAAAGACCTGTATTGCATGAACAACATTTAAACAATGTTCGTCTAGATGAACACAATGTCTCCCCTAAAGCTTCTTTCTTATCAGAAGAAAGGAATAAAGGTGTATTTTTGGAGGAACGATAAACTGCCTGTTATGTTTTAGCTTTATGCCTTCTTTCCTATGTATCATTTGTACAGATAAGAATTTTCTATTTATCTTTCACTAGTTAATTACTGGAAACACTGTTTTGTTACTTTTCTTTTTACCACATTTTGTTTGAAGAGTTCAAGATTCTAACGGAAGAAGCTTACTTACGGAATATTTTATATTGATTTTGGTTTTTGTTCTTTCCATCAAAAAGTTCTTACGAATATATCAAATGCAGAGAATAACATTCTGATGTTTTTCTCCATTGGTCTGGTTGAGTTGGGCTGAGTGGGTTACTGGAATATAGTGACAAATGACTTTTTCTTGCAGAATGACTTCTTGAACCATTAACTAATTCGTAAAAACAAACTTCTGTAGCCCAACTGCAAGCTTCAACCAGATTAACCAAATTAAGCATTCCTTACACAAATTATTAAAAAAAGAAAAAGTGCCTACCGAGTGCCTGCTTTCCCATTCTCACCCTCTGCCAGGAATACCCTCCTGGTTGGGTATCTGGATAAATCAATTTAAATTGCTGTAGTGTTAAAGGGTCCTTCTGGATCATGGTTCAGTCTTGCCGATTGCCATGTTTCCTAACCCAGGAGGAGGAAGGCTAGGCTTTTGAGTGTCTTGAAAGAGATGGATGCACCACCACCTGTGGTAATCCTGTCATGTAATCCGGCTTTAGATCTCTAAAAAGTAACCTTCTTTAATATTGCTTATCAATGCAGATTCCCCTGGTGTTTAATCCCTTTATATTGATAGTTCAGTCAGATGTCTGATTTGACATTCTTTTCAACTTTTCCCTCAAATGTTTTCTCTCAAATGACTTATTTTGTTTTCAAGAACTGCAGTTCAATCCCTGTACCCATCTTGGGCTCTCTGGATACCATATCCTAGTGTGTGATAGGAAATTCAAGAACTTACTTGCCAGGAGAGTAAGTTATGTAATGTGATGTTTAATGGTATTGGACAAGGAGAGCCTGATACACCCATCTGCACAATAAAGATATACCTACTAGAACTGGACAGGTCACATCTTTGGGCCATCATTTTCTTCCTAAACAATACCTAGATGAGCACTCCCAATATTTGTCTCTGAGACACTTCTTTTTCTAGGATTACATCCCTAACTGTCCCGACTTACAATGGATCATTTTAAAAATATTTAAATATTTAAAAATATATTTAACTATATTAATACCTTCAATAAGAAGACTAACAAAATTGGCCAACCTTGGATTTATTCTCTTTTTGGTTAACTTCATCACTTGAATCAATTATGTATTGGCATATAGTTATTCTCAGGTGGCAATTTTTTTCTCTTATTTTTAAAATTTTGATGAGGCACCTCACTACTATTCTCATATATCATCCACAATATTTATATTAAATACTGGTAATTTGAATGTGGGTTCCATATATAGAAAACACTGTTTAACATTCATTTGCTAAGCAAATGATTGTGATTCTACTGTAGGCCAAGCACTAAAATTGTGTGTTAATGCATTCATTCATTTATTAATTTCTTCAAGGAAAACTGTGTTTATTGAGCATATACTACCATATATTGGGAACTACGTCCGAAGTTCAGTATTTCATAGTGAGCAAGTTGGGCACAGTGTCTACCCTTGAAGTATTTACAGAACAGTTGGGAAATCAAGTGAACAGTAATCATAATACTGCTCATACGAGATAACATAAAAGAAGTAATAGGGTCTTATGGCAGCACTGATGCATAAATATAGTGGCTTTTATACTGTAAAATTTAGTGCAATGTAATTTTTTTTTTAATTTATTTTTGACTGTTTTGGGTCTTCGTTGCTGGGCAGGCTTTCTCTAGTTGTGCTGAGTGGGGGCTACACATCGTTGCAGTGCACAGGCTTCTCATTGTGGTAGCTTCTCTGGTTTCAGAGCATGAGTTCTAGGTGTGTGGACTTCAGTAGTTGTGGCATGTGGGCTCAGTAGTTGTGGCTCATGGGCTCTAGAGCACAGGCTTAGTAGTTGTGGCACATGGGCTTAGTTGCTCCACGGCATGTGGGGTCTTCCCAGATTGGGGATTGAACCTGTGTCCCCTGCATTGGCAGGTGGATTCTAAACCACTGTGCCACCAGGGAAGTCCAGTGGCAATGTTAATTTGAACAAAGCTTACAAAGTGACCCAAGCAGATAAGTAGGAAATTAAAATATTAGCTAATAGTAAAAAATATTAAATAGTTTAAACCATTTGATGACAACTGCTGGGCTGGGAATTTTTTACCAAGTCCTTTTGTATGAAAGGAGGAAAAAAAACCCCTTATTCTAGATTTGCTTCATAAGAAAAGGAACATCAAAATCCAACAGCAACCTGAGAAACAAAATTAGTTGAGAATGAGGCTAAACTTTTTTTTATAATATTGATAAGTAGAAGTGGGAATCAACAGAAATTTGGCAGAAAGATGAATATAAAAATTGTAACCCTCAAGAGGAAAAAGGAAGTCTAGATCTTCATGAAACAGTCTTAAAGCGTTAGAAAACAATTTATGTTAGAAAACCTCACTAAAGCCTGAAAGCTTAGAATGTTCAGATCCCTAAAGAAATAAGGATACCATCATACAGATTTTATGGGGCATTTTATTTTCACAATACTTGATACTGAACATTATTTCTTTTTCTCAAAGAGAGTCTACCATATAACAACTAGTAAAATAGCAAGAACAATAGGTAAAATTGGATAAAAGACTCCATCTTCTAACAGTCCAGGATTTTACCCTGTAATTTGTCTTTAAGTTTTTTTTCTTAGCTTGTTCCTGAGTGTCTCACATAACAATTGGTTTGTAGATTATCCCATCATTGAGTAGTTTGACTGTCCCTGAATTATAGCCTGAGAAACCTTATAGAGAGTCTATTTTCCTGACTCCAGGCCCAAGAGCATTTAAACTGACCTAAAACATCACTCTTTCGGTTCTTAAAAATCTTCTGTAAAGAAGACGCCACAGTCTTTCCTTTATAAGCTCTGTGGAAAGCATCTAATTGGCAGGCTATTTTCAGATACATTTTCAAAGATTATGCTTTTTCCGAGTCTCTTCTTAATATACTACTAGACAGGATGTCAACAGCCCATGTTATTATAATGTCATTCTAATATCTTAACTAATAGACCCCTGGGAGGAAGAGAATGAGTTTATTCTTTTGAAATGATATGTATACTTCCTTTATTTTATGTAAAGTGTAAACTTGTATACCCAGATCATGCCTTTCCTTTTGGCTTTAGACAAGGTTTAGAAGAAATAATGAAGGAATATATTTTAAATGGTAGTAGAATTAAAGTTGGATGAAAGATATGGGCTGAATGTGAAAGGGTAGGTAGTTTAATAAGAGGGGAAGATGCCTTTGTCTTCAGAGGAGGCTTCTTGGAGAGGCAGGCTAGTGTCTTTGTCAGAGACAACATGAACTGGGAACATTAATTCAGACTGGCACAAGACACTAAACAAAGCTATGATTACTTTATTTGTAAACTGACATACTGTGTTTTGTTTCCACTGTCCTTAAGAACTTGACATTTTTTTTAAAATACTCATCTGAATATAACTACTACTGAATATCTACTTCTTTTGCTCATCTAGAACGCTTACCTTTCTCTTTTACATTTTTTTCCCACCCTTTGGAAAACTATTCTGCTCCCAGTTTTAGGGTTTATATTTTGAAAGAGATGACCACGTACCTAGATCCCTACGTGGCTGTGATCCAGTCCTAGACAATGACTTTATTCAGTTCCTCTGCCTACAGAGCATGGTTTGGGAGGGAGAGGGTAAGGAACCACACTTTGCAGAGCAATCCTAGGGTTGAACTGTTGAAAAGGAGGAGCTCTCCACTGTGGTTGCTGGAAGTAGGAAATGTAGCCTGGAGCTGCTAGCAGCTGTTTTGTTACTCCCTGGGATAAGCTTGACTGAGTGAAGCCCACACAGAGAAAAGCAGACCTGAAAAAAGAAAAGAGAAGAAGTCCTTACTGATATAGTTTGAGCCACTGGATCTAACGTCTTTTGAATGTTCGGTTTTTTAAGCCTGTAGATTACTCTATCCCCTTTATTTCTCACCAGCCACCAAGACTTGCCTTTTTCTGTTATTCATAACTAAAACAGCCCTAGGTAAGCTAATAAAATGTGTTTTACTTCCATACCCATAGAGGAGCTTGGGTGATTCTATATTTCATATGCTGAGTATTATCTCCAGAATCTACTTCCTTGCTTTCTTCCTTTGCCACCTGAAAAGAAGGCAGTGAAGGCAGGCATGAGTGGCCAGCCAGCCAGCCAGGCAGGCTACACAAATGGCTGCCATGGGTCCTCTCTCTTATGCTGATAGCATAATAATAAATACTTCCCTCTCTTGTTAGGAAACACGATGGACTTATCTTAAACTAGAACTTCTTCTGTAGTGAATAGCACTGAAAACTAGTATTTTAAAGAGAGATCACTAACAACACCCTTTAGTAGAGCCCAGGACGCTGCAAAGAGACAGGAACAAAATGACACTTCTACTTTCTAGGCTGCCCAACTGGAATTCTAGTTTAGAAGTTGCTGCCTTATTTCCTTCTTTTCCTGTAGCTGGGCTAGTGTTGCAGAGGATGATGGATGCTAATCACGGGTTCTTGCTAAACTTCAAAGAAGTGAATATGAGAAAGAAATAGCTCCCACTGAAAAGTTATGGTTTGTGATACCCGAAGTTGAGTTCTCTCCCTGGAGGGGAATGTTTTTATGAATATACTATTCTGGTGGTTTAAAGAAAAATAAATAGATTCATAACTCTAGACATTAATTATATTAGGTCATATACATCATTTGTAATACTAGGACAGAAAGTGTCATTTTCTTTATTAATTTTCAAGTTGTTATATCATTTTTTTTCTTCTCAGGACTTAGCATGAAGGCCATTTCTGTACTGGCAAATAAAATGTCAAGTTAAGAAGGCTCGAAGTCATTTGACAGTAGGGAAAGTGTTAGGTTTTTAACTTGGTAGCAGATTTAATTTTTTTATTTTTAGAAAACTTAAACACTATATATCATGGAATTGCACAAATCGTAAATGAAAAGCTTGATGAGTTCTCATGAAGTGAACATGCTGGTGTAACAAACACCCAAATCAAGAAACAAACATGACTGGCACCCCAAACTCCTTTGCTCAGTAACTGCATTCCTCCTTCCTCACCAAAGGTAACTGCCATTCCGACTTCTTACGCACCCTGACTGTAGATTAGTTGTTGGCAGAGATTTGGAATGGCAGAATGGCCTGCTGAAATGTGAGGGAACTTCCATGGATGGATAAGCCTAAAACTGCATGTATATTTTTTACAGCAGTACCTATTTTTCCTCCAACCCACACAGGAACCCATCCACATTCCCTCTGGAGTATTTTTAATATTAAATTTTCAATCCTGCAGTTGAATGATGTAAGAGACTTTGCCATAAGAGCTATACAACATTGTGTAAGATTGCCATGGGGGAGTCTGAGTCAAGTAAGCACCTGCAGTAGCCATGGGAGAAAGGGCTAAGGTGGAGGCAGCCTTGTCCTTCTTTCTTCCCTCTTGCCTTGCTCCATAACTTACATGGATTGCTCCTTTAACAAAAGAGCAAAGGGAAAGAAATATGTCTTTTAAAGGGTTTCATTTTAAGTCTCTTGCTTCATTCTTAAACCCCACTTAATCTCTCTTGATTTTGACTTTAAGGAGTACAGATCTCTGTTGGCACTCTCTACTTGCCTTCTGAGGCCCAGAAATTGGACACAAGAAAAGAAGTAAGAGTTCAGGAGCACTGGCCAGTGTGTGCTCTGTACGGATGGGTTAAGTGAAGAGAAAAGGTGACTTGTTTTGGAAGAATGATGATCATTCCAATGTACTGCTGGGCTTCAGAGTGTGATATTCTGTGTCCACATAAACTAATCCCTTGGTCATTTGCCAAAGGGAATGCTGAATGTTTAACAGAACCTACTACACATGCAGGTGTGTCCTCCCCAGATTTACGTATATGACTCATCATGCTGGGATATTGGAGAGATTTGACTTTTAGAAGCATAGAGAAATGATTTGGCTTAAAACTGGAGATGCTGGATTATACAATTACTCATAGCATTAAGCAAATTTAGAATTTTTAAACTGTGCCTTGAAGAATATTTTACTCATTTCAATGAACAATAGTCTCATGAACACTGACAGTGAGAATCTATGGATTTTGTAATTTTCAGAGCAGTTATTTCAATTGAATTTAAAGGGGATGTTATATTGCTTCTCTTTCTTTTGGCTAAGATCAAGTGTAGTACCTGTTCTCATCAGTTTAATAAAAAGGGATGTTATATTGCATAAAACCCTCAAAATATTTTTATGTAGCAGTGCCATGGTTTACTGTGTAGAGCTCATTTAAAGACACCCATGCAGCATATTAAATAGCTTCTTATAATCCTGTATACTACAGGTATTTCTTCTTCCAATAAGTAGTTATTGAGAAATAATGAGGACTATTCAGAGTGATTTTAAGAGTTTAACGAAGAAAGTCTCTACCCTTAGAAGCTTGCAGTCTTCTTGAAGAGAGGGATTTTGAGTTTGTGTGTTTTGGCTTAGTGTTACCCTTGCCTGAAATAGTGTGTGGAAAACAATAGTAATGGGAAGGAGTAGAGTGTATTTGAGGGAGGAGTAGACAGGTCAATCCAGGTGAGTGTTCGTGTGCATGTGTGTGTGTGCGCGCGTGTGTATGTGTGTGTATATGAACCAGGTGTAATATAAAGTAGGAGTCATAAAATTGGATATATTGTAGATAGTCTTGCATTGTAACAGATGCAGTTGTACTCAATAAATGTTGAAGAATGAATGAAAGAGTCTTGAATACCTAGTAGAGGATTTGAGTCTTTATCCTGTAGGTACCAAGGAAATGTCATGAGTATAAGTTGTTCCCCACTCTGTGACCAGAAATGCTAGAGTTCCTTTGATAGACAGAGCAAAGTTGCAAGTTCTTAGATGGATAAGAACTGAAACAACTTTTCAGCTTTAAAGAGAAAATCCTACTCAGTATTGTACATATTTAAATTTATGTGAGGTTGCCCACAGGAAATGGAAGGAGTTAGTCAAGTAAATGATAAAGAAACTTCAAAACATCTTGTACTTGGATATAAATTTGGTGGTTCAGTATCCTATGAACTATAACCAATCCATCTTTCCCAAAGCCTAATAGCACTTTTTTTCTGTGACATTAAAGACTTCAAATTATACCAGCAGCATTGTGACAATGTCAACTGTTGCTAGAGTGATAAAACCAAAATGCCATCTAAAAAGTATATGTGTAAATATATACACCAAAATAATATGTATAGCTATATATATAAATGCTGTGCACACACACTTATTAACTAGATTTTTTTAATTGCGTGAGATAAAATTTTGAAAACAAAAAAATTACTTCATTACAGTTTGTTTTTTCTTTTTTCAAAATTCAGTTTATCTAAACTAAAAAAAAAAAATTCAAAAACTGGCCACCCATTTCTTTTACCCCCAACAATCAGAGTTTCTGATACAAATCCAGATTTTATGTTTCCTTGAATTCAGATCTTTAACTTTTAAAATATAAAGCCGTTTATTTTGTTTAGTTTCTTTTGATTTGTTTTATTTTTATTTTATTTTTAGTAGTGAGTTCTAACAAAATGATCCACTTGGTTGTGCTCGTGGCACAGCTGATGCCAGCATGTTACTAGTCAGCTGTAGATGATGTACCTTGATATCTAGTCCTGTCACTACATTGTTCCTATCAACACTGTTACCAAACATGAGATGGTCAATGGGAGTCACTTATTTTCTGATCATTATCCTCTGCATAATTTAGTTACCCCCTAGATACTATCTTTATAAATAAAGTTGGGTTCTATAAAGTAGAGAGGGCGGATGGTATATTGGGAAACATTCACCAGTCTTACTCAAGTATATAACAAATCCTAGTGTAAGAGAATTTAGATGTTTCGGTGGTCAGCATGACATTTTGCTCACAAGTTTCCAACATGATATAAAACAACATAAAATAGGTGAGAAAAATAAAGCTTTGGAAATGTTTTCAGCTTACTTTGGGTCATCAAATGAAAGAGTCTGGTCATCATTTCATTTGGCATCTTTGGATTATTTTAATGGATTATGTCCCAGATGGGTATTAGCATATTGGTGGGGCATGGTCAAATTTTTTAAAAAAGCAACAGCTATTGGATTGGCTTGAACTATTTCCTTAAAATGGCAGATTAGTTTTACAAGCGGTGTTTTTAATACAGCTTCACAGCAAAGCAGATTTGTGTAATTTGACCACCTGCTATAAACATCAATTTTAATCAATCACATATATCTTTGCCAATATAGTTTATCAGTGGTAAAATGTTCGAAGATTTTGAAATAAATTTCATGATAAAATTAAGCAGCCATCTGGAATTATAATATAGTTTTTCTGTAAATGATTTGTAAGGCACACATTTGAAATGTTGTGTTTAGAGAATATACACATATAAGTGCACATCTATTTTGTCCTTGTTTATAATGCTGTTTGTGAGGACATTTTATTGTGAATAATACAGAAAATTTGCCTACTTAACAAGGCCTGCAAAGCTCCATGGGCAGAAAGATGCTTGAGCTCTGCTGGTCTAGCCCGTGTGCTTAGATAATGATCCATCTGCTCTACTCAGGGTCTCAGTGATTATGAGCCAATCTTTGTAGCTTTTCAGTCAGTGTAAAATTATTACAAAACACAAAATCTGCTCTCTGATGTTTATTTCAAGTGATGTTGTTTTAATAATGTACCCCATCCAAATATAATTTATGGGAAAAGTATCTCTTTATCCTGCATATGTAAGTTAGATTTGCTCCCCACCCCCCAATTCACTATAGTAGAAACTTCCCAAACTATTCAGGAAAGACACAGTCAAAGAATTTGCATAAAGATTATATTATAGTCTGGATCTGTGAAACCAAAAATATTGAATATTTAAATTAGTAGTAATTTCTGCACGTAACCCTTCCATCCACTTATTTCAGGGACATGGCTTATTTAAATTTTCTTATCTTAGTCTTATTTTAGGTTTAGTTATTTATTCATCACTAGTGATAGGAGATGGGGGGGTTGGTTTTCATATTCTCTGTTTTATCCCACTTTTTAAACTCCTTTTATTACTCATTTTAAAGTGCCACATGTGGAATTTCTCCTTGAAATAACGAGTATTCCTCCAGCTAAGAACATATTTTATTAGTTTTATAGCTTATCTTGCCTTTCGTTCAAAATCATAGATTTCGGAAAAGACTGGATTCAAAATTTTAAATGTAAAATCTGAACAAAATTATGCTTAAAAAGGGACTTGAGATCGCCAATGAAAGGCTCATTATTAGCACTTAAAAATAAACTTTTTAAAAGCCATTAGGGATGACATGTTACACTTTTAAATTCTGTGACATTATTGTCAACATATGGGATATAGAATGCCTACTTTATAGAGATTAGCATTGAACAAGTAGATAAACCAACATAATTACTCTTGTACTTTCTTTTTCTTTTTTTCCATTTCATTTAAAAGTAAATTATTTTATATATTTGAAGGATATCCTTTGGTTATCACCACATATAGAGAGAAATGAGTTTTTATCACTTGTTCATTTAACAAAACACACATAAAGAACTGAGTACTTACCTACATCATCTAATATAGAAACCTGGTGAGGTAACTTAGGCTGACACCAGATGGCAAGCTGTTGTTAATATACCACAGTACCTCTCATGTAAACAAATATTCATGGCCTAACAATGCATGATATAATAATTATGAATAAATGTCTGTTTGGAAAACAGAGGAGAAAGCAACCTCCTCTTTCTTGAATAGTAGGTAATTATTTCACAGGGGAAATAATATTTATCCGGGGCCTTGAGAGATGCATAAGAGTTTGCAAGGCAGTGAAGAGCATTCCAACAGAAAAAATGGTATGAAAGAATAGAGAGAATTAACAGAAGGCTAAGCAGCTGAGGCCCATAGAGTTGGGTAAGGGAACAAGATGGTGGAGAAGTAAGATAAAGGGCTTAGAACTCATCTAAGGTCAAATTATTAAGAGTATTATCGCCACAATAAAGAATTATTCTGTAGGCATGGAGAGCTAGCCAGTATTTTAAAGCATAGGACTGACACGAATGGATGGATTTTTGTAAAAACATTAAAAAGTGACAGTGTGGAGGCAGGATCAAACAGGAACAGATGCAGCAGAGTCAATTATACAGAAATGATAGTGATACATGTTGCCTGAGAGGTCCATCAGGCTGACGAATTAACTCCATTGTAGCCCTCAAAACTGTTTTTTTTTTAAACAATAAATATAGGTCTCCTTTATCAATATTTTTCAGTTATCCAAGAGCACAAGGAACTGGTTTGTGTTTTGTCTCCTTTACTTGACTCTTCTTCAAAAGCAGACATAATGTAAATTATTAGATAAATATCTGATAGGTATCTGGCCAAAGAGAAAATAAGAAGACAGTATATGAATAAGGAACATAGCAAAAGATAATTTAATTCTTGTATAGTTGAAAGTTGAAAAGATAAGATGTCATGGATTTTGAAAAGTAGGAACTCTTGTTGTGAAAATTATTATTGTTATTGCTATATATCTTTTTTTTTTAATTTCTACTCTCTTATTTATGCTGTTCAAAATTCCTACTGTAATGTGTTATGAAATGGGATTCACATACCTGGGATTGCTTGTCTATATCAAGTATTATTTGATGGCTTTGACTTGATTTGACAAGTCAGTTCAATCAAAACAATAAAATAAGCCTCTACATTTTATCTAGTCTAATTATAATATCAACACTTAGATGTTTTATAATAGCAAAGCATATTAATTGTTTGCTTCAAGGAGTTTAGTGTCCTTAGCTGCCCTTCTAGCATGTAAAGTATTGTTCACTTGAGTAAATATGTGAAGAAATAGTTGGATTAAATTTTGAGCAAAGCAATTTATTTCCTTACTTAACGCAAGACTAGTACTAATGATTCTTCTAACAATTGTCATAAAGATGATTCATATTTTTCTATGTGGCTTTATAAATGCACCATCTAGCATAAGATAGAAGATTCTACTTTAATTGCTAACATTTATCTTTTTGGGTCTCATTTTCCCCCTGGAGTAACATTTTTAGAAATGATAAAAAATAAATCATTACTTAAAAGATTGGGCTTTAAAAATGGAATTCAAGGTTATTAGATAAATTTTTATGGGGGGGGTACATGTGTTATCCTAGTTTACATTTTTTGGTCTGTTAGGCCATAGACATAATTAAGGAGTTAATTGTTATAATTGTCTTTTGGAAGTCAAAGTTTAGATTAAAAATATAAGGGCACAAGAAATCTGCTTTAAAATTATCTTTTTATACAATACCTTAAATGAGCAACTCTTTTCATCTCATTCTCCATCTCTTGCCCTCTGCCTCCCCCCATCTCCATTACTTCTTTCTCCTAACTTCTTTTGCTTCCACAAATGTGTATTGAGACCTCATTGAGTATAAAATGTGTTAATGTAATGACAAATATGTTGCCATACAAACAAGTGCAAATATTTCTTAGATTAAAAGTACTATTAAGATTAGTTTTGAGCAATATTTGAAGAAGGAAAAGCCATACTTTTTGGAGGGAGGATATCATGAGTGAACATGACTATATCAGGGCCAAATTGGCTATTTAGGACCAAGTTCAAAAGTCCAGTTATGTAGAAGGAATCTTATAGGCATTGTAGGTCTAGCAGGCAAGAGGTCATGTTCCAGCTAGCAGGGGGATGTTCTATTAGATGGTGATTCAGGTAAGGAAATTACAAACAAATTACAGTTCCACATGTCCTTTTGGCAGAATCTTATAAGGGAAGGTGCATGGTGCAAAAAAAGCATGGACTGCAAGGAGGAAGAAGGAACAAGTAGTGACTTGTGCTGTCAAGGAAGGCAAATTCATTATAAGAGAAAGCAAATCCCTTTGTCTTCATCGGTGAGTATCAGCTGGACCATGGCGGATCTGGCCAAAACAGCGGGCCCTTGTCAAGAGTATTAATTTAAATTGATTGGCTAGTATGCTAACACAAATATATGGGATCTAAAAAAATGGTACTGATGAACCCAGTGGCAGGGCAAGAATAAAGATACAGATGCAGAGAACGGACTTGAGGACATGGGGTTGGGGGTGAGAGGGTGGGGGTGGGGAGGAAGAAGGGATAGCTGGGACGAAGTGAGAGAGTAGCATTGACATATACATGCTACCGAACATAAAATAGATAGCTAGTGGGAAACTGCTGCATAACACAGGGAGATCTACTCAATGATGATTGATGACTTAGAGGGGTGAGATAAGGAGGGTGGTAGGGAATCGTGGGAGGGAGGGGATATGGGGATATATGTATACACACAGGTGATTCACTTTGTTGTACAGCAGAAACTGGCACAACAGTGTAAAGCAATTATACTTGAATAAAGAGCTTAAAAAATAAATAGATAAATTGATTGGATAGCTGTTTGTTTTTTCTCTTTTTTTCTTGAGGAAGGAATATGGCAATTGTAGAATCAAAATTGTTATCTAAGGAGAGTATTTTAGAGAACCTAGTGATTAAAAGCATGCACTTTAGACTGCCTAGATTCAAAATCTCAGCTTCACTACTTACAAATTACGTGGCTTTGGGCAAATTGTTTAACCTCTTTGTACCCTGGCATTCTTATCTTTAAAATGAGAAAAATAATAGTACACACCTTATAGAATTGTAATGAGGATTAATTGAAATAATACTTGTAAAGTGTTAGAATCATGACTGACCAAAGTAAATGGTTGTTAAAACATATTTTATCAAAGTTATTTTATGAAAATAAATAAATGTATTTAAAAAATCAAATGCTGTATGCATGAATGGATCATAACAGAAATTGTAAATACTACCATTATGGGAAAAAAGGCAAATATGAGGTAATTAGGATTTGAAATAGAAGTGTGACCTGTGATATGTAAAGGAAGGAGTGGATCTAGAATTTATTTCCTCTAGTTTTACAAGGACAGTCCAGTTCTTGCGCAGACATGCCAAGTTATGGTAAGCTCAGTCATATAAGTATTAAAAGAATCTAAGTTTTCAAACTCTTTCTTGAAGGGCAAAGAGCTGCTGAGACTCCCAGATCCGCTCCTGAGTTAGCAAAATTTGGATCAAACTTGTCTTTCCATGGGACTTAATCATCTTCAGGGCTAGAAAACTTGGGGCTTCTGATAAAAATATACCACAGGGTCCACAGACTGAACAAACAGGCCAAACACAAAAGCTGAAAGGATTTTAGAGCTGGTTCAGAGGCTGTTTGTTATAACTGCCTGGCCCATTAATGAATAGCTGGTTTTTGTGATTTGCTTAGTTTTTTTGTGGGTAGCACCTGGGACTTTCTGACATTTGAAAGTCTCATTCCATCTTTGAATCCATGATATATCCATTTGGAGAGTCCTAAAAATGTGAAGATATTTTGCAGAAGCTAGAGAATGATGCAGATTAAGGAATGATTAATTGTCCTGTTGAAAGGTTGATACAGGTTTTCAGTTATTCTAGAGGGAGAATTTTATTGGATGAAAAAAATGTGAATTTCTCTCTATGTCACTTTATTCAGTCTATGGAGAGCAAAGGATTATTCTTTACAGTACATTTTCTAATAATTTGTCCAAACTAATTTTGCATTCCAGAGTCACATAGTGTTCTTGGGTCCCCCCCCCCCCATTTTCTCCTAGTGTATTTATACTTTAAACAAAACGATGAATGGTATTTTGTATATTTGAAATGTGTTTATATCCTCTGGAGAATCTGAGTGAAACAAGTACATTCTTGCAGAAGAACCCTAATATGGTTACCTAGTCCTTTGAAATTGGCTTTATCTTTGATTGTAAGAATTCTCTACAAATTGAATGCTGTATATTAAAAAGCTACACTATTTCATATTTTTAATAGCAGAGATAAGATTGTAGAAACGAGTTATAATAGAGAAGGGATTTTAGATTCGTCTAGAGAGGAGTATTTCATAACATAAAGTAGGGATTTAACAATATATTTTCTCTGAATGTTACTATGAAACTTTTAAAGATGTGAAATTATTTTTCTCCTTCCTGGAGATGCTGTCTCTCTCTCTGATTCTCTTCTCTGACCTCCATCACGTTTTTGCACTTTGGCACTTAAGCATTTGACTACAATTTTGACTTAAGGGAATTTGTTTTCGTAATATATATGTTATATATCATGAAATATATATATGATGGTTGATTTTGGAGCAGAAAGCATAGGGCAGAGTGAAGCTATGGGGCAACAAAAGCACAAAATTCTCCAGAAAATTGCTTTTATTTCTTCCTATATAATAAAAGCGTTATAAAAAATATTTAGATTTTTGAAATTTCTCAAATTGCTATGGTATTAAACGATTTTGGAGATTTTTTTTAAAGTGTAGTTATGAGAACATGCATAAGTAATTGTACAGTAGGTAGTGTGCGTAGAAAATTTATGCAAGCTTAGTTGTCATTAATTCTTTTACAATTGTTTATAAGATGGACTTCAATAAACTACAGGTTTCTAAGTTTTAAAAATTTTTTTAGCTCTAATTAAGACACTGTGGCACTTACATAAGAATGTATACATGTTCATGATATGGTCCATATTTTCCAGGGAGTTATAATTTAGTTGGAGAGAAAAATGTTGACACCATGAATGCACACGCTACCTTGTGAGTGGCACAGGATACCAAAGACATTTTTGACTCCTTAGGTGAATATTGTGTGGATGTGTATATTCATAGTTCTCTGAAGAAAGGATCTGTACATTCCATTAGTTTCTCCTCAAACTTTAAAACCATAATTGCTTTCATTGTTGGAGATCTGTTGGATTAATCAGGGATGATTTCTTGAAGGAAGTAAGATAAATTTAGCACTCAAAGTTGTGTAAGATGCCTGTGGGTGGGGACACATAGAGATAAAGGGAGAGCATTCTATGAGTGATCAAGAGGATAAATGATGGTATAAGGCAGGAAAATATAAAGTAAATTCGCTCAGAAATGACGAATAGGCAGCCAAATTGAATTAGAGCTGAATTAAGTTGGGCCAAATTGTAGAAGTCTTTGGATTCCAATTAAGATATTATTGGAAGAATGGAGGTGTTTGAATGCTTTTGAAAGTTAAAATTGATGGTGGTACATAAAACAGACTGGGAAGTGAAAAGAGGTGAAGTTGGTGTTAGATTTTTTTTTTTTTTGCATAGCATATATAAGTTCATATAAGTATTAATATGAGGAAGAAAAAGAAGAAATTAAGATGAGAGAAAATAAGAAAAAACCCTGAGAGGTCTTTTTGACTGTATTTGCATGGATATAGGAGCTACAAATACATTCATTCACCCCAACAAAAATGACTGTGTGCCTATGCTGTGAGCCAGGCACTGTCCCAGGGACTTGAAATACATCAGTGAACAAGGAAACGTTACTGCTCTTGAGGTGTTTACATTCTAGGGGATGATACAGAAATCCTAAGTGAATGGGACAATTATGGCATCACAAAGTGTTAGTTGTGAAAAGGTAAAATGTTACATAGTAGTGGAGGTATTTCTAAATGTTTGTGCCAAAATAGTAGGCAAGAAATTTGCTCTTTGGAGTTTAGAAGAGACGATATTACTTGTCATTAATATTCCATTTGAGCTAAAGAATAAAGTAACTGAAGAGTACTTAAATTAAACATTTCAGAATCATCTTATACCTTATCTATCTGTAAGTTCTACAGTGACATGATAGAAAAGGAAAAAGAAAATAAAAAAGAAAGAACGATAAGGAAAAAGAACTGGAAAAAATCTGAAGTGCTTTGGACAGCCAGAGAGCAGCATTAAATCAACTGGGTATTAAATGTTATAAAACAAAAAGTCTTCAACATATGGCCTTTTTCATTCATGCTTGTAATAATGAGATTTAAGTTTGAGAAATACATTTCTCTCAAGAGTATTTCTGTCAGTGAGACTGACTAGTTATAGTTAGTGTTACTAAGCACTGAGAAAGGATTGACAGTAAGTTGTTACAAGTCACACAGGACCCCAGCCTTATAATGATATTAGAAATTTTCTTTGGTTGTTTTATATTTATGTGAAATTCAAAATTTTTATTTAGCAAATATTTGATAAGTACTTTTTATGTTTAAGGTACTGTAAAAGGCAATGGAAATTTTTTTGAAAAGATAAAGAACAGAGTTTGTCTTCAAGAAATTCACCATCTAAATAGGGAAACAAGCATGCTAAAAGTTAAAACAAACCAAAACAAAACTATAATAAAACATGGTTAAAGGAGATTAGAAAAAGGATGTCTAATTCTGCTTGAGGTTATCTGGCAAGCTATGCCCAAAGAGTGAATCTCAAGATAACTCTCAAAGGTAGACCAAGTAGGAAAGGGCATTTCAGGCATAGGAAACTCTACAGGCAAAGCACTGAAGAGGTGTAATGTGGAGAATGCTGAGGAAATTGAAAACTGAATGGTAGAATATTGGTGGAGTTGTCAAAAGGCATGACATGACCCTGGACTGTGGCAAAGGCTAGCTCATGAAAGGCATTGTCCACTAGCATGTGTTAGAGCATTCTGAAGTGGAGTCATTTGAGCCCTGTAATGTGAGAAGAGATAATGCTGTCATTATAATCCCCAAACATACATTTGTGTCAAGCAATAACACAAATCTATGAAGTGTTGTGAAGTAGGATGGTGTAGTCTAACGTACAGCAAGTGATCATTTTTGCAAGATGAATCTAGATTCTCTGGGGTGAAGGAGAGTCAGGCCATAAATAGATAAAGGACGTTTAATGAGCTTCTAAAAGGCAATCTTCATGTGATCAGACTGTAGAAGAAAGTCACAAAAAGAATAACCCTAATTTATTAATTTGTCCAATAAATATTTATTAACTGCCCATAACATATCACTGGGAGATGACAGTTTTGTTCTTAAAGAGTTTATAAGTTAGCACAAACATCATGATCTTTGAGTCTGAAGAACTAAAGTAACAGAATCTGCTGAGTGATGTTGTGGCTCCTTCCTGGCCCCCAGGTATCTAGAGTGAATTATGTTGGTGATCTTCAAACATTAGGAAGGTTAATGGACAATTGCATTTCTTAATGTGCTTGTAAGTGCTTCTTTTGTGAACTGAATGTTAGCCTATTTATAAGACATGCCACAGAATGGTCTAGTGGGAACTCTTTAAGCTAGTGCTACAAACTTGGCATCATGAAAAATAAAACAAGTCAGTCAGTATTTTAACTATATAATAAAAGTAAAAGAGAAAGAAATGCACGAGCAGAAAAGAGATAGCATTAGAAACCATGACAGATAGTGTTGGGTGGGGGCCTACATGCAAACATTCACTGGTTTTGATCATGCTCTTCCCAGGGATATTGAGCATCAGGAGAATCTGGCTTCCTCCCCAACTCCAGGGGTGAAGCTTGATTAGTCCAAGCCAATTATGGTAATACTATACCCCTGCCAAGTGATTCATTCTGACATGGGCATGTGACACAATTTTGGCAAGTGAGATGTAAAGGGAAATCAGTTGGACAGCTTCTGGGACACTTATAGCCATTCTTATTTAGGGATGTGAAGAAGGAGAATATGTCCTCTCTACATTCTGGCTTTTGAAGATTGTTGTGTGAGGATGTAATGTTTGAAGCTTCTGCAGCCATGCCACTATCAGGAAAAGACAAGCCTAAGGACATCTGTCTACATTTTGATGATGGCAATATGGAAGAGATGGAAAGAACTGGAGTTCTTCATGGTATAATGGACTGACAAATTAACCAACTAAACCTTCCTACACTGCCATACCTGTGCACTCCTATATGACATAACAAATGTCTTTACTGAAGCCAATTTTGTTTTACTGGCTTTTCTCTCTTTTGCAGGCAAAAGCATTGCTGGATGGAAAAACTTTTCCTCTTCCTTCTTAGAATCGAAGTCTGGGGGCTTACAAAATTAAATTGACACAAGATCAATGGGAGAAAGGCATATGTTTCTTTACTGATATTAGTACTTTTATGTGTACGCAGACCACACAGATAAAAAGTGAAAACACAAAGAGAAAGTTAGATTCAGAGCATATATACCATTTTAACAATGGGTCATAAATTGCAAGAAATGACTAAACAAAAGAAAAGGAGGTTTGGGCTACTAGGAGCAGTAAATTATGGGAAGATGACTAGGAAATATATAGTAGATAAGGGTTATTGAATGGGTTTGTTATGCAGGTAAGAGTTGTTTTCCTCTTTCTGGAAGGGGGAACACACTTACAAATGGAAATTTATGCTCTCCTTTTAGGGAAAAGGGGGAGTGCAGAAAGATCTTCCTGTATCTGCCACTTCTCTATTGCCTTCAGCTCAAAATAGTCCTTATGCCAAGTGACATATATTGAAGTAGTATATTCTACTCCCCTTCAGCTTTCTACATGATATAGCAATTATTTCACGTTATGGCTGAATGTTATGTCATCCCAAAATTCATGTGTTGAAACCCTACCCCCCCAAAAAAATGATGTATTAGGAGGTGGGGACTTTGGGAGGTATTTAGGATTAGATAAGGTCATGAGGGTGGAGCTGTCATGAGTGGCATTAGTTTCCTTACAAGAGTCACAAGAGAGCTTGCTTTCCCTCTCTGCTCACCACTATGATGATACAAGAAGTTGGCAGTGTGTCAACCAGGAGAGGGCTCTCAACAGAACTCAGTCATACTGGCACCCTCATCTTGGACTTCCAGTCTCCAGAACTTAAGAAATAAAATTTTGTTGTTTATAAGCCTCTTAATTTATGGTTTTTTGTTACAGTGGGCTGAGCTAACTAAGACACCCACTCTTGTGTACCCAGAGGTTCAACTGGAGCCTTTTGTTCAAGCTGATGTGTTCTCTAGAAGCTAAAGCAAATTTCAAGGGGTTTTGTTTTCATGTTAGACATACTTATAAATCATAATTTTTATGTCTATAGTAAAACAGAATCTTAAGCAGCATCAGAACAAAGCAGGAGGTGATGAATGAGTTGAAAAATAAAAAACAAAATTAAAATGTTTTACAAAAAAATCCATAGGCATGTTTTAAACTGAGGCTTTAATAGTTTACAATTAAGACACTTTTCTTATTTTTATGATTACTGAGAATAAAACAGAAAGACCAAAAGCAAGTGATTAAGAACTAGTGACAGATCAAGCAGACAGCTATTTTTCAGGTATAAAAATAAATGCAGTTCTGTAGGGAACTTAAGGAAGTGGATGACCTTTAGCTGCCCCCTAAAAAGACATATAAGTGAGACAAAATTTAACCCTTAAATAAAGATTGGGAGTAACGAAATTCAGAGATTTGAATCATGTGATCAATAAATTGTCTCTTTGTCACTGTAGATACCATTTGTGTAGGGATCTAAATGACATTTTAGAACCTTTTGGTTATATGAAATTGAATTTCAGTGAAACTAGGCTCTTATTTTGTGAAGTATCTGACAGCATTTTTTCTTTAGGAAGATACCATTTTAATTAGTGTATTTGAAGCTTGACTGGATAGTTTTATCCTTTCAAAGTAGTGATTTTCTTCACAGACTTCAGTTCTATGTCATATATTACTGACCTTTAAAATGTCTCTGATTTACTGCTATTTTCCCTCCTTGAATTGGGAGAACTTTATTCCTGATTGAGAAGCAAGAACTGAAAATGTCACTTCTCCCTTTGAGGTGTGAGGTGTGGAGGAAATCTTTTAGAAATGTTCAGTTTTCTGGTTTCACAAAGTACAACTTCTACTTGTATAGAATGTTAGGTCAGAAGTTTTAACCATTGGCATTTCTCATATTCAAGGGTAAGGGCTTGATACCCATGTAAAAACAAGACACAGAACCCACAAAAAATTGCCACCTGTTTTAGGGAATTCAGTCCCCAACTGAGAGCAATTACTGGCAGTATTAACATGTTAGCAAGAAATGTCAGAATTCAAATGTCCAGTCTGAGTGTTCAGTTTTTGCCTGCTCTCTGATACTGGCTTAAGAAGGGTGTCAACATCGATTGACAGGCAGCTGTCATGGCTCCTATAATATGTGTCATGGCTCCAGACCGAGAGAGAATAATTCACTCACGTGGAAAATGTCGTATGTCCCGAAATTCATCAAAGGTTTACTGTGTGGGTGGCTTGTCTCTAATAAGTGATCACAGCACTTAAAAAATTGTTCTAGTAAACTTCCTAGACAGCATGGAGAAAAATTAAATTTTCTCAGCCATTTATTGGATACTACAGCAGGACAGAGACCTGTACTAAGTCTTGATGGTCATAGATAATTAAGATTCTACAGTCTAGCAGAAGGAAACAGATGTCTACATGCAGAGATAACCAAGGGTAACAAAACTCTGCAGGTGATATAGTTAAAGTACAATTAGATGAAGGGACAAAGATTAGGTACTATTTGAAAAGAAAATCATCCATCCATTCATGCAACAATATCCACTGAACATCTCTAATGTGCCAGGGATCATGCTTTGTGTGAGAGTTATGATAGAGAACAAAAAAATACTTATGGAGCTTATTCTTGAAAGGTGAGATACTAATTAAAATGTCTCACTAATATTTGACTACAAACTAGGTTAAGTATGTGGTTGAAATATACCGCTGGATGGGGGTTGGTATAAATATAGGACAGAGAATTTAACTTCTATATTTTCTCAATGAGCTGGGAATTGTGAGGTATGTTCTGTACTAAGATTTAGCCCTGTAACCTCTTGATGCTTCGTTTTCTTCATCTTCAAAACCAGAAGTTATATTTGTCTTATCTCACAGAGCAAATTAACATAAACGAAAGAGCCTTGAAAATAAAAGCATTATACAGATTTAAGCTGTACAGTGTTACAGGATAATAGTTAAAAGTGCGAAGTCCAGGAACATCCTCTGCAGAATAAGATTGTTATACAAAATTAATTATGGTAAGGTCAGTACATGCATTTGTTGTTATTGTCGCAAGTATTCCACAAAAAACGTTTTATAGTAGGTATTTGTTGGTTTTTAAGGACAGAATCAGTAGAACACTAGATATAAAAACAGGTTGCAGTGATTTCAGAAAAAATCAGAGGGGAGAAGACACAAGGTAGGACCAGAAGTGGAAGTCCTGATTCAATTCCTTTCACAGCGGCACAAGTCAGTGGATGTAGTCCCCTTTTTAAGTTCTGATCTGTTTCTTCAGGGAGGAATTCTTCCCCTTTAACTCCCTTCCCCAAGTTACCCCTGTCCTTTTGGACAGCAAACTCATCTCTCCAGTAGGTAATTATGAGTTCTCCATGAGCCAGATAGATTGAAGAGCCCCTAAGGCCTGTATCTGGGGTCCTTGTCGATTTAAATTTTGTTCCTTCTTCCTTTTTAAAATAGATTGTTCCTTTTTAAAATAGATTATTCTATATTGTTATCTACTCCTTCATGGCTTTCCTCATATTTTCCTAGTTTATGTTATCCATGCATTATTCTTCTAAATTTAAAGATTAAATTCTGTAGATCTTGTGTTTCCTTTACCCTAACTCCATGGAACACTGAAACCTGACTGGGTATTGTATATTTCTGACTTTTTCCCAGGTACTCATCATAGGTACCTGACAACAAAAGTGTAACAAATCAAGAGAAGAGGTAGCTCATGACTTTTGGTCATTTCTCAAGCCGCTCAACATTATAATCTATTTCAGGAAGAAAAAAAATTCTACAGCTTCCTTTTATCTTCCTTCACACCTGATCAGCAAATGCTCTGACATTCTAGGTTTTTAAGAAACATATATAGAATCGGTAGGTTCTTTTGATAGAATTGCTGTGATATTTATTCCATGACTACACATGACTCTCATCAGGTCAAAAGTCATTGTATCATGAACATCTAAGTTGGTTCTTTAACATTATTTATACATATGTATTTTGTTAGCAGCAGCACATCTCCTGAGAAGCAATACTTAGAGTCTATGGATATAAGGATGATTTGGCATTAACATTTGTCAGTCCATTAATCACTAAGGAAGGTTTGGCTGAATTAATTTGTTTTCTGGTTATCTTCTTTCTCCTCTACTGCTCCATTTGTGTCCTTTACCAGTTTGCAGTCTTGGACAGTTTAAAGATACCTTACAAGATAGAGGAACGTTTTTCATCAAAGCTATGAAAATCAAGTACATAAATGTAACATCAGTTCGGTGCAGTTTCTAACATATAAAACATCATTGGGCATAAGGAAAGCGTTTTGTGCCCCTCTATAGAACAGTGCTTTGAATTCATGAACACTTCCTCAGACATTTAATGACAGTTCACTCTGTGCCAGGCACTCTCTGTAAGGTGGGAGCTCAGGCTGGGGACTGGGGATGAGGGCATGAAAGTGAGCCCAAATGCAGACACTCACAAAGAAGGCATTTTGAGGCCTTTTTAATTCCTTAACATCTGACTGTATTTCTGTTTAAACATGAAGAATTTTTAAAATCTTTTTTGGGGGGAGTGGAGGGGATAGTGTTCTGTTGCCAAACAAGTCAGGTTATTTTTTCCTTTGTACTTGCAACAGTCCTCTTCCATAGTTGATATTGTCCTTGTACTCCACATGCTTGTTTCCTAATGGTTTCCCGCCTGTGATAAACCCGGTCTCTTTTCTGTTTTCATGACCATTTTCCTTTCCAGGGAAAATTGGAGGAAGGTAGAATAGGATAAACCTGTATTATTTTGTGCTCTTGGTTATATCATAATTTTTTGTCTCTTTTCTGCATTACTTTAAAAATAAAAGCTTTTGTCCATGCTTTCTTTCTCTTTTGAATACCTTTTCTCCCCTTTTTTCTCTTTTGTCTTTCTTGTCATAGTTAACAGTACAGTTTTTACTCAAGTTTTTCTACAGCTACTTTAAAAGGGGTCCTATTATATTTGTAAAAATTTTTGTTCATTCCTCTCGTCATACATCTTCCATATGACTTTAGCGTGACCTCTGCTCAAACAACTAGATAAATATCACCATTATTTTTGCACAGATTACACAGCATGAAAAAGACTTTGTCCTTGTACTTTTCATCTAAAAACACTTATATATATATTGCAATTCATGTTTAAGTGTTCAAAAACTGTAGATGGAGCAATATTGCTTATTTATTCAAATTCTTCCTTATTTGGGTAGAGAATCCTTGTGACTTCTTTCAAGTGTAGAGACATTGGAACACTAATTATTCACATGTCAGCAGGGAAAAAAGTTAGGTGGCACATGTTGACTTTTGGATTTCAGGAGAGGACACTTTGGCTTTAGTGAAAGGTGAGGGTGCCAATTAGGATTTAAATGTGTTGATTCAATCTTAAAAGTTCTCATCACAAGAAAAAAATTTTGTAACATGGATGTTAACTAGACTTATTGTGATGATCATTTTGCAGTGAATACAAATACTGAATGATTATGTTGTCCACCTGAAACTAATATAAGGTCATATGTCAATTTTACCTCAGTTAAAAAAAAGGAGGGGGAGGGATAAACTGGGAACTCAGGATTAACAGATACACACTACAATATATAAAATAGATAACCAACAAGGACCTACTGTATAGCACAGGGAACTATATTCAACATCCTGTAATAACCTATAATGGAAAATAATCTGAAAAAGAATATATATATATACATATAGTTATACACATATATACATATCTGAATCACTTTGCTGTACACGAAACTAATACAACATTGTAAATCAACTATACTAAAAATAAATTAATAAATGACTTAATTAAAAAATGTGTTGATTCATTTTCACAAATACACATTTAGAAGAAAGCTGAAAAGTGAAAAATTTTGTGAGTGATCATATGATAAAACTTGGTACATAAATTGATACAAGAGGTGAGGCAACCAAAAATTAAAGTGAACAAAGAAAAAAGAAAAAGAAAGCCAAATTTAGCACAATTAGAAATTCTACACTGGGTATGGGAAAAATAAAATGAAGGGGGAATAGCTTTAACTCTTCTAACTCCAAACTCATTATTTGAAAGCACTTGTATATTTACTAATCTTGTTAAAATGACACCAATGTACAGTTTTTACTTCAACTCTACCAATACTATCACCACTGTCATCTTTACCAACATTATCATCGCCATCAATGAACACTCTTTCCATACGAAGATGCTCGTGTTTGTGCTGAAACAGAGATTAGACAACAACTCTGATCACAAGGCGTAGAGACAGTAAAGAGAGAGATATATAGCATTGAAGGAATGCTAATCAAAATCATTAGACTTACTTGAAGAGTTCCCAGAATTTGACCTAACTGATTATGATTTTTCTCCTTTGTGTGATTATAATCCCTCTATGCTTCATACTTTGATTAACATTGGATTTTAATCTATCTGGTTGATATCAAGAAAACCTATAATTCTAAACATGATTTGTCCACTTTATAAAACTAATCTGGTATGAACTATATTTGATTCACTAGAAAATATAAGGAACCCTTAAATTATTGATACCTCTTTGTGTTAATCAGTGTAATTAATGCTTTATGGAACAAATAACCTTGCAAATATCATAATTTTAACAGGAAGTCTGATAGGGGTTTGCATAGTGGTCTTTCCTGGGTTGTGCATCTCTAAGCAATAACTCACACCTGTAGACTACTTCAGTTCTTTCCCTCTGCCATCTTGGAGTCCATCACCCCATCTCAGATATAGGAGAAAGAGTGAGCTATCAAATGGGACCTTTTAAAAATATGTCACTTCTTCCAGTGTTTCATTGGCCTGAATTTAGTCATATGGTTTTAGTTTATAGTAAGGGAGGCTGGTAAATATAGTCTTCTTTTGTGCACCCCACCACTCCCCCCCCCCAAAAAAATAGAATGGGTTTGGTGAGTGCATAGCCCTGTGTCTGTCACACTGTAGAAAATCCAAGTAGAGATGACAATAGACATTTGGAAATTAAGAATTTAGGAAACAGGACTGAAAAATATAGCTTTGAAGACAATGACAATTATGTAGGGTTGATATGGTGGTTATTGGATAATGAAAGCCATTACCCAAAGAAAGAATGCAGCAAATGATTAAAAAGGTATTTAAAGGACACTTTTAAAAATGAAGGACAAAGAGGGAACACTGTTGTGTCACGAATTTTCTCTTGCCTCCTAATACCATTTTTTCTTCTTTTGTGACAAAATTCTGATTGTTTTTGCCCAGCTAAAAGACGATTTCCTGTCTTCTTGTTGGGTATGATCATGTGACTAACTTCTTTCCATTGACATAAATGGAAATGTTATGTGGGATTTATGCAAAGTCGTCTTTAAAAAGAGGAAAAGTATGCTCTTTGTCTTCCTTTCCTCTTTGTTAAACCACGATTGACCTATCATCCTAGACGGTAGAGTAGAAAGTTAGAAAATGTCTGGGTCTCTGAAAGCTCTGACTGCCTTGCCCCCAAATTATTTTACATGAGAGAAAATTATACTACTGTTTTGTGCAAGCAACCAGTAATTTTTGTTTTCTATCTCATGCAGCTGGTCCAAATACTAAATAGTATATCAAGGGATACCAACATTTAACACAAATAACTCTATGGCACACTGAACCTAGATCTGATACTTTATATTTCTGATTTTTTTCCAGATAGACATCAGAGTTTCATGATAGCAAAAGCACCAAAAAAAAAAAAAAAATCAATAAAAGATGTAACCTCTGATTTTTTGTCATTCTCAAACCACTCAAAATTATAATCTATTTTAGCAAGGAAAAAAAATCTAGAGCTCACTGTTATTTCCTTTCTGTAAAATAAGTAACCTCTTTGACTTTCTAGTTGTTTAAGGAAACAATATTTTTAGAAAATAACTATTCAAGAAAACAGGAAGTACTCTGTTTTTAGATATTTTTATCTGTATGAAGTATATAGATACTGTGGAAGGTGAAAAGAAAGAGTATGTGACCATAAAAAAATTTTAGTTGATTTTGGTAAACCTGTTTTTCCTATAAACTTTTATATATATAGCACCTTGGAAATTTAAGAGGGCAATGGACTCAATGAACAATAAGTAACATGTTCTTATAAAGGATAAATTATGTTAAGATTGATAGCTTCATGTCAAATTACAAACTTTGAGAATAGAAGAAAGACAGTATTTGCAATATGTACGAGTAGTTTCTGGAATTTAATAAACCATTAAAAGTACCTGAAGAAATATGCGAGAAATTAATTTTAATTGGCACTGTCATTGTGGCTGAGAAATAAGTGTCGTTGAATGAATTGGAAACTGTCTGATGGTGATAAATATATGGTAAGATTAATGGCATTGCATTAATTTTTGGCAGAGTTATCCAGAAATAAGTCAGTGCTATGACGATCTCTTTCTTTTTTCTCTTTCTTTCTCTTTTCTGTTTGTCTCTCTTTCTCAGCGTATTTTTATTAGTCTTTTGAAAGGATCATATTATATGATATTCTAACCAATAAATAAATAAAGATGTATCACATATTGGACTGTTGTACTCCCTGAGAATTTTGATTAATTATGATTTACTGATAAATTGATCATAAATTGGTTTTGTTTTATTTTAATGTCTTTGCTTTTCACAAAGCTGCATTTCATAGATGTGGTGGTTGCAAGCTTCTTTTACAGTCTCCTGATGTATATAGTTTATTTTATTCTTTTTTTAATTAATTAATTAATTTTATTTATTTATTGGCTGTGTTGGGTCTTCGTTGCTGCACACGGGCTTTCTCTAGTTGCTGAGAGCGGGGGCTGCTCTTCATTGTGGTGCGAGGGCTCATTGTAGTGGCTTCTCTTGTTGTGGAGCAAGGTCTCTAGGCACGTGGGCTTCAGTAGTTGTGGCACATGGGCTCAATAGTTGTGGCTCACAGGCTCTAGGGCACAGACTCAATAGTTGTGGCACACGGTCTTAGTTGCTCTGCAGCACGTGGAATCTTCCCAGAGCCGGGCTCGAACCTGTGTCCCCTGCATTGGCAGGCAGATTCTTAACCACTGTGCCAGCTAGGAAGTCCAGTCTTCCTTTATTCTTAAAGTTTTTTAGAGAGGGCACAACTTTCTTCTAGAACTTCTTTCTTGCCCTATTTTCTTGAATGGTGTTTTCCCCTTCCTCCACTGTTTTCTCTTTGCACTTTTTTTTTTACCCCAATGCTCTCACTAAGATTTTAGATTTTAAATGTTCACTTAAGTATAAATTAGTAAAAAGGTATTAGAATTGTGAAGTACAAAAAGGTTGTTCTTCAGAGTTAGATCTGGTTTAAAATTACTACTCACATTAATTGAGTAATCTTGGGCAGATTACCTAATAGCTTTGAGCATTATTTTTTATTTATAAAAATTAGTGTTGGGCTTCCTAGGTGGCGCAGTGGTTCAGAATCCACCTGCCAATGCAGGGGACACGGGTTCAATCCCTGCTCCAGGAAGATTCCACATGCCGCGGAGCAACTAAGCCTGTGCACCACAACTATTGAGCCCCTGTGCTACAACTACTGAAGCCCACGTGCCTAGAGCCGGTGCTCCGCAACAAGGGAAGCCACAGCAATGAGGAGCCCACACACCACAATGAAGAGTAGCCCGCACTCACCGCAACTAAAAAGAAAGCCCGCGCACAGCAAAAAAGACCCAACACAGCCAATAAAATAAACAAATAAATAAATTAATTTAAAAAATTAGTGTATAAGTCCATATGTTGTAGCCATGCTTTGAGAATTAAATATGATGCATTTAAAAATGATTAACATGTGCATCTTATAGAGTATGTATATAGTCAATGAAGATTTTCTGTCCCTTTTTCTTATGTCCATCCATCCTTCCATCCCTCCCTTTTTGCCTCTATCTCTCCAAAATAATGTTTGCATTTTAATAAAGACAATATCCTAATCTAAGGTTTAATCTTAATATACCTCTTAAGTCACATTTTGCCAAATTTTTATTCAGTCACTGGAGACTCAGATAACTTCTGCAAGAAAACAAAGGAGCAAATGATCTGTTTCAGTTTTTTGACACTGGCATAGTCCATGTGAATTTAGAGGAAATGTTAGCATTGGCTGCTTTCTCTTTCCTCTCAGGGGTATTTTCTCATTCTACTGTTGATTTCACTCACCCACACATTCTGATTAATGTCATAGTGGTGGCAAGCATGTAGATGCCTAAGAATGTATACATAGTAAGAAAAAGACTGTTTGGGGGCAGCATTTTGAAGTGGTTGTTTTTGTGGGGGTTAACAATATCTCTCTCTCCTGCCAGAGTTCAAGATTTCTATGATAGCAGCCGAGTCATTCCATGGGTGAAGAAATAATAGCATTGACAATGATTGCTTCTAAAACATCTCCTCTCTGCTAACAGAAACTCCTAGAATTTCTCCATCGTGTCCCTTCCTCTCCTCACCTTCCTTTACACCGACTAGACAACCTTTATTTGAAATGACACTGACACATTTTCTCTCTCGACATCCACTCTCTTGGCTTCCTTCCTTTCTTATATGCTTCCTACATTGCAATCCTAAATTATTAAGCAGCTAATGGATACAATTTTAAAACTGGTAAATTAGTTTGTATTTTCTTAAGAAGTGAAATTGTAGGTTGACCTTTTCTGTAGAAGTTAATACTGCTTAGCAGAAGACGAGGTATGATTGTAGGAATTGGGTATTTAGTGAGAAGTTGCTGCTTAAGTGACCATTTTGGAAAAGAAGCACAGAAATGGCTAACAATCTCAAGGAAAAGATCCATTTATGTTGAGTGGGTGGATGTAGATGTCATTTTGAATATCTGTATTATGAGTAAGTGGTGCAAATACAAAGACACATCCGTACTCTATGGAATTAAGAGGACTAGCAATTTGTTTTCCTAAATCTGTGAGCATATCCTATAATTCATCTGAAATTGCAAATTCACAAACACAAAATTGACAGAAATATGCAAAACTTTTCCAACAGTTTATTTCCAAATACTTTATAAAATGTGACAACATAGTAAATTTCGTGTCATTTATTTCCCAAGGGAAGTTCTAGGTTTGTAAATCCTGGAATACCATCAGACTATGTTTTGAACTTTATTTCTTTTTGAGCCAGAATTTTTTAAAAATTACATATTTTTTTTAAGAAAATGTTCATCCAGTTACTAATAATGATGCTGAAGAAATGGAAATGTAATTTCTAGAAATCACTTATCACTTTTTAAAGTTTTATAGTACAAACTGGAATACAGAAAATTGAATTTTGATTTAATGTTAGTGGGAGAGGAGAGTTTATTATTTATATCTCTGATATTAAAAATTATTTGTGGTTTCTGTTACAAACTTCATAAAATATATTTTGTAAAAATCATTCTTAAATCAGGTTTTAGAGTGAAAAAAAAAATGTTTGCTGGAAAGAATTAGATCTTTAACACTGTAGCTGACCTAAATAAGTTGAAGAAAGTTTTTAAACAATTTTGTTTCATTTTCCCATCAATAGAGAGATAATAATACTTAATTATTTATTGCACAGGAGTCTTCCAATAATTAATGTCTTAAAACACTTTGAAGATGAAAACAACTTTATAGGCCTCATTATTAAAGGTAAATTTTTATGGTAAATATCAACCAACGAAAACCATGAGTTTGGTCTCCTCATTTTCTTTTTAAATGTTTAATTTGGATCCCTATGTTAATTGGGAATTAAAAAAAGACAAATAAAAAGGATGTGAAATCCTGCTTTGAATTTTGATGTTTAGACAGTGAAATCATGGTTAGCTTGTTTTTCTGAATTTTGTTTTTTTCATGGACATAGGCCTCTTTCATTTCCCAGGGAGTGAGCAAATATCTCTCCCAGCTCCTTATTATAAAAAGAAATTTCCCATGTTAGAGACTCAAAGATTCACCTTTCTCTAAGGTCCTTTACTTAATGGAAAGAGAAACCGTGATTATATGATGGCAGTTCTGCATATGGAGAAGAGAAAATCATTCATTTAAAAAATATTATTGAGTATGTACTATAACCTACAAAAGATAAATCACCGATTACATTGAGAAATATAGAAATGTTCTCATTCTTATAGCAATTGCATCTAATGGAAGTATTCAAGCAATTCAATTCAAGGTGGAAAGTGATAGGTTCTCTATAGAAGGTTAAAAGTCATTACAATGGCTGAGAAAAGGGAGATATCTTAAATGGTCTTAGGAAATAAAAAATTTTTGTAAAGGGAGAAATGGTATTGTAGAACAGTGAATCTCAATGGGAGACAATCCTGCTTGTTTCTACCTTTCCCTCCCATCCCAGGGAGACATTTAGCAATATCAGGAGACATTTTTGATTTTTGATTGTCACAACTTGGGAAATGCTACTGACAGCTAGTGGGATGCTGCTAAATATCCTACAATATACAGGACAACCCCCCACAACAGAGAATAATCAGACATTAATGCCAATAGAATTAGGTTTGAGAAATTCTGTTCTTGAAGAGGTCACAGGGCTATCAAAGTTACCACATGGAGAAAGTATAGGATATTTGGAATTAGTTTGATAGGAATAGAGAAATAGAGGTAGGTAATATTGAAAATATTAATATTATAATAATTTTGTATGGTGACAGATGGTTACTAGACTTATCATAGTGATAATTTCATAACGTATTTGATTGTCAAATTACTATGTTTTACACCTGAAAGTAACATAATATTGAACATCAACTCTACTTGAATTAAAAACATTTAAAAAGAAAATGTTATTAGGCGAGGCTTGAGTATTAGGTTAGACTGTAGAGTTGATTCATTCTTTTCACTCACTTACTTATTCATTCAATAAATATATCTCAGGCAATGGGGACAGAGAGATGAAAAACACAGTTCCTGCTCTCAAGTTTACAACATAACTGGAGAGAGTTAGGTAAACCAGCCATTGTGTGCCTAGCAAGTCTTTGCATTCGATTTCTGTGAAACACTAATTCTACGAAGTGTCTTTAAAATTAGTTCAATTAAAAATAAAATTTTGAAAAGAGTACACATTATATCCTTCCTCATGCCTTAGGATTTGGCTTTATTTTTGCCAACAGTTATTTTGCCAACATACCTCTTCTTTTCTTTTGTATAACTATTAGCAACCTGTGATGTGTTGGATAGCATCCATTGTTGACCCTTCCAGATTCACTCTCCACCCTTCTTCACATTGTTCATGCACCCAGGATGCTGATGTTTGTGGATTTCATGCTTGAGTGCCCCTGTGTTTGTTTTTGGTTGTGTTTAGCCCAACTGGGACACTTGTACTTTCAGAAGGTGAGAGTGGGAGGAGCGAGTATTTAGGGTATTTATTCCTCTTCCAAGGAACCAGGTCACCACAGATTAGCTGCTCCTTCAACTGAAGGCCACAGCTCCTTTCAGATGGCCTTTTTCATAAAGCTGCCCTCTCTGAGATCCTATAACTGCTCTCTCTCCTAACCCCTTCAGACCTAAGGCTGGCAGCACTCCTCACCTTTTGCAAGCCTTTTGATTCTACACTATCCCTCCTTACGAACGTGTCTGCATGTTTATAAAAAGTCCTTTGAAGCTTTCCTCATATTACTCATCTAGGACCTCATTTTTAGGTATGGAATACATGGGTCCATGCTCATATGGTAGCTGCTTATAGAAAGAGTTCTGCAAAGGAACGAGTCCAGAAAAGTTTAAATTTCATATTATGACCTATGAGAATGTATTGAAGAATTTATCTGTTAGCTTATTTATTGGTTGTTTATTTTTAAACAAATTTATCAAATTGGTTCTGTGTTAACACCACAAAGTTTCAGTTGTATCACAGAACCAATTTGATATTCTCTATGTGATTCCATCTTTGGTATATTCGATTTCAGAGCAAATTTAAGGTTTTGGAAATGTGACATGGCTCAAAAAAAGCTGTGCTTTCTTCTGGCAGATGGATTGCAAAGGAAGGAAGGAAGGAGGCAATCAGGCAAAGAGACCAACTGAGATGCATAGTCATTACTGAGTAATTAATATTTTATGCCTCAAGTTTTCCTTTATTTTCTAATTCTCAAGAAATAAAGGCATACTTTAAAAAGTCAAAATAATGACTCAGAGTTGGCATTGACAGGGAATGCAAAAATGAAAAAGGAATTGATATTGTCAACTCGTTTGATTATAGCCACTCTAGTAGATATATAGTGGTATCACATTGTGGTTTAATATCTATTTTCCTAATGACTATTTATGGTGAACATCTTTTTGGGGGTTTATTAGACATTTGCCTATTCTTTTTTATAAAGACTTCTTATTGGATTGTAAGAGTTCTTTTTATATTCTGGACAGAAAACTTTTATCAGATATAACTTGCATATATTTTGTCTCAGGGTGTGTCTTATCTTTTCATTTTTTTATCATGTGTTTTAAAGCCATGGATATATAACCATATGTATCCATACACATGTACATATGTAGAGATTTTATTTGCACTTATGGTTTTATTAAAATGAACTCTAACTCCACATACTTTTAGTACCTTGATTTTATCACTGAGCATTACCTCATAGAAATTCTTCCATTGGCTCTAATTCATTATTTTTAACGACTGGATACTGTTCCATGGTATTTATTCTCCATTGAGTGTTCGGTTTGTTTCTAAGTTTATTTTTTCCCTTCACAACAACCACACTCATATCCATACCTATATATTCTAAGTACTGGTGGCTTTGTTCCTATAGCTTGAAACACAGGAGTAAGATTTTGGGCTGAAAGACTGTATTATTTTTTACTTTGATAGATGTTGCTGGATTGCTTTCTGAAATGCACATGATAACTCACTTTTCTGCCAAATGTCTGAGCCTTGTTTCTCCCATATCCACACAACTCAGAGAGATGTCCATTTAAACTTGTTTGCCAGTGAGGCAGGTAAAATGTGACTGGGTGTGTGCATTTCTATGATGACTAGCAAATTTTGGAATTTTTCACATAATTGTTAGTTGACTGGATTTGTTTATCTGTTAACTACCATTTAAATTTTCATACATTTTTTTCATTGTCATTTGTACTTTTCTTTTCAGAATATGTCTATTTGGATATAATAGACATTAGCTTTTGCTATTTGGATTGCAAATATTTCCTCCAGTCATATTGTTTGACTACTGGTTTTGCTTTTGGTGTTCTTTGCTGTGAGAATTTTTTATATTCTGTAGTTCCTAGTATTGGTCAGGAAGTTCTTCATCTCCAGACTCACCTAGTTTTTTGAAATACTTATATTGTCTTTTTTATATATTTTAAATTATTTTCTATTTTTTAAGTTGGGTACTAAGTTTATTTTTGTCTTTCTTCTTTAATAATAAGGTACTGTCATGAAAGTAGTGACATCGCACCAGCATACAGCTAGGGCACAGATTTTGGCTTTTGAATACCATTAACTTTTTTTTTTCTAATTAATTAATTTATTGGTTGTGTTGGGTCTTTGTTGCTGCAGGCGGGCTTTCTCTAGTTGAGGTGAGTGGAGGCTACTTTTAGTTGTGGTGCGCAGGCTTCTCATTGCAGTGACTTCTCTTGTTGCGGAGCACGGGCTCTAGGCACGCGGGCTTCAGTAGTTGTGGCATGTGGGCTCAACAGTTGTGGCTTGCAAGCTCTAGAGCACAGGCTCAGTAGTTGTGGCGCACGGACTTAGTTGCTCCACGGCCTGTGGTATCTTCCTAGACCAGGGCTTGAACCCGTGTCCTCTGCATTGGCAGGCAGATTCTTAACCACTGCGCCACCAGGGAAGTCCCTGAATACCATTAACTTCTAAAAGGAATCAAGCCTTTTTGGAGAAATGGCTGATTACATGTTGTGGCCAGGAAAATACAATCAAGCCAGATAGTCTTGTGGTGCTAGAAATAAAGGAAGTGGTCAGAGACTAATGGGGTCATGTCAGAAGGTCTCAGAGATCACATTGAAGGGTCTCTGACTGCTCTAATTTGGGAAAATTTGAACATTAAAAAAAATGATGATGGTAAGTTATCATAAAAATTTGAATAAACAAATTTGAATAAAAAACTCATGAGTCAACAGAGATATCCCAAAAATGAAAAGAGTGAGAGAGACTAATATGTTACAGGAGAAAGATAGATTTTTAAAAATCACTGTTGCAGCATCAGTGTAGTATCTGATTCAGGCAGGAATGTCAATGGCTAAAATCTTTGGCCAGTGGATTGTTGGCGAACACGATAGTCTCACAGTGATAAGCCATCACTCCATAGATTGCTTGCTGATTGCAAAGGGGGAAATGTACCTTTACTATGAAAAGATCTGTTAGTCACTACCCCAACCAAGTAGACAGTCTTAGTATTTACTAATAATAGGATGATCTGACAATTTGTGTCTTCTCTGCTATGTCATATAACAATATATAAATCATTGCCAATAAAGTGATTTCACCAAGAATGTTTATTCTGAATAAAGCATCTATCTAATTAGCATTTTACAAGAAGTATTGGAATTAGAGAAGCAAGTTAAATAGCATCATTATGAATCAATGAGACAAATCTGTAATTTGGGACATTCTCAAAGCCAACTTGTTTGGACTTTTTAAAAAGTCAAAGTCAAGAGAAAATAAAAATTAAAGACGTCAAGAGAAAAGAAGAAATACTCTCTAAAGAATAGGAGGATTCTCTAGATTAAAAGTGGTTTTAGAGACATAACAATCTTTATTTCAACATGTGACTCTTTATTTGGGTATTGGAGTTCAAAAAACTATTAAAATATATTTTGAGCATAATTGGGGGGAATTTGAATAGCAACTGAATTAGAAGACATTATGAAATTTTTATGAATATTTCTTAGCTTTAGTAGTGGTGTCGTACCTTTTTAGAAGCATGTCCTTATTAGGATATGTGTGCTGAAATGTTGGAAGTTTTAATTCCTGCAAAAGTCTTTTTCATGTAGAATGAAAATCTTTTGCTACCTGTTGATCCTCATTCTGCTGTCTGAAACTCAAAACACTTGAGTTAATACTGTCAAGAAAAAAATACTGTCTTCACTATCAATAAAATAAAGTGTGTACACATAAAGGAAGTGATTACAAAAAATTGGTGTCTTGATATTACTATACTAATTATATGCCACTGTGGCACACACCCTTTTAAATGCATGATTCCTCTTAGCAGGTATGTCTAGGTATAAGTCATTTGTTTCCCACTACTCAGATGCCATATTAGAATTAGAATTAGAATTAGAATTAGGTGGGAAAGCTGGGAATTCATTCTTGCCATGATTATGGCGAATTATGGTCCATTTTCAGGAGTTGTGAAGAAAGCTGAGAATAGACTTACCCTAAGACAGAGAGGGGTAATAACCATGACTTTTATCCTACATAATTGGAAATGAATGGGAATTAAAGACAAGAAAATCGAAATACCAATGGCAGATTTCTTAGGAGAAGAAAAGAAAAAGAACAGGTAAATTATCAGTAATGTAGGGGAAAGAAACCTCAAAAGAAGACATCCAAAAGAGGAGTAAAGAAATATAAAGGTGACTATTCTGAATTGATCCACTCATTAATGGGTTAATCAAACAGTCTACAAGACTGCAAGGTGAAGGATATATTCTTCCTGACCATTAGCTACATAGACCCTTTCTCTAGTTAATGACGACTGCAATAGCCAGCATGCCCAGCTGGATCTTCCTTGACATTCATGGTGAAAACTTTGTCTATGTAGAGGCTACATATTTTTTCTCAGATACCTGACTGACAATAGAGGTAAGACATGCAATGTGCTTTGGGGTTTGTAGCTTCTTTTTTTTTTTGTTTGGTTGGTACTATGTAGATTTGGAGAGAAAAGTTTGGTGAGAAAACTAGTTTTATGCAAAAATAATTCTACTTTTGAAGTATGTTTCTTTAGGTGTGATCTGTTGTACTTATAGCATCATTAGAGGTATTTAAAAGTTTCTACACCTGACAGTTTACTTGGACAAATGCAAAGAACAATGAGCACTGATTTCTAAGGAGCTAATAAGTAGTCATTTAAATAAAAAATTAATTTTAGTTTACAATAATCTAAATTTTGGAAAAATTTATTTGCATATCGCAATGACATTTCTTAGCATAAATGTGCTTATTTTCATTCTTATGAAGATGGAATAGACATGATTTTATTTAATATACATAACTGTGGATAGATTTAACACTGAAATTTTTAAGCACTTTCTTTTAGAATTTGGATTTTTTGTTTTCACTATCCCTAGCAAGATAAATTTGAGATAGATCTGTGTGAGAAATGAGAGTGGATAGCAAAATAGAATGCTAAGATGTGAAGGGAAAGTTGATAAAAGTATAATTGATTCAGAGATTTTTGTTGAACAAATAAAGCCAAAGATTTTTTTTCCCCACATCACAAACTAATTGCATTTCTTTTTGATTTCCTTGGAGACACATGTGGAATAAAATGTAATAAATACTGTACTTGTGTGTTTGCTTACCAGAATGTTCTCCTCAGAAAAAGTAATGATACCCTTTCATTGACATCATCCAAGTGATAATATACTTTTGTTTCTGTCATTGGAGTAATAATAACCTTTCAACCACATCACTGCACAGTGCTTCTTTCTTTTATTGTACATAATGCATAAAAATAAAAAGGCTATGCTATTTCTTAAGGGAAAAGGTTGTTATTTAAATAAATTCACAGAGATCTAAAAACTGCAGTTCCTTGTTAATGCGTACTAAAATTTCTATAGATGCTTGTAACTTTTTTCAAAAATTTAGTTTTAATATTCTTTCAATTGTCACATTATACTTTACAGATCTCTGCTCATTCACATCTCAAAAATATGACTTCAAATCAGTTTTAGTTGTTTATATCACAATAATAAGAAATTATACATTTTTGCAAAATACTTCTCAGACTGTTTCAAAATCTGGTTTGTATAAAATATTACTGGTAAATTAATTGTATGTTACTAAAGGGCAGATATTTCCAAGCTAATGCTGATGGGTGATTTTAATATAATTCAGTAAGACTTGACACTACTCAGAGTGAAAATTCCAACTTTTTCTTTCAAATTATTTAATCACTTAAATTAACTCACATCTTTAATGTAAAACATTGATATGTATTTAATAGAGTATTTTATGAATTGCTTCCTACCATAATAAATTGTATACAATGTGAAATAAATTGTGACTTTGGTCTCTTTACTTAGTATCTCTTAAGAACAAAGAAGATAAGTCCTCTGTATTTTTGCTTATTAAGTTTGCTTTACTTCATAATAAATTGTAAAACTGTGATTTTTGCTGGATGAAAGAAATCCAAACAGCATCACTCTATATAATAAGAAAAGTGAGTAATACAATGAGTATTTAAAATAAAGAACTAATCTTTACAGTAATAAACTAATCATAAAATGTCCTCATGCAAACATGAATTCTGGAATGTAGGCTAGAGGAATTTCATAACAATTAATTATAAAATTTTATATCCTTTCAATGTATGTTTATTAAATAAATGTCTGTTTCTGGTCTTGTTCTGTGTCCTAAAGTACTTCATCAGAGATGGATAACGTTGATTTGAAGTCACACTTACAAATGCAGGGCAGAAATGTTACCGTTATTTACAGATTTCTACTACTATAAGTAGTCTCTAAGCTAAAGCCTAAATTGTCCATTGGATTTTATTTGAACAAGGGATGCCTGGTTAAAGCTTTTGTTAAAAGAATTCTTATTTAGCAGAGCAAGAGAACAACTTCAAGACTAACTTTTAGTTGTTCTAAACATTATCTTTTGGTTTTCTTATTTGAAGGAAAGGGATTGTTCACCAAGTTGGTAATAATAAGAGTACTAGATGACTCTGTTATTTAGGTCCCTTCCTGTGACTATTAAGTGATATGTTATACTCACCCTCTATTGTTCTAATAATTTCTTCGTTATCAGTCTTATTGGTATATAATTCACATACCTTACAATTCACCCACTTAAAGTATACGATTTAATGGTCCTTAATCTATTCACAGAGTTATGCAACCATTAGCACAGTTAATGTTAGAACACTTTCATGATCCCCAAAAGAAATCCCATACTCATTTACAATCACTCCCCCTTTCCTCCCAACCATCCTCCTACTGCCCTAACCCTATGCAACAGCTAATTTAAGTACTGTCTTCATATAGATTTGTCTTTTCGGGACATTTCATATAATTGGAATCATACAATATGTGTTTATTTTTTTATGACTGGTGTCTTTCACTTAGCATAATGTTTTCAAGACTCATCCATGTTGTAGCATGTATCAGTATGTCATAGCATTTTAATGCCAAATAACACTCTGTTAATGGTATTGCTCACTGTATTTATCCATTCATTGATTGAAGGACATTTGGGTTGTTTTTATCCTTTGGCTATTACAAATAATGCTGCTATGTTGCTACATTCCTGTACAAGTTTTTAAGTGGATATATATTTCAATTCTCTTGGGTATATGCTTACCAGTGGAACTGTTGGATCATACGGTAACTCTGAATAGTCATTTGAGGAATTACCAGGCTATCTTCTACAGAGGTTGTGTCATTTTACATTCCTACCAGTGGTGTGTGAGGTTCTGATTTCTATACATCCTTGCCAGCACCTGCTATTATGTGTCTTTTTCATTATAGTCATCCTAGTGAGAATAAAGTGATATCTCATTGTGATTTTGATTTATATTTCCCTGATGATTTTGAACATCTTTTCAGGTGCTTATTGGCCATTTGTATATCTTCTAGGAAAAATGTCTATTCAGATCCTTTGTCCATTTTAACAATTGTAATTTGTCTTTTATTACTGTTATAAGTTATTTTTATATTATTTTATCAATTTGTGTGGTTTACTAAAATGAAAACCTTAAATATATGTGTGTGTCTATAATAAATTCAAATTATTTAATTGATTAATATTAAATCAATTAAATATAATTTTTGGTCAATCTGATGTAGGGAAATTAGTTTGACTTAATTTTTCTTTTAATTATTCTGAAGTCTACAAAACAGTGTGGATTTTAATAAATTACCCAGGGCATAGCTCATAAAATAATAGGATGTATTGATTGGAAGTTAAGTTTAGAGAATTAAATTATTTGTTGTGAGATTTCAGAAAGAGTCCTCTTTTTAGAAAGCTATAATATGAAGAAAAAAGTAAATTTTTATTGACCAGTATTTTTATTATAAAGCATTTAAGTTACTTCTTAAACTGTTTAAAATTTTAGCATTTGAGCAGCCACTTTTCCTTCTTTCAACTTTTTTCATAATCCTTTCATCATACATATTATTACTTCTAGACTATAGATTAAACCTAAAAGAACATCAATATTTTTATATTTCAATAAAAACAATCACCTCCACTCCCCACTCCCTTACCTTCAGTTGAACAAGTGAGGAAAAGAGTAAAAATCATGATTGGTCCCTTGATATTGCTGGTCTGGCCCATTTTCCAAGCACAGTGGGGCAGAGATATAAGCCTAGTTTACAGGGAAGAACATTGAAGAACAATCAAAGCTTGGAGAGGAAACCAGCTGCCACCAAAATGTCAGAGTGTTAAGTATTTCTGCATATGTAACTGAAGGAAATGGAGAAGACAGCTGAGTGTTCAGGATGAGATCCAGGTTCACTGGCATTTGAAAGAAGATATTAATGACCCTTCCTTTAGGTCTCTTTCTTTGGGTCAGGGATGTAGTATGAAAGTCTCCTTATATACACTGGACAGAAAGAATGTGTAACTCAACACATACATGACTTCCTTTCCATGAAAAAAAAGAAATTATGGGAATATAACTAAAAATTATCATCCCAGTTTGCAAACTCATTGGGCAATATGAATTTTTTGGGGGTTCCTAATATATTTTGGTCAGACAGTAAGTCTTCACCATAAAACAAAAATAAATAGACTAGAAAACTGAACAGACTAAACTTAGTTATAAATTTGAAAGTTTGAACATGTACAGGGAATCAGCTCTTAAAATATAATGCTCATTTTAAGTGATCTTTGAAAGAAAGCAATATATGAATGTATGGTATAACTTTAAGATAAAATAAGTTTACATATATAGACTTATATATAAATAATTGTTTTAAAGTACATGCAATTCTCTGAAACAGATGAAATTCTAAAAATCAGCAAGTTATTACTAACAAGAGGATGCTGAATGTAAGTCATGATCCAAGACATGGACACAGTGATGACACTGCTATCTTATTTGAGTAACAGCTCCTTATACCAGGTGTGAGCAACATCATCTTCCGAGCTTCTCATTCTTATGCCTAGCCTTTATTTTAGTTCATAGGTATGACATTGGAATTTTGCCTTTTAACAGCCAAGCCCTGTGACAAGATAATAAGTTAACAACAGTTCAATAATGTGTGGAGAAGAGCGCATTTTTGGCCAGGAGAGATGGCAATTGTCCATTCAGAAGAAAAAGAAAGTAGAGGGAAAGAAACCGTAGGAGAAATAAAACCTTAAGGGCAAGAATTTTGTATTTACAAATATGCTTTACTTTAGCACTAGTTTTTGCAAGTGCGTGCCTGTATGTTGTGATCTTAGTAAATCGTGGCTGCTTAACCACAAGTTTAAAGCTATTAAATTACCAACAATCAGTCCTCCAAAACACATTCATGAAAAGATGTAAAAATAATATAAAACAATAAAGAAAATTTCCTGTTTAAAATTTAATGCTGATGTGATTAAAAACATATATCAGCAGCTTAAAGGCAATCAGACTCCATAATCAAGGAGTAAGCTTGTTGCAATAAAAACAAGCTTGATTGTCATTTCTGGGTGCCAGATTAATTTATTATTATTTTTTAAAAAGCTGAAAATGTTAAGAGGTGATTCATTTATTTGGACTGAAAACTACATCTGGGTCAGAGTTAATTGCTATCTGAAAGGAAAGTATCATTTGAGAAGGCTTGGGGGTATGCCTGAAGCTTTTTACTTTTATATCATTTGCTAATAAGCTAGTTATCTGGAAGCCATTAAATTAGAATATTTGATTTTGCTGAGATAAAAAAGAAATATTGGAGTCATAGTTAATATTTTGTACATAAGGCTTCCATCACATTCTGCAACTTTTTAAAATCCAATGTTATGAACTGTTTTTTCTTTTTCTTTCCTTCCTTTCTCCTTTCCTTCCCTCCCTCCCTCCCTCCCTCCCTCCTTCCTTCCTTCCTTCCTTCCTTCCTTCCTTCCTTCCTTCCTTCCTTCCTTCCTTCCTTCCTTCCTTCCTTCCTTCCCTCCTTTTTTTTAGGAAATATTTCTCTTATTTGTTGTATGTGAAATAAATATAAGAATTGAAGTAAGATAATGTTCTGAGCTTATGTTTTACAAAGCTTCAAACTTTAGAACTATGCCTGGTTTAAAGAACTTTGTACTTAAATTTTGTGCTGTATAAACTCACTGGTTTTTACGAGTATAAGTACTAAATTTCCCAAAGCCTGTATCTGTAGGATAATTAGTTACACTCTAAGCATTTTTCCCCTCTGACAGTACTGGGTAAATAGGTGTAGTACAGGAAAATGTGGGAATGTTAGTGAATCACTCAGCAACAAACTAAAATTGAGAAAAAAATAAAGAGGATGACAAACACTGAACTTAATGTGTATTTGACAAGTGTTATTTTGACTGTAATATTTTACATTTGATTTTCCCATCATTCATTTTCCTTTCTCTTTTATTCTTTTCTCCTCTCCTTTCTCATTCCTTTGTTTTTTTTCCTCTCATTTTTTTACCCCACCATTTTTTTTTCTGCCATGAATAAGAAATGGTTCCACTCTGAGGAGAATTTTAGAATGCCAATGTTCTTACATTTAGTTTTGCAAGTTCAAGGCACGTGTTTGTGTGTGTGTGTGTGTGTGTGTTGTAGAAATTTTTATTCTAAGAAATTTAAAATATAAATATGAATGTATTATCTTTCTCTTTTACCTAACATTTTATATAAATTCTACATAGTTTTGGAAACAAACTGCAGTAAACAGTTCAGAATCCCTGTAGTATAGATGACGTTCCTTAAAATTTCTTACTTGCTAGAAATGTCTATATTGATTTATTTTAACTTGAAATACAGCCACAAGTAGATCTTCTTATGATACTTTTCTCAGTGTTCTAGCTATGGAGCTGCAAATATGAAAACATCATAACTGATTTCTTCAACTACTTATTAAACACAGTCTTCTGTTAAAAATCAACTTCTTTAATACCAGGCAATTAATGACTAATGAATGAGAGTTAAAATTTTTCATGTATAATATCATTGTTTACAAATTTTGGAGATAAATTTGCACTGCAACAATATCCAAGAATGATCCCCAAACTGGTTTGTTTAGCTCATAATAAAGCTGAAGTGTAGAAATCTAGATTCAAACTTCAACGCATTGTTTGCAGGGAAAGAAAAAATGGGTTGAAGCACTCTTGATTTTTTGATTTACCAGGGTTTTGCTTTGCCTGTGTAATCTGATTCTTATCTCTGGCTGCACAGCTCTATAGGAAAAAAAACTGAAAACCAAAAAGCAAGCAGTTCAGTTCTTGCTCACCACAATTTCATGTCAATTTGTGGTGGTATGGGTATGAGCCTATACCACTGCCTTCTTTTTTTAAAAAAATTATCTCTTAATGGTTCTCTAACAAAATATTCAAGAGAGTAGCTGCTGTGGGTTTTTGTTGTTGTTGTTGTTGTTATTTTTCCCCTTATCTTTCTAATTGTATATTCCCATCTTTCTAATTGTATATTCCCTTCTTTCTCAAGTTCCATCCTTAGTCCTCATCAATTGATTATTCTTCCTATTTATTTGGAAAGATTCAAGGCACTTGCCCTCCTTCTTGGCATGTCAATCTGTGACTCCCTTCAATTTTAGAGAAAGAAATGATTATACTATAAAATCAAATAGTCTCTTTGTCCTTGACCCAGTTCTTTCTGTTTCAAGAGCAGTATTATTCTCATAGATATTCTTTTCCAGACCAGACTCTCACATCCTTCTTAACATTCACAATTGTTCCCACATCCCTCTCTAGCTACAGTCCTCTTTCTTTCTTTTGCTTAATTGCTAAGCGTCTTCAGTGTCGCTTTCAGGTCTATTCACATGACCTTAAATTCATGTCATTGTTTTTCCTTCTCTCATTCTGTTGGGATTACCCTCTCAAGATCCACTCATTGTCAACTTTAATAGCCATGTATTCACTCTCAATCTACTTAATTCTCTAATGCATTTCACTCCTTAAAATTGTGTCTCCTTGACTTCTGGGAAAGCACATTACATTGCTCTGCAGTTCTCAAATTCTTCTTCTCTTCCTATCTCTTAAATGGTCAATCTTTTTCAAATATTTCTTTTCACTCCTCTGTTGTGCTCTCTATAATACATATCTCCCTCAGAACTGCAACTCTCCCTTCTGTGTGAAAAATTATTTAGAAAAATGGTTTCCCATTTTTAAAGGGTCTTTGTGTGGTTATATTTAATCTTCAATATGAACCTGTGAGGTAGATATTATTGTACTTATTTTATAGACTCCTGAATTCATATTTTTCCATTTCCAACTATCTGGCCACTTTCCAAAAGTCAACTAGACATATGTTGTATTTAGGCATTCAATATAGTTCAGTAACATATTCAGGCTTAAATTTATAATCTTTTTTTCTGTCCCATCCAGTGTCTTCTCCCAGCTTTCCTACTGGGGTTAATAATACAACTACTAGCAAAGTCATTTAGTTCAAAATCTTCAGTTAAGTTTGATTTTAAACAATAGAGACTTCTAACCAGATTAACCTGGATTATCAACTCTTGGGGACTACAGTGATCTGTTTCTACCTGTAGCACTTCCGATATCAAGTGTGTGGGGTTTTAACCACAAGAAAGCCTCCAGTTCTCTGTGGACAGCAACTGACTTGCCTACAATTTAATTCAATTCTGACACTAACTACCTAGAGCCACAGGTTAAGAACTGAGTCCCACAAGACTGCCCCCATTTTAGATACCAATTACATGTAGAGGACTCCCAGCTTATCCACATTTTTGTCCAGTTTGGCTGTGAATCCGAGGTTCCCATGACCTCCTCCTTACGTTGCTACAATGACCTACAGTACTCAGGGAAACATTTCACTTGCTATTACCAATTTATTATAAAAGATATTATAAAGGATACAGATGAACAGATAGATGAAGAAGCACATGGAGCAAGGTCCAGAAGGGTACTGAGCAAAAGAGCTTCTGTCCCCATGGAGTGCACTACCCTCCCAACCCAAGGATGCATTCACCAACCTGGAAGCTCTCCAAACACTTTCGTTTCAGGTTTTTATGAAGGTTCCATTATGTAGGAGAAATTGATTAAATCATTGGCCACTGATGATTATTAACTCAACCTCCAGCCCCTCACCACCACCCCCCTCAGAGGGAGGTTAGAGAGTGGGACTGAAAATTCCAAGCCTCTAATCACATGGTTGATTCTTCTGACAACTATCACCAATCCTGAAGCTACCTAAGGGCCTGTCAAGAATCACCTTCTCAAACACAAACTCAGGTACAGTTGAAAGGGACTTAACCATGAATAATAAAAGACCATCCTCATCCTTATCACTAGGGAAGTTTCAAGGATTTTAGGAGCTCTGTGCCAAGAATTGGGGATGAAGAACAAATATTTATTTCTTATTATACCCCAATATCACAGTGGTCCTCTTCATTACCTATCAACTTATTCTTCAAAGGCCCACTAAAATGCCACTATTTCACCTGATCCCAGCGTTCTTAGGAACCTTCTCTAAACTCCTTGTTCCTGTGGTACTTTTTTATTCCCATCCTGATACTGCTGACTACTGTGGTTTTCAGAGCTCGGGTTCTTGGGTTAGGCAGGCCTGTACTTGGATCCTCATGCTGTCACTTATAAGCTAGATGACTTGTTGCAAGCCACTTAACTTTCCTGAAGCTTCATTTTTTTCCATAGGAGTAAATAATCTTAATAATGCCTAGTATGCGTGATGCTTAAAAAGATTAAATGAGATAATAATACACATAGCTGGAACATAGTAAGTATTCAAATATTACTAGCTTACTCACCTCCTAAAGCATAATGCTGCGAAATATGCAGAACCTAGAGTTTAAAGATTCATTTCCCTTGGCTTAACAGTGCAGTGACTTGGTCATAACACCTAAACTCATGGTATTTTTATTATCCCTGCTATACAATGGGATGGATTATAATTCAAATGAGTATTTGTGGAATATGATGAGAAATTTTTCAGTGACGATGTTCATAAACAATAAGATTTGTGGTAAAGTGTAACTAATGATTAAAATCAAGTACTTGAACAGAGGAGTCAGATTTTCTACATCTTTGCCTTTTGTACATTACATGAACAAACATGAATTACATGAACAAACATGAATAACAGAGTGGCTGATACATAAAAACCCTGTGGTTATTTGTGGATTGAATTTACTTTGATATCACTTCTCCATTTCTCATATAAAAATACTTTCCAAATCCTCTTGATTAAAAAAAATCTCTTATCTTTATTACTTTTGTCTGTAAACCAAAGCCACTTTCCTAATCAGGCCCCAGTCTCTTTTGAGAATAACTATAAGTGTCATCTTCTTGGACACCTTGCCTCCAGGCTTTAACTCTATTAATCTTTTCATTACAATGATGCAGAATAATCCTCCTTAAACACTTATTTGACCATACCATACTTTGTTCAAGAACCTTCAACGGCTTGCTTTTTCCTAGTACAACAAAGCTAACCTTCTCCCTTGAATTTTAAAATCTCCATCTGTTCCTACTCTTCCTAGGCAATATTATTTTCCATTATTCCTTAACAAGCTTCCACTGCCCTATTGAGACAGGTATATTTTTTGTCTCTAGTAAACTAGGCCCTGAAGATACAAATTTGCATAAAATATTCAGTAGCATGTTCCTTATTTTCCTCTCACCTTCTATGCTTTTACACACGCTGTTTAAGTCTCCTGGAATGCCTTCTTCTCTCCTATCACCTTACATAAATCTACAGAAACTCCATGACCCAACAAATGTTTTTTATTCCCCTATCAATTTTTCCTCTTATTCTCATTAATCTTTCCCCTCTCTTAATGTTGTTACATACTCTTTTATGATTTAGTCATGTAGTATAAGATTCAGAAGGTACCATGGGACATATACAGTCTCTGTCCCTTAGCAGCTCCCCATTTCACTTTTCCCAGAGATGTTCTATACATAAAAAAATGTAATATATATATCCTACCCTCATCCCTTCCCCTCTCCCCCCTTTTAATACAAATAATGGAGTGATGAAGCTGTCCCTGAGGAGGTCACAGTCGAGCAGAAGCCTTAATGAAGTGACTGAGTATATCACTTGGGGAAAGAAAATTCCAGGCAAAGTAAACAGCAATTGCAAGGCCCTTCATGTGGCAACAAGCTTGTTGTACTTCAGGAAAAGCAAACTGGCCAGTGTAGACAGTTTGGGAGAGCGAAGATGAGATCATAGCAGGTGAGGATAGTGTGGTATAGGGCCAAATCAAGGAAGTGATCTAAGACATGGTAAGGAGTCTGGAATTTATTCCAAACTTGATGAACATCTATTGTAGGAGTTTGAGCAGATCATGCCATGAACTATTTTATATTTAAAGATGAGCATTATAGATAGTCCACTGAAATTTGACAACAGGAAAGTACAGAACAAGACATTGTGTCTTGACATTGCAAATCAACTGAAATTATAGATTACTTAGAAATTAATGGCATTACTACATATTAAAACTTAAAGGATATAGGTAGAGTGATACTGAGGAGAAATTCATAACAGTAAAGGCATCTGTTTAAATTGTTGAAAGTAAATAAACAAAATATTTAGCTGAACAAAAGTGTAATTAAGAAAGTAAGGTAGGGTTTCCCTGGTGGCACAGTGGTAAGTCCACCTGCTGGTTCAGGGGAATGGGTTCGAGCCCTGGTCTGGGAGGGTCCCACATGCTACGAAGCGGCTGGGCCTTTGTTCTGGGGCTGCTGGGCCTGTGCTCTAGAGCCCATGAGCCACAGCTGCTGAAGCCTGTGTGCCTGGAGCCTGTGCTCTGCAGCGGAAGAGGCCACTGCAGTGAGAAGCCCGTGTGCAGCAACGAAGACCCAACGCAGCCAAAAAATAAAAATAAATTGATTAATTAATTTAAAAAAAAAGGTAAAATAATTTAGGTGGAAAGGATGAAGAAAGCTATAAGCTAGAATTAAATATAAATAAAATAAGTTCTTGCTGGTCCTTTGAAAAAACAAGTGAAAAGGAGAAAATTGGCAAATTGAAGAAGAAGAAGAAAAAAAGAGAAAACACACTAAGACCTGTTGTAGGTAACTTGTGAGGGCGGTACAGCTCACAATTTCACCTTTTCTAGGATTGGCCTCCAATAAATAGTGATCACTTCTTTTTTTAAATTTAATTTTTATTTTACATTAGATTATAGTTGATTTACAATGTTGTGTTAGTTTCAGGTGTACAGCAAAGTGATTCAGTTATACATATACATATATCCATTCTTTTTCAGATTCTTTTCCCATATAGGTTATTACACAGTATTGAGCAGAAATCAATAAGGACGTACTGCATAGCACAGCGATCGATTCTTTGTGGCCCAGTCTGCAGTATATGATCCTAGTAACCATCATTCATTGAGTAAGCTGGAGAACTCACCCAGTCTGGACCAATTGTGATTTTCCCCCTGAAATTTTGACATTTATAATTGTGAGAAACTGAGACCCAGAGTGGTTAGAGCCTAGAGAAGTAGTCTTCACCTCGGGTTCACAGTGCTTCTGCACATATGTGCAGACTCTCCAAAAGTTACTTAGACTCATGGATAGATTAAAGGAATCAATTTCCATGACTTTATATTCCATATGTACTCTAATTATGCTTTTCTTATTTTAATTTTCACAATAACCCTCTCTCCTTTACGGAAAAAAAAAAAGGGATACATCTCACCCAGGCTTCTTAAATATTGCAATGGTTAATTGCGCCAGTATGTAAAAAACACCAGAATGTCAAAGAAAGAACGTTTGGAAATATTTATGTTGTTACTGAAGAAGTGAAAGCCTAATGATTGGGTAACAAATCCTCTCGCAAGTCAGGAGATTTCTTGTCCTAACATTAAATAAAATTTAAAGAGAACTTGATAGAATTTCCATGGATTAATCATTAAAAATAATTTTAAAAGAAATATGACAAAGTAATTTTTGTCATGTAACTGATAATGAGCTAAAAGAATGCACAGCATCACTGTATCAAAACTTCTGCTAGGACTAATTATTAATTTCTATAAACAAACTTTTGCAGCACTTGCATCTATGAAAATGAAAATAGAGATAATACGAATGCAGAGCCCTATCTCATTCAAGCAATATCAACATTTACCAATAAGTACATGAATTAATAAAAAATTAAATGAAAGAACAGAAAATCTTTAGTCCCATCCATTTCATTAAGAAATGCATTTTTAGTTAAAATTTATGTTTCGTGATTGATAATTGTTAAAATATGTGAACTTGTTTAACTCAACAGAGAACAGCTAGTAATTATAATAATAATTCAATCCAAAGGAAAAAAAATAATTTAACATGTGAAAACTTGTAATCAAAGAAATTAAACATTAAATTTATATGCATTGTTTTCTTGAAGAAAAGTATTAAAGGATAATAAATAAAAGATGCTCAAGCACAAAAATATGTATCACCTTGATATAAAGTTTTACAGGGTCAAGTGAAACATAAAAAGGAAATAAGGGAACCTGGTGCTAAACCATTCGTGGACGAACTGCTTCTGGGTCGGGATTTCGTATGTAGCAGAGCAGCTCCCTCGCTGCGATCTTTTGAAAGTCAGCCCTCGACACAAGGGTTTGTAAAACAAACAAACAAACAAAAAGAAAAAGAAAAAATAAAAGAAAGAGAAAAAAAGAAAAAAAAGGAAATAAGGTATGATGGAAATTTTTGACTTATTAAAGCTTTTTAAAAATGGATTGTGGTGGGTATCAAATCACTATTGGTATTTAGAGTCCACTGGATACATTTTAAAATGATAGAGGAGTTTCATTTTTTAGTCATGTATTTATAACACCCAGAAAATTATCTTTTTGCAACTACTTAAATATATAATACAAAATCTTAATTTTCAACTTAAAAATTCTTTACAAGTATCAAATCAATATGCAGTACACCTGAAACATGTAAAATGTTACATCAATTATATCTCAATAAAAACAATTCTTATGGAAATACATAAGCAAAATGTTTGATGACCTCTGTTTTAAAGAGAAGACCCACTCCTGAAACTTGTGCTGCAGGGGTCTGATGAGAACTTCTTTCTTTCACAAAAGTAAGTTCAATTTGCAACCGAAAGAACGTAACAATTACCAGATTTTTATGGTGTACAGGTTAAGAACATAGGTTTTGAGTTTGAACCCTTGATAGGCCACTTGCTCTCTGTATGATTTTGGATAAGTAGCACTGACTTATTCCTCAATTTCTTCATCTGAAAAGTGGGAAAAAATATGGTACCTATCTCAAGAGTTGTTGTAAGAATTACATTAATACAGTGTTTGGCATACATTAAGAATCTGAAATATTAGTTATTGTTGGTATAATGAAGAAATAGGCTCTAATTAAAGATATGGGAGGAAATATGAGAATATTTCAAACAAGTATTTGACAAAATAACTGTGAAAAACTCGGTTAATTGAATTTATCTCTAAGAAAATATAAATTGCTAAATTCTAATCAAATAAAATAAGAAATCTGAACAGAGCAACAATTATAGAAAAAAATGGTACCTAAGAAAGGTACTAGGATTAGATGATTTTATGAACAAATTCTTCTAACTTGTGGAAGATTTTTAGGTTGTTTAAAACCACTTCCCAACTTCCTAGGTGGCGCAGTGGTAAAGAATCCGCCTGCCAATGCAGGGGACACAGGTTCGAGCCCTGCCCTGGGAAGATTCCACATGCCATGGAGCAACTAAGCCCATGTGCCACAACTTTAAAAAAAAAAAAAAAAAAAAAGTATTAGGGGCTTCCTAGGTGGCGCAGTGGTTAAGAATCTGCCTGCCAATGCAGGGGACGTGGGCTCGATCCCTGCTCCAGGAAGATCCCACATGCTGCGGAGCAACTAAGCCTGTGCGCCAAAAAAAAAAAAAATAATAAAACCACTTCCCAAAACAGGACAAGGTGAAAATTCCTATATTTATAGTAGCATTATACTGCTAGCAAAATTTGTCACAGAAAAGATTTGTTTATACACAAACACAAACACACACACACACACACACACACACACGTCAAATATCACTTAGAAAATTTGATTTAAAAATATAATACAACCTTGCTTAAACATTAGAGAAACTATTGCTATAATGGGACTAAGAAAAAAACCATACCACTTACTTATATTGAGAATTGCTGACATGAGAAATACCAACATATGGCATGTTCTTAGCTAGGAGAACTCAGCATGGAATGATATCAATTGTCCCTAAATTAATCTATAAATTGAGTGTAATTCAAATAAAAATTTTAATAAAATCCTGATTCTAAATTTTATCTGAATTAATCAATGTTTGCAAAGAAATAGACATATTCAGATATGCTTGATGTGAGTGTTATTTGCTACAATATTTTGGGGGGCTAATATGGCATTACATACCCAGATGAGAAATGTACATATTCTTTGATTTGGCAATGAGGTGGATATTGATTGATGGGTGGGGATATTAGTAAGGGAAGAAAGCAAGTTGATAAACTATGTTTAATGTAATTGCATTTCGCTAAAAATCTATATTTATACATTTAGATACATTTCAGTATATAGAGGAAAATGTCTCAAAAGATACACATCCAAATGTTAACTCATGAGGTACTGGGGACACTTTACTATTTACTGAGTACAGTTCTGTAACATTGGTTTTTTTTTTTTAAACAACAAGAACACAATTTTTAATGATTAAAATAAAAGTTAAGTGTTAGGAAAAGTCATAAGGTAGGCAGAACTATTGGATAAACATGCTGCTTAACTTGAAATACAGTCAGAGACATAGACTGATGGGACATAATTAGGATCAGAAAAATTCTTTCCATGTTGCCTCTTCTCCATTTAATAATTTGGGGCAGATCTGTGTTAGAAACCAGATTCACTGTCACTTCATCTAAATACATTCGTGCTTTTGCAATCAAATGTTTAGATCTAAGTGCAAGACCTTACATTGATCTTATTTAATATTATTTTGTTAATTTAGCCTATTCTCTGCACCTAATCCAAATGGCATGGAAACTTTTGGTAGGTCAAAAAAAACACCATATTTTCTTCCTCATTTTATGACATATTACATACATATCTAAATTATTGCTTAAATGTTTTTATTGTGTAGAAGCAAGGAGAGGATGGAAGTTTGAATTTTAGCATCAAAAATCTCCTTGTTTCAAGGCTATAGATGGTAAAAGAAAGGCAGCCTTTCACAAAACTGTGATGTCAGCCTTTTATCCTTGGGATGGTCCCACATTTCTGTCTTTCCTTTTGTTACCCTGTCACCAACCTGATCCCAAACAGAAGCATTGTATAGTCATTCTTCCCCAATTTTTCCTCATGCCTTCCCTTCCCTACATAGTCCTTAAGTGTGGACCTCACCCTCTGTCAAATTGCTCCCTATCTACTATCTATCTATCTATCTATCTATCTATCTATCTATCATCATCTATCACCTATTTTTTCTGTATAGGCTGCTGCCCTTGATTTTCACATGGATATGATAAACATACACTTTCCCTTTAACAGCTTTATTTATTATCTCTCCCAGGAGAGTTTAAATTTGAACAGAGAACTTGACCACAGGCCTTTCCATAGAAATATTCCAAATAGAAAAATAAAATCTCTATAAACCCAAAGGACTTAGGAAGATAGCTTAAAGCACCCCAGCAAATACCAAATTTCTTTGCAGCCCCATGTTTTATCTCAACAATTCATCTTGCAGAATTCCACTTCATAATATTTTTATTTTAATATGAAATTGTGGCTTCAAATATGAAAGAGAATAAATTTTTTCCACCAAATCTTTGATGAAGTTGATTCTCCATCTCCAAGAAAATGTGTTTTGTTAATATCATCACTCTCATGCTTACTTGAATAGCACCTCGCCAAAGCACTGTATTTACTACTTAACTTTCATATGCATTTGGGTCTTGGTGTGTGTGTGTGTGTGTGTGTGTGTGTGTGTGTGTTTGAATAGGGCATTATTTTGTAGTATTATTTGGGAAGGAAAGATTGTCTTCCCAACCTTTCTTAGAAGCCTGCTATGCTTACTGGTAGGAGTTATATATAAAAGAAAGCAAAATGTGTGCATAAGCTCTTTTCTAGGATTCTATGCATTTTTGAAAGCTGAATTTCACAGAAACCATTTCAGTGTCTTATGAAATTAGTCACTGGAAGGAACTGATGCAGCTTTTACAAGAAACGAAAGTTTTCAGAGAGTGCTAAGGCTCTGCTAGAATGAGCATCAGTGGGCAGGTAAATCAGTCATGAAAAATGAAGTTATGTATGATGCACCTATTAAGAGTTACCTTCTTGCTAAGTAAATGAAAATTTTTTAGGAGACATATTGCTTCTAATTGAAAGTCCTTGGTTGTGGGTGTATAATGACAACAGAAACTTGAGGCCACTTGTTTGCTTGAATTCTTTTTACAAAATATGGAAAATGCAGATTAAAAAAGGGTATTTTACTATCTTCCAAATGCTTGAAATCAAATACATAAAAGGAATAAAATAAATCTTTTAGTACTAAATCATCTTTGAGAGTAAAACCGTGTTTTTTGTTAATATAATTCTTTCAAAGCATTATTTTAGTTTATCATGTGTGATCTAAATAATTTATAGTTACAAGTTAGATAAAAGATGTTTATTAGGAACCATTTATGTGAAACATAAAGGTACTGCTTTCTTGATAATGGTGAAGGGGGCCTACAGAGTAAAATCAGAGGGTATAAGAGAAAAATTAAAAGGAAAATCCACTTTGAACAAAATTTAGGACTTCAGGAATGTTTGGATTTTAAATGACTAATAGAAATTATTTGCTGATAGAACTGGCATTTGGAAAGGTTAAGGTCCCAGTTGTGATGCTCTCACCAAGCAAAAGATTCTCTTTTCATGGACTCATTAGAACAAAGCAAGAAAATGAATTCATAACCCGAGAACCAATGTGTTGTATGAGTGATGGGGGTGTGTCAGCAATCATTGTTAATACCTCCCATATTAAATCAAGAATTTCATCACCACATTCAATTTCCTTCTTATTCCTTACTTCCCCCCATCATTCTGTACTGTTCTTTGTTGAGTTCATGTGAGTAAAAGGTGGTAGCTGTGCTGTCCTCAGCACAAACTTTGCCCATGCAACTCTTAAGTCACTTTGGCACCTGAAACTCAAAAGGAGAGCATTAAATGTCTAATTTTTGCTTAGCTCTGTGCTGGTGTCAAGCCAGCTCCAGTCAAGAACCTTAGTAAATAATGGCAATAAAACTTCATAGGAAAGAACTGCAGGACTTTCCTACACGCTACATTTTTTTCTGTAGGAAAGAACTCCCCTTCACATGTAAGGTTTCCTTGTCCCAGCATGTCTTCTTTTTGCCAAAGCCTCTCTTGCTGAGTGACAATGAGTTCAAAGGATGCAGTAAGTCACTTTTGACCTCTCATTTCATTTTGTCACAAGTGGCATGTGTTTAAGCAGAACAATTTTTTTTTCTTTCTTTTTTTTTTAAGCTGAACTATTTTCCTTTTCCCGCAGAACTGGTGGCTTTGAGTTTGTTGACAGTAAACCTTTCTATGCAAAAGCTACTAAGGAAATAAATGATTCTCTCAAGACTTCCTTAGTAAATACTTCACACAAGTCTAATGCTGTGGCTTATATATAATTTGTCATCTACAGTGCAATGTGGAGTTAATGTTTAGGCATTATTTTTTCCTTGGCTAGTTTTCACTTGCTCATTTCAAGCAAATCATGTGCCTTTTCCTCTTATTTTATTCTTTTTCAATTTGTACATTTGCCACGAGTGAAAGGGAGTTTATGTACGAGGGTGAGTCAAAAATTATCTGCACTCCAGTTATATTAAAACTTCTGTTGGCTGCACTGTCTCATCAGCGCTTTCCATTCAAGGCTACTGTCTCCCCAGTCACTGCTGTGCAGGTGTGAACGTGTTACCGCAGTTCATTTGTAACTGTGGTGCGAGCAAGAATGGATGCCCCACTTGTGATTTGCACGAAAGAAAAGCAGCATGCAGTGATTGTTTTTTGTGGTCTGAGGGTGTACCTGGTGCTGTTATTTATCGAGGACTTTGTGCGCAGCATGGAGAAAGTGTTTTGTCGTGAAGAAGTGTGTATGAATGGATAGAGAAGTTCAAGGAAGGTCGCACAAGTGTTAGCAATCACGAAGGAGCCAGACGCCTGTCCCTGTCCATGGCTGATGGCAACATTGAGTGTACACATGGAATGATTCTGTCAAATAGATGAGTGACCGTGGATTATGCTGCAAATCATTTGCAAATCAGCCATGGCTCTGCCTATGAAATAATCCATGACAGACTTAGGTTTTGAAAAGTTTGTGCTGAAGCCTAAACTTCGGATTAAACGGAGAGGACTGCTGTCCAAAGGCGTTGTGATCTTGCATGACAATGCACATCCACACACTTCTGCCCACACTGTCAACACTGCAAAAACTTCGTTTTGAGGTGTTAAAGCAACCGCCCTATAGTCCTGATCTTGCTCCATCGGACTTTCACCTGTTTTGTCCCTTGAAAACTGTCCTATGCGGATGAAGATTCCCTTCTGATGAAAAAATGAAGACCGTGGTGCATTTGTGGCTCGCAGCTCAGGCTAGAACATTTTTAATAAGGGAATATGAAAGCTTGTTGACAGATGGACAAAGTGTATTGAAAAGCAAGGGGATTATGTCAAAAAATGGTGTATTTGTCTTTTCTAAAAGTTAATTAAATAAATTCTACAGCCAGAGTGCAGATAATTTTTGACTCACCCTTGTAGAAGGAACTTTGTTGTCATTCGAAAGATTTTCTTTAAGCATTTTAGTAATATCTTAAATAATAATTATTTATGTGTCAATAGACAAGGCAAATAAATTAGGTATTTTGACCTGTTTTATAACACATGCTACTGAATTCTCCCCCACATTTTTGGAGCTTTGGGGTTTTACATGAATTTGGTTTCTTAAGGCCAACACTAGGGGTCACCCTTTCTTATTTTAAAGTTTTAGTCACTGCCCAGAACCCACTGACAGTCCATTAATCTCAGAAGCAAGTAAGCAATTTTGTGAAGAAAAGCAAAAGACTTTTGGCACTAAGTGCTAGTAATTTTGCTTCTTGTCCTTGCCCTGTTGTAAAGACCAAATTTGTAACAGAGTATTATGAATGAGGGAATGTTGTTGAGCTTTTTTGGGCAAAAAGTATTTTGAGAATAAAAATCAACTCAGTTGGTTTGAAGCAGGGCTCTTAAGACAATCACATTTTAGGGTAACATATAGGATATTACTAAAAACCTTTAAATTTTAAAATGAGGTTTTCACTTAATAATTTATGGGTACGATAATGATGTTGCTTAATAAAACTGTACAAATATCTTCATAAAATGAAAGGGGAGGAGTTAGGTAATTAATGATTATACATATCATAGCTATGGGTTTATAGCAATTATCTTAGAAAAAATTGTAGATAAAGGATATGCTGAACTATATAATGTTGTTCACTCTTTGGTGTGTGCCTGTGTATATGTGCATATCTGTTTGAAAGAATATTTCTATTTATAATAATGCAAAGACGTTCCAGAGTAGCAATCTTTACCCCAAGATTTATTCCACAGTTCAACTTTGAAGACAGGTTTTACAGTTTTATTAGGAAGCATGTCTCTCTCTGGAATATTTCAAACATAATGTGGCACTAAAAGAGATCACTCAGGATGCCAAAGAGTACTCTTCTTCTAAGAATTTTGTTCAACAGTCTTGTTTTTTTTCTTTCCTTTAGAAACTCTTACTTTTGGCCTCATCTTCCTTTTTCCTTGTTTTGAATGGGTTTCCAGATAATAAACACAATACTTTTAGTTAAAAATGCTTATTATGTACTAGGCATTAAGTCTTCATAACATCTTCATTTTTGTAGGTGAAGAAACTGAGGCACAGTGGTTTATGCAGAGTACCAGAGGTAGGGTCTGAACTGAGGCTGCCTGACAGCAGAAATCAAACTCTACGCTATGCTGAGTTGACCATACAGTTGTATACCAGTTACACAGCACACATGTAGAAACACCCAAAGAGACTGTTAAACATTAGGTAACAAATGTATGATTATTTGTAGCTATCTGAAGATAGTGATGCAGTTTCAAAGGAATGATTCAAAGCGTGGCATTTTGGACAGTAGCGGGATTAGTAGGGCAGCTATCTGGGAACAGTGAGGATCACACAAGACCCTAAATTTTCTGTACAAAGGGAACCATGTCAACTTGGAGGGAAGAGCCTCATTCAGGTGGTTAGCAGGGCCAGCAGTTTCCATGGCAATAACCAGGTGATGCACTCCTGCTGCTTGTTCACAGTGATGTTCCAGTGTGCTGAGCAGGAAGATGGGGAATGGTTAAATGGAGATTCAATTACATTTAATTGGTTCTGTAGCTATTTTTTCCTGCTTGTAGGTTTTCTGAAGTCCAGAGGAAGAACAAATTTTTCCTTTCTCTGTGCTTCTATAGCAATTTGTACATATATTTTACTATAATTTTCTCATTACCTCATAATTGTGTCTTCAGTTTCCTGTTTCTGCATCTACAAATTCACTGAAGCTGAGACCATGTCTTATTCTTTGTAGCATGCCCAACATGTACTACATTGTCAGACATGTGAGAAACTAAAAAAAAAAAAAAAAAGCTGAAAAAGTGAAGTCTCAATTTTTAAAGGACTTTTTGCCATATTTTTCAATATGAGACTATTATCATATTGCTTAACACTAATAAGGTAGAGATTGGGGCTGGGGTGTACAAGGATGCTTTGCTAGGCAGATGCAGCAGGTGATATGGGTGATTAGGAGAGAGAAAGGGAGAGAGAGAGCAAGCCCAAACTGAATTTCCAGAAAGGGAAGGGAAGTGATGAGGCTTGTTCTATTGCTGGACCAAGGTAGCTGTTCTGTGCCAATTTCTAGATGGCAGTCTATATATTGTACTTGAAAGGTTAATATAATCTTTTGCAACATTGACTTTGGTATAGGAAATTGAATTTTCCTCATGTCATTTTCAGAGTTGACTAACACTTGATTTGGGGGCTGAGCAAGCATCCTCTTTGCAATCTAGAAGCCCACTGAGGCATCTCTGTCACTGCATCCCCACGTGCTGCTGTTTGCTCTGCCTCAGTCAGATCATGAAATCTGCCAATTTCCCATGTTTGCCATGGCATTTTCACTCACACTCAGTATTTTTTGAATTTAAAAATTCTCTCTAAGACTGATGAAGCCACAGAAAGCATTCACATGCCGAACTTTTTATGGGCTTCTGTCCGTCCTTAAACTTTATGTTTCCTGTTTTCTCTGAGTAAATCCTTCTTCCCTCCTCCTGCGGTCTTGGAGCTAGATGGTGGAGAGAAAAGAAGAAATGAGCAGAAAAGTTCTATGTTGACTCATGTTTTCATGAGCCGGCATTGAGCTCCCTGGGACTTGATGTTGTTTCAAACATTTCTGTTAAGGCACTTTTGCAAGTTCCTCACAGACTCCTCTTCTTCCACCTCACATTGCTGAAAGTCTCTCTCTCCTCGAAGGAGAGTTGCTGTCTCACCTGCATATTTACACATACATCACTCTCTCTCAATGGATTCTTCAAAGGCCTTCTCATTGATATGGCATGAAGACAAATGCACCCCTAATTCCTTTTCCTAGGGGAGAAGCTTGGCACACCAACTCTCCAAAAATTCTCTACCGAATTTCTCCAGTCCTTTTATACACTCAGTGTGGGTGGGAGTTGAAGACCCACAAAATCAGTTTCTCTCACCATTTTCTGCAAATCTCATTGGTGGTCTTGCACCTGACTTTGATATACGACCTAAGGGCTTTAGCAGAAAATTGAGATAAAACAGTTCAGTTTAAATTTCCTGTTAACCAAGTTCTGACTTGTGCCAATATGCTGAAAAAAACCTACAACTCCACATTGTTAAGATCCTTGCCCAGTGTCACCTATCCAGTAAATGGCAGAATCTACTTTTTTGTTATTGTGTAAAATATGTATAACAAAATTTATAATTTTGTCATTTTAAGTGTAAAATTAGTTGCATTAAGTACATCCACATGGTTGTGCATTGAATCTACACCAGGTCTTTCTACTTTCAGCCTGTGTGCACATTTTGTGACTCTGGTGATTCTCATTCTGTTTCTGGCACTTGAGGCTTCTGGAAAGGTTCACCAGGCTCTAATATGACAACCGTGTAACAAAAAGGTCTTTTAATAAACAGTTGGGTAAATTGGTGAAAATTTTTGGAGAATTGGGCAAAATATTTTCATGCATTCACTCAAATATTCATTAAGTGCTTGTAAATATGTCAATTACTGTTTTAGGCACTAGAGTTAAAGCAGTGAACATGATAGACAAAAACTCTGATCTCACATAATTTCATTCTGTCAAACTTAGTGTGCAAACTCTTTGCCCCAATAATTACATTTCTAGAAATTTACAGAAAAGTTTGCACAAGTGCACTGATGCACTTAGTCACGTGAAAAATTAGAAACAAGCTAAAAGTTCATAAATATAGGCCTAGCTGAATAAGTTATGGTATTCATTGTATAAAATCTTCAGTAGCTAGCAAAAAGAATGAGGTAAGATTAGGTCTGTGTGTTTAGGCATAAAAGATATTTATCTGTGTATATACATATATTTCATAGGAGAAATTCTAGTAGCATATACATAAAAATTTCTTTGTGTATTTTTAAGTGGTGTAGATGTGTTTTCTAAAAGGTACATTTTGTTTGTAAAAATCATAATTTTTAAAATGTGCAACCTTACTGGTAATCAAAGAAATTAAATTAAAGTAACATAAGATTCCATTGTTGCCTATCAGACGAGTTTAAAAAAGAGAAAAAGAAAAGATAATTGTGTTGGCAAACGTGTGGAGAAATAGACAACCTAATACACGGATGTTTTAGTGGACACCACTTTCTCAAGAGGGCAGAATTTTGGGTCAGCTATGATTGTCAGGCTAGCTTGAGGTTTTAGTCAATACTGCCCCCTAGAGGTCATCATTCTTTGGTCATACAAACTTTTCTGCTTCCAGGGAACTGGCATGCATGGGGCCTGCTTGACCAACCACTAAACTAGAAATCTGTCCATCCCCAGTCCTGCCTTTGTTATCTGAGAAAAAGCCAGGAATATGTAAGGAAAGAATTGTATCATCAGGGGCCCAATGCTTGTGAAAGAGCAAGATCTTGAAAAGGGGAGAGCTTTCCTGTTGACTGACAATTTAAAAGCACCAGTATTTTTGTTTTTTTTAGGGTAATACCTATAATTATTCATTATTGTGCGTTTTTTTTAAGGTAATACCTATAATTATTCATTATTGTGGGCTTTTTTTTTAAGCTCATTATTGGAATATAATTGCTTTGCACTCTTGTACCAGATTTTGAGGTACACCAAAGTGAATCAGCTGTATTTATACACATATCCCCATATCCCCTCCCTCCCGTGATTGCCTCCCACCCTCCCTGCCCTGGCCCTCTAAGGCATCACCCATCACGAGCTGATCTCCTTTTGTTATACAGCAGCTTCCCACTAGCTATCTATTTTACATTTGGTAGTGTAAATATGTCTATGCTACTCTCTCACTTCGTCCCAGCTTCCCCTTCACCCCCCGCCCCCCCAACCCCCTGTCCTCCAGTCCATTCTCTGCATCTGCATCCTTATTCTTGCCCTGTCACTGGGTTCATCAGTACCATTTTTTTTAACTAAGGAGACTGATATGGTGTTGATTGGGAGATATCCTCCTCTATAAAATAGAGTTAATGTCACTATTTATCCCATTGGCTCTTTGAGAAGTAAATGAAACTGATTCATGGAAAAGACCTGGCTCTTAGTAAACACTCTAATTATTACCTATCATCTTCATCGTCAGCAAGAAACAATAATATAATAGACATGATATTCTATATTCTACATGATATTCTAATTCTTTGATATCAGCATTGAGCACTGGTCATGTATGCAGAGAGTTAACCTGTTTAGCATACCTCCAAGTAGTTGGTTAGAAACCGGTGAATAACATGTCCACTATTCAACCATTATTATTTCGCATATTTCTGAGTAAAATTCTTAAATCTTGGACAATCGGATGAAATCTGTTACCAAAACGTATATGGATATAGTGGTATTGAATTGTATTTGGTTCTCCATTTGACATCATTTTAAATAGTATTCGAAGGACAGTGCTATTGTCTTGGCAAAATATTCTAAGTTCTGTTGTTTTTGTTCTTTTATAAGCTTACTTCTTGACATATCAAACTTTGCTCAAATTTGTCAACTGAGTAAACAAAGTAGAAAGTAGTTCTGAGTGGCTCTACATTCTACTCAAATTCACAGATTGAATAACACTTGAAAAGTTGAATTAAGGAAGAGATGCGCAAATACGAAAGGGACAGATAACTATTTCATATTCACAATAAAAATTTTTTATACCCACCCTGATACCCAGGAAATTCAAAGGAAGACTGAGTTTTTACTGTTAATAATTTTGCATTATCTCAGCATTGCAATATTTCTAAATAAATGCTATGGTAAGATTCTTATCAATTCTGTTATAGTACCTTACTTCACAGAAATTAATGGGATATAAAAAGTTCTTTAAAGACATTTGGTTTTTTTCTTTTTGTTTTTTGAATGAGTGAATCGATATTCACAATCTTAGTTTGAAGGATGATTTTTTACATTTATGTTTTGCAACTCTTCTTCATCAATGAAAACTAGTGACTGGGCAAGCCAGACATTATATTAATACAAATGTGTAAAGTTAAATGGATTTATTAAAATGCAAAACACATATCCCTATATAATTACTAATCTATAAACCATAGGTAAGAACACCTAATTTCAATGAAATAAATGACTAATTCTGAATATTGTGTCATGGTAATTAGAATGACCAAATTTTTGGTATATGAATTATTTATTAACAGAAAATAATTATCAAGTGGTCTTTTGCCATTGTTATGTTAATGGGCCAGAATATAAAAAATAAACATTATTGGAAGTGTCAAAAAATAGCGAGCTCAATTTAAATTTGTTTCCTCTCATGATTTCTGATCTAGCAACTTTTAAACATCAAGAACAGGGAAATCTGGTCCTGGCTTATGAGCTTCAAGCTTACTGAACTATTCAAGCAGGGTTAGTCCCTGTTTTGAAGCCGTGTATTAAAACTTGCTTACTGATTCTTTTATGCACATTTAGGCTGCTCACTGGAACTGATGTAATTATCTCTAAAAATTTCACTTGGTCTAATTTATTTCAGAGTTTGATTGAACCTGGTGTACTCCCAAAAAAATTTTTTAAAAATTAAAAAAAAAAAAAGTAAAAAGTAAAACATGATAAAAAAAAAAGAAAAAAAATTTAATGTGAGCTTTTACTGGAAACTTAAGAAAATAAAAAATAACAAATTGATCTCAATTGTATAATATAGGTTTGCTACTCTTTCTAAAAATATAGTGGGTGAGATACCTTAAACGACCCTCCCAAGCAAAATAATTATGATGATTTAAAAATATTTAAATATCTTGAAATATAATGCTTAGCTGGCACAAAGGAAAGGAATTTAAAAAGGACAAACACAAATGAAAGCAGAAACCTCTGGAGATAAGGAAGAGCTGAAACTTGCTTTCACTGTGAAAGATCTTAATACCGTTACCTTTCCCGTGGAAGGGCACATGGTGTAGAGGATAGGCTATCAAACCAGGAAATTATGCAGGGTGTGAAGTCTTATAGGAGACGTTTGCACAAAGCTGAAACTCTGTATAAAGATACAGAGAAAAGAACCACAGTGCTGAAGTGGACAGCAAGAGCATTTTCCTGTCTCAACTTTTGTTCTGGGAAGAAGGAAAAAAAAATAATATGAGAATTCATCTCCAAAAACCAACCCTCAAGCAGATTTGAGATCCAAATTCACACTGTGTTGATCTAGAACATTTAAATGGAAAATATAGTATAAAATTGTCTAGGATTGCTAGTGGTTCTAGGCAATTTCCAAACAATCGCAGTCTTCTCTGGAGAAATACAAGTTCAGAAAGGTCCTCAAAGAATTTCCTCACATCAAGTTCACAAAAATATGAGTGCAAAGTTAAAAAAAATTATTTTCTTTCTCTCTGTCTCTTACACACACACACACATGCACACGCAGGCCAGTCATTAAGGAGAAACTGGCCTGACTGTGAAAGGGATTAAGCTAATGGACTCACAGTTGAATCACATTCCTTCCTATTTTTAATCATAAGCTAGAGGTCCAGCAGGTATATGTGAGTGTGTGTGAGGTTAACACTGGATATCTTCATTTTGCAGTTTGAGGGCTGCATTTCAAACTTCAACGTCAGTGATATTTCCTATGTTTTTTTTTTTTTTTTGGTGTTCAAACATTTGATTTACTGTAATGTGGATGAGGGAGATCTTGCCTTTGAATCTTACATTGTGTTACTTTCTCTTCACCACAGTTGATACAAGGAGACTATGGTAGAACAATCTTTATCCACAATTAATTGTTCCATTAAAATATGTCTTATTTAGTCTTTTTCATCTGTCTCTAGGGGTTGTTCAGAAAGAGCCACAGTGTTGGGATAGAAGCCAATGTTCAGTTATCCATGAAAGTGAGGTAGAGGATGGGAGAGAACACCGTTGACTGTAATAAAATCTGATGGTATCTGAGTCTGTGCCATATCTGTGCTTTACTCTGGGATTCCCATCTTAACCCCCTAATTCAGGTCTCAGAAATTTTTCTTTGATATATTTCCCAAGTGTAGCCCCATGTTCAACCAAATCGAGTGACATGATAGTCCAGGGAAAGATTTCTTGGGAAGGAGACATGTATTCTAGTTGTGTGTGGCCAATAGGTTTCCTCTCACACATCACCTCCTATCAGTTGATTGTCACTGTAGCACATCTTTGAGATTTATTCTTTTTTTTTCTTTAAGAACTTTTATTGAGATGCAATTGACATACAATAAACTGCATATATTTAAAGTGTACAATTTGGTATTCTTCTTCTTATTAGTAATGTATATATGGCAATCCCAATCTCCCAATTCATTCCCCCCCAACCCCCCCTCCCCCCCGCTTTCCCCACTTGATGTCCATATGTTTGTTCTCTACATCTGTGTCTCTGTTTCTGTCTTGCAGACTGGTTGATTTGTAACATTTTTCTATAGTCCGCATATATGTGTTAATATACGATATTTGTTTTTCTCTTTCTGACTCACTTCACGCTATATGACAGTCTCTAGGTCCATCCACGTGTCTACAAATGTTCCAATTTCGTTCCTTTTTACATCTGAGTAATATTCCCTTGTATATATGTACCACATCTTCTTTATCCATTCATCTGTTGATGGACATTTAGGTTGCTTCCATGTCCTGGCTATTGCAAATAGTGCTGCAGTGAACATTGGCGTGCATGTGTCTTTTTGAACTATGGTGTTCTCTGGGTATATGCCCAGTGATGGAATTGCTGGGTCATATGGTAATTCTATTTTTAGTTTTTCAAGGAACCTCCATACTGTTCTCCATAGTGGCTGTACCAATTTACATTCTCACCAACAGTGCAAGAGCATTCCCTTTTCTCCACACCCTCTCCAGCATTTACTGTTTGTAGATGTTCTGATGATGCCCATTCTAACTGGTGTGAGGTGATACCTCATTGTAATTTTGATTTGCAGTTCTCTAAGAATTAGTGATGTTGAGCAGCTTTTCATGTGCCTCTTGGCCATTCATATGCCTTCTTTGGAGAAATGCCTATTTAGGTCTTCTGCCCATTTTTTGATTGGGTTGTTTGTTTTTTTGATATTTCCTATGAATTTTTTAAAATGTCCTTTTCCAGGATATGGTAATTCTCTTCTAATTCTGTTTTTATCACTTAAAAAAAAAAGTGAATGTTGAATTTGGTTAAATGTATTTATCTATTGAGATTGTCATATGGATTTACTCTTTTGATATGAGAAAATGGTATCTTAAATTAATATTCAATTATCCTTATGGTAAACAAACTAGATGTTCATGTGAGTTTAGGATACTGCTGATTGTGACTTGCTAATATTAGAATTTTTGCAAATATGCTTACAAAAGATATTGATATCTAGTTTCCTTTTTCCTAACTGTTCTGGTCCAAGACTACACTAGGCTCATAAAATTAGTTGGAGCATATTCTATCTTAGGAACTTTTTACATATGATTGAGATCTCTCAAATTTTTTATGAAAATTACCTCTTTGGGTGAAAAATAAGTAAATAAATATGTGTGTATTATATATATACATATACATATTCACAAAATCAAGTTCCTTAATTGTAATTGGTTTATTCAGTTTTTCTACTTATTTTTGAGTTTTACGGCAAAAACAATTAGTTCATGTATGCTCAGAAAAAAGTGATAATTCTATTTTAAAGGGAGAAGAGAAAAATTAATTTGAGGAAAATTAATTCGATGCCTGCTCCCATATATTTAATAAATATCCTAAATAGCTCCATCAAAATCGTTTATAGTTTTTCTTAGGTTTTATGCTTATTCTATTTCTTTTTCCTTCCTTCCTTCCTTCCTTCCTTCCTTCCTTCCTTCCTTCCTTCCTTCCTTCCTTCCTTCCTTCCTTCCTTCCTTCCTTCCTTCCTTCTTTCACTGCATTGTGTCTTAGTTGTGGCACACGGGATCTTCACTGCTGCGTGCAGTATCTTCATTGCAGTGTGTAGGATCTTTTAGTTGCAGCATGCAAACTGTTATTTGTGGCATGTGGAATCTAGTTCCCTGACTAAGGATGGAACCTGGGAGCGTGGAGTCTTAGCCAGTGAACTACCAGGGAAGTCCCTCTATTTCTGATAGACTTTTGTTAAAAATTGTTACCATGTTTGTGCGTTTTAAAAGTTCTACTTATAATTCAGGTAGATTTCTGCATTTTACATTTCAGACCTATATTGTTAAGTGCATATAATTTTATGGTTATTTTTTCTTCTCAGAAGATTATTTCTTTTATGATTGTATGGCAACCTTTATTCCTATTAATGTTTTTTCTTAAAATTCTGTTTTCCCTTATATTACTATCAATATTGCTTCAACACCTTTGTATCTGTTACTGTTTGCACACTGTATCTTTTTAACCTCTTTATTTTCAAAGTTTCTGTATGGTTTTGTTTGAGGCATGATGCTTATAAGTTGAATATATATATTTATTTAAACTTTTTTTTCTGTATAGATCTGGCAGTTAAATATTATTTTGTTTAATCCTAAATAAACATAAATAACTACAATTTTTAATTCAAATCTATAATTTTTTAGAATTTCTGTTTCTCAAACACACAACAATAAAGATCTTAGCATGATTTTCTCATTAAACAATGTCTGAAACTTCCTTGTCTTGTTATTTTAGCTAAGAATTTTAATTTCCTACTTTAAAAGACAAAATTTTTGTTTTTGAAGTGTAGTTAGTTGAACTTACTGGAGTATTTTTATCTATTTCAGTGCTCATCATTTCCCTACCTTACCTCCTTGTTCACTTTTCTTTTGATAAAATACATGGTTCAGTTTTTTTTAGAGAATGGCTAGTGGGTAAATGATCTTAGATATTTTATGTCTAAAACATAATGTTCTCACTCCTGAATAATAGTTTGTCTAAGCATAAATTCTATCTTGACAGTTTTCTTTTTTTCCTTCTTTCTGTCCTTGGTTATAATTATTCTATAGAATTTTGAAATGCTTTGTTGCAGATGAGAAGTATGTTTTCTGTCTGTCACTTGTAAATAATTTGTCTTTTTTGCTCTGGTACTTTTCAGAAGTGATACTTTATCCCTGATGCTCTATAGTATGTATCAGTGCACTGTGTCTGTGTGTAGAATTTACCAGCAAATCAGAGTGTACTTTTGATCTGAGGGCTCATGCTTTTCTTTAGTTCTGGAGAAATCTCAAGTAGTTATCTGTTCAAATGTTGCATATTTATCAGTCTCCCTATGGGACCACCATGTTAGCCTTTCAATCCATCCTCCATATATCTTCACTCCTTTGTCATATTTATTTTCCTTCTCTGAACTGTATTCTGGATGAATTCCTTCCTTATGCTCATCTTCCTAGCCATTCGGTATATTTGTTTCCATTTCCATGTTAATCACATATATTGCATCTTAATAACATTATTTTTCATTTTTAGAATATTTAAATGATCTTTTCTACTATTCTTAATTTATTTCTTAAGAATTCCAAAGTTTGTAATTTAAAGGGAACCATGTCTCCCTTTTCTTTGAAAGTTTTCAACATTATTTTTAAATCCTTGCCCCAATTTTCAATAATAAACTTAAATTAATTAAAATGAATATATTTTCTAATCATTGACTTTCTTGGCCGTCTCTTAATATTATATTTCTTTACATGTATTATTTTTACTGCCCTCTTTCTTTCTCTCCCTTTCTGTTCCCCTTCCTCCCTCACTTCCTCTCTCCCTCTTTTTCTCCCACTGTGTCACACTCTGTCACACTTCCCCACCCAGCGTGTTGTATTTGCTTCTAGCTGACCCTTGATCGTCTATTTCAGAAACAGGTCAAATAATGACAATCAGTAGTTCCTTGCCCATGGTAATATTGGGAATATTAGATCTATTCACAAAGCCAGTTATTCATTTGGTTCAGCCTCCTGTCACAAGGTTGTATGCTTTTTTGTCTATTTTCTAGTCCTGAAACATCAGGCTCTCACACTGTTTTCCATTTACATTCCATTTCTGGTCAATGGAGATATTTGTTGTGAATTTCAGTGTGGCTATGTCATTTTAGTTTTCCTGTTTTATTTGTCATTACCACGAATCAGGGGAGCTTATCAAAGGGCATACCCTTTGTGGTATTTTGACCTGTGTATATGTTTATTCACCTTAATGTTCACCCTTTCATCATGCTTTCTTGCCCTGACTGTATTTTCTTTTTTTGGTATTGTGATCATTTTTGAAAGTTAGCTACAGGTTTTATAAGCTTCTTTTGAATTTGTTTAGTATCCAGCTATTGAATTATAAGCCTTTGCCACTCTCCTAAGTGTTGTGGAGGGCACTTTATGGCTATAATATCTTGTTTGACCTAAATACAGTAGAAACCAAAAGTAATGGAATGTTAATACCTTTAGAAACAATCCACAGAAAATTGGATATGACGTGGTGTGTAACCATCATAGGTTCCTGCCTCACATTTAGGACAACTCCGAAGCATGTTCTACATCATCTACCATAGCTTTTTAGTGGATTTAGCTCCAGTTGCCCATAGTGGTAACTTGTATTACATATTTTATTGGCTTCCTTTCCTTCCTTTTCTCTCCACTCTTTTATAGATATTTACCTGGATCATTTCCCAAGGAAATTACTTATATTCTAGCCCTTTTCTCTGGGTTTGCTTCAGGGGGATTTCAAATTCAGACACCAACCATCTTATCCACATACTCTAACTAGTGTTTATCCCTTCCTACTTGATCTCACAGTGAATATTGGTACCACATTTTGGCTCTCTTTTTCTGAATGTTTTAATTTGCTCTTTACACTCATGCCTGCTTTTTCTATGTGCTGACTATTTCACTACTCCACAAGAGAAGTCCTCTTATTTTTGCAAAAGGTGCAAAGTTCTCCCAGTGCCACTTATAAAAAAATTCTCCCTTGCCTACTCTTAGGGACTGTCAAGGAGTCTCTCTTTGACCAAACTTTAGTCAGACTCCTTTGAATTCTGCCCAATGAGGCCTTGATTGTTGGATTTCTGTGTTCTTCTTTGCATTGCTCACTTTTAGCAAGCACCCTGCTAAGTTGGTTTAGCCAGAATCCCCTACATAGGGTATCTGATCACCATTGGTTTCTGATCAGGTTCTTCATTTCTTGCCATCTCTTAGGTGTTATCTGATCATCCTGGCCTACCTTCATCAAGAATCTTGTTATATCAGTTTAGTTAGAATCCTCCCTTAGGTAACCCTCATGTTTCCTCTTAGGAATTTTCCACCCACTGTGACTTCACCCCCCATCCCAGCTTCTTGACTATACATTCCAATTTTTACTTGTTGGATTTGGAACTGAGACCAGTTCTATACTGAGGTCTCTTTCCCTTTATTACAATAGTCCTGAATAAAATCTGTTTTTACTCTTTACTCTCTAGCTCTGGTTTTCTTTGATGTGACTCTTCCTTTAGATTTTTTTTTGTTGTTCCTCTTTCAAAATATTATTGTATAAGCTAATGAAAAAAAAAAGCTAGATTCACAATGTATTCTTTAAAACCAATTTTGCAGTTTGGAACAGGCATAGGCAAAGCCTTCAACTTTCTCTTCCAGAACAGATTCTATGAGTTGGTTCATTTTGTACTAGCAAAGAAGTGATTGCATGGTGTGTTTAGGGGATAAAAAATTAGACCTATTTGCTTGACTTACGAGTTTAAAAGAGTAGAGTAGTATGATAGAATGGTTGAGAGCTTGGTTTATAGGGGTCAGAGGTAGTTGTGTCTTATAGCACTACTACTTCTCTTTCTCCTTCTCTTTTTGTATAGTGATAAAATAATTATTTAATCAGTCAAATGATAAATCTTTGTAAATGTATTCTGGATACAAAACTAACTTATAACATTGCCAGTAGCAGGAGCTTTCTAGTTTCCTCTATTTTTTTATAGTCTCTGTTTTTTCCATTTTTCATCAGAGATGTCACATCAATTTCATCTATAGAAAGAATGCTAAAAACTGTCACAAACTGCTTTACAAGGCAGTTTAATCTTAACAATCAGCTAGCTTAGTGGTTATCATTTAGGGGCAAAGACAGCACCATGCAAATTCCAGAGCATTTAAACCCAATTTATTTTTAATCTCTCCCCTGTTGACAAATATGCAAATATTGATACTGGTACTAAAATCTGTAAAGCAAAAGACAATGATTTTCATGGCTTTTGAACAAAGGCACTGGAGTCACTTTGCCAGTTGTTGCTTCCTTTTATCTTTGAATTGGCTTATGTGTTCTTTTGCATACTCTATTGAAGAATTTGAAGCATGCTTCCTTGGAAACTTGGGTTGTCTGAAACAGTTATTTACATAAACAATGTTTTCATCAAAGATAATGTTTCCAAAGGAAGAGGAATATTAATAGTTTGTCCCAGATAAAGTATGAATTAAAACTACAATATTTTTATGCTCTTTCATTGTGATTGTCAGAACTTAGTTACTTTCATCAACAACATGAAATAATTACAAAAAAACTTTCCAAAATATGTATTAGGTTACATGTTCTATACATTATATAATGATATCCCTCCTACTCAATTCAGGACTGGTAGTGGAAAGCTAACTGAAATAGTTGTTTTAATTTGAATATCAGAAACAAATATAAATATGTATTTCAACATTCCACTTTAATAAAAAGTGAGTTTGTATTTATTTGCTGATCTGCTGATGGAGATCCAAAACCTTTATTTTGATGGATTGGCTGAGGGAAGCTCTACCTTTTCCTTCTTATATAAACGTATCTATAATGCACTCTGTACTTTCTGATTTTGGTTCCCTTAAAATTAGAATGAGAGCCCATGACCTTGCAAAAAAAAAAAAAAAAATTAAATGCAAATCCCTTCTAGATTTGTCTCCTGTCAACTTTTAACAGTTTTCCTGTCTATAATTCATACAACAGAGAATATATGTTAGTGACTCACGATTATGAAATTTTTCACAGCATTTAACTTAGTTTACATAGCAAACCCATCATTAATCACATTTCATCAATTTGCATAAAATTTAATTTAATTACATAATTGTAGTAACAAGTTCAACTGGCATAAATAGTTTAGGAAATTCAATTGAATCTTGGTAAGCATACAACTCTACTAGTTTAAAAAAGGTGACTGATTACTCCTACTCTCCTGACTACTCTAGAAGAGAGAAACTTCTTTCTGTCCTCTTAGGTTCTGTAGCTGAGACTAAGAGTTAAATAGACATAGTAATAGGAAAGAAATACAAGTTTTATTTAATATTTTTACATGTACATGCGAGTTTCTAAAAGAAAATGAAGACTCAAACAAGCCATTAGTTCTAAAAACTTATGTATCTTTTAAAATAAAGAATAATAAATTGTTAGGGTGTGACATGACAAAGTCTCTTGGGCTAGGGCAAGTAGGACAGTGGTATAGTGATTAAGAAATATGTGGGAGAATACAATGGAATATTACTCAGCCATAAAATGGAATGAAATGGAGCTATATGTAATGTGATGGATAGACCTAGAGTCTGTCATACAGAGTGAAGTAAGCCAGAAAGAGAAAAATACCGTATGCTAACTCATATGTACAGAATCTAAAAAAAAAATGGTACTGATGAACCCAGTGACAGGGCAAGAATAAGGATGCAGATGCAGAGAATGGACTGGAGGACAGGGGGTTGGGGGGGCGGGGGGTGAAGGGGAACCTGGGACGAAGTGAGAGAGTAGCATAGACATATTTACACTACCAACTGTAAGATAGATAGCTAGTGGGAAGCTGCTGTATAACAAAAGGAGATCAGCTCGTGATGGGTGATGCCTTAGAGGGCCAGGGCAGGGAGGGTGGGAGAGAGTCGCTAGAGGGAGGGGATACGGGGATATGTGTATAAATACAGCTGATTCACTTTGGTGTACCTCGAAAACTGGTACAAGAGTGCAAAGCAATTATAGTCCAATAAAGAGCTAAAAAAAAAAAAAAGAAATATATGGGAGAAACTAATGGAAGAATAAGGTTATTTTAGCAGATTTCTTTGTATAGATTCATTTTGTTGTTAATTCCTAGTCTCTGGTGATAAGAACTCTCTTCTCTTTCTGGTACAGGGAACGTATCTTTCCCTTGGGAAATTTTATGACCTGCTTTTAGGTAGAAACGGGGAGGTTAGAGACCCCTTCCTGCATCTGCTGTTTCTCAAGTGCCTTTGGCTCAAAATAATCAATATGCTAAAGTGACATATTTTTAGGTGGTATGTTCTGAACTTCTTCACTACTTTAGTGTACCAGGCTCTGTACTTTGTCCTGGTGATATGAGAATCCCTCCCAGCATGGAAAGGTAGATTAGAAAATAAGTAAATAAATACTGATTAGTAAATAACTGTAGCCTCTCTATGACAAATCAGGGATGTTCTCTACGTGAACACTCCCCACGTTTGCAACACATGTATGGTCCTTTTTTTGCCTGAGCTCCCTGATGTTTAAGTTACAAGCTTCTACTATGGACTTTCCCACATTGATGTGTTCAGAGGATTTTTTGCTAGTATTAATTCTCTGAGGTTGAAAAAGATATAATCTGGCTAAATATGTGATCACTCTTTTCATCCACCCACCGTGATTTTTTTTTTTTTTTAACTTTGAGCAAGGTACGCATTTTGGCTGAATATTTTCTCTAACATGAGTTTTTGAGCAGAAGTGTAAGGGCACTTGGATAATAGTTGGCAGCATTCAGGATGCAGTGGACATTAGTCAGTATCTTTATAGTAGAAATGCAGAGAATAGCATACTCTGTTGAGTCAGTCAGGTAGACTGAATATTCATATATATTTGTGATTACATTATGATTTGGGGGCATAAGAATACAATTATATTTTTTTTTCTGAATGGCATGCTGAAAATGTTTTCTTCTGGGAAAGATAAATACTGCTGTTTTTATTCTATTTTGCTATGTCAGTATTATGTTATTGTATCTAAAAAGTAATATTTTAATAAGAAGAAATATATTTACTCATAACAATTTTTGTCAGTACCACAAAGTAGTGTTCCAAAAGTTTTTCTTTTTCTTTCAACGATTTGTTTATGAAATCAGTACTTTTCTTTTATACCATATTATGTCATATTAGTTCTTCAGCAATGTTATAAGGAAATGTAGAAAAAAAAAACAGAGGACTATGGTTCTTTTTAAGTAAATACAAACACTAAACATATACAATGTAAAAATGTGTCCATTAGAATACTCCCATTGTGTCAGTAAACAAAACACTATTTTTTTTCAACTTTGCCTTCTTCCTATTTCTTTACCAAAACAAACTCAGCTTAATTGTAGTTTTCTTTTTGTTGCTATTGTGATTCCTCATGGAGCAATTTTAGGCAAAGTAGAATCACTTGTATGTATGGGAATTAAGTGATGAAACGAGCTTGGAATCCAAAAGAAATCCAAATGTGTGATGTCTCTTGATTTTTTTTTTTTTTGGAACATATTGGGCAGTTTTAAATAATTTCTTTTTCAAAAAATATTTTTGATTATGTTTTCTAGTTGAAGCACAACTTTTTATTCATTCATTAATGAAGCGTTTACTATAAACACTTACTAAGTGGCAGGAATGATTCTAAGCATTTGGAATATATCGGTGAATAAAACAGTCAAGATTACTGCCCTCTCAGAGCTCATGCTCTAGCAGGGAAGAAAAATGCGTAATGGACAAGGAGGCAGGGGAGGGTAGGCAGATTGGGGAGTATTAGAGGCATTAGAGGCATAGTGGAGTCAGGGTAAGCCCTATCTGGAAGGTGCTATTTGGGCAAAAACCTGAAAGAGTAAGGGAGTAAGTTTTGTAAGTATGGTAGGGAGAGGAAACTACTCCAGTCTCTGAAGAGAAGTGTGCCTGGGGTGATGCCGGATAGCAAGGGGGACAGGAGGCAGGAGTGACTGAGTGACTGAAGTGAATGTTAGAAGAAGTGAGAGCAGTAGAGTCATATGATCTTAAGAATCACTCTGGTTGCTGTGCTGAGAATAGTGTACGTGACCAAAGTACAAAGTAGAAAGAATAGTTGGAGGCTGTTGAAACAGATGAGAAATTATGGTGATCCAGACTCCAGGTTTTGCACGGTAGGATTCTGGATATATTTTGAAAGCACAGCTTTAAACTTATATGTGTTTTTCAAAAAAGTATTCTGTTTCTTTTCATGGGTTAGAAATATGGATTGGAAAGATTCTATTATTGCTTTTTAACATTTCTAGATGTATTTTATTACTTTTCTTTACCATGAAAAAATTTTGAAAGTCTGTCTGTCTTACTCTCACACACAAAACTATCATTTTTTTAGTGGGAGTGATAGGTGACTGCAGATATATTTCATAGATCGTATATGGATTAGTATTTAAGATGAACCTGCCTATGTTGTATCATTTCTCAGTGCCCTGGACATAAACATATCTACTAATTATAGAAATATGGTAATTCATTCTAAATTTTAATTCTAAAATTTATTTTCAAAATAGCCACCATAGTTAAGAAAAATGATATACATATACATATATCACACATATATTTTGTCTTTTTAAATTGGCCTTCTTAAACTAATAGTAACTTTATTTCTTTTCTTTTGTTGCCAACGTATTTGAAATGAGGGGGCTGACATGTTGAAATGTTTGCAGATTATCTTACATTTTCTTCTTTTTCTCTAAATGCCAGTTCTGGTCAGAAATTGAAAAACAAATCAAGTATCACCAACCTATTTAACATTGCTGTCAAAATCATTCAACTTCACAGATAGCTGCTCTCTAGATCTTTGACTCCCAATTATAAGAAGATATTAGTATTTTCTTTTTCAGTCTTTTACCCTAATCTCTATTATAACAGCTTATTTTCTTTCCAAACAATTTAAAATTATGTCATAACTAGTTTATTGCCTTCCACTGACATAAAGACATATTGAAAATTTTTAGGTTGTAAGAAGTCATATGTAGTGAAAAAGACAAATGGAAATGATTAAAATGAATGCAGAAAAGAGAGTGAATGTACATGTTAGTAAAATCAAGTCATCTTCCTAGATAGAAATCTGAATGTTCTGAACATCTCTTACATCAGCTTGAGCCTGGGCCTTACTGACGGTTGAAAAACATGTGTTGAAACGTTCAAATTTTCTTCCATTTGAGTACTGATAAGCTCATTTCTTCTGGCAAAGCCAACATTCTTTTTATTGGAATTTAGGCAGTTAGCGCTTTATGGGCAACATAACCTTAAAATGATGACAGAAATGGAAAAAAAACCTCACCAAAAAACTCTCAATTTTCAATTTGATTCCATGCATTTAGGCGTTCTTCATGTTTTATTTATATCAATTCAGTGGTTAAATACCACTCACAAATTTCTCTCTCCAGCCAGATCATTACCTTGAATATCAGACTGTATATCTACCTGATTAAAATGAATGAATCTGAAACTGAATTCCCAATCTGGCTCCCTCTCCACCACCTCATTATTTCCAAACTCCATAAAAGTCATCTGCATCTTGAGTGATATCACCAAATCTTTTCAGTTGTTCTGGCCCCCAAATTTGAATTCATTCTTTACTCCTCTCTTTCTTCTTTATCCCATATTGTATCAATCAGAAATCCTGTTTGCAGTAAATTCAAAGTATATATAGCATCTAACTACTATTGTTTTGTTTTGTTTTGTTTTTGCCACGTGGCGTGGAGGATCTTGGTTTCCCAATCAGGTATTGAATCTGCATTCCCTGCAGTGGAAGCGTGGAGTCTTAAACACTGGACTGCCAGGGAAGTCCCACTACTCTGTTTGAACCACCACAGGTAGACAATTAGACTTCTAAATGGTCTTCTTATCTCTTGTCTTGTTTCTTTACAATTTATTCCCATTATAGCAACTGAGTGATCCATTAAAACACAATTTTTAAAATTGGTATATGTTTGCTTCGTATACCAATTATAAACTAACACAATGTTGTGTTAGTTTCTGCGTACAGCAAAGTGAATCAGCTGTATGTATACATATATCCCCTGATTTTTGGATTTTCTTCCCATTTAGGTCACCACAGAGCACTGAGTAGAGTTCCCTGTGCTATATAGCAGGTTCTCATTAGTCATCTATTTTATACGTAGTAGTGTATATATGTCAATCCCAATCTCCCAATTCATCCCACCCTCTGCTTTCCCCCCTTGATGTCCATATGTTTGTTCTCTACATCTGTGTCTCTATTTCTGCTTTGCAAATACGTTCTTCTGTACCTTTTTTCAAGATTCCACATGTGCGTTAATGTACAATATTTGTTTTTCTCTTTCTGATTTACTTCACTCTGTATGACAGTCTCTAGTTTTCAGTATTACTTCTTTGCTGAAAAGCTCCATTGGTTCCCCATTTTAATTAGTATAAATTGCCAAAGTTTATACAATGGCATGTAAGTCTCTACACGACCTGTCCTACTCTTACCTATCTTACACAAGAATAGTGTTCAGGATGCACCAGGGAAAGAGGCACTAGTAAATGCACCTGGATCTCAGATGAAAACATCGAGGGGCTCACATTAAAGATGAATAAAAATGAGAGGAGTCTTAAAACTGTAATTGGACTCTACTTAGCTTAGTCCCTGATTAGATTAAGATGATAGCTACTCCATTCAACCTTATATTCTAGGCAGAGAGAATTAATAAACAAAACAAAACAAAAAAGAAACTCTTTAGAGAAAGTCAGTATTATCTGGAGTTACAATTTTTTACACAAAATTTGTGCTATTTCATTAACACTGAACATGTTATGAGGTAGAATCATAGGATCAGAATTAAAGAGAAAAAAATAGACATTAGAAGCAGATTCACAGCTAATCTAGTAACCAGAGATAGCAGATAGAAACATTAACATAACTATAATTAATATGTTCAAGAAAAAAAGTGGAAAATGTGTGAAAAGATGAAAAGTTAGGGAATGTTACTATAAAATTGGAAATTGAAAAAACTTTGATATTTTAGGACTAAAATTAAGAACTCTATAAAAGATTAGAAACAATGGAAGACTGGATTCAGTGGAAAATACCCAATTTGAATCCTTGAAAGAGGAAGAACATCAGAGACACATGGAAACATGAATATGATCTAGAGTTCTAGAAGGAGATAGAAAATGTGGCAGAGGCAATATTTGAATAAATAATGGCCAAGAATTACTAAAATTGATGAAAGATGCAGTAGAATGACTAGAAGAAGACTGTGCTGGAAAACTTCCAGCAGAATACATACAAATAAACCATAGCCAGGTGTATCATAGCAAAACGTTGAGAAGCAAAGACAAATAGAAAATTTTAAAAGCAGCAAAAGTGAAAAAGACACTTCATTTTCATAGTCTGATAGCTAATTACTCAGTAGAAATGATGGAAGCCAGAAATCAATAGAATGCTGTCTTAAAAATATTAGAGAAAAGACATGCCTGCATTAATTTTATAGCAAGCAAAATAATCCTCCAAAAATGTAGACAAAATAATTAATGATATTTTCAGACAAACAAAAAGTGAGAAGTTATCTCCAGTAGATCTGAATGAACAGAAATACTTAGGGAATTCTTCAGGTAGAAGTGAAATAATTTCCATAGAAATATGGAAATGCAGGAGGTCAGATAAGTACGTGGGCAAATCCAAACCTAGATTGTTCATAAAAACAATGATAATAGTAATGATTTATGGTACTTAAAATATGTGAAGATTTAAAATCCATGACAATTCAAAATATGGAGGCAGATAATCACCAATATATGCTATTAACATTCTGACTTTTTCTACCTCTTTCTCTAGAGCTACCAGCTGGGTAATTTTCAACATACTGATGTTAATAGTTTTACCAAATATTTTGCCATTGGATAATATAGTTATCCATCTTTTCCATTTCTAATATCATTTTCCTGTCTACTGCCTAATCACTAAGCCAATGCTACATTGCAAGATATTTCTTAAAGGAAGTATCCCACTTCAAATTACTAATATCTATATTAATTAAAATAATACCAGATGCTGTAAAATTAACAAACAGCAGCAAAAAAAAACCCCAATAAAATTTGGGTTTATATGACTAAAGATTATATTCTGCTCAAGTAATATCTAATACAGGTGCTCTTGGTTGATGATTTGCCTTATATCAAGTGATTCAGGACCTCGGGCTCCTTCCATCTTGTGTTTCCACCATCCTTTAGGACCTCCAAATCCTCTGCATTTAGTTGGTAAACAATAAAAGAGAGTGTAAATAAAGCAGGGCTGTTTCTCAGCCTGAGGTGACATCACTTTGATTCACATTACATTGGTGTTACTGCCTAAAGATGGCAGTTAGACTTTGGATGGGTAGGCTTCCACAAGCATGCTTATATTAGTGAAGAGAGAGAATTTTTTTGTACAGTTAATGAGTTCTGTCACAGAAGCCTTTTTGAATGAATAAACTGAATGGTTTTAAATTTGTAAGCAAAGCTTACCTCTCATCACAATAACTTTATACCCACGTTCAAATTTAAATAGACTTGATGAGGTATCCGTCGTGTGGGAATGCAAATACCAAGTATTCTGGGCCATTATGTAAAAACTTTCAGTTAAACCACTTATCTAGGAGCATGTATCACTAAAATGATAAGTAAAAGCTGAAAACAGTCATGCAAGCACTCTATTATATGATACACATATTTAAAAATACATTTTACTTGAGAGTAATGTTTGTAAATTTTAACCTATTCACAGTGAATTCAATTAAAGACACTAAAAATAAAAAAGGTGTTAGAGTGTTTTGTATGTGAATCTTGTATAAATCCTCATTTAATTCTACCTGCAATAGCAATAGAATCCTGAAGTTATACAAACTTTCAAGATTTAGATTAGCCTTTCAAAACTAGCTGCTTTTAAACACAGAGTAGTATAAAACAAATGGAAACGTGCATAATTAAAGATATTGTGCTGAAATGCTTAATTTCTCAAAATCACCCATACTTTAATAGTGGAAGAAACAAATGATAATTATGGTCTTCTCATTTGTAACCTAAGCCCATACCTCCAGAGAAGAGAGATGACTATTTTGACAGTATAAATTCAAACTCACAGGCTATCTGCATATATTAGAGACATACTGCGGTATCAAGCCCAATTAATTGGAGAACATATTTTGTGAGATGCAATAACAATATAACACAAAAATATGCCTTATAATATTAAATCTAAATTAAATATCTACTCTTGATTATTTATACTAACCATTTAATGTGGAAACACTATTTTTTAGGTTGTAATTTACAAGTAACAACATTTAAAACAATTACATTCATCCATGGATTTATTTATTCGCATCTCAGAATCAAATGAGATGGCTGTTTAGAAACTGTTCAATCTTATATACCGAGCTTATACCTCCTATTAGTTTGCAAAACCCATTTAGCTTTAATGAAAACCTCTCACCAGTTATCCATTTTCAATATCCTTATTAAATTAGTGCTAAAATATTGTTTCTATAAAGCATTGAGTTCATTCACTTTAGTTGAGTTCCTATTCAAAAGGCACCTTCCAGTATGACACAATAAAGACACCATTAAAAAGTTTTAAGCATCACATTAAATGCTAATTAGATCTGATCAAATACATATTAAATTTTTATTGTAGTTCATTTTACCCTTGATTTATTATTGAATAAGGTAGTTGAATTTTTTTTAAAACTTGATAGCAGATGAATTGATTTCAGGTTTATAATAATCATTAAGACTGCAGTCAACCTGTTGATTTTCCTTTTGTTTAATATGGGATTTTTTTTATTTCACACTGGAGTTTTTTAACTTTTTATTCATTTTTTATTGAAGTAGAGTTGATTTACAATGTTGTGTTAATTTCTGCTGTGCAGCAAAGTGATTCATTTATATATATAAATATATATATTTATTCAGTTTATATATATATATTCTTTTTCATATTCTTTTCCATATGATTTATTACAGGATGTTGAATATAATTCCCTGTGCTATACAGTAGGACTTTGTATTTGTCTATTTTATATACAGTAATTTGTATCTGCGAATCCAAACTCCTAATTTATCCCTCCCCCACCGCCTTTCCCCTTTGGTATGCATAATTTTGTTTTCTGTGTGTGTGAATCTCTTTCTGTTTCATAAAGAAGTTCATTTGTGTCATATTTTAGATTCCACATATAAGTGATATCATATGGTATTTGTCTTTTTCTTTCTGACTTACTTCACTTAGTAAGACAATCTCTAGGTCCACAATGGGTTTTTTTTTAATAGACAAATAGATGAAGACCTACCTGTAAGGTATTTATTTTGCCTTTGGTGCCAACACTGCAAAAATTAATATGTATATTTCATTGCTAAAATCAAGGAAATTTGGGTCTTTTGTGAATATTATAAATTACTTGAGGGCAACAACTATGTCTTAGATATTTTTTATATCTATACAGTAGCTAAGCAGTTTTATAGCCTGTAGCTATAGTGAAGGACATGAGGGAGGGAGCAGGGAGAGGGAAGCAGAATCTCATTCCTCACCAGAATTGGAGAGATGAATGAGAAAGGCCTTGTAGCAGCCTCCACAAAACCAGGCTCCTCCATGAACATAGAATATCCCTCTGTTTGTTTTTCTTAATATCTCTCAGATGACTTCTCTAGTTTTCAGTGTATAGGACAGGTATATCTTTAAATTTTTTTGCAAGTATTTTGTGTTCTGTAACACTTACATAAATGGTATTTTAAAACATATTTCTTTCACAATTGTTTCTTGCTAATATAGAGAAGCAAAACTGATTTTTAAAAAATACTTTGTATTCTATGACCTTGCTGAACTCATTTATTCATTCTAGTCATTTGTTTTATAGATTAGTCCATGTATAATGATGCAATCTGTGAATAAATACAGCTTTACTTCTTGCTTTCATATCATTATTATTTTTAAAAATGTCTTTTTCTCACCTTATTGTACCTCTGAAGACTAGTAAAATTTTGGGTAAAAGTGTTGAGAATGGACATCTTAGTCTTGTTTCACATATCAAGTGAAGGCATTTGATGTTTTACTTAAGTAGTTATAGGTTTATTGTAGGTGTCCTTCATTAGACTGATAATGTCTTCAATTCCTAGTTGCTATGGATATCTATCATGAGTGGGTGCTAAGTTTTGTCAAATGTTTTTTTCTGCATCTATTGAAATGATTATATGACTTATGTGTTAAAATGGTGGATTACATTAACAGAATTCTGATATTAAACCAACTTTGCATTTCTGTGTTAAACTCCATTCTGTCAAGATATATGGTCTTTTTATATATTCCTGGATTAGGTTTGCTTATATATTGTTAAGGATTTTTGCATCTATATTCATTGATAGATATTGTTCTGTAATTTTCTTTTCTTTTAATGCTTTTGTCAGGTATGGCTCTGAGGGTTCATTTTCAGCAGGGCTCTGGACACCTTGCATCCCAGAAGGTATAATGTTGCATTGCATGAATTCTGTTTCATACACTTCTTCCATTGCCACTGATCACCAAAATTCAGGGAGTTTGGGGAGAAATTGTCAGGTACATTTATTTGTTTTTTACATCTGGGGCTCTTCCAGATTTTAATCCTCTCTGCCAGAGTACACTGTTTTAAAAATTTCTGCAAAGTCTGTCTATGACAGGCCTACTTACCAGGTACCAGGCCCACTGGTACCCAGAAAGGTCATATGTCCCAGGCATGGAAGCTGTCTTGGCTCACTACTTTTCTGTTCATGGTTCATTTCTTCCTGGGGTTTAGCTTCTCAAGGCTTCCATGAGTCCATCAACCTTTGATATTCCCATAGAATATTAGGTATAGGTTTGTTATTTGTCATTTTTTCTTGTGGCTACAATGAAAAGTGTAATTTTGCATTTTTCTACATCCTACTCATAAGCAGAAATTCTTTCTTCTCTTCTTCCGTCTTATATTGTTCTTTCTGTTCTTAAAGATACAGAATTATCCCTATTGTCTGTATTTGCTGTCAGACCAATTTTTTCCTACTAAACCTTTTAAACTGCATGAGTCTAGCATACAGTTATGTCCAAGATCTTGTCTCTTACTTCCATCTGTGCCTTAAAATCCAAGCCTTTAGTTTATTAAAATCGATAAATATTTCATGAAGTATCATCCTGAGGTTTTAGCATACTATGCAGGTTGTCAGTGCTTTCTCTTTTCTTTCTTCTCTTACTCACTCTTCTAGCCACCATTGGGAACTTCTTCACCCTCAAATGAGATAAATTATGCTTATAAAAGCTTGTTTTCTATGGTTTATCCAGCATTTCTAGGTGCTCTGTGGTTGGACAATATCTAGTATGTCATATTGACAGGAAACATAAGTCACTTCATAGGCTTTCATGTAGCTTTTAACCTTTCACTCAAACAGTCTGCAAATATTTTTTTTCTTCCTCTGAAACTTTCCAGTACTTTTCAATTCTCTTTTTATATATTTATAACATGCTCTATGCTATTGCTATATCATTGCTAGTTTGCATGCTTGTTCTTGCTGTGCTACAGGAGTGTAAGTTCAGTAAAGAAAGCAATTTTTTTTTTTTTTTTACATCTTTACATCATAGTGCATGCTTGGTGCAATACATTGCGAAGGCTATACACTCAATGGAGGGGTTGATGTATAAAGACTGTAATATTGTGGATGAATTTCAACAGAGAAAAGGCAAAAACATCTCTGTGGGAAAGGTAAATTTTGAAAATTTTTTCCCTTTAGTTGTAGCTGCAAACAAGAATAAATCCAAAGGCAAGAGGACAATGGACAATGGTTCTTTCCTCAAACCACTTACCCAAAGTTGCATTGCCTTCATACCATGGTTGCCAGACTTACTAAACAATGATAACAACAACAACAATGATGCTGATGCTGATAATAATAATAATAATAATAATAATAATAATAAGCATCCAGTTAAATTTGAATTTTAGATAAACAAGGAATTATTTTTAAATATAAGTATGTCCCAAATTGCAATATTTGCTCAAATTTACCCAGCTGTTTTGTATTTTAACTGGCAACCATATTCACATTACAACTAGGATGAATGCCCAGAGCCCCACTGTTGAATATTTTCCAAGTTTAGCTTCATTGCACTGTATCCTGTATTCAAGACCTTCTCTCTGAATTCCGCTTCTCTCGTGAGGATAATTTCCTCAGCATTCTTCCTGTTTTTCAAGATAACAATTAGCAAATCGGTAAAACCAAGCTGTGTTGTAAGTGAATAATAGTGGGTTAATTTCCCAATTTTCAACTCATACAACACGTGTACAAGGTAATAGTGGTCTTTTGACGTTAGTGTCATAATCCAATATAAATGATTCTATTAATGGAAATTTCAAACCAGAGACAAAGATATTTCCAAGAAGCAAGAAAGAAGTTTGTTGTCCTTAAAACAGCCCAGAGCCTTCCCTGGTGGCACAGTGGTTAAGAATCCACCTGCCAATGCAGGGGACACAGGTTCAATCCTTGGGCCAGGAGGATCCCACATGCCAGGGAGAAACTGGACCCGTGTGCACAACCACTGAGCCTGTGCTCTAGACCCTGCGAGCCGTAACTATTGAGCCCACGTGCCACAGCTGCTGAAGTTCGTGCCTGGAGCCTGTGCTCTACAACGGGAGAGGCCACCGCAATGAGAGGCCTGCGCACGGCAGCAAGGAGTGGCCCCCACTCGCCGCAACTAGAGAAAGCCCATGTGCAGCAACAAAGACCCAACTCAGCCAGTAAATAAATAAATAAATATTAAACAACAACAACAAAAACAGCCCAGTAATATGGCTGCTGATGACACCTGTGTTAGAAGGAGCACTTCCAGCTTGTTGGGATTGCCAGCATGTAGACTTCATGATTATTTACTACAATTGGTGGCCTTAACTATAAACTGAAAATCTTTCTTTGGTGTTATTACTTAAGAATATTTTAAAGAATTTTCTTGGAATTAAAAAAATTAAATTATCAGTTTATAGTCTTGATTTCTAAAAATTTGCTGAAAAACCATAAAAAATATAAAAAACAGTTATTAAACCCACAAAATTACTCACTCACCAGTGTTTTTTTCTCTTCAGATCACATATACTTACTGTACAACTTTCCCATTATTAAATTAAACGGTCAGGAAATAAAATAGAACATAATTGGAATTAAAAAGAAATAAATTGCTACCTAAAGTATTCATCTAACTAGAGTAATTTTTACATTTGGGACTAATGGGAACTCCTTAATTTATAAATTTAGATTTAAGGTTGATTCTTCCAGAGAATATTATTATTAGAAGATGAGATGGAAAAAGGAATTATGAAATGGTTTCAAGTAAAATAAGAGGAATTTTATTAGTATTTAAGTACACATTTTATTTTTATGGAATAATAGAGATTTTAAATTATAGCAGAAACAATGGTTATGTTGAATACAAGGAAATACTTGTAATTAGAGTATATAGACCAGGAAGATAGCTACCAACTTTGGACAATTTTTAAAGGAATCCTTATAATCATCCCACTAGGATAAATATCTTCTTGATGATTTTGTACATTCTCAAGAGTTATCTGTAGTTTATTTCTGTATAACAAATGAGATTTTAGAACTGAAAAGAACTATGTCCCTGTGGTCCTCAACCATTTTTCTTCCTACTCAACACACTTGACAGAAACAACCAACTCCTATAGGTAACAACTGGAGTAGTTCCCAAAAGGGTGTAAGCTCGGCCTCTTGGTGAGGAACTGGGAGGCTATAGAGGAGCATGGATAGTTTAAAATCCTTCAAATAACTCTTATATCCTTTTCCCTTCCTTTAAAAGCTTGTATCTAGTACATTTTTTTAATAAGGCAATTGAGAGTCAGTTTTGTCCAACACTGTCCAGACAATTAGGTGAGGAGTTAGAATTAGAATCCATGTCTCCCATTTCCAAATGCAATGCTCTTTTTAATGCCTCATGCTTTAATGACACCCCTCTTAAACTTATCTTCGTGTCAGTAATGATTTATCAATTTAATTCACAAATGGATTTAATGCACATGGATACTTTGACCCTTCTTTTTTTTGTTTTAAACTGATTTCCCTTAAATATTGTAAGGCAGAGCGTCTCTGGCAGAGAAATCTTCAAATATGAATTGCTGAGTTAGTCTTAGTTTGATGCTTCCTGAAAAAACTCAGAGATATCAACACAATTTTACCAGTCTTTGAGCATATTTTGTCTTCTTTTATTATTTTAGTTTTTGGAACATATTGTTAGAATCTTTAGTCAAGAATGAAAAATGTCAGAGCTCTTGCCCTAATGACTAATTTTGATTAACTCATCCAACCAATCTGGTTTGCATTTCCTTACTGTGGTTTCACTAATTTCATATAGTTCAGACAGTACTATGACTAGGAGAATAATTTTAGGGGACAACAGACAATGGTGGTGCATATTCCTTTTCTGGCACTAGGGACGAGTGGATGAAAAGAGGCATGGTTGTGCAGCTGGGATATGTCAGACCCTAAGTTACCTGTTTCTTGGGTGAATCTTCAAGAGCATAAATTCAGAAACAAACTAGTCAGATCAAAATAATTCATTGTCTTTTATTCACGTAGTCACTGTATAAATTCATTCAGGGACTTCCTAGGTGGTGCAGTGGTTAAGAATCTACCTGCCAATGCAGGGAACACGGGTTCGATCTCTGCCCCAGGAAGATACCACATGCTGCAGAGCAACTAAGCCCATGCACCACAACTGTTGAGCCTGCGCTCTAGAGCCAGTGAGCCACAGCTGTTGAGCCCATGTGCTGCAACTTCTGAAGCCCACACGCCTAGAGCCTGTGCTCCATAACAAGAGAAGCCACCACAGTGAGGAGCCCGTGCACCACATTGAATAGTAGCCCCCACTCACCACAATTAGAGAAAGCCTGTGTGCAGCAACGAAGACCAACAAAAAATAATAATTTAATAAATAAATACATTTATAAATTCACTCATGTCCTTCAATTTAATGTCTGAGCTTTGAAAGATACTCTTGTTTTCTGTTGCATCTTGGACTTTCTTTTTCTCTTAAATATGTATGTGTATAAACTCTTATCCGGATTATATTCTTTTAGTAGAGATTTATTCATATATTAAAAAATTCACTAACTGCCTACTGTGTGTCAGACCTTATCCTAGGTCGTGGGCATAAAGTAATCAATAAAACAAAGTCTTTGCTCTTGTGGAATTTATAATCTGCTTGGAACTTACAGTTTTATAGTCTGGTTGGTAAAGATTTTGTGTATATACACCATACATATATCTATATCTCTCTCTACATACGTATGTATACACATATATGCCATGTCTACATACATTTAAATGTATATATGTGTGTGTTTCATGATGCACACTAATATGAAAAATAAAGAAAGGAACAGAGAAATTCACAGCATTGCTATTTTAGCTAGTTAGAAAATGCCTCCCTGAGGTAGTAACACTTCAGTATAGACAAAGATTAAGTGAAAGAGTGAGACAGAGCAGTATCTTAGGAAACAACAATTCAGACCAAGGGAGAACCTTGCTTTGCATGCTTGTGGAATTACAAAGAAATGATGCAGCTGGAGCACTGTGACAGGAGAGTGAGAAATGAGGTCTGAAGTGTTGTCAGGAGCTAGGTCATGCAGGGCTTTATGGACCTTAATAAGGACTTTGGGATTTTTTTCTCTATAAAATGGACATATACTGGAGGGTTTTGAGTTGAGGAATGGCAAAATCTGGCTTATGTTTTAAAAAAATGCTGTGTGTGATGTAAAAATAGACTATAGTGGAACTAATGTAGAAGAAGGCAGATACATTGGGAGGCTATTAGACTAAAACAGGCAAGAATTTGTGATGCTTGGACTGATGTGGGATCTGTAGAGGGGTGAGAGTCTCACTCCATTTTAAAGGTAGAACCAACAGGCTTTTCTGATGTTTGCATATGGAATGTGAGAAGAAGAAAAGCTAAGATGACTCCATGATTTTTGACTGAAAACCTGGAAAAATAGACATTACTATTTTATTGAGAGGGAAAAATAATGTTAGATATGTAGTGATTTCCAAAGTCTTTCCTGCAAGTGTAACAATTCTCACAGGATTTAAGTAAAAACTCCTCAAAAAGATTGAATTGGTCCAGCACCTCTTTATGTTACTTTGCGAGCATTTTTCACACTTGCTAATGAAAGCTCAGGTTGGCAGCAAAAATAAAAATGATTGGTGGAGCTATTAGGGAAATATTCACAGAGGCTAGCAGCTATCTTGCTTGACAGACAGAAACAATGACTACTTAAGTGGCTTTAGGAACTGGGAGTGGCCTAAAAAATCTACTAGCTTAAAGAAATGTCAGTCTTACAGTAGAGTCCCTGACTTCACCATCTGTTTCCTAGTATAAAAGAAATAGAGAAGTTTCCCTGCCATGGTTGGATTTTAAATCAGTACTAAATGCTTAAATGCTAAAAATTAAATTGATTTAATTCTCCTTTATAATTAGCTGGAAAAGATTTGTTGCTTTTTTTTTTTGATCCTGAGAGTGGAAAGGAGAACTCTAGGACCACTTAGTATACTGATACTTCTTATATTGACAGAAAAATAGACAAAAAGCATGATTAGAAAAAAATACTTAGTAGAAAAATTTTAAACAATATATAAAAATAATTCTTCAAATTTGTATAATGGACTGACTTTTTCTTATATATGCTTTTTGATATTTGTGTCTGCATTTCATAAAATCCAGGATAATTTATTGCATTTTCTTCTGAAGGCTCTAGGAGAGAATCCATTTCTTTGCCTTTTCCAGCTACCTGCAATTCATGATCTCCTTCTTGCATCTTCAAAACTAGCAATGGGGGTTGAGTCCTTCTCATATTCCATCATGCTGACCTCCCCTCCCCCTCCCTCTTCTGCTTTTAAGGAAACTTGTGATTACGTTGGATTCACTGGAATAATTCAGGATAATCATCTCAATATCCTCAACTTAACCACATTTGAAAAATCTTTTGCCATGTAAGGTATCATATGCACAGATTCTGGCTATTATAATGTTGAAAGCTCTGATGGGGCATTAGCCTACCTACCACACCCCTCAAATACCCTTGTTGCCGCTGGACTCATAACTATGGTTATTTATCAGCATGCTTCAGAGTGCCAGGTACAAAGGCTGAGCAGGGAGGAAATAGCTAATTTACCAAAAAATTGTGAAAATTTTCTAATGTATGTTTCAGATGCCTGAGAAATAGATATGGGAGTGACTTTTAAGAGTATTAGACCAAGGAGGACGGAATGTAACACTAGATTGCATCAATTTTTGAAATGGGTAAATTTACTAGCTATTTTAGATTTTATATATTAACTTGAACAGCTGGAAATAGCTTTAATAATTTGTTTCATTGATTGATACTTAGATTGAAAGAGGTTGATATTCAGAACTTCCCTAGCATAATGTAAAGGAAGGAATCCAAAAGTCTAAGGAAATATGAGTGTTGAAATATTTATCATGTATGACCTGTGTATCCCTTAATCTTTATATGCTCTAAAGAGACCTAAAAGATCCTCATGTAACTAAGGTGCTGCCAGTGAGATATATTCTCTGGTTTTATTAGGGGTGGTGGGATCCAGAATGATAGAACCTAAGTGTCAGTGCTTAAATAGTATCAGGGACAAGGCAGGTACATTTACAGTAATGGGCAGAAGGAATGAGGTGGTAATCTGAATATTTTAACCCACAGAATCTTTGGAGAAGGCTATTTGTAAAAAATGATACACATCAAAGATGTATTTAACTCATTATTGATGGAATCGACAAAATGGTAAAGCTGATTAAAAAATTATAGGGTAGATAGAATTATTTATAGCCATGGAAAGAAAGAATGCTAGATTAAGACTGATAAATTACATACAAAAAATTTCAATGCCTTATAGGACATGTAAGGTTTCAATGACAAAAATAATTTGCATCTCTACAGGACAAAATTAATCTTCATTGCTATAGAAACAGTCATCTGCATCACTGTCAATTTTATACTCACCAACACCTACCCTTAACAGAGTTGCAAAATACTATAATCAAATGTACATGCCCTAGGAGTTAGCTAACCTTTGTTAGACAGACCTGCTACAAAAGGATCGAGCATGACATTGAAAGGATATACAATCATACATTTGCCTATTTCCAAATTCTGGATTTCTTTTTTTCTTATCAATCTCTCCCTTTTAAACACAAATTGTCTTCACCTATGGCCACAGGCAACTACTGAGACTTTCTGTCACTATAAATAAGATTTGTCTCGCATGAAATCATACACAATGTACTCTGTGTCTGAATCTTTTGTTAGTATAAAATTGCCTAGCTAAATATTTTTTAGTATCTATCAGTGGTTCATTATTTTTGTTTTGTTGAGTTGTATTCCATTATATGGATATACCAAAATTTATTTATACGTTTACCTATTTGTAGACTTTTTGTGCGGTACCAGTTTTTAGCTACTTTGAATGAGTTGCTAAGAATCTTCATATACAAGTCTTTATGTGAACGTATGATGTTTCCATTTCAACTGGGTAAATAACTATGAGTGGAAATAATAAGTTGCACTGAATGTATATACCTTTATAAAAATCCATCAAAAAGTTTTTCAAAGTGATTAAATCATTTTACATTCCTACCAGTAATGTATCTGGGTTCCAGGGGCTCCCTGTTTTTACAAATACTTTGTATTGTTAGTCTTCTTTATTTTAGCCATAATATAATGGGTGCATAGTGTGTCTTAGTTCAAGCTGCTATAACAAAAATACTATAGACGGGGTAAACAACAAACATGTATCGATACTTCTCATAGCTCTAGAGGATGGGAAGTTCAAGATCAAGGTGCTACCAGATTTAGTGTCAGGTTAGGGCTTGCTTCCTGACTCATAGATGACTGTGTTCTTGCTGCATATGACATAAAGTGAATGAGAATCCTCTGGGGTCTGTTTTACAAGGGCACTAATCCCATTCATGAAGGCTTTACCTCATGACCCAATCACTTCCCAAAGGCCCCATCTCCAAATACTATCTCATTCAGATTTAGGTTTCAACATAAGAATTTTGAGGGATGCAAACATTCAGTCTACAGCATAGTGGTAACATCGTGGTTATAATTTTCACTTAACTGATCACTAATCACATTGAACTTTTTTTCCTGTGGTTGTTGGTCATTAGTATGTCTTATTTTGTGAGGTACTTAATCAGGTCTTTTGCCTATTTTGTGGGAAGATGCTTTGTCTTCTTAATATTTAGTTATAAAAGTTCTTTATATGTTGATGATAAAAAAGTCAGTTTTCCAAATATAAATATTGAGGATATTCTTTTCTCAGTATGTGGATTGTTTTTTCTATTTTCTTAACAGTGTCATTTAAAGAGAAGTTTTAAATTTTAATGAAATCATGTTTACCAATTTTTCTAAAATGGATGGTGCTTTTTTCCCCTTATCTTTATCTACTCCAGAATCACAAACATTTTGTCCTATTTTTTTAAGAACTTTTATTGAGATACAGTTAACAGACAATAAACAGCATATATTTAGAGTGTACAAATTGGTATCCCAATCTCCCAATTCATTCCCTTCCAACCCTCCCTGCTTTCCCCACTAGGTGTCCATATATTTGTTCTCTACATCTGTGTATCTATTTCTGCCTTGCTTTTTCTCTTTCATAGTTGTTAGCATTTGCCTTATGTATTGAGGTGCTCCTATATTGGGTGCATATATATTTATAATTGTTATCTCCTCTTCTTGGATGGATCCCTTGATCTTTATGTAATATCCTTTCTTGTCTCTTGTAACATTATTTATTTTAAAGTCTATTTTATCTGATATGAGTATTGCTACTCCAGCTTTCTTTTGATTTCCATTTGCATGGAATATCTTTTTCCATCCCCTCACTCTCAGTCTATATGTGTCCCTAGGTCTGAAGTGTGTCTCTTGTAGACAGCATATATATGGGTCTTGTTTTTGTGTCCATTCAGCCAGTCTGTGTCTTTTGGTTGGTGCATTTAGTCCCTTTACATTCAAGGTAATTATTGATATGTATGTTCCTCTTACCATTTTCTTAATTGTTTTGTTGTTGTTTTTGTAGGTCCTTTTCTTCTCTTATGTTTCCTGCTTAGAGAAGTTCCTTTAGCATTTATTGTAGGACTGGTTTGGTGGTGCTGAATTCTCTTAGCTGTTGCTTGTCTGTAAAGCTTTTGATTTCTCCATCGAATCTGAGTGAGATCCTTGCTGGGTAGAGTATTCTTCATTGTAGGTTCTTCCCTTTCCTCACTTCTGGCTTGCAGAGTTTCTGCTGAGAAATCAGCTCAACCTTATAGGAATTCCCTTGTATGTTATTTGTCATTTTTGCCTTATTGCTTTTAATAACTTTTCTCTGTTTTAATTTTTGTCAGTTTGACTACTATATGTCTTGGCATGTTTCTCCTTGGGTTTATCCTGCCTGGGACTCTCTGTGCTTCCTGGACTTGGGTTGCTGTTTCCTTTCCCATGGTAGGGAAGTTTTCAGCTAGAATCTCTTCCAATATTTTCTCGGGTCCTTTCTCTCTCTCGTCTCCTTCTGGGACCCCTATAATGTGAATGTTGGCACGTTTAACATTGTCCCAGAGGTCTCTTAGGCTGTCTTCAGTTCTTTTCATTCTTTTTTGCTTATTCTTTTCCGCATCAGTGATGATCACCATTCTGTCTTCCAGGTCACTTATTCGCCCTTCTGCCTCCGTTAATCTGCTATTGGTTCCTTCTAGTGTATTTTTCATTTCAGTTATTGTGTTACATATCTCTGTTTGTTTGCTCTTTAATTCTTCTAGGTCTTTGATAAACTTTTCGATCTTTGCAACCAGTCTTTCTTCAAAGTCCTGGATCATCTTCACCATCATTATTCTGAATTCTTTTTCTGGAAGGGTGCCTATCTCCTCTTCATTTAATTGTTTTTCTGGGGTTTCATCCTGTCCCTTCATCTGGTACAAAGTCCTCTGCTTTTTCATTTTCTCTCTCTTTCTGTGGCTGTGGTTTTCAGTTCCACAAGATGAAATACTGCTGATACTGCTTGATACTGCTGTCTGCCCTCTTGTGGAGGAAGCTATCTAGGAGGCTCGTGGGTGCTTCCTGATGGGAGGGACTGATGGTGGGTAGGGCTGGGTAGGTGGAGCTCAGTAAGACTTTAATCTGCTTGTCTGCCAATGGGTGGGGCTGTATTCCCACCTTGTTGGTTGTTTGGCCTGAGGCTACCCAGCACTGGAGCTTACAGGCTCTTTGGTGGGGCTAATGGTGGACTCTGGGAGGGTTCACACCAATGAGCATTTCCCAGAACCCCTGCCGCCAGTGCCCCTGTCTCCTCAGTGAGTCACAGCTGCCCCCCACCTCTGCAGGCAACCCTCCAACACCAGCAGGTAGGTCTGATTCAGTCTCCTATGGCGTCACTGCTCTTTCCACCTGGGTCCTGGTGAGCACACTTTTTTGTGTGCCCTCCAAGAGTGGAGTCTCTGTTTCCCCCAGTCCTGTAGAGGTGCTGCAATCAAATTCTGGCTGGCTTTCAAAGTCTGATTCTCTGGGGATTCCTCCTCCCCTTGCTGGACTCCCAGGTTGGGAAGCCTGACGTGGGGCTCAGAACTGTCACTTTAGTGGGTGGACTTCTGCAGTATAACTATTCTCCAGTTTGTGAGTCACCCACCCAGCATTTATGGGATTTGATTTTAACGCATTTGCACCCCTCCTACTGTCTCATTGCGGCTTCTCCTTTGTCTCTGGATGTGGGGTGTCTTGCAAGAGGGAGTCTGTCTTGCTTTTTAATAGATGTGTTATATTTTAGGTCTTATGGTTATGTCTATAATCCACTTTGAGATAAATTTTTTTGTATGCTATACTGTAAGGTAAGGGTTAAGGTTTATGTTTTTCCATATTTACATCCAGTTGTTCTAGCACCATTTATTGAAAAGACTACATTTTTTCCCCATTAAATTACCTTTGTCAAAAATCAATTAACCATACAGGTATAGGTCTATTTTGTTTCTTTGATCCATGACTTGATCACTATACCAAAGACAAGTTGTCTTGATTTCTTCAGTTTTATACTAAGTCTTGAAATCAGGTAATTCATGTTCTTCAACTTTGTTCTTTTTAAAAATTATTCTTGGTCTTCTGTATTTTTATATAATTTTAGAATCAATGTATTAATTATCAGAAAAAAACCTGCTTGCTTTGTTGGAATTGTAAATATTAAAGCTATATTTCTTTTATTCATGATTATTTCAATAATTAGAAGTCTATGAATTCATGAACATGGTCTATCTCTCCATTTCTTTAGATGTTTTAAAACTTTATCTAGCAATGTTTTGAAGTCTTTAATATATAAAGTAGTCACATACTTAACCTAAAAATTAAGGGCATCACTGTGTATCTTTCTGGTCTTTTCTTTCTGTATAGCTCCCTCATCTGTAGAATACTGCTCTGCAATTTCTAGCTACCTAAACTTCCCTCAGTCCAGCTTTTCACTCTTTAATTCAATGAAATCATTGTGTTTTCTTTGAAATCTTCTCCATGAACTTAGATCTGGACAGTGCTTCCAGACAGAAATCCAGGGCAATGTAAGTCTCACTGATTTGTTTCCTGTCTCTCAGTTTTTTCATACATTTTTGTCCAGTTTTCTCATTGTTAGTGATGAAAGAGCTAGTTGGCTATTTGGTATTCTACCTTGGTCAGAAGCAGAACTCCTAAAAATCATTGTATGTTATGGAAAAAGAAAATAATTTCTTTAATTACTAATTAGTAGATGAGTTCTCAAAGCATTGTTTAAAATCTTTATTCATTGATTTGAAATATCAACTTTATCATAAAGTTAATTCTTAATTATACTTATAACTCTTTCGGGACTTACTAGTCTCTTCCATTCATATGTTTGTTTATACTTAAGAAAGTATCTAATAGTTTAATAATAGGAAGTTGAAAATATATTTTAGAATCTTGCAGTGCAATACCTCCTAATGATCTTTCATTTCTCGTAATTGATTATGTATGATATGCTATGATGAAAATAGAAATATAAGATTTTGTATATTTGTTATTTATTTATTTATTTTTGACGTTGGGTCTTTGTTGTGCGTGGGCTTTCTCTAGTTGTGGCAAACAGGGGATACCCTTCATTACAGTGCGCAGGCTTCTCATTGTGGTGGTTTCTCTTGTTGCGGAGCACGGGCTCTAGGCATGTGGGCTTCAGTAGTTGTGCCATGTGGGCTCAGTAGTTGTGGCTTGCAGGCTCTAGAGTGCAGGCTCAGTAGTTGTGGTGCATGGGCTTTGTTGCTCCATGGCATGTGGGATCTTCCCAGAGCAGAGATCAAGCCTATGTCTCCTGAATTGGCAGGCAGATTCTTAACCACTGCACCACCAGGGAAGTCTCTGTATATTTGTTTTTAATATGTCATTAATTCACAGAATTTTTCTTCCTTTATTAAAAATATAATTTAACCTTATTTTGTAAATTATATATTTTTCTGAACTTAGTTGTCTAGTAGTGTTTAGATTTAATGAAGGACAAGAAAAGATTAGTCTGAAGAAAATATTCCTTGTTAAAACAGTTTTATTTACTCTATGCTATATTGTAGATGAATGAATGAACTGGTATATCTGAGATATTAGTAAGAAACTTGTACAAATTCAAAGTACTGTTAATAATCTTAAACTTATAAATGTTAAATGCAATCTAAGGGTTTAAGATGAACAGTCTACATAAGGAATTGAGAATTTGATTTGATTCAATCTTATAACAGTAAAAGTATATTTTTGAGGATTGAGTAACTTATGAAAGATATTGAACTTAACTAAGTAAATAAAACAAAATTCCAATAAAATTATGAACTTTTGAAAACTGAATATAATATTATATAGCGATATGAGAAATTTATATATGAAAGCTACAGCTGAAATTAAGTTTGCAGAAAGAAACATAAATATTAAAAACCTTATGTAAATGCAAGAGACATATGTGAAAGAAGAAAAATTGTTCATTTGACTCTAGAAGGATTTAACTTTGATCATTCATTAACTCATTCAATCTATAAACTTTTATTGAGCTTACTTAGCCTCTGCAGTATAACACATTGCTATTTATTGAGAGAATAAAGTGATGCAAGACTCTCTAATTTCAGTGAAGTCTCATGTTCATAAAGATCAAATTAATTTTTATACAAATGTTAAAAGTGGTAATATACTTATTCTCTTAATGAATAGATATATGACCTATAAAATTTATAATGATAATCATGCTAACATTATGAATTGTGTTAGCCTAATATCAATATTTTTCAGCTTTAAATATGTTGCTTTATTATACTTGCATATTTTATACCAAGCAAACAACCTAGCAATCTTAACAACTGAAAAAAATTGTCACAAATGTTACCACAATTTCAATTAATGAGAAAAAGGATCTATAGTTTGTCCCTCTGAATTTGCTTCTTTCCCTTGGCTTCCCTTAAACCTGAGGAAGCAAAAACTTTACCCAGTTAAGTGCTTGAGAGAAAGCAGTTCCTGGGGGAGCAAGAGAGATCATAAAAAGGAGACTAAAAGTCATTAAACACAAGATTATGTTCCAAAACCATGCCCCTGTGTGTGTACCTCAGGAGCTCAGACCAGTATTATTGCTTCACCCGCCATGTTACTCACATGATCTCTTTACCTTTATCTTGCCCTAATCATTCACTTCCTCTTTTACCTTCATATCATCTGTGCTTCCTCCTCAGTTGAAGCGGGACTTAGGCATGCCATTCCAGAACATTTGAGAACACAGAAGCACTGTACCCACTAGTTCTCCACTGCACTCCTTAAAGGTAACAGCGAGAAATTCTGATTAATTCTCTGTGACAAATTCTAATTGAAGATTGCATGCAACAGAGATCACATTTGCAAATTTACACATCCATCCAAGTCTTCATTACAGTACATTTATATGCTTTTCATGAACTCATAAGCATTGGCATAAAAAACCAAGTAGATATCTATCCCACTGTCCTAGATTAGACAGTCACTGACAGTCTGGTACACTGGTTATTTATTTCTTGAGGAAGTTTAACTTACTCTCATATTTAAATGTTTCACTCTGAAGGAATTTTAGTCTCTCCTCCTCCCTTCCAAACCCCAGCATTATTATCTTTATCTTGTGGGATACAGATGTCGTGACCCTTCCCTATGTTCTTTCTGGTGCTGATAGAACTCATTCCAGTCCCAGTGATCTTGGAATACTCTCTTTTGATCAACCACAGAATCTTTGTCTCTGAAACAAATGAATGAATAAACAATTAAACCTCTAACACTAACTTCCTGGAATTTTGCCTCTTACTAATTTCTGTGTCAATTGACATATGTATTCTTCATGTGAAAGACATTGCAAAGGCACAATGCTGGTCCCATGCATAAAATTTCTCCAGTTTCAAATTTTAGGAATTTAATAAATGGGAATTGACTCTAAAGGAATAATGAGACTGATTTTTATGGAATAAATTTTTATACCTTGAGCAGCATGTCCTAAAGCAAGACCACAGAATATCCGGTGGGATGATTCATGAAAACACAAAGGGTTTTGTTATAGTCTAATAAATGCAGTATAATAAGTATAAACTATGTCTCATCTTGTAGATTCAGTGAATTTAAACATAATAGTTTCTCTCATGTGTCCTATTGAAGAAATGTGCTTGGCATAATAATGCCCAAGTTTATTTGAAAGGTGGTTTAGTGCATTGGTTAGGAGCTCAGAGTCTGCAGTCAGGTAACTCAAGAGCACATTCTGACTCTGCCATTTTCCAGCAGAGTGACCTTGGGCCAATTATTTGATCTCTTTGTTTCTTAGTTTCATCATCTACAAGGTGGGGATAATAATAATAATGGCCTCATACGTTTCTTATGAAGATTGAATGAGTTAATAAATGTCAAGTGCTTTGAACAGTATTTGATATGTGCTCCCAAAAGATCCATAATTATAATTTAACTTTGGTATTCATTTTTTAAAATGTAGCACCTACTAGTAGCTTGTTATTAATAACTTACTTGTCATTCACTCACCAGTTCACAAATGTTGGTCACGTGTGAGCTGTTGTCTTAGTCAGTTTGGGTTGCTCTAACAAAATACCACAGACTGAGCAGCTTAAACAAAAACATTTATTTCTCACAGTTATGAATGCTAGGATGTCCAAGATCAAGGTGCTGGCAGATCCCGTGTCAGTGAGGGCCCACATACTGGCTTATAGATGGCTATCTGCTTCTTGTATTTTTATATGGTGCAGAGCAGAGAATGAGGAAGCAAGATTCCATTTTTCTTTTTATAAGGGCTCTAATCGCATTCGTAAGTGTTCAACTCTCAAGAACTAATTACTCCTCAAAGGTCTGCTTCTTAACATCACATGAAGGTTTAGAATTTCAACATATGGATTTTAGGAGGGACACAGACATTGTCTATAACAGCTGTACTACTAATATTTATATTTATTTTAAAGATAAGCAAACTGGGACATAGATTATATTGTTTCATTTAATCAACAAATATTCACAAGGCAAAACAAATCAGGCCTATATTTGTAGATAAGAAGCACCCACAGGGTAGAACTTTGGTCTGTCTGACTCCAAGGCTTATGCCAGCAATGCACGGGCTTAACAGTCTTATTCTAATTATTTAAGATACTTGAGACATTGAACATTTACCATCTACTACCAAGATCTCAATTGCAAAAGAATCTATTATGTTCTTGGAAGTTGGCACATTTGAGTGTTGTCTAAAAGGTTTTTCCATGGCTGATTGCATCAAGGGTAAGTTTCTGACCCAAGGATGGATGATCACTTGCCTGATGAGTCTGCCAAACAGGGATAATATGTGATTAAATGAACAATTCCAGATTTTCTCATATTCGAATATCAGACATACTGAGCAGGAGTCTTTAATCTCATGAATACTGGATGGAGAGCCAGAATGTTGATCACTCACCATGATGGTTAAGTCCCAGGCTTAAAACACTCACTTCTGATAAAACAATAAGAGCCAGGTTTGTCTGATTTTCTACTAGAGCTACTACTGTATTTCAATGTCTATGAGGTCTGGTTTGTTGCTGTTCATATTTTCCTTTCTTCCCATGTATCCTTTTGGAACAGGAAATTTTTGATTAGCCAAGATGGTGCAAAGATGCTGCTGACATTTTTCTTTAGTTCTACCTGCCACAGATATCAGTATCCACATGTGTGAAGTATCTTTGTTTCCTAATTAGAAAAAGAGGGAAGAATTTTAGTTAGGGTATGGATTTTTTGAGAGCAAGAGGATAGAGAAACTGATTCTTTAACTTTTGAGCCCTTAAAAAGGGAATTAAACTCAACAACAGGAGTTGTAAAGAGATTTAATTTCCTTCAACCCTTGAAAGAACTTTGTATATTCAGGCAAAAGATTGTGACCAAATTTGACGGAACTGTTTGTGTAGATGCTGTGTATCCAGGGACCCTGCAGAGCAGGGTTTATTCTCACAAAGTATAGCCCAAAATTAGTGAAAGGTTATTCTTGCCACATCTGCATTGCATGCAGCATCATTCTAGTCCTTCAGAGGCCAACAGCATGGGGCATTGGAGTTTTCATGACTAGAAGCAACCACTCTTTTTCCAAGAGCTTCTGCAATTGAGGGGTGTGTACTTATGTCCAAAAGGACAGCTAAAGATGAGTATAAATGTGACATGATGACTGAAGTTAACAGACTGTTTTTTAAGCATGATCCAAACATTCTTTGAGCACTTCTGGAAAGAGATTAAAAAACCTGGAAAACAAGTTGAGGGGAGCTTATTTCCTGCTTAGACAGGCAGGAGAGAGGTTGATGACTCATAATTAAATCTCTCTCTATTTAAAAAAAAATCACAGTCTGTTAAGTCTTGGAAATACTGATTATAATTAAAATAAATCCCTATCAGCCAAAATAATATCAGCATGTCCTCAAAGATTTCTTCCAATCTGGAAGAGCTTACTTATCACAATTGTATGGTATACTACCTATAAGAAGTGAGTATAGACAGCAGTATTGAGAGATTTTTTTTAAATTAATTTAAGGATGGAGAAAACTCGGTGTTATTCTGTTATATTTATTTATTTATTTATTTATTTTGCCATTTCAAACTGAAAAGGGTTGTAATCAAAGAAATAAACAACAAACCAAGAATCACAGGGTGGAATTTCTCTCTTAGTAGTAAATAGTTGAATTAATTTGTACAATTTAACAAACTTAACAATTACTATTAAAAATACATGTACTTCTTTTTTATTCAACTTTTATTTATTTCACTAGAAGTTGCAAAAATAGTACAGAGAGGGTCTGTGTACCCATCCTCCAGCTTCTGTCAGTGGTGGCATCTTAGAAAGTACATTATCCAAATCAGGATATAGACATTGGCAGATTACAATTAACTAGACCAATTCCTCAAATACTGCAAACCACCAAAACTCACTCAAGATGAAATAGATAATCTGAATACTTCTTTAATTTAGAGAAATTGATCTTTAATTTAAAGGCTTACAGAAAACACATTCCCAGATGGTTTCACTGGAGAATTCTACCATGTACTTAAAGAACAGTTAAAATCAGTTTTACATAATTTCTTCCAGAAAACAAAAGAGGAGGGAACACTTCCCAATACTTTTTTTTTGAGGCGAGCATGATCCTACTACCAAAACCAGATGAAGATTGTACAAAAAAGCAAACTACTTCCTCATGAACACAGACACAAAAATCCTCAACAAAATATTAGCAAATTGAATCCAGCAGTGTATTTAAAAAGCTATGTATAAGGGCTAAGTGGATTTTATTCCAGCTATACAAGACTAGTTCAACATTTGAAAATCCATTAAAAGTGTCTGTATGCTAGAAACTACATAATCATGATAAAAGAAATATAGAAGATCTAAATAAATGGAGACAGAAACAATGTTCATGGATTAGAACGTTCAACATAATAAAGATGTCAGTTGTCCACAAACTCATTTATAGATTAAACACAATTCTTATTAAATTCTCCAAAAAGATCTTTTTTGTAGACTTAGACAAATATATGTTAAATACATATGGAAAGGTAAAGGAACTAGAGTAGCCCAAGCAGTTTTGAAAAGAAGAATAAAGCTAGAGTAATCACACTATCTAATTTTAATACACTGTAATATATATATATTTCTATGTCTCTACTTTGAAATTAATTAATTAATTAATTTCTTCCAGTTTTATTGAGATATAATGGACATACAACACTGTAAGTTTAAGGTGTATAGCATAATGATTTGACTTGCATACATCATGAAATGATTATCACAGATTTAGTGAACATCCATCATCTTATACAGATACAAAATTAAAGAGAAAAAAATTGTTTGTGTGATAAGAACTCAGGATTTATTATCTTAAAAACTTTCATATAGGAGATATAGCAATGTTAATAACATGTTGTACATTACATCCTTAGTACTTATTCATCTTATAACTGGAGATTTGTAGTACCTTTTGACTGCCTTCATCCAATCCTCCTTACCCCATACCCAGCCTCTATTAACCACAAATCTGATCTTTTTTTTTCTATGAGTTTGTATGTTTGATGTATAATTGACTTACAACTCTTTGTTAGATCCTTCTGAACAACATAGTGATTTTTTTCCTTACATTTCAAAATGATCACCACAATATTTCTAGTTATGATGTGACCAAAGATATTACTTAGTTATTAACTATGTTCCCCACACTGTACATTCCATCCCATGACTCATTTATTTTGTAACTCTAAGTTTGTACCTTTAATCTCTGTCTCCTAGTTCTTTCCTTCCCCCCACCTCCTTCTGGTAACCACCTGTTTTTTCTCTGTGTCTATAACTCTGTTTTTGTTTTTTGGGGTTTGTTCATTTTTTTAAGGTTCCACATGTAAGTGAAATCATACAGTATTTGTCTTTCTTTGTCTAACTTATTTTTTTTAGCATAATGCCCTCTAGGTCATCCATGTTGTTGCAAATGGCAAGATTTCCTTCTTTTTTTTTTTTTGGTTGAGTCATATTATTTGTGGTCTTTTGGATAATAGCCATTCTGACAGGTGTGAAGTGATATCTTATTGTGGTTTTGATTTGTATTTCCTTGATGATTAGTGATTTTGAGCATCTTTTTATGTGCCTGTTAGCCATCTGTATGTCTTCTTTGGAAAAATTTCTATTCAGATCCTCTGCCCATTTTTAAATCAGTTTATTTTTTGATGTTGAATTGTATGAGGTCTTTATATATTTTGGATATTAACTTCTTAGCAGATATATTGTTTGCAAGTATCTTCTCCCATTCAGTAGGTGATATTTTTGTTTTGGTGATAGTCCTTCACAATGCAAAAACTTTTCAGTTTGATGTAGTCCTGTTTGTTTATTTTTGCTTTTGTTTCTCTTGCCTGAGGAGACATATCCAAAAAAAATTACTAAGACCAATGTCAAAAAGAGTACTGCCTATGTTTTCTTCTAGAAGTTTTATGGTTCAGGTCTTACATGTGTCTTTAACCCATTTTGAATTTATTTTTGTGCATGGTGTGAGAGAGTATTCCAGTTTGAGTCTTTTGTACATGGCTGTTCTGTTTTTCCCATTATTGAAAAGGCTTTTTCCCACTGTATATTCTTGACTCCTTAGTCATAGATTATTTGCCCATATAAGTGTGGGTTCATTTCTGGACTCTATTCTGTTCCATAGATCTATGTGTCTGTTTTTGTGCCAGTACCATACTGTTTTGATTACTGTAGCCTTGTAGTATAGTTTGAAATCAGGGAACATGATACCTCTAGCTTTTTCTTTATCTAGATTGTTTTGGCTATTCAGGGTCTTTTGTATTTTTGTAAAAAATTTAGAAT